>NC_081825.1:188348769-189598769 GCF_030867095.1 Alligator mississippiensis | reverse complement strand
CTCTTTCTTTCTTTCTTTCTTTCTTTCTTTCTTTCTTTCTTTCTTTCTTTCTTTCTTTCTTTCTTTCCACTTGTAGAATCCAACTTTATATTAACCCAAGCACTACCTCCTCCTCTGGCATGGTAACTTTACTGTGCCTTTTTTTTTCTTTTTAAGGAAAACAAAAAGAATCTATATACTTGTTATTTTCAGTCTAAATGGTAAGAAAAATCACAAACGCTGACCATGCTTCTCTTTCCAAAAGCAGAGGTGAATAAATTATAGACCTGGACAAAGAGGAGAGAACCCTGTAACAATGTCTCCAAGCCAGCGTTTTCTAGAGAATTACTATTCCAGTCTTGGAAATCAATTGATACATAATTAGATTCCTCAAGAGAGGACAAACAAGAGCTGCCATTCATCGCGTCCTTCTCCCACATGCATCCCAAAGAGAGACCCGGGGCTTTAGCAGAAACCAGACAGCCAGCATTCTCCAGCACTAAAAACATATTCTGGCTTTGGGTGTTCATTTAACAAACAGATCCTTGAACCTTGCTTCTGTTTTCAGTTTATTTCAGCCATGTTTCTTTGTGTTCAGTTCATTAAAGCATGTCTCTTTTGAGATCTATTTTTACTTTTCAAGAATCCAGTATTGTATTTTTCTGGTGGCAGATGGCTCTAGACATCCAAGCATAAGTTTTTTCCTGCTTCTCCCCCCCTTTTTTAGGTTCTTTCTGTCCTACACTTGAAAATATGTTAGTAGCAACCTTATTTGCAATATCCAAGGCGTGAGCACAAGTCAGAAACACGGCTGAATACATGGCTTGGTCCTTTCTATATACAAGAGAGTATTTTAACTGCTGTGGACCCTCCTGCCTGGTGTGTCATGGAGTCCCGTAACATGGTGAACACTTTGTAATGTAGAAGGGATGCTTACCTTCTTTCTTCTACACCCTGTGCTTGTACTTATCTCAAGTTAATATACTATGGTTTTAAAATGGTTTGATTGGCTCTTAGGACAACAGCATCTCAAGAGGGAAAAAAGGAAGGTAGCTTTCTGAATGAGTTCGTCTTTCAGATGCCATCCTGCTTTCCTTTCTGCCTGGCTTCAGACTAACATGACTAACTACCTCTTGCTGAGGGGAAAATAGTGGTCATTTTCAAAGCTGGCAGAGCAAAGGGTATGGAATACTTGGAAAAAGGTGCTTGGATAATGCTGGATATCTAGAGGAAGACTGATATTTTGGGGCATTAAAAAATAAAAAAATTAAAAGGTAAGCACAAAATATACTGTGGACAGAAGATAGATGTTAAAAGATTGATGAACTAACCAGCATTTCCCCCCATAATAGATCACCTTACTGAAGGCACTAGCTTAGATGCTTTGTCTACACTAGTGATTGATGAGCTAGCAACAACCACACCAAGACCAGCTATTAAGCATGGATCTGAGAATCATTTTCCAGTGGGATTAGCATAATTAGCATAATTTATCTGTCAGATATTAATAGGACTTCCCCCTTTCCCCTAAACAGCTGTGTGAACTGTTGTACATCAACCTCTTAGGTAGGTTGATTTGTAAAATATTCTCTAACCAACTAGGCAGCTTCAAAAGAGTTTCAAACAAAAGGCCAAAGCCCTAATGTAAGCTACACCTTATTCGATGGCAGCTACTCAGCAAAAGAGTAAGAATTATAGTAAATCTGCCGAGGTAGCTATTTGGAGACTTTAGATCAAATAGTGAATCAGTTTTTAAAATAAGAGTAACAAAAAGGATATTTCCAGAGAATATTGTAAGCATAGGCTTGGATTATAAATGAAGCAAAAGGAATGGAGCATATAAAAGAGTCTATTTGAATTCTAGTGGTCTAAGATTTTATATAGTTAAATTTAGCTTAATGTGGTTCATTGTTTATTCTATGTGGGTTCAGTATTAAACAAGAGACTACAAGCTGTAAAGGCTGAGAGTACAGATGGGAGTTCTCCTCAAATGTTTTTTTTTTTTTTTCTTATTTTCAATTCTGTTTGGAAATCTAAACTTAAATTGGTATACACTCCTGACATAGACTCAGTATTGCCAGCTCTCAAAATCATGAGAGTTGGCAACACTGCAGACTGAAGATTTCTATATGTGCACAAGGAAGTACAGCAGCAGGACAAGTCTTTCCTCACCTTTATTCTGGAGGGATTGCCTGCAATGAAAGGAAGTTACTGAAGTCCCCATGCCCACTCAGTCCTCAGCCTCTGTGTTAAAAAGTAATCTCCGTATGAGAAAGCATCATGGAGTTTGGTGTTACATTTCCTTTCTTTCTTTCTCTTCTCACTGCTTTTCTTTTTTTTATAAAGAAAATAGCAGCATAGACAAAGGAGACTCATGGATGGATTATGGCAAGCCCCATAAATGCTTCCTGCACTGGATTGGGAAGATTTGGAGAGGTGGGAAAGACATGAGAATGAGGACACTGGAAGTAGCGTTGACAGGGCACTTGCTTTGTTTGGGAGAGGAAAGAGGGCTCCATTAGTCTTAGTCCACCCTTAAGAATGCCCAGTCCCTTCTCTCTTCCTCACTATCCCCCTGTTATTTCTTTCCTTCTAAAAGTTTGTTTCAAAAGCAGTTAACTGGAAGCAGTTAAATCTGCTTCTAGTTGTCTTACTGTTAAATGTGTCAAAACAGAGAAGAGGATATCTATACACAAAGACCCTCCCACAGACAACACTATATCAGCAAGAGAGGCAGAGTCAGAGCCCTCTATAGAGAGTTGCAAGATAATCTCAGTTGGGTTCTAGGGAAGAGCTAGAATTACACTTGTCTTTCTTGCTTGTTTAGGCCCTGCTCTTGCAAGAAGATCTGTTCAGAGTCCCTGTAAAGGCACTGGAGCTCTACACAGATAGAAGAGCTTGCCCACATGGATTGATTGGCACCCTCGGAAGTTCTTTGAAATAGATCTCAGAATGGGTCTGTGAAGCATCATGAGTGGGAGATGGCTGCATAAGAACAAGTGTATATATTCTGACCCTGTTTTGATTTATACACTTGGTTCAATGCAATAGCCACAGTTTATAATAATTTCACATAAATGGGCTATCTGTACCACCAAAACAATCCCAGATACAGGATTTATTAGCCCATTCTACTCCAATTGCTTAAGGCACTTTGTAACCTCTGCATTTAATAAAGAAGCCAAGTAGTGACACTTGTGATCTTGTCCACTGCATTCCAGGTGTAAACTGGCCAAGTTAATCTTAGACAGAATAGCCAACTTTAAGTAACGTATTTATCCACAAAAATTTTTAATGCAGGAAAAGAAAAACAATGTAAAATACAAAAAAAAATCCCATTTCAAGTCTTACCTGCTATAAGTTATCAATTCTTTTATAGGAAGTGTATTAACATTATGTTACAGGGTAAGGCACACTAAAATATTAAATAATGAAGGATATGGATTTTAGTTTAGAGATCCAAAAATAATTGAGAGGGAAGCTGTAATACATACAACAGAGCTTCTTCAAATTAAACATGTTTCATTTTTATTTTTAATTTCAATCCATCAAATTCATCAGAGAGAGAGGAAATATCAGAGAAATGTCAATGTTGTTGGGGGGGGGGGGGGGGCACAAAAACAATGTCGTATGTGCTCCCTCTACTGGCTCAGTCACAGCAGCTAACTAAACTATATACCAGGTCACACTGATTTTATAATCTTATGTCTAGAGATAAGACAATAATTTAATTTGAAGCTGTATGTAAATAGCGCCCCCCCCCCCAACATGTCAACATAACCAGGGAAAATGGAACATTTATAGGCTAGATGAGCACAAACCACTTAGGAAAATGTCACAAGTTTTTGATAGTGTCACAAGCAAGGAAGGGAAAAAGTAAATATGGTTAAGAGTCCTACCCAAATCCTGAGGATAACTGCTTATACCTGTGTAAAGCCCCAAACAATTAATCAATGTTTTTATATATTTATAAAATACATATTTATACATATACAGCAGTATTTGAATGACGTTATCAGAACAGGTGCTACTTTGTGTTAGGCACCCTATATATAGAGAGAGAGAAAGAGACAGTCCCTGTTCCTACCCAGCTTGCGATTATGGGTGTAAGAATGGAGTGGATACACAATATACAGCCCTCTGCCAGTGTAAATCACTCCATTCTGGGATAAAGTTATTACTGTACTTAGAAAGTCACAGGTAACTGTACAGTGGCAGAAAGGTCGTGTGTTCATGGCTTTAGTGGATTTCAGCCCTGGGGTAGTTGTTTGCTTAATGTAAATAAGCTGTTATGGTGTTTGTCTTCACTGGACAGCTGTGTACACCAGTGTACAAACCAGTGTAAATTACACCAGTTTAAAAGTGTTGTGTGTCTGAACCTTTGGTGGGCATTAAATACAAGGTAGCTTAATTGATGTTCAAGATCTGAAGTGGAGCAAGCTACTTCATATAAACACTCTCTGAGGGGCAACTAAGAACATCCATACAGGGAATTAATGAAAAGTAGAAAGTATGCTGCACAGTGATGCCCTAGTTTACCATACGCTTAACTTCCTGATGTATACAAGCCCAAAGGGGAGAAACTCAGTGCTAAGTGACAAAATGAATAGCTCAGAGCCATACAGCAGATCAGTGCCAGGAATAAGGACAGGTTCTAGGTTTCTTGCCACTCAATCTTGTTCTCCATGCATGTGGACATGCTGCCCTGCAGCCTGTGCATATATTGTCTGTGGCAGAAAAAAGGCTGATATTTTGGGTCAACTTTGAGGGTCTCCTTTAATTACTCAAGGCAAATGAGCTGTCCATCTATATTGTACCTTGTGACTGCTGCATGCTGTGCTTCTTGTTCTTCAAGCAAGCCCTTCTAGGAATCCATTTCTCTCCTTCTGTGCTTGGTTCTACATATATATCCACATACAGGAAATAGATATATAGGCCTTTTGATGTGCCATTCCAGACTGGGCCAATGCCCACCAAGAAAAGCTGTAAGTACCCTCCCCCACAATAAAAGGGGCCACTAAGGGCTTGGGGCAAATAAAATGCAAAACAGGGATAGGAGTAAAAGTCAAAGGTTTAAAACTAGTGCAACAAGGGAGGGGACACTGAGCAGAACACACCAGTCGGCGGCGGCAGTCCCTTGAAGTCGAGAATGACATCTGTTAGGCTTGATGGGTCCTCAGGTGACTGAGGAGCCCAATTCTGGATACACACATTCTTCAGCAATTGGGGCATGTTGCTGCACAGGGGAGTAGGATTTGCAGCTTTGGGTTGGCCTCCTTCCTCTGCCACTGCCATTCTGCCTCAGTATCGACTCGTTGGGCCTCTAAATAGTGCGCATGTTGGTGGATCAGGTGGCACCACACCAAACGGTCAGCAGCTTGCTCTTCCCAGCCATTAGTGTTGATGCCTCTGTGCTTGAGGGTGACCTTGAGTGAGTCTTTGTACTGTTTCCTTTGGCCACCCTTTGAGCATTGACCAACAGAGAGCTAGGAAAAGAAAATCTGGTGAGGGAGGCAGTTCTTGGACATCCAGATGCAGTGGCCCATCCATTGTAGTTGATTTCTCAAAAGCAAGGCTTTGATGCTCATGGACGCAGCTTCATAGAGGATGCTCACACTGGTCCATTGAACTTCCCATTCGATACCCAGGATTCTACTCAAGCACTGCTTGTGAAAGCTCTTGAGGGTCTTAATGTGGCATCAGTAGATGGTCCAGGTTTCACTGCAGTAGAGCAGGGTGGTCAGTACAACAGCCTTGTAAACCAGAACCTTCGTCCACTTCCAAAGTTCTCTGCTTTTGAAGACACGTTGTTGCAGCTTGAAGAAGGTGGTACTGGCACAGTTGACCAAGTGCTGGACTTCTTCATTGATGGTAGCCCATTGAGAGGGGTGACTGCTGAGATATGGAAAGTGCTCCACATACTCCAGAGCCTCCCTGTCTACGTAGATAGCATGAGGGATGTTCAGCTGGCCTGGGGACGGTTGGTGGAGAACCTTCATCTTGATGACATTCAAGGACAGGCCAAGTCTCTTATATGAAGCGTTGAGATCTAAGGTCGCTTGTATATCCTGTGCAGAGTTAGCCATCTTGGAGCAATCGCCCACAAAATGAAGGTTGTGGATGTCCTTGGTGGTGAGTTTCATTCTTGTGCCCAAGATTGAATAGCTTCCCATCTAGTCTATATTGGATACTGATGCCGAATGGTAGATCATCTCAGATGAGGTGGATGATGATGGTCAGGTAGATGGTGAACAGGGTGAGGGTGATCACGCAATCTTGTTTGACCTCAGTCCTGATGTGGAAGGTGTTGGTTTCAGATCTTCCACTCAGGACAATGGCAGTCATATCATGCAGGAGCCTCAGCATGGTGACAAACTTCAGTGGGCAGCCAAGGCATTGGAGGATGATCCACAGAGCTTCATGATATAAGGAATCGAATGCCTTGGTCAGGTCAATGAAGGCGAGGAACAATTCTTGATTTTGCTCCTGACATTTTTCTTGGATCTGCCTGGCAATGAAAATCATGTTCACAGTGCCCTGGGATGGTCAGAAGTCGCACTAGGTTTCCAGAAGGATCTTCTTGGCAATGAGACAAAGGCAGTTCAGGAGGATGCGGACCAGGATCTTACCTGCAACAGATAGGAGGAAAATCCCCCTGTAGTTCCAACAGTCAGATTTGTCCCCCTTCTTGTAGATGGTCATGATGGTTGCATTCTTGAGATCCCCGGGGATGTCCTCTTCATCTCAAAGGCAGAGGATAAGCTGGTGGAGTTGTGATGTGAGCTGGGAGCTGCCAGCATGGTAGATAGATCTCTGCAGGCATACCATCTGGCCCACAGGCTTTGTTGGTTTTCATCTGTTGGATGGCCTGCTTCAGCTCTCCACTGGTTGGTGGATCGCCAAGGGAATCCACCACAGGGCATTGCAGGATGACTTGGAGAGTCTCTTCTGATACGGTGGACTCCTGGTTCAGGAGGAGTTTGAAATGCTCCTTCCAACACAGACAGATGGCATCATTGTCCTTGAGGAGCCGGGAGCCATCCTGTGATTAGAGGGGACTTTGTCCAATGGAGCAGGTTTCATAGGTTGTCTTGGTAGCCTGGAAGAAGTTACGCATGTCATGCTGGTCGGTGTAGCCCTGGATCACAAGCGCCTTCTCCACCCACCAGTTGTTCTTCATGTCAAAGATGTGTCACTGGACCTCAGCCTACAGCTGGTGGTACACTGCCACCTTTCACTGAGTTCGTGGATGGCTTTGCCAGGCGATGAAGGCTGCATGCTTCCACTCAAGGAGATCGTGAATCTGAGTGTCACTGGCATCAAACTAGTCTTGATTCCATTGCGATGCAAACCCAATAGTCTGGGTGCAGGTGTCTTGGACAGCGGGCTTGAGTTGCTCCCAGTGTGCCTGGATGGAGATGTCATCAGCAGTAGGGATTTGCTCCAGTGAACTATACAACTGGGCCTAGAACTCCTCCTGCTGTCCAGGGTCCTTCAGAGTTGTGATGTCCAGCCATCTCCAGGCGGCCTTCTGGGTCTTCCAGTGTCTTGGTGCCAGGCGGATGTTCATCACTCAGTGCACAAGTTAGCGGTCTGTCCAGCAGTCTTCAGATCCCTTCATGGCCCTCATGACAAGCATGTCCCTCAGGTCTCTACCTCGGATGATGACGTAGTCCAAGAGATGCCAGTGCTCTGACCTCGGATGCCTCCACATGGTCTTGAATCAGTCTTTCTGGTGGAAGATGGTGTTCATCACGATCAGGCTGTGTTGGGCGCATTTGGTCAGGAGCAGGATACAGTTGGCATTGGTCTTCCCCACACTATTTTTGCCAATAGCTCTGCTCCAGATTTTGTGGTCACTTCCAACCTGGGTGTTGAAGACACCCAGGAGAATGACCTTGTCTTCCCTGGGGATGGAGGCAAGGGCGTTGTCGAGATTGGAGTAGAACCTTTCCTTGACTTCCTCATCAGAATCCAGAGTTGGAGCATATGCACTGATGACAGTGGTAGGTTGGTTTTGGCTGAGGTACAGGCAAAGGGTCATCATCCTTATATTGATACCCGAAGGGAGTTTGGGGATCACAGCAGCGATCTTGTTCCTGATGGTGAAACCGACTCCATGGATACAGGGGACACGCTCTGGTTTCCCTTTCCAGAAGAAGGTGTACCCTCTGCTGACCTCCCTCAGCTGTTCCTCCCCAGTGAGCTGGGTTTTGCTGAGAGCAGCGATGTCAATGTTGTACCTCACTAGCTCCCGAACCACGATGGCAGTTTATCTTTCTGGGCAATTGCTCTTTGGGTTGTAGATGAGCGTTCTCATATTCCAGGTTCCAGAGTTTAGCTTTTTCTTATTTTGACCGCAGGAATGGTGATCCTGCTGGGGGCAGTTTCCCAGGCATGGGAGATGGGACAGCCTATTTTTGGGGCACCTTTTATAGCCCCCTCTCTATTGGGGTGAGCAGAGGGTATCTTAAAAAGGACTGCTCAGTCATGGATGCATCTGCTGAAGGACACCCTGTCCCGACACAGGTGCCCAATGACCATCATGCATCTGCTGCCTGAGTGCAGATTCTTGACTGGGGGCCTTCAGGTATGACAGCCCTGCCCCTGTTGCCAATCCTCCTTGACCACAGGGCTTTTGGACCTGACAGAAGCCTGCACATGGCATGTTTAGTGTGGGGACTCAGGAGTGCAGTTGGTCCCACATGGTCTTGGCGGTTAGTGGCCAGGGCCAGTGGCATGGCGAACCATGATGACTGGGGCCACTTCTCTGTTGCAGCCTTCTTCTGCCTTCACAGCCATTGGGGCTGCAGCCTTCCTCTGCCTGCTTCGCTGTTGAAGACTTCTTGGATCATTCTTTGTCTGGAACCTCACCCTCAACCTTGCCACTGTGGGTGGCCCTACCAGGAGCATGAGCTCCAGATGGCATTGCTCTCAGGGTCACTGGAGCATAAAAGCCTCTCCACCATGTTAAGGTGATGATCCTCAGAGAGATGAACACACCAGACAGCGCCCACTGGCCCTCAAACAAGTCCAAGGAGCTACTGGACACTTCCCAGTGAAACTCTGCCCAGAAATGTGAATGGACCAGGGATTGGAAAATGGCCACACAGTTCCTAGTGTGGGAGGGAGGGGCAATAGAGATAGGAAGTGGGGTGCAGGAAGACTTGAAGTCAAGAACATGAAGTTGCAGGATTGCTTCTTGTAACCTTCAGCATTTGGGTAAGTTTCAAGCACACTGGACTAGGAGGAAGGTTAAGCTCAAGCACTGACACAGGGGTGCCAACTGTCCATAAATTTACTGATGGCTAATAAAAAATAAGGTAAAAATGCCTGTCCATAAAATCCATAAAGTGTAAAAACTCTAAGCAGCCGGAGCTGATTGAAACTCTGTGGTGGAAAGCAGCTGGAGGCAGTGTTGAAGCATTCCCAGAAGTGGCCATGGCACTCTCAGAAGTGGCCGTGGTGCTCCCACTCCCCAGCCAGCACTTGCAGGGGGGGCACTGGTGTGCCCACCTGCCTCCCCTACCTGTTGCCTAACCATACGCTCAAGGAGCGTATGTGCACCCCTGTGCACCCCCCACACATCGCCACTGGAGGGGGGATGGCTCCCCACCACTGAGCGCATCCCCAGGGAAGGCCTTGGGCCCCTCCCCCAGATGTGTGAGGGGTGAGGGCAGGCTGCCTGTTGCAGGATCAGGGCCAGGGGCTGCACCCACCTCTTACCAGTGGGGGCAGGGCTGGGTTGGGGCTGTGCTCACGGCAGGCAAGGGTGGGGTGGGCTCAGCTGCACAGGGCAGGTGGTGGTGGCAGTGCTGGGAGGGGTGGCTATGGGGCATTTTGGGGTGGCTCTAGCCCCCCAAGCCTCTCCAGCACTGCCCCTGCTTGGGGCACTGCACTCTGCTGCAGCTGCCTTGCCCCACCCCCATCAGCCCTGAGCACAGTCCCCTGCCAGGAAGAGGCTGGTGCAGGCCCTGGCCCTGAGCCCACAGCGGGCAGCCCACCCTCACCCCATGCACAAATCCAGGGAGGCCACATGCCCTCCCCACCCCATGGCTCTCCTAGGGGTGCACACAGAGGCAGAGAACCACTCCCCCTTACCACCCCCCTCACACCTTCTGGATGAGCCACCCACAGCTCCATCCCATGTCCCAACCTGGGGTCACATTCACTGCCCTGGCTGGGCAGTGCCTGCCCCTGCCCCACTCCTTCCCTCACCATGGGGGCCTCGATCTGCCCCGTTGTGCTCTTTCCCCTGCACAGACTTACTGGTAGGATGCTGTGCCCTACACTGCCCAGCTGCATTCCTGTAAATTGGCTGTCAGATCAGTATCAACCAATATGGCTGGTTAATAATCAGTCATTTGTATCAGCCAAGAAAGTCTTTATCAATGCACCCCTAGCTTTTGCTGCTGCTGAGTCATGTCAGCTGCCTATAACCCTGATAGTTTTGAGGCTTCTTTGTGGAGTCCAAACTGGGACAGGGGGAGTGGAGCTGGTGGGGGTAAGGCTGAGGTGAGTTGGGGGGAACAGCATAGTGCAGGGTACAGTTGGGGACATCAGGGTATGGGAGTGAGTAGAGGACCTCTGGGGTGGGGGCAGGGGAAACTGGGTGGTATAAAACCAATGCTTCAGTCAAACACAGTGGCTAACCTAAGAAACTTTTTTCACTGCAAACTTTTTACTGACACCCACACTTCTTTATGGTTGCTGTAAGATTCTGCAATTTGAAACCAGCCCTTCTAACTGGGGGCTGATAGCAAGGCAGCAACTGGCAATAGAGTTACATTTACATTTTGTAAAATGTCTGTAAAATATGTGCCAGTGAAAAAGTTTGGTTGCCAGTAAAAAGTTTGTAGATTGTCTTGGGTTGGTAGCTCTGCCCTTAAAGTCAACAGAACTCCCAGGCTAGGGCCAGACATTTCATATAAACCAGTTTAAGTAATCAGAAACTGGTTTAAACCTATAACAGAACAGAAGCTCAGTGCATATAAACCAGTTTCAAACTGGCTGAAACTGGTTTAAGATAAACCTGGTTGAATATAATATGAGACTTGACTGATTTGGGTCAAACTGGGTTATGAAACTTCTGTCCCTTCCTGGTTCAAGTTAAATCACAGGCCCCTAGCATCCCAGCATGTTTTGCAGCCCTGGGTTGGGCTATGCTGTCTGCTCCAGAGAGCAGGGCTGGGACTGCCCCTCTGCTCCCTGGCTGAAGCAGTGAGAGCTGGCTTACAAGTGGGTGGTGAGGTGGCGCGGTGGGGGGCAAGTCCGGCTCGGGATGCAGCCCAGTCTGCGGGTAGGATGACTGCTCCACCGCAGGCAAACCCTGACTGGGGTCTAGGGCCAGAGAGGGGGGTTAAATGCCCCTTCCCCCCACTCAAAATTACTGATGGCTGTGACTGTGGACTACAAATCCCAGAGGCACCTGGAAGCCAGAAGATAAAATGATAAGCAACAGGGCTGTGTGAAATTTCTCTGTCTGTTTCGTTTCGACACTGTTTCAACTCATTTTGAGGTCAAAACAGCAAAATCAAAATGAAATAAAGGGCTGTGAACAGCCTCAAAGCAAAACAAGGCTAGTTGAAACGTTTCGAAAGTCTCAACCCAGCTGGGCTGACTTCCCATTCTCAGCGCTAGATGGTGCTGGGGTCAGGGAGTCAGCCCAGCTGGGTTGACTTCCTGACCCTGGCAAAACATTGAAACAGTGTTGAAACAGCCTTTCTGTTTCAATGGAATGGGACAGCTGTTTCAAATTGAAATGAAATTTGAAATGGAGCACTGTTCCATAGAACCGTCAAAACTCAAGACAAAATGGAATGGTACTTTTTAAAGCTTATTAAAGCCACCTTGAAGAGTCCTGCTGTTGTGAGTTTGCACTGCAAATCACAGATATGTTGGGGACAGCAGGAAGATCAAGTGAACATATAGTGCATGATTGCTATGTGCCAGAGAGCCATGCTCTAGTGCAGAGGTTCCCAACCCCAGGGCCGCAGCCTGGTGCCGGGCCGCAAAGTGTTAGCTGCCAGAACAGAGGTCCAAAGTGACCAGCATGCTGTGGAGTGTCAGCCAACCTTTTTTTACTGAGTATAAAAAAAGGTTGGCTGCTGCTCTGCAGCATGCCAGTCACTTCTGGACAGCAGTCTGCCAATCTGTGGTCACTTCTGGTCTGCGGACTGGTCCACAGTCACTTTCAGTCTGTGGTTAGCTGGTCCACCATCTAAAAAGGTTGGGAACCCCTGCTCTAGTGCCCCCCAGCTTCTGGCCTGACCCACTGAAGGTATGTGGCTGCATTTCCTGAATCAAAGTTAAATGTCTGTTCAATTCTGTTTCAGTGTAATCTCTGTAGCTTAGACTAACCTGCAAAGACTGAATCAATTCAGCCTCAGGATTTTTGACTGTTTGTATTTATCCCTAAGATCTGAATGGCTACCTGGGGTAAAACAGGGATTTTCACCAGTGAGCTGGTGGGCTTGAGGTCGGTATTGAGGTTGGCCCTAACTAACAGGGTAGACATGTTTAATATTGAGAATAATTTTAAAGTCCTCTTGTTACTAACGGCCATTTAGACTTGAATACTGGGTGAGTCAGTGCTACCTTTGATATGAGTAAAGGAAAAATGTAACATGTCTGCAAATGGACCGCCCTATTACTACAGATCACCCTGTTATTATCTAATGTAAATTATGCATCAGGCAAAAATAGAGACAGAGAAATAACTGGTCTGTTTCTTAGCTAATTCCCATTAATTAAAACCTTTTATTAGCATGCTAGAGATGTGAAATGATGGAGTTCTGGAGAGATACAGCTTTTATGTTATTGCTGAGTTGGAAATAGCTGATTTTAAAAGCACTGTTACAAAATACTGAAGGGGAGGGATAATGCCACTGGAGTGGGAAAGTGGAAGTGCCCATGCTGCCTATGTTCTCACAGCAACTGGATGTTTCTACTGAAATTATCAGCAGTGAAAACATGATTGTTAATATTACATTTTCAATAATGTTCTTTAGAGAAGATAATATAATGCTGTGATAATTGGAACTTGCAGCATTCATTTAAAAAATCCTGATTGAAAGTTTCAGAACAATTGGAGGCAACAGCCATACTTTATAGTTAATGAATAATGCAGAGCTAAATCCTCTGGGCTACTTTGAAAACCTTGACTATTTTTGCTGTCCTCAACAGATTTCAGAAAACAGTACTGCAGTGGTTTACACTCATTTCATGTTTTGAATGTTATATTCAAGGTATAGGCCTTGAAAGAGGTTCAGGTTTTGGTTTTGGTTTCATTTGGTTTTATTTCATAGTATCATAGTACTTAGTACTTTGGGTCAGAAGGGACCTAAACAGATCATCAGGTCTGACCCCCTACTCCAGGCAGGAACGGGTGCCGGGATCATATCACCCCAGCCAAATATCTGTCCTATTTCCTTTGGTCTAGTATGAATTTTACAGGAACTATTGGTGCCACCAGAGAAGTACAGGGGCAAAAAAGAAAAAAAATGAATACAATGACTGCAGTGGCAACAGAAATAAGGGAATAGCAGAACATTTTAATTTGCCACAGATTAGATGGAATATTTAAATACCCAATGACTAAAACAGCAGGGAATTAATAAACTTGAGGGATGATTCATTTTATATCAGTATAAAGTATTTTGAGGGGAACTAGGAGGGGGTAAAGAATTTAGATTGAATTTTCTCATATATGGAAAACATGAGATGTAGAAATGAATGTCATATGACTAATATGCAATGCAGCTTAATGATGCCAAATTTTGATTTTTGGATGGATTTTGGATACAAATAAAGGAAAAGTAAACTCCATGTCAGACTATGGTTATTAGTGAGAGTTGCTGTAGATAACAGTTTGGCCTAAGAGTGGTTGCAGACTTGTTCCAGTAAGTAAATTAAACCTTATGTGAAGAGCAGCACAGTATTGAAAAAGTAAAATAGATCCATTTTCACAGATGCAAGTTAATTATTAATAAGAAGGAAACAACAAAACAGAGAGGAATGCCAGAAGCGTTGATAGATTGTGCAAGAGGAAATAAAGATTTGACCTAAGGAGAATATTCAAAGAGTACAGAAGTCACATAAACAATAGGAAAGTCTTTTTCTTATTTTAATATATTATGATATATTTATTGAGATAAACAACATGAGATTCTTTAAACATGTTAGAGGATTGGGAAATACCAGAAACTAGCAAGGACAACAATAGGATTACAAAGGAAAGAATGGTCTTTGAAAAAATGGTGAAAAAGTGAAGGCCAAGATTTTTTAAAGACCCTGCAGATCCATGTGATTTCCAGACAGTAGGTGTTCATTATTTTCTGACCTGGACTCCTTTGAATGATCTCATGCTCAGATCTCAAAAACTGCAGTATCCCTGAAAACAAGTCAGTGCTGAACAGTTGTGCCTATTTTGGTTTTATTTATGGGAAGGAGAAATATTAATGCAATGTTCATGACATAAGTACTAATGAAATGACTGTAATCTGGAGAAGGCTGTGATTATAGAAAAAGTGGGAAGCAAGAGACTGCCATAGGTAAAGCACAGATAGCAAGTGGTGGTATCCTGAGAATGACAAGATTGGGTCTCAGATAGTTGCACTATGAACTACAGCATTACTTCAGTATTTCAAATGAAGAAGGTTTTAGGAATGATTTCAAACCATGTCCCTTGTCCTACTCTTATCCTGCAACAGAGCCAAACTTTGCTCCATGATTGCTGGGACATACTCAAGACCGTAAGAGGTTCCACTCTCAGCAGCAGCTTGTAATCCTGATGTATCTGCCAACTAGGGGTGTACGAAGCTTCGGTTGCCAATTTGATTCGGAGAAGATTCGGCCTGATTCAAAGGTCAAATCATCAAATCCAAATCGAATCGGGAGACAAAAAACCCGCTCCAAATTGATTTGGAAAAGATTCGGAAAAAAATTTAGAAGGCGGTTTTGCAGAAACTAAGAAGAAGGAGGGGGAACAGGGGGGGAAAGCCTGACATCTATAGCTGGCCAGTGACTGTGATATTTCCCTGAGTCCCCTTCCATCACAGTACTCGGGGGGAGGGACGTAGAAACAGCACATAAGCCTCCGTCTGCAGCCTTTCTGTCTCTTTTGTGAGCTGTTTCTGCCTGAGCACTGGGAAGGCCCCCTGTTATAGGCTACTGTAACAGGAAACCCTTCTCGGGGCCGACTTGCCTTTGGCCCGCCCACCTGTTTCTGGGCCAACTGCCCGCCTTCTTGCCTGCCATGCCTTGTTGTTATCTAATTAATGATCTTAATTAGGCGGGACACTGCCCATTTCTTGCCCCGATGCCAGGGGCGCTATCTGCAGCTTCATACCTCCTCTGTACCACAGCCTGTGCCTCGCAGATGGCATCCACTGATGTTAATCTCACTGGCTCCACAATCCTTCAGTTCAGACCCCAACTGGATCCTCCACTCAGGCAGCCTACCTCACCCTCTTTCAGGGCTGTCTAGCTCCCTGAAACTATCTCCCCTCTTGGATGTGGTCCCCCCTGGCCTTGCCTCCAAGGCCAGTTGGAACCCCAGGCCCTCAGCTCTGGGCATCCCTCACAGTGGGCCCCTGGTCCTTTTGACCATTCTGGTCCTGGCCCCAGCATTGACCAGTTGAGGGTACTCTATATCAGGCGACTGAGCCTCTAGTCCCACTCTCTCTCTGGGGTCTCCTTCTGGTCCCTACTAGGGGGTAACCCACCTGGTTGTGGGAGCTGGGGTCATAAAGGCACCCAACCCACCTTTCACCAGGGTGGTAACTGGCCTGGTATTTCCTGAGGGCTCCCGCACCACTGAGAGCCCCACCAGGCCACCCACTCACGGCAGAGTGCAGTTTTAGGTTATGCTCTGGACCAGAAGCCTCCTAGCCATCCCCTTTAGCTCCTCCCTTACCTCCAGGATGATACATGAAGCCTTACAACCAGGTGATGTTGCTGCCTGGCCTGCCAGCAGCAAAAATGCTCTGCTTATATAGATGGACCTGAATCTAAAATGGCTGCCACAATCAGGCACCTGCTGGCTGCTTGCCTGTGCCCTTAAAGTGGCAGGCACAAACTGTGCCCTGCCAGAGCTACCATCCCTGCTGTTTTCATCCTGCTGTGCCTTAACACACACACAAAGTCACACATGTCATGAGTTTTGCTTGTCAGCACCTTGAGGTGCAGTTTCCCAGAAACCCTTGCACCTATCTCCTTAAAACTTGGCAGGCCTCATGCCCTCAGAAGGGGCTACCATCCCAGTTATAATCATCCTGTTACACCTTAACACACACACACACACACACACACACGTAATGAGTTTTCCTTTACACAGTTTAAGGTACAGTTTCCTAGAAATCCCTGCACCTATCTCCATGAAACTTGACAGGCCTCAAGCTCTCAGAAGAAGCTATCATTCCTGCCATTTTCATCCAAATCTGCCAAAAAATGACAAAGTTATAGGTATTTCAGTGATTCCCCATTATAGTCTATGGCTGAATCACCGAATCTTCTGAAGCTGATTCAGCTAAATCAATTCAGAACAGTGATCTGAATCGCTGAATTGAATCACTGTCCTCTGAATTGGCTGAATCCAAATCCAAATTGAATAATTCCCTATTTGCACAGGCCTACTACCAACCATCTGCCTACAGCCAATTCCATGATCCCACCATTATACACTGGATTTTGGAGTGGGGGAGAGGACAATATAAGGGGTAGAAGTGTATCTTTTTATCCTAGCCCATGGGTTTTCCTTGTTAAGGAAATGGAAATGCAGTCATGGGAAAAACTATCTAGCTGACAGTTCAAAAATGGACAATTTTATGAGGAAACTATCATTCCCATGACTCCTACTCCAAAGCAGGGGGGAGGGGGGCAGGCGGGCGGGGGGGCAGATCCTAGCACTGCACACCGCTCACCTGAGAGCAGCTGGTCTGGTGGTTCATTCAGTGCTTGCCAGCTCCAGGTGCTGCTCCCACTGCTCATCCAGGCAGGCATAGCGGGGCACGTACCCCTGGATCTGTGCAGGGCAGAACGGTGCAGGCTGGGGCTGTGCCAAGCTCTTCCCAGTGGGGTGGGGCTGTGCTTAGGGCAGGTGGTGGGGTGCTGGGACATGGGCGATGGGTGGGGCTGCAGCCACCCCAAAATCTGCCATAGCCCCACCCATCCCCGTATCCCAGCACCGCTGCTGCCCACCGCAAGCCCAGCCCCACCCTGCTGGGAAGAGCTTGGCACAGCCCCAGCCCCAGCCTGCCCCCCCGTGCAGTTTCAGGGGCACCCCCCCCGGCCCCCCATGCCCTCCTGGATGAGCAGTGGGAGCCACCAGACTAGTGGGTGACTGACGAACAAGCTGCTGGTCCAGCAGCTCCTGGACCAGTGGCACACAGCAGCAGAAGCTGCTCCTCTCCCCCCTGCCCTCAGACAAGCCATGGCTCTGTCTGGTGCCCATCCCATCCCCAACCCCTGCCCCACTCCTCCCACACTGTGGGGGCCTTGATCTGCCTCCCCCACACTCCTTCCCTTCCCCCCTGCCTTCCCTTCCACCACACCAGACTTACCAGCTGCATGCAGCTCTCTAAGTTGCCAGGCTAGTATCAGAAATCGGTTTGGTATCGGCCAAAATGCCTCCTTAAAAATCAGTATCAGTCCCAAAAATCTCTATCAGTGCACCCCTAAAAGAAACAAAATCCATAGCCTAGAAGATGAAGTCAGTTAAGTTCCAAATGGAAATATGATATCCACTTTTAGCAGTGATAATTCTTAAAGCTTACTAAGGTTTGTGGTAGACTCTCTATCACATGGAGTCTTTAAACCAAGATTGGTTGCCTTTCCAAAAGATGATGTAGTTGAACCACATGTTTTGGTCTTGATGCAGGGATTAACTGGATGAAATTCTATGACCTATGTTATGTGGTAGGTCTGGCTGCATAATCATGAAAATAATAATCATCTGGGCCTGAAATCTAGGAATTCATTAAATCCTTCAGCCACATATACATGACAACACCATGTCCAAAACAGCTTTTTTTTTTTTTTTTTTAATACCCTCTAACCCCCAGAAACACAAATACCTTTCCTATGCTCAGTTTTTAGTCTAAACATTTCTGAATGTTCTTGTCCATGAGATCCCAAAAGTGTCTGGGAACTGTTGGTAGTCCAAGGTGAAACTGTTTGCTGTGTTCATTGTTCAAGCAGCAAACTGCAAAAAGAAATAAATAGTGAAAATTAATACTCTTTTCTAGATTTATAACTAACACAAGGAAGGATGATTTTTTTACAAAAACTTACAAAATCAAATGTGAGAATAATTAGAGTGTTTCCTGTTTAGATCCTGCTGTACATCTCAGACTGAATTATATTATATGGTACAAATCTACCCTATATTTTAGTATTGCCATTCCTAAGCTACCCTTCCCCCTGATAAATGCGCCCCCCCCCCTCCACCCACCCAAAGTAAATCAGAAGTTTGGCTTAAAAATTATGAAATCAAGACAACTCTCTCTCTATATATTCTTTGGTATGCTCTCTATATATATTCTCCCCCCACCCGCTTTTTTATAGTTTTGTATTTCTTTTAGCCTTAAGGGTGCTTTCAAGTCATGCTTGCAAGTCCCCTCCCCCCACCAATTATGAGAGCTAGAAATTTACTTTTATTTCCTTAAAAAAACTTGAAGGTTTTCATACATTTGAATGGATTTAGGAGCTGGAGCCTAAAGAAAACCACTGAATATCACAGGACTGGTGATAAGATCACAAGAGTTAGCAACATTGCCATTTTAAACAAACAAAGCATTAATATTTATGGCCTAAATTCCATTTATTCTAATCTGTAGTATGCCATCTAGCATCAGTGAATTGGTGCAGCAGATTCATTTCCTAGGAGACACTGATATTAATCCCACAGTTCACAAACTAGAGGGATATTGGGCCTGATTGAATTTCTACTGAAATCACCAAAGAGACCAACTTTGACTTCAGTTCAAGTAAATCAGGCCCATGACAAACAATGCATTTTCACAAATTAAATGGGCCCTCATAGCACTGACATTAAAATTATCTTTTATCTTTTCATTTCCCCTTTTCAGACAAAGTTACCTGTTATTGCCTGTGACTGGCCAACAGATGTTTCTCTTTCAGACAAGTGCTAAACCAGCAGCAGGAGGAAAGGTCACTTATTTCATTTTGCTGACAGCGCTTTATCTTTGGGGCACTAATGTGTTTATTACGTTTTCCACTGTAGCACTTAAAATTAGCACACAGATGAGCTGCTCAACGAAGCTCTATCTTTAAAAAACGATGGAAGGTTAATGGAGGGTAGGTGAGTAGAATGGTATCATAGTCTATGCCGGCCTATCGTCCAGTGTAATCTCAGTGTGTTTCAGCAGAGGCAAGCAATATTGACAAACAGAGGCCAGTATTCTATGGAATGACATGGAAGGTTCTGCATTACATAGGTTTACAAACTATAGCATATAAGCAAAGATATTTCAGTGAAGAAAATAACCATGGAGTAGTCACCATCATTGTTCTTGACAAAAAACATCACACACCCAAAATACCCAATCCTACAGATGTTGCCTTTGTCAAAACTCCCAGGGAACCCAAACTTCTCAGTATTACATGTACAAATTTGCTTCACAACATCCCTGAGCATTCTTTTGGACAGAAAAAAATAGCCTGCAAATACTTCGAGGGTGATAAGTACTTTGTATTGCCCTGGCATTTTGCTAATACAGTTTTGTCTTTTTTCTACTCAGTTTAAGAGGTCTGTTTGATTCCTCCAAATAAATTAACTTCTTATTTTCTAGGCTAACTTTGTCTTCACAAAAAAACCCACCCTATATATTTTTTCTGGTTGGTTTTGTTGTTTAGTTACCAGTGGCCTTTTATGTAACCTGTTAGCTATGCTAACTAGCCACAACAGTAGATATGAGGGCAAACTTCTAACCTTTATTCTGAAGTTCATGACTTATTAGTTTAAGCCAGGCCTTTTAAATATTTTAATGCTGACTGAAATTTTTAACTGTCTTGTTTCCATGTGCATGCACATGAATTCTGTTTCTATGTATATATGGTTTACATGGCAGACAAATAATAGGGGAGCAGACAGAGTGGATGGGGTGAGGAGGATTCCAGCAATTGCATTATGGGCACTGGCTTCAGCTATAGATAAAATCTGTTATTAAGTGCACAGAAACTTTATTAATAAATCTGTCTGCACTGAATACAAATGTCCAAATTACAATAACATGAATGTTCATGCTATTCAGAGCAGATTTTGTCTTTTATCTGCTCTATAATGTATAACTTTGGCCGCACGCTTTCTAAAACAACTAAAGACTCTTACTCTGCCTTGTTTTTGTTTGCCAGTCTCTTGGCTCAGATCTGTCACCTAGAATTGTATGACCCACATTTGCACCCCTACTTTTTGTAACAGGGATAGTATTTCCAAGGTAATGGCCTGACTTGGCTCATTTGCCATTCACTCGAGCTGCTGCTTCCTGATATATCATAATCAACGGCCCTGTATTCTGCAACAAGCTAGTCTTAAGTTCTGCAACAGTAGGGTGACCATATGTCCCAGTTTGGGTGGGACAGTCCAGGATTTTGTAGGCCTTTCCAGTGTCCCAGCCAGTTAGTGAAAATTCAAACAAAAGTCCCAGATTGGCGCTACTCCTCCTGCACTGCCCTGCCTGTGCAGTGGCTGGAGGAAGGGCAGGGGTTGGGGTGGGGAAAGAGGGGGGAAGAGCATTGCTGTGAGCATGGACTGCTCATGTGTGTCTTCACCCATTTGCAGCCTAGCAGAATCAGAACCGGGCTGTGATTGCTGCAGTGAGGCTTCCCTGGGGTGGCGGGTCGGGGTTAGGCAGCTCGGATCCTGCCTTGAGGGGAGAGGGGGTCCATTCCCTGCTTCTACCCACCCAGCTGCTGGGGACCTGAGTTTGAGGTGGGGGGATAGGGGGTGGGCTCTACTTCAGGCTCTGCCCCACCTAGGCCCAGCTGCCAGGGGCTGGAGCCCAGAGCTCGGGTCAGTGCTCTACCTGCTACCACCAAGTGTGTGTTTGTACACAGGACAAGTTGGAGAGGGGGACAGAAGGAGAGAGAGAGGAGTGAATGGGGAGTGCAAGGAGAGAGGTATGGGGAAAGAAGCTGGTGGGGAAAACGTATAGGCAAGAAGAGGCTTGTCCAGGTTCAGCCTCTTGCTGGCTGACACGATGGTCAAGCAGCAGCAAAGGCATCACCCACATGCAAGTGCTGATACAACAACCTGGATCCAGAGCAGCCGTATGTGTGCATGTACACACACACACACACACACACACACACACACACACACACATATTGTTTTCAAACTTCCCATGGAATAAATCAACTTTCTCTCTGCTAAGCAGCAGTCTCCAGCTCAGCCCTCCTTCTCCTCCTCCTGATCTCTTGCTCAGAAAAGCCCCAGCCACCCACTTTCCTGGCCTCACTCACCCCATTTCCCCATAGGCAGTCCCCACCACCCCTCCCCTGCTGCTGGCTAGTGAGGAGGTGGAGCAGCATAGGGGGCAGGGTAAGGAGGGGCAAGGGACAGTGACCCAATTTCCTTGAAAATAACGTGGTCATCCTATGCAGCAGCATTCTTGGATTTACTGGTTTGGCAGGAAAAACAATTCTGCATCAGGTTCTCAGTGGCTTGAAGATGAAAATGAAAAAAAAATGTTATAGTAGACTTCTTATCACTCTATCATGAAATTCAAGGTCTTAAGCTGCTCCACAATGTCAGGTTTCAATGTACTGTAGGTTTTTGTATGATCAGCGTCTCATTGGATTGCAGCTATTGCCAGGGGGTGGAAATCTAGGCAGCTGGGTAAGGGAGAAGTTGGCATATGTGGCACCTGGAGAAGCACAGATGAATGGTAAGGGAGGCACTGGGAGGGCATGTACCCCTTCACCCCCAAGATTGGCCCCGAATTCAGCACTGCTCAGGACAGGGTAGTTTTTTTGCTGTGCAGGCTGGAGGCTTGTTGGGGGGGGAGGGGGAGAGGGGCACTAAACTGTGGCATAGATGTATGAGTGGATATGGCGGTTTTGGCCTGCCCCTGGGCCCACCCACAAATTGTGCCCCACTAGACTCAGGAAGCACCCCTGTGGAGAAGTGTAGTGTTTGTCACATGAGCACATTAAGGAGTATAGCCCTTTTTCAGCCCTGAAATAATTAATGTTGAGACTCACATTGATTCACTTCAGATACAACAGTGGGGAATTCCAGGGAAAGGCCTATAACAAAACAGTGTTTTAGGAAAGTGTTTTAGAGATGGGGTTTACTAAACAGCTATTAAGAAGAAAGACCTAATTTACAAATCAAATATACAAATCAAATTGTTTTAGCTCCTATTGTAATGTTTTCTTTTCTCAACAAAACTATGTTGCATTGCGATAACAGCAACTGTGTCGTCTATCATCAAGAATTTCTCTGTATTCCCTTCATTTCAAACAATATTACTCTGTTCTCTTTCTTTCTTAACCGATCTAGTATGCACCTTTGAAAATCATTTTTGTTTGTTTGGGATACCAGTTCAGAGAGAAGTGAGTTGGGCTTACTTAGAGCACTGCAGATCTCAAATGTATACAGGTGCTATAAGATAATTAAAGGTTCAATCCAAGCCCTGTTAGCTTGTATAGGAACTGGATCATGTTCAATAGCATTTGTCAGTGCCAATGGGTTGGATGAGACAATAACTAATTAAACAGAAGAGGAGGTGGACTGCAGCTGTGGAAGTGATGAGCTTATATGTAATTCAGACAGATGACATTTCTTTCCATGAGGGCAGGGAAAGAATTATAGAAAAGTTACCAAATCTTAGAGCATTCTGTAATGTCTCTGCAGTAATAACACTAAATGAAGACCACAGAAATTTCACTGAAGGTTTCCCTGCTGTAAAAAGATTTCTTATAGTGGGTTTGCAGGGACTTGGTAGCATTTATACACCTAATTTTATTTCCAAAAGACTTACAATAAACCAATAACCCACAGAGAGAATTCTCCAAACACCCCAAACACTTCAACTCAAGGACGCCTGATGGCTTAGTAGGGGCTGTGTGTTAGTCAGGTCCTTCTCCCTCCTTCAGGTGGCTGAAATGGTGCCTGGGCTGGGAACTTTGCTAGTATTAGCTAGAGTTTAATGCAATATAATTAAAACTAGTGATAGGATTCAACATTACTGAAGTTTTATATTTAATGTGCCAATGACATTTCAATGCAACTTCATAGACTATGGATGTTATTTTGTTTCAGATGCTGATACATACATGCACACACTACATACTCACATTCATTTCAAGCTCTGCTGGATTTGAAAGCTTGCACAAGAAGTGATTTAAGTTTTGCAAACCCAAAAATAACATTACTGAGACTAGCTGAGCTGTTTGGTATGGAGTGTAACACAGATATTATTTGGCACGTAAAGTATACATATGGACCTTTCAAAAACCACTCTCTTGGATTGGCAGCTCCTAAAAACATGGATGATGATCAAGTTGAGTGTGTTTTATATGCTTTTGGAAGATCCTTTTTCAAGCACTTTTATTAGCTGTTTGAACTTGTTGCCTGTGAACTGGAAAAGAAATCTGATTAAGAAATGTGAGTTTGCTTAATAACATTAAGAACCTTCTACAGTCTACTTCCAGTGCTGATTGCTTTTAAAAATCTCATGTGATATCTGTGCTTTGTGTGCTGATGGCTTTTAGTCTGGCTACTTACTCATGTATAGATCTCAAACAGACCTTCAGAAGCACCAGCCAGCCAGGATATACATAAACAAAATGACAAAGTTGTCCACTACTGTGGACAGACATACTCTGTGCCAATAAGCAACTCCTATGAGTGACTGAACCGATCCATCTCTCCCTCTGACAGTCCTATTGTCTAACATGACTGTTGAGTGAGGCTTTTAGGCTATGCTGTGGATAAAAACTTACAATCAACCATGTCCAATGACTGACTCAATCATGTGACATTTCCCCCATGTACATAAAGGCATAATTGACACTTTGGACCTTGCAGATGTTTTGCAATTCATTCAGTTCCCACAATGATATCAGAAAATAAGTCTTGTGAACTGGCAATAACTGTGTTTTCCTCTGAACACGTTCTTATCTCTAAATTGCATTTAAATGCAAATTGCATCCTGTCTAATGGTTGTGCTTGCTGTGGGTTTTTTCTTTCTGTTGTCATTAAACAGACTGTGGTATTGACTTTTTGGTCTAAGTGTAAAGAATAGGAATATTCAGAAGCTCTAAAAGGAATAATCTATTTGGCTTTTAATAAAGAAGTCTGCTCCATACATACATACATACATGCATAAAATCAGTGCTCCCTCCTGCGCATGGCAGTCTATTTTATGCTTTCTTATTTAATTTGCTCTTCCAATCATTCAGTGATCCACGTCCCCCTACACAGGCTGTAGAGAAATCTCTTCTATTTAGAAGCCATTTGCTGTGCTGTCAATTGGAGCAAACACCATATACAGCTCACTAAATGAGCAGTAACATGGTCTAGTATAGACTGAATAAATCACACAGAATTTTAAGTTCAAACCCCAGCAGAGCCACCAACTTCCCATGTGACAATCATTTTTCCTCCTTGTTTTTCAGCTTTCTTTTCTTTAAGATGAGAAAGATAACACTTCCTTACCTATCTCACAGAAGGGTTATGAGTTAATATCTGTGCAACACACTGAAGGTACAGAATGCTTAGAATAATCTCATGTTCACAAGCAGTTTGTAAGTATGTGAGATGACTTCAGGCTGTAACTGAGGTAGAGAGAGTGCAGAAACTACCTGTGAATTATAGCAAAAATGCTTGGGCTTGTTTCTTGTAAGGGCAGCCTTTTACGATAGACCATTATTCCTTTCTCCTAAATGTACCCTTTAAATCAGGTCACCTTTTAGGTTGGCTATAGATGGTAGAGCTGGATACCAGTAACACTACTCTTCCATGAGGCTGAAAGGGAGTGGGGGTCAATCAAGAACAGTGTGAAGCATTACCCTACACTAGAGGTGAGCCTCTTACCTCTTCTGACGGAGCCCATCCTCAAACTCAGGTGACCCACAACGTGCTAATTTTAAGGTATTGTTACATGTTACAGTTTGCATGTGCCAACTCTAAGGACTGTTAGGAAGGATTAAAGTTAAGCACGTTTTGGGTGCAGTCGCATGTTAAGGGTTAATACTTTCTCTAATGGTCACAGCTCTGACTTGCCGCTAGAGAGCTGGAGAGCAGGGGTGTGGCTAGGAGCTACCAAGTCTGCCGCATGGCTGCCCAGCTCTCTGACTTTCCAGTGGCTCCCTGCCCCCTCCAGCACCTTTGCACTCACCTGTGGCTGCCTGGTTCTCCCAAGGTCTCCGTTAGTTCTCTGCAATGGATCATTAGAGGGGCCGGGAGCAGTGCATGGTGGGATACTGGGAGACCTCAAATTGCTGGTATTGGCCCTGTGGGTCAGACTGATGTTACTGTAACACAAGCTGCCTAATGTCAGCTGGAGATAATCCTTACCCAAAGAGGCATAACTCTGAGACCCTCAGGGTGCATCCACACATGCAGGCATGTGTACTTGCAGCAGCTCAAATAGCAGTGGCACAAATTTGTGCTGGAGATTTGTGCCTCAACACACGTGCCTAAACATGCACTTAGGTGTGGGGCAACTTGTGCCATTTGGGGCAAACTGACCCTGCCCAGCTCCTCCCAGATCTTCAGCCAGGGCCAGGGGTGATGTGTAGGGGGTGCACACCGGTGCACGTGCACCCCCTGAGTGTGGCGGTGCACCCCCTACAAAAAGGTGCTGCCAACACTGTTGGTGGTGCCTGTGAGTGGTCGCCGCTCACCACCCCACCACCAACACCGCTGGCGGCATCTGTGGGTGGTCCACAATCGTCGCTGGCAACCACTGACACTGCTGGTGGCATCCATGGGTGGTCGCCAACCTCTGGTCAGCGCTTGCCACCTCCCCGCCACTGCTGGCATGCCGGTGGTGACTGTGGGAGCTCCCACTCACTGCCGCCGCACTCCCGCTGCCACCATGCTCCCCCAGGTGCCGGAGGCACGTGTCATTCATGGCCAGGGAGAGCTTGAGACTGGGGCTAGCACTGTGCTGGCCCCAGCAGTATGAAAAGCTGCCCTGGTGAGCAGCTCAGTAGGGCTGTGCGAAACAGCACCGTTCTGCTTCGACTTCTGTTTCATTGGAACAGTGTTTCATTTCAAGTTTTGTTTTATTTCAAAAGCACTGCTCCATTTTGTTTCATCAAAACTGTTTCACTGTTTTGATGTTGTTTGTTTCAACGTTTTGCCCATAGGCTATTTTGCACCCAGTGTCAGGAAGATCAGTGCTGCCGTTGGCCCCAGCTGGCAGCACCAGCCTCCTGTCATCCAGCAGGCAGATTGGGGGGCCTGCATCCCTGGGAGGAGTCCGACACAGCCTCTGCAGACCTCCTGGGGGTGCGGGCGAGTCCCCGATCTGCCTGGTGGCTGGGACCAGTGCTGAAGCCAAGTAAGCCTGGCTTTGAAACTTGAAATGCTTTGAGTGCCCTTGTTTCATTTCAAAACTGTTTCAAAGGCTTTTGTTTCATTTTGATTTCATTTTTTTTGAGCTCAAAAGGCATCGAAAGAGTTTCAAAATGAAACACCAGGTGAAATTTTGCATATCCCTACAGCTCAGGGCTACTTGCCCTCAGGAGCTTCTGAGGCCCAGCCAGTTGGTATCTGGGGACATTAGCCCCTTGTGCCAGCTGGACTGCTGAAGCAGCCCTAACCTAGAGTGGCCCCTGCACCCTCTACCCACTGCAGCAGTCTGGCAGTAGGGGCTGATGCCTGGCTGTGACCTGCTGCCACCTGCGACAGTATGTGGTCCCATGGATGTGCACCTGCCAGACCCAGATAAGGACTGCACAGCCACCTGGGATGTGGTGTGGCATTTCTGGATCAGCTTCTGGGTCAGTGTGGTATAGCACTTCTGGGTCAGCTGCCAGAAGGCTGTGTCTGCACAGTTGGCCTTCATGCAGAACTGCTGTCATGTCTTCTGGTGCCCCCACTCTGCCATCTGGGCAGCTATAGGCCAGAAGATGAGCTTGCTGCAGTGGCCTGCTTTGAACTATCAAAGTGTGTCCTCCTGACCCAAAATGGCCAGGTCAGACACCTCATCTGCCCTCCAGCTGGGTCCCCAGTGCTGACCCTAGGCAGGCTCCTTTGCCCGGGTCTCGCCACTTGTCTTACCAGCAGAGATCCTGGTGTTCCCTGTTTAAAAATTGCAAATTCTCTGATAAAAACCCAAAATCTGTCATTAAAAATACCCCAAATCTATGTTCTTCCATGATTAAAATGAAATGCCACTATATATAGAGAGATGAGTTGAGCAATGTTTTGTTGATATATTTACAATTTTAAAGCAATTTGGAAGCCTACCAGTGCTTCTATTATCATAATGCATGAATTCTAAATATCTATACACTTTGGTGGTTGGTTTTGGGTTTTTTATCATAGAAAAATCAGAGCTGCCCCTGCCCACTTTGCTCACCAGGATGTGGGGCACTAAGCAGCACTGATATGCCAGTGACCTGCCCCTGCCCTTGCCCCTCACTCTCAACCCAAAGGTCCCCCGAGTGCCTCTCATTCCTGACCCACAGCTCCTGCCTTCCTCCCATTAGTTCCTTCCTGGTAGCAACTCCATCCCAGCATCAGGACATGAATCCAGCTGCAGCTGTTCCACCCGCTGCTTTGTGACTCTGAGCAGTGCTAGCCCTTGCTGCTCTGCTTCTTGTGCCTGTGCCCAGGCCCCAGTGGTCCCCATGACATTCCTGGGAAGCATTCAACTGGGGCTCAGGGACTGGACTGGGCAAGCCCCTTCCCTTCCAGGCTGGCCTCCCTCCTTTGTGGAGGGGGTTTGTAGGTGGCTGTAGGGTTTGAACGGCTGAGGTTTGTGTGTGTGTGTGTGGGGGAGGGGGGTTATGGGGCTTGTGCAGGGCTTTGGGGAGGTTATGGGGTTTGTGGCTGGGTATGTGGGTGGAGGGATTGTGGGGGTGGTTTGGGGGTGTGGGGTTTAGGGGTGGATTTTGGAAGGATTGTGCATGTGGGGGATTACTTTGTGTGTGAGGGGGACTGTGTGGGGGGTGGGAGAGACTGCTCAGGAGGGGTGGGTTCCCTGGCTGCCCCCAACTTGGCACACAGCTCCCCCCATGGCAGCAGCAGAAACTGTTGGGCACTCAAGGCCCACTGCTGGCAGAGCCCCCTTCCATGGCACAGACAGCCCCGGTCGCCTGGGACCCGGCACTGTATGTGCCACATGACACTGGCCCAGCTTGGCCCGGCTTGGGGGTGTGCACCTTTGGGCAGCACTGGGTCCCTCTTGCTGTCACCCAGGGCCCCCAGCATACCACGCAAGGACTGTGCTTTGGTCCAGCTGAGTCCTGCCTCCATGGAGGTGGCTTGGCTCTACTATGCATGGGGCACTTGGAGACAGGACCCAGCCTGGCCAGATGCACGGCCCCTGTGTGTGGTGCTGGGGGCCCTGGCTGACAGCAAGAGCAGGCCCTGGGCTAGGCCCACACCATATGGCACAGGCAACACTGGGTCTCAGGCAGCCAGGGAGGTGCTGTGCCATGTGGGGACTCTGCCAGCAGCAGGCCCTGAGTGCCCGATGGCCACTGCTGCTGCTGGGGGCAGGGAGGGGCTGTGTGCCATGCAGGAGAGCAGGCGGGGGACCCACCCCTCCTGAACAGCCCCCCTCAACCCTACACAGGTCCCCTCACACACAATCCTCCCATACACAATGCCCTCCCACCCACAGTCCCACCACCCCCACATCCCTACTTACTAGGGATGGCACCTGGGTCCAGGCCACTGCTGCAGCCTTGCCATGCTCCTATTTGCCAGCAGGGGAAGGGAAGGCAGCAGGGGAAAGGAGCAGGCATAGAGATGCTCTGGCTGGGTGCCAGAGTGTCTTTTTGGAGGACCCAGCCTCTAGTTGCTTCAGGAGCATGCCCTGCACTACTTTTTTTCAGAATTTTTTTTTAATAGGGATTTCCTGGTATCAGATTTAGAGTCCACGCTGCAAATATGCAGTACAGGGAACATTTTTTGTCCCTAGCATGCCTCTTGCGGTGTCTCAAACTGCTTTAAGATGATGTGACAGGCATGTACGCACTCATCTGTACACGCCCTCAGAGGGCACTTAGATTATCTTTTCATGTCTTAAATACTCCAGTGTTAAGAGTATTTAACATGTGGGAAAGGTAACATCTAACGACACTCTTAGACTGACAACTTGCCTCACTGTCTTAAGATTTTCCCTACAAACAGTACTTAACTGCCTCAGATAAAGATCTTTTGTTCTCTGTATGTTTCTGTACAGTCTCTCTGAAGCTGGTCAGGACAGTTATTGCAAGAATAACTGGTTTAACATACCATTCGAATCATTGGTCCCCCTCACCCTTTAGCTACCATATTCAGGAGTTACCTGACTCAAGAAAATGCTGATCTTTGTTTTCCCACAGGAGAAATAAAAAAAGTAATGTTCCAATTGACAGATAGTTATAGACTCTGACACTAGATGAGAATTTGTCCTAAATTTGAAGAGTCTTAAATAATTAAAAAAAAAATTCTGAATCTGTTACTGAGGGTGAAGTTACACATTACACTTAAACCAATACTAAAGGCATTAAAAACATGAGTGACCACACATTAAAACTAATTAATTCATGCTAAGTGCCTGCTGAGTGTCTCAAAATTATACCACTTCTGGCAAGGGTTAACTTTGGGCTGTGCTACCTCATATACATTAAGGTAACCCTAGTCTTCTCCATGGAGATAAAATGAGCAATTTGCAGTCTTTCAGCATCCCAGGATGCACCACTCCCAGACCGCCCCCCCCCCCCCCCCCAAGAACAAAACCAAAGTCAAGGTGTCCTGGCTTCTAGTCATACCCCTCCTCGCCAGCCTTTTAATGGCAAGTCACAGCTGCAGGCAAGAAATGGTATTAGCCCTTTACATGTAAGGGCTCCTCTGGAAGAGCTGATTCACACATACATACCCTCTTCTGTTTTCTCAGATTCCAGAGTTTTAAGTCAGGTTGATTAAAACTCTTCTTAAAAAGACTTGGTTCAAAAGTGGACAGGAGACCTTTGATACATAGGAGGGAAGAAAAGAAGCACTATACTTTTTGCAGTGTCATCCTCTGGTCAATGAAACAGGACAGCTGCCATCCTAATCTTACTTTTCTTTAAATAGAGTTAAGAGACTAATTTGAATTCAGAAATCCCATTTTGTATTCATTGTCTGATAGTTTATTGCTTTTGAGTGAATTTAGTGCTAGTGGTTGGTGTGGACTAACAGCCTCGGTAATTAAGATAGGTAATTAAGATAGGTGCCCTGTTATATTCCCTTTTATATCTCCCTCTTCCACTTGCCTCCAATATATATAAAGAATGTTTAAGTACTGCAACTTTCTAGAAGGAATGTGTGCAAATCTTCAGGCTTACCAAGGCAGACTTCTTGTGAGAAACTCCTACATGTCTCTGCTGTCATAGCTTTAAGGAAATTTGAGTAGGGTTTCAAACAGATCTCTGAAAGCTGGAGGAGCAGCATTATTCAGAAGGAAGAACTACACAATAGTCCTTTCCTGTCTTGCATGATGTATCTGCTTTAGGTTTTTTGTCACCATGAGGAAGATTTTGCAGACAGAATGAGGCCTTTCTTTGGTTACATAGTCCACTCCAGCTCACATAGGTATGATCCATACTACATATCTCCTTAATCTAGTGAAGAAAGGCATAATAAGAACCAATGGCTGGAAAATGAAGCCAGATAAATTCGAATTAGAAATAAAGTACATTAAAAAAACAGTGAGGGAGATTAAGCTCTGAAATAAACAATCAAAGGAAGTGGTAGAGTCTCCATAACCAGAGAACTTGAAATCAAGGCTGGATGTGTGACAGTCTCCACCCTGCAGAGCTCTACCGTTGGCCTGCTGTACCACCTGCGGGTCTTGGACTGGGCCCAATACAGTGCATGCCCAGACTGGCCCTATGGTCCAGATCAATCCACATTCAGTGCACATACTGCACGCAACATACATGAGGCCAGACCAGCACACTCAGGGGCTGGACCAGCATGTGCTGCACACAGGGCTAGACTGGCATATGTGCTACACACAGCACACATAGTACCAGACTGGCATGCACAAGCATGCAGCACACATGAGGCCAGCCCAGGGCATCGGCTTCATGCAGCACCCAGGGGGCCTGGTCAGGGGCCAGACTGGCACATGTGCTGCATGCAGCATCCATGCCAGACAGCCCTATGTGCACGATCCAGCGTATGGGGTCTGTCTGCAGGCTTGATTTAGCCTGTGGACCAGCCTCATGTTACTCATTTGGCCTGTGGAGTAGCCCATTCGATATCTCTCCCTGCCTTAGCCTAACAAAAGTTATTTTTCTCAATACAAGAACAGTTAGATGATGGCTAAATTGAATGAGCCATTAGTCCCTTCTGTCTTTAAAATTTATTAAACTATGGAACAAGATCATAGAAACATAGGACTGGAAGAGACCCAGTCCATGCTATCACAAGCAACACACTATATAATCCTTTTCATACTATGATCAAGATCAGTCTTATAGAATCATAGTCATAGTTGCTGCTGCTGTGTTTTCCCCTTACTGTTCTTATTGGGATGTTCTTCCAGAATCTCACTTCTTTGGTAGTTAAAAATTTCTAATTTCCAGCCTAAATATTCATGGTCATTTTATATGCTTATGCCTCCCTGATATTTATAAACAAGATCAGATTCTCTTTCAGCTTTTATTTTACTAAGTTAAACAAGCTAAGCCCTTCTAGTCTCCTCTCACACTGACTTCTAGTCTCCTCTCCTCTATAAACTTCCCATTCCTCCGATCATCCTAGTGGCCCTTCTCTACATCTGTTTCAGTTTGAGTTTCTTGAATATGGGTGACCAGAACTGTACATGGTATTCAAGATGAGGTCTCACCAGTACCTCATACAGTGGCATTATAGTACTTCCATATCTCTATTGTAAATATGTTGTCTGACACTTCCAAGAACTCCATTTCTGTTTGTCATGGCTGTATCCCACTGATGGTTCAGATTCATCCTGTGATGGAGTAATACAACTAGAACTTGCTTCTCCTGAATCATTTCCAACTGATGAGCTCCCATCTTAAAGAATAAATTCTGAATTTTAGTCCCCATTGCAAAAACTTTACCCTTTGTAGTTTGTACTACTGAGTTTTACTCCATTTTTATTCTGTTAATCCTCAAGATCATCTAGTTCTCCCTGTATAATATTAAATCTCTCTAATCTTCTCTATATTGGCAATACTTCCCACTTTGTGTCATCAGCAAATTTCATTGGTGTGCTCCTTCTTTTTTGGATCAATGTCATTATGAGGGGTTTGTTTTTCTTCCCTTAACATCATAAAGGCCATGAAGATCAAACTAGATTGAGATGAGACAGATACACCACCTTCTTCAGGGCAGCTGTCTACTGGGAAAGCACAAATCAAATGTCTATTCTGGTTCATTTTCAGATCCTGAAGTTCTAGGTAGGCTGAGGGAACTTTTATCTTTGGCTTGCAATTAAGACTTATAGCTAGTGGAAGGAAGGAAGGAAAAGAGAGCGAGTTAGTGGGTCTGATGTTGGCGGAGATGGCTGGTATCTCTCTTTGAAAGGAGGGAATGAAGAAAGTTCCATTTTCTCAGAAAGAAGCAGTTCTCATGATTAATAATATAGGGTGACTGTACACAAGCAAAGAGCATGCTCTGATACACTGTAATTACAGTGCCTTGGAGCAGACTCAATTAATTACTATGCTCCAGTAGCTGCCTGTACCTTGTGTATCAGCGTCCTTGCACTTCAAAATGGTGGCAGGGGTGCTTGAACTAAAGCTCATCAAACAAGCTTTAGTTCAAATGCCCCCGCCACCATTTTGAAGTGTGGGGATGCGAATACATTAGATGCTGTGGCGCTTTAATTAGAGTGTCTCTCAGAGCTGCTGTAATTAAAATGCTACCCTCCAGAGCATGTGTAAAAGTGCCCATAGTGATCTTGCCAATTATCACCTTGTCTCTATCTACGCGGAAAGTTATAAAGATGATTATGAACAGAGTATAATGGATGACACTAGGCACATCAACATAAGACATTTACTGCTCAGTTAACTAACTCACTCCACAGTAAACGGTCTTGTATCTACACATGCAGTACTATTAGGCTGGAGTAAACTAGTTAACTGTGCAGTAGGCTAGTACTTGTAAATACTATCCTGCTGTGGAGTTTTGTACTCCGCAGCAATGCACATGTAAATGCTGGAGGGACTGGTTGGGGCATGAGTGTGCTTCACTGTGGGGGCTGCCTGCTGGCTAGCCCTGCACTGGAGCACCCTTGTGCCCAGCCAGCTCCTCTGTAGAATGGTAAGCCAGGTTGGAGAACCCCTGGGCCAGCAGGCTGAACCGCCTGGGTCCCTTGCCAGTTGGGGCTGCTCCAACCCAGCTCAACATGTTGCAGTCCTGGGCACACTTGCAAACTCTGATATGTGCTGGAGTTTATTGGTTAGGATTGATTGCATGTGTAGACACACCCACATTCTAATAGTTTGCTCGAGTTTTCAACTGGGGATTCTTCTAATTCTGTTGTTTGACAGTACTTTCCTAGTAATGGACATAAGCCAGATTGTCCACCTTCATTTAGGATGGGGAGTTTTGTTGACCTGCCTGTGGAGCTTGGCAGAAGTACATGGTTTGACATTCAAATGGGTCTGTTTGTTTCCCTTTAGATATTGCCTTTATATTCACAGAAGGAGAAAGAGCATGGTAGATTCCTTGGCTAAGGAGTTTTTGTGCACCCCTGGATATATGAATTAGGTTTGTCCCTGACTACTGAACAAGACACATAAGGGGAGAAGGAAGCAGGTTACTCCTTTCCTTCCACTGCTTATCTGCACAAAGGCCTAAGAAGAACAAAGAAGGTTGGCCTTGGGATTAAGGCACTGGGTTACGCTCAAGGAATCTGGGTTCAGTTCCTAGCAATGTCATAAGCTTCTTATGCATGTTCAGGGGAACCATACCATCAGTGCTAAAGATACTTCCTCTGTCTACCTCATCCATTTAGGTTAGGATGGATGTAGGGACTGTCTCCAATCATGGGTCTATGGATTGCCTGCTACAGTGGAGCCTGTGATCCATTGTGGGGGCTTCTAGGTGCTGCTGCAGTCCAAAGAATTAATAGCATACTCCTAGAAGAGCACTAGTTCAGATTTAACCTGTGGCAATCGCAGACTCCACAGACTCACACACAGCATGAGTCAAGGCTCTGGGCAGGGGAAGACTCTGCCAATTAATTAAATACTTTCTTGGATCTGGCTACCATTCAGCAGAAACAAAAGCGTTTGTGTAACCCACTGGTGAGTTTGCATTACAGATCCCCTGCTGAGCCCAATCCACACAGGATATGAGTATGTTAGATCCACAGCTAGGGAGTACTCACTCTTTTAGTTCAAGCTCTGTAGCAGCTCTGTACAAATCCTTAGCTGAATCCCCAGTGTGTCCACTGAGATGGAGGCCATCACACTTGCACTGATATTTCCAAATCTCCCTTTACCGGATACATCTATGGAATAAATTTGCTAAGAACATTTAGCAATTAGGGGGAAAGAATAATGCTGCCCAGCTTCACAAGATTGTGAATATATTTCCAGACCTTTCACCTTTCCATTGGGCATCACAAAATGAGACTTACTTCAACAAGGGTCTTGTCCACACTTAACTCTCTTCCTTATGATGCAGTCTGTACTTTCATGGTCAGATGGTGTTTCATCTCAAACACCAGAGTATTACCTTAGCTGAATATTGGCTACGCCTAACAAAAACACAGTGCAAATACAATTTCAAAAAGGATCATAACTTGTCCAAATCAAAACCAGATTTCGCTGGAAGAGCCAAAGGCATTTTCCCTCAATGACAGCTATTGTCATGCTGTATTCCAACTTCCTGCCACCAACTCTTTTGGTCAGAGAGGTTTCAAGGTTGCAAAGATTTTTTTTTCCTTCACCAGCAAGGCACACTTTTTCCACCTCATTTTAAGAATGGGACTAAAACACTTTCATCCAAACTTTATAAAATTGAAGCAGTATGAAAGTTTTACTTCAAAAGCTTTAGCAAGTCATGAGTGAGTGGAAATAAGGAGCACAACAATATATGCAAAGTTGCTATCATGCCTACATAGATGGAGAGACCTTTATCTTTTAATGGGTAGCTAGAGAACCCTTCTTATCCATTACAAGTTTTATAATACTGTTCACCTGTTTTTCTCTCTCGCTCTACTACACATCCTCTTAAACTGACACAAGTATTATTGAATATTCTTTTAAAGTCACTCAGACCGTGATTCAGGAAAGCACTTACATTAATATGTTTAACTTTTTACACATGTGGTCAGGCCCTATTTATGCCAAATGAAGCAGGGGTTTGTAGAATGAAGGCCTCAACCTTGATGTTGTAATGATTTTTAAAAAGACAAATGCTTTCCAGTTGTCAAATGAAATGGGCAATGTATGTCATTCAGATTCACAATGAGAGCTCTTAGAGTCTCCCTATCTACGACAGCTTAGGAACAACTGATGAAAGTAATGCAACTAACATGCTAATCTATGACGGTATAAGAGATAGGTTGGATAAGTAGCTTTTATTGGTGGAAAAAGCTTTTTTTCTGGTCTTGGTGTTGCTGACAACCCAGAGGCTATGATAACTCATTACTTACAGTTTTTGAGTTTAATGATAGTCCATAGTTTGGTTGCTTAAGTATGCAATGATATTGATTGGTGGCTTAAGTATATAATGGCATTCTATTAAAAAAATAGTTTCATAGATTTCATAGACATTAGGGGCTGGAAGGGACCTCAAGAGAGCATCAGGTCCAGCCCCCCGCCATAGGAAGGAAGTCAGCTGGGATTCAAGTGATCCCAGCAAGAAATAAATCCAGCTGTTTTCTGAAGGAATCTGCAAAGAGGCTAATAATAAAGGGAAATCTAACCAAATAATCATTAGAAATCAGGAGACTCCATGACTGATCAGATCTGCTCAGGAAATGGCCCTTCTATGACTTTTTAACGGGATAAAAAGGTGCAAGTTCCTAATCAGATGAAGAGAGCAAACAAATAAATAAATAAAGCCACCTCAGCGTTTTGTGAAACCGCTAGCTTTTGCAAAGACTTGTTCAACCACAACCTAAATAATTCAAAGCATTGTCATTAAGGCAGCGGCACAGGCCTCCTCCAAAACAGGCACTTGCCTTATCACTCTACAGCAGATGCTTCAGTCAACGATTGGATATTGAAAACATAAATAATGAAACAAAATTTGGAGACAATAGTTTCTGGGCCGGGGACAAAATACTCACGGATATTGTCAGTCTCTGAGTAACCAAGCAGCAAAAGCTCAAGTGACAACAATAGCAAGGAAAAGAATAGAGACAAGTGAGGAGGCCTGAATCTGAATAAGGCCTAGAGCTGCACATGCTGCTGTTACCGTAGAAACTAACCTCTCCCCTGAAGAGGTTTGCTGGGGCATTGTTTGCGGGACACAAGATGTGTCATACACCAGATGGTCGTGTGCTGTATAACTCAGTTATCTGAGAGGACAGAGTAAAGGAATGCACGCTACAGATCTCTTCAGAAGCAGAGCAGGGCACCATCTGTTCTTTCAGACTGAAGGCACTTCTTTTTTTTTCCAAGAAAGGGTGGGGGAAGAACAAAATTAAAATGATTCACCATTCAGGAAAAATAAATAAATAAATAAATAAATAATGCCTGATACAGTTGCCATATTTGGCTTGCATTTAGCTAATTTTATCCTTGAGCTCGATGTTAGGGGAACTGCATCTTTATGCATGGGAGAGTGGCAATTATTTCTCTCTCAGGAGTCTATCATTTAGAAATAAAACCCCTTTGAGACCTCGTGGGTTGTTCGCCAGCTGAAAACCCCAAACCAATTTTAACATATGGTCTTGGTCTTCCCTCCTCCCTTTGGTTATGTACAAATGCTTATACAATATGGGGGGGGAATTCTTGCTTTCCAGGAATTGTTTTCCATTTCAGCCAGAAGTGGGAAAGGTTGGAGAGGGGACGAGCCAAAGAGCAAAATCAAAATCGTAGTTGACATGACTGATGTCGAAAGGAAACTTTAATCAGCGTTGAACACCAACCAGTGATAACAAATGTCTGTTAGGTGAGACAGAACTGGGTATGTATGGGAAGAACAAAACGTTCCATGGGTGTGCTCCAAATGCCACTGATGTGAATAGAGAGATTCCCTGAATTTGGTGGGTGTGGGGAAACTCCCCATAAGAACTCATGAAAGTAGGGGGAACAGGACCAAAAAGATTGAGTATATTTAGTACAGTACTTGAAAGGAATATTAAGGCTAGGAGCTTCAGGAAATTAGGAGAATAAATTGCAGTAGGCCAGCTGCAAGAAATCTGAACGTGGCCCCAAAGTCACACAGTATAGCTTGGATTTTGCTCTCAAACACATTTAGTGGGAGTTACATACATGCACGTGACCCAAGAACAAAGAGTGGAGAAAGGCAGGATTTCATGTTGAGCAGGGTATATTACCCTTAAAAATGTGATGTAGCAGGCCCAGGTTGTAGCCCTATTGATCTCAGTCTTTTCTCCTATGCCCGAAGAAGGGTGCTTGTTCCCCAAAGCTTGCAATTAAAGACATTTTTTTTTGCAAAAAATCTAGTTGGTCTAATAAAAGGTATCACCTCTACCACAAGTTCTGATTCCATGTAGCAGACCCTGCACTTTTCTTTGTCAGCCAGATTGCATCTTCTGGTCCTGTGTTGAGCACGGGATTGGAAAGTGTGGGGAAACAGTAGTCTAAAATTACCTTTCTACCTCCCTCCTGGAGGCCTAAGTTCTGGCACTCCTCTGAATTCCACCAGTTTGTAAAGTCCTCCATTGGTATTAGGCCAGCACAGAACTGCCATGCGGTGTTCCCCTGTCTTTGAGCCTGCACCTAGGAACCAGCCAGCACACTATCATGTTGTTGGTTGTCTGTTGTGCGAAGTACTCCTCCAAGAGGAAGATTCTTCAGAGGCCATTTATGCCAGGAGGGAAGGGAAGGGAAGGGAAGGGAAGGGAAGGGAAGGGAAGGGTGTTCTCTGGAGTGTCTGGCCATTACTCCCCTTTAGCAATGGGGAAGCTTCTCTGAGGATGAAGGTGGAGGGGCAGAAAAGGTGGGGAGCAGAAATGAAGGCCAGCCCCTGTACAGGCCAGATGGAGCAGGCAGGAGCTCCCTTCACCCCTGGGACAGTAGGGACAACAGCAGTGGCAAGCTGGGAAAGAAAGGAATGGGAGGGGAGGAGAGAGGAGGGGAAGGGAAGGGGAGGGGATGTGCCTTTCAGCATGAAGGTGGAAGGAGAGTGGTATTCTTACCTTCCTAGTGACTTAAGTTTCCAGCTGCTGCTTCTGCAGTGCAGTCAGAAAGGGGTGTGTGGCTATGTCACTGTATCCTCTCTCGACGTGCCCCAGGAAGACCCATCACTCACAACTCCATGGAAATTCTCTGAATGCTGCAACAATACATACATTTTAGGTATCCAATTTCCATGTGTCTGTACGCACATGCAGGTATAACCACACATACATAAAATCCCAGTGCTTCCATCCCCTTTAAAACCCCTACCGTGGAAAAACTGAAGACTAAAACATCTTTTTGAGTGAAATAGCAGAGCCACCCTTGAAAATACAGAAGCAAACATGTTGAAAATCCTTGAAATAATGGCTGCAGACACACATGATGATCTGGGGGTGAATTTGGAGTGCTGCATCAACACACACCAATGCTTTTTGGTTGGAATAAATATACACTTCACAATCAAAATATAACCAGAGCAAGTAATGCAGCTTCCTATGTCTTGGTGACTGCACTAAGGCCCATTTCCTCTCCCCAGGTCTATACCCAGAACAGCCTGGCTATCTGGGCTGTATGCACTGGAGACATCAAAGAATAGGAGGGAGGAGTCTTCGATGTCAAGCCTTCATGCGTATATGTAGTTTCTGACTTGTTTCCCTCAGTACACTGAGAGAGACAGTAGATGCGTGTACTTCCCATACACTTCCTGATATTCCTGCTGCATTATAGAGAGCAGAGCCAAACAGGACCACAGCCCCTGTGTGAACTCCCTGTATTCTGCCCCCACCTGCATGGGTTGATAATGGTCCCAATCTCAGCAATCTTTGGAGACTGAATTTGCTCCTCAGCGCAAACTTGTTTAATTACCATTAAGGAATCCACGGTGCACAATTGGAATGGATCCAAAGCTACGTTTATTGAAAACTTTGAGTCCTTATGCTGACTTCCATGGCCTCTGGAATGTAATTGGATGTAATTTAAAGTCCCACATGTGCTTTATTACTTAGCACTTCCCTTTTTTGAACAAACACTCCTCAGAGAGGACTCTGCACTTGTCAAGTGTGAAGCTTTAAAGCAAAACCATTCTTGTTATATAAGCACCAGCCTTCCCAACCCCCCTTCAACAAATGATATTCTTAAAGCATAAAGATGTCCTATTTCATGTCCCAAACACAATAAATCATTAAATCTGGATGCCCAAAAGGAAATGAATTGAGAATGTTTCAGGACCTTGGAAGAGAGAGAGGTACTTAGCTGTGCAAGTCTAAAGTCAAGCAGTAGGCAGGGCAGGGTGAAACCTTAGAGCAGTGGTTCTCAGCCTTTTTAGACATTAGGCAGTCCTCAATAGACTCAAAGCACCCCTCAGAAAATGCCAGCTCTTAGCTTTCACTCACTTTCTGACTACGGAAAAGAATTGAGCCATTCTTTTATTGCAAAGAACTCAGAAAGACCACAACAGGTCAGAATGTTTTCAACACTGTAGATTTCTATTTGAAATCTCTGGTTTTATTTTGTGAATCATATTTGCACACCTAACAAAGCTAACATTGTGTGGAACCCCATGGCACCTTTGAAAGGATCTAAAGGCACCCTTAAGTGTCACAGCACTTTGGTTGAAAACCAGAGACTAACTGAATAAGAGTCATAAACTTTTGCAAGTGACTACTTAGTTCATCAGATGCTGTTGCCTATCAAAGCCTATGCCTCTCTGAACCATCAGTCTCTCAGGGTGAAGTTTTAGGCCATACTAAATCTGTGATATGTTAAGCAGTGTTAAAGGGCCTTGTTATACCTTATACTGTGAGCTGCACAGATGTTGATGGGTGTTACTGCTAGCTCGAGTTTAGAGCAGTCACATGTTCAGACAAGTGGGGGCCTGGTGGACTGAAAGGTAAGAATCGCCTCCCCGCCCCCCAGTTTCCCTTGCCCCTGTGGCTTCACCCTGCCCAGACCCCACTCTTCCCCTCCGCTCCCCATCACTTCCCCCTGCCCCCAGGGCATTACTTACTGGTGGCTGCTTGTGCTGTCTGTCCCAGAGGAGCAGGCAGGGAAGGGTTAACTTGCCTGCCGGTTGCTGCTCTTTAGGGGTGTTTGAAGTGGGCCCTATTCGATTCGGATTTGGACTCCACCTGAATCAGGGACAGTGATTCGATTCATTGATTCGGATCACTATCCCTGATTTGATTTGGCCGACTCCAAATCTGAAGAATCAATGCGGATTCGGAGAATCAGCGATTCGGACATAGACACAGCTGTAAAAGTTTTTTCTACATACCTTGAAGTACCAGCAGGACTTGTGAACGCTGTGATGCTGGGGCGCATGGAACATCTCACAGGAGTGTGGGGGGGGGCCCTCGACATGCTTGGTGGTGAACCTGGAAGTGGACCAGAAGTACTTCCAGTCCACTTCTGGGTCCACTGGGGACTGTGCCGGGGGCCCCCCTACCACACCCTCCCGGCTTGCCGATTGGTTGCAGGGGACCCCTGCATGCCCCTTCCAGACCCAGGAAGCACCAGTCACCAAGCCAGGGGTGAGGGGAGGGGTGCAGGGGGGGCCCCCCCCATGTGGCCAGCAGACCCAGAAGTGCTTCTGGGCCACTTCCAGGTCTGCTGCCGAATGCGCTGGGGACTCCCCCATGCTTCTGTGGGACACTCCATGTGCCCCAGCATCGCAGCATTCATGACCCACCTGGTACCTAGAGGTATGTAGAAAAAACATTTAAAGCTGTGTCTATGTCTGAATCAACGAATCTTTCCGAATCGATATGGAGGGTTCCGATTCGATTCAGAGAGATTAAAGTAAAAGGTCTTTTAATTCAATTTGGATTCAGAGATTCGGCCACCAAATCGGGTCAAATCTCTGCTGAACTGAATCAGGGACCAAAGCTTCTTACAGCCCTACTGCTCTTCTGGCCCAGTTTAACCCTTTCCTGCCTGCTCCCTGGGGCAGGTAGAAGGGCAGCAACAAGCAAGCAGGAGGGGGATGAAGGAGGAGAATGAGCAGGGATCTGGAGTGCTGTGGAGGGTTGAGGGACAGTAAATCCAGTCCAGGCCATTGGGGTGGGGGGAGGGGGCGAGGAGAAGGTAAGTGGGCTGTTTACACTAAGTTGTAGCCTAGGGTCACTACACCTTAGTGTACCACAAGCTTGGTAACACAAATGACAGCCTGTCCTGAAGTGGTGTAACTTTGAGTTGCATAACAAATGCTTAAAACCAGTTTCAGATGTTAATGTGCAGACAATCCAGTGTTTAAGACCTCCAGGAGCCACCCAAAATTATTGTGTCAGAAGGCCCAAAGTTAGAAGGAGATGCACATTACAAGGTAACCCAGGGGCAAAATACAGCCCATGGTTTGAATGTGGCCCACTAAGGGATCTGGTCTAGCTCACAGAGGTTCCCTCAGTCCCACCTGGCCCAGGTGAGGGGGGCAGCTTAGGCCACGTCACATGTGGCTGGGTCCCAGTGCCCCCAGGTGCACAGCAGGGCTGGGGCAGTGCAGGCCAAACTCATTTCCCGGCAAACCCCACAGCAGCGGTTTCTTCCAGCTGCTGCTGCTAGTCTTCACTGGTGCCACTGGACCTTGGCCCTGCTGCTTGGCCACCCCAGCCCATCTGCCCCAAATTCACTGCCGGGGGTGCCGGATGGAGTGGGTGGGTGGGGTTTCCATGGAGACCAGCCATGGACCCAAACAGGCAGAGTGAGCAGCCAAGCGGATGGGATGGAGCCCTGGGCAGATGGGGAGTAGCATCCCACTCCCAGACACCACTCCCTGCCTGCCCGCAACCCCATTCTATCTGTCCCCTGCTGTGCACCCTGCCTGTATGGATGGAAACCCCCCCTGCCTATTCCATCCAGCAATCCTGGCAGTGGATGTGGGGCAGACAGGCTGGGGCACTCAGGCAGCAGATCTGGGTCTGGTGGCTGGTCTTGGCTGGTCTCTATGGAGACCCCAGGATCACGGGGCTGTGACAGCACAGGGCAGGGGCCTGGGGCAGAGCTGTGATCTGATCCCCACATGCCTCTGCCTGTGGAACTGGTGCCCATTGCAGGGCCATGTGGGAAGTGGATCACAGCTTGGCCTTGCACTATCACCACCAGTGGTCCAGATCCCAGCCCTAGCCTGCCCATCCAACTCACTGAGCCCCTGCAGGCTGGGACCCCATGCTCCTGCCACCCCACTCTGAGTGAGTAGGCACATGGGAGCCAGTGGCAACCAGGCAGGAGTGTGGGGCCCACACTGGTGAGGCCCAGAGCAGGGCAGCAGGAGCATGGGGTTCCAGCCCACAGGGGCTCCATGGAGCCAGGCCAGCTCTCCCTTATCCCTGCTAGAGCAGCACAGCCTGGCACCACAGACCCCTGCCAGCCTGCTCCCCGTGCTCCTACCTCCCCACTCTGGGCTCCGCCGGTGCTGGCCCTAGGACATTAGTGCAGGCCTCACCCTCCCATTCACTTCCACTCCCTGCCACCACTTTCCTCACTTTTCTGCCTGCCCACCCACCTGCCAGCCACTCTGCACTACATGGCTCCCATACCCACATCCATACCCACAAACACAGACACTAACACATCCCTACAAACCCCCATACCCACCCACCCACATCTCCCCACAAACTCCACGACCATCCACCCTTACCCCACCAACAACCCTGCATGCCCCAGACAATATACAGAAGTAAAACTGCATTTTGAGCTATTATGCAGTCACTTCTGCATATACAGCAGAAATCAGGACAAAAATATATTTTTTAATTAAATTAAAATATATTATTATGGGTGTTTGATTTTTAGTATGTAATTTGTTTTTTTTCCCCTAAGATGGCAAACCCTCTTCCCCAAAGGAATACTTCCAGGGGCAAGGGGAGGGACTTCCGGTGGCAAAGGTCAGAGGTTAGGGACAGAACTTCTGGTCCCAAGATGGTGACCAGGAGGCAGGGCACCAGTCAAGGGGTAGGGCTACTCATGTGGCCCTCAATAGCTTGCCAAAACTTGGTAAGCGGCCCTCCACCTGAAATAATTGCCCACCCCTGCTCTAGATTAACATTCGGTTATGGCTTTCTTATACAAAATTCTCCCATACCAGAGTTAGAGAATTTATTTGCATAGAGAGTATGGTCCAGTGAGCAATGTCATGGGGTGGGGACCTGGATTCTCTTCCTGGCTCTGCCATTAGCTTGCTGCATGACTTCGGCCAAGTTAACTTCACTGCTTTGTTCTTCACTTTCCCCATCTGGAAAATGGGGAGAATGATAACTGCTTTAGCAAGTACTCTGATACCTATGAATGGAAGAGCTCCATGAGAGCTAACTATTACAACTACATTACTCTTGGCTATACACTTACAAATCATAATATACTTACATATTACAGTGGAGACCAACCTTTTTGGCAAGCATGCCACAAGGTAAGCCCAGTACCCTTCTTGAATACCACTCAAATTCCCCTTTTCTGGCCCAATCTTTTGCTCTGCTTTCTGATCCCTGCCATGTGCTCTCTGACTGCTCTTTTACCCTGCTTTCTGTTCCCAACCAAATCCAGCATGTGCCTCACAGAGAGGCTGCCTGTGCCACATGTGGACCACCCCAAACAATGTACATCACTAGAAAACTGAAAGACAGCTTTTTCTACTGAATTAAATCTACCATTTGCCTTTCTTATCAGCATCTGTCTCTAACTTGAAAAGAAATAAAACAGAATTTACCCTTTGCACTGGAAGCCTGATGTTCACTGGAAAATATTCAACCACTTCCAAAAGGAAGTACTAAAGCACAGTGTTGTGTAGATGCACCCCTTGGGCACGTCCACACATGCAAGCACATGCATGTCCATACATAGAAGCGGTGCAAATTTGAGACAGGACTTTTTGCTTCAGTGTACGTGCTCAGACATGCACTTTGGTGTGGAGCAAATTGTGCCACTTGGGGCAAAATAACCTTGCCTGGCTCCTCCTGGATCTGCAGCCAGGGGGAACTAGAGCCCGGGGCCAGCACCTGTGCTGTCCCCAGCAGTATAAAAAGCTGCCCTGTCCTGGCCGCAGAAGTATAAAAAGCCACCCTGGCAAGTAGCTCAGGGCTACAAGCTCTCAGGAGTTTCTGGGGTCCAGCCAATTAGTACCTGGGGACACTACCGCTTGCGCCAGCTGGACTGCTGAAGCAGCCCTGAGAGCTCCCTGCACCCTCTACCCATTGCAGCAGTCTGGCAGTGGGGGCTGCTGCCTGGCTGTGACCTGCTGTGCACCTGCCGGACTCGGATGGGGACTGCAGAGCCAGTAGAGTCATCTGCCCCTCTGGACCAGCTGCCAGCGGGCTGGGGTTGCAGGGTTGGCCTTTGTGCGGCACTACTGTCATTTGTGACCCCTGCCCGGCCATCTGGGCAGCTATCACCCAGAAGATGTTCCGGGTATGGTGGCCTGCTTTGAACTGTCAAAACATGTCCTCCTGGCCCCATTTGTTCAGGACATCATCTATAGCCAGCTGGGTCCAAGGTGCCAGCTCTGAGCAAGCAGGGTCCTGCCACTGGCCTCCCTAGCAGGAATTCTGGTGTTCCCTATTGGAAAACTGAAAAATCCCTGATAAAAAAAAATGCCAAAGTCACTCTGTAAAATATCCCCAAATCCAAGTTCCTCCACAAGTAGAACAAAAGACCACTATAAAGACAGAGAGCAAGACAGAGACAGTGATCAGTTGGACAATGTTTTATTGATATATCTTACAGTGTTAAAGCAAGTCTCTTATCATAATAATACAGTGAACTCTAAATACGTTTCATGAATTTATGAATACATGTTTGCTGTACTCCCACAGGGTGATGACCCCCACATAAGGGGTTTGCCTCCCCCAACAGGGGGTTCGGCCCTCTCACAAAGGGTACAACCCCCCAACAGGGGGTTCAACCCCCACACAAGGGGTAAGGGCCCCCAACGGGGGCCAAATGGCCCCCATAAGGGCTATCACCGCCCCTTGCAAGGCCCACATGCCCCACCCCAGCCCCCAATTGCTGCCCCACCTGGCCCCATCCCCCACCAGTTGCTCCAGCCCTCCCCAATGGCTGCCCCACCCAGCCTCACCCCTCCAACTTGCACCCCCAGGCCCCCACGGCTACCCCCACAACCCCAGGTACCATTACTTAAAAATAACCCAGAAAACCAAATGCAAAAAAAAAAGCATCTGCTTACCTTAGAAGCAGGGGTGGGGGCACTCCAGGGCCTCCTGGCAGGGCCCCCTGAGGCAGCACAGGGCAGCAGAGGGGCAGCAGGGCTCGGGCTGGGGCCGCTGGGGCTGTCACCCTGCCCTGCACTGTGCAGGCGAGGCCCCAGTCAGCCAGAGGCAGCCAGACTGGAGGTAAGTGCAGGGGTTTTTTTTTAAACAATGGTGGGGGCAGGGATGGGGAGGCTTGGGGGGATGGGGCCAGCCGGGGCAGGGGTCAGGGGCCTTGGCGGGGCTGGTGGGGGGAGGGGCCGGCCCGAGCAGGGGTCAGGGGTTTTCGGGGGGGGGCTAGCAGGGGGAGGGGCCAGCCAGGGCAGGGGGAGGGGGCTTGGGGGGGCTGGCAGAGAGAGGGGCCAGCCCCAGTAGGGGTTGGAGGCCTCGGGGGGGGGGGCTGGCAGGGGGAGGGGCTGGCCACAGCAGTGGTCAGGGGCCTCGGGGGGGGGGGCTGGCAGGGGCCAGGGGGGATGGGGGAGTAAGCAGAGCTGTCGGGGGTCCCCCATCGCCCCCTCCCCCAGACCCCCCCGACCCCTTACTCACCAGCACTGGCACCCTAGTGCTGAAACATGTGGCCTGGCCAGCCGCGTGTTTTAGCACCAGGGTGAGGGCCAACCATAGAGACGCTCTGGCAGCCAGAGCATCTCCATGGAGGACCCAGGCTCCGGTTGCCTCAGGGCACGGTCAGGGCCTGTGCCCTGCCCCGCTTTTTTAAACATGGATTTTTTTAGACCTCTGGATATCCAGGGGTCTCATTTTCTCCCCATGCTGCAAGTTTGCAGCACGGGGAACATTTTTTTATTCCTGCATGTGCCTGTTGCCCTGCCTCAAAGAGGTTTGAGGTGGGGTAAGAGGCACATGCACGCTCATGTGGACATGCCCCTTGTGTGTCATATAGGTCAGGTACAGGCATTACATATTTAATGGTATAAGTGATTGGAAACCAGCCTATACCTGTAACAGAACGGAAGTTCAGCACACAGAAGTTCAGACTGGTTTAAAAATGGCATAACCCAGTCTAAGATTTGCCCCCCCACCAAAGGGTGAATGTGTGTTCTGTTTGCTACTGATGTAAACTACGCCGCTTACAGAAAACCATATAACTTACATCAATTCTGCCTTGGCCTTTTTGAATGTCTGTACTTGGCCATAATGCCTAGTTTCATTTTGCAGGGAAGGAAGCTTTGGTTACTTGGTTTCCAAGCAAACGTTGTTTTCTGTGTGTAATAGTTCTACGTACAACTGCTGTGTTCAGTCACACAGAACCTCATCCACCTAACCGAATATTGTACCTGACGTAAGTTGCGCATTTCCTTCTGTATAGTGCACTATATAGATAAAACTCAATTAGATGGAATATCTCAATTTAAACTTAACATAACTTGTCCTGATCAAATTGGAGCAAAAATGGATATGTAGAATAAGGTTTACAAGTGGAAATTGGGTTAAAATGATTAATAAATGTCCTAGTTCATGTTTGATCAATACCTTATGAATGAAGCCTCCAGTTTGTTTAGAATCCTGGTTCAAACATATCCATATCACTTTCTATTCATGCATTCACAGCCACTGCTAACATATACTCCTTACACTTTTAACATCTATTACTAATTTGTAACCTTTTTACAACTTAATTATTGATATACACTTAACAAAAATCATGACTGAAAATTGATTGTGCTTTTTTTTTCAGCAGTTTCTTTTGTAATCTCATTCAAAGGACGATCAACATCTAATTTCCCTCTTAAGTGCAAAAACAAAGCAAACAAAAGCAAAGCAAACCAAAACAAAACGCACATATACACACAAGCTGATTTATGTCCCCGTAAATTACTATACTGAAATGGGTCTGAAGAGAATGTTTCATAATATGAATTTCTGCATTATAATTAACAGAAATGGCAAGTAGTAATGCCCAGGAGGGAGAGAGAGAGAGAGAGAGAGTGTTTACTTAAGACAAAACCCAAAGATAGCTGTTAACATTTCTGTTTTTGGAAGCTAAACCAGGAATTTAGTATACAAAAGCCCTGCTGACTAGCAGAAGCTTTTCAAGTTGCCACATATTGGTCTGATGAACTATTAGAAATAGAAAAACTGCAACAAAATATTTCAGCACCACTTGCTTTAAAAACTAGCTGAAATTGTCCATGTAAGAGCCTTAGTTATATTTATGAATATGGTAAATGATGGCAAGGAAATTAGTAAAGACTCTAGTCTCTCCTACAAGATTGCCTCTCTCTGTTCCAAGCAAAGCCTGCTGTAGACGGCAGACCTCACTTCTGCACCTGGCTGAGTGATTTACCAGAAACTTGACAGAGTTGTGGAAGCTTTATTTTCTTTGTTCCATGGGTGCCTGCCATGGAGAGCCAAGGCTGGATTAACTGATTCTAAATCCCTGGGCAGTTTGCCAGAGCAAGGCTAACACTGAAGAAAATGGAGCTCCCTGAGATGATTTCAGGACAAGCTCCAAGTATCAGTACTTCCTAGGTTCAGAATCCCCAGGCAAAGAGCATAATGCTTCATGTCAAGCTGGTAAGCTTTTCCCCTGTAGGCTCTAGTTGCCAGTCGGCGTGGGAGTTACGTGAGCTTTCTGCCTGCCTTGGACAATGGTGTTTCTTTTGGGCCAGTTCTTCTCTGGCAACGATCCATCACTCATAACATAGGCCTCTTTTCAGTGGACAACGTACTGTATTAGAATAATGTGCATGGACAAATCTAACAACATGCCTATTCAGGGTCTCCATTTTCTCTTTTGCTAGCACAGCCATTTTGCTTCTAGAGCTCCCATTGCTCTCATGTTAGCTTTTGGCTTGCTGTTGTTCAAAGGGACCTAAGAATTCCCACGCTGAATCAAAACAGGGGCCCATTAAGTCCAGCATCTTCCACTACATGCTTCTGAGGCAGACACAACCACACAGCACATACTAGCTCCTTTCACATTTGGAGGAAAACTACGTAATTGTGTATGAAATTTTAAGCGGTTTTAACTATGCACCTTTTGTGTTGCCAGATTTTGCTGTGTCCAGATCGGTGCAATATTTAAAGTGTTTCACGTGATCAAAAGACATCTTCCTGCCTCTAACTGCCACGGCTTGAGAATGCTGATGATCTAAAAGGGTGGTGTAACCTATTGGTCTGAAAACAGGAAGAAGAGACAGAAACCCATGAGTTCACAATCCCTCTGTGGTCTTGGGGATGTCATTTAGGATGAGATCCAAGTGTTAAAAGAGTCTTATTGACACAGATTTTGAGACTGTGAAGATTTACCCATATACTTAACGTTATGCATGAGCATGTGTGTAAATCTCTGTAGTACTGGAGGCAGAAATGAGAGAGTCATCAAGCCCATAATCTCTTTGCCACCCCAGTAAGCAAATGATGTAGTAATAATCCACCACTCAGCAGTTTGTTAAAAAGATTAATTCACACCTCATTTCAGTTTTGTTCCTTCAGACACATGAAAATAATCTTTACTTTTTATTTCTCAAGAAGCAATTCATTTCTTGCCCAAAGTTTTCTATCCCCATGGAAAAAAAATTGAATTTGGAATGTCTTCACCATCCTCTGAACTGATGATAAATCAATATACAGGTGTCTGCTAACAGTAGGTGTTAACTTGCTGAAAATTGCTATTTAATCTGTGACTACACCAACTTATTTCTGTTTCAGATAGCATTTGGGCACTGTATTTGTCCATTACATTAGTTGAAACAGACCTTCCTTTATAATATGGAAGAAGTTTAAGTAAAAAATTAGTGATGTCTAGACTTCTGTTCTTCTGTATGATTCTGTGCCAAAGGGAAGTGAAAATCAGCATCATATAATTATCACTGTCTGCAAACATTTCAAACTCCACAACTTCCAAATTTCACAATAATAGAGGCCATGAAATACCTTTTGCCTTATCAATCATTTGGATTACTGTCCTAAAAGCCCCCAAATCAGAGTTCCATAACCCTAGGAACTGAACAATCACATAGGAGAAGACAGTTTCTTGCCCCCAAGCATTTGCCATTTAAATAGACGAAACAATGGGGAAGGGGTAGGAAGCAGCAGTGTGCAAAGAGATTAAATGACTTGCTCTATGGTTATAAAGTAAATTAATAGCCTAGAGATGAATAAAGGCCCAATGTCCAGCATTCCAACATAGGTCCCTATCCATCTGGTAGTAGGGGTGTGAAAAATGGGCCCTATTTGATTCGGATTCGGCCCAAATCGGGGACAGTGATTCGATTCGTTGATTCAGATCACTGTCCCCAATTCAATTCGGCTGAATCTGAAGATTCAATGCTGATTCGGAGAAGCTAAGACAGAGACACAAGGGTCTGGATTCCAGGCACTTTAGTCCATTATTAGATCTGGTTGTAAGCCCTTTTATACAGATCTCTGGCAGCATAACAAACTTGAAATGGTTTGATACAGAGCTGGTATTAAAGAGAATTAGACGCGTTAGTTTTTCTTCTGGCATATCTTTCAGGAATGCCTCAAGCCCTAAATATTGGTGGTTACTTGAGGGCATGCATCCTTTCCTTTCCTGGAAGCATGTTTAAGACCTCAGAATGAAGCAGACAAATCAGAGAAGGCCCAGCAGACTTAGGAACCGGTACCATGCATTTGAAAGGAATAATTGGATCCAGATCTGGTTTAAGAGTCATACGTGTAGTAAACAGAGAAGATGATATTTGCTGATAGATCCCTTATGAACAGAGCTTCTGAGGATTCTGGTGATGGTGGTGGTTTCTGAAATGGACGAGGACAATTTCATGCAATTTCTGTGTCACGTGAACTGCTTTTGGTTCCTTTGACATAAAACGTGCAATTTTATTGTTTATTGTGGTTTAACTGCCAGTAAGAAAATGAAGACGTGGTCTTGGAAAGATTAGGTGCCAACAGCAGGATTCTTGGTAGCAGCACAATGCTTCTGGAAATAAGTGTAAGCATGGGCCTAGCTGAGTTTAGGAAGAGCTACAAGACACTTCTTAGTTTAGGTCTTCCTAACCAGTTAAATCCTGTTTTTCAACTCTCTGGCAAAGGTGTGGGCAGCAGGACAGTATGTAGCAAAATCATCTTTATTTATGTATTTACACTGAAGGGTGATGGGCCCAGAATAAAGGTCAATGAAGATCTGTCTGCTGTGCACCAAGTCTGTGGGTGTTAGAAGAAAACAGAGACATAGCACTCCTGTCCTATATTTTATTAGGAAATTAACAGGCAGATTATTAACCTGAAATTACAAAGTGAATCTCATTAAAAACAGATTAAAAGTCATCAGAATTATTTTTGATTTCTATGAAACATAATGCCCAGAAATAATCCCTGTTTACATCTGTAAATTTTGACACCCTTAACATTTAACTACCGCACAGCAGCAAAATTGAATAATTTTACCACAGTCTGTAAAATAGATACAGTATGCTTTTCTCTAAAGTCCAACTGAGATATGTGAAATGTTTAAAACAAAACCTGTAAATATAAGCAACAATCTGAAAAGATTCCCTGTGAGCTCAGTTTGATGCACACCAGCTTTTCTGATTACTGTTATATGTTAGTGTGGTGAGGTGAGCTGCTATGTAATATTATGTGGATAGAGGATATCAATTTTGTAGCATTATTTCTGAAGTCCAATTCCTTTCCAACTAAAAATTCAGATCTTGGCTGTTTACATTTGTCACTAAAGCAGTGAAACAAAGTCAGTGAACTCCCCATATCACCGGCTTCCTTTACCAGCAATAAACCTGGTTAGTAATTTGGCCTAAGAATTTGTTTGGCAACCTCCAGTATTCAATCACTCTCTTTCATTTACATTCAGGATAAAATGCCTTGCTGGTGTGGAGAGAGCAAATTGCACCACTCCCAATGAAATCCTCAAGTAGGGTGCAAATTGTGCACAGGCCTTGTGCTTCTGCCTTTTTACACAGGGATGCATTGCAGCTTATTTCTTCTAAATCCAAATCCTGCTCACTTTTGTATGTGAGAGTAGTCATGCGAGGCAAAATTCTGCTCTTATTATTGCAAACAGAAATATAGTGCAACTCTGTTAACTTCTGTAAAGTTACTTTAGATTTACAATGGCGTAAATGATGGCAGAATCTGGCCCTCTGGCTTGAGGAAGGGGTACCTGTGAAGAGTGAGCAGGATCTGGGGCTTGAGCCAAAGGCCATGCAAATCAATGGAAATCTTCTACTTCAAAGTGTTTAGCTCAGGCCCTTGGTCCCTTACATAAGGACTAGAGCCTTTAGGATACTGGGCAATGAGCTAAGAGTCCTCAGACCCTGGTTCAGGAAAGCACTTAAGTCCATGCTTAATATTAAGTCCCCATACAGACTTAAAAGATGTCCTAAGTTGGCATCTCTCTTCCTATGAGAACTGTTAAAGATCAAAAACTGGCAGGTACAGTGACTTGACCAACAAGATCCAGTTTCATTAGACTTTTGCATGCATTTTGTTAAAGATTAAAGAAAAAAAAAGCTGGACAAAATAGATCTAGAAAAATATAAAAGCAGTGAACTTTCTTTTCTAAAAGACTTTCTGGACAAGCACATTCAGATCACAGTGCTAGCTATTTATTGATAAATTCTTTGGCAGCTATTTTCTAGAAAGCAAAATAATTCCTTTTGTCTGTTCAGTATTTTTTGTCCCTAACAAAAATTCATTTCTTAAAAAGAAATCTACAGCACTTCCCTCTATAAATAATATTGTCCCAGATGAAGCATTAGTTCTTCCCTGAAGAAAAACAGATTTAAAAAAAAATCTAGTCAATATCAGATAAATGTTTATGTAACAACCTAAAATGGAAACAGAAAAAAAAGGAAAATCATTCAGTGTGTGGTTTGTCATTCTCTAGAATGTTAGTGATATGTTTATACAAGAAACCCAACATAAATTACCCTATTTTGCAAAATCTAACTAGCAAACTCTATTGCTATCGGCAGATTCATAAACAGAATGTACATATTACTAAGTTCAAGTATTATTATTATTTCTTTTCTGAAAAGGAAACACAAATTCCTTGCCATTCTGCCTGTGTTATATGTAGTTTTGGTCTTTCTAAGCAACAATAAATCATACTCTATTGTTCTTGAACAACATAAAAATGGAACTTAAGAATGTACTATGTAAAAACAACATAGCACAGAGGCTTTAAGGTGTGTTAGCTCGGTACAGTAGTCATGTGTACTTTCATATGGCTGCTGAGCTTAATACCTTCCAGATTCACAACCTTCAGTTCCACTTAAAAGGGAAAAGGAGGCAGAGTGAGGGGAAAAACTATATCATGATATATCATCTTGGACTCTTCTTGGTACTGTCAGTTGTTCATAGGTTGGGAGAGTGTTGTTAGGGAGGAAGATATCTGGATTAACTGCATTGCTTCTTTGAGATGATCTGTTGCTGTCTTGGCCTCCCTGCTGACTGGAAACTAGATGCTGCAGCATATCTGTGATGAGGTTCAGCTTCTGGTCCATTTGTGTTACCTACAAAAACAAAGGGAAACTTCATGTAGTGTTGGAATAATAAGACACAACATAAGAGAAAGGAATAATAAGACACAACGTAAGAATGAGAAATTAAAAATAGCATTTTCATAGAGCTGGCACAGACCCCTCCTGTACACACAGCACATTCAAAACTCTGAAGGCACAATCTTAGAAAATGACTGCAGAAACCAAGATACTGAATCCATTCATTATGCTAGGAGAACACGCAAGTGTTGGTTCGAGCAAGGCTTGTTAATATTCTAGCCTGGAATGTGCTTTGATGTTGGTGTGGTTACACCAGTGTAAATGCAAGAAGGATCAGGTTCTGAAAGAGACCCACACATCAGAATAGAGAGTCGTAACTAGAAAGCAGAACTTGGTGTGGAAAAGCATAATCAAAAGTGGTCTTTTTTTTGTCTCTTTAAAGCAGTTTAAACTTCTGAAATGGCAATGTTTGCTAATCACTTCAACATGCAACAGCAGATTCCTGCTCTACTTGTAATCATGTAATAGACTGTTTGGGAACAATGCTTCTAATGTGTTGTTTGGGCTCCATTACCAAGACCATCATGCCTCTTCATGCTGCTTATGTTAATAAGGGTAAAACAGAAGATTAACTAGTCAGAGGTGAAATCCCTTCTGGCACAGGTATGTAGCAGCTGGATCCCACGTCTACTGCCTGTTTACAACAAACATAGGAAGCTCATGGGAATAAGAGTGGGGCACAACAGAATTTGGCTCTGCTACCCCAGTCCTCTAGTGGTACAACCTCTATCTATCATAGTTACCTGAATCCAAGACAACTTTGAATTTAAGACGATGCCCCAGTAATTAGATACTATACATGAAAAATTATAAGTTTTACACACATTTATCATATAGCATCTAATTATTGTAGGATCATCTTAGATTTGTCCCCCTGACACATTTGTGGTGGGAAAAGCAGCAGCAAAGGGGCAAGCAGTGCAGAAAGGAGTAGCAGAGAGGAAAGTGGTCTGATCCCTTACTCCTTGCTCCATCCACCTGCCCCACCACTACTTGCTTATGTCTGCCCCACCAGCCACTTGTTTGTCATCCCTTGGTGACTTGCACACTCCCTTCTCCAACTACTGTTTACCCAGTTTGGTGGTCTTGGCTCTAGCTCCAGCCCAGGGCACTGAGAATATGGTGTTTCTGGCCCTAGCCAAGCAGCAGTGGTGGAGGCAGCTCCTGGCCCAGCTCTGGGTTAGGTCCAAAGCCCAAGCCGGAGCTGCACCAGCTCTCCCATGCTCTCTCTGAGCCACACACTGTGTGGTCTCCTTTGTGCTCCCTACACCTAGAACACACCATGTCCCTCACACTCCACCCACCCTGCACCATGCAGACTCCCCAGGCTGGGGTCAGAGTCAGGGCCAAAACTGTAGCTGTAGCAATCACCTGGCCTGGGCCATACTCAAATGTAGGAAGAGGTTTCTGTCCCTCCATGTTGAATAGGGAAAAGAACCTCATCTTGGATTTGAGTAAATACTGTAAGTTATTTTGTCAGTGATGTCATTTAAAGCAGCCCAGAAACTGTTCCAAGCTGTGGCAGGGCCGAGTTGGCCTTACAATCAGTGGGAAGTCACTTGCTCCTTAATGGATACCCCCTCATTCCTGCCCCAAACCTCACCTATTTCTTGGAGAGTAGCTCCCTAAATTAATCTCTTTGAACTTGATCTTCAAATTTGTCTTCTATTTTAAGGAGGAAATATTGTGAGAAATCAGAATTCTTCATTAGGAAAGGCTAAATAATGGATTTGCCACAAACCTAGAATATATCTGCTACCTAGGAGAAAACCAGGACTGAAATACTCAGTCAGATTCTCAGTGTCCAGTTTCTTCTATGTTCCACTGAAGAAGTAATTTGCACCTGCTCTTGGCATAGGATACTAAATCTCTGTTTTGGCTAAGCAGTACTGACTGAGGCACTGGGGGTAGAGGTAAAGGGTAGGGGCAGATTTAAAGCTAGTTTACTCCCTGCCCACAGCACTGTACCTAGACTCCTGGTGGCAAACTTTTAGTATTGGGCTCCCCTTTGCCAAAGATTATAATAATAATCATCATTATTTTCATCATTTGGGGGCCCCCTTTCTGTCCAGGAGGCCACCCAGTTCACCCATGCCCATGTCTGAACCTGCCTGCCCACAGACGTGGAAATTGGATTGGTGCCCCTTTTGAGATTGTTCTCTTTCAGTACTTTAAGCAGCCTGCTTAAGGCATCCAGGGCTTCTTTTCCAACCTCTCACTTCCTTTGATAAGTGTGAAGGGCAAGCTACATTTTCACTCTAAGACTTTTAGCTTTAGTGATGATAGAGATTCAAAGATGCTAAGAAAGAGAGGTTATAGATGAGAAGATGTGCCAACTTTACACAGAAAAAAAAGTGTGATGAAGAATCCTGACAGAAATATGTATCACTGCCTTAGGTATCAGCTAGAAAGCAGTGAAACAAAGGTATAGAAAGGAGTTAGAGTGCAAGAGGGAGCAATTTATATATGTCTGGCTATCATCCAAGTATCAGTAAGAGACAATAAGGCTGAATAGAACATCAACAAATCTGGAGGATTTCAAGAGGGACTAAAATCATTTTCCACTATACAGAAAAATGCTAGTCCTGTCACATGCTCTGTATAACTGCTGGGAAGCAGAAATAGGAAATTTAAAAATATGAGGTGCCAGAGATTTATACTTTGCAGCTGTTTTTGAAAACATGAGACAAAGCATCCTAGATAGTCCATGAAACACTAGTAAGACTGGATGAAAATGGCTGTTGAAAGATGAGATTCTTAAAACGAGCAAGTTTAACAACATATAGTGCACGACTTCTCAAAAGGAGAAATGGAAAACAGCCTTTACTTCATTCCATTAAATACAGTCTCCTCTTAAATACAGTCTCACCCCCTCAGGGAAAGGTGCATCTTTTATGAGAGATGCCTGTTGTGGATGGTCAAATGATAATGCTTCAAGACATGACAGCAAGAACTAAAAGTTGAAGCTAGTGATGTTTCCTGGATGGTACTTGTTTGAGATCACCAAGCTGGCCAAATTGGGTAACCTCTGAAAGAGTCAGAATCAGAAGCTACAGTCTTATAGCAGCCTTCAGAGGCAAGGAGAGCAGTCCTAGAATAAAAGCAGTCTTTTTACCTAAGTATTTATTCTATTGATTTTCTAGGAGAATTATAGTCTATTTTTTAATTATTGTTACTTCAAACAGGGATTGCCAGAGGAAACACTGACCAAACATGTACAGAAACATGTGTATCTTGGAGCTTTTGCAATGGTGAGCAATTGAAAATGACAGTGGATTGGACTGAGATCTGGGTAGTCCTTCAACAGCTGTGCACTTACTAAAGGATAAGTGAGACTTGAGTATTCTTACAGGGGAATGAATTCCTACAGATAATTTTCTAATTTTCTCTAAGGGACCTGGGTTAGCTTCTGCAGCTGTGGCATGGAGGTGGCCCACAAAAGCAGATGCAGCAGCTAATTATTGTTGAGTTGAGCCACCTGAGATAAAAAGTCAAGGCCTTCTTCCATGCTCCTGCTTATCTTTGTGAGCCTGCAGAACCATGTGGCTGTGTTTGTACAGTAAAACAGAGCTTGTTGGTTCTAGTTATTAACTTTTAATCTGGTGTGCTTATCTGTTTATAAGTAAATAAATCCTAAATGAACTTAGTGCTTATATGGAGCTTGCTCCATATCCCAGAAGCAAATGGTAATTATACGAAGTCATAAACTTTCAGTGATTTCACCAGTTTAGACCAAAAAAGAACCAAGTCAACAGCCTTCTTCAGATATTGCAAGGGAAGGGAAAGTGTAGGTTTCCACTACATCACTTCGCTGGTGGGCCTTAGTCCTGTTCTGGATGTCCTGCAGTGTCAAATCCTACTCATTTGATGCTGAGCTGGGACCAATGGTACATTTCACAAAAGAGAATGAACAGCCATTAAAAGGCAATGGTCATCACTGATATACTGGAACATGTGAATGGTGAAAGGCTCTGCATGTTGGTACCCCATAATCTTTTTCTTTTCAATCAAATATTAATTAATATTATCCCTGCAAAATACTATTAATTTGCTTACATCAAAGACAACAACTATGCCAGTTAAAATTTTTTTTTACAGCTCAGCATGAATAACAGTACCATATTTATTAAACTGGATTTAAATGCAATGAATGCATCTTGTATAGCAATGTATCATTTACTCATGAATCATGCTTTCAAACACATTTATTTGATTAGAAATTAACCAAGATGCCAGATTGTATTAAGAGCAAAGCAAACAGAAAATCTGCTGATGTTGCTATAACCTTTTTGGACAACTCTGATCCTTTCACTTAAAACAGCAAAGTATTCTAATAATATAGAAAACTAACTCAATTTGATTTTGCCTTTGGAATGAAAAGTTAAAGAAAGAGCTTTCTGGCAGATTTAGGTTTCATAGAAAAAGAATATGAATACCGGACAGACATCATCAGATACTTAAATGCAATTCAATGGGTGCATCTACATGTTCATCATTGCACTGTAATTACAGTGCATTAGGTTTAGTAGCTGAAATAACAAACTAATAGACTAATTCTACTGTGCATAAGCACAATTTTTGCCTGCCGTGCTAATGCACAGTAGAATTATTCTACAATGCATTTAACTTCTCGTGTAGATGCACCCAGTCTGTGTGTGTGTGTGTGTGTGTGTGTGTGCGCGCGCGCATGTGCGAGCACACATGCGTGCATTTTGGAGAGGTGCTGGCAGTAGCAAGTTGGGTTTGAACCTTTCTGGAGACTACACAGTTATTCTATACAATCAGGTACAGGTATTGTATGAAAGCAATATTTCCTACTCACAAAAACAAATGCCCCCCCTTTAAAAAATAATTGTGTGTCCCCCTTAAAAAATAATTGTGCTCAAGATTCAAATCAGAGACAGACTTCAATGAAGTTAACCAGATTTACACCCGGCTGAAGATCTAGGTCAGAGAAACCAATATACATGTTGCTGAAGGCCCTTTAAACTGAAACAATAACAAACCAGTTTGGCTCAAAGACTGAAAGTTCAGAGAGCATATTTGGAATCACCCACCCTGAGAAAATCTTACAGAATGAATTTACTCTTTTTCTGAAAAAGCCATGCCGGGATGTGATTACTGCTATACACTATGTGACATGTTTGCAGAAGAAACTGTTCTCCATAGCCAGACATAAAATGACATGCCAAAATGTATAAAGGCATCAGAGGCATTCCAGGAGATGCTGGCAAATAGGAAAACTTAATCTTGTGAGGGAAAAGCAAAGAAAAGATTCTAAGGTCTTTATACAATTAGCTGTTTAAATATTCTGTAATTTTAAATATCCATAACAAACCTACAGTAGAATTAATAAAAAAATTAATTAAAACAACTAAATGGATAGGATTCTAAAAAGAAGTCCTCATTCCTGCTCCAGCCCCTTTACACCAGATTAAATAGCCAGAGTAACTTAAAGCCTCTACTATGGTTGGAGGATGATTCTCCTTCATGTAGCCCTTTTTAAGGCAGCTGTAAGGTCACCTTCTGATGACCCAGCTACAAGCCCTAGTGAAGAAAATATACTGGAAAAAAGAGTGGGGGCAACAGGAGTTTGTATGGTTGCGGGGAACACTAATGCATGCTACAGAGATTCAGGACAGTCCAGCAGCCCATAGGAGCATGCTCAAATAAGGAGAACCACAATGGCTATCTAAATTATGCCTGGCTGTTCCAAGATTTAGAGAAAGTATGCTGCTTCTGCCCCTGTGTTCTGAATTCTGAATCTCTTCAAGTATTTACAATACTAGCTGCTTTATTTTGTATATTTAGGGTAATTCTTATTCTGTTATTCAAAGTATCGTAGTTTGTCTTATACACCATACTCCAGAATAAGATATATACCACATTTACTTGAATATAAAATGACCCTGAATAAAATATACTATTTGTTATAATTTTCCAGGTAATCTAGTTTCTGGAGGTTTGCCTTGAATTTGTTCCCATCCCATTGCTACAGCAGAGAAAATAAATCTGGCAGATCACGCAGCCCTCTTGATTTCTTTGTATGCAAATGTAAGATGAGGGGCTTTCCCTCCCATACTGATTCAGGGAAAAAAAACCCTCATCTTGTATTTGAGTAAATATGGTACCTTGTTGTTGAAAGCCAGACTGAAGAAAGAAAGATTTTTTTTTGTAGTAACCAAGTAGCAGCAGCTAAGGAGCTGAACCTTCTCAGTGGCCTACTTCCTGTGGATCCCCTGCAGAGTTACTTTCACTTTAGTGAGAGAAGAAGTTTAAGTGGCAGAAACTACTGTTACCTTATTTCCTCACTTATAATATGTGCCCCAATTTCCAGCAGCTGTTTTTCAAAGGGGGGGGGGGGCGAGAGGGAGAAGTGTGTGTGTTGTATGCAAAACGAGAGGTTATGAGTATGTGGGGGCCCAAGGGTCCTGGCCCCCCTTGGGAAGAGGGCCGTCACCTGACATGCATAAAACTTTCCACATGTCCATCATCTTAGGCAAAAATTAAAGTCAGCACCTATGTGCAAAACACTATGGTACCTATGAGGCCAGAGGTTCCTTCCCATCCTATGTTATATAATACAACTAGTAACTTGCAATTATCCAACCCAAATGCTTAGTATAGAGAGTACTGGCATAGTGCCCATCAACAAAATCTAGTGATTGCATTTGTACTTAGAATAAGAATATAAGAGTAAAAATATGGAGAGAGAAGGAGAAGGAACAGAATGCAGATGGCTAAATAAGTATGTAGATCTGATCAAATGTCACGTAGTTTACAAAGACTAATAGCCTAATTCTGCACAACCCTACACAACCCTAACATAACTAACAAGTAGTACTTAGGAAAACAATTATTGAATTGAAAAGAACTACTTGTGTAAGGATCTTAGTGAAGACTGGGGGAAAGGTCTCTCTCCTGCTCCTCATGTCTTCTTACTGAAAATGATCTGATTAATTTTTATTCTGCTGCATCTCAAACCATATTGTGCTGAATCATGTATATTCACTCTTCCTTGGAAGAGAAACTCCATTTCAGCTCATCCCAAACCATTTTTAAAAACAGCCTGTGTCACTGCAGAATCCTCTCCTTGTTCTTCAACTAACACCTTGTGCTGGAATAATCCAAAATTCTGCTCTGACAAAAAAGTTAGCTATATTGTACACTGTGGGTATCACAGTGATCTTCAGGCAGCTTCCCTTTCAAAGGAAAGACAAACACTACAAGACTTTCAAAACTCCTTATATCAGTTAGTACAGAGAGCAAACCTTTTTTGGTAGGCATGTCACAAATTAACTTCACACCTTCCCTGAACGACATTTCGATGCCTTTTTCCTGCCTGATCGGCTGCTCTACTTTCTGCTCCCTGCTTGATCTGGTGTTCTGCTTTCTGCACCATGTCACTCTGTTGCCTGCCCCCTCCATGGTCTGCCATATGTCACACACTGAGGCTGCCTGTGCCAGTTGTTGGCAGTCTTGAGTTAATGCTACCACATATGGAAAAGAACCCAGGTCAAACTGTGAGGAGCTTTCTAGATTGCCCTTCAGAAAACAGGACTGGCGTATTTGGACATAAGCTTGGCTTTGCAAGCTGTGGTTTTAAATGGATAAATTATTTTGTGGTATCAAATATCTAAAATGCTGTTTGATAATATTTGATGAAATTTCAGAGAGTGAGTTCTCTGGTTACATTCTTCTCTACAGCTCCTGTATCTCTTGCTCTCTCTATGTCTCTCTCTATATTTGAGCAGCTCTAGAAATCTGGGGCCCTGGCCGGGTGGGACTTACCTGCTGGGGAGGCATGCCCCCAAATAAATTTTGGGGGCATGCCTTGATCTGCTCCCCAACCTTTCCCTCCCCACAGACTTACCTACTGGGTGGGGAGCCCGGGGGGGGGGGGGGGGGGGACAGTGCGGTGGCACATGGTAGATCTTGGGTTGCTTTTAAATGCCAAAGGTGATCTCCCACTTAAAAGGTTGGAGATCACCAATATAGAGGGTTGTTCTTTTGAGCTGCGTTATGGTTCTTGCCATTTACAGGGCCCAGGATCCTAGGTTCCTGAGAAATTATATCCTTCAATCAGAGCTTCTTGGCTCAGATGCATTTATATTTTGTAGCCAGAGATTAGGCTGAATACTCAGAGTAGGCTAAAGACCAGTCTCTAAGGTGTTTACAGGAGGATTAAATCTGCCTAAAGAGAGATTTTGTTCTCCAGACTGTCTGTACTTCCCCTAGGCTTGCCAAAATAAGGGTGTGTCTTTGTGCGGTGAGTGGGTGGAGGTTGAACCAAAAAGGAAATCATTCCCCTCAATACACAAACCCCCTTGTTAGAAAAAAGAAAAAAGAACCTGAACATTTGGGAGGAAAATAGGAAGTTTTGCAGGCTTTATGTGATGTGTTAACTTTGTTAGTCAATTAAAAAAAATTAAGTTACCATGCCAACTGCCACATAAAAATGCTACTGTAAAGAAAGCAAGCACCTTCAGAAAGGAAGACGCTTCCTGCATAATCATGCTGACTTCTGTAAAAGCTCTGAAGTACTAAAACCCCAACTCTCCTGTACAAAGCTGTCAGTGTCAATCTTTACTTTGCTTTGAGGACACTAAAATTTTCTGTTTTGTCAGTCAAGTGAGGCTAGCACTGATTCAGTCTCACCCGAGTTTTTATAGTAAAACTTTCCCTCAGCTCTTTTCAGCATTCTAAAAGGAGAACATTTTAAATGCAAGTTTATTTTTTGTACTCCTAATTGCTAAATTGCTGCTATCAAGTCTCCATTAATCAGTGCATGCCAATGTGTGCTTTCAAGTGTGCAGTGATGACCTTGGATTGGAAAGAAACTTCTAAGTCACCAGGTGTTCATCAGAGCTCCAACACAACTTGGATTATAACTCTGAGCTATTTATTGTATTTATAAGCCAATCATTGGCTGTGATTCATTAAGACTTATCAGAGTAACAGACTGAAACACTACTAAAAAGGACTTAATACTGTAAATTCCTTATGGACTGTACGGAAATTAAGCACTGTCACATATTTTGCCTAACTTTGGTGAAGGTCATAACAAATTGATAAACCATCTCTGCAAATGAACACCTGATTTTCTTGGAAAGTCCTACACTGACATCTGGCCCGCAGATTAACAACTGTAGGGCTTTTGGCATTTTAAAATTATTTTTGCTTCACTGAAATATTTTGTTCCGACTACGCAATAAGATCTTCAAAGCTCTAGATATTCAAGGTACAAGTACCGGGAAAAAAAGAGAGGGCATTTTAAATAAGGTTTTTAAAAAAAATGAAATTAAAGAAGGGAGGGGGTTAGGGAAAAACACTCATAGGGAATGAGGGTTTAGTAATATAAAGCATTGAAAAAAATACAGGCCCTGAGTCTGATCTCATTTACTAGACTGTAAATCTATTTATGGCACTTATATACCCCCACAGCACTGTTGTAGCTGAGTACCTCAATCTTTAGTGTCCTTATCCTCACAATACTCCAGTGAGATAGGGAAGCACTGTTTTAGTGGTGTGGAACAGGAGCAGAGATTGAGTAAAAAACCTTCCCAAAGTTATACTGGAAATCGGCGGCAGATTGTGTTGGCATAACAGGCAGAGTTGACACCCAGAGCAAGACCTGTGCAAAAGTAGGAGGGTTACATGATTCGAAGAGCAGCAGGGAGGGTTCAGGTTCTGAGACCGGGCTGGGGGTGTGGGTTTCCAGAGCATAGGGGGAAGTAGTTTTACTCATGTTGGGAATTTCTAAACACTCCCCAGCTGAGCTGCTGCCACCATGTGCTTTTCCTGCCATGGCTGTTCCTCTTAAAGCAGCAGCAGCTGGGGACTGTTTTGGAGTGCCCGACATGTGTATGCTGCCAGGGCATGGACTCCAGGGGGGTTGGGGATGATTCCAGCACCCGTCCTAACTTGGCGCCCAGGATGAATGCTCCTCTTTCTTGCCCCTAGTTATGCTACTGGCAGAGTGGGAAATGTTCACGGTTTCCAGGTCCTTTGCTAATGTACAAGCCCTTCAATCTTCAAATACGGAATTAGATTAAAATCAATGGAGTCTGACCTGTGTCCCACTTTGATACAATATCACTTCATTTCCTTACTAAATAAACATGCTTCATGGAGCTTTGCATGTCACAATTTTGTGCAAACTAAGCGCACAACTTTTTTAGGCCCTTAATCACCAACCCAAAGGAAAAAAAATATAAACCACACAAGTTTATGCTAAATAATTTAACACTCCATGTGTTAGATATTACTAGCTTGACACAGCTGCAATAGTGTGGGTATACTTGCACGATAGTTTTAGGAAAGAGTGGAATATGATTCAAATGCTATTTTTCAGTCTATTTTATTAGTGTGAGTATATATCTTCTTTTTGTCAGGACAGTCTCATTTTAAACACCTGTCCTAGTGGGAATACAGTGGCAATGTTGCTCTCCTGCCCTGGGACATGATAAGGGGCTGCCAGTCCTCCAGTATCCTCCCCTTTTGCTCTCCCCTTTCAGCTGAGACCAGTGCTTGGAGAGAAGGGGAGCCGGGAAAGAGAAGAGCGCTCCATTTTGAGATTTGGGAAATATGGTTATCTTATACCTTATGAACTCCCACTTTAATTTGTGATGAATAATAAGAGACCTGTTCTGACAGGTGAAGAAGAGAGTTGCCTTAGGAAAAAGGAAATTAAATGCTAAGCCATCAGGATCTGTGACTTGTATGGAAGCTAGTAGTGACCCTTGGTAGAGGCTTTGCATTGCTATTGCTTGTAAGTGCTAGTCTCCACAACTTCTTGGGGGGCAACAACTCAAGACAAAAACTACAAAAAATGACACTGCTCTCCTCCCAAGGATATGCCCTATGATACAGTTTTCACTGAGGACTTTGTCTGAAGATAGGGAATACTGTTCAGTGAAATGGAATACGTTCAAGTTTCTCTTTGATCACTGCTGGCCACTTATACAAGTATCATCTAAACACCCTCACATGTATAAACATTGCTGACTAGAAACAAGAGGAATGGCAGGCACAACATGTAACTGTTAAAGGTAACCTCCAAACCCCCCCTCCACCCCCCCCCCCGAAGGGGGAAGGGGAGGGGGAAAGTGAAAGCTGTGTCACCATAGGTGTTTCATGATGTAGAAAAAGGCCAGAAGACTGGAGAACAAGCAGAAACATAATGAATTGAGAGATGACCTGATTTTTAATAGCTCTCTGGTTTTGTTTAGTTTGCTAGCACCTATTTAATGCAAACTCTTGTTTTGAGTTGAAGGGCCTGTCTGCACTGCAGTCTGGAAGCATGATTGCTGAAGTGTGTGATATTGCAACTTCAGTTATCTGTATCAGAGCTAGCTAGATTAAGGTTAGTTTGGGTATGTCTTCATGTGCTGCAAGCGTATGTTGGTGTGTACACATAGCCTAACAGCTGTTCATTCTCTTAAGGCCTGAGAACACATCCAATTCACATCTCTAGGATCATTCAAGAACACTTCCAACAAAAGTAGGAAAGACCAGATATTTGACACACAACTTTTTCTCCAGTGGACGGAGGTGGAGAGGGGGGGGGAGAGAGAGAGAGAGAGAGAGATTCATTTAAGGTAGTGCTTCTCAACCTTTTTGGATTCAATGCACCCACCCCTCTCTACACCCAAGGCATCCCTTGGAAAGTGCCAGCTTTCACTTAGTTTTCACTTGATTTGGACACAACAAATAATAAGCAGTTCTTCTGTTGCAAGCCACTTCAGAAAGCCCACAAATCAGAATGCATCTAACACTATGAATTTCTATTTGAAATGTCTGGGTTTATCTTGCAAAACATGCTTGCATACCTAACAGTGCTGACACTGCGTGACACCCCTGAAAGGATCTCAAGGCACCCCAGGGTGCCACAACACCCTGAGAATCACAGTTTCAAGGCCTTTTTTATACTTGACACACCAACGCACAATTTTTTTTCTTTGTGAGAGCCTTTCAGAATATGACATAATAGCATAGTACTGGAAAAGGTTTTACAGACTACAGGCTCAGCACCATAATCAGTTCCATACCAAACTAGTTCTAAGAAGAATCTGATTTTGCTCTTGTATTTATTGCTCCTGGCTATTTCCGTTTCTAGGGCCCAAAAGCATTTTCATACTAAAGTGACTTTTTAACCTGAAACGCTCCCCAGTTTCCAAACCCTGGCATGTCAGCAGGCTGATTTTTAAAGCTGCACCACTTAGATACTTATTTCTCCAACGCAGCCTCTAAGATGGCATGGTTGAAAAGACCGCTTTTGTAGTCCATTAAGTTGACAGCTTAGCCCCTTCCTTTCTGGTTGAGCCATAGAGAAGGCAGATCCACTCCTCCAAAATCACATAAATGGAGAGGGGATACAAATAAGACTAGTACTGTCCTGTTTCTGGAACTGGGGTCTCTTGCCCAAAAATGGATCTTCTTAGTGTGAAAAACCAGAAAAAGGAGTGGACTATTTTGGCTCAGAGATCTATTTTTAAAACTGTGAGGGGCAACAAAAGGCAATGTTGTTCTGGCCCAGAAGTGCAACTCAGCCAAAATCTAGGATCAGTAGAAGTCTTCGTGGTCCAAGACAGCTTTCTATCTGACCAAAGGCAAGTACCCATAAGTAGCATTCCTGGTTTAAAGATCTCCCCCTTCTTCTCCCCCTGCCCCCCCATACTCCTACTGAGAATGTCAGTGGGTCATTGCCAGGGGAAAAGAGCTAGCCATGACAGGGTGATATATATTTGGGCCTGGGATTGTTATAGGGTTAAAGATGTCTTGAAGGGGCAGAAAAAGGGATCTTTGGGAGGGGAATTTTTTGTAGGGGTAGAACAGGAGTCAGGAACTCCGAGAGAGAAACAAAATGAGAAGTGGGTAAAGATAAAAGGACAAAATACTAATAAAAAAGTGAGGAGTGAGAAGGAAATGGAGGACAAAAACGGGAGTGGTAGAAGGTGGGTACTCAGTGATACCTGTAGATGTGCAACACATGTGGGAGGGGAATCTTAGGATAGACATGTGGTAAAATTTGCTCAGCAAGCATCCTGTATCTGGATTACTTTTTTTTTTAATGACTCAAAATTCACACTTTTGGCAAAATATACTTGGTTGACTGAAAATCCTTTTTTTTTTTTTTCTGTTGACAATTAGTTCTTACTGACAATTTTCAACTATCCCTAAGTCAAGCCTCATGGGAGAAGCCCCTCTAAATCCACCATGCTACCCTCTCTAAAAATCCTGAGGCTGTCCCTGCTTATGTCTCAGTGACAAACAAATGCCCAAGCTTGTATGATGCTCAGAAACGTATCTGGCATCCAGAAGGCTACAGCCAAGCAATTAAAGTTTGTGGTTGTATCTTGTTGTAGATAAATGAGACATGACTAAAAACATATGGAAATTTTCAAGCTAGGCTGCTCTCCAAAATCTACAGGCTTTTGACTCGAGTACAACCTCAAGATACAGCTTTCTTTACTGAGACATTGCACAGGTCAGAGTTTATTTTTTTAACTCTTTCCTATAAACCATGCTATTACTAGGGGTCCAGAAGTGTCACAAAATATGACCTCTAGAGAAACAAAGTGATTTAAACTTTGTTTTTCTCTAACAATCAATGATAGGAAAGTTAAACCCTCACAGAGTGGGAAGTATCTTTGGAGAGAAGGGGAGGGTACCTACAGTGTTTTCAAGTGTGCCTACAAATCCCCCTGCCTTTTAGGTATATTTGCAGTCTTTAGTTGCACAAGTGCTTTTGAAAACCCCAGAGTTCATCTAGCTGTCCATATAGAAGTACAACAATGATCCAAGGACACCAATGTCTTGCCTCTGCTCCAACAACAGCTTTGATCAACATTTTCAAAAGGAGGTAAAATCCCTTTCTCTCATGAATAGAATGCTTAACATTTTTCTGTAATTTTTTTAGGTCAATTTACTGCCCACACAGATGCAAAACATACCAAGGAGTAATCTCCACCACCAATCACCCCTGCCTAAATTTAGTTGAAGGCAATCTTGCATTGAAAAATGAGAGAGGTCTGACACTAAGGGAAGATGATTCCTCTCATAAGTGAACTGATGATCTCAAAACATGAATGATCTACTTACAGACAGCAACATTTCACATTTACCCTGTGCCTTTTATCCCAATGTGCTCTCACTGATATATATCACTGAAATGCAGACCTGGATGGAAGAGAGGACTCAGGCACTTAGCATAGCAGGAAGAGGAAAGGAAAATACCATCCAAGTAAATCAGAAAGATTATCTTATAGAAAATGCATTATGGTCCCTCAGTGTGCACAAAGAACAATCTGGTTCTCAGCCAGGCCTGCCCATGGTATCCTGGGTTGAATGGATGGAGGGCAGAGACAGTCCACCTGCAATTTAAAGGCACATATTTACTTGCAGACATACCTGAAAAGGAAGATGTACTGAATGAACTGAGTCTTGCAATAACAGTTCTTTCTACTGGGTAGGAGTCACTCTTTATATCATGAGCCATGAAACCAATAACAACAGTTGATATTATTTGTCCTAGTCATCCTCAGAGCACTTTGAGCAATCAGGTTATAAATAACCTGCCCCAAGTGACTGACCCACTCAGTGGCAGATAATAGGACCATCCCTTTCTGTTGTATCTCTTTCTGGCTAAGTGCCTAGATACGTTTTACAGGCAGGGGAAAGAGTGGGCATCCAGTAGAGATGGACATACCCAGCAAGGAAGGCTTCTCCCTATTACCTTGCTTTCTGCTGATTCAGTCATAGTATGTCAGCCCTAGAATACGTCTCTATTAATTTGCTTTAATAGGTTTGGGTACTTGTGAGCATCCTTCATGGACATACAGTTTCCTATTGTGAATGTAGAACAGAGGAAGAGAGAGGCAATTTAGGGTTAAAAATGCAAGAGAATGAACTGGAATAAAGAAACCTCTGAAATTCCCCCCACTAAGAGAAAAAAAAGTATCCAGAACTTGACTTCTTTCCAAGGTGGACTGTTACGCTTCTTGAATCCTTGGCTCTCATTTTAGTGTGATACTAGGGCTATGACTAATAACCCCCTGCCTGAATCTTGCTGATAATTTCACTGTTGAGTAGCTGTTCTGGTTCTGATTCATCATAGCATGCACTGAAGTTGCCAAGATTTTATTAAAAAAACAAAGAACAAGATACGCACTCACAGGTCCCTTGCATTATAAATATATTTCAGTCGATTCATTTAACTGCTCTGCTATTAGAATGCATTCCCCACCTTCTCTCCCTTCCCCCCACCAAAGTTTTTTTTTCCAGATGCCTGCTAAGAAATGATTCCCTCTTTCTTTTTCTCTAACATACATTTCTCTTAATTCAAAACAGGTTTGAGACTGTTGCTTTTTTTTTGTTTTTTTACATGTACATGCATTGTATCATGTTGAGTTAGGTCATCATTGCTTATATGTTTCACACTTCACCCAGACAAGGCAGCCATATTCTTAAGGACAGGAAAGGAAAGGAAGCCAGACTAGGTGTGCTTGGTTTTCTAGCTGAAGGAAAGGCTGAGACAGCATCATTTTGAGTGTTTTTATCAGAGACCCAAAACCAGTGCAAAAATCATTGCAGTCTCAACTATGGTATGACCAGCATATTTCATGATTGAAAGCAGAAAGAAAAAGAAAAAAAGTTAGTAAATCCATAAGAAACTAGTTTGTTGCAGAAACACTCACCAGGCACAGAAATGGGCAACCTGTGGCATGGGTGCCAGAAGTGGCACTGGCAGCCTGTGTGTGTAGCACATGGCAGTTTGGGAGGGGGCAGGCAGCACAGTAGCAGATAGGGCAGAAAGCAGAGTAGGAGATCAGGCAGGGGGCACAGGGCTGGGAGCAGAAAGCAGAGCAGCAGGTTGGGCAGGGGAATGAGATCAGAGTGGTCCTCGGCAACTGGGTGGGGCTAAATTGTGGCAAGTCTGCCAAAAAACGTTGGCCCCCACGGCTTTAACACATGTTTAGCTTCCATGCTGTTTCTCTTCCAAAGTCAAAGGAATGTGGAGACTCAATCTATGCACAGCTTGAAAGGGATTTCATGCAAGGAAGTATCTATCCTCATTATGCAGCGTTGTAGCATGCCTTCCCAATGGTATCACCATGGAAATTTCAAGGTGAAACAGTCTCTCACCTCACCTCACTTCAAGGAAATACCATTGCCCGGAGGAGATACACAGTGGCCAAGATTTTCAAAACTGACAGCTAGCAACACTGTAGAAGCCTGATTTTCAGAAATTGTTGAGCAACTTCTCTATGAAAATCAGGCCTCTTTTATGTGTCAAACTGTGAACCCAAATATCACTCGCCACCTTTGAAACATTTGCCTGTTGCTACCAAGATAGATGGGGGAGACTGCAGTCAAAGTGCTACTCCATTCGTTTAGTTTCCTGAAGGTGAGGGTGGGTGCTACTGAAATTCAGGTCAAGGGAAGGGGAGAAGGATGGGTATCATGCAGTATGGCAGGAGGAAGAAAAAGGAAATAGGTGTGGCTGGCACAGGATGACAACATGGGATTCATCTCTGGTCTCTCAACATGGAACCCTTTCTTAGGGTGGCAGAGGGAGAGCAGGGCTATAAGGCTAAATTCATTAAATGTTTATAAGGTGCTTTAAAATCTGTAGATGGAATATGCTCAAGGTGCAGAGCACTATCATTAGCCAACGATAGGCTTTTTTTTTAAAGCATAAAATGACAAGGATGACTTCAGATGGTTGTTCAAAAGGATTTTCTGCCAGTTCATTTTTTAGCATCTGTAATCTACTCATTATTTGCAACTTGATAGTTATTACATGAGTGCAAAAGACAAAAGCTCTTTTATACCCTAAATCAGCTTACAAAATTAATAACCATAAGATGACTTATGCAGCAATCAAAAGAGAGAGAGAGAAAGAAAAAAAAAAGCAATTAGAATAACAGCTAGTTTTGAGATTCCCTGAGGGCCGCTGGTAATTAAACCAACAGCAACATGAATCTCCGTTTGATGTGGTCACGAATTTGTTTTCAAAAGAAAAATCTTTAAATAGGTTCTTTCAAGAGAAATTTTTGTAGAACAAGCTCAGCATCAATAATTAGACCAGAAATACTTTGATAAACATTACAAAGATGAAGAAGTCATTTATGGGCCAGTGGCATTTGAAGGTTAGCAATCCCAGTGATAAATAAGGTGCCGAGCATGCCTCCATCCTAAACACAAATACAACTACAACTGTATGCTCAAGTTAATTCCTTGGTAAGTAACCTGCTTGTTGTTTTTGCTATTGCCTTAAGCTTTACAAACACACAGATGCCGGACAGAAACCTTCAGTTGGGAAAACTCAGTGCAATTAAAGGGAACTACACACGTTTTTCTTACCAGGGGCCTGCACAAAGATCTAAGGTGAAGTGTATCTGTGCTAAAATGTCTGCTAGCTATGTTTACTTTCCCACCCTTTTAACTGCTAACCTCACCCCTGCTGAAATGATATTGCTGGAAGTACTTCCTCCAGAAGGCTTGAAATCTAATAATGGCCTAATTTTGCAGCACCTTTGACCACCCACAAAACCACTGAAGTTACTAGAAAATACAGGTGCTTAGCACCTTTGAAAATCAGCTGATCATAGGCCACCAAAAACTTGCTTAGTGAACATTTCAAGAGGCAAAATTGCTAAGGCAAGTATGGCCAGGGTAGGAAGCAACCAAGCTGTGGATCCATCAATGGGCACTCATTGTTCATGGTGCCCCACTGGGAATCTCTCCCCAGAGAAACATAGTAATAAAAATGGAAATAAAGGTGGCACTAGATTATCCACCAGAAAGAGTTTTGGAGCTAAATTCATGACTCATGTCATTTCATTGGACTAAAGTGGCCGACATAATTTGGGGTGAACAACAACAACAATAATAATGGTTCTTGATTTAATCATGAGTGATTTTATCACTATTTTAAGTATTTCTTACAGTCCCAGCTCCTGGAGTGAACTGGTTCTATCTTCCATTCAGATTAAGTTTCTAGTTCATAAGGTTAGAAAGACAGACTTGAAAAAGTCACCTCAGTGCAAAATCATTCTTTGACTTCGTTCTTTTTTTTGAGAGATGATTCATAATTTTTGAAGAGTTAGGGGTTAGTAACAAGGACATTGTGATTACAAGCTCTCCCCAGGCTGAGTGCCCTAATAGTCCCTCATTGTGGTTTTACTTTGGGAGGACTGATTATTTTCAAATATCAGGCTCTTTAAGATTCTCCACAACAATATTTTACATAAAAATGCTCTACCATGTTGCTGAGGCAATAAGCCCCACCTGCTTGCTTCTGCTCCATATACAATAACTAGGGATCCTGGTTTTCTCTGTTAAAAAGTCAAAATTCTCGGATAAAAATCCAAAATTCTCTCATTAAAACCCCCTAAATCTGTGTTTTTCCATGATTAAAATGAAACACCACTATATATATAGGTATCAGTTGAACGCAATGTTTTATTGATATATTTACAATTGTAAAGCAATTTGGAAGCCTACCAGTGCCTCAATCATTATAATGAAATACATGCTAAATACTTATATATTTTGGCATTTGATTTTGGTTTTTTATCATGGGAAAATCAGAGCTTCCCCTGCCGCCTTCACTCACCAGGATGTGGGTCCAGTTATGGCTGTCTCTCCCACTGCTTTATGGCACTGAGGAGCCCTGATATGCTGGTGTCCTGCCCACACCCCTCCCTCTCAATCCATAGCCTCCCATCCCTGCCAGCCCTGCTGGTGCCCCTCACTCCCAATCCACAGCCCCTTGGCTCTGCTGGTGCCCCTTACTCCTGACCCACCATCTTCCATGCCCCCAAGCCCTGCTGGTGCCCCTCACTCCCGACCCCCTGCACACCACCCCAGCTGGGCAGCGCCCCAGCCACCAACCCTGCCCCACTCACTCCCTCACCATATGGGCTTGATGCAAGCTGCTGCCACCACCTCGATCTCCCCACACATTGCTTATGCCCCACCCCGCATCACCTATACCCCCCATAGACTTACTAGCAGGGAGCTTTTCTCCACCACGCTGCCTAGCTGTACTGCTGGCCACACTCATGTGTGCACGTGGAGCCCCCTGCCTCTGATCACCCTTCTCCTGCTTCTCCCTATCCCAAGCAGCCCTTGCAGGCTGGCACTCTGCCAGCCTAGAAGGGGAAACCCACAGTCTGTGAGAAATGGAAAACCCAGACCTCAGGTGATAGCCTCAGCAATGAGGCAGTGAGTACTCCCTGTGAATATCCTAAGCCACCACTCTTGAGCATGCTGGAAATCCAGGTCTTGAGCGTGATGCCAGGAATGCCCGCTGGACATCCTCACTGCCTTATTTCTAGGGTCAATATGTGCAGAGTGGGAAGAGACAGCAGGGCAGGCCAGGGCAGAGCAGAGATCTGCTTCTGTGGTGTGAACCTACCTCTTGTAAACCTATTCCTGCTGGTGAGCACAGTGACTTACAGGGGTAGGCCCACTGACTAAGTGTGAACTGCTCAGTGGTGAAAGCAAGGGTTTCACAATCAGGGCCTAACTAATTAATCATCGTAATTCCCCTGGTTACCCATATACGAGTTTCCCCATTAAACAGACAAGGAAGATGAGGCAGAGAAGAAAAATGGTGCATCAGACTAGATGTCAGAGTCACAATTAATACTCAGTTGGGTCCATCTCCCACTGCTGTTCTCCCTTTGCCCACTCGTTGATAGGCTGTAGTCTCCACGTTTCTTCCTCTAGGTAATGATGACTATTCTATAAGGCATAAAGGATCCAAATTTGTAAGCATATCCCATTCTGGCAGACCACGCGAACAGAGGAAAGTTTAGCACATTTCACAGTATTGCTTTTCAAAACAATATACTGGATGACTGAAGTCACTTCTGAAATGCAGCCTTGTCTAGAGTGGAATTCAGCACCTTTTAAACATTGTACAACAACTCTGCACAGCATTTACAGATAAGAAATATAGAATACTACATGCAGTTGAAATTTCAGGTGGAACTTATTTATGATAGAAAGAATGAGGTTGCCTGATGTGTCCTGAGCAGTTCACTACAGGCTAATACAGCTACATTAAAAATATACCCAGGATCTTTACTGTTGACACAAGCTAAGGAGCTCCATTTGACTTCTTATCAAAAAACTTGCACCTTTATCAAGCATAGTGTCTCCTAGCTCCATGCTGGCTGTCACTTCATTTATGACTCCTTTGGGGTAGAGGGAGGAAAGGACCACTTATTGAACTGACTCCACCACTTTGTACAGCAGGCAGCCTCCTGCACTCTGGAAGGTGTTGCATTCAGTTTCTCAGCCAGCCAAGCCAGACTTAGGTTGTAAAATCTAACAGGATCAGAGCACAAACTGGCATGGCTGCAAGCACTTCCTAATCTTCCTTCCTTCTCTGAAAGAGTGAAAAGCATTGCTCTGAAGTTGTTAAATCATTTTTCCCATCTCTTTTTCTTCCTAAAAAGTACTGATTTTCTTTTCTACATTGAAAAATGCATTTTCCAAAGCAACGAATGATTCCTTTGGCTTTGTGACAGCTAGGATAGTTGAATCAGCCAGCCACTCATTGGCAGAATGTAACTGTTCGTTTTTGCTTCCTAACTATTACAAGCTTTGGAAAAAATATGTTTTCCTGTACTACTCGTTAAACTGTTCACAGGTTAAAATGCTAGAATGGGTTTGAAAAAATTAAGTAATCAATTTCCATAAATACTTTTCTCTGATTTGGCCAGTCATCACTGAAATGCAAAAGGAGCCCAAATGCATTTCAATACGGCTACAGGACACAATTATATTAATCTTTCTATTTCCTGATACTTTGGCCTACTGATTAAAGAAAATGAGTTCTCCCAAACCTAGAAATCAATTTTAGATGAATTGTAGAACAGCTACTGTTCAAATATGAGAATTATACCATCATAGCACCTTGCACCCCTAGCCTGCTGACACATGCATGGCAGGATGTGTGCTTTTGGGACTGGGGATCAGAACCCATTCACTCTCTATTTATCAGTGTGGGTGAAGTCTGAGATCACGATCCTGGACTTCATCTGTATCGGCAACTTGAAAGCCAGGTGCCCAGCAAACAGCAATCAGCTGATTACTGTTTGGTTCTGGGACTGCATTGGGGCCCACTGAAGACCTGGTGCGATCCTAACCCTGCCACATGCTCAATTTAAGGAGCAACAGAAATCAGCCACAAAAATATACATTTTTCTTTAATATTTTTTGGCTAGTTTTCCTTTTTGTTATGCAATTAATTCCCTAAATGCATGGCTAGGTTACTATTATGACACAATTAACAGACTAATCATGTCTTAAGTATAACATCTTCTAGGGCCCATCTCAAAGACCATTACCAAAGTTGTATCATAACTTCCTTTACACAGCTGGGAAAACTGAGGCTTGGAAAAAGTCAATGACTAGATGACTTCTTGAGTTCCCTTTCCAGACCTATTGTTTTCTGATCCTTTAATTTAACTAAGGTCATGAGGCAAACTGAAGGCAGTTACTATGGCTATGATTCTTTGATCAGATGACAGACATCTTTCTTGCTTGTGGGTTTGAGAAATTGCATGGTCAACTCCAAATACGGTGTTTTCAGAGCCACTGTTTTCAGCACATGAGTTTAATCATTTTCAATGCATCTCCACATAAAAAATGCCAACACAAATATAATTTGATCTGGCTTATTGAGTTGGTTTTTGCTTCTCTTCAGTAATGCATCCAGCACAAAAGCAAGCAAGAAAGCAAAATAATGACAAATAAGCCTACATCTTAGGAAGAAATGGAGGCCAATAGAGGTTATGTTTCAACCATAATGATTCTTTAAAGTCCTCTCCTCTATAAGAAGAAAGTGACATGGGCTGAGAATAAGTGTCACTTTCCAGGGTAGCAATTTCACATGCAGGTTTACCTTTCAGAGCTTGGGTTGAACCCCAGGCTTGAGATCCTGCTGTTTTGATTGGTGGAGCCCATCCACCAATCAGGAGGCAGCATGAGAAATAACATCACATTCCTTTTCTGAGGGGAGGGGGAGAAGAGCTCCCCCAGACCTGACTGAAAACTGCAAACTGTCAGGTCCGGAAGACTTCAGGGGCAGAGCCCTGGAGCGTATAAAAGGAGCTGCGTGCCCAGCACAAGGGGCAGATGTGTCGGGGACAGAGAAGAAAGAAGAGCGGGGTTTAGAAGAGCTGAGGAGACCTGCTTAGCAGGGTGAAGCAGTAGCCCAGGAAGAGCCCCTGAAGACTTCTATCAGTGGCGAGCGTGGCATGTCTCCAGTGGTTCGGCTCTCGGTGCGCAGCACAGCGCATGGCATCCAGACCCTGGGAGCTGCGGGTGGTGGCTCGAGTCTGCAACCTCTGGCAGGCAGCCAGGGACACGGTGTACAGGCTGGTGCACAGAGTAGGATCTTTGGAGCTCCTGAGGCGGCTCAGGTCCTCAACCCCCAGAATGAAGCTGGGAGCTCGGTGCAGGAGGCGCTGCACAGAGGGTGAGAGACCCTGGGAGCTGCTTGAGGTGTCTCAGGTCTACAGCAGCTGAAATGGGGCAGCAGTTCAGTGCAGATGACGCTGCCTAGAGGGTCCGGGAACAGACTGAGCCCTGGCACTGCACAAGGCTGTCCAGGCCTCCAACCCCTAGCACAAGGTAAAGTGCCCACTACACAAGGTGGTACATGTGGCCCTAAGCCAGGACGGCGGCAGCAGAGTCAGGCAGCAGGAAAACCCAGCAGGCAACAGAGCTTGACCTGGAGAACAAGAGGCAACCCTCCGGGACTGTGGAATAGTAAGTTACCCTGGAGAGAGGGTCCCCACAGGGGAGGGACCCCGAGGGTTGTGAAGGGGCACCACGTGGGCCGCTCCTGGGTGACAGCTAGGGAGCTTAGGAGTCTTTGGGGTCTTCCTCTCCTTTTTCTTTCCCCCCATCTCCTTTCCTATAGTGGTACTTTGGGAGTGGGACCCCTGCCCTAGAGGGCACCCAGGTAGTCTAAGGACCACTGCTTATATTTTTGGACTGTGCTTCCAGTTTATGTGAATAATCTGAAGTAATCGTTTGTATATGAATAGAGTTATAAGGTTGCCCAATCAATATCCTTTGGTCTGGTTTGTTCTATTGTTCATCTGTATTTTAAATGATAACTGGGTGTGTGCATATCTGTGTGTGTGTGTGTGTGTGTGTGTGTGTGTGTGTGTAAATAAAATAGGATTTGTTCTGTAAATTTGTACACACGTATATATAATCTATGTCCTTACCCTTTAATGGTTTTGTTCTAATAATAAATCTGTATAAAGTTAAGTAATTGATTGGCTGGACCTGACTGTATAGGGAATGGAGGCGGCCGCTAGGCTGTTGTGTCCCTCTGCAGTACACTGCCCTGACAATAATTCCCTCAATTGGAGTGGGAAGTACAAACCTGTGTACACCCAGGCTACACATGAATGTTTCATGTAGGTCAAACTTTGACTTCTGCACATTTGGGGTCCAATGTTGCAAGGTGCTGAACACTTCCTCTAAGGCTCAGCGTGTCCTTGACGCCCATTGAGCTTTTGAATTATTACTATATATGCATTGAGGAAGAACAAACTATATGTGAAAACACACAGTGCATCTTGAACCCAATTTGACCTCTCAGCTGTCCCATTGCTTGGGCTATGTTACTTTTCTATGAAGTCTTCCCTTTTTAATATAGGTTTCTTTTGCAAAACAGGGCTTGATTTTCAGCTTGTTTAGAACTTGCTAATATCTCTGGCCTACTTTTTCTGGGAGATGTCTTGGATCATCTAGAGGCTAAATTACCAGCAACAATGCATGAGCTGCCAATCAAAGCTGAGCCCATAACTCCTGTGCATAGCAATGATTACACAATACAAGAGGTCAAAACAAGGTTTCTCTCCCTGTGTATTGTAACTGCAGCCTATTTACGATTCTGTGGTTAATTTCATTATTGGAATAGGCTTGTATATCAGAGCTGGACAAAGAAGCTTTCCAAGTGTAGAAAATGACTTGAACTTGACCTTTGCTGAGAGTCCCACAGCCTGTGAGTGCTTTTGTTTGTACAGTGAACACCTGTACTAATCATGCACTTCACTAACTTAGGGTCACCGCTCATGGCAAAAGTTTTAAATCAGCCACCACAGGGGACAGACATTATTATATTACCACATAGTCATTTTGCAACTGCAAAGAGTAACATCTAAAATTAATCCAACCAAACCTCAAACCAAGCAAACCCCACCACATACTCAAATATCTAAGGATCTAAAGATACAGTTTGCATACTAAAAAATATCCAGTTTTCCACCACAAGGCAGGTTGAGACTAAGTCTAGAGAGTCCAAAATGGTGGGGGAAGATTTAGGAAATAATCAGGTGCTATTGTCAAGATCTATAATGCGGTATTAGTTTGAGATTAAATCATGCATTCTTTTCGCTTTTGTGTTCATGGTCTCATAGTGCAGTAAGGTTTTGATACAGCAAAGCTCATAAGCTTGTGAGTAATGTCAAGTGACTCCATTTCAGTAGTCATGTGTCACGGGGACCTCTCAGGCCCTCATAGTTATGCATGTGAGCTCTATATTTTAAGATATTTCCAGTCAGAATCTTCCCCAAAACTCACCATTGGCCTTCCCCACTTTCAGCCGATGCAAGTTGACACTGGTAAAGCTAAACACACCATTGTTTATTCTATGTCTCACGTGGGCGATGGCAGGTACCTGTCCTCAGCCATTACTATGCTGCTGCTTCCTAGATGATAACTGACATTCCTCTTGCTGTTTCTGTTCCAGAGAGGTTAAACTACCAACAGACAATATGTGGGAGTCGGTTGGTATGTCTCAAGTACCACAAACACTGTGCAGGGTTTTTAAGTTATAGCTACTTGATGACAATAATGCTACAAGTTTAACAAGCCCGCTCCTAAATTGCCTTGCTATTCCTTGGTGTTCTGTTACCAAAGGCAATATATGCAGGGAATAACAGAGTTCAAAATAATGGTGTTCCAGGTTTGGAGACAGATTGCACGTCTAAGGTATCTACTCTGAAAGCCAGCCTCTGAAAGGTCAGAGGAGTTTGCAGATATTACATTCTGCCAACTTCTCTCTCCATCATTGTGTCAGCCAGCCAGTGATTAAAGTTTATCAGCAAATCTCAGAGCTCGAGCAATTCATGCACGAGCTGAAAGGTTACTTCAGGTTCATGCTTGCTCCAGTTAAATACACCACACAGGACTGACATTTTCTTTAACGTAGTAACAACATAATTCCTATCATATAAAACTTAACTCAAAGTGCCTGACAAACAGGGTGAAAAGGAGTGTCTACTGAAATGTAGCAGCCACTTCACACCAACAGTCAGATTTTGAGAACAGGAAGTGGAAAGGAACTTCTCCAAGTGAAACTAAAAGCAGGGGCAAAATAACTGATAGAGGTCTGGAAATCTGCCCCCTCTCCCTTCCCCTACTTCCCACTGAGCAAATGTTCAAATTTTCTGCAGTCTCAAACCCCCAGAATCACAAAAAACTTTGTGCAGTGGCTCTAGAAACTACCAGCACCTCTCCAGAAAGAGCTATTAAACCAATGTTTTATGGGAAATTCCCTCTAAATCCATTAATCTATATTAACTCTATATTTTACAAGTGCATAGCTACATTTTTAAATGACCCATGCATGAATAATAAGCGCACACAGTTCTCATACTTTCTCAATAGGATGCATTAGATAGAGAACAAAAAGGGACTTTAATGCTATGTGCTAAGAAACGATCCACTATTATGCAGAAATAAAACACTTTTTCCAACAATGCATCCTAAACATATAACGGGACTGATCCTCTTTGCTTTTATAGTAGAATAAATCAGGAGTAAATTGACTGATGCCAGTGAAACTAGCCTACTGTGAGTGACCTGAGAATCTGGGCTGCCATCAGTCCTTCTCAGAATAGACCAATCTGAAGCATGCCTGCTCCCTCATTCTCACATGCCATAGTAATACTTCACATACTGTTACACGGGGCTGATGTCATACAAAGGGTTTTTTCAAGCAACTCTTATCAGGACACAAGCTCCAACAGTGGCTCTACTTACACCATTAAGAAAAATAGAACATGCAGTGAAGCACAACTATGTTACATGCCATTTATATTTTATCCTTTTCTTATTCAAAATCACCGATTTAATTTTCTAAAATAGCACAGGGTACATAAAATATACCACAAAAAAAAAAAAAAAAGAAAGCACTCTGAATAAATCTGAAGCAGCTGAAGGTTTGATACAAAACTGCAAAGTTTTTGGAATGTGCTGTAAAATTATTAAGTATAAGGTTATTTGAAGTGTAATTTTAAAAATTTGTTTGCAAGGCATTTAAATAAAACACTCTTGAGACTACATGTAAAAGTCCCGAACTGCAGAACAATAATGTGCTTGTGAATTAGGACCGTAAATTCCCTATTTTCAGAATGTGACAGACTTTAGGAGCATACATGATTGAGTCAGCAGTTACTAAGACACATACTTACAGTACAGGCCACTGAAGTCTCAAAACCACCATTTATCATTTCCTGAGAGAACAGTTTCTTGGCAAAGCTCCTTTAAAAACAACATTTTTTTTTCCAAAACAACCAACCATTCCAGCAGGCTATGAATACAACTATAATTTGGTCTATTTTTCAGATCAAGTAGGCTGTGTTCTGGTTTATAGTTGATTAAAGAAGCCTTCTTTCCAAATTTTTAAAACTCTGTTTGTAGCAAGGTAAATGCTATAGAAAACTAGTTCTAACACAGTGCCAGTATGGAGCAAACTGTACAAAGACAAGATAAAAAAAGATGTAAATACATACATAATTTGAAGTTGTATGCCCAGCTTTCATAATGCCAAACTCAGCTGGCACACAGGGTTTGAGCCCTGGGCAAACTCTATGATAGAGCCATTGGGGCGGAGTGGGGGGGTGAGCACAGGAGTTTTACCTAAGAGTCCCCAGCTTCTGCTGCTGCATGCTTTGCCTGTCTCAGCTCTTGCTCTTAAAGCAGAAACATTAACAAGATATCTGTGCTTCAGCTGTTGCTGTAAGAGCAATGCTAGGGGGCTGCTCCTGCTGCTGGGGCACAGACTCTTCTGCAGGTGGGGGGGATGATGTTGGCACCCTTTTTAAGTCAGCAACCGAGGCTGGTGTCCCTTTTGTCCATGTCTAGTTATGTTATTGCCCTGCCAATCTGCTAGCTCTGGTTTCTAGTAAAAATAATTGGTCTCGGGTTTAATTTTCTCTCAAGAAACTGCAGTAGCTCAGCCTATTAAATGCCCTTGATGTATTATGATGGTGCATTTTTTACATTACAGTTGCACCAAGAGGACTCACCTCAGTTCATTTCCTTAATGTGTTGAGAGCTGTACACAAACAGTAAAAGAGAATCCATGCCTTGGCTAAGTATATGAGATAGAAAAGGAATGGAAAACAGGTCTGTTTTATAGACAAGAATCTAAGACACTGAGGAATTAAATGATCTGTCTATGACTACACAAGAGATCTGTAGCAGAACCGAGACTTGAATCTAGACCTCTAGGGACAGAAATTACAGATAAACTGGTACGCAAGATTGGAAACTGGCTCAAATCTGTAACACAACAGAAGTTCAGTGCTCATAAACCACTTCCAAAATAGCTGAAGCCAATTTAAGATAAACCTGGATGGCTGCAGTATCAGACTTATAAGGTTAAAGAGTTTATTGAACTTTTATTCCAGATCCCCTCCAGATTCAACTTAACTCACAGTCCCCCATCCCAGGATGCTTTGCACCTCCCTGCAAGCCCACCTCACAAGGTAGACAGGTTAGCCTTGGCCCAAGCTGTTTGTTCCTGCAGAGCAGGAATGCATGCTCTAGCACCACCCCTCTCCCCCCGCCCCCCGGCTTGTGGCCTGGGCCACTGTAGGCATGTGGCTGCATTTTAGGAATCAAAAGTGAATGTCTGTTCACTTGCTTATCAGTGCAATCTATGCAGCTTAGATGAACATGCAAAGATTGAATTGAGTCAGCCTCAGGCTTTCAGACCGCGTACTTAGCCCTGAAGTCCAAAGCCACTGCACTGAACAACTCATCTTTTCTCTTTAATCTTCTTCACATGAAGTTACTACAAGAGATGTACTTAGCAAAACTTTCCGTTATAAACTTAACAAGGGATGTCTCTGGCTCTAGACTATGCACATGGAGAGCTTGAACACAGCAAAAAAAGTATTTGACTTCAGTTCTTTCCAAAAAAGCCCATGTGAATATCTGATAGGTACTTATGGGTTGCTGCTCAAGGTTTTTGGAAAAGCCAGATTTCAAAAATATCTTGGTGGTATAATTTCTATATGTACATAAACATGGGTGGATCCATGAGAGGAGGAGCAGCCACACCCCCTTGGCTGTGCACTGCAAGCTCAGTCAACTCACTGACTGGTCAGCACAGCTTTTTTGGTGCAGCTCTGGAACACAGCGGGTGAATGCCACTCCTGCTGCCACTTCCTCCCAGTTTTCTCCTGCCAGCAAGCAAAGGGGTGGGGGCAAGCATCAGGAGCTGCCAATTTGGCAGCAGATAAGAAGATGGGGGCAAGCATCAGGAGCAGCACTGACAAGCCAGTGAGGGCAGAGAGCTCACTGCACATGCACCACACAGCTGAAGTGGGGTGCATCCACATCCTTCACTCTGTCCTGCATCTACCCCTGTAGTTACATATATATCATCTTCCTTAGGAGGTAAATGAAATCTAAATTCTCACAAGAGTTCCTTCTTGTAAACAGACAGAAATGTTCATATGTTGGAAAATATTATCACAAAATCTTTATATAAATGGATTTCACCAAACATCTGACTTGTCCATCCTCACACTTACCAGCATCTCTTGAGATCTGGGAAACTTCACTACAAAATACCACTTAGCACTGAGCAGTGCCAGCCTGCAGCCCTACCTAAACAGGTCAGGATCTTCCAAACCAACAGTAGAAGAGCCATGCACAGCAGAGCAAGGGATTGAAATGTAGTAAGAACAAATGGTTTAACTATATAAAGCAGATGTTGAGGAAGGAAAAGAGTGACAGAGAAACACAACACAAAATTTATACTAGGAATATAAACCAATTTACATTAAATGTGTTCCAAATCTCTTACCCCATCTCAGCCATACAGTACTGTCATTCTGTAAGCACACATGTTTGAGTATATGTATATGTGTACATAAGGAGCAAACAACACTGGAACCCTGAAAACAGGCCAGCTAACACTGGAGTTTGAGTGGAAGTCTGTAAAGGGAGTTTCTGCTCTGTATTTTAAGAGCAGTTTCTGCTCTGAGTTTTAAGAGCAGTTTCTATTCTGTGTTTTTAAGTGTAGGTTAGCTGAGCCAGCTGAGCGCTTTAAGGGAAAGACATGGAACTTTTTTTTGTTTGCTTGTTCTAAGAGGGACCAGAAAAAGTAGCAATCGGTGTTGGATGATCATCATGTCTGCTTATTCATCCCCTGCCAGGGCAGATTCTGTTTAGATGGGGCCTCTGTCCCAGGTGCTTCCACCCAGGCCTTGGTTTGCTTTGCAGGGAATCTGGCCTGTAGGTCTGTGGTGAAGACAGCCAGGTCGGGGAGTGGGTGCCTGGAGACTGCGGGGCCGCTTTCCTCTCACTTGTCTGTGCACATCTCCGAGCAGAGCGCCAGTGGGTGGCGTCCACTGGCTCCTTAGATGCCTTTGAGGACCAGTGGGTGTGTCCCAGGGGGGCTCTGCTCGGTGTCTCCCTCAGGTGCACTTATTTTCACGTTTTGACCCTTTGACCCACATGACACTCCTATTCTGTTTTTTGCCTTTTTTGTCCCAAGAATTCTGTTGTATCTTTCACCCATTGGCCCCACACAGTAGAGGCTATTAGTTAGCTATGTGGGCCTTAGAGTCCACGATACTTGAAGGATACAAATAGACAGGTGGGGGAGTGAATTCAGCAGTAATGTAACTGAATGAGAGGGCACAATTGGGGAACCAGCCCTGAGCACTGTCTTTGTGCTGGGGCGGAAAACAGCTATTGCTGAAGAGAGAGCTGACTGTGCTGCTGCAATCTGCATGGCAGGAGCTGGCAATACCCTGGGCACTACATGGCTGCTGTGGACATAGAGGGGCACTGCTATGCCTTTGGAATTCAGTGCAAGAGGTGGACTGCCTCAGGAAATAGGTTAGGGAGCTGAAGGAAGGGGTGGCTAGCATCTGTGAACATGGAGACTCCATTTACACAAGGCAAAACTAGACCTCCTATGGAAAAAAGCCTCCCAGAAAAGAATGTATGGAATGAGGAAGATCTAGATACTGAGGAGGGTGGGAGGTGGCATCTGGTCATCTCTAGTAGCAGGCAGTACTCCACCCGCTAACCATTAAGGTAAAAAAAACATATATAAAGCCTGATATCACAGAAGAAGGACCAACTCCCATCCTCCATGTCCCCAGTGGATAAGATGAAGCTGTCATGGGCTTAAATTCAAACAAGGGAGATTTAGGTTAGATTTTAGGTAGAACTTTCTCAGTAGGAAGGTACTAGGCACTGAAACAGATTACCTAGAGAGACTTTGGCATCCCTGTCACTGGAAAATTTTAAGTGAAGGTCAGACATACATTTGTTAGAGATCATTTAGACCAGGATGATATGACTCTGAGCAGGCAATTAGAATAGATAATCTCTTGAGGTCCTCTTCAGCTTTATTTTTCCAAGGTTCTGTGATATTATAGGCAGGGATAGTAGCACTGCCTGAATTGAAGGTTACACAAGACTTCTGACTATAAGGCCATATATCTGGTTATTTATAACTTTATGAAAATGTAATTGATACAGCTGGAATTTCAATAAGTTAAGTTAGCTAAAACAATCCAACCATTTTTGAGGTTGAGGTTATGGTAAAATACATCATTTTGCCCATGTTAAAAAAATTCTTACAACCCTAATGCCATTCTTGCTGGGCATCTAGATGTTAATTACAATTTTTCAGACATGTATAAATGGCTAAGTACGGGTGTTTTCTCACAAGAACAGCAAAAGGCATATCCCTGACAACAGGGCAATCTTCCCAGGTAAATTTCAAGTCTCTTTCAAAACAAGGAGATGCTAGAGCTCCTCAGTGAACAGCAAAATATCTCGTTTTATAATGTCACACTTGTAAATGGATCAACAATTTTATCTGAAATATTCCAAAAATAGAAAAAGTTCAGCTTGAAGCAGACACCTATAATGGAAAATTTCAGGCCAGACAGGTAAAGACTGTGAGCAACTAAAATTTGAGTCTTATAATGAGAAGTATCCTATTTTGGGGGCAGCATTTTACAGTGTGGAGCCACTTTAATGGAATTTAGCTCTGAGTACAGGCTGTGCACAAGCCAGCCTCTGTCACCAAAGCTGGAAATGGAAGTAAGTTGCAATCATTACTTCACATCCACAGTGCCAACACTGCCCCCACTCCCCACTGCCCAGCAGCCACGATGGTGAAGCGCCCTGCTTCCAAAACGTGGCCAAAACATTACCAAAACTCCCCAGCTCTACAGGACAGATTAAATGGTTCCATGAGCCAGACTTGACTCATGGGCTGTAGGTTGCCAATCCCTGTCCTAAACTGTTATGGAAATACTCTAAAACAGTGGTGCTCAATCTTTTTGGCTGGTGGGCTGGATGGGCAGTGCCCAGGCTGATGATACTAATGCAGCATAGGGCGATGCCTCAGGACCACATGTGGCTGTCTAGAGTGGAGCAGGGGGTATTTCAGTTTCAACTGCCCCTATGTGGGGGGAGAGGACGTGGCCCAGCTCAACCTGGCCCCATGGGGGAAACGAGCTGTGGCTCAGTCCCATCCAGCCTAGCGGGTGAGGGGAGGGGGCATGCTAGTGGCCACAGGTGCCTGCTGAAGGCAGAAGCAGCAAGGGTCCCGATCCATTTTTTTTTTGTAGGAGCCTGCCTACTTCTCCCACAGCAAGGGGGGCCAGTAACCTCTGCCGTTAATGTGTCATTTTATGCCTTCCCACCCCCACAGCTGCAGGAGAGGTGGGCAGACTCCATAAAAAATAAAAAATAAATATCAGACCTCTTGCCACTTTTGCCTTCAGCAGGTCCTGTGGCTGGCAGGATCCCTGGGGCCACCTGGGAACAGGCTGGCTTGTCTCTGGAGTTTGGGAAAGCTAGTAACCTGCTCAGGCAGCCTGGCACCTCATACACTATCCTTGCTGCCTTCTTTGGCTGCCAGCACATCCAGCCACCCTCCTGCCATCTTCCCACACTGCCCTAGGGGCAAGCCAGCTCATTCCCGGGCAGTCCCAGGCATCCTGCTGGCTGCAACAGCTTGCTGAAGGCAGAAGTGGTGAGGGGCCCAATCCTTTTTTTCCTGAGGAACCTGCCTGCCTCTCCTGAGGCCAGGGGATGAGCTGACTAGAGGTTACAACATTCTAAGTTGCAATGTTGCAAACTAAACTACATCAGGATGTAGTTTAGTTTGCAACAATGCAAACTCATTTAAAACCCCCAAAACTAGCATACGTGTAATGTGTGGTGCCCTTAAGCCACACAAAGGGAAATCTTCATTATGTGTACAAGCACCCATACTATTGGTTTGGTCTTCTGCAGAGGTTATGAGTATAACTTGTCCTGGGCAGGAAATGAAATTTATGTTTCATGGGAAACTATGACATTTTGAAATTTCTTTCCAGAGTGTCAAAATCTTGAAATAGGTCATGGAGTGAAAATCTGAAGCTATTTTGATTTGAAAACATCTAAATGAGCTCAGGAAAAAGTCCTGTTTTGATAAGGCTGAAAGATTTCATTTAAAAATGTTCAAACATTACACTATCCTGTAAAAGTCAAAACAACACAAAAGAAAACGAGAACGTCTAAACCAAATGTTTTGATGTTATTGGATTGAAATATTTTAACGTTATTGGAATAAGTAAAAAATGTCCAAGCAAATCATTTTGAAAGATTTTAATGGAAAATGTTGTTGAAATAGACAAGTTCCCACAAAAATCTTTCAATTGCAATAATAAAATAGCATTTTTGGATGAAATATTGTTCTGTCAAAATGTTTTTGACCAGCAGTATTTGCCATATGTAATGAAATAAACAGGACTCTCATATTTTATATGAAGTCATCTAGCAAAATCTAAAATGGCTGTTTCTTGTTCCTTTCTTGCTATCAGTACTCTTTGTAGGGGATTTTGATATTACAAGAGCCTACTCAATTGGGAATCACTAACTGAGGGAGTCAGCCTGTGAAGAAATCCCTGCCATTAGGGTTATCAGTTTTAAAATAATATACAAAACTGAAAAATTTCCTGTTTCTATTACTGGATCTACCTGGCTCTTTTCAGCAATCCCTACTGTGGTACTGGTGGGAGAACTGCTGTGTCCTACACAGAATTGTAACTATTAACTCTGTGATTGAAAATAAAATAAGAATGGCCCTTGTACAGTGAAATGTGCATCTCTACTCTTAATCCTACCCTGAGTAACGGGAGTAATGTGACTTAGTTGGGACCCTTCCAAAGCATGCTAAATTTTGAATTGCCTGAGGACACTATAGACTAGAACTAATGTTACAATCTAGGTGATTTGTAATTAGGAATAGAAAGCTCTGTCCTAAGTGCAGGACTTGCTCTTGTCCTTATTGAACCTCATTTGATTTCTTTTGGCCCAATCCTCCAATTTGTTGAGGTCTCTCTGAATCCTAGCCCTACCCTCCAGCATATCTACTGCTTCCCCCAGCCCGATGTCATCTGAAAACTTGCTGAGGGTGCACTCTATGCCACCTTCCAGGTTGTTGATGAAGATATTGAACAAAACCCACCCCCCGGGCACTCCACTTGACATCAGCCACCAAACAGACATTGAGCCATTGATACTCCGAGCGAGATAATCCAGCCAGTTTTCTATCCACCTTACAGTCCATGCATTCAACCCATACTTCCTTAACTTGCGTGCAAGAATGATGTGGGAGACCATATCAAAAGCCCTGCTAAAGTCAACGTATATCATGTCCACTGCTCTCCCTGCCTCTACAGAGCCAGTCATCTCATCATAGAAAGCAATCAGGTTGGTCAGGCATGACTTGCTCTTCGTGAATCCATGCTGACTGTTCCTAATGTCCTTCTCCTCTATGTGCTTAGATATGGATTCCCCAAGGACCTGCTCCATGATTTTTCCAGGGACTACAGTGAAGCTGATTGTTTTGTAGTTCCCTGGCCTCCTTCTTCCCTTTCTTAAAGATGGGCACGATATTTTTCCTTTCCCAATCGCCATGATTTTTCAAAGTTAATGGCCAGCAACTCTGCAATCACATCAGCCAATTCCCTCAGTACCCTCAAGTGCATCCTATCCGGCCCCATGGACTTTTACACATCCAGCTTTTCTAAATAGTCCCTAACCTGTTCTTTCAACACTGTTGGCTGCTTGGCTTCTCCCTAAACTGTGCTCCCAGGTGAAGTAGTATGGGAGCTGACCTTATCTGTAAAGGCAAAGGTAAAAATGATATTATTTCAGCCTTTTCTGCATCATCTGTCACTAGTTTGCCTCCCCCATTCAGTAAGGAACCCACACTTTCCCTGATCTTCCTCTTGTTGCTGTCATACTTGTAGGAACCCTTCTTGTTACCCTTTATGTCCCTTGCTAGTAGCGACTCTAACTACACTTTGGCCATCCTGATTTAATCCCTGAATACCCGAGTAATACTCTTATACTACTCCCTAGTTGTTTGTCCAAGTTTCCATTTCTTGTCAGCTTCTTTTTTTTGTTTTAGCTCACTGAAGAGTTCCCTGCTAAGTCAAGTTGGTCTTCTTCCATACTTGCTAGTCTTCCTGCACATCAGGATGGTTCATTCCTGTGCCCTTAGTAACGTTTCTTTAAAGTACAACTAGCTCTCCTGTACTCTGTTCCACCTCAGACTTGTCTCCCAGGGCACCCTGCCCATGAGTTCTCCAATTGAGTCAAAGTCTGCTTTGCTAAAGTCCAAGGTCCTTACTGTGCTGCATTCCTTCCTTCCTTTCTTCAGGATCCTGAACTCAATCATCTCATGGTCCTTGCTACCCAAGTTGTCATCTACTTCTACACTGCCCACCATGTCTTCCCTGTTTGTGAGCAACAGGTCAGGAAGAGCACAGCCACTAGTTGGCCTCTCCAACACTTACACCAGGAAGTTGTCTCCAACACTCTCCAAAAACTTTCTGGATTGCTTGTGGACTGTTGTATTGCCCTCCCAGATATCAGGGTGATTGAAGTCCTTCATGAGAACCAGGGCCGGTGATTGGAAAATTTCTGCTAGGTGTTTGAAGAAAGCCTCATCTACCTCATCCTGGTCCTGTTTGAAGAACGCCTCATCTACCTCATCCTGGTCCGGTGATCTACAGCAGACACCCACCATGATATCACCCCTGTTGCTCTTACCTTTGACCCTAATTCAGAGACTTTCAACAGGCCTATCTGCAGTTTCATGCTGGAGCTCTGAGCAGTCATGTGTGGCTCTTTTACATAAGAAGCAACTTGTTCTCCTCTTCTCCCCTGCCTGTCCTTCCTGAACAGTTTATACCCATCCATGACAGTGCTCCAGTCATGTAAGGTATCTCACCAAGTCTCTGTTATTTCCATTACATCATAGTTCTGTGACTGTGTGAGGACTTCCAATTCTTCCTGCTTGTTTCCCAGCCTTTGCGCATTCATGTACAGTTTCCTGAAGTAACCACCCAATTGCTCTACTTCCTCAGGAAGAATGAGAAGGCCCGTCCTGCTTGGGCTTCCTCCAGGTCACCCACTTCCCCACATTAGGTTAGCAAGCCTGTCTACGAAGATGCTTTTCCCTCTCTTTGTCAGGTAGATCGCATCTCTTCTTAGAAATCCTTCTTCTTGGAACAACATCCAATGGTTGAAGAAGCCAAAGTCCTACTGGTGACACCAGCTGCGCAGCCATGTATTGATCTGCAGGATGCACCCACTCCTGCCTGGGCCCTTCTACTCAGCTGAAAGGATCAAGAAGAACACCACTTGAGCCCTTGTCTCCTTCACCCTTGTACACCCCTGCAATCACCTTTGATCTGCTCAGGGTCACCCCTTGCAGTATCATTAGTGCCCACATGGATAGTATGGGCAGTAGTCAAAGGGCCAGACAAGTCTCAGTAATGAGACTTCCATGACATTTTCGATTTAGGCTCTGGGCAAACAGCAGACCTCCTGAGACAACAGTTAGGCTGGCAAATGGATGCCTTTGTCCACCGCAGAAGGGAGTCTCCAACCCTACTATCATCTGTCGCTTCCTTTTGGTGGTGTGGCAGGGCACCAGTGGTGCCTGCCACTTTAAAGGCTAGATCAAGCACTCAGCAGGTGTTTGATTACAGCAGCCATTTTAGAACTCTGGCTGCCTATATAAATAAGAGCTGGGAGGCAAGCAAGAAACATTGCTTGACTGAGCTGCTGCATGGGAACATTTTGTAGGAAGGAGCAGGAGGCTCTTGTCCTGGGCATGACCTAAAACTGCACCCTGCCAGGAGTCGGTGGTCTGGTGGGGCTCCCAGTGGCATGGAAGACCCCAGGAAAAACCAGGCCAGTTACTACCCCGATGAAAGGTGGGTAGGGGCACCTTAACCCCAGCCCTCACCTTCGGGTGGGTTATGTTCCATCTAATCCAGGGAAGGCCAGGTAAGCTTCTTGAAGTGCCTGAGCCTGCTGGGGTGAGTGACCCTGTGAGGCCAGGCACGCTTTGTGAAGCACCTGAGCTGGGAATGGGGGACCCCAATCCCCAAGTGCAGGCAGGCAGCTTAGACCTAACCGAGGGACCTGACTGGTCAATGCTGGGGCCAGGACCCATACAGGGGTCAAAAGGGCCAGGGGCCCACTGCGAGGGACACCCATATAGAGCAGAGAAGTGACTGGCCTGAGACGGGGCCAGGGCTTAAAGGGAAGCCAAAGGTCCCAGGGAAGGGGCCACAGCTAATGGGCAAAGGGGATGGTTGAGTTGACTGCCTGAGATGCCATCTGCGAGACTTGGGTCATGGTGTAGGGGTGGAACAGAGCCATGGATGGCCCCCCCCCCCAATATCGTGGTGTATAATGGGCAGCCTCTCACCTAATTATTACATCAATATTATTATATCAAGGCATGGCAGGAGAGAGAGGTGGGTGGCTAACCTGTAGACAGGGGGCAGGCCAGTGCTTGCACCGGGCATGAAAGCTCACCCCAGTCAGATTGGTTTCTTGCCTGCCTCACAGAAGTAAACTGCTCTTGTTTATATAGGTGGCCAGAGTCCTGAAATGACCGCTGTAGTCAAACACCTGCTGAGTGCTTGATCTAGCCCTTAAAGTGGCAGGCATCACTGGTGCCCTGCCACAGGTGGCAATGGTCAAGATTCTCCCAACCTTGGGGATGCCTGGCTTGGCCTGGCCTGTTCCACCAACAGAATGTGCTCCTGCTCCTCTTCCTCTGGTGCTAGGGATCTATATCTGTTCTTCAGGCAAACTGCTACAGGTGGAGATGAAGACTTCTGTTCACTGCCTGCAGTCACAAGCTTCTAGCTTCCACCTTCCTGGGGTTCCATGTCCTTTTCCTTCTCTAGCACCACCTCTGGCAGTCCTTCCTCCACAGTCCTAGAACTCTCCTCCAGCTTGCCTTTGGCTGCCTGCGTCTTCTCCCAGCAAGCAGTGAATGCTTGCACACATCGATCCTAATTCAGGTTTCAGTGGCTTGGTTTAAGCTGCCTAAACCTGAGCTGGTCCCATGAATGCTTATGCTTAAGTCCATTCAGATTCTCTGTAGGTGGAGTAGAATCTGCTCCTTAAAATGAGCTGAGACCTGGGTGTATACCACCATCTGGACAGCACTGAGTTTCCATGCTCAAAACATACCAGTGAGGGTCACATCCATAACTATAACCTGATGCGAGTAACATTCAACCAGCAGTACCAAGCAAAGGGTGTTTTAATGAAGAAAACTAATTTCTTGATATCAGTACCATGAAAAATATGGTTGTAAGAGGACTTGCTTCAAAAATATAAAAGGCATTGCCTTTCAAGAGGAAATGGGTATTGACTTGCCATTTGTAGCTTAAAAAAATCTCCTTCATGGTGGATCCAATGTTCTTTTTTATATTTTAAGTATGTGCTTATGATATAATTAAGGTCAAGCCTTTTTATACTTGCAAAAAAGTGTTCTTATACCTTGAGGGGCTAATTCAATTTAAAACAGCAGTGAAAACCTGGGCATTGTGGGTTGTAACTTTAGTTAGCAGCTAGATTCAGTCCCAAAGTCCCCTATTTGCTTTAACTGATCTGCTAAGCTAAGTTAAAACTCAAATTGGCTTCTCTTTAATGTTATTTTAACCTGAGATAGTGAGCTCAGTTTAGCCAATCTGATTTAAGAATACTCCTTTATTTGCAAGGTAGATGCTAGTTAGGATTTCCATTCAAATCTGGATCAAACCTTGCACAGTGTTTGCATTTCAAATGCTTGATCCCATTATAATGGAAGATCTGATGTGTGAAGTTAAGATACTGACCTTGACTGACATTGGAATCACCCTGATGTTTGTGAAATTCCAGTCAGTTCTCCTGTTTAATTTACTGTGATTCCTCAGTGCTGCTAAAGCTTCCAAAAGCTTCCAAACCCTCAAGTTGCTGTCACACTTTACTTTCTACTTGGTAACTCTGGAATGCTTATGGCCCAATCTAGAATGGCAAAAGCTGAACCCACAGTTCTCTCCTGGTAAAGCACCATCACTGTACAGCACTGGTAGAAGCTGTAATGTTAACAAAGCGCAAGCATTTTACTACGTTATCAAACCTTACTCATGGTAGCAGCAAAAAGTTGTAAAGGCTGTGCTCTCTCTATGCTGTTGAAGCCAACCTAGTGTTGAATTACTTGTCTTAGATTATGTCTACACTGCAGTGGCAGTGTATCCTGGCCAGGATAGCTCTGAGATCATTCATCCCCAGCAGCCACTCCCCAGGTCTCAAGAGCAACTTTAGGGTTATGTCCAAACATGTCTCCACAGCATATTTTTGGGTTTAGAGCATGTGAGCAGGAGCAGGTGGACCAGGAATGGCCTATTTTGGACAATCTGCCAGTGTGGTGTAGACATGCCCTTAATTTCCTAGTGTCGTTGAAGCCAAGATGCATAAATACTTTGCTTCCTTCCCTAGGCAGTCAGCCAAAGATTATTGAGCACATCTTTATTCTGTGGCTCCCTACCAATTTTGTCCTCATGGTAGTCATGACCACTCTTCCCCTTCTCATAGCAGGGATAAGATTTGCAGCAGCCTTGTACAACAAGACACTGCCAATGCTGCACTCTGGATGGCTGGCTGGTGGCATGGGAAATATACAGCACTGTAGCTCAGTTCTTGTCAGTACATTGAACAACATTCCCAACCATGGCAGAATTTCAGCCCCTTTCTTTCTTCTGCATTTAATTTATTCAATAACAGAGTTCAACATCAACTCAACTTAAAACATCTTTCAAATACTATGCTTCCTTCCTGAAATCCAAAATCTGCAGCTCCCTGCTTTTTTTAATGCCTTTTCCCAGACTACCTCCGTTCCCTACAGGACTCTCCTACCAAATGATCCTCTTAGCTGGTTTAGAATATTCCAAAATCCTCCTTCCATCCCTCCATCTATCTTCCTCTTTGTTCTTAGATATGTATATGCCATTTCTTAAATCCCAAATTTTAGACCGTCTGACTCTTTACTCATGAAAATTATGCAATTGTTCGTGATGGTAATGTTCATAATCTTTTCCCAACAAAAATTCCTGATTTAAAAGAAAACAAATAGTAAATTTTTATTGCATAAAATTGTTAATAATACTTTCCTTGCAACAGTTCCCATGGCTGTTTTTATACTAAAATGCAGGCCCAAACATTTACAGCCAGTACTCTACGCCAACTAATAATTTATTTGAGCCATACTGCAAAGCTCAGGAGGGTTTCTGAATGAAATATTTAGTGAACAGACTGATAGCCAAATTCTGCCTTGGAGTCCTGCCACTGTAATACAGAAGACACACGGAGCTCTGTCAGTGACCAAGACATAAAGTGAAAAACAAACACTCTATCAGATAATAGTGAAGTCTTGTTAATCTAAAATAGGAGAGATACTGTAAATTTAGGAAACTGCTGGCCTTAATATTTCCTGACCTTCTTAGTATTATGCTGGTGTAATTGAATATTGATTCTTCACTAATTGAAAAAGAAGAAATTCTATAATAAAGGCTAATAAGATAAATGAGATTCTTGAAATTTCAACTGCTGTTCCTTGCAATTGTGGGTGAAGGTTTGAAGTAGTGATTTTGGGGATTCCTTAGGTTAATGATTGCCTGTGAATGCAGGAAACTGCACTAAATAACCCAGGAGGCTTCTTTCAGTTCCGTGTTTCTAACAGTGGCATAATTTAGGAGGGGAAGGAGGGTTGATAGAGGCAACCACCGTGGGTAGTTGGGGGTGGGGGGGGAAAGGGGGTGAAAAAAGGTGGCTGCTGCTGGCAGCCACGCATTCATGTTTGTAATTGTGGCATCAACTGGAAGCTGTCGATTCCACTTTGCCCCTGGGATTTATTATTCAGTTTAAGATCAAAGCAAAATTCCATACAAACTAAATACAACTTTATTGGAACTTGCACTAATTTGCTAGATTATATATTGAGTTTAAGAAACACAACAAACTAGGCAAAAATAGTCCAAAGACATTGTGTCATTAGGTCTGTACAGTAATCATAGTAATTAATAGTAATAAAATCTAGCCAACACTTCACTGTTATTCATTTTGACACCTGAATTGATGTTTATGCATAATTATCACACATGAGTTAAGGTTTTAAGTTATAACTACAAACAGTCTGCAGGGCTGTGAAATAGAATACAGACATGACCAGGAATGGCTAACAGACATCAAAATTGCAGAAGAAAGGATGGCTGGATTAATAGAACTTCAAAAGTATTAAAAAGGAGAGGGAGTCATTAACATCTGTGGAGTGAAGAGCAATTGGAAGGAAATCGGTTAGATTATAATGAGCCATGAAGTCAACTGATCCCCTAAACAGGCCCAAATAGAAATGCTGCAGTTAGTTTCAAAGTTTGGATGGATCAGGGATCCAAGGTGGGTAAAAATGTACCATTGCACCGCCCCCCAAATCTGTCCCTGCATATCTCTGAAATGTATTGAAGAACACTGTATTTGGAAAGTTACAGAAACACAATACATTTCAGGGCTGATCATGATGACTTGCCAAATGTTACCTAGAATATATGTCAATTTTTGAGCAAGCTTTCAGAATACATATGGAAAAAACAAGCTTTTGCAAAAAACTCAACTGAAGGCACAATTGAAAAAAGATCATTCTGTGACTGACATTTATTCTTTCTATTCTTTCTATTTGTTCTTTATTCCACTTCTTAGCTAAAGGTAAATGAATTCATAATGGAAAAGCAATGTGCAAATATAGATTTTCCAATTTACTGCATGGGATTTTTTTCCCAATATTGCTATAGATTGGAGTTTCTAGCATCCTGTGGCTGCCATTGGACTGAGAATACTGATTTAACCTTGATTTGAACCTGCTGTTTACAACACATTGTAAAATCTTCCCTTGCAACAGACTTACAATGAGGACTGTGTGAAAAAATTTTCACTGCCAGCCAAAAACAGCAAAAAGCAAAGACTTTCTTTGTCCAATTTCTTGTACATTATTTTTTCCATTGTAAAAGTGACAAATTTTATTTTCAGAGATATAAAGGTTGATTTTTTACTCAAACATCAGTATTGTGTTACTTATGCCATATGTTGCCAAAAAAAAATTATTAAGTTTTACCTTAGATAAAATGTGCAAAAAACCCTGAAGCTTGAATTATCTTATGTGACCAGATACAATGCTCAAACTTGGTTGCTTATGCAGAACTTGTTGCAGTATTTAAGTGACTCCTATAACCTCTTCATAACCTTGAAAAATTGTGCATGTTGAGCCTAGCTGGGAGTGGGGTCCTTTTGCATTTACATTTTTTACTTGAATGTTTTATCTTGTGAACTTCAAATGGTTTAAAGATTAATTTCAATAAGCAACCAAACAATTGGAATCCTATCTGGATCTTATCCAACCTTCTTGAAACTGAAGAATTGGACCAGAGTCTGGATTTCTTATGCTATTTCAACACCTCTGTTTTTTCTCGAAGCTAGTTACATGTGTCAATTAAAAGGAACTGATATTACTGATTTAACTTTTCTTCAATCCTCTAAAAAGTTTTCAGAGTTGACTAATATTTTATTTGATTTAGCCAACCCCATAATGTGTCACACATTTAGGTCCCAATTAGGTGAAGACTTTTACACTATGATTAGCCCTCAGAGACTTCCCTGGGACTTTGCACCGTGTATGAATTAAGCAAATGTGTAAGCCTGGATTTAATAACATGGTCCATCTATGGTCTCAAAACTTCATGACAAAGGAAAATGGTTTTGTAGCGCAGTGAGCTAAGCCTCAGGAGACTTGTGCTCAGTTCCTCAGATTTTGTTAGACCTTGGGCAAATTGCTTATGGGGAGATTTTCAAAGGATTTCAGCTGGATTTACACCCCTAAGCCCTTTAGGTATGTTTGAAAATGCCTCCCCTTCCCCTCAATCACTCAGCGTTCAAGTTTTCCAACTGTAAAGTACCTCGCTACCTCACAGCAGTGTTATGAACATTAATATATTAATGACCAACGAGCACTCAGGTTATGGTGATGGAATCCATCCAGCCACATAATTACATAACATTAAGGAAATCAAGACTCACAAACAGAAATTCACTTGAAGTAACCTTCTGAATATTGGAGAAGTTTGGGTCTGTCTCTCCTTAGCTCACAACACTTCTATTCACAACTTATCTCCAGTGCTCACAATACATCTAGGAGGCAGGGAATATGATGATTATTCCTATTCTACAGATGGATGAATTGAAGTACTGCAGAGTTCAATGACTAACTCACAGTCATGCAGCATGAGTGAGTGGAAATAAAATCCCAGCTGGCCTGACTTCCACTCCTGTACCTATAAAACACTAGACAGTTTCCTCCTTTTAGCATCTGATGATTTTATTGCTTCTAGTCACTACAGCATTTAATAATCACGTGCAGCCACATACCTCCTTAGATATATCACATTAAATCCCTTCACCATGATAAACCTAGAGATGTATTGGTTGTCCAGGAATTCATGTAAGGAAATTTAGTTTCTTCTGTGGATTCTAAGAGATGATCCAGACCCTAATTTGGGTCTCATTTCCATGGCTGCAATCCGAATTAAAAGCAACTGAGGGCAGAATTTAGCCACTAGTCTCTTCACTAATACTAATAACATCATTTTGTGAAGGCCCGATATTTCATATTTCTGTTAGCATATTGTTTCTTCAAGTATCAGTGACTAAACAATTCACATAGCACAGTAATGTTTTTGTGGCATGACTGCTGCCCAAGCAAATACGTGAAATAGTTGGATCTTGGTTTAGGCTCTTATATAACAGCAGGAACACTTATGAAGCATCTTCCAAAAAGGAGTAATTTATCTGGCCAGGAAGCTCTCTTTTCTTTTCTTTTTCTGTGAACACTTATGAACCTGACCAAACTTGTTTCAGGAAAAGAATTTGGGATTCTTGTTGCCAAACAATGACTGCAATATTTTTTTTTTTTACAGCTCTACATTGAAATGGGGGAAAGGGAGAAGGAAAACCTATCTCTTCTCTTTCAAAGTGTGAATGATTCTGTCCAAATATGTCTCTTCAGAGTGAATCTAAATTGCAGAGCTGATTTGAAAGAACACTGTATGGCGATTTCCTCTTTTTCTTTGGGCACTCTGTTCTATTCCTGTGCCCCATTAGGAAAGAGTTAACTCTTTAGAAGAGAAACATCCCAAACTTCAACTCAGATTAAAACACGTACACGCCTTTCTCCCGACTTTATAACATCTGGTAAAATCCCCCCACCCTTGACTCACAAGAGGAGTTCTGTCTTCACATTAAATCAATGGGGTGTCTCAGCACTTCTGACAGTCTTTGCTGGCCTGGCTGCTGTCTTCAAAACTTATGAATAAAGGGGCTTCCAAAGGGGATGGATAAAGCTTTTTTGGGGGCTCTCTATTATCTAGACAGATTTTGAAACTCATGAGCTGTGAAAACTGCAGTTGGCTAGAAACCAGCACGGAGACCATTTGACTGAAAAAAATCTTGTAGTGAGCTATCACCAAAATGATGGGATCTGTCAGAGAACTGGAGAAAGAGCTGGGATGAGAGGTGGGTCATTGGCAGTAAGATTTGGTTGAGTTGACAAAAGAGAGAGAAATATAGAAAGACCAGCTAAAAAGAGGGACAAGGGAGAGATCTCAAGATTCAGAAGGGATGTATCATTCAAAAAACAAAGGCATTTCCACTAAAGAAAAAAGGTAAAAAAATAATGAGGTTTGTTCTAGACCCAAATTAAATAAATAAATAAACAATCCAACCAAACTTTCGGTAAAGTGCTGCCGTTAACTTTAAGCCTGGTTGAAACATGTTCATACTGGATTAACCCTGGAATGTGGGTCCTGTCCAATCTTGTTTACCATTTTTTAACAAAACCCTAGTGTTGGAGAGAGAATTTTCAAGCTTGTGATTTCTCTAATACATGATATAAATATCCACATCTGCTTAATCTTTTTATGGGCAACAGAGAAGAAGGGAGAGATTGGTCTTGTCAGTGCCTGTTCTGAAAATGATCTTGACTTAACCTTCCTGTAACAGATACTGGATCACTTTATATGCTATATTGGCCATCTCTCATAGAAAAAAAAATGCATAAGCTGTTCTGAGCCCCTGCTGCTAAACCCGGCAATGAAGCCGGTTATGTGTCTTGCTATGTTATTCTGATTTTTAAGCCAGAAACCCACATTTTATTCTCTCTTAGGCACATATCAGAAGATTAATATTTCACAAATAAACATGCTGAAAGAAGGAGCTGAAACACATGTTACAGTGAGCCCAGGGTACAGGCTGAAGCGCCACAGTGTTTCATACGTATACAAAGAAACTACCAAAGATCTTCTACAACATCCATCCAGTATAAAAAGAAACTCCAGGAACAACTTTCCCAACCACAAAATAACCATCAGAGAAACAACACCAACACCTTACACCATTGTAATCTTATACTCGATGAAACTGAAAGATCCAATCAAACCTCAAATATTATCAATCTCTCCATACACATGCTTACCAGAGATGAAACATCTGTCCTCTCTAAAGGCCTGAATTTCTGTCCGGAAAAATGCCCTAATAACATACTACAATGTGGAGAACTTGAAGAATTCTTCTGATGCCTCCACCTCAAGGAATATTTCCACAACCAAAATGAATCCACTTCCAATGACACTTCATCCTTTGACAACATCAAGGAAAAGATCAACCCCCAAAAAACCAAAAAATCATCCAACTGGACATCTCACAGTGGACAAAATTCAAACCTTGACCACTATATTGACTGCTTCAGGGAAAGAATCAACAATCAAATAATCAACAACACACACCACCATAACAACCCCTCCCTCTCAGAGACAAGGGCCATAGCATCTTAAGATCCAAACACCAAATAAAACCAGCAGATAAAGGAGAAGCTATAGTTAGCCTTAACTGTGAAGACTACATAAAAGAAGCTAGCAGACAACTCTCTGACACCACCTAGTACAAAAAAGCAGAGGACGATCCAACTCTTCTTTTCACCTTAAAACTCAAAACTCCCATCAAATCAGTTCCATCTGAACCACAAGAAAAACTACAGAACTTGATCCCCACAATACCCAACCCAGGGACTTTTTACATGCTCCCTAAAACCCACAAACAATGGGACCCAGGCAGAGCTATCATATCCAACCACAGAACCCTAACTGAGGAAATACCAGGTTTCACTGAATCCATCCTAAACCCTCGTCACCCAGAGAACAAGTTTTGTCCAAGACACAACAGATTTTCTATGAAAACTTGAAAACACAGACCACCTTCCTAGCAACACCTTTCTAGCCACCATGGATGTTATCAGTTTATATATCAACATCCCACACCAGTCTGGCATCCAAGCCTGCCTAACTTATCTACAAGAGCAAGATTACAACTCAAACTACAGACCAAAAGATATTACTTAAACACTTCATCCTCACACACAACTTCACTTTCAATAACCAACACTTCCTCCAGACCCAAAGAACCTTGTCTGCCACAGTGTTTCATACACTTTTTTTGCAGTGGTAAGAATCAGATGAGATGGGGGGATTTATTCATACAGTGAGTACCATGGTGTTTTCCCTATGTTTTTGCTAGTCACCTGTTAGGATGTGACTTAACTAGTTGCATGTTACATTATTTTAGGCCAACAGTGCTTTGCAAAAGGGATGGATGGCTTGGGGAATATGACATGGGAGAATATGAATATGGGAGCGAGAAACTTTTCACCTGTAAGAGGACCAATTAACTCCAGCCTAAGTCAGTACTCATTAAAAACAAAACAAAACAAAAAGAACCCTTCATCTTATAGTTGTTCAGTGGTTCAGTGTACCAGCCCAGTTTCCCATGGACAGACACCAACAAAGACCTGACATGACAGGTAAATTACTAGCTACAGGAGGAGTGAGGAACTCTAGTGGTGCCTGGCTTCTTGTGATCAGATCTGAAAAAGAATGTGTTGTATTCAAAAGCCTGTCTAACTCTATTACAGTTACCTAGTTTGTCCAATAAAATATATCACCCTAAGAAATCTTGAACTGTAGTAAGAAGAGCAGCTTGAATGTATAGGAGAGCACAAGATTTAAATTTCCAGTGGAGCCATTAGATTCCTACACAAAGGAAAAAAAAGGGCTTTAAAAAGTGACTTTTGTAAGTGACAGAACTTTTTTTCACTTCACAAAGGGCATTTTTACATATGCTGCAGGAATGTGTGCATGTGTGTGTGTGTGTGGGGGGGGGGGTGCTTTAATTTGACCAGCTCCAAGAGCTGGTCTAATTAAAGTGCTTGCAGTATCTTATGTATCAGCATCCCCTTGCTTCAAACTGGCAGCGGGGGGTGCTTTAACTAAAGCTCGTCAAATGAGCTTTAGTTAAAGCACCTCTACCATCATTTTGAAGCACAGGGATGCTGATACATGAGACACAAAGGCTGGCTAGTGAGCGCTAGTTAAGCAATTAATCTAGTCTGTTCTGACGTACTGTAATAAGCCCTAAAAATATTTTAACATTATGTTGGCAGGCCTAATGTTAGTTCAAAACTACATAAAAATATGGCCAGGCTTAATCTTAGGTGGGCATTAGAAGGCTTGCACAACACCAGGTATCCTTTCAATATGCCTCAGAAAATTGCCAACCTTTGCATATAAATATTAGATACTAAATAGGGTATAAGAATGGCCTGAGACATTATTTCCAAATGTGCCAAATGTTTTCTGAAATAGCATTCAGCATACAGAGAAAAATAGCTACCTTATCATTAAGGAACCGGATACATTATTCTTTTGACAATATATCCCATAGGGTTTGGGGAACTCAGGAGCCCTGAATTTGCTTTAAAACAGTAACAGCAAGCTCTTTAAAATAAGAACAGCTCCTCTTTCCATTTTTCTTTGGTGTTTATAAATTACTTAGTTTAACATACATCTTATCTGTATATTCTTTACTTAAGAAAAGAAAGAAAGAAAAAGCTGGAGACATTTATCCTGGCTGCATGCACGAAAACAGTCTAGTCACTCTAGTACCTATTATGGTTCAATAGAGCTCACAAGATTTCCTGGAGTGGCTTGTATGGTCTCTTCACATTTCTAGCTTTACAGATTCCTATCTGTATATTGGAGAGGGGTGGATAGTATGGTGCTGGTTTCATCCCCCATGCAATGATAAATCACTGATTCCGAAACTAAGGTTTGGTTTGTGATGATTTCCAGTTCTGACAACCTTTCCGCGACCTTCTGACAAGATTTTCAGATGCAGAAGTCGTGGCAAAAGATTTAAGACCTTTTCAGATTTTCTGACTAGCTTCATTCATGATGTGTTTTTCATTTCCCTGCACATGCTCTGTGTTTAATTTTATAACTATAGAAACTCTTCAGCAAACAGATTATACAATCACGGTTGGGTACAAGAGGATCAAGATGTGGTGTGATTCAAAGACTAGTGTATAGTTTAAAATCATTAGAAATCTGCTTGCTATAGTGTAGACTTATGTTTATTTAACACACACTATTTAGAGAAGTATCCGTGCATTTCATAAGGATGATGCCCTACATATTTATACTTTGTGCACCTGCCACATTTGCAGACTAGGATTTGGAGAGTGTACATTTTTGTATCAAATAATTTAAACACTGAGAAACAGCTCATTATGATCCTTGCTTTAAAATTTAAGGGCTGACATTTATGAGAGCAATTATTCAGATAATCCTTCCCTAACTCCATATAGAAGGCAATAGCCATACACATGTCTGGGCCATCTGTCATGGATATTTGTAACTTCAACTCACCTGCTAGTCAATTTGTTCTCCTTTTTGAACCCCAGCACAGCCGGGGTAAGTGGGGCCCGTGGAGAGAGGGGGCTAACCCCTTAGTGTGTGTGTGGGAGGCGGCAGCTGAGTGGAGCCGGGCCAGGTCAAGCCCCGCCCAGGCCCCTACTTCGCCCAGCCCCCCAGGGAGCCACACGACCGGAGCCACGCGAACAGGCTGCACAAACAGGCGCGCTTCTCTGCCGGCGCGTGAGTTAGCACGGAGTTTGCGCAGGAGGGTGTGCGGGAGGGAGCCGGATCCTGCCTGCGCACCCCCCAGGGTAGACAGCCCCAGCCGTAGCCAGCCTACCAGAGGCATGACACGGATGGGCGTGCGCCGCATCCCGAGGGTCCCCTCGGGCTCCGCGGCCCCCCCCTCTGGCACCTCAGAGACGGCCACCCAGACGGAGCCCCTGGTTCCGGGCTCCAAGCAGACGGAGCCCCTGGCTCTCGGCTGCGGGGGCTGCCTGTCCCTTTTTCAGGCTCTGGGGCCTGGGAGCATGGCGACCTCCCCTTGTGGGATCTGTTCCCTTTTGGGGTCTCTGGCGCGCCAGCTGGAGGAGCTCCAGGCCACAGTCCAGAGACTGCGTGCCATCAGGGACTGCGAGCAGGAGATAGACTCCTACTGCCAGGCCCTTCTCCCCCGGGAGGCAGAGGGTAGATCACAGTCTCCCTCCACGCCAAAGGAGGACTCTGGGACCTCCTGCTCTGTCCAGCCAGGGGCATGGACCAAGGTGGTCAAGGGCCCTAAGGCCTGCCGCACCAAGGCCCCTCCCCCACCAGAACTGAGCAACAGGTACACACCTCTTGCTGCCCCAGCAGAGCCTGCTGAGTTGCCGGCCCCCACGGGCAACATGGGCCTAACTGCAGCTCCCGCCCCTGCTCTCCCCAAGACAAAACGTAAGGTGTTTGTTGTGGGAGACTCCCTCCTGAGGGGGACGGAGGGGCCAATCTGCCACCCCGACCCCTTAGCCTGGCAAGTCTGCTGCTTCCCAGGGGCCCGCATCCGGGACATTGCAGAGAGGATCCCCAAGCTCCTCAAACCCACGGACCACTATCCCATGCTCCTTATTCATGTGGGCACCAATGACATGGCTCGGAGCACTCCCAGCCAGGTCATGAGGTGCTACAGGGATTTGGGAGCGGGGCTCAAGGGTCTGGGGGCACAGGTGGTGTTCTCATCGATCCTCCCAGTCTCAGGCTATGGGCTGAGAAGGGACAGGAGGATCTATGTGGTCAACCAAAGACTGCGGCGCTGGTGTCGTCAGGAAGGCTTTGGCTTTTATGACCACAGCCCACTCTTTGGCGAGAGAGGCAGCGAGCTGCTGGGAAGAGATGGTCTCCACCTCTCTCCCCTAGGGAGGAGGCTCTTCTCAGCCAGACTGGCTGACCTGCTCCACCGGGCTTTAAACTAAGCCTGTTGGGGGACAGGGGGACTACCGCCACTGCTGGCCCGTTGAGCAATCCTTGCAAAGCCAGCGGATTACAGCACTCAAGGGAGCCCACCCTGGCCCCAGCCCTGGTAAAATCTGTGGGCAAGGAAGGAGCCCCCCAGGGGGCACTTGCCTGCCTCTACACTAATGCCAGGAGCTTGGGGAATAAGCAGGAGGAGCTCATCCTCCTGCTCAGTGCAAACAATTACGATGTCATAGGGATCACGGAGACCTGGTGGGACTCCACCCATGACTGGACCATGGGTATAGATGGCTATACCCTGTACAGGAGGGATCGTGTAGAGAAAAGGGGCGGGGGTGTAGCTCTCTATGTCAAGGAAAGCTACGCGTCCCTGCAAGCCGATATTGGCGACCAGGGTGGACGGCTGGAGACCCTCTGGATTAAAATCTGTGGGGAACACAGCACAGGGGACACAATGGTGGGAGTCTATTACAGACCTCCCACCCAAAGTCCTGAGCTTGACCAGGAGTTTGCCCAGGAATTGGCTGAGGCAGCTTGCTCCAGGACCATGGTTGTCATGGGTGACTTCAGTTACCTGGACATCTCGTGGGAGGATCGCTCAGCAAAATCTGAGCGGTCGCAGAGCTCCCTCTCGTGTGTGGATGACCTCTACCTGACTCAAGAAGTCTATGGGCCAACGAGAGGCAAAGCGCTGCTCGACCTGGTACTGGCTACTGGGGATGACCTAGTTGGCGACCTAGTGATCGATGGGAAGCTGGGTGACAGCGACCACGAGCTGATCACCTTCACCATCCGCCGAAAAGCTGGCAAGTCAGTCAGCAACACGGAAGTCCTTGATTTGAGGAAAGCCGACTTTGACAAGCTCAGGAGGCTTGTCAGTGAGGCCCTAAGGGACTGTGACCACAGGGAGAGGGGAGTTCAAGAAGAGTGGTTGCTCCTCAAGGGAGCGATCCTCAGTGCACAAACTAAGTCTATTCCATCTCGGAGGAAAGGCAGCAAGAGGGCACAGCCTTCATGCACACAGGTCTTTCATCAGCCCCATGGGACGCCCATGCCCGCTACAGGGCCGGGAAGTCCGGGTGAGGGTGATCCCCTGCCCTCCATTAATGCTGACTTCGTGAAGGAACATCTTGAGAAGCTGGATACCTTCAAGTCAGCCGGCCCTGACAATCTTCACCCCAGGGTACTCAAGGAGCTGGCAAACATCATAGCCCAGCCTCTAGCGCGGATCTTTGAAAACTCTTGGCGCTCTGGTGTAGTGCCCGAAGACTGGAAGAAGGCCAATGTGATGCCTATCTTCAAGAAAGGGAGGAAAGTGGATCCGGCTAACTATAGGCCCATCAGCCTGACTTCTATCCCGGGGAAGATCTTAGAAAAGTTTATTAAGAAGGCCATCCTTAATGGACTGGCCGACACCAACATCTTAAGGGATAGCACGGGTTTGTTGCAGGTAGGTCTTGCTTGACCAATCTCATTTCCTTCTACGACCAGGTGACCTATCACCTGGATAAGGGAGATGAGATTGATGTCATATATCTTGACTTCAAAAAAGCCTTCAATCTGGTGTCCCATGATCGTCTCTTGGAGAAACTGGCCAATTGTCGCCTTGGGTCCTCCATGATCCACTGGCTGGAAAATTGGCTCCGGGGTTGGACCCAGAGGGTAGTAATTGATGGAAGTCACTCATCATGGTGTCCTGTGACCAGTGGGGTCCCCCAGGGCTCTGTCCTTCGACCCATACTGTTCAACATCTTCATTAATGATGTGGACACTGGAGTCAGAAGTGGACTGGCCAGGTTCGCAGATGACACCAAACTTTGGGGCAAAGCATCCACACCAGAAGACAGGTGAGTGATCCAGGCTGACCTGGACAGGCTCAGCAAGTGGGCGGACGAGAATCTGATGGTGTTCAACGCCGATAAATGCAAGGTTCTCCACCTTGGGAAAAAAAACCCGCAGCATCCTTATAGGCTCGGCAGTGCTATGTTGGCTAGCACTATGGAAGAAAGAGACTTGGGGGTCATCATTGACCACAAGATGAACATGAGCCTGCAATGCGATGCTGCGGCTAGTAAAGCGACCAAAACGCTGACTTGCATCCATAGATGCTTCTCAAGCAAATCCCGGGACGTCATTCTCCCCCTGTACTTGGCCTTAGTGAGGCCGCAGCTGGAGTACTGCGTCCAGTTTTGGGCTCCACAATTCAAAAAGGATGTGGAGAAGCTTGAGAGAGTCCAGAGAAGAGCCACGCGCATGATCAGAGGTCAGGGAAGCAGACCCTACAATGACAGGCTGAGAGCCCTGGGGCTCTTTAGCCTGGAAAAGTGCAGGCTCAGGGGTGATCTGATGGCCACCTACAAGTTTATCAGGGGTGACCACCAGGATCTGGGGGAACGTTTGTTCACCAGAGCGCCCCAAGGGATGACGAGGTCGAATGGTCACAAACTACTACAAGATCGTTTCAGGCTGGACATAAGGAAGAATTTCTTTACTGTCCGAGCCCCCAAGGTCTGGAACAGCCTGCCACCGGAGGTGGTTCAAGCGCCTTCATTGAACACCTTCAAGATGAAACTGGATGCTTATCTTGCTGGGATCCTATGACCCCAGCTGACTTCCTGCCCTTTGGGCGGGGGGCTGGACTCGATGATCTTCCGAGGTCCCTTCCAGCCCTAATGTCTATAAAATCTATGAAATTTTTATCAGGACTTTAGCTGACCAGCTGAAAGCGGGCTATAACCTCCACTGAAGTCAATGTCAGCTGAACTGAAACCTTAGTTCTTAAATGAAAATTCCTTTTGAAAGAAAAACAGACCCACTTGACATTTGTCATAAATGAATGGAAAATGTGATATCTAGGAAAATGTGATTATTGAATATGCACTATTTTTATGCAATGGCACAACACTAAATGCACCTAACGTCAGCATGTGCAATTTCTGCAGAAAGTAATTTTAGTGTAAAGTTCAGAGACAACCACTGAAGTGCCACAATATGGTCAGCATCTACTCTCTGGGTTAAGAGGCACAAAACCCACCTCCTCTCATAAGTGACCAGGGAAATCTCAAAAAACAGGGATCTACTTAATTCATGATTTCATGATTTTTGCGGAAACCACCTTTTTTGATTTTGCACGGAATAAACACTTTCCTTTTTCAGTCTTTTCCGGATGTCTAATTTTATGAGTGGGCAAATCCGATGAGTCAACCTCTGGTCTAAACCTCCTCTGGATGAGTTCATTTCCTAAGGAGGCACTTTGCTATACTCTACCTCAGGGGCCAGGGTTTCTATTCTCCATATGAGTGAAACTATAGAGGCTTAACAAGTTTAGGGAGAAAAAAATTAGCAAGAGAATACTGCATATATATAAATTAGAAGCAGTTATTCTACAGAGATCCCATTTACAGGAACAAACAGCATTCATTATTATTACTGTAGTGTTACTGTACTGTTTAGGAGTCCCGGTCACTTATAATGTGGTGGTAGGAGAAAATGTAAAGACGGAAGCTGGACCCGTGGGCCCGCCTGAGGTGAGAAGTGATGACCTGATGCTGAATATGAGATAAGTAGGGAGGGGATAGGCAGTGAAGGGCCTTGAAACAGAAGAGAAATAATTTAAGGCCTTGGATACATTGAATTTATGATGCTAACTATATCCTTTTAGCACTGTAAAAAGTGTGCATGCAGATGTTCATACCATCTCTAGCACTGCAAAAATGGCAGACCCATCACAGAAATGGGCCTGTTTCAAACAGGAACTTCTCTGTACTTTCGTTTGTAGTGCCACATGTAAAGTGTGGTCACCAACACTTGGTGTCCTCTTGGTTCCCCAGCAGCCCCCAGTGCTCCACTCTCCTTCTTCCCCTAACGTGGGGATGGAGGGAGGGAGAGCAGCTGACTCTCTGAGAGCCTGTGAGAGCTGGAAACCTGGAGTTGCAGCTCTGCTTACTGTGGGGAGATGTTACAGAGCTGGCAGCGGAGCAAGTGGGATAGAAGGGGGAAGGACCAGTGCCACTCTCCACCCTGCAGGGGCAGAGGGAACAGCTGATACCTCTGGTGTGGCAGCAGCAGAGAAGGCTGCCACTGCTGTTGCCAGACCCTGGGGAAAGTATCTCTCCTTGTCCACCCCCAACATTGACAGGACCTGGAGCAGCAGCTGTCAAAGCCTCCTCACCACTTGCAAATGAGCACATGCCCAAGGCCCATGTCTGATGCACCAGAGAGCCAGTGGAGGGATGCAGAGGTCTGTGTATGAGTGAGGCAAGGCTGACTTGTCAAGGTCAAAGATAGGGATGTTGCCATAATCAAAATGCTAATAACAATGATAATTAATCCTGTGCAATTCAACTAAAAACAAAGTGAAGGGAATACTGGACTGAGTCCCCAGTTCATACTGGAGTTATGCCAATTTATACCCGCTAAGGATCTCTGTCCCTATTGGATAATAGCATCAGGTTTCAAAAAAGTTATCAAATTTTCAAAGAAGGTACCCTCTGGTTAGGGAAGAAATTTGGTAAATAAAAGCACCATAGATTTTAATGTAATTCAGGTTCAATAACTGAAAGTCCAAGTACATTCAAACTATTTATGTACAGAATTTTTCATTAAAAGTCTTCATGCTTTTTAAGAAGCCAGTGAATCTTTTGTAAACTCTGGCATCATAGCCAGATGTCAAATAGCAAAGGTTTACAGTTACTGCTATTTATTTACAATGCTGACAATGAATGGATTTGTAGCAGCAAGAGAAACAGCATTTTCATCATCTTTAACATAGCCAGTATCTGACAGTTATTTTAAATAAGAACCATTTGAAAACTAGCAAGACAACATAAAAAATGTAATGATTTATTACTTCCCCAAAATTTTTCTCAAGTCAGGGTGACTTGGGTCTTGACTGGGAAAAATTCAAATGTAACACCTAATCATTTGGGATTGTAATAGCTACCATTACCATATTATTCAAAGACCTTTGGATTAGTGTTAAGTAATGAAAATTATTAATTTTCAAATTTCAGGAGGATGCTATGTTCAAGTCTTAGTGTGATATGTGCAATATGAAATACTGGTATAAATACCACAATAATTAATTTGTTTGAACCTTTGTAAGTATGTATTGATAAAAGCATAACTACTATAATTGAAACAAATTTATGAAATGAGAAATGGCTATTTTAAGCCAAAAACTGATTCATCAATAATTTGTAACATTAAAAAACAAACCAATGAGATAAAATGGCTGTTCCATACTTTTAAAATCAAATAAAATCTATTAGGAAGCAAAAAATAAAATAAAATAAAATAAAATACTCGGTGACTGTTCAAGTTGTGGCAGGACAAACTCCATCCATCCCAAACTTTAAAGGAGGGAAATAATAGATGAATGCAGGGTGTTCTTTTCCCCTTCCATACTGCCTAGAACAGTGGGAGCCATTATTCTGGCTAGTGTGCCACAAATTAGCACTGCATCCTCCCCAAGTGCCACCCTGATCCCTTTCCCCTGCCTGATCCACTGGCTACTTTCTGCTCTTAGCTCTTTGCTTCCTGCCTCATGTGCTGCTCTGCCGCCTTCTTCCATCCCTGTGCTCTTTGCCCAATTTGCTCTTTTGTTTTCTGCTTCCTGTCTGTGCTGCTGTGCTGCCTGTCCCCTCCCTCATCTGCCATGTGCCACACATATAAAGGCTGTCCATGATACTTGTGGCATCCATGCTGTAGGTTTGCCAGCTGGCCTGAAAGAATGCTGATTACACCTTTCATTGCTCCCCCCTCAGCAGGCTTTCTTTTTCATATCCAGCAGACACCAACACTTCAGCTTATTAATGCAGAACTTTAACCCTGACCTCCTATGCTTTTACATCAACAGATTGGCATTACTGACTGTCACACATTCCATACATTTGAGAACTTATTAGGTTCTTTCCTCTGCTGAGGTCACTATAAGATTCTGTCACCAAATCCAAATTTAGTAGCTTCATTTTGGTGACCATGTCTGCCATAACAGCCAAATAATTATAAAAATACTTTTAGACAAGCAATACTGATTTATAACTGATATTCCAGGACCCAAGAGCAATATTCTGATCAAGGGAGAGGAGAGATATTTTAGATTTCTTTAGATAGGTGTTTTACATCTATTGCAAAAGAGGTACAATGAAAAGCAAGCCCCTCGCAAAAAAAAAAAAAAAAAAAAAAATGGACAAACACCCATTTTGTAACAATTTATTTTGAACTTACTACAACCTAAACCTGGAGCAAAGTGAACACCACAAAACTCCATAATTAACCAAGGACTGCAGAAGTGGTTAGCTGTGTTACTCTGAAGTTAGGTAGGGCAGGGTAGCACTTTGAGGACTAACTAGTTCAGGTAAGCATGAGTTTTCTAAGGCAGCAACTTACTATGTCACATGCCAACAGTCCATTCATAGTATCTGACAAAGTAGGTTATTGCCTGTGAAAAATCATGACTCTTTGAACCAGTTAGTCTCTAACTCAAACCCCCCTGCCCTACCTTCCGCCTAACAACAAAATATAATCCATTTTACTACAGCTCATTCAAGGACACCAGATAGTCACTGTCTTTTTCATAATTGGGTATAAAATATTTATTGCAACCATAACTATTGGATAGATATTGTTACACCATAGTATTATTAAAAGAACAACAAAATAAACATCATCACCAACAAAAATACTTATTAACTGGGGGGGTCCCCTAAATTTAAAAGGATATTGCTACATTTCTAATTGGTGAGTTAGGAGTATATAATTGTATGCTGCTGCGATGACTACTCCTGAATCCTCATAAAAAATAATGAAAATCACTTTTTCCTATCTTCCAAAAAGTTTTTTGCTCATTGCTGTTGTATGAATCCCCATACATACTAGGGGAAGCTAACTAAACAGACTGCAGTGGAAACCATAAAACAGGCAACAGAGTTCTGATCAGAATGGATGAGATAAAGAGAATGTTTTATACTGTGACTTCTTCCAGTTATAAGAGGAATTGTGAAACAGGGCATTGCGTGGACTTTATTTTAATAATGAGATTGTCTTGAGAACCACCTCTGCTCCTGTTTCATGATCACATTTCAGATTTGTGTTAGCTACAATTGGTCACAGGGAGAATTAGTATTAGAGAAATAATGTGTTCCTTTACTGAAATTTAGCAGGTGCAAACAATGTGGGCAACCAGCTCCATGCAACTAGCCAGCGCTTTAGATTACTACTGGATTGTATAGAACTACAGCTCCACAGATCTGCAATGGTATGCAGACCACAGATTGAGGACTGCTGGGTTAAACTAATTTTAGGTGTTACCTGTAACAAGATTTGGCAAGACACAGGTGTGAATATTAAACTAACGTTGTCTCTTTAAACATATGCAACTCTGCACATGAAATGAATGTAGCAATGAACTAATATTGCTTTTAATCAAGCATTATCCTGTGCCACACTTATTGTGAAGCATAACCTACATAAGGTAGATGTTCAAGTCCCTATTATATTTTATCTGTATGAAAATTCACCCCTCTACACTCTTTATACCTACGTTCTACTTTAGACCTTAAAATCAGTGTTAATAAATCACTTTATTCTTTGTAATGGGATATGAGATACAAATCTTCTGCCCGCTGTTCCTCTACAAAGCCAAATAAAGGCAGGTTTTCTACTGATTAAGTGTTTTTATGGAGGAGGATTTCTCCACATCTCCAACTATTGAAAGAAGGGGACTGGATTCTCCATTGTTCTTTACCTTGTGTAGTCATTACATCAATACAAAGGGAGTGCAAAGTAGACTTAAATGCTTCCGGATCAGAAGAGTTTTATAACCTACTCTCTACAGATATAAGGGACTGTGCAACAAAGGTTAAAGAGTCAGTTCTGTTGCTTCCAGATTTTTCCTTATACCAACATGAGTAACAAAGCTACAGAAATCCATGTAGTCACAATGAAGTGAAGTTGACTTGAGTGAAATCATAGCCAGGCTCTTTGTCTTTCAGTAAGAAAACTTTGTGAGACTAAATGGTTTGCATTTATTTTTGGTATGCTCAAAATGATTTACTGCCATATGCTTCTATAGCGGATGACTCTAAACCAAATGCTGGGGCTGCTCTGAAATGTGTTGAAGTTGAGATAAAAGGCCAAACTTTAGTGGTAGCTCCTGTCTATAGTGAATTACACCAAGTTCCCACAGTTCAACAACTTCCCAAATTCTAGGAAAGTGCAGACCTGAATGTTGTGGCACAAGCTCATTTCTATACTTCTAAAATAAAGCTCATGATTCACAGATTATTATATCTTAACCGGGGCCTGATCCAAATCTCAGGCAAAATCAATGGGACTATTTCCTTTTATGTCAGTAGGTTTTGGATTAGAAAGGACAGAAAGATCTTAGGCCTTTTTGCCTGACAACAACTGTTACTGTGGATTTTTGTGAAAAAGACACCTATCCACTGAAGGACCATCACTCTTATTTTATATAGACCAGAAGTTCTCAATTTTCCCCATAATATTGCCCTCAATGACAAAATAGTTTTGAGATCTTCCAACCACCTAGACCCCAAAATGGACTGGGATGGCAGTCATGAGCTCCCTTCAGCTTATGGCCCCTGCTTAAGAACCAATGACACAAACAATCTAACACTGTATCTGTGTAGAATATTATAAATATCTTGAATAGGAGATTGTGTATGAGATAGGAAAAAATGCCCAAATACTATGAAATGTATCAGAAAAGTGTAATAAAATAGGACTAAATAAAGAAAAAAATAATGCTGATTTGCTACAGAAATGTTTTGGGATAGCTCAAGGTCAGGAATTTAGGAAGATGCAAGAAAGGGTTCCTATGTTTCATTTAGTTCTATTTCCAGAATCTACAGCAAGCTGGGTTTGGCAATGCATCAAATACAATTGAGCTGAGGGCCTGGTGTCATACTGGATGACCTAGGTCAGCATTGAGTCATCTTTATATAATAAACTGCTATGAAAAATATCATGCTAGATGTCACAGACCAAAAAACCCTAACCAAAACTCTTGCAAACACTGCATAAAATGTGCTTTCTTAAGGTTTTCTAAGACTGTGATGTTGGGGAGATTTCCCTCTCATTAACCTGTTCTCCCTTCTGCCACCACACATACGGATTCAACTAAGCCTTATAAACATAACAGAATGGAAATAGCTTACTTGGGAGAGAAAGATCTATCAGGAAAAAGGGATCTTATTCTTTAAATCTTCTATTCCAAATGTCATCCTGCAGCTCATATGAATATTCAGCATTGGTCTTGGAAATAAAGGGCATTTTTACACATGCAAGCGCTTCAGAGCCAGGCACTTTGAAAAATGCTCAGCACTGCATTGCCTGGAGTTGTATAAGCAGCGAAATGCACATCAACACTGAGAAAATGGTGGTAGTGCACTTTTAAACTAAAACACATAGAAGATGTTTTAGTTTAAAAGCACACTGTCACCATTTTCTCTGTGCTGACACATGTGTTGCCACTTATACAACTGCATGCAGAGCAGCATCAGTTCGCGTGAATCAACTCGATCGATCGAGTCTGCCCCAAAGCGGCAGAAATCCGGCGCATCATGGGACAAAAAGGTATGTGTATAAATGCCCAAAAAGGCAAGTTTATTTATTTTGGAGGGGTCCTTTCTTTCCTTCTATCCCCCAAGTATCCTATGTTGGGTGGAGACATACTTTCAGTTGGCTTTATGTAACTCAGCATTTTTTTTCTTTTCTTCTATTTCTTCCTGGAATTACTGCTACATTCTTCCTGGATCTGTAGATGTGAACTTCCCAGCCTCTTTGTCTACTTCCTTGAGATTTCAGTTTGATAACACTGCAGATGTCCACAGCACTGTATGGACCCCTATGACTAAAGCTTCTTTCTTCTCCCTCTAACATATCCCTGATAATTTTCCATGATAGAAGCAAGGGGTTTTGTGTGGTATTTTTTATTGGACCAACTGTATAGTTGGGAGAGCTGTTAGAGAAGCTTTTAGGCACAAAGTGACCTTCCCACAGGTGCACTGTAATCCAAATACCAAATAAAACAATGGATTCTGTTTAACTTCATATGTAGAAAGAAAACAGTCATTTAACAGTCATTTAAAGGAGTAGAGGCCTCTAAAGCAGTAGCAAAGAGAACTTATCAAAATTAGTTTCAAACAAAAGTTCAGTTGAATAGATAACCTAATTATGTAAAGGAACAAAGACCATTCAGAAGAGAGAAGGGTCCTTATTACTTGTGGAGTCCAGAGAGGTTAGAAGAAACACCAGTTAGTTCACAATGAATCATGAAACCATTGTCTATGTTCAGTCTGGGTTGTTTAGTGTTGTTCTGTCAAGTTATGAAGTTTTGTGCCCAGACTCATCTTCTGAGGGTGTTTTATAGATCTGCCTTGCAAATTTCCAATGTGCAATGTTGGCAAATTGCACTAAGCGGACTTTGCTGCAGATCAGGACTTTGGGGCCCTTTGGTAAATCATTAATAATACACCTTCCCTTAAACCAAAAGGAACAGAGGTAAAACCCTCTGTCTTCTGAAAAGGTGACAGAGATGACTTGAGGAAATGAGCTCACTTATACACTAGCATGTTTCACTTCACTTCAGGCACTAATCTTCTCTGTGGTTGTGACACCTGAAGTTGCAGAGTTTCCTTTCAAACACAGCAGTCATTCCAGTGACCACAAAACTTAGTGTGGTGACTCATACAATCAACCAAGCAACCAATGGCAATACCATGTGGCAGCATATGGCTTTCAGTCTTGGAAAGTAACATCAAACATTATAAGTCTCATGAGAAAAATCATTCTGGCAGCCCAGAGTACCATTTCCTATCATTACAGGGTTAAGCACATACTAAGTGGGTCTCATGATCTATAGAAATCTCATTAAGTGGAAGTAGATGTAAACATAATGGTAACAAAATACTTTTGGTGGAAGTATGACAGCTTGTCAAGTCAGCCTTTTCCATGCAAAGTGTATTTTTTCATATGTGGAACTAATATGGTAATCCAATGGTTTGATTAATACAAGCAGCATAATTACTATTCATTCCCTAACATATTAAGTCAAGCTTCTGTTTACATTCATAAATGTGGTAGTTTTACTTTGAAACTGTGTGTATATATTTTAACTGATCCACATGTTTTGACTCATTAAACAAAGCTGCTTTTGCTGCATAAAAGGGAATTGCTAAAATAAGTGAAAAAATATGACTTAAAATCCAGCATGAAGGGTTGATCTAAATCATATTATTTAAGAAGACTTTACACATTTACAAGGTTAAATCCTGTCCTCCCAGGATGCAGCATGTATTGATTCTCCACCTGCATTAGCCAGCCTGCTAGGGATAAACTTCTCACAGAAGAATCCTCAATAGACAAAGAACTGATAGAGTTAGTTGCACATCACCAACTAGAGACAGCAGTACATTACTTGGAAGTAGTTATAGCTGGAGTCTGGTAATTACCTGTTATGCAACAGCTCCTTGCGTGCTCTCACAGCTTGAACTGATTGAAAGCAGGCCAATAAAACAGAACAGCTGATGTAGCCTAAGCGAACAGGGCATACAAAAGGTGCTCAGACCACTCCCTCTCAACCTAAGATAACCCAAGTGAAATTCTGGCAAAGACGAAGAACTGGTTCACATTTTATGAATGTTTTTCTTACAAAGATCTCAATTTACTTCAAGAAGCATTAGTTAACTGAGCTACATATAGGCCTTGTGGGATGGGTTTTGGCATGCTCATTTACCAGTGGGTACACTGAGACACTGAGAAATACAGTTTGTGTACCAATGGTGACAAACAGAACTGTTAAGACGTGGTTTTCCCATGCTTCAAAAAAGTTAAAGATTAAAAATAAAAAAATCTGTTCCATACTGGTCTTGGCAAATACAAGATCTTTCATTATTCTTTATCAGAAATCAGAGAGAATCAGCCCCAGATACCCAATAGCTTGGTGGTTAGTGCATTCCTTTGGATGCAAGAATCCGGGTTTAAATTCATGTTCTGCCAGAATTAGGGATCAGTTTCTCTCACATCCTAGGTGAATGTCCTAATCATAAGGATACCAGTTATTTTGGGGTTCTCCCTCTAAGTTGGAGCTGTTTCACTCAGTATAAATCATTAAACATTCACTGGAACATATACTGGAACCAGAGTTTCCCACTTTACAATGAATTATCTGGTGGTTGGGAGGGGCCTTTCTTTTTCTGGTTTTGATTAAAAAAAAATCTGTTCTGGATCTTTCTGGATCCAAATTTTATCAAAGCTGTCATGAGAAAGTTTGACAGTGACTGATGAAAAATAAAACGCTTTGTCAGAAAAATCACTGGGCAGCCCTTATTACAGAGCACATCAGGGCTGAAGCCAGAAGCAGAATCTACAGATTCTGATAAATGCCTGTTAGCAGTCAGAGGTGCAGGGCCCCAGAAGCCAGACTCCCCCGGCAAGACACACACACAGCTGGCAGGCTTCGTGGCCTGGCAGAGCCCAGAAGATTTCACCTCCCTGTGCTCCAAGACGGATACAGTCGCACAAGCACCCACCCACATCATGAGTTTTGCCTGTTAGCAGCCAGGGATGCAGGCCCCAGAAGCCAGACTCCCCCGGCACCTATCTCCTTGAAACCTGGCATGCTTTGTGGCCTCAGCAGGGGCCACCACTCCTGCAGTTTTCAGCCCGCTGCACCTTAACACACACAGGGTCATCTATGTCACGAGTTTTGCCTGTCAGCACTTTGAGGTGCAGTTCCCCCAAATCCCTGCACTTATCTCCTTGAAACTTGGCAGGCTTAGTGGCCTCAGCAGAGGCCACCACCCCTGCAGTTTTCACACCCCCCCTGTCATGTAACAGTAGACGTGACATGAGTTTTGCTTTCAAGAATTTGGGGTGCAGTTCTCCCCAAGCCCCTACACCGATCTTCTTGAAACTTGGCAGGCTTCATGCTCTCAGCAAGGCTACCACCCCTGCAAGTTGCATCCAAATCAGACAAAAAACAATGAAGTTATAGATATTTCATTGATTCCCCATTATACCCTACGGTCAGATCTCCGAAGCGGCTCCAAAGCTTCAGAGCCGCTTCAGCTGAATTGAAGTGGGAAACTGATTCGGAGCTCTGGATCGGATCACTGGCATCCAAAGCGGGCAGATCCGAAGCCGAATCGAATAGCTGTCTATTTGCACAGGACTACTTAGTAGTAAAGTCCATTGAGAAACAAACCGAGTCTTGGGATTTGTTGTGTGCTGGTGGAAAGCAGCAACATTTGCAGTTGTAGGAGACAGATGGTTTTTGGAGTATGCAGCCACAAAAGTGAGCAGAAGTAGTACAAAAGAGAGGGTAGCCAGAGCTGTCATGCTGCTTTTTGAAAAAACTCCCATAGCCACACATTGAAGGCCAAGTCCTGGTTAAATCACTTTCTCCTAGAACAGAGTGTCTCAACCAGTGGGTCACAAGAATATATGAAAGGGTTGTGAAAAAAACTTTAAAAATGGATTCTCTTTTAAGGAAGAAAAATGTGGGAAACCAATGACTTTTCCCTTGCAGGCTGGCAAAGTTCCTGTCATAACTTTGACACTTAATGTGCAGTAGTTTATTTTACTGCACATTAGCATAATCTCACAGGTTTTTACGTGATGATTTAATGTGCAGTAAAATAGGATACTAGGTATTAAAGCGCATGTGTAGAGGCGCCCACTGAGACCTAAATTTAGCAACCATACTGAATCATTTTTAAACTGTATGAAGTTCAAGACTCAAAATTGACCACAGGTTGTTTAAAAAAAAATCCTAATACATTCCTGAAGTTAATAAGAATGTTTTCATCACCTGGCTTCATTTTTTTTCATTTATATTTTTCTCCACAACATTTGCCACCTAAATATTATTGTATTGCATTAGTTCACAAAGCAGGAAAAAGGGATTTCACTACAAAAATACCTGTTCATTCTCAAAAACGTGGCAAGGAACCAAATGAAATAGGATCCAATAATTTTGCTTTAAAAAAATGATAGGTATTACTTGCCACATAGCAAAAGCAATATTTTCAAATAATTTCTTTTTACCTGCCAGTGTTCCTTTAAAAACTCTTGGACACAGTTTTCAAAGAAAGCATATGCTTAGGGGTGCTTAAACTGGCTGTTTGCTATGACTAGTAAGTTTACATACTGCATTTCATCGGATACTGATAGCAAAGTGATTGAATTTCTTAAGATCTTATTGAGAATGGCTCAACATAGCTGCTACCAGAGTTAACAAAAAACACACTTTTTTAGTACAGAGGATTTTTCCTTTACTCTTTGTTACCTAGGCTCTCAATCTTTTTATTTTTTATTTATCTTTTTATTTTTCAGGAATACATTGCCACAGACAATATTACCTTGGCTACCTTCCAGCTACATGCATGCAGTATATTCTCCTTGGGCTACCCCTTTAAACCATTTGGAAACTTCTAGCACAGAAAATGCTGCATGCATCTTGAGCAGTGTTTTATAAGTGAAACATTTCCAGGATAAATTGCAAGATTGTACTGGTTTTGACCTATACACCTCCAGGTAACTCAACACAATGTTTGGCCTGTGATTGAAAGAAAGGAAAAGGAAAAACATTATGCTGTCATCACCATATCCCACCATCCTCTGCAGACAGGAAAGTTGGTGAGATTTGATTGCAGATTGTGGGTGCTGGGTGGGAGAGGATTGTGCCGTCTTGGCTGGCTGAGCGTTTTAGGGGACTGCCTGGTGCTACAGCTAATCTAGCTCCCACTGGGCATGTCTATACATGCAATTAATGCAACTGAATATCCTGACTCAATTTGAGCTGGAGTAAACTAATGCCAATATCACCATCTGTGTGTGCATTTAAGTGCAGTAATTTACTGAGCTGCCAGATATCACTTGTATCTGACAGGACAGTAGTGCAGTAAATTAGTTTACTGCACCAAATTGCCACACAGGTGTAGACTGTGATGCTTTACTGTGTAGCAAAGTAGTTTAGATATGCCCACTAAGTTGCAGGCACTGCTATATCAAGAAGCCTTGCTCTTCAGTTTTATGAAAGAAACTGGAGGGCAGAAGGGGAGAGAAGAGGAGCCCTTCTTAGAACAAGAACTAGTGAGCTAATGCAGAACTAGAGAAAATATAACAGCAGCAGCAGAAGAGTGATGCTCCTTTCTTCCTTCTACCTTCATTCTTGCTGGATTTCAAAGCTATTTCTTCTCTGCTTGTTGAACAAGACTCCCAGGCACACTCTAAAACCTATTTTTGGGGCCATACCCCAGGAATTGAAACGGGAAGTTTCAGAGAAAACCTCTCTTTCATTTCTACCTAGCAGTAAAATAAACTGAAGCGCCCAATCTGCCTGAAAGAACTGTGCTAGATTAAAAGAAAAAAAAAATCAGTACTGGGAAAAATTTATCTCCAGATCCACACAGATTAAATCTTTAGCACAGGGGGCCTTCAGCTAAGACCAAACCTTTAGTTTTATCTGAAGAATGGCTGTTCTAAATTCAAACGAACTAACTGTACCCAAAAGAGAATATATGAGAAGCAGGCATACTTACAATATTTACAAACAAGCTTGGCAAAATTATCTTTTCCTTTCAGATGTGTTAGGGCTTTGTAACTTCACTTTTGGGAGGTTTCAGATACCACAATGAGCTACCAGGGACCTCTATACAACTCATCTAGACAGATGTGTAAGAGACAAAAATGCAATATATGGCATGGTAGGTACACCCTGGCATACATTCAACCTTTCGTGCATTAAAAGATACTGCCTTTTTTTCTCTTAAAAATGAACAGTTAGGGAAATTAGTTTTTAGGAGGGTGAAGGTTGCGGGCAGGGAACAAAAGAAGCAACAATGCTCATTTCCCTCAGAAAATGAGATGCAAAATATCAGATATCCCTGCAATTAGCCAGTGGCGAGAAGCAAAGATTGACAGCTTCAAATGTAGGACAATCTAAAAAATAAAAATGATAGAAGACAGAATGATTGTTGTTTGCCTTGGCTGGTTAGCACAAACTCCCCACCTGCACTTGATTCTACTCAGTCTCCAACTCCTCCCTCACTTCAGAGCCATGGAAATACAGGAAGTCAGGAGGGGAACAGAGACAGAACACTTTGTACTAGCAGCCAGACCACTGTTTAACTTTTTCAGCCAAAAAACAAATATGAATATGGAAAGACTTTATGGCTAGCTAGATACATCAACAATCTCAGCCGTTTTGAAAACCCTTTTACAGTTGCTCATTCAAGGCTTTCAACCTGTGGACTATTCTAATTATTAATTGTGTGTGTGCTGTCTAGCGTTAGTATTGAGCATATAGAAAATTACAAAAAACAATTCTGTTGTACAAGGGGTCTAGCTGACCTGCATCCTGCACGTCTTCATAGCACTCACTCAGAAACTTTCTTTACTTTTACTACTGACTGATATTGAAATGCCCAAGAATCATGCACCCTTCACTGAGATACAAGTTGGGTCCAGTCCAATAGAAACACACTGACTTTGAGCTATCAAACACAGGGTGGAAAGGATGCACGGTAGTCAGCCGAACTGCTACGGAAAAGGTAGCTAGGGTTGTGCAAAACATTTTGCTGAATTAATAAAATAAACCTTTCGTGCCAGTCTGCTTTTGTGCATTCTCTTCCCCTCAGCGCCAAGCAGCTTTCATCAGCACAACTGCTTTGCACAGGGGTTATTTCGATAGCAGGCAGAGAGGTCAGAGGGTAAATTCCACTTGTTGCAAAAAGTCTTTGCAAGCCTGGGCTTCTCCACATGACCAGAGCGGTTCAGCTTCACTATGGGAAAAGGGGTCATGCAGTCACTGCAAGAGAATGCAGGGATGAAATGTGTTTTCTACAGTCCTATACTTGCCAGCTGCAATACAGTACCCTGTAAACCACATGGTCCAATAAATCCCCTTAACTGAAATCCTGAATATGAATGTTTCTGGGCTGTTGGGCTTGAAAAGATGTGGGGACAGGGTACCAGGTCCTGATCTTAATTATCACACCAGCATCTCCCTCTATATTGAGCTGATCCTGAAGGGCCCAAACATATGAAGCTTTGGGTGTTCACAATCTGGATTTAGACTGGAATTTTGCAATTTAAACCCCAAATGACACTGAAATATCCTAAAAGAAGAATATCCCAAGGCAGAAAGGGCTACTAGGGAATTTGTACACATGCATGTACCACAGTGGTGGTTGCTTTGAAAAGTGCCCACCGCTGTGGCACATGCAGTGGTGAAACGCATGTCAGCACTGGGAAAATGGCAGCAGCATGCTTTTGAACTAAAACACATCGGAGGTGCATTATAGGGCTGTGCAAGACTTTGGTAGCTAATTTGATTCAGAGGAGATTTGGCCCGGTTTGGCAGCTGAATCTCTGAATCTGAATTGAATCGGGAGACCATTTAAAAGGTCCATATTGAATCAGAAGCCTCTGAATTGATTCAGAAAAGATTCAGTGCCACTTCGCAGATTTGATCATAGACACAGTTGCCTCCAGCTGGTAAGTCTGTTGCGGTGGGTGTAGCAGGGAGGGAATGAGCATGGGGGGCAGATCAATGCCCCCACAGCAAGGGAGGTATTGGGGCTGAGGCTGGAACAAGCTGCCCAGCCGGGGCAGGGGGGGTATGGGACTCTGAGATGGAGGCGGAAGGGGGCACAGGTTGTGGGTGAGGCAGTGCTGGGAGCGGGGGCTATGCCCTGCTACTGCTTTCCCAGCCAGGGCAGGGCGAGGAGGCAGGATGAACGCACGGCAGGGCAGGGAGCAGAGGCTATGCCCTGCTGCTGCTTGCCCCCTTCCACCTGGAGCAAGCTGCACCTGCATTGCACGCCCTCCCCACCAGCCCCAGCTGGGCAAGCGGCAGTAGGGCATAGCCCCCACTTCCAGCACTGCCACGCCTGCATACTGCACCCCCCCTGCCGCTTTCCCTGAATCTCGTGCCTCCCACCCTGGCTGGGCAGCTTGGCCCAGCCCCAATCCCTCCCTTGCTGTGGGGGCACTGATCTGCCCCACCACACCTCTTCCCTGCCCCCTCCGCCCACTACAACAGACTTACCAGTTGGAGGCAGCTGTATCCAGCACAGTGAGGCCTGCTGCCTGTTTAGTCTATGGCCAAATCTCCGAAGTGGTGCCGAATCTTCAGATCTGATTCAGCTGAATCGAATCAGGACAGTGATTCAAATCTTCGAATCGAATCACTGCTCCGAATTGAATCATTGTCCCTCTGAATCGACCAAATCCAAATCCAAAGTGAATACTTGCCACTTCGTGCAGGCCTAAAGTGCACCACTGCCATTTTCTGAGCACTGATGCACATTTCACCGCTTATGCAACTTCATGAAGGCACAGCGCAGTTCGCGTCAGCTCACGTGCAGAGCAAACTCGATTAATCGAGTCTGCTCTGAAGCGGCAGATCTCCAGTATGTTGTGGGATGAAAACATATGTGTATAAATGCCCCTAGAGAGGCAGCAAAGAAAGAGCCAAAGATTACATTTTGCAATTAATTAGGTAGAATTGGTTTGGGAAAATAAGAAAAAAAATAAAGAGGGAAGCAGAAGACAGAAGTTCTCATTGCTTTGTGTGTGTAAGAGATGGGACCTATCTAGGGACAGTCTACTACTTTTCAGAGCTATTTTTGTTCCTGTTTTGGAAACAAATCCATTGATGTGAGGAGAAAAATGCTAGTAAAAGTAAGTCAAGAGCTCAAAGACTCAACACGCAGCAGAATATAAGATAAGTGTGCTGGGTCTGGCAACACCCCAAAACAAGTCTGTAAAAAGGAGACAGAGTAGCAGCAACTCCTCCTTCAGCCCTTAAAATACTTCACAACCAAACGTATGTCTCTCTTATGAAGATTTATCACATAATCAGCCATTAGAAACTTTGGAAGCAAAACATGCAACATAATGGTGCTGAAGCTAGCGGGGAAGTAGTGCTGGTGAAACAGAAGACAAGAGATTAGAGTATCAGGCTGTGAGGATGAACTGACAACAACAAAACATCTTTCTGACTTTGTAAGCAGACCAATCTCAGAGACTGTCTCCTAAGCAGTCCCTTTCCATAAGACTTTTTTGTCCTGTGAGGAATTTCCTGAGGACTGATTACTGTGGGAGAAATTTAAAGGGAGCAAGGGCAGGGAAATTGGGTCTATAATGGAAAACTTTGTCACAATGGAGCAATGATGGCCTCTCCATAAACAGGCAAATTCCAGCCTGAATTCCACTGCCTTTCAACCTGCTAATTGTGTTTCAAATTACCTGGGACGGTGCCAGAAGCTATAATAAAAGTAAAATAAATTATGATAACACAAACTTGGTTTTGTGGGGTCTCTATAACTGGGTGGCACATAAATAAAAGAATCTAATATACTAGGAGGCAGTCTGAGGTTTGGCTCAAGATCTAGTTTTAGTTTGGGTTGGCTTTCAAGCAGGTCTAAAAATGGCTGGGGTGCGGTACAAGCACATAGAGCCTTCTTATTCCCATGGGATAACCATGTTTAATACCTCCCCACCCCCCCACTGCTTTTCCAATAGTGGTTAGTCTTTCTTTTTGGCTATTAAATATGATCAAGAGTGCAGATCCATGTGGACAGACCCCTGTGGCTGCACAAAGCTCCACTTTAATCATTGGGGCTCTCCATGTGTATAAGGCTATGTTTGTGCACATGTGACTGAAGAATCAGGGCCAACATTTGTGAAGCATTTAGAGGCATCTCAGGATGAATGAGGCTGTATACACACAAGCTGCTACTATTATATTTTATCATCTACATACTTTTGACTGCTTTAGTGAGGCAACCAAGGAAATGAAATCCAAAAGGCCATTTAAAATTTTTGTACAGGGTAATAGCATCAGAGGCAAATTGATAATAATAATAAATTCTAAATGTATCAAGATTTTTACGTACTTAAATCAGGGAAAAAGATCTATAGCTATCTTACTATCTGAAGCTATTAAAAATGCTTAGAAGAGCAAAATGTAAAATGTAAAGGAGTAACCCACATGGGGCTTTCAGCTTTTAATAGTGGTAAGAATAACAACTAAGTTATTATGAAAGTGCTTTAAAATGGCTAGAATATGAAAGGTGATATGGTAACACCAAACTTGAATCCAAGGTATTATTATATTGTTATCCATATCGGCCTTTAATTTAATTTGGATTAGGCATATCTGCTTGGGTATATTTAAAAAATGTGAATAGACTAGTCACTGTGCATGTTTCTTGAAACTAAATTGAAGGTGGATACTGTGCAGGAATAATCCCACCAAGACCCATTCCTAATGTCAATCTCGGCTTGCTGCATTCTCCCATCATTCACATTTGCTTAAGAGCACACGGGCTCTATGAGGTCCATATGGGCTACATGCTCCTGTAAGGACTTTGAGATCTTTGTCTAGAAAGTTGGCATCTTTATCTTTTTGTCTTCCTCACATTATTACATATACACACTATGGACACACCTAAATTACATATATAAATTGTAAAATTAACATCAACGAGCCTCAAATTATCACAGTCGGTCATTATTTTCCACAAATATCTTGAAGGACTTCATATTATTATGACCCTGTACACATCTCTGCATTGTGTGACAAATACTGTGTGATACTTATCTGCATATCCCCATTGGTACATGTTTGGATAGTTGGGCCTGCTTTCTTCCAGTTCTGGCTTATTCCTCCAGAAGGCACAATTATATAAGGGCACATAGACATATAGGCCTATGACCCCCCCAGTCAGACCCATGCACACCTGATATTCCTGAAAACTGCACACGGGCACTGAAGAAATAATTTAAGAACAATATATCTGTTGGCAATAAATACCCTTGAAGACTACCAGTTAAGTGCTACCTTGGTTCACTTTCCCATTGCATCTGTGACTGTTACCATTATATGTACATGGAACCAATAAGGGTGGTGCAGACACTTTCAAAATACAATGTCACCACCCTAATATTGAATTGAAAGGAGCTCTGTGGGTTTCTTGGATCTGCCTGTGCAGGATGGATTGCAGAAAAAGAGCCTGCATTCATAATACCTTGTTCAAATTAAACAAAGTTCAGTGACCACCTGCTCACACTACGGAATAAAACAACCATCCCATTTAATTCCTATCCACAAGAAAGGAAAAAAACCACGTGGCTTCCAGATATTTTAGGGTGGAGATTGGGAGGAGGGTGCATCAACTATAACCTTGAGTAGGGCCTTTAACAAGTGGATTAACTGCACTAATGAGACAGTTGCAAGGTTTATCAGATGACTTTATTTATTTGCCCTCAATCTCATATTTGGTGGTTTGTGCTGATTCTTCAGTTTGTGGGATTAGTTACAGTTCATTGTAAATTCTAACTGGATTTCCATGTATTGTGTTAAGGCCTGATTCAAAAGTAGTTTTATTTGATAAAAAACAGATGTTCCTAAAAGAAACTCTCCCCTTTGCAGTGAAAAACATTATTCTTAGATATTGTATGTACCTTACAAAATTAATAAGCACAGCATCTCCCTCCATGACATATGACATTATTATATTTTTCCCTGTTGAGGGACTTTTAAGTCTCTGGGGTCATGATCTCTATGCCTTATGTGAAATGGAGAAGCACATGATTCTAATTTTATCTTCAACCCTGCCCTCATGCTGACATGTATGTTTACAATACGGTTCATCTGTTGACCCTTCACTCCTGTTTAAAATATTAGCTAACATTTTTCAAACCCAATCAAGGCTGTGCGTGGCGATTAGGTTTTAGACTGGGTTGTTTTCTTTACTAAATTTCAACATGCCCAACCTAGCCAAAAGCCCTGTGCTTGTTTCCGAATTTGAAAACAGCAGCAGCAACAAAAACAACCTCAAGTTTGTATTGATACTTTCGCTCTCAGCAAGACACAGTGCACTTTGCAGCTTTACATATTGAATAACTCTCCCCCTCAGCCCCCCTCCCTAACTTTTAGGGGGACAGGAAGTGTCTTTTTGTGGCTAGGGATACAAACAGGGAGTCAGCAGATCTAGACTGCATTTTTGGCTGCTGCTTAATCAGCCAGAGACTTTAGGCAAGTCAACAGAGCCAGTCTGTACTATGGGGGATGGAGCAAAGATGAGCACTCCTCAAAGATGAGGAACTGTGACCCAGGGAGACACAGGGCGCTTACAATCTTTCACAGCCCCAGGGATACCAACAAAGAATGTGCTTGCTGCTCCATCAGGATGATGAAACACGAGCCTCTATCTGTTTCCAGCCAGCTTCATTGGCAAGTGGACATTTCTCTACCTCTTTCTCCATCGGCTCTTTGTCTTATGATCCTCAGGGTGCTACAAGGGATCGATGATGGCATTTGGAAAACCCCACAGGCTCCAACTGCTCCTGGCTTTTTTGCAGGGTTAGGAAAGGGTAAACTCGCTGATAACATCCCTGTAATCTTGCACATATGCAGCAAGACCAATCATAACCAAGCCATCAATCCCCCTCACTCCATTTTCTTTCTCTTCCTATACTTATCTGCCTCCCAGAGGTGTGGTGAGATGAATAAAAACTATGTGGCCCCCTAATGGAAAATACTTTCAAGTAATTCCCAAATATCACTTATTATTTTGCATGTTCTTTCTTGTACAAGGGAAGAAACAGCCCTCAAATGATACATGGTAGGTAAAGTTTGTCAAATGATTTTTCAACAAAAATCCAACAAAAACTTTTAGCCTTGCAATTTAATTGTTTTATGCAAAAAGTCATTTGATAACATTTAAGGAAATTTTGAAACAAATGTTTCTGGGGTAAAATCAGATTTTAAAAATATTTTTGAAACTGCTCATCTTCTCTCAGTTTTTATTTCCTCTCTTTTTCCAACAGAAAAGTGGGAACATATTAAACAAAAAATGGGGGGAGGGGGAGACAAGGTTTCTAAGAAGCACACAAAGCAATTTCATGTGTTGGGTTTCAAATGAACGCTCTTTTTTCAACTTTCTCTTAAAAAAAAAGAAGAAACCAATACAAAGTAAAATGTTGATTTCTGCAGCGGAAAAAAAAATGTAAAAGTGAGTAAAAGTGGGTGCGTCTACATGTGAAATTAACGCAACAAAATGAACTCTGGCACATATCATGCCAGAGTTTACTGCTTCTAGGTGCCGTGTTTGAACATGCTCCCAGGACCACAGTACGTTGAAGCAGCCCCGGCTGGCAGGGGCCCCGGGGAGTCAGCCTAGGGCTGTTCCAACCCAGCACAACATGGTGCATAGGGGCTTTCTGGGACATGAGGGTGCTCCCCTACAGGGCTAGCTTGCAAGCAGCCCCTGCACTGAAGCACCCTCGTGCCCCAGCCAGCCTTATCAGTATCTACACATATTGCTGTACACTGAAGAATGGCACCATAGGACAGTACTTGTGTTTATAAGTACTAACCTATGGCAGAGTTAATTAGTTTACTATGGCCTAATGTAGATGCTGAGACTTTACTGTGGAGCTAGTTAGGTGGCTCCACAGTAAATATCTCATGCGGATGTGCCCAGTGACTTGTTCCTTTTCCCAATTTCTCCTGTATTTTATTTCCATCTCTTCTTTTTCTTCCACTGGAAAAATTGTGAATGAAAGGGGAAATTTAAACAAGTAGGAAAAAGTGTCTTTTTGTATTGTATGTCTCTCAACATTTTCTAGGGGCAAAAAAGAGAAAATGGGTGGGGGGAGGAGGACAGCAGGATTCTGCTCCCCTCCCCCCCTCCCATTAAAATAAAAAGAAAAAATAGAAATCCCTCAAACTGAGATTTTTTTTGCCAAAACTATTTGAAAAAAAACAAACCTTTTTAGGCTAAAAAATTTCATAAGAGTCCAATGGACCCCTTGCTGCTTTGTAAGATTACAAGTAACATGGTAGAATCCTTCACTTTTTAATGAAAGGAATTTATTTCATTTGTTATTTTCATTCCTTCATATTTTAGTGATATAGTATACAGGTACAGATTAGGCCTGTACGAAGTGACTAGTATTCGCTTCTGATTCAGATTCAGCCGATTCAAGGGACAGTGATTCAATTCGGTGATTCAAATCACTGTCCCAAATTGATTTGGCCTAATCAGATGCGGAGATTTGGCTGCTGCTGAATTGGCACAATCTCCAAATCAAACAGGTCCCATTCTCCGTCCGCTCTCCCAGCCCCATCAATGGCTGCCTCAGCTGGCCCCAGCGTCCCAGCTCTATTAAAAAAAAAAAAAAAAAAAGCCCCGCATTTACTGGCTCCTGCCCGGTGGGGGGCGATCCCCGCTGCACTCCACTGCCCCACACTGTGTGGCGGGGCTCTGCCACGAGCCCCCAGAGGCCCTGACAACCGCTGCAGCAGTTGGTGAGTGCAGAGCTTTTTATTTTTTTTTTAATTTTTTTTTAAGAGCTGGGATGCTGGGGCCTGGTGGGGCAGCCATTGACGGGGCTGGGAGAGTGGGCAAGGGTTGGGGGGGTAATTAGGGGGGCGGTGGGAGCAGCAGGTGATGGGGTCTGGCAGAGGGACCCCATCACCTCCAGCCCCTGCCCCCATGGTCCCTTCCCCTCTCCTTCAGCCCCCGCCCGACTCCCATTTACTGGCACAGAGCCCGGGTCTAGCTCCCTGAGGCATTGAACAGGGACTGCCTGAATCACCGAATCTCCAAATCTTTCTCTGAATCTTTTCTGAATTGATTCGGAGGCTTCAAATTGATTTGGACCTTTTCATTGGTCTCCCGATTCAATTTGCCAAATCAGGCTGAATCTCCTATGAATCAAATCAGCACCTGAAGCTTTGCACAGCCCTAGTATAGATCTTTTCAAGACCTGAAAATCCTTAATACATCAACTTTTTTAAGACACTGTCATATTACTCTTAGGTGTGAGTCAAAGAAAAGCAGTGAGGAGCAAAAGGACCCACCTCTCTCTTACATTAGCTGTTTTTCAAGGTCTCAAACAGGGAGAAATAGAATTACAGTTAGGTGCCAAGGTCCATTTACATACTGCATGAATAGAATAGAATATAACCTACTTCTCTCATTTTAAGGAAGCAGTTTCAAGCTGTCAATATAAGCACTTTGCTGTGGGAAAACCTTTGCAACGCTTTGGAAATGGTGAGATCCAACATCATCCTGATTTTTGATGGAAAGGAATACCACTGTTAAGGGTTAGCTATTGAAATACCTTTGCTCTTGTAGGTCTCAACCCTAGTAGAGTCAATTGTCAGAAACTCTGTGGACCACAGATCAGACAGGAGGATGGAAGGGTCTGTTCAAGAAATATGCAAGACCCAGCCAACTAAGGACTTGGGAAGTCAAGATGAATTCCTTAGCTTGCATCAATATTGAATGGGAAACCAGAAGAGAGAACTGAAGGGATGTGGTTTTTCTTTTTCTTGTTTTTTTTTTTTATCCTGATGTAATAGGCACAAAGGTGCACTAGAAACCCTGGAAAAAACATTTTTACCAACCAGAGTTACCTTCTGTTCCAAACACAGATACTACTGTGTTTTAACTTGGCAAATAATATATATTTTTAAATTGTATATTCTCAAGCTAACCTAAAAGGGTATGGTCTCGCAAATCTTATTTATGTAAGTAATCCTAGTGAAGTCAATGCGATTGGGAATGAGCTGGTGTTGGAGAATCAAACCCTAACATTTTATTATTTCTGTGTTCCTATAATTCCCTTAATTTAATCTTTTCCCTTTCTCTCATCACCAGTAATTGGCAAAACCATTTACATCTGCTAAGACACTTGGCAATCTTAAAACTCATCATTTGGAACAAATGACTGCTGGAGCAGCTGGTAGAGTAAAGCTGATGTCCAACAGAGTTGGCTCCTTTCTGTAAAGCAATGAAGATATCATCCACCTCTGCCCTCCACCTCAACAGAGTCTATGATCCCAGATGCAGAGTCTAGGACTGCAGTATAAAATCAGACAAACACAATGTCAACAGGGAAGCTACCGGTAGCCATGATGGCAGTTTACTTAATGACTTGCATTGCTACTTGGCAAGGGATAAATATTCATATAATCCCTGAGATAACAATGCTCCAGTCTGCAGCTATCAACTTCCATATGCAACTCTTTCAAAGTTTCAGGTGCAACCCTTCTATTGCTCATTCTGTGATTAATGCACAATTTTTAAGCTGCGTCATGAACTTACTGGAGCTATGCCATTTAGTCATACATGGCAAAACTGGCTGAAAACTCAGCCACTGAGAAGAAAAAAATGCATACATTCCCTGGTTTGAAATCAAACTATGACTATACAATTTGTAACTACAGGAGGTGGAGTTCACCAGTGCACAGCAATACAAGCTAATTACTTGAAGCTTTTGTTTAATGCCTACCCATTTTATATTCCTATATTTTTGCAACAGGAAAGAACAGATTCATTTTGCCACACACAGTCTACAGACTGTGCCAAATAAGGAAAAATTGTACTAGTCCCTGTATGTGGACTTTGACAAAAGGAGGATTCAAATATGGGCAAAAAAGTTCTTTTTTTAACTATGTAAAGCAGTGGTTCTCAAACTCTGACAGATTGTGCACCACCAATTTAAAAGGATACAACCTTAAGTACCACCAGCAAATTTTTGTCCTATAAATTAATTATAATAAATCTGTTAACTCGTACCACTGACAGGTTGTCTGTGGACCACTGGTGGCACATGTACCACAGATTGGGAACCGCTGATGTAAAAGAATGGCATAATGTCAATACTGTATTTATATGGGACCTTGTATCTGAAAAAAAAACATTAGTGTCCTTCACCCACACCCTTGGTGAGGTTGGTAGGCAAGAATTATAGTCCATATTTTCCAAATGGAGAAATTGAGGCATAGACAGTTTCAGGATCACATGAGATAAATACAATAGAAGGAACAGGGTGTTGTGACTCAATCCTGTGACTTACCCATGTCACTGTCACTTCTGTCACGGATCATAACTAATAGACGATCAGCACTTCACACAGTATTTCGCAACTCTGAAGCAACTTCTAACAGTGGTTAGTGCAAAGAAATGGCTTTGAGCAATGTAAAGTGGGTGGGGAAAATGTATATCTAGAAGAAAGTACATCTATATCTCTTACTATTGAGGCCTTCTGATGCAGGAAGAGCTAGTTCCTTCTTCTGCTCTACTGCACTTCATTCCTGGGAGCTGGAAGAAGGGCAGGGCAGAGCTGCAATCTGCTGCCTGCATGCTTCAGGCAGGGGTGCGCAGGCAGTGGATTGTGACTCTGCTTTGGCTCCTTATAGCGGTAACAGCATGGTAATGAGCCGGGGCAGGGCCACAATCAGCTGCCTGTGTGCCCCTACCTGGAGCATGCAGGTACCAGATTGCAGCTCTGTCCTGGCCCCGAACCAAACTGCCCTTGCCACAAGATCCCAGCAACTCCAGAAGAGCTCGCTGCCCTGCCCTGCTGTGTGACCTGCCAGTGTGGCTGGGGCAGGTCTCCATGGCAACCCCAGCCTTGCGCTATCACAGCGCAGTGGCAGGAGTCTCCATGGAGACTGTCCCCAGCCATGCGGGCAGGGGCTTCTGGGAAATGAAGCATGGCTGCTGGCCAGATCTGCCATTTTCCCAACCCTGTTGTATACGAATATACCAGGCAATAAACTGCTTAAAGAATGGACTAGAAATGAAGGTACTTAAATTATGACGTTGTGAATATAATTCATTGCCATGAACATTACTGTCACTAGGGGCAAAGGTTGAGATTGATGGAATTTAGTCTCATGAGTTACTTAACTGTTTTTGAAAATATTAATTTATATGATGAATTTATACCAGATACTCCGGAGACAGGAAGAGGACTAAATGTAATCAGCCAGCCTTCCCTGTTAATTAGGGGATGATGATCCATAGCATTCCTTCTCTCCTCCTCCATCCATCTCCATCTGCTGGTGGGAAGACTTTACACACTGACTACACTGACAGATAGGAACATGGAGGAACATGGAAGTGTTACTTCTCATTTCACAGAAATCAGACTTAAACCAACACTTAGCATTTTCTCTACTTGGCGTATTTCTTGCATTAGTTCTTTCTGGTATTTCTTGGACTTTCTACTGTTATCAGTGAGGTGTAGGGTATAAAGTGTAGGATATACGTCTTAGGGATCAAACAAAGACTCTTAGCCTAGGTACAGATAGTCAAAAAAGCCAGAGGCTGAATCAAATCAGTCTTTGCAGGTTAGTCTAAACTGCAGAGATTTAATTGAAACAGAAGTGAACAGACATTTACCTTTGATTTAGGAAATGCAGCCACATGCCTGCAGTGGTTCAGGCCAGAGCTAGAGCACGGTTATCTGGCTATGTGTTCACTTTCTCTTCCTATTGCTCCAAGTCCTCTGGGATTTGCAGTCCAGAATTACAGCAGCAGGACTCTGCAGGGTTGCTCATCACTTCCTCTTCCTCCTTCCAGATGCCTCTGGGATTTGTAGTCCACAGTTGCAGCCAGCAGTAAGTTTAAGCAGGAGAAGGGGTTTTTAACCCCCGTCACTAGCCCCAGACCCCAGCTGGGGTTTGCTGGCGGTGGGGAGGGGGCAGTCCCTGCCCCCCTGCAGACTGGGCTGCATCTCTACCCAGGCTTGCCTCCCCACCCTCTTGTCAGCCAGCCATCACTGCTCCAGCTAGGAAGCAGAGAGGTGAGGCCAGCCCTGCACAGTCCAGCCTAGGGCTGGAAAGCATGCTGGGATGCTGGGGGGACTGGAATTTAACTTGAACCAGGAAGGGGTCTGGGGTAGAAGTTTCATATCCCAAATCAGCTAAGTCTGATACTACATTCAACTGGGTTTATCTTTAAACAGTTTCAGCCATGTTGAAACTGATTTATGTGTACTGAGTTTCCGTTCTGTTACAGGTTTAAACCAATTTATGTGTAATGTCTGTCCTAGCCTTAGATGAAGGGCCAAAAAATAAATTCCTTAGTGGAATTGTCTTGTGGGTTGTCTTGTTCTGTTTGGAGTAGCTATGTTGTAATGATAAAGTTTCTCTTCAGACCTGGTATGCAAAGACTGCCTCTCCTGAAACAAAGACTTCCTATAATTATTTACTTAGAAATGAAGTGACCTATCTATATTCACCAATTCCCTTCAAGGTGCTGTCTTTAGCTTTCTCATCCTGTGAGATAACTTATAAAAAAGGCTACCACCCTAGAAACCCTAAATTGGTGAATTGTTGCATTTTCTAGGTCATCAGGAAGCAGTATGCCATTGGTAGTCCATGAACCAATCTTTGGAAACTACTGTAAAAAATACAGGTTCTGGTCATACTGGGGCAACTAAATGGATATGCTTGGGAATATTTTTCCAACAGCCCCTCTGCATTTCAGTTTTAAAAAACCCTTACAGTTTTTAAAGGAATGGAGAAAACTACATATGAAAAGCAGACATGTAAGCTCAAAATTATCCAAGATTTTTATTCCAAAGAAAAGTATGAAAAAAAAGGATGACTTTCCTGCCACGTATTTAGGGACACAGTCAGCAGCTTATTACAGTCTATATCAAAAGATGGAATTTTGATTATATTGTGCTTTATGGAATGTCTATATCACATACATACCTAGACGCATGGCCATGAAGCACACCAAGCATAGGCTTGGGCAACACATGTGCCAAGTCCCAGAAATGAGGCAGTGTAGCACCTTAGAGGAGCCCCAAGCAAGCACTTGTAGGTATGTCCAAGACTGAGAGCCCAAGATTGGTATTGAGCATGCACTTGGGACCACTCGAAGATAGTTATATTGTCTTACTTTTGGAAGGTATCATGTGTATGGTGCACCCTTCATGATGGTGCTCCTGGACATGATGTAGAGGCAGTGTGACATGCCCTTATTTTGAAAATCAGTAAAAATGACAATGTCTAATTATTATACAGTGTTTTTCATCCTTCACTCTCAAACTGCTTCACAAAACTAAGTATCGTTATCCCCACTGTAGAAGTGTGAAAACTGAGGAACAGAATTGTGAAATGACTTGTTGAAGGGAATCCAGTTCAGATTTGGAGACAGAACCCAGGGCTTTCAAATACCAGTTGAGCACTCAGTAATGAGATACTTTACATAATAATTAATTTAAAAAATAACAGTATCTCACTTCGCTATGTCTTCAGCACCTCTATAATGATTTACTGATAAATAACTAAATGCAGCATTTGATGAAGAAGTAGAGAGAACTTTGACTAAGGTCAGCAGGGAAAGTCTTACACTTATGATATTTCAACAGTGCTCTGATAGTTTCAATAGCTACATAGGGAGTAGAAAGGAGCTCAAGCTTTTTAATGTTTTATCGCAAAGGCCTTCATATTCCTACAGTAAATAGCATGAAGTTCAGTCTTTTGAGTCTGGAAGCCAGCCCTATGTTTTCAAGGAGTCTATGGTCTAAATTAATTGGTGACACGTTATAATGCAGAGTCAATAGGGAGTGCCTCAATATCAACAACTGGGGGGACACAATAGGTTTACTCTAGAGCATTTTCAATTGACCTGGGAAGACAAAGGGACCAGATACATAGCAGACAGTATTTACTCTGGAGGAAATGCTTCTGAGGCAGTCAGAAATAATTTTATGCCAGGTACATATCAGTGTCTACTACCATTGTCAATTTTACTCCAGAATAGCCATGCAAACCAGCTCCCCTGCCACCTAGTGGCCAGGTACTGCTATAGTGCCCACTTTGGGCAGCTAGCTGGTCAGACTGTCAGACAATCCTGCATCAGCTCGTTAAAAAGCATATTTACACTACAGAGTAAAATCTAGGATAAATTACTCGTGAGAAAGCATTTTGTATATCTGTACCCTTGATAAGGACATACCGACAAAAACAGTAAGATACGATGAGCATGTTTTATCTTATACCATTATACAGGTTATTTTCCTAGCACTCTGTTCTCTTTCTTGTGCAAGATAGACTTGTTTACACTTGCTTATATACTGATATACACATATCACCATTTACATCTGATGTGAATTTGACATAGTTTGTTCAAACCTGACTTTTTAACCATTAAAGCTACCCCTTTTGCTTTATCATTGTAAACAAAAGCCGGACCTAAAGGACTATCATTGGATAACAGGTTGGAAACAGATTACTTCTTAAAGATAATAATAGATTTGGAAATAAATTACTTATTAAAGGATGAAAGGGTCAGGACCAGACGCGTGTTTGTTGGTTGTAGGTGGGATTTGTGTCCAAGAGTGATATAGGACCTTGAGGCATTTCCAGTAGGACGCAGTGACTGTTTTTTGAGTCACAATAGGAGAGATATGCTTGTCTCAGTGGTATGTGTGTAGGGGAAACAATGCAGTTTTGACAACATGGATCAAAGCAGGCCCTTTTGGTGAAAGAAAGGGAGCATATCACAATGGTGATCATACTTGTCTTCAGTGTCTAGCCCAGATTAATAAACATGCGTATGCTACAGTGAAGAACTCTGGGCCAGATCTTCAGACAGCGTGGAGCAATATAGCTTCATTATTTCATAGGAGCTAAACCAATGTATACCATATAAAGATGAGTCCCTTTATTTCAATATCTATATCAATATCTATAGCTAGCTCTGTATGTCCTCCAACCTGGTTTTGCTTAGTCTAGGCAACATCTTACCAGTAGAACACCTCATATCTCAGCCTGACAATTACAGACCGCATAAGATTCTTGAGAAACCTGGTGCTAATTCTACTATTTCCTGATGGTGCAACTGTAGTTGAATTGGGCTTATTCTCATGTCCTTTGCTCTCACTTCACCTATTGAAAGGTTTTAGCTACATTGTTGTATTATAGGGGTGAGGTATATTCATGTGGATTGGTGCCAGTTACATCTGAGAGGTAGTTGAGTCAGGAGACTCAGGACTGTGGCACCTAGATTTGGTGCCTGGTTTTTTCATTTTTCATTGACCTGTTATGGGATTTTGGGCATGTAGCTTTGCCATGTCATCTCACTTTTTGCCTGTGGTGCCTATTTCATAACCTATTTCAGACAAGGACTATGCCTTCTCACTGACTGCAAAGCACATATTGCGATGAGAACTGAGTCCTGAGGTGCTACCATGTGCTAAGATGTTAGTAGTAGTAGTAGAAGTAGCAATGGTCAAAGGAATGGGTATACGATTCACATTATACTTAGGGAGTTGCTAACTTCCTTTGCCCAGATGAAAATAGTAGCTATCAAATCAATAAAAACTAAAAGAACATCTTGCCTACTCAAACTTAGGAAAAGGTGGTTTGAAAACTTCTGCAGTTACTGAAAATATAACATGGAATCCTGAAGGACTTTACACACAGACACACATGCACACACACACACGCACACACAAATATATTATGTATTATGAGTTTTCAGATAAATACACTGCTGAATGTCAGAAAAAAAATTAGTTCAGTTAAAAAGGCGTGAAAATACTCTACGGAGAGTGACTTACTAGTGTCTGATTTGGGGAGGGAAGGCAGCTTGACAAAGGAAAAAAGTACTTTTGAATTCTACATGTAGCAGATGTTGTTTTGGTCACTTCCAGCTGGCTGTGAAGTCAGAGCCCCAGAACTGTGGTTTAGTATGTGGTACAAGTGTTGGCTGAATTTATGGTGGAAAAATAAAAGAAGCTTGCATGCAGAACCTGGCATGAATTGTTTAAAAAAGAGAGAGAGAGAAAGAGAGAGAGAGAGAGTGAGAGAGAGAGAAGCCTATGGCTGTCTTCAATTACTTTCCATTACAGCACTGTCTGTATATAATTGCTCCATGTTTTCCATTATGGACTGCCAAATGAACTAGTAACTTAGAGTATAGAATGTACAAATTCCACTGGTGAGGCTGCAGTGTATCAGTAAACAACATGAAACACAATCTCAAATCTCTCTTGACCTGCATGACAGTTACACAGAATTAATCTGGATTTCTCAAGTGTACAACCTTATTTGCCATATCTTCCATCAACAACTGCAACTAAGGGCCAAGGGAAAATCTAAGCACATGGAAGCTTCGATCTTGACTTACGTGCAAGCAGGACTGGGTCACAGCTTGGCAGACAGTTTGGCAGTGTGCTCAGAACCTACTCGCATGCATGCAAAGGGAGATTTGCAGATATGAACAGATCAATGCCTACCTGATTGTTCCTTCTGTTGCATTACAATTAGCCTTTTGAGCAGACAATCAGTGTAGCTGAATTTGCCAAAGGTGATACATTTGAAGACGTGGCCATAAGCATAATTTCAAATTCAGCTGAAATATAAAATACACTTAACTTGTAGCCAGAATAGCCCCATGGGAGGTAACCTATGTCTTCTTTGTGCTTGCTACATCAATCACAGTTATCAGTATGGGAGAGAACAGCCTGTACAGGGCTGCTATGCTCTCTCATGCATTTGCACCGCATCGGGCACAGAACGGGCAGGGTTCTGGATATTAGTCATACCAGTAGAACCAAGAGAAGCATGCTGTGTCGAACTTGACAGGGTATTTTTTCCTTGGAGCAAGAAAAGGTGGAGTATAACTTGGTCAACTCAATCAGGGCTCATGGCAAAACCAGAGCACAATGTACTTACAGTGCCATTTTGCTTTTTGAGGTCTGCAATTAGTAAAGCAGAAGGTTAAATACATGACCCAGAACAGCATAAGCAGAAGGTTAAATAACAGAACCCTATAAGCAGAAGGTTAAATACATGACCCAGAACAGCAATAGTGTAGCTTGTGTACCCACCATCTAATACTGCAATATTAACGACGTTTGCTAACCAGCTCATAACATCTAAAATGGCCATGTAGTTTATTTTTTGCTTTTATTAATTAGTGACAATTTTATATTGGAAACAGTGAGATTACACTCTGACTTCAATGTAACTATACTGTGACTACATGGATCTTTTATTTTAGAAGTGTGACCAAACTGTCTAAATATCTATCTTGAGATGGTAAGTCACAACTTTATTATTATACACTTCAGACTATCTCATCTGTTTCCTTTTGTTCATATGACACATCATGTCAAGTCAGGTCTAAATTCTAGACTGTAGGCTTTTTGGTATTGACTGTCAACTGCATTTCAAGGTGCTCAAGTTAGAGAGTGTACACCCAGTGAAATGCAATGTGAATGAAAAATAGAAGCTATTCCCTAAGGTTATCACCAGAAAAGCAGGGTCTGGCCACTTCACCTTAAGGAGAAATTGAAGGCCAACACAGACTGACCCCAAGCAACAAGTGTTTCTTAAAGCAGAGGTTTTGAGAAGATGGGGAAATTCTGATTGGCTGTGGAAAACACTCAAGCTTACATTTCAGCCATTTGTTAATTGAATTTGGCAGGAGATCCTTGCTTCTTTACATTATCAGCACATTCAGAAACTAAAGCTGTATCAGTTAATGATAATGGAGAAAAATGTCATCTATAACTCTTTCGATGGCTTTTTTTTAAGACTGCTGTGGTGTGGAACAAGAGGAATTACAGCATGTTTCTCTGGTAAACACAGTACTTACATTTTCAATGCAACTGCTATTTCTTGTTTATTTTTAAAAAGTAAAGTGATTAATGATACACAGGAACTATAACATATGGCATACTTGAAGCTGACCTTTCTGTAAAAAGCTGGCTATTTCATTAATGAAATTCCCCACCCCCACAAGAACCATGTGTTAGTTCTGAAAGTATGTCACATTAGTGATAAGAAAGTAAATTTTGTATGTATGCACCAAACAGCAGTTTTCCAACCGTTGGAAAAGAGATCATTTAACAAGAGATGAGCCAGGACTATAATGACATTGGGACAGGACTTTGCATATATTTCTATATTACCTGGAACAATGAGCCCTGATGCTGACTGGGGACAATGGGTAAGATAGCCACATTTTTAAAGAACAGTGGAATGATTTATCCAAACAGTCTTGATCTTAGGAGTCTGGTTCCTAATCATACCCACTATAGTTACTGTATTGAGAAGTCAAATCCCCACTCTGCTAGTCATTAAGGACCAGGTTTTGCCCACCTTAACCATGCTGCATTTTTAATAGTTCCTTGTCATATCCTATCCCCTAACTTTTAGGTTAAAAAATAATATTGGATCCAAAAATTAGAAACAAGGAAGGCCCACTTTCTCCCGTTGTGACCTGGAGAGGACCAAGATTTGGGCACAAAAGAAGACCTTAGCCAATGTACATGGGAAGTGAAGCCAGCTTGATATATATTCCTTTTAAATCTGGAGATTTTCTACTGCTTCCTTTGCACTTAGGGGTGCCAAATGTAACTGTGATGTAGTAACTTCTTGCAGCATGGCCTCTTAACAACATTTAGGGTTTCTAATAGAAATCCATTTGGGACACCTAAAACCATTAACTTTTTGGAAGTCGTCTTCTGCATAGCTACGCAAAGATTAAATAAGTCTGCAGGGTGCGGAATATGGAACAGTAGGGAGAAGCAGACTCTCAGCTTGAAGGCTTTGATACCATAGCAAAAAAACCCAAATTCCCCACAATGTCATGCAAGCCAGCCCATGGCTTCTTCCACAATTCCAATAATCCTTCCGCCTGCTGAAAGGGGGGAAATCACTACAGGACTGTAACTATTTTAATTTAGATTTTTCCAACCCCTCCTGTATATTTTCCCACAAGTGTGTAGCATGAGGCCAGAAGCTTAAGGAAAGTCAGGTCTGAATCTTACGAATTACAATTGCATTTTCAATGGTTACATATAGTGCATTCTCTCCCTGTATCGAAATAATATTATAATAAAAGTCCTTGAGCTTGTTGCTGTATTTGTGTCATGTGCAAATTAGACAAGAATCATTATTTGCAGAAACTAATCCAACCCATTAAAAAAAAAAAGGTTTTAATAATAATAAAAAAATCTCTCTAATGCAGGGCTCTGGTTGAATAGGGCAACTCAAGTGAGCCACTGCTAGAATCAAAAGTTACAGAAACAGCCCACAATCTCTATTTATTTATCCTGAGGCCTGGATATTAAATAACTCAAAAGAAATGCACAATTTGAAAGTCTTTTAGAAAGCTCATACTATGTTCTCTTGAACCCAGGTTTGGAGTCACATTATTTTTATTTCAGGATAATGGACTACCTGCTGTCAGAGAGAGAAAAGGAAGTTTTGGGGAGGAGATGTAGTAGCTGAGTGAAAAAAGAAAAAGGGTAGGAAATAGCTGTGCAAAGGTCAGGCTATAAAGGATTATTGGAAGTTCTGGAGAGTCTGATACCTGGGAGTTGGGATCCAGTCTGGATCACTGTGTAGTGGAGTACCTTCTGGCAGTACTATCTGGCTTGATTTGGTGGTTCTTAGGGGCCATACAGACAAGTTCATCAGCTGAGACTGGGGTTACAGAATCTCTTGGCTGTCTTGGCCTTCTGGGCCACTAAATAGAGACACCAGGTTTTCACAGATAGGGTTTTGGTTGGTGGCTCAGTCACAAATACAGTTTGATGCCATTTGTGATGCTGACCACATGGATTCCCAAAGTTTGGACTGGCAGAACTGGGAAACTGGGTTATTGCCTTAAAAATATATTCTTATTTAAACACCTACATTCTGTAATAGATATTCAAACCCTCAATGGAATAATGCATGCACAAATCATCATACAAACAAAAACCGGATTGGTGTTGCAGATATGTGGATTAAAAAAGTTGGCCTTATAATCATTAAAAGTTTTCTTTTTTTCCTGATTCTTAAACCAGTACTAACAGCAGCTCCCATTACCCGGGCCACCCCTGGCACAGAGATCAGAAATACTAATTGTAACTGAAAGTTCAAGATGGCATGGGAACAATCCACAAAAAGTATATCTGGGAACAAGTTTCAAAGATTGGGAGGTTCCATTGCTTAAGTTTTGGTTGAGGCACTATTAAGAAAATAACTAGACATGAGGTTTGGGGATATTAAGACTTGTGGTAGTCATTTGAGGTCTTTGGAGTTTTGGTACAATCTATTGAGCTGTGAGGTCTGGATCAGAAGTTCAAAGTATAGGGAGAAAGGCCACAAGGATATTCCTTTGGGCCCATTTTTATTAACAATTTTAAACTATCTAGAGTTTACATGTCATGACTAACAATTTTTTTCCTGGACAGGCTTTTGGGCTGACCAACCTGACTGCAAGATTTTTTTGTGGTTCTGTTGTTGTTTTTTAGATGAAGAGAATTGAATAAAATAAGTTCTGGCTGTAGTTCTGTTCTGTCATGAAGTTCTGGTTTAATCTATTTTTGCACCACACAATTTATCAGGAACTATCTTCTCTACAGAATAGCTTGTTAGATTACAAAAAATACAAAACCTATTATATTAAAGTGTTGTTAGGAAAAATATGTAAAGGGTATTACACTACTTTGACCCAATTTCTACCCTTAGTGTGCATTTTCACCAGCATAGATGAAATTATAATTTGGTACCCTGACCTTATTAAAAGAGGTCATTACAGTTGAAATAATCACTGATCCTAGAATCAGATTTTTGCTGCTAGGTATTTATTTCTGTGTAAAGGTTTATGGAACATCATATTCTCACCCTTTAAGACTGATACCCACATATGTAAACACCATTGAGCTTGGTGTGCCCTAGCTTAATCCAGCTTCCCTAAAAATGGCTAAAACAATGGAAATATCTTTCTGAAACCACTGCGGGTAATATCCAATATAGTTAAAAACATCTGACTGCAACCACAAATATGCTGGTATTTGGTTGTGCTATAAAAACATTTTTATGTCAAATACAACTGGGACTAATACAATAAATGACTAGCACAGTTAACCCTTGGAATGAATCAGAGGCCTAATGGATAAGGCAGTCTGAATCTCTTTCATTTTCTTATAAATAGCATAAAAAGTGATTGTATAGTATCCAAGTAATTATTGCAACTATTAGGCTAATTAATATTTATATGACACCTTTCATGCAGAGTGCCATAAACACACTACAAGATTATAAACTATACTAAATGTATATACAGTAAGGCCCAATCCTGCTCTCCACACTTATGCAAAAACCCCCAAGCCATCTCAACAGGAATTTTACCTAAGTTGGCTGCATGGATTCACGTCCTACATACACATACATAGATCTCTTTATCAAACACTAATACCATATTTATTCAAATATAAGACACCGTTTCCCCCAAAATGTGTGTGGCCCATATTGGGCAAACATAATCATGGAAACCTAATGTAAGAATAGGTTTGTGCAGCCCATCTGAATAAGATACATGGTAGTGCCCGCTGTACTTAGCCCCCTCGGTGCCCACTATATTTCAAGTCATGGTGAACCACTACACTAAATAAATTTTTACTTCCTCTTCACCCCCAGAGCTAAGCTTTTGTTCCGATTTTCAGTGATTCCTGTTTCTTCACCAGCCGTAAAAGTCTGACAAACATCAACAAATGGGGCACCAAACAGTTCACCCAGAATCTCACTGTCACAGTACAGTGCTGGCCACCTCTATCACAGGGGCTCCATGCCACGTGCTTGCAGCTCCTGCGCTCCCATTGGGGAAGTCTCGCACTGGACTCTGTGGGGAAGCAGGGGGCGGGGGTCCCTCCACTCCTGGTGGAGTGTGGGGACCTGCGCAGCAGGGCGCGGAGAAAACAGCAGGCTTTAATGTGGGGCTCACTGTTAGTGCTGGAGCTGCAAGCATGCAGCACAGACCCCCTGGCAATAGGGCAGGCTCCACTCCCTCCCCCTGCACAGCGCTGTGATGAGCCATGCGTGCGCCAGGCACAAGTGCCCTGACCTCTCCACCTGCTGCTGCTGCCCGGTACTTGGGGCTGCACGCCATGGAGAGAGTGTGTAAGGGGGTTCCCTACAACCTCCACCCACACACCCGCACCCTGCCCAGCTAAGCTCCATGCTCCCACTTCCGCCCAGCTGCAACTCCAACCCACACTAGCCCTGGTGCTTCCCTACCTGCTGCCCCGAGCAAGCAAGTTCCAGCTGCAGCAGGAACTGTGCTCATAAGCTGTTGGCTGGGCAGAGCCCTTCCACCCAAGAGGGTGGGAGTGAGGCCCAATTGAGTATGTTGGAGGTTGTACATGTGGACGCCTTGCTCCCACCCTCATGGGCAGAAGGGCTGGGAGGGGTTCAATTCATTGGGGGGTGCCACGGGCTGGATGAAAGTGCCTGGCAGGCCTGATGTGGCCTGCAGGCTGTATTTGCCCACCCCTGCTATAGAGTAAATCATGAGCCCTTTGGCTTTGGACTAATATCATGTATAGTAGGTGGGGGCTGTGCGTATAGGTCCTGGCTGGTCCATAGCTGGTCACGCCCACCAGGGTGCATCTGGAGTGGGTGCAGGGCGAGCCAGGGCCATGCATGCAGGTCCCTGCCAGACTGCATGGAGCTGGTGTCAGTGGCAGCAGCAGCTGGAAGGAGCTGCCATGTCCTAGGCTGCCTAGAAATGGAGTCCAGTTTCAGAGCTGCCCCAGCCCTGCTGTACCCCCCAGGGTGGCAAGACACACCATGAGCTGGATGGCAGCTGGTCCAGGCAGGACCAAGGGAACCATGGTGAGCAAGACCAAGTCCTTCCTCAGCCCAGATCTGGCCCATAGGATGATTTTTGCCCACCTCCACTCTGCAGGATCACAGATTACAAGGCTTTGCCTCAAGAGAAAGCCAACATCCACTTTTAGTAGGGCTGTGTGAAACGGCTGCGTTTCGATTCGGTTTTCGATTCAGCTGTTTCAGAGGACAGTGATTCATTTTGCTGTTTTGGATCACTGTCCTGTTTCATTTCAGCCAAATCTCCTCCGAATCTGTTTTGAATGGGTTGCAAGTTTTGCAGAGCCCTACTGCCCAGCCAGGTGGGGCTTGGGGCTGGGGGCCCCAGCGGAAAGCAGGACGGGGCCATGGCTAGCTCATCTTGGGGATGGGGAGGGGTAGGGCTGCTGCCCTCTGTACAGGTGAGGAGACCCCTGCACAGATCTCTGATCCCTGTCATGCTGGGTCATAGGGTAGGAAAGCAGAGCAGAGCGGCAAGCAAGCCTGCTGGTCCCTGCCACACAACTCAGCTCCCTGCCCTCCCCCCCATGCTACCTCAGCAATGTAGGGCTGTGTGGGGCAGGTGGTGATGGCGAGTAGACCCCCTGTGCGGATCTCTGCTCCCTGCAGAGCCGAGTTGCACAGCAGCATACAGCTGTTTCCCTGCAAGCCCGACTCCAAAACTCCGAAATTTTCTGAAATATTTACAAAACTTTTCAGATGCCTCGTTTAGTTTCCGAGATGTTTTGGAGCTTTCTGTTTTGATTCAGATTTGGTGTTTTGGGCACCGAAATGGCCTGAAACACCTCTGAAACTAAACAGCTGCCAAAGTTTCGTACAGCCCTAATTTTTAGCCCTATGCAGGATCTTGGTTTGGTGCCTCTAGAGTCAGAGCTTCCAACAGTTGAGCCTCCTCTAGCATCATACCAGGGGACTGGTTTGGTACTGCTTCAGAAGGAACAGCATCACTGCTGCATGGAATTCAGTCAGGAAGAGCATGTTCAATGAACAGATTACTCAAAATTACTATGCAATTTACAAAAGTCTTAAGGTATGTTTTTATATAAAGTTGGCATTTACGAGGAAAACTGGCCTGCATATTTAATAAATCTAGGATCATATTTCCATGGGTGACTAGTCCCGTCACGAAAAGTGATATTGTCAAAAGTGACTAAGTTCCATTATAAAAAGCCTAAATCTCACCAAAAGTCTACGTTTGAAAGTCTAAATCTTACCAAAATCTATGGAAATTATGCTCCCAAGTCACTTCTGAAAGTGGATTTAGGTGCCCATGTAATTCAGGGGTTTTGAAACTGTTAAAGCTATTTTTCATGTTGGTCAGAATTAAATAAAAATCACTAAGGACTACATACTGGAACTGTAAGTCTCAGCATTACATATTTTATTCTCAGAAAATTAATATGCCATGTTCAATAGCATTTTCAACCCTCCACCAGTCAAGTAGACAGGGGGCATGTCTACACGTGCCATTAATGCACAGCAGTAAACCATGGAGCTTATTGCTCTGCAGTTTATTGCTCCCAGGAAGCTCCCGGGTGCACCATTTACTCACGTGCCTGGACCACATCACACTGAGTCAGGTTAGAGCAGCCCAGGCTGGCATGTGGGTCAGCCCATGGGGCCCCGTGGGTCAGCCTGCCAGCCAAGGACTGCTCCAACCCAACTGAATGTGTTGTACAGGGGCTGGATGGGGCATGAGGGTGCTTCAGTGCAGGCCTAGCCAGCAGACAGTCCTTGCACTGAAGAACCCTTGTGCCCCAGCCAGCATCTACACATGATCCCAGAGCCCAGATTTGGGATGTCACTGCAAGGATTCCTGACCTCATCTGGGCCTCTGACTACTAGCCCGTGGTCCTCATCCATGTGGGCACAAATGATGCAGCCAGGTGTAGTCTGAGTTGTATAATGAGTGACTACAGAGCTCTGGGGGCCTCTTAGGAAGACCGGGGTGCAAGTGATCTTTTCGTCAATCCTCCTGGTCAGCGGTCACTGTCAGTATCACAACACCTGCATCGAAGAAGTCAACCTGCAGCTCCGGAGTTGGTGTCATTGTGTGGGGTTTGGCTTCTTTGACCATGATCTGAACTTCCATGAAAGGGGCATCCTGGGACGTGATAGTCTTAATCTCTCTTCGAAAGGTAAGAGTCTGTTTTCTTACAGTTTGGCGGATCTCCTATGCAGGGCTTTAAACTATGTTCATCAGGGGTGGGGATGCAGACAACAGAAAGAACCTAGGATCAACAAACCATGAGCCACGCACTGGAACAGCCCACATAAATACTAAGGGGCCTGATGGGCATCAGGACAGAGGGGCACGAAGGGCACCCATCGGGGGGCTCAAGTGTCTCTATACTAATACTAGGAGCATGGGGAACAAGCAGGGGGAACTTGTACTCCTGTTCGCAAACAAGAACTTCGACTTAGTTGGGCTAACTGAAACCTGGTGGGACCCTACCCACGATTGGGCAGTAAGCATTGATGGCTGTAGGCTGTACAGATGTGATAGAGTAGGGAAAAAGGTGGGGGTGTTGCTCTCTATGGCAAGTAGCAATATAAAGATGGGCCTGGAGGAAGGGCAAATTGAGGTATTGTGGATCAGAATGCAAGGGGGTTGGGGGGGAAAGGGACTTGGTAGTGGGAGTCACCTACAGGCTGCCACATCAGGATGATGAGTTGGACCTGGAATTCTCCAGACAGTTCTCAGGGGCTGTATGGTCAAGGGACATGGTTGTCATGGGTGACCTAAACTACTCTGACATCTGCTGGGAGGAGCAGTCAGCTAGATCCAACCATTCACGTAGGTTCTTAACCTGCATACAGGACTTTTACCTAACACAGGAGATATACAGTCCCACTAGGGGAAACACATTACTGGACTTGGTGCTGGCTACAGGGGCTGACTTGGTGGGGGATCTAGTGACACAAGCTAACCTAGGGGACGGTGACCATCACTTGATTAAATTTACTATCTGGCGAAGGGTGGGAAAGATAACCAGTTGGGCAGAAATGCTAGGCTTCAGAAAGGCTATCTTCAGTGTGCTCAGGAGATTAATTAGTGAGGGATTGAAGAACAGGAGCATCGATGAAATGGGAGTGCAGGAAAGGTGGTTGTTCCTAAAGGGAACGATCCTACAGGCAGAGAAGGAGACAATCCTATTGCACAAAACAAGTGCAATGGGAAAGGGTTTTTTTCTGCTCCAGCACAGAAAAAAACTCTGCAGCAGGATATTACTTTACCAGTACTTTACAAATGCTATCCTGCTGGAGAGTTTATTAGTTTCCTGACCTGTGACAGGGGTGCTCATGTAGATGCTGAGATGTTTACTGCTCAGTTAATTAGTCAACCGAACAATAAATGTCTCGTGTGGATGCAGCCAAGGTTTGCATACGTCAATTAAAAGATAGGGGACCTTAGAGACCCTAGTTCAGAGAGGCATGGGCTTTTGTCAGAAACAACTTACTTTTTCAGATGCTATCAAAGGACTGGCAGAAAGAAATGGTGTTATATAGATGGGAAGAGACAGGGGGATTGGATCTTCTGAGATGAACAAGGCATTTAACACCTTGAGGGACACTGGTGTTAACAGGCAGTCCAGGTAATGGGATATATAACCACATTGCTGCTGAAACCATGGTTAAAACAATCCAGTCTGTGGATGATTTCTTCCACAATTTTATGCTCTTGTTGGTTTTAAAATTTCTTCTGTTTAAGGACTGCTCCTCTGAGGTCAGTGATGGACTGCCCCAGGTGGTTAAAGTGTTTGCTGTAACTTCCATTCATTTCTAGAACTGATGTTGAATCTGTGCATATATATTCAAATAGATGATGGCATATATGACATTGGTAGAGGAGCAGGTGAACAAAACTAAGATGTTATAATTCATGTTGTTTAGTCCCATGATGATGTTCTCTGTGTGGATGAGGAGTGGAACTGGCACTTGGCTCTGTAGCAAGGCTTGGTGGCTTGGAGAGGGGACACAATAGGGCAGCAATCCAGGAGCTATGAGAGGGCACCAGGATCCCCACCAGGGGTCTTTGCCATGGCATGGACATCCCTGTATTGCCCAACTATAGGACTTTGGCAGTACAGCCCTGCACCCAGCAGTGCATCTAGGGGGGAACAGGGCAAATGGGGTGCATGGAATGGTGCTCCCCTCCCTCTCAGGGAGTTTCTCTTACAGTAGGCACAGCTCTGCGCCTATTAGCACACCTGGAATGGGGGAAAGCAAACAGGGCCCTGGGGGCAGCTCCCAGGAAGCCCACACCATGGGGCTGTTGCCACCAGATTGTCTCTCTCTCTACCACTTCTGTTCAGGCTCTCTGCATAGGGAAGGCAGCAGCAGCTATGATAGCAGCAGCAGCCGCAACAGTACTAGTAGCAGTTGCATTTGCATCTGTTTTCCCTGTGTAGAGAGGCCAGGCAGGTAAGACTTCCTTTTTCCCACCCCACAACACACACATTCACTGGTCAGTATACTCCAGGGGTGGGCAAAATGTGGCCTGCAGGCTGGATGCAGCCTGCTAGGTCATTCTATCCAGCTCATGTGGCCCCTAAAAATTTAGAAAATTAATATTTATCTGCCCCTGGCTGCCTGTCATGCAGCCCTTGGTGGTTTGCCAAAACTCAGTAAGTGTCCCTCCGCCCGAAATAATTGCCCACTCCTGGTATACTCCCTGCTCACCTCCACCCCTGGCCTGCCATGGGCATTGAATGAATTTACTAAACCTCCAGCTTGGTGAGAATTGGAGTTAGTTAATCTGTGTCTGGGGAGATATCATTTGAAGTCAGGAGACTGCCTGTAAACTAGAACAGCATTGTCCCCCAAGGCTACGTTGAGATGGTCATCATTTTCCAGGTGGGGATGGAGGTCATTTATGATGCATCTAAACTCTTCAAGCTGGGGGCTGTAAGTGACAACTAGAGGGACTCTGCTGTCATTGTCACAAGATTGGCATTAAAGCAAGTCAGAGTGGGGCCTGAGTCTGGCTTTGTTAATATGAGTGGTTATGGTTTTGGAATTATACTGCATGTATAAGACATCCTGTTCTAGATCCTTGAGGTGTGTATCCTAGTCAGCAGGATCAGAGCAGATTATGATTGTAATAATGCAGAGCTTGGCTGTAGAAGATGAATCTATTTGTGTGCTTAGAATAAAAGCTGATTGCATGGAGACAGCTGAAGCAGTTGGCTGGTTTCTGGTACAATGTGGTTGTGATGTGGCCATTGTAATGTTTTGCAGTGGTGTCCAGGAAGTGAATTTGCTGGTTGGAATATTCAAGAGTCAGGTTGATGGATGGGTAGAAGTTATGAAAGTCTTGGTGGATTTTTTCACAGAGACTCCTTCTCATGTGTCCACATGATAAAGGTCCATTACATAATGTGGAAAATGAACAATTTCTCATGTGAATCAGCTTGGCTTGGTGATTTGAGAATGGGGTTGGGCAGCCAGAAATCTTCTGAACCCCAGTCCAAGATGTATCAACAACTTGTTTTGTGGCTCCAGGGAAAGTTTGTCTGTCAGTTCCCATCTTCAAAACAGGGGTAATAGTATTAGGTATTGTGATGATTAATTTATGAATGTCTGTACAGGGCCTCAAGATGGAATATGATAAAAGTGCACACCCAATATTTTTACTTAGGGTACATGAGCAAGGACACATGTCATACTCTTAGCATTAAAATTTGCTAGGCATCGGGTTCCTTTTCAGAAGAAAGAGAAGAAGTCTTGCTGAACATACCATTGGAAACAGAAATGGAATATATTTGTCTAAATAAGAACCAATGGTTTTGGCCTCTGGGGCAAAACAGACTTACTGTTTGTAAGCCAATTCAAAATCAGCTGTTGCAGTCTACAATATCTGCAGAAGTATGCATTCTTATAGTATTCCTTGGAGGAAAGTCATTAAAATGCTGTCCACTACCATAAAATAAATGTCAATTTTACAATTCTAAGATAAATAAAGGGGAGTGTTGCAGACTGAAGCAGTAGTCTGTTTAACAGTCACACGTGTGCAGAAACAGTGCAAATCAGATAACTTTTTCCAGCTGCTTGAAAATTTAAGCTTTCCAAGTTTTTCCTGGACCTTCGCTATTAATCCATCAATACGTTACTCCACCAACCTTTAAATTAACTTAAAAATACCAGTGGCATCTGTTTCTGACTTACAAAGAAGTAGCTGATATGTTTTAAATATGTTTATATGCACATACACTCCACTTATCTTCATGTTGGTAGCTTAAATGTTCTTTAATTTTTTCATGCAAGATATATATGAATACACACACACACACACACACACACACACACACACAGAGTTCAACCAACCATCCCCATTCAGCCAAGCACTTAAACACCTAAGCACCTTATTAAAGTTAAATGCTCAAGTAGCCTGCTGAATCATGGACCAGGGCCTTGATGCCATACCACTCAAACCTATGACAGTTATTCCATTGGTTTGGAGTATTATAATAAACTGCCTCAAGCTTAAATATAAGAATGTGAATAGTCTTGGGGCCCCCACTTTTAGTTCTGTGGACAATACTCTGCATGTATTTAGCATCAGTAAATGAAATAAAAAAAAATGACAAAAAGAAACCTTGCATGAAATCCAGGATAGGTGACCACACTTACATATTCTGCTGTTTGGATATGTCAAGTTTTGCAAAACTAACCCATTACAGATTTTTTGTCCTTCAGTCTTTCTATTTCTCAGCTGCATTTTCATTCTAACAACAGAAATGGCAAAATTGCAGTTCTGCTGCATGCTCAGCCTCAGTTTACCAATGATTTCACTACGTTTCATTAGCACTTCAGGCAAACTTGGTTCAGAGTTTCATTTCTCACTGAAATCTTTTGGTGGCTTTACATAGGTTTGATGTGAAATCAGATAAAACATGCATGTTTCCACTAAGTTTTGATCTGAGTATGATGTGTTCAAATATGACATTTGGGGTAGGGGGAAGAGCAGGTAAAACCCCATGAATTGAAAACAAAAGAAAAGTTTGCATGAAAGCCTCAGCAAATTATTTCTGCTAAATTGCACACAACTTCAATGCTGCATAGTGGCTTCTTCTATATCTGATACAGGGGTAATGAACATTCATGGTGAGATAAAGTCTAAATCTATGAGATAAGGCATATATAAAAGTTTTGCTAACCATGGAGTGACTCATTTGCCCACCCAAAATATTAAAAAATAAAGACATATATTGAAGAAAGAAAACAAGACCGTAACTTTAAATTCTCTTTAAAAGCCTTGGCGGAAGGGAAGATTTTTTATATAGACTATAAGGAAGTGCATATTTTATTTTAAAGAAGGAGGAATAAAATAGAATCTGACTGTAACTCCACTAACTAGTGCAAAATCAAGATCTGGCTCACAAGTACTCTGGTATATGTAGTATTCAGATGGTGGAAGTAAGTGGTTTGGATTTGAGAGCTGGCTTGATGTTACGGGTGGATATAACACTGTACTGATTTAAAAGGGTAGGAGCACACATCAGCTGAACCAATACAAATGTTGTCTGCTCCTGTAGAGGTGCAAAGAGACTAAACCACTGTAACATTACAACTGAAAGATACATGTTTAAAGTTACAGTAGTTTTAACTTCACTTACACTGCTATAGCAGTGGACCGAAAAAAACAAAACACATCAGTTTGGTATGAAACATGGTAAGCAAGAATAATTAAAGGTTTGCATAACCATTTTGTGTGCTTACACCCACACTTTCAGATATAAGGCAATAAACTACGAGCAAACATTGGACTAGTAAAAGGTCTTCAAGATCTTTACCAGGGTCCTAGGTTTTCTATTCTAAGATGACGGGGAAGCAGTGCAAAAAGTCATTAACCATGCTCTGCTGGAGGGCACTGTTGATGGGTGAGCAAACGAAGCTGTCATGATTTGTGATTCTAATCAGATGGCTACAGACCACACCAAGGGAAATGCTGATCATTTCTATATGCAATGCATATATAATCTACTTGTTTACACAATGAAGAATGTCAAATTATATCAAAATTAAAATCCCACCAACTTCTCCTTGGACCATTACCTTCCTGCTTCCTTTCACTCCCTCAAAAGAATACTACTAGCCTGTTCGTGTTGATCTACTGGTTGTAATACAGCCACGAATTCCATTTTATTCAGTCTTGTAAGCAGTAGAATTGAGGCAGAAGAATAACAACTCAGTTCTGGGCATTGGGCAGGAGTGGTGGCAGCCGAGCCAAAGGCAAATAGTCATGGCTGGGCCAGCTGCAGTGAAAGCTCCTGCTCTTGCACCTCCTCTAATATGTGAGCACCCATGGCTGGTGCCTGATTGTCCACCTGTAGTTCTACTACTGGTAAAGTTTTTAAAAGGTATGAGATCTAATGGGTGCTAGGCACCTAAACACCTTTAAAAATCTGGCTCTTGAACTCATGTGCAATATTTAAGAGCTCTGCTGAATAAGGACATCTTTCAGCCTGACTGACGTTTAATCACTTTGCTAAATGGCTTCTCTAAATGAGGCATCACCTGAGGACAAAACTTCATCATTATGCTTAAGCAAGAAGTAAGTATAGAAGAAAATACAGGTTGCAGGCCTGCTATCTCATGCATGTAGGAGTACATCACCCTCAAATGAATATTCTTGTTGAAGTCCATAGAAAATGGTGGGGACAGATTTACAGAATTGGGCTCGTGAATATGAAGGACTGTGTGACACTCCAATCCCTGTAGTAGAGAGATGTTGTAGCCAGGGTGGTTCAGAAAATGTAAGATAGGCAAGGATTTTTCTGGTGACCGCTTCTATTGGACAAATTGTACAGCATGTTAGACACATTTCTGCTCACAAGGTACCATTCTTCCGAAGACACCAAACAGCTCTTTCCCACATTTACAGTGAGTTTTTTTCCTACACATATTTTAAGTTTCCCCTAATGCAGATTTACATAAAATCCATAGCCCTCTGCTGGCCCTGCAGAGAATTTTATAAGCTGAGTGGAATTTTGAAAGTTGTGGACAACTTGTCCACTATTATATTTTAACTGCCTTTTTGGACACCAAATACATAAAGTAAATGGCAGACCAAAGGAATGCTTTTCATGCTTTTCTTACTGGAGTGCACAAAGATTCCAAAGATTTTATTAATTCAGTTACATCTATACTCTCAAACCTTTAGGTAATAGAGCGTGAGCTATTTATCTTTTGGTTGCTTGTAAAGAATTCACACTAGATTCACTGCTAAATCATTTTCCCTGTACTACTAGTACAGGAAATTAACTATAAACGAGCTATGAAAGCAAATCATTCTGGTACAATTTTCCATTGATATTACTTTACAATTTTAGTACATTTAGAGGCAAAGCTACATAGATCAAAAACAAGCTTAAAGCACATTAACATACTGATCCTTAAATTACGCTCTTCCCTGTTTTAACAAACACCAGTCATAAGACATTTCTTATTTCTTTGGCCTTACATGCTTTTTAGCTGGAAACATCCATTTGATTATGGTTTTGGGATGTTGCTATAGTTAAGGCCACAAAGACAATTTCATTTTGAGAGTACTGTTTATTGGCATTTAAAGCTTTATAGAAGAAAAGACAAAATAACAAAATCCTGGTGGCCCCGCATGTTTCATATTCTTGTTCAAAAGGTAAATTGCTTTTAAAAGTTCAGTAAAATTCTGGTTGGCAATTTGTGCATCAGCCAGGGAATTTTTCAATAGATGGTGAATTTTTCATAAATTCTTCCCATGACAATAAATTACTTGGTATAAAAAAAAAATCTTGACACTGACTTGAAAATTGCCAAGGACCTAAGTCCTCATTGAGAACTGGTGTCCTTGACATGTTAAAAGAAATAAATGAAACCACATATTCTCATGTGATTTGCTGCAAAGAGTATTTTGTGCCAAAAAATAGGACACGTTTACATGTGCGCTTTACTGTGGAGCAGACTAATAAGCTGCAGAGTCAAGCATCACTGTCAACACATGTGATGCTATTAGGCCACAGAAAAATAGTTAACACTGCCATAAGACAGTACTGTTGGGGGCAGTGGGCTCATCTACATGAGATGTTTACAGCAGTGTTGCCTAATTAGCTATGCAGTAAATGTTTCAGCATCTGCACATGCAGTACTATTAGGGTGGAGTAAACTAACTCCACCATAGGTTAGTACTTGTAAATACAAGTACTATCTTGCAGTGGAGATTTTTACTCTGTAGCTATGCACATGTAAATGTTGATGGGGCTGGCTGGGGCACAAGTGTGCTTCCGTGTGGGGGCTACCTGCTGGCTAGCCCCACACTGGAGCACCCTCATGCCCCAGCCAGCCCCTCCACAGCATGTTGAGCCAGGTCAGAGCAACCCCAAGCTGGCAGCCTGACCCCCTAGGCTCCCTGCCAGCCAGGGCTCCTCCAGCTCAGCTCAATGTGCTGCAGTCCTGGGCGCAAATTTAAACGTGGCACCTGGGTGTAATAAATTCTGGATCAACATGTACTGGAATTTATTGCTGCACAGTAATAGCATATGTAGTTGAGCCCAGTACTACCTTATGGCGGAATAATTAACTTTGATTAAATGCACATGTAGACACTGACCATGGGCATATATTGCACCCGGTCTGCCCAGCCAGCAGGTGGCCAGACTCCTGCCTGCCACCTAGCCACATGGTTCTGCACTCTGAGCACTCTCATGCCCCAGCCAGCCCCTCCACTGCTCAACGCTGCCACCTGGAGCCCAGGGCAGAGCAGGGCAGGAGTGGCCTTGACAAACTGTTCCACCTTGGCTCAAACTGCTGCTGTCCCAGGTGCATGTGTAGATGCTGTACTCCACCTCAAACTGTTCCAGAGTTTATTGCTTTGAATTAATTGCAAGTATAGAGTCACCCACAGACTAGTAACTGCAGTAACTGCTGATGCCTCTCCCATGTAAGGATCTAATTAATCTTCTTTGGCCTTTACAAAGGTATTTTAATAAATTCTTAGAGGAGTGTATTGTGTATGCCAACTTATCTGATGTGGACCTTCTCCTGAGGGGTATTCAACAAACAGAGTTTGAGTGTTTCCTAATTTTTGTTTATATAAATATGTATTAAAAAAAATCAAACATGATAGTTATAGGTCCTGAATACAATAAACAGAGAACACCCAACTTATTTGTGTGTCTGCAGTCTGTGCATTGTATTCAGGTCCAACTATATATAATTTTAAATGATTTTTTTTTTTGTTTAGAATTTTCCTGTAGGAGAAACCAAACTATTTTGGCTGAACAGTTTTGACCAGATCAACTAATAAGAATTTTTTTCATGATCAGTCAACTGAGTAACCTGCCAGTGGATCAAATTTTTCTACTAGGTCTGACTACAAGGTTCTCTTGACTTCAGGAGGGGCTGCAGAAACCATATCAAAAAGGATCTGTCCCAATGGGAAGATAATTCTCCTGGTACTTAGAGCTACCAGTAAGTGACAGTTGCACACCCTGCATCTCAAGAAGACTCAGTATTTAGGTGGCAATAAATTGGGCTACTGCTCATAAAAAGAAAAGTTTGTGTTGATTACTTGCGTGACACCAAAATCCTTTGACTGCATTGCAAGCCTTGCAGCCTATGTAATTTTCTCCCTGTATACTATTAAGATGAAATATAACTTATCTCACCAAACAAACACAAGTCTACTCCCCGGTAGATATTCCCTGGTAGAATGCCAGGACCTTCAGAAGCACTTTATACATTTTGCTTTAACCACAACAAATAGTTACTCAGAGAGTTACTTTGCTAACAAAACTTCTTTTAACTGGTTTCATTCAAGCAGTCTTAAAATAAAATCTTAGCCTATTTATTTTGTCAGGTATAAAGAAAACTGAGAAACTGAATGCATTGTTCCTAAAAGAGCTTATCTGTGAGACAAAGACCTATTTTTCACAGCCAGTTCTGTTTGTACAGTTACCTCATGACATCTATTTGGATTCAGTCCGAAAGGAAAAAGGCCAAATACAGATTTAGAATTTGCCTACTACAGCATAAACATACTTACATTAGTTAGCAAATCCTTTTTGGCAGTCTTTATCTAATCCACATCAAAGTATGTGATATTCAAGAAACAATTCAAACAACATATAAACATGGTAACATTTTATGGACAGTGTTTTTTCAGTAGAATAGGAATCTTTAAAAATTAGAAGGTGCTCCAAAAGGCCCTGATCCACAAACCTCTGAAAGCTAATGTAACCCTTTCCACTGACTTCAACAGGCACTGGACCTGGGCTGTAATGCTGGTGTTCTTTAGATTCACAAACATGAACAGCGTTGATTTTTGTTAAGCCACCATAAAACGGTATGGTTTATTGTTTCACAGAATGCCAGGAAATCAGATGGAGTTTTTCACTACCTTCAGTAAACTTCAGACTAAGTTGTGCCTACATGAGCTTTGATGAGCAGACTATTAGAGGGGATGAAGAAGACCTGACTGTATCGGAGATGGTGAGAAGACTGAAAAAGTTAAGAGAAAGATTCTGGAAAGAAACTGAGGAAATAGAGGACAGGCTGTTGTCTTCAGAACTATTACTTGCCCCAAGCAAAATATGTGAAAATCAATTTAAAGTGCTAAGGTATATCAGAGAAAGCAAGTTGTAGATCAAGGAGGAGAATTTACAAAAAGAGCATAAAGCACTTGCTGCCCAAATCCAACTGAAATTCAGTGGGAGTTTCATATCTAACTCCCTTCCGCTTTTCAAAAAAATCCAAGCCTCAGTTTACAGTAGATTGCAGTAACTTCTGGGAAAGAAATGATCTATATTTCTAACAAGTGTTGAATTTGTTCCAAGGGTAGAGAGGCTCACATGTGTGTGTGTGGAGGTGGGGAGGGGAGTAGAAGGGAGGAGGGCGCTTCATAGGAGGAGGACCTGGACTAGCTATATCTACATGTTTGTCTTTTGGGTTTTAGAATTATAGCAAGCAGAAAATTATATTTTTTTAGGTCAAGAATGTACTAGAGAAATAGTATTAGCTATCATGCAGTGGTATAGTACAGAACTAATTTTTATGATGCTAGGAGTTTATAGTCACTAGTGTAATGATGGATGAGGAGGGGGGCACAAGTCCTGGGTGTTGCTTAATGGGGTGGAGAGGGTCCCCCCCCATAACCCTGAACATACTTTGAAGTGACTCTGGCTCCAGAAGCAGAGAGGACAGAGAAGCAGCAGTGGCACATGTATAGGAGAACCATCCAGAGGGTCACTACTATTGGGAGCAGGGAGGGTGGGAATATCCCATAATTATTTTGCTGACAAAAATTGATGGTTTTTGAGGCTGCTTGACAACGTGTTGGCAGCAAGAAAAAAAAAAGACAAGTGATATCCCTCCTCTCTACCTCCAGCTGCTGCTCATACACTATGCACTGCCACCACTCCTGCATAGTACTGCCCAGTTATGCCTCTTAGTTAATAAGGGCATCATTACATATCAATTTTAGGTGGCTCCTGGAGCTCTTAACCCTTGGATTGTTTATATATTAACACCTAAAACTAGTTTTAAGCAGAATTTAGGTAGCTTAAAGTTAGACCACTCCAGGGCAGGTTTATCTCTGATCTGTGTCACCCAGCTTGTGTTCCGTTAATATCTGGCTATTCCCCACAAACGAACCACTGAAGTTGCAGTCCTCCAGCATTCCTGGATGCAGTGTCCCCTCCCCCAACCCTCCTGTTTTGTGGACAAACTTTCCACTTCCTGACCTCTACTGCCCAGGGGAAGGTTCTGGTACCAAGCCAACTCTCCCTCCCACCCCGCCCAGGGATGCGACCTGCCTACCCCCAGGGGTGCAACCCTGTGCACACAGCCTGCAGAGCAAATGCCAGCTACCCAGGTTGCAGGGGAGTGGAGAGGTAGGTGGGAAATAAGGTAGGGGCCAGACTGAGGCAGAGGCAGAGGCAGTAGTTCCCCAGAAAGTATCTTCCTTCACTGCTCTCACCTTCCAGCCACCATGGGAAGCATAACCAGCACCCCCTGCACTCCAATCCCAAATCCCAAATGATTAAAACCTGAGACCTTCTTTAATTCCTCTTTATTTTTTAACTGGTTTTTACTTCTTTTTGTTATATCTTTCAGTGGCTGACTTCTTCCATTTAACCACCTTCCCCCCGCCTCCATTTCCTTTCCACTTTCCATTTAATTACCCACCCCCTTCCCATTAACTCTCCACCTCCCAGTTTCATGTTTCTGCCCCCCACCCCCCGAACCTGTCTCTTATATACCCCCAACTAGAGCAAGGATTGAAGCTTCTCCTGGCTCCCCCGCCCTGTAGTGGCAACTCATAGCTGTAGCTCCTAGTCAGGACCCTGCTCACTAGCCCTCTAGTGGCAAGTCACAGCTGTGCAGGTGGGGGGCAGTCAGAGAAGGTTTTTAGCCTTAAGGTGTGACTGCTTCAAACTTGAGCTAGCACTAACACGATCAACATTTGAGCAGCTCAAAGTGCAGTGTGTAACAAGGCCCTAAAATAGGGAAGTCAGCTGCACTAGCACATAAGAGGGAACTGCATATTAGATGATGGTATATGGTGGAAGTTATTGGATTAAAACTTCAAAAGACTGACATTAGTTTTATATAATGTCATGGGTAGGAATAAGAGTCAACAGTATTGGACAAAAAACTGTAGTAGAAATTTGGTCTTTAATTTGCTACTGACCAACTGGAAAATGGGTACAAAATAAAGATTTTACACTGATCTGCTGGACTAGTAATTTTCTTCCTTGAGCCTGTGTTTTCCTTCCCACACCCTGTTTGCTTTGTCTATTTGGACTGCAAGCTCTGTGGGTTTAGGATGGTCTCTCCCTTGCATGTCTGTACAGTGCCTAGCCCAATGGGACACTAAGCTTGGCTGGGGTCTCTGGGTCCTCCAGTAGTACAAATAATAAATAAGCAAGAGAACTATTAAGAATAGCTTGGAAAAAGGATCATTATTTAATAAGGTTCTAAATTTCAGTCATTGGAGGGATTCTGGATGCAAATACAGGAAAATTAAACTTTTAAAAGGCCCAACTTGACAAAACAAGGAATATATTAAGTGAAGTAGACTGGCAATGTTTACTAGCAAGAGGTGCTGTAGACGACATTTACTGAAGTTTAAAGAGGTGGCAAAGCTGGCTCAGGGGAAGAGTATACCATTCTATGGAATGAAACCCTACAACTTAAAGCCAGCAAGGATCAATGATAAGTACGTTAAGTTAACTCTAAGTGAAAATGGAGCTCTCGAAAGTCAGAGGGAACAGAAAGCTGCAACACTGCTTTTATAGGAAAAAAATGAAGCCCGAATAGCCCAATATATTTGGTTTAAAAAAATTCTGGAAATAGACTAGGACATGGAAAATAAAATGGAATTAATAGCATCACTAAGGGCCAGACCCAACCCTCCCTGAAAACAGTGGAAAGGTTCAGATGGACTTCAATGGGCCCCGATTAAAGTCCAGCAACAGAACAATAAAGGCATTTCTGGATGGTGAAAAAAGAAATAGAGGCTTCTTTGCATCTGTATTTGATAAGAGAAAAAAAATCTGACTACATCCATGCAGGTACTAATAAGGACAAACGGTAGAAGCCTGTGATGTGAAAAACAGGTAAACAGATGTAGGTGAATGAATTATGAAGGATTATATCTACTGACAAGGCATTACATTTATTGTAGTCTACTGCCCACTACAATATTTATTTTTAATGGTACTTCAAGATTCAAAGTTTGCATGTGTAAATTTAAGTCATACAATGCTATATTTAACTCAACACAAGTTGTGGATTAAGCGCCTTTAGGTAAAAAGTAAGTAGAATTTAAGGCATTAAACAATAAATTTCTTCTAAAAGAAAAATAGCATATTCTTGGAAAGCAGCAGTGAAGGCACCTTCAGCTCTTGCTTTATAAAGTACTTTTACTGTACATTTCTAATCGATAAAGAAAGCAAGATTCATACCTCTAAGAAAAAAATAAATCAAGCCAGGCCAGGTTTTGGGATGAGACCAGAAAGGAACTGGACAGAACATTTTGACTTGTTGGTTGGGCCACTCTCTCTCAACCAGTCATGTGAAAAATAAACAAGCTGAAGCATGAAATATATGTATGGATCTGGCCAAACATATGCTCTGCATTTAGACACTTCATAATCTTAGCAAGCCCAGGCATACCTGAACAAAAGTCTTCACATTCTACATGTGATTATGTAAATCTACCCTTCTTTGCATATAGCAGCAAATCTCTAGGAACGGTAAAGAGTATTGTACCGGTGTTATTTCATGGATTTTACTCCCTTCATACTGTGCTATTCCTTTGTTCCCTAGAATATTTTACCTTTTGGACTAGTAAATCCTTGGAATCAAAATTAATGCTATTTTTCCATACTTTTACTGTAACTTCTGCATTCTACTGACCCAGCTCCGTTAGAAGGACTGCGAAGATAGACCAGGCTCCATCAAAGTGTGCATATTCTGTACAGACAAATGAATTCTCTGGGACAGATCTTAATGCTGCTCTTTGGAAAACAAACAGTAAGTACAAAGTTCTCTTCTGTATCCCTCAAGTTACTAACAGAACATAAACATTGTTTGTAAGACATACTTTAGTCCACAGTTACAAGCTGATTTCTATTCCATCTATACCTTCTGAGACTGGTATATACTCACAACTCAACCATGGTGCTTTCCTTTGAAAAGTAGTTCCTCTTGGGTACCAGGTTTCAGATGAAGTACAAATGCTGAATATGAGTAATACAACATCAGTACACTTTGGATGCTACTGAAATGCCTAAATAGATAAGTTCTTTTCATTTTTCCATAAAGCACATTTCAAGTGTAGAGAGGTGGTAAGCTATGTTAGTCTGAAGTCAAGTGGAAGGTAGGACACGTTACACTTAAAATGGGATTAACTGGTTAAATTGCAAACTGACCACATATTAAAGCAATTAATGGTGCAATAAAAGGAAGAATATCCACAAAATACGTGTAATAACTTTGTAGCTCCTTACTATCACACCATTAATTGAATACATGATCAGGGGCCCCTGTGGCTGGGATCCCCATCAGCTGATCAGGGCTCCCAGCCAGTAAGCCATGTGCACCACAGACCCTGGAAGCTCATAACTGGTGGGACTCCCAGCCACTGGGATGCTCCAGGTATCCCAGTGGCTGGGAGGCAACAACTGGTGCAGTCTCTCAGATGTGGGGGCACCCCATGTACCCCCACTACCAGAATCCTGCAGTAGCTGCAGACTGCCAATGGTGTGGGTGCCTGGGGCACCCCCATGGCTGGAAGATTGCATGAGCTTTGATCTTTCAGCTGCAGGGGTGCCCCATGGTTAGAAGTCCTGCCAGCTGAGAAAGTTCCTAGCTGCAGGAGTTTCTACTTGCCAGTGCACGGAGAGCCTAGGATCATGATCATTCTTGGTTGTGATTGTGCACGTGTGGCAGAGTGCTATTGTGTGGATCATACATCAGATCCTATTGTACCTTTACCTGCACATCTAAGGGGCCCATAGGCTATAAGAATGAGTACTATAGACAAATAATTACTCCCTCCCAGATGTCACATTTGCCTCGGGATAAATCATTTCAGCCTGGGATAAAGTGTAATTGTTCAGATGTCTATGTCTATTGTCCTGGGATAAATCCTAAAAAAAAATAAATCTCTCATTTATCATTTCACATGATAAGAAGTACTAATAATTCATCCTGGGATATTGCAAAATGCAGCTGAATGCTATTCTGGAACAGAATCATTGAATCAACACTGGAAAGTGGCAGTGCATTCAGGCACTTACTAAACCCTGATTAGAAGAGTGATGTGCATACATCCAATCCCAGGATATTTCTGTTCCAGGACAAACACAGGCAGAACTTGTCCAGGGAGTAATGCAATGCCTGTTCCTAGTTTTACTAACTAGTTCAGAGAGACATGAGCTTTTGAAGGTAACAGTGATTTCCGGTGTAGATTTATCAAGGAAGGTGAAATGCTTTAAAGTCACTGCAAGGCAGCTGACTGTTGGGTGGGAGGAGGGTGGAGAGTGGAAGGTGTTACAACAATCATCTTCCAAAAAGAATTCCAGAAACAAAAACATTTAGACTGACAAAAGACATATTAGGTCATCTAATCTACTGATTGCCAAGTACATGATTGTTCTGTATGGTACATTCTCAAATGTTTTGTTCAGTGCAGTTTTACATGTCCAAAAAGATTGAGCTTCTGGGTTTCCTCCACTTCCTCCAGCAGGCTCATTCTAATATTTCAGAGCTTTTTCCCCCGATACTGTAACACAAAGCTCCTGCCATCATTTGATTATATAAACCACAACACATGGCTGAATGAACATTATGCTCAAAAAATAGCAACTTATGAGAGAAGTATGTAGAATTTTAGAGGACTTGCCATACCCTGTTCTTGTATGGATTATTGCTATCATAAAATAGAGTTACTGAGACTATACTCTAGACAAATAATTCTTCCCTCCCTTTTCTCCCTCCAGTATACATCTCTCTCTCTCTTCAAATGTTTTATTCTTTCTTTTAACTACATTATACATAATCCAGTCAACACACTAATAGATATTATAAAGGAATATTGTACTAAATTAAAAACAAAGTTGATGGCCAGTCATATATAAAAAAAATGATGCTTATCTGATTATTATTTTTACCTGATGTTGGTTAGGCTGCAGTACTGCAGAGAAGCAGCTACAGTTTACAGTAGACTAAAAGCTGAATATGAGCCTACAGTGTGTTCTTGTTGCAAAAGAAAGCCAGCAGAATCCTGGGTTGTATCAACAAGTTTCACTTGCAGATCAAAGGAAGTGATTCTTCCACTCTTCTCACCATTGGTAAAGCCTCACCTGGAGTACTGTGTCCAGTTTGAGCCCCACGCTTCAAAAAGGATGTGAACAGTTTGGAAAGAGTTCAGTGCAGAGCAACAAAAATTATTAGGGTCTTGGAAGCAAGATTTATGGGGAAAACTGAAAAAAAACTAGGGCTATTTAGTTTGGAGAAGAGAAGCCTGAAGGGGGATTTGATAACAGTCTTCAAAAATCTGAACAGTGATTACAGAGAGGATGGTGATGCACTTTTCTCTGTAGGGGACAGGACTAGCAGCAATGGCCTCAAGCTGCAGGGAGGGAGATTCAGATTGGAGATGAGGAGGAACTTTGTGACTATAGGGTGCTCAAACACTGGAACAGGCGACCTAGAGAGGTTGTAGAATCTCCATCTTTGGAAGTTTTCAAGAGCAGGTGAGACAGACACTTAGCTGGGATGGTTTAGTTGAGGAAGATCCTACCTTGAGCAAGAGGCTGGACTAGATGACCTTGTGAGGTTCCTTCCAGCACTACTGGTATATGATCTTACGATCTATTTATCAACTGAGTTACTTTGCGCATTTGAGGGGAGCTTTAGCCAAATCAGGGAAAATAATTGTACACACACTTAAGGTTCACATGTGTAAGTTAGTAGAATCATGTATCAGTGCATTGTTGAATCACATTCTTTAGGGTATGTCCGCACTGCTTCCAACGCAAGCTTGGCGACACTGCTGAGAAATAAGTACTGCCCCCTCATGCACACTCAAGTCTGCAAATTAAGCATCAATGGCTTGGAGGCACCCCAGAGCACGTAATCACAGAATCATAGAAAATTAGGGTTGGAAGGGACCTCAGAGGATCAGCTATAGTCCAAACCCCTGCTCAAAGCAGGGACATCCCCAATTAAGGCTTTGTCTAGCCAGGCCTTAAAAATTTCCAAGGATAGAGATTCCACAACCTCTCTGGGTAACCAGTTCCACTGCTTTACTACCCTCCTCGTGTCAACATTTTTCCTCATATTTAACCTAAACTCTATTTGCTGCAACTTGAGATCATTGCTCCGTGTTCTGACATCTGCCACCAAGAGAAAACAGTCTAGCTCCATCCTCTTTGGAGCCACCTTCAGGTAGTGGAAGGCTGCTATTAAATCCTGCCTCACTCTTCTTTTCTCCAGACTAAATAAACCCGGTTCCCTCAGCCTCTCCTCAGAAGTCATTTGCCCCAGTCCCCTAGCCATTTTTGTTGTTCTCTGCTGGACTTTCTCCAATTTGTCCACATCCTTTCTGTAGTGGAGGCCCAAAACTGAACATGGTACTCCACATGTGGCCTCAACCAGTGCTGGATAGAGAGGAATAATCACTTCCCTTGATCTGCTGGCAACACTTCTATCAATGCATCCCAGTATGCTGTTAGCCTTCTTGGCAACAAGGGCACACTGCTGGCTCATAATCAGCTTATTTTCCACTGTAGCCCCCAGGTCCTTTGCTGCAAGGCTGCTGCCCCCAGCCTGTACTGGTGCATGGGATTTTTCTGGCCCAACTGCAGGACTTTGCACTTGTCCTTATTGAACCTCATGAGATTTCTTTTGGTCCAATCCTCCAATTTGTCTAGGTCTGTCTGAATCCTAATCCTATCCTCCAGAGTATCTACTACTCCCCACAGCTTTGTGTCATCTGCAGACTTGCTGAGGGTGCACTCTATGCCATCTTCCAGGTCATTGATGAAGACATTGAACAAAACTAGACCCAGGACTGACCCTTGGGGCACTCCACTTGATACCGGCTGTCAAGTAGACATTGAGCCATTGAATACTTCCCTCTGAGCCTGATGATCCAGCCAGTTTTCTATTCACCTTATGGTCCACTCATCCAACCTGTATTTCCTTAGCTTGCCTGGAAGAATGTTGTGGGAGACTGTATCAAAAGCCTTGCTAAGTCAAGCATGCATCCCAGTACTGCCCTCAGGCTGCTACACATGCTCACAGCTGGTCAAAAGCCATCAACACAACCTAATTTGTGGACCTGCGAGTGAACACAGTATATATATGTATGGGGCTTTATTTCTTGGTGGTGCTCTTGGGCTCACTCTGAGGGGTTACACACATTCCTTCTCTGTCAGACAATTGAAGGAAGGTCATTTTGTGCCTGAAAGCTTATCTAACATCTCTACAAATTGTAAAGCTGGTGTAATCAAAGATATTATCAAACACATATTGCTGGTCTCTTATTCACTGGATCATCACAACTACAACATAACTGCAGTACTGTTCCATTCTGTAGTCAGCTTTGTCTTGGACATCTTATTGAAGGATTAGTGCCTTTATTTTTTCTACCTGAGCTTTAGGTCTTTAACCAGCAAGGGAAATAAAATTACAAGTTGGCTGGAACTTGAATTCATTAAATTTAAAACAGGAAGTAAAAAGCACCATCAGAATAATTAACCACTGAAACAGCTTTTCAAATGCGATGGTTTTTAGAACTATTCTACAACAACTTATGAATACTGTGTGTTGGTCTCATTATTGATAGGTTTTCTGTATGAATATATTGGTTTAGGTTTGCAGGAGGCTGTAAGGAAAAGAAAAAAAAGAGGGACTCAAGATAAGCTACTTTTCAGCAAATACTTGGGGACTGCTAAATGATAATTCCAGGACAGAAGAAAGCCCATGAAATATGGGAGAGCAAAAGAAGTGTATCAGATTGATAAAGAATACTGTCTCATGAGAGGGAATATAGCTGTTTTGGAGAATGAGACCAACACAAGCACTCAGTAGGGGTATCTGAAGAAGTTAGGCATACTTGGCTGCATTGAGGGCATGGTACGCCTAAGATAAGATAGGCATGCATGTGAATGGTCATGGCATTCTCTCTCTCTAAATGCTTTGCTCCAATTAAACAAACAAACAAAAAAACCCCATTATTATTTGGGTTTGGTGTCAGTATACAGCCTTGGTCACAGACTCCTGAAGGAGAGAATGTATGTGTCCCAACTCAGCGGGACCTGCAAAATGAGAATGGTTGGAAACAGAGTAGGGCTGTGTGAAACTTTGGGTGCTGATTCAATTTGGAGGAAATTCGGCCCAATTTGGCGGCTGAATCTCCAAATCTGAATCGAATCCGGAGGCCAATAAAAAGGTCCAAATCAATTTGGAAAAGATTCAGAGAGATTTGGAGATTTGGGCAGTCCCCGCTTGCCACTGCAGGGAGCTGGACCCAGACTCCATGCTGGTAAGTAGGGGTGGGGGAGGGGACCATGGGGGGACACCTGCCAGACCCCATCCCCTGCCTGCTCCCCCAGGCCCCCTGAACGCCCCCCACCTGCTCTCCCAGCCCTGTCAGTGGCTGCCTTGCCAGGCCCCAGCACCCTGGCTCTTTAGAAAATAATTTTTAAAAAAGCCCTGCACTCACTGACTGCTGCAGCAGCCATTGGGGCCTCTGGGGGCTCACGGCAGAGCCGCCCCCATGCAGTGCAGGGCAATGGGGTGTAGCTGGTGAGTGCTGGGCTTTTTTATTTTTATTTTTTAAGAGCCAGGATACTGGGGCCAGGCAGGTCAGCCATTGACGTGGCTGGGAGAGCAGGCAGGGGATGGTACCTGTTTGATTCAGAGGTTCAGCCAAATCAATTCAGGACAGTGATTCAAATCACCAAATCGAATCACTGTCTCCCAAAGTGGCCAAATCTGAATCTGAAGCGAATCCTTGCCGCTTCACACTGGCCTTAAACAAGAGTATTGTAGCTCAGGACCCAATCTAAAAATTGTGAACTGGGCAATTCTGCTGCAGGGTAGGTAAAGACATGGGACTAGCCAGAGAGGAGAAAGAAGTGTAGCTAGCTCTGTAACTGTGACCCAGGGCTATAATGAATTTTCCATCACTTGTAACCTAAAAATCCAAGTTCAATGGCTTTCAAAAAGATATGCTGTGGTAAAACTGTAGGTTGCTGGGCTCACAGCTGGAGGTCAAATTAGATTATCATAACTGGATGCTTCTGGCCTTAAAGTCTATGGAACATTCAAGGGACTATATTTTTAAAGGTATTTAAAATTCACTGGAATTGGAGCCAGATATTTACAGATATCTAGCTGCCTATGTCAGTAAGAATGATTTAATATTTATTTGATAATCTCCATATCTGTCACCATGGCTTCCCCCTCATCTCAGCTTCTGTGCACTGAGACCCTCCAAAAGTGACATTGACCTTATCTAGTCTAGAGTCACTAAAAAGCAAGAAAGAATATTTAAAAACCCTTTAATTTCATCCCTCACGTTTTACTGGTTTTAAAATAGGACGTTGTTTTGTGTGATAAAGCTAATGAGATCCAGCCTGCATGGTTCCAGTCCTGTGCAGAATGGCCAATAAGTTGTCAAAAACACTTTGCCAGTTCAATAAAGTGGGTCAAATGCAACTGCATTTCTAAACTGGAAAACGAAAAAATGTCACCACACTGTTGGGAATCAGTGAAGGTGGTGAAACTAACAACACTGAAACCAAAGCCATGCCAGTGTGAGACTGAGGTTTTGCCATAACTTATGCAGCAGAATGGAGTCTGGAGAATTGCTGATTTCTTAGAAGCAGAGTGTATAAAATAGACTTTTATAGCTTTAAAGGGGGTGGAGTGTCTCCTGTGAGATTTTAATGAACAGACATTAAGGCCTGGACTATAAATAAGTCACTTGGAGGACTGGTATGTATGCACAGTAGTGTAACATTCCTGTTGATTTTATTTCCTGTACTTACAGTCCCTCAGTGGAATGACAGTTAATATTTACTAGTGCTGGTGCTTGGAAAAAATACCCCCAGCAAAGCAAAATCACTTTACATTTACTTTACTTGCAAGCTTGAGGCACAGAAAGAGGAAGAGCTGAACTAAAATGAACTGAGGTTAAAAATTTAAGTACTTAAATAATGTTTTTAAAAGAACCCTCATAAAGTTTAATAAGTCAAAATATGAAATATTCACTTATGTATGGCTCAGTTATGTATGGCTGGGCTTGTTTTGTAAATCAACCCCTTCTCCTTCTCTATCCCCACATGTTGGGTGCCTGTTGTTTCTTCAAACACTTAAGTGCTCTGGTTTAGCATTTGTCACAGCTCTCCTCTACCAGTGGTTGATACATCCACTTGTCACAGGATCATCTCTTGAACCCTGAGAATGGGAGCTACAATAATATGCCTACAAATAACTTATTTACACTGGAAACTTTTTACAACATTAACATTCAGAAAAGGGGATAAATAAAGGGGTTATATAGGTGCTCTATTTCCAAGCTTGTATCAGTGGATAACATTTGCTTTGAGACTAATAGTTCTGGGCCCTTTCTACAGATTGTTTTCCTCTACTCTACTCCACTGTACTGGAGAGGTGGACAAAAAGGGACATAGCTGGTACATCGCTGGGGACCTTTGGCTGCTGCCGTGGTATGTTGATAACCAGGCACTAGTTAAAACAGGATAAGGTTACTTTGCTGGGCTGTCTCCACAATCAGGAGAACTCAAACATGATGCAAACCCCAACTTTGTTCTACTCATGTGCTAGATGCAGCTCAGCCAGACCAGAGAATATGGGCTACATGGACATATCCAATTCAGACAGCAAACTGTAATCCCTGAGATCCATAAATGATTCCATGGTGGAAGGATGCAGTCCTACCACATTTAACAGTTACTTTTCCAATTCATTCATATTTTATACTCCTGGGGGAACCAAGGTGAAAAAATTCAGAAGGATTTGGGATAATGATAAAAATTTGTAGGCAACTGGTAGACCTTTTCAAAACATGGCCTCCAATTTTTCATGTTTGGCTAGCGACAGACATTCAAAAAGGCTGAGCCTGAACTGATTCAATCTTTGCAGGTTAATCTAACCTGCCTAGGCTGAATCAGTCTGTAAGTGCACAGAAATCCCCTCTGGACTGAAAGAAAATGCAGGCACATGCCTGCAGTGGCTCAGGCTAGAAACTGGGAGGCACTAGAGCAGCCCTCCCTTTCCTTCCTAAGTGCTGAGCTGAGGGTAGTGAGGGGACATGGCCAGGCCACCCAGAAGGATGCTCTGATTAGGGAGGGATCCCCCTATACCCCACCTTGCTGGTCAGTGAGGGAGCCAGCTGGGATTTACACAGCATTTAGTTACACAGCAGGGAGCATTTATCACCCCCTCAGAAAAACAAAAGGACCTCTCATTAGTTTAAGCTCTTCTTAAAAAACTTGTTCCAAAGAAGGAACAGAGGGACATTACCAGCTACCTGTTGATTAGCTCCAAAGATCCCTAAGCAGTATAGTCCTATCTGCTGTTGTCCTGTCTCCCACAACACAGACCGTAGTCAGTATGTGGTCTGCTGCGAGGTGCCTGTGTAAGGCAGAGGGGACAGGGGAATCCCTGCTTCAGCAGGGAGTGCTGGGGGGAGGTAGGGGGAGCAGGAGAAAGCCAGGCAGATGCCACTGTACCTGCAGTCTCTGCTGGAGCTGCAGCCAGTGAGCAGAGGGGAGGGGAGGGGCCAGCCCAGCATCTTGGCGCAGAGAGCCCCTCCCCAGCCCAGAAAACACGTCAGGATGCTGGGGGACTCTGATTTAACTTAAACCAGCAAGGGGTCTGGGGCAGCCATTGCATACACTGGTTTGACCCAAATCAGTTAAGTCTGATACTATATTCAGCCAGGATTATCTCAAACTGGTTTCAGCTATTTTCAAACTGGTTTACGTGCACTGAATATCTGTTCTGTTACAGGTTAAAGCCAGTTTCTGATCACTTAAACTGGTTTATGTCTAATGTCTGTCTCTAGCCTTCTTCAGGTCTGTATCCACTGTTACCAATGCTCTCACTGTAACAAGTCTTGGATTTGATAAAGTCTAAGTGACTTTTGTCCAGGTATCAGTGGGATCAGCATCTGGCCTCCAATATGCTGATTCATGTCATGCAATATTAGAATTCAAAGCTTTGAAAGTGTATTTCCATGTGGGTTACAATGAGAAACAATAGTAGCCTGCTGGGCCTTTCTGGCACTTTGATCTTTGTTTGGCATTGGTCTCTAGCACTTCTTACTTTTCTCTGAAAATGTTTGGAGCACAGTGCTTTCATTTCATCCAAGTCTGAGGACAAGTCTTAGGACTATAGTTGCAAAATTGTATGTGGCCTAGAGGAATGAGAGAACTATTTTGCATAGAAAGACTAAAAACCAAAATGGTATTAGTGTGCTTTATAGCATTGCTGTACATTTTCTGTATATGAAAAAATGTAGGCATAAAGCTTGCATAAACTAAAAAAAAAGCTTAGATACGTAGACTGCACCTGTATTATAGAGGATAATTTTGATATACTGATCCTTAGGCACCAATACAATTAAAAGTATGCAAATACATTTGTTTCTGGTATTAATATAGTGTACGTTGGTGCATACCCCAGATAGCATTTATATTTATTACGTTTGTCACATACTTAGAAATAATTCTCTCACAGACAGTGACATTTGAGAAAACCAATAGCCCTTTTAACAGAGAAGGCAGCACAGGATTAAATGCAAGTGACTGGAATTGTTTCAGCTTGGTTTCTATTGAGAGCTGCATTTTATCACCTGATGAATCATTACTGCACATAAATGCTGATGAAATCTAACCACAGTGCAAACAAGTCCACTACATTCCACTTTTCAGACCTGCTGCTGACATGACTATACCTGAGCCTAGAAGGACAACTTTGTCTTATGATGCACAATACATACTATATGGGCCCAATCCTCCATGTTGCTCACCATCACTCTGGATTCCCATATCCTCAATGGAAATTCAAGGCTTTAATATCTTTTTATTTAAAAGTTAGGATTACAAATCCATATTGCCCATCCATATACTTCAAGTCCCTTTACAAAGGAGAGGAAGTGCCATTATTCCAGCTTCAGCTAAGGGAAGTGGCACAAAGAAAAGTGTTAACAGCTTTCCCAGTACCACACAGCAGCTCACAGCAAGACCAGAAATGGATGCAGCCACCTACGTCCCGGTCTAAAATGATGTCCCTCAGTTTCTCCCATTTTTAAACATGCTTCAAAAGCTAACAAAGTGGTATGCTCTTAGGGTATGGATATACATATGTTTTAAAAGGAGAGGCTTAAAAGGGCAGGAGGAGCTGCAACTGCTCAGGGTCAACCAGCAACAGCAGGAATTTCCAGGTGCAAGAGGCTATAGCGATACAAATGTAGCAAAACCAAAGCAGCAATAACCCTGCTTCATCCACGGTCAAAGCTGGGAGGAGGATTTAGTTCCTGTGTAGCTATAGGCTCATGCACAGGCAGTGGTTACAGTGTAACCCCTGCTGTCCAGTCCTAAGCAGCAGCTTTTGAAGCCATTCCAAGTGTACACTTGTCCATACCCTCAGGGTCTTTTTCGTTAACATTGCAAACAGCTGTGTCTTCTGCCAGAAAAATTTGTATTTTGTGCTGATAAACCCATGCCAGTAGAATGACAAATGCCCCAACTCCTACTAACCTCAGTGAAAACTGAAAGCACTGCAGAAGGTGCTTAGGACTTTGCAGTTGTACGTGGGAAAGGAAGACAGGAACCCTAAAAACCTGTGCTTAAGCACCCTTTTAACTACATTTCCTGTTTTTTTAAAAGCAAGGGGAAGAAATAATTGATTCAAGATAAGATTTAAAACAAAAAACAAAAGAAAAAAAAACTATTATGCTTTTCAGCTGCATACAAGACAGTTTCAAACCTTGTAATGCTAGCCTGGAACAATGGTTTTAAATTATCGCCTCTTGTGATTTTATCATGAGTCTCATGATAAAATTTAATGATCTTCTTAAAGCCCTGAAGTCTTGGAGTTATACGCCTATGGGTGAATCTTAGCTTTCATTTTCAAAAATATATTTTTAGTCTACTTGGTCATAGAGGAGAGTTGGATACCATCAATGTTAATGCCTCAGAAACCAAAGGAAGGAAAATCCTAACTTTTTTTAAAATGATTTTCAAGCAAATCTTGTATTTTGCTGAAGCCTGACTCTTGGCTTGAATACCTGGGATTGACCACACTGAATCATTCATTTTATTTATTTCTGTTTCTTCATGATTATTCTAAATGCAAGACACTTTGTAGTAAGTAGGGCCAGATAGTAATGAGGCTTGCTAACCACAGGAGAAAGGGAGAGAAGGGAGTTTGGTCTGGGGTTTTTTCAGCCCCAACTCCAGTATACCCACCCCACCCTCCAGTGCCAGCTGAGGAACCCCTAGAATGAGCTCCCTCTGCTCTCTTTCCCCTCCCTCCCATTTTGAAAACTTTGCAGCCTTGCAGAGAGGAGGGGCTATTGCTGGGGAAAACAGTTGCAGTCTGCAGCCAGCAGCTAGATTCCCCTCCCTCCTGGAATCAACAGTGAACTTCTGTGGTCCAGGGATTGTTGTAACTCAGAACAAAGTGTTCTCAGTTACAGCGGGGAGCTGCACTTCTGTCTGCACCCTTAGGGAGTAACAGTGGTGGTAGCCAAGTGAAACTGTTCTCCCTTAACAGCTGCCCCTGAGCTCTGAGACCACACAGGGATTTGTTCATCTCTGTCTCCCCTCCTCTGCTTGGAGAAACATACTCAAACTGCAAGGAGGAGCAGAGAGGATGACTTGACCAGGAGTTTGCCTAGGAGCTGGCTGAGGCAGCTTGCTCCAGGACCATGGTTGTCATGGGTGACTTCAATTTCCCAGACATCTCGTGAGAGGATCACTCAGCAAAATCTGAGCGGTCGCAGAGCTTCCTCTCGTGTGTGGATGACTTCTACCTGACTCAAAAAGTCTATGGGCCAATGAGAGGCAAAGCGCTGCTCGACCTGGTACTGGCTACTGGGGATGACCTAGTTGGCGACCTAGTGATCGATGGGAAGCTGGGTGACAGCGACCACGAGCTGATCACCTTCACCATCCGCCGAAAAGCTGGCAAGTCAGTCAGCAACACGGAAGTCCTTGACTTGAGGAAAGCCGACTTTGACAAGCTCAGGAGGCTTGTCAGTGAGGCCCTAAGGGACTGTGATCACAGGGAGAGGGGAGTTCAAGAAGAGTGGTTGCTCCTCAAGGGAGCGATCCTCAATGCACAAACTCAGTCTATTCCATCTCGGAGGAAAGGCAGCAAGAGGGCACAGCAGCCCCCCTGGCTCTCCAGGGACCTAGCAGACCTCCTGAGGCTAAAAAGAAAGGCCTACAAAGGATGGAGGATGGGAGTCACCTCCAAGGAAGATTATTCTGCACTGGTCCGGTCCTGTAGGGAGCTGACCAGGAAAGCCAAGGCTGCAACTGAACTCCAGCTAGCTTTGAGCATCAAGGACAATAAAAAGTCCTTTTTCAGATATGTGGGGAGCCGGAGGAAAAGCAGGGGCAACACTGGACCCCTGCTGAACCAGATGGGGCAACTGACAACTGACACCCAGGAAAAAGCCAACCTATTAAATAGGTACTTTGCGTCAGTCTTTCATCAGCCCCATGGGACGCCCATGCCCGCTACAGGGCCGGGAAGTCCGGGTGAGGGTGATCCCCTGCCCTCCATTAATGCTGACTTCGTGAAGGAACATCTTGAGAAGCTGGATACCTTCAAGTCAGCCGGCCCTGACAATCTTCACCCCAGGGTACTCAAGGAGCTGGCGAGCATCATAGCCCAGCCTCTAGCGCAGATCTTTGAAAACTCTTGGTGCTCTGGTGTAGTGCCCGAAGACTGGAAGAAGGCCAATGTGGTGTCTATCTTCAAGAAAGGGAGGAAAGTGGATCCGGCTAACTATAGGCCCATCAGCCTGACTTCTATCCCGGGGAAGATCTTAGAAAAGTTTATTAAGGAGGCCATCCTTAATGGACTGGCCGACACCAACATCTTAAGGGATAGCCAGCACGGGTTTGTTGCGGGTAGGTCTTGCTTGACCAATCTCATTTCCTTCTACGACCAGGTGACCTATCACCTGGACAAGGGAGATGAGATTGATGTCATATATCTTGACTTCAAAAAAGCCTTCGATCTGGTGTCCCATGATCGTCTCTTGGAAAAACTGGCCAATTGTCGCCTTGGGTCCTCCACGATCCACTGGCTGGAAAATTGGCTCCGGGGTTGGACCCAGAGGGTAGTAATTGATGGACGTCACTCATCATGGTGTCCTGTGACCAGTGGGGTCCCCCAGGGCTCTGTCCTTGGACCCATACTGTTCAACATCTTCATTAATGATGTGGACACTGGAGTCAGAAGCGGAATGGCCAAGTTCGCAGATGACACCAAACTTTGGGGCAAAGCATCCACACCAGAAGACAGGTGGGTGATCCAGGCTGACCTGGACAGGCTCAGCAAGTGGGCGGACGAGAATCTGATGGTGTTCAATGCCGATAAATGCAAGGTTCTCCACCTTGGGGAAAAAAAACCCGCAGCATCCTTATAGGCTTGGCAGTGCTATGTTGGTTAGCACTATGGAAGAAAGAGACTTGGGGGTCATCATCGACCACAAGATGAACATGAGCCTGCAATGCAATGCTGCGGCTAGTAAAGCGACCAAAATGCTGGCTTGCATCCATAGATGGTTCTCAAGCAAATCCCGGGACATCATTCTCCCCCTGTACTCGGCCTTAGTGAGGCCGCAGCTGGAGTACTGCGTCCAGTTTTGGGCTCCACAATTCAAAAAGGATGTAGAGAAGCTTGAGAGAGTCCAGAGAAGAGCCACGCGCATGATCAGAAGTCAGGGAAGCAGACCCTACGATGACAGGCTGAGAGCCCTGGGGCTCTTTAGCCTGGAAAAGTGCAGGCTCAGGGGTGATCTGATGGCCACCTACAAGTTTATCAGGGGTGACCACCAGTATCTGGGGGAACGTTTGTTCACCAGAGCGCCCCAAGGGATGACGAGGTCGAATGGTCACAAACTACTACAAGATCGTTTCAGGCTGGACATAAGGAAGAATTTCTTTACTGTCCGAGCCCCCAAGGTCTGGAACAGCCTGCCACCGGAGGTTGTTCAAGCGCCTTCATTGAACACCTTCAAGATGAAACTGGATGCTTATCTTGCTGGGATCCTATGACCCCAGCTGACTTCCTGCCCTTTGGGCGTGGGGCTGGACTCAATGATCTTCCGAGGTCCCTTCCAGCCCTAATGTCTATGAAAGTCTATGAAAGACTATCCCCACCATCCTATTGGTTCAAGTAAGTTTGGAGCACCAGGACAGGAAAAAGCTGTGCGACACAAATGGTGCAAAAGGCACATTGCTTGCATGGACTGTCCTGGACAAGACCATGCCCACATGAGGTACAGTCTTTTTTCTCCCTGTTTTTCTACTGGAGGGTGCAGTGCCACACAGTGCTACACAAAGCTGTGGCACAAGTGACCCAAAACCGTCCATAATGTAAAGCTAAATGCCATCCCCAAATCCCACACTTGCTCTGTGATGAAGCCATGATTCATAAAATCAAATGAGGAGGTCAGTGCAGGGACATGATGATGTGAAGTTACATTCGCTGATTCCTGTACTGAAAATAAGCCCCATGTTCTGACTGAGTTTAACAAGGGGATGACAGTGAAATTACATTTTTGAAGCAATGCTTTTTCCTGACCCCCCCAACAAAAAATATTATAACACTGCAGCCCCTGTTATGATTTTGTTGTTTTATCCTCAAAATAAATGCAAACTCTCCCTTTTCCAATTCTTAAACTTCAATTCATTATTTTAGATGGAAATATTTTTGATTTGGGTGCCTTATCTCCTGAAGGAAGGGCAGAAGATGAAGGGGCATATTCCTGCTAGTGGTGCATATATTTTGTCAAAACAAGAGACACCCGCACTGCAGTTTGCTTCATCACCATACTGAAGATGACAAAGGGCCTATACAACTGCCCTAGAAGCACCGCAAAGGTTGAGGGATCACAAGGCTGAGGGATCACACCCAAGGAAACTGTGCCCCCCTGTGCTGCTGGAACCCACAGTGGCAGCTGCCAGGGCTGAGGTCCCCTCAGCTGCAGGACTTGCACTCCCAGCTGGACATGGTGCACCCGTGCAGCTGAGAGCCTCATCAGCAAAGGCCTAAAGCACTCAATAGCTTTCTGGTTAGGTACCTTACATGGAAAAGCTTAGTTGAGCAAACACATCAACCTAGACTGCGCTATGGGTTACTGGAGGCAAAATATCTACCGTATTAACAGTGATTGTAGCTGTTTCTCCCAAGGTACATTATCAGGGTTAAGGTTACACCCAAGAAAATAAATTTTAAAACAATATTTCTTTTCAAGTATCTCCACAGAACTAAATCTAATGCAACACATATGTAATCATGTGCTGCTCCCACACAATATTTTGAAATGTAGAGTTACCATTTTTTAAAGCGGATTTTTGACTGAAACGTGTTGATTTTATTCTTGGTTTCATGTTTTTGTTATAAGTGAAACCTAGGGAAGTTCATATGGTTTTAGACACAGGGCTTGCTTCCAAGCTCAATATATAAGCATTTAACACCATGAATTAGCTACTGTGACTCTTCGAACGTTACCAAATCAAGTTCCCTCAATTTGAGAAGCCTGGGTTCAAATAACCGACAAGCCCCTGACTCCCTGCATGATTTGGGACAAGTTACTTCATCTCACAGTGAAATTAAGCTGAAAAAAGTAAAACCAGTTAGAAGCAGCATTTTATTGAAACATTGGGTTGACTGAACTGAACTTTCCTGGGAAAATGTTTTTCAAAATAAGACAACAGAGGTTTTTACTACAATGAGTAGATTACTGATAGAGTTGGTTTCTTTATGTTTAGTAAGATTAAGAGGTTTGTTACTTCTCATGAAACTGCTTTGGCTTGATGATTATATTTTCAAAAGAGCCAGTGGTTTGGGCACTGGGCTGGGATTCAGAGATGAGGGTTAGTTCCCTAACACTACCATGCAGCGGTGTACCTGAGTAGTACTTGTACCCTGGGCAGTGGCAGGGGGAAGAGGCTTGTTGCTGTGGGGAGGTGCTGACGTGTTGAGCAGCCAAAAGCCACTGATTTTCAGCAGCAAAAAAAGGAAGTGACATCTCCCATGGAGAAGCAAAACTTTGATGGCTGCTCCTACACCATGTGCTGTTGCTACTGTTTGCCCCCACCCCCCAATGCTGGAGCTGGAGCCACTGCAATGATAATACAAGGTATATGTGTGGGAGAAATAGGAGGGGACTGGGGGTGAGACATCCCCCCAGACCCTAAGGCAGCACACCTGAGGCTTGTGCCCTGCTTCCACACCTGTCATTATGCTACTGCCACCTTGTATTTCCTGAGACTTGGGGTCAGAACCAGAAAGGTATTGAGGCACCTAAGTTATGTTGCCTAAACTCTCATTCATTTCAACTGGAGTTTAGGCACTGAAATAGGAGTTAGGTGCCCTTTTTCAGATACACCCCGTAGAGATCTGCGATGAAGTGAGAGACGATAAAATGGAGATAACAGCTCTGGTGTTAAGATAATTACATTAAAGATGACATTAAAGGTGCTCAGATATGATGATAACAAGGGTTGGAGAAGTATTTTCAGTGGGTCTTGGGCACTGAAGTTCCTTTGAAAATACTGGCTGTAATACATGGGAAGGACATTTATTGCCTATTTCTCATCTCACATTTTCTGCCTTTGTGAAACTTGCTTCTGGTCTAGTAATGCCTACTTTCCTCCCTAGAGTTCAGAAACTGTTTGTAAGTGGCTATTATCTAAAAGCTTTGGATAAGCTTTGCAATGCTTCTGACTCTGGTAAAACTGGTTAACTGTTTTCCCATCTGACCAGGTGTCGGTACCCTGCTGGTGTGCATATTTGATTTTCCTGTTTTTAAGTAAATTTAAATGTTCTAGGCACAGCATCACTGCACTGGTAAATTCTCTTATAACTTGCTTCTGTAAAAGTGCAGACTTGCAAAGGACCCCACTTGTGGATTTATGCCATCCGCTCTGGATTCTGTCCTATAGGTCATGGCACTGATTAATGAGACCAAAAGAAGGCAGCTCTGCTTTGCCAAAAGGTCACTATTTCATATTACGTACGTCTCTCTCTTTTTCACATAAAATAATTTTCATCCCCTATTGAGGTTGTATATACTTGGGCATAACTGAAAACATTTTCAATATATTATGATTCAACATAATAGCAGGGGAAAGAAATCTATCTAAATAGCACAGCTACAGAATGGCCCCTTTCCCATGATGCGATATCCCAGTTACCTGGGGGAACAGTATTTAACTCTGAACTCTCAAGAAACATCTGCATCTTTTAATATCCTTCTTGTAAACATCCTTTTCTGGGACTCTAGAAACAGAAGAAGCTTCTGTTTTTCATTTGTGTTTGTCAACATTGGATAGATGCTAAATTGAAGGGAGAAGCACAGTTGCCTTTGGCCCTAAAGATAGCTCTCATATGTTTACTGCTTTCAAAGAACTCAGTGCTGCATGGCCATTAACCATAAGAGATGCACCTGTAGCAACTCAGACCCTGGAAAGCAATCTTTTAAAAATCAACTTCAATTAACATGCCTCTATGTCACCTGGGGCACCTCTGAGGAGAAAGAAGTGGATATGAAAGTGTGTTTGTTTTACTTTGACATGCCATGCAATAAGAAATTTCATTCAATATTTATTTAAGGATTTCAGTAGTAAGGCCAGAGTTGTGGCAGATGAATGAATGTTTTCACAGTGCTGTTGTTACTGAAGTTGTAAAGTTTCACTTATGATTGAATGTTCAGAGCTGGTATAACCCTGTGTCTCTTTACTGCTCACAGATGTGTCAGAAAGAAATTTACTAAATGTCTGCTTTTTATTACCATTTTGCTGATCTTTTCTGTTGACATTCCAAAATGCAAGTTAAAGCTGTTGGAGAATGTATATCTTCCAGATATTCACATTAAGGGACATAATTCATGCAACATAAAATATACAACTATAACAGAACTGTAATAAAACACATTTAAAAACTCAAAATAGAAAAAGGAAAATAAAATACTTTTAAAACCAGAGCCTAATGTTAACCCTTTCAAATGCTACTTGCCTATTTTTATAAAGAAAAGGATACAAGCATGCAAAATATGTACAGAGAAATGGAGACACCATCATAGATACTGCTACATTTTAAGTCAGTCTGATTTCTGATATGACTGATTTTTACTAAGAGGTCTTATCCACAGAAATGAAAAACTACAACTAGAGAACTGACACAAATAGAATGCTCATTCGTTTGGATAACACCTATGAAGAAATTCATAATACCTCATGTCATCAAGGTCAAACCCAGGAATTTACTGTACATCTAGCATAAATAATTTTTCTAACGTATAACTCTTAAATCCTCATAATTTTCAAGGAGGATTTCAAAGTCAACAATTTAAAGCCATTTTTTATAGACTCCCTGATTAATGGCTACTGTCCTGCCTTCCCAAACATTAGACTTAACAATAACTTCACCTCTCTTTAATACAAGGTTGAGGCCAAGCTTTTATAACATGAAGAGAAGAAGCACCATGCAGACTATCTAGATGATAAAAGTCTATTTGACTGGTAAGATCCATGTCTTTTGCTAATAAACTCCAGAATTAATCCCATGGGGCCCAGTCTTCCTGCAAACCCTCCTGCTAACAAACACTGACACTGAACAGCAGGGTGGGAATCAGGGCATCCTGAGTCATAATCTGGGACTCTGCCAATGCCTTGCTGCCTTGGACAAGTAAAATGGGGGTGAATAATACTTATTCACCTTGTGTTGTGAGGATTAGGAAGCTCAAAGTGCTGTACATATAAAGCAGTGTATAAATGTTAAGAATTATTCCCATTGACTTCAATAGTACTAGTAGTGCAAATAAAGATTACATGGTCAGCCCCTTCATTTTTTTGCAACATGTTTATGTTTTAAATTTCTTTTTCTGACCCTCCCTTATTCGTTTGTCAGCATTATGGAGCCATCTCCACTTCTGATGTCATGAACTTTGACTGTTAATTATACAGGGCAGGGACCACATCATCACGTCTGTGTGTCCATAGTCCTCAAGCACTCTGGTGGACCTTTGATCTTGACTGGGAAAGGTTCCTGGGCGATATCATAATACATTTATTTAATGGTGTATATTGTTCAACAATGTTTTATTTATTACTTAACATAAATTGGGTAAAATCTTGGGCCTCTGGCTAATTGGGAGTTTTGACAATGACTTTGACGGGGCAGGATTTTAATAAGTGAATCACCTCTGGTACGTGGGAAAACATTTCTGCTTAGATGTCATCACTGGTATAAAAATATATATTATTCAGTTTCCCTGGTGGCAGAGGCTTTTGTCTATTTTTGACTTATGGTTTTGCTGAAACTTCTTTAGCACTGGAACAAGGATAATTAACTGAATGGTTTTATCTTCGGATATATTCGGCAGTGAAAAAATGCCCTTTTTGGATACACATCATGTAATAAATACTCATATTCATGTGATTAAGGACAGAACAATAAAAACTGGCATCTTTCAGGACTGATTCATTTAACTGAAGCAATTACATTTTACCACTATAATGACACTGGTAACAAACTGCTTTAAATAATGCAGTATACATTATGAAGATTTACTCTTGTATTTGTATTTGAGACTATGCATACAGATCTGCTTCCTTTGTACATGTGACTGTAATATGTTTGGACTGATAAATTATGCAAAAGACTAAGGCAAAAAATATTATATAAAGCACTGTTCTGCATGGAAGATCTTCTAGACAATTCTAGATACACTACAAAGTAATTGCATAATTAATGCTTTGGTTTCATGATACATCTCGTTCAGATCCCGCTAAACTTTGATCAGTTACTGATATAAGTAAATGGGACTCCTCTGAGTGGTGTCCAAACACCTGCAAAAGAAACTTTGCTGCTTTGTAGGCTCTGCCTTGAACACTTCTCTCTTTATCATGGGAAACTACGATAAAGCAACTTGTAGCAAAGGAACAAATCTCCTTACAAATCACCATCAAACATTATATTCCCAAATACTGACTTTTCCTTTTGCCACAAAGGCTAGGTACAGACATTCAAAAAGCCTAAGGTGGAATCGATCTAAGTTACACCATTTTCTGTAAGCAGTGTAGTTTAGATCAGTAGTGAACAATGCACACATTTGCCCTTTGGTGGGGGCAGAGGGCAGGAGCAAATCTTAGACCAAGTTCCTCCATTTTTAAACCAGTCTGTGTGCACTGAACTTCTGTTCTGTTACAAGTATAGACCAGTTTCCAATCATTTATACTGGCAAAAGCATAATGTCTGTACCCAGCCAAAGTGCATTTCCTGGGATGGTATCTATCATTTGCATCTTCTCTATGTATCTTTTCCACAGAGCAACCCCTTATTCAACATACATTTTTGACATTGTGGTTCCCTTTTTTCTAAAATTACCTCTTCAATTGAACTAGAATCACTAACCATGGCTCTTTTAATTAAAATAATTAATAAAAACAAAATTTAGTTTCTTAACTCGTGGCCTTCAGTTGAAATGAATCTTTATGTACACTCTTCTGTTAACCAGATTCCAATGCAGATGCCATACATCTAAGGTTTTTTATTTATATATCTAAAATTATTTCATATCGATCATATTTAATGTTATCTATATCTAGGTAAAATCGTGCTTGAAGAGAGATAGAATAAGATTATAGTTGTTTTATCAAATTGTGTCTCGGTTACTATCTGCTCCCCTGCTCAAAGTATGCTTATTGTCCTTTAACCAATACAGCTGTGAAATCCACCAACTTTAAGAGGTGAAATCCACTATTTTATAAAACCCTGCAACAGTACTGGTTTTGACATGAATTGCATGTGGCATGGACCATCTGGCTTCCTCAAGAAATCAGGGAAAGCCAGAAATACACTGCGAAGCTCCTCCTCCTTCCGTGACTGAGTACTATCAGAGAAAAGCAAGCCTCGGTAGTGGAGATTTGCTGCAGCTAATGGTATCAGCACATACAAAAAATTGGAAGCTGTCAGAAGGATCCTGAGCTCATTTCCAAAGATGCAGTAACATGACCACTGGTAATTACACTTTCTGTAAAGCCAAGGTAGGTTTGCGCAAATAGTAAATCACTTCCTAAATGGAACTGTCCTTTGAAAACCTTGTACTTTGAAAAGAGGAAAATAACTGAATATCACTCCCCCCACATAATAATCAATGTCTAAAAGGAACGTAACTGCATCAGTTTGACAGAAACTTGCCTTTTTAGTTGTTGTTCTGTGCTTTTAGTATTCAGACCGGCACTGCTGACCTCCACCATGGGATTTCTCCTATGGACTTTAGTGAAAATAGTATCAAGCCTATAGCTGCCATAATAGGTCGCTTTTTGATGCTAATACTGCACAGCATTAGAGAAAGCCATACTTGGCACATTGTGCATACTTTGCACTACATACTTTGCACTATTGTGCTTTCTTATAAAAAAATAAAGTTGCTGTGATAAATGCAGCTTGCTAAAACCAGTTCCTGATAATTTCAAAATGGAAAAAAAGACACAAATTCCAGTAGTTCTTATACCCACTAAACAAATACTCAAGAATCCATTAAACACAACTACGGCGACAACTAGCATGTTTCTCTAAATGTGAAAAATATCTCCAAATAAAAATATAAAGATTTCAAATCTGAAAATATACTCCTCCAGCAACATATGGGGCATGTGATTTTCTATGATTCTCTGATTTATTATTTAGTGGTTCTGAGGGAAAATTCATTGTTTTCCCAAACTTGTAGATTTTTAAAACTAGAAGGGACCATTTAGAGGGTATTACTTTATTTGTACAACACAGAATGCAGAATTGTACTAAGTGATTTTTGTCCCTCTTATTCTTTCCAGAGTTTCTCCACAGTATTTGGTAATCTGAGTTTATATGTTTCTGAAACTTTTGGCTCCGTACTTTCTCCACAATAAAATACTGAATATGAATTTGAGAGCGCTTTTAAATTCTCCCTCCATATACAAAACTAAACCACAAACACTGGCTGCTTACAGATGTTTAAAAAAAACACAACCCTCCAACCCCACCCCCAAAACGCACTTTACCAGAAGAAGCAGCACGTTAGTTTGACCCGACTCCCCAGTATCTGTATAGATCGGGCACTTCAGCGGGGCTTTTTGGCACTTTTATGTAAAACTGAGACAAAAGTGCCAAAAACCCTACTAAATCACCTGATTTATACAGATGTTAGGTGAGCCTGGTCCAACTAACATAATATCTCTTCTGGGCGTGTGCTAGGCTCAGTGCGGGAATACATCAAGTTTAAAGTGCCATTTAGTTTTTTATTTTTGTAAGCAGTCAAAAAGATGATCAACAAAAATAGATTTACAACCAGACTGACTAAACAGCAGAATTTTTATCTTGAAATTTTCATATTTCATCATAGCTAGGGACAGAAGTTGCACATAATTTGGGTCGGTATCGACCTGGAAGGATGTGGGCAGTGGGGTCCCGCAGGACTCGGTTCTTGGACCGATACTCTTCAATATCTTCATCAGCGACTTGGATGAGGGAGTGAAGTGTACTCTGTCCAAGTTTGCGGATGACACAAAACTGTGGGGAGAAGTGGACACGCCGGAGGGCAGGGAACAACTACAAGCAGACCTGGACAGCTTGGACATATGGGCGGAAACAACAGAATGCAATTCAACAAGGAGAAATGCAAAGTGCTGCACCTAAGGAGGAAAAATGTCCAGCATACCTACTGCCTAGGAAATGACCTGCTTGGTGGCACGGAAGCGGAAAGGGATCTTGGAGTCCTAGTGGACTCCAAGATGAGCATGAGTCGGCAGTGTGACGAAGCCATCAGAAAAGCTAATGGCACTTTATCGTGCATCAGCAGGTGCATGACGAACAGATCCAAGGAGGTGATACTTCCCCTCTATCGGGCGCTGGTCAGACCGCAGTTGGAGTACTGCGTGCAGTTTTGGGCGCCGCACTTCAAGAGGGATGTGGATAACCTGGAGAGGGTCCAGAGAAGGGCCACTCGTATGGTTAAGGGCTTGCAGGCCAAGCCCTATGAGGAGAGACTGGGGCACCTGGACCACTTCAGCCTCCTCAAGAGAAGGTTGAGAGGCGACCTTGTGGCTGCCTATAAGTTCATCACGAGGGCACAGAAGGGAATTGGTGAGTATTTATTCACCAAGGTGCCCCTGGGGATTACAAGAAATAATGGCCACAAGCTAGCAGAGAGCAGATTTAGACTAGACATAAGGAAGAACTTCTTCACAGTTTGAGTGGCCAAGGTCTGGAATGGGCTCCCAAGGGAGGTGGTGCTCTCCCCTACCCTGGGGGTCTTCAAGAGGAGGTTAGATGGGCATCTAGCTGGGGTCATCTGAACCCAGCACTCTTTCCTGCCTATGCAGGGGGCTGGACTCGATGATCTATTGAAGTCCCTTCCGACCCTAGCATCTATGAATCTATAAACCAGTTTAAGTGATCAGAAACTGATTTAAACCTGTAATAGAACAGAAGTTTAATGCACATAAACCAGTTTCAAAATGGCTGAAACTGGTTTAAGATAAACCTGGTTGAATGTAGTATCAGACTTAACTGATTTGGATCAAACCAGTTTATGGACTTCTGTCCCATACCCCTTCCTGGTTCAAGTTAAATCACAGTCCCCCAGAAAGCATGCTTTCCAGCCCTGGGCTGTGCTGTCTGATCCAGCAGAGAAGACCTTGGGGGGAGGCTGCACCTGCCCTCCCCCAGACAAACCCTGGCTGGGGTTTGGGGCCAGGGCTGGGGTGGGGAAGGAGAGGGGTTAAGCTTCCCTTCCCCTGAGTACAGAGCTTCCCTGTGTTGCTAAAAATGTACTGCTGCTTGCAGCTGTGGACTACAAATCCAAGTGGCACCTGGAAGCAGGAAGAGGAAGTGATGAACAACCATGCAGAGTTCTGCTGCAAATCCTGGACTGCAAATCCTAGAGACATTGGGAGCAGCAGGAAGAGGAGGTGAACATACAGCCCATGCTGGCTATATGTCAGAGTTATGCTCTAGCACCCCCCAGTTTCTGGCCTGAGCTACTGCAGGTATGTGCCTCCATTTCCTGTATCAAAAGTGAATGTCTATCCTACTGTTTCTCAGTTTAATCTCTGCAATTTATATTAACCTGCAAATACTGAATCGATTCAGCCTTGGGCTTTTTGACTGTTTGTACTTAGCCCATATATAATCACTTTCCAGATCAGGAGACAAAACTGAAATATTAAAACAATTTTGCAGAATGGAAAATTCTAAAGCATTGAAATTATAAAATCTTACAATATGACTGCAGATCAGTATGTAAAACTGTGTCATACTGCATCCATTTGGCCACTGTTGTTCCCTGTGCTCCTGGGGTTCCACATATAATCCTAGATGGACTCTAAGAGCATTTTTGTGTGTGTTCCAGGTGTGTGGAGGAGAGGGGGCTTTAATTAGAGCAGTTCTTGGGAACTGCTCTAATTAAAGTGCCCACAGCATCTCATGTATTAGTGTACTACACTTCATAATCGTGGCAGAGGTGCTTTAACTAAAGCTCGTTTAACCAGGGAGGAAGGGAAGACTGCTTCTCCTCAACTACAATGAGACATCACAGAAACTTGTACAAATTGGTCTGAAATAATACACTATGATTTGGTGCGACCTACAGAAACACTTCAGTTTGGACTGATCTGACATACTGATTTTGCAAATGAAAATCTAAACATTTTCAGCAGAGTTGACATTCTTCTATGGAAAATTCTGATTTTGCTAGCTAGCACTAGCAAAAAGAAAAGCAGGCACCGTCTTCCCCTGCCCCATCTTCCATCTCCCTCAGTCAAGTTTTTTGGAATTTTTGAAAGAGAGGAAGATAAACTATTAACATGTGGCTGAAAAGGCACGTTAGGGGAGGTATTAAGTCTTCTTGCTCCTTCTGAGTATTTGTGAATTGTATTAGTCTTCATGTAAATAGTTACTTTTTAGAAAACAAATGTTACCAGAGAAAGACTGGGACACATGCCAAATTGTATGCAAAACCATAGACTAGCATTTTCAAAGGAAAACAGTCAAAAGACATATAATGCTTTGCTGAGGAAAGAGGAAAATATAATTACTATTGAGATAATTACATTGAATGCTAATAATTCCATCTTCATATTAATGAGACACAAAACTGTGCTTATCAATTTTCTAATCATCCATATAACTTTACTTTATTTAAAAATAACTTATTTTAATTTATTTTGTTAACTATTGCCTATTTAACTTCAAAGCCCATCTGTCTTCTGACAAGGCAAAGAAACTTTACATTCTTTGGTAAATATGAGGCTTTACTGGTGATTTTTGTGTGTGTCTGTATATGGAATTCACAGTGATTACAGCCAAATTTTTGCCTTTTGCTACACAGAGTTGTTTTAATTAGCAAGGAACTCAAATAATGCAGATTTGGTCCCTTCATCTGTATGCATATGACAGTGATTCTCAACCAAGGTGCCATGAGATCCTTTAAAGGGTCTGGTACAATATTCACATGCTTGGGTGTGTAAACACATAGACACAAATCACAAGATAAAGCCAGAGATTTCAAATAGGAATTCACAGTGTCAAAAACATTCTCATTTGTTGTGGTCTTTCTAAGTTCTTTGCAACCAAATTGCTCTGTTACTTTTCCTAATAATAAAAAAAAGAGTGATATTTACCAAGGTGTGCCTTGGTAAATATACAGCATCATAGAAAATCTCTGAGAACACAAAACTTGTCCAGCTGAGTATCTTTTTAAAATAGAGCTCTGAAATAAAAGCCTCCCTTTGATTCTTTCTTTCCAGTGTTTCAAAGCTGATGCTTTTCCTGAACGCTTATCTTGGAAATGGGACCTTTTCCCATATCCACCCTGTCCCATTCTCAACCTCTCCATTGTCCTGCAGTGTCGTAGCATGCCTGAGATGATAGCCAGTTTGAGCCTGACTTTGAAGCAAAAGCCCACCAAGAAATATTTTATGCCTTGTACTTTTCTGTCACCTAGGTCCACCTCCAGTCTGAAAATGAATATCAGGTGAGTGCAAATATATTAGTAACATTCCTTTTCTTGGCAGGTGGTGACTTATTCTTCTCTGTTTCTCATTCATCTCCAGTTGCTAAGAACCATTTACATCTTGGTAGTACACAGAGGTACACCTAAGATCAGGCCATCACTGCCCTGCCGTGTAGAGTTTGCATTATAAATAGACAAGGTGGACAATGAATGGGCTTGAGTAAATCTCATCACCCCCATATTATGGATGGGGAATTGAAGCACAGAGGCAGTAAGGCTTAGTTCTAGCACCAAAAGTCAATACCACATAACTTCTATTGTGCCAGAGGGGAATCCACAGCTCTGGGTTAAGTACTTCAGCTCCTTATACAGTGTGAGGGGAGAGCTGGATGCCTCCCAGTTGGATTCACAACAGCTAGCATGTTGTGCAGGGAGCTGTCTAAACTTACTCACAGGAATTGCTGAGCAGAGGGGTGTGAGTTTTAAGTACGTCACTCTCCGGGGTTTAGGTCAGTGGCAATGCATAGGGGGTATACAGGAGTGCATGCACACCCCCTGAGAGCACTGGTGTACGCCCTGACCAGCCACGCTTACCACTTAGATGACAGGCAGGGGGGGCAGGCAGGATTGCCAGTGCTCCCCATGAGTGCCAGCCAGGGAGAGGCGCTCCCAGAAGTGGCCACAGCCATGCCTCGTGATTGGTCACGGGGGGGACCCCCCGGTCGGTGAGATTGGCTGCAGGGAACCTCCCCCCGGTCAGCGAGATTAGCTGTGGGGGTACCTCCCCCCCAGTCACTGGGGGGGCACATGCTCCCCTGACTAAGGTGGCACCCATTGCCCATGGTTTAGGCGGTTAATTCCAGGCTGTAGGAAAATACCTCGGTCCATTCAAGAATCTGTCCTCGACACCTTCTTGGAGTTGGGTGTGTATGTCTCTTTCTAGATCCAGCCCTAAAGGTCTTACTCAAAATCACATCAGGGTGGGAACTGAACCCTGATGTTCCATTCCAGCTCCTAAGTCAAGAGTGAGCAACCTGTAGCATGCATGCTACAAGTGGCAGGGGCAACCTCCATGTGTGGCATGCAGTAGACATGGGGGAGAGGGGTGGGGGGCACGGGGACAGGTGGCACAGTAGCAGATGGGGCAAGGATCAGAATGAAGAGCAGCAGATTGGACAGGGAGCACAGGACAGTGAGCAGCAGATTGGGCAGGGGAAGGGGATTGGAGTGGTAGTCAAGGAAGACAAGGGGCTTAGTTTTTGACAAGCCTACCAAAAAATTAGCCCCCATTGTCTTTACTACTATCCTTCCTTTCATATCAGGGAGGCAGCAGCTTTCTTACTTTTATTACTACTTTCTCCATAAGGTGGTTTATGTCTTTCACAGCCACCCTCTGTATTAGGGATCCATTCCTTTGATTAGCCTCAAAATATCAAGGATTTGGGGGACTGTTTTCATAGCAAAAATCAAGAAAGAAAAATGAAAACTGCCTACCTTGCAGACTTTTCAAAAGCATTTACAGCTCTAATCATGCCTTGTTTCCCCTAATCTGTACTGCCATGTGAGATTTATCAGTGACTTCCTAAATACTATACAACAGTGCCGACTGCTGAAAAGGAGTAAAGGGTTGGAAGGAAACCTTGCAAGTCCTGCATAAATGAATGGGACACATGGGACTCTGCTGCTTTTCAGCAGTCGGCACTATATATAACTTATTGGCACATAAAGAAAGTTGCTGAAGTTCCTTAGCCCCGATTGCTCTGTGGTGCTCTGAATCTTTTGGAAGTTGAAATTTTTATACTAGAGAGTTGTCTAGTCTTTGTCCCTGAGGGAGTTTCAATTTTCTGGTGTTACATGGATTTCAGGGAATGGGGCTGTTAGTCCTTTGCTTTCACACATCGAACAGGATACATGTATTTATACACCAACTGGCACAGCAATTGTGATTCCATTTTCCCTAAAGAAGTGGAAGATTGTTAAAAGCACTTGATTTTATAGTTAAGTATACTGTTGTCAGGCCATGGCCTCACACCTGGGGCCTCAGCCTGGCTGCTCATCTTGACCTGCCACCCAGGCTGGTCAAGGCTGGCCTAAACCTCCACCTACTCCCTGGTACCAGAATGGCCAGCTGGGGTCAGCTGACCCTCCACTTCCCCCAAATAAACCCTTCAACTGGAACAGGAAGTGCCTGGGCAGCAGGACTCAACCTGATTGACCCAAGACTACCTTGCTGTTCCCTCCAGCTTGCTTGTTTGTTTCAGTCTCTGTTTCATCTCCCAACTTCTTGACCTGGCTTGCTCCTGGACTTCTCTCTGTTTGATCTCCTGGCTTCCTGATCCAGCTCGCTCTTAGATCCCACTCTCAGATTTAAACCCCTGGCTTCCTGACATGGATCGACCTCTGAATCTGCTTCCTCATCCTGGCTCTGGTCTGTGCCTCGATTCCTGAGAGGTTCCAGACCTGGCTGCCCATGTTCTAGCATGACAACAATAAAGTTCAAGCAATAGTCATTCCAACTGAAATGATCGGTGCTCGCTTTTACTTAAGGTACTGTTTCCCAAACTTTTGCTACCCAGGGCACACTTTTTTCTGGATTAAAACTGGTGGCACATCTCACTCTTACACTCAGAGTTGTGGGTGTCTGTGTGTACAAACATACATACACACACACACACACATTTTTTTTTCAAATAGATTTAAATTAAAAAAAGATATGGAGGGGGGGCCTTGAGCCTAAAAAAGTTGAAAACTGCTGATCTAGCTGGTACCACTTATGAGCAGCAGGGGCAGGACTGTGCTGTGTCCTGCCTTTTCCTGTCCCTTGGCTGGTGCTTCAGGGGGCAAGGGAAGCACCTGTAGCTGAAGCTGCTCCTGCAGGGTCTCTCATACCAGCAACCACTCTTGTGGCCCCTCCTGCCAGACATGGGAGTCTGGGAGATATGAAGAGCACAACCTGGCCAGCAAGGCACAGCTCCATCTGTGCATCCACCTGCTCACAGCAGTGTGCTACTGGGAGAATAGTGGGGATGGCGCAGGGCTTGCCTGGGTTTGGGGGGTGGTGAGGGAAGAGAAGGCAGCAGCAGCAGTGGCAGTCCCCAGAGGATCAGCCACAGGGGCCACTGGAGTAGCTGGTACAGGCACAGGGTACCAGATGGGGGTAGAGAGCATTTACCTCCTGACACCAGGCAATCTTGTGGCACACTTTTGTCATTCTCATGACACACTAGTATGCCATAGCATACCTTTGAGGAATCACTGACTTAAGTACCTTGCTGAATTAGAACCAAATGTGCAACATGCAAGCTGGGAATTTTCTCTCTCAAACTATTCATTATGCAATACAAAAGTTATCCTCAAATGTGTTTCAGTTCCAGTCAGTGCTTTCAGAGGAACACAAAATAGAAAATAACCTGCTCTAGTGAAGGTCAGCAGAAAGCCCAGTGGGTTAGAGTAGCATAATTAAGAAGGTGTGAAATGTTGCAGAGTAGTTCCATTCACACATACAAATAAACATCCACCCAGGATACCTTAGCTCTAACTTCTCTCCCTCATGCTTCATATAAATTTTGGCCTACAAAAGGGTTTAATTTTTTACTGGTTTAGGAAAGTTCTTTAAAAAAAGAAAGAAAATGGTGTTTGCCTGCTTTAGACTGAGTTAAGAACAACTCTTGGTGCTTAGTTTCTCCTTTTCAGAGCAGATTCTAGGAACTTCATGCCCTTTTCTATGTGAATATAACTCCTGTTGCCATTAATGAGAGTTACCCACATGATGGGAAAGAGAAAACAATCCACTTACTGGCTGCCTGCTTTTTACGAGTTAGCATATTGGGGCATCATCATCAATAAAGAGGAAAGAACCTAGCAATTTTACTAAAATGGATCCTTCTAAAGTACCCAAAACAGAACATGGTGTGACTCGCTTTATCTCTTTTATCTCTTTGTTTCCTCTTTGATTTTTCACTCTATGTCAGCTCACCATTTTTTGAAAATACAATCTGGCTGGTGATAATGAGGCACAAGGACTCTGAATCATAATGTGTATAGTTTACAGCATTTACTAAGGAAATGTGCTGCCTGATACAGTCCAAGAGGACCAGGCTCAAGGCATTTCCAACTACTGCTTGCTTTTTTAACATCTTCTGCAAAAAAGAATGTTTAACACACACACAAAACAAGTTATTTTTCCTCTTTTATTTCATTCAGCTGTCACACTTCTGAACATTACTGAATATAGGAATTTTCACATTTGATCAAACCACTGGCTCCAGGCTCCAGAGGACAACATAAGAAACCTAATGTGGTACAATTATAGAATCACATGCCCCAAGGGAAAGTTGCTTTCTAGCCCCAAGTCAGTTAGTGGTTGGGATATGCCCCAATATAAAAGGTTTTCCTATCTTCATTAAAATATATGTTTAGAATTTGAGAGGGCTAAGCACTTATTTGGGTAAGGAGAACACCAGTGTGACTTTAGACATCTAGGACAGATACCATTCCCCATTATTAAGGTGTTTTGACACTTTCCATTACAAGAACTTGTGTTCAGTTGCTTATAACTTTGCCAAATTTGTATCTATTGGGCCTGAATTTTTCTATGTTGTCTGCCTGCCTCAGGGTGACTTTGGGAAAAAAAATCCAACCAAAATTGTTCATTCATAGGTTCACAGATTCATAGATGTTAGGGTCGGAAGGGACCTCAATAGATCATCAAGTCCGACCCCCTGCATAGCCAGGAAAGAGTGCTGGGTCTAGATGACCCCAGCTAGATGCATATCCAACCTCCTCTTGAAGACCCCCAGGGTAGGGGAGAGCACCACCTCCCTTGGGAGCCCATTCCAAACCTTGGCCACTTGAACTGTGAAGAAGTTCTTCCTAATGTCCAATCTAAATCTGCTCTCTGCTAGCTTGTGGCCATTATTTCTTGTAACCCCTGGGGGCGCCTTGGTGAATAAAACCTCACCAATTCCCTTCTGTGCCCCCGTGATGAACTTTCTGAGAACAGTGCCAGAGAAAAACACATTTTCCCACCTTAAGACATTGCTACATTTTTTGTGGTAAAGTTTAGCATCCTCATGCTTTGGGGAAGGAATATGAAATCTGGGCAGAAGTCGACTTTGTATCTTTTGCCAAACATACAAAAATATACCCAAATACAGCCAAGTCATAAGCCTTTGGAAAATTCCAGTTGACACAAGCTCAGTAGAGATTACTTAGATTTTAGCAACTAAATTGCCAGTCTGTTCGCCGTAGGCATGACCCAGTCTGACGAAAAGCAGGACTTTCCCTAAACCTGCATTTCTAGATTATTGTGGGCTGTTTCAAGGCATCTGACTTGAGATTAAGGAGACTGTCTCTCTACTGCTCTTAGAGAATCCTACTGACTCCAGGCAGCTTGAAAGAAACAGCAGCCCAGTTTAGATGAATGTGGGACAAGAGACATATCTGTGGAAGGAGAAGGAAACAGATTGGGGCAAGGAGTCAGAAAGGTGAGTATGGGACTGGAGAGAAAAAGGGAGCTTGGGACTAGCTGGGCAAGGAGGCAGATACTGGAATGAGGAGCTAGGGAGTAGGAAAGATTAATGTTGGAGGGGACAGGGCAGAAGAGGTCAAGTTTAAGGGACAGTGGCCAGATGAGTCTGTGCCCACTGGAGCACACTGCCTTCCAAAGCCTGGAATAGAACCCAATATTACTGAGTCTCACCTAAAGTCAAGCAACTGCAAAATCCACTGGCAAAATATGCCATTCACTCCAACGCTGATCTAGTCAGTGGATAATAACCTCCTAAAACTATCAATTACACCATTAGCTCACATACTACAGGTGTCTAGGGTGAATACATCAAGGTTCTAGATCTGCTGATGACCCATGTCACTAAAAATATGACACCATATGATGGAATTTCATGGTTTTGTTTGTTTTTCAAAAATCTCTAGGAAAATGCAGTAATTAATTATATGACCACATGCTATTCTTTCAGCAAAAAGTGTTTGTGTGTCCCAACCAAGAACTACCTATAGCCTAGTTAAGGTGCTCCCTTGGTTGTGCCATATTTGAGGTAAGTGTACACATTTACAGGCTACAGAACCAGTCAGCCTCCCTTGCGCTCAGGCTTTCAACGTCCATTGTTGGCATTGTTTCACTTTTCACAAATGACTTAAAGAGGCACTATACAAGAGGTAGAGCAGATTCCGTGACTCTGTTCCAATCACATAGAGCAGGGATTTGAACCTCTGTCTCTAAAATCGTAGTGAGTTTCCTAACCATTGTTCTAGCTAGTGGTTAGCTTTAACATATCTGCCTTACTTTCCTCCAAGAAATCTTCCCAATTAAAGTTTTGTTAAACAAATAAGCTACCAGGAAAAGACCTGGTTTTGGAGAATCAAAATTTGATGAAAAAAATCTCCAAAAAAATTAACTACCCCTTGACTTTTAGTAGTTAATGAAGCAATAGATACAAAGATGTCTTCGTACATTCCACAGCTATCACCTGCATCAGCTGCTTCCTGAATATCATCACAGAGTTCCAGCCAAAAATCTTGGGCACACCTCCTAGCCTCCTTTTAGATTTCTCTTCGAGCCTTTCTCAGTTTTTTTAGGGTTATGGTGTTGGGAAATTTCTTATAGTTGGATAATGCTGTCCTTTCATTCTTAACCAGTGGTAGAAGGGTTCCAGAATGCTCTTCAAACCAGTTTGCATTTTTGCCAAACACTTACAGCAGCATTATAGTCTGCATTGCAATAAAGACCTCATATGCAGGATTTCTTTTGGGTGGTTATGCCTAGTTAATACTAGATCTAATTGGTGCCAATGCCTTGATGTTGAATGTTTCCATGATGTTTTTCCTGTGATTTTCCCAGTGAAGTAGGTGTTGGAAATGCACAGATTTTGACTTGCACAAAGTTCGAAGGCTTGCTGGCTATCTTCATTCATATTACCAATTCTGTGTTTGCCCAGAATCCCAGGGCAGTTCTTAAAACTACATCCAACTCTTGCACTGAAGTTGCCAAGTATTATAATGGTCTCAAACTTAGACAACATATGGATCTGTGAAACTTATAACAAGCTGTGTCACTCTCAAATGGGGCTTATCAGCCACCAATGGATTCATCAGGCATCTGACTAGACCTCTTATGTGTACACTGTGATCCAGAGGATCAACCCTTGCCTACTAGGAAGAAAGAAGGAAGAGAAGGAATGAATTCTTGGTTAAGACTTGGGTATCTGGATTTTATATTTGCTTCTGCCAAGGAGCTCCTATAAGATGCCAGGCAAGCCACCTGGGCAAACTTTTCCTAGATAGCCTCTAATTCACAATTCATGTTGTCCCTCATTTTGCAAGTGCCCCGCTAGAGATTCTATGATCTGCATCCCTGAACTGTAAATGTGATACGTTAAGTAAATGTACTACTTAATAGCTCCTCTAAGTCAGCAACAACCCTTCTGCACATTGAATCAGGCAGAATCCATGTGGAAAAAAAATAGTATGTGATCTTTTAAATGAAAACTGTGTCATCCTATACATGTCAAAAAGAAGACAAATTAAAGTTGCACAGGCAATTTTTATATTGGCATTTTCTAACTTTCAGGTGACGGATTTTGCTATGAGGTATGTTTTGTTAATGGAGGTTTTCCACGTGATATATATTATGAATATGCACACACACTACGAGCATGTCTACAACACCCCTGTGACATGCCCACAAGCACTGCCATGAAGCATGCCTCACACATGCCAACTACCGAGAATGAGGTAAGGCAAATGTCTTAAAGCAGTACTAAGCACACACCCAGAACCACTCTGAGGCTGTTTCAGACATGCTTATTGGCATGCATGTAACACTGCTCTAAAGCCATTTCTTTGACTCATTTCTGGGATCTGGCACTTATGGACAGGTAGCAAGTGGGCAAGGTGCCCTTTGGAGCGGTAGTCCTGGGCTTTGCACAGGGCCAGTGCAGACATGCCCTATACATACATAGTGGTCTGATGTAATAGATCTAATATTATGGCAGTGATTTCATTATCTTACTAAAGTTTTAGCCCTTTTTGAATCCTTGTAGCTTCTTGCCACATTATGTCACTGGAGTTTATGGGATTCCATGGGTTGATTGTGAATTCTATAAAAACGTTTTTCATTGTACCATTTTTAATTTATCATTTGTTAGTTTTATTAGCTATTCTTTTCATCTTGTATCATAAAAATGCATCTTATTTTTCTTCTCTGTAGTATTTGTTATTTTGTGTACTGTTATAATATCTCTTATTTATTGCTTCAATAAACTAACCCATCCTAATCTTTACAACTGTTCCTGATATGGAAGTTTTTCCTTAGACAAAGACTATCATTTGTGTGAAACAACTTCACAAACATTTCAACACTAATCTTTATCCTTTTAATTATGCATCCCAACATTTTGCTAGCTTTTTTGACTGCTGAAGTGCATCAAATTGAAATTCTCATTGACCCGAGAATATCCATGTCTACCTAATTCAGAAACCAGCAATATGCAAGAGAAGTTCAAGTAAATCCCTCCAATATAGGCTTGCTCCATTAAATTTAAGGCCCTACGATATATTCAAATTAAAACTGGACAGAGACCAGCTATAGAGTTGTTACACATTTTCAAGCACTAACTTTGTAGCTGGTCAGCTCCTTTTATATCTGGATAGTCATTTTATGCTGTGATAACTACTCTGTACCTGTGGCTGTCTATTTATTGCAGAATTAACCAGTTAATTACATAATATATGTACTGTGTAGCAGGGGCCTTATACTCATGGATCAGTCATACGTCTCTTTATTCTACAACACAAAGGACTGATGTAGCTTTTTAAGTTATATTAAAATGCAGTTTCTTTCTTTTTAAGGAAGGAAAATGCAAAAAAATTCTACAGTATAATAATATACTTCCCTCTCAAAATTACCCAATTAACATACCTAGCAGATCAGAAAACCATAACAGAAGATAGGTTATGTAATTATTTACATATCTTTTTTTCTGTTTTTTTTTTCATTTAAACACAAGCCATAAAACTATCTTAAGAAAAAATAATAGCCTCGGGGTATTAACTGTAATACACTTTCTCCATTAAGAAGCAAATGTTTATTCAAGAGAAATACCTAGTTTTTGCACTGATTATTGTATAAACATGTCCACTGAGAGCCTCCAGGAAGCACCATAGCACCTGGGAGTGGTACTGTAAGAGTTAAGTACCACTTTTTGGTGCTTGCATGCTATTATCTTTGGCAATTTCATCTCCAGGTACAATTTGGCTCTGACTGCAAAAGAGTCCAAACTTCTCCAAATGTTTCCATTAACATAAGAACCGTTTCACAGATTCCTTCCTTCTTATTTACTAGTATGATCACGCGACCTACAGCTAGGGACAGACATTACTGATTTAAGTGATCAGAAACTGGTTAAACCTGTAACAAAACAGAAGTTCAGTGTGCATAAACCAGTTTCCAAATGGCTGAAACTGGTTTAAGATAAACCTGGTTGAATGTCATATCAGACTTAACTGATTTGAGTTAAGCCAGTTTATGCAATGTCTGTCCCATACTCCTTCCTGGTTTAAGTTAAACCAGAGTCACCCAGCATCCCAGATGCTTTGCAGCCCTGGGCTGTGCTGTCTGCTTCAGACAGCAGAGCTGACCCTGCCCCTCTGCTCCCTTGCCAGAGCTCTGGTGGAAACTGCAACTGCTCAAGCAGGGATCCCTCCCTCCCATCTCCCACAGTACAGACCCCATCCACACAGACCTTAGGCATGTGGTATGCTAGCTAATGCTGAAAGGTGTCTGAGTGTGTGTATCTCCAACTTTACTGGAGCAGGCAGGCAGAACAGTGTCTATTTAGGGCTTTTTGGAGCTAATCAATAGGTCAACTAGTAATGTCCCTCCATTCCTTCTGTGGAAAAACCTGTTTAAGAAGAGTTTGAACTAATAAGAAAGGCTTTTGTTTTGTTGATGAACTGATAAATGCTATGTTATCAGTCCCCTGCTGGCTCCCTCACCTGTCAGGTTTGCAGACAGTATGAAGCAGACAGAGCGAGTGAAAAGCTCAGTATCATCAGCAGATGCATGCACTGCACACCCCCCCACCCTTGCCTCAGAGTGCTAGCCCAGGGCTGGGGTCTGGCAGTACTCCTGCCCCTTGAGCAGTAAGCAGGGAAAAGCCTGGGATGGTGCAGGCAGGGTAGGAGTTTACATCCTAATCAGAGCATTCTGCCAGGGTCTGGCCGTGGCTCACAGCACACAATATGGGAATGGAAAGAACCAACTGCTGTCAAAAAGATGCAGAGCAATTGCTGAAATGGCACAATGATACAAGATAAGAATGCTTGCGTGGTCCTGTAACACAGGGAAAGACCAGACAAGCTTTCTAGTAAGATATTTTCTTGGCATCTATTTTGGATCTCTGAGCCTCATGAGTTTCATGCCTCTTTTGGTTTTTGCTTGGGATTTTCCCAGTAAGACAGGAATTTAGGAGGCATGTTTGGGAAACAGACTTAGCAAAGTACCATATAAAAAGGAGAACGAGGTTGGTTTTGAGAAGCAATGGACAATTTCTATTTTCTATGTAGCTTTACTGATTGTGGATACAAGTCAGTTTTTACCTGAAAACAAATACAGATTCATAGATGCTAGGGTCAGAAGGGACCTCATCAGATCATTGAGTATGACCCCCTGCCCTGGGCAGGAAAGAGTGCTGGGGTCAGATGACCTCAGCTAGGTGACTTTCCAGCCTTCTCTTAAAGACCCCCAAGGTAGGGAAGAGCACCACCTCCCTTGGAAGCCCATTCCAAATTCTGGCCACCTTTACTGTGAAGAAGTTCTTCCTGATGTCCAGCCTAAATCTGCTCTCTGTCAGTTGGTGACCATTGTTCCTTGTTACCCCAGGAGCTGTTCTGGTGAACAGAGCATGTCCAATTCCTCGCTGCCCCCACTAATGAATTTATAGGCAGCCATGAGATTACCTCTCAGACTTCTCTTTTGGAGGCTGAAAAGATCCAGGCCCCCTAGTCTCTCCTCATAGGGCTTGGCCTGCAAACCCTTAACCATACGAGTGGCCCTTCTCTGGACTGTTTTGCTACATATAACTTTTGCCACAGTACAAAAATGCACAATAACTATTTTATTTCATTGTATTATGAAACCAGAGATTCTTTTCTGCCAAAGCTGCAAGTGCTTCACTTATGACAAATTTAGCTCGTCTGAGAAACTGAATAACTACATTTTTTCTATATAGGAAATAAGGACTGCAAACAATATTTGCATCATAAGGTCAGAATATTTATTTCTTGGTCCGATCCCAACTAGTATAATTTTGTACTTATTAAATGTTCTAGACTTGTTACCAAAATGTTAAGATGAGATGCATTTAAAATCTGTTTAATCAGTTATAGTGTGTGTATAGAACACTTGATCAGACTTCTGTGCTATATATTTTTTTAAATTGCTGACAGTGCACTTTGGAAAAAACTACTAGAGAGCTTTCATTGTTGCCAGCAATGTCATCATAAATCAGAAAGATTTTTTGAAACAACTCTGTGGTTAACCTATGTTAGAATATTGAACAATAGCTTATTGTTACTAGAAGAGGATTATTTGACACCACTTGACATCACCTCATACATACACCAATTTAGGCTCTATCTATTTTCATATTTCTTGCCTACCTTAAGAAGACAAAAAAGGTTTTGTGCTATACAAAAATAAAATCACTTATAGGTAATAGGAAAATGCAGAGGCCACTCTGTCTTGATGGTTAGCAGTTCTCCAACATATCTTTTAAACATCTTCACATTAGGTTTGTCTTTGGTGGAGCAAGAAATGGTAAAAGAATGAGAGCAAAAGCGTAACGTATTTCAACACTGCTGGAGAAGACTTCATCGTGTCCCCCCTTTCTCTTCCCTCCCACTGCCCCCCTCCAGCCATTGCAGGGCAAAATAAAGATCACGACTAGCAAGAAACCCTCAGCACAGTTGTAACATGAACAAAAGCAAACATTTCCAGGTCCCTGCAGTGTCACCAGCAGTGCAGCAAGCACTCAGTTCCACACAAGAAACAGCTAGAGCTGCATGTTTTTACCAAAACCAACATTCTCAAATTTCTTAGCTATTACTGGGTTTTGGTTTTCTACATAAGTTATCATCATTACAGAGATGCTTTTCCATGTGGCCACTGAATGCAAAAGTCTAAGTCATGTCATTTATTTATGGATAGAGGTGCTCACCTTCTTTAGGCATGGCAAATTGAAAATGTTGGAATAAATAACTTAGTGATACATAATACATCTATGTAACATATAGAAATGGGTCCTAAAGACTCCTGAATACCTGATGCTCAAATCACTAATTAGTATAGCCTTAATGAGAGAGATTTGTCCAGTTTTAGAAGAGAGCCACAATTTATAACTAATTTCCTGATACAGCTTCTAAATGCCAGCAATGTTAAAGCTTCAGAAGAAGAACCACTGCCTTCTCTAATGTATGCACAGTATCTAAAAGGCTGCAAGAACAAACAGACATAAATCATGAATAGTAATGTTAGAGGATGTCCCTAACATATGAACTATCTATAAACTTATGCAAACAATTTGGGATTCTGGCCAAAAATATATTATAAACACATTTCTATTTTCTTTTCAACGGTGCTTGCACTTTAAATGATTGCAAAGAAGAGGAGAATTAAAGGCATGTTACAGTGTAAAACTGCTGAAAGGCGAGGATGTTAAAAACAAGCAAGAAAGCAAACAAACGACTGAAGGTCTAGAATCAAGGAAGTGAGATTTCACCAGTACAATGGAATAATGGCTGGATCTCTTTCCCTTTGTATGTAAGCTGCTCCTCTAATGCTCTTTAACGCAATAGTTTCTTTTCTTATCTTGTGCTTAATGCAAGCAAAGCTTCCAGTATCTTTTATTCTTCTACTACATCACACACACACACGCACACACACACATATTTATATTTTAGTGACATCTTCACTTTTAAATGAATGATCCTACAGTTACAAGAATAACCACAGCTTTCAGTGCCACCTTGAGGGCTTATGTTCATAGAGCTATACTACACAAAGATATTTTTAATGAAGAGTTAGCCATGGGAGTTCAGACCTCAGTAGTCATCTTGACTAAGTAATGAACTAAAGTTTAGTAGGAAGTATATGTTGGTGCGGATGCCAACAGCTTCTTTCTGATCCCTTGAGATCCAGAGAGATGCATGGGGATTTTCAGGTGTATGGAAAATTTCCTTCCCTTTCACTTACTCCGAAAGATTTTACTATATGAAGGTGGGTATTCTGGCCCTCACAGCTTATAGGATTTTTTCTAGCATCAGGGTTCTCTCGGAGACTGGGAATTGGTCAGATCCTAGAGACCCCAAATTGATTTAATTGTTGAAAGAACTATTCACCCCCTCCCTGCAGAATTCACACACCTAGCCTGCTTACCTCCTGACTGAATACAGATCACTCTTTATATATGAAACCTGAAACGTTTTGGCACTTTTCCAGATGCTAAACAAAAAGGAGTTGTAAACTTTAACCATCCTGCTCCCCTATGCCTGGATACAGAGACTGATTTTCTGAAATTAAATCCTCTTGTCTATCCTGCTTCATGAGAGAACTGGGTATGTTTCTGGAAGGGCTCTTGGTTTAAGGACTAGCATGAGGCAAAATAAGGCTATCCTCTTCCTCTTTCCTAGTCCCTTGGTACTGAAGGGTAACATCAGAGGGCATTCAACAGGAGTGTTCAGGTCAGAACACTTCAGGATGATATGCCTTTATTTTGGGAAGAAGGAATGAATAAAGATGAGAAGAAAAGGAGAAAGAAGAAAGTTCTATTTTATGGATTGAAAAACATGAACCTTCCACTCTTCACAAAGGCAGAAAGAAAAATCACTGGAAATGTAGAAGGCAACCTGATCATGGCTTTTTGTGGGCACACCCTGTGCTCATTTTATTTTCTAACCCTGTTATAATCAGTATTACATCTGTGTAAAAATCTTGTATAGAGTTCTTCTTGTGTAGAATTACCAGTGAAAGAAATGAGTGATAAAACTCACTGATTCAAGTCATATTGGAGTAGGTGTTGCATACCTGCATCCATCCTGGGAAAAACTGCTAAAGACAAAGATGCAGTGTCAAGGCACGTAACTGCCACTTACTCTATTCGACTATCCCTGGATAGCTGCTCATCTGTCCATTTCTGATCCTGGAGTAATTTACATGGATATAAAGATCAATATAAATTAAACTGGAGTATATGACCATCTGTCCATGCTTTTAGATACCATAGTGAAAGATGCTTTAGAAACAGATTGCTATGCATACAGAAAATTCACCATTTATAATGCTAGATTATTCTGGTGATAATTCTACGTACTGTATATATAATAAGGAAGAAAAACCCAAAACCTTAATTAGTCATTTTTTTAAATGAAGGCCTGAATAATATCCTCTGCTTGCACGTGAAAAGCAAGAAGAACTACTGTAGAGATTAAGAGATATGTCACATTCCTGTCCTGCCACCGTCCTTAAAATGTGGCCAATAGCATAGATTCAGAGGTGAAGGAAGGGGGTCAGACTGAAGGACAGATCTATCTTGATCATTTTATAGTTAAAAAAAAAAAAGGGACTTTTCTTTTTTTCTGGGTTGGTTCAGCACCTAGTGCAATGGGATCCCCAGTTCTAGGCCCAGAAAGTCTGCTGTTCCTATGGTTAGATAGTTTGGAGACTGTTAAATTCTGCTTCTAAAACATTTTGAATGAGTTGTTTTTGACACTGGTTTTCAGAACATTAAACTAAGAAGCAGCAGCCATAGCAAGAGCTAGGACCTCAGGTAACCTTGTAGCATCTCCCTCCTCAGGATATATATACATGATGTTTTTTCAGTATTGGCACTCACAGCGCCCACTGCCATAGGTACTTCTGAAAATCAGATCCACAGTAGAAGGACAAAGAAAGAAGGGGAAATGACGTAGGCAGACATAGCCACTCCTCTTCCTCTTCCTTTGGCTGCACTGCAGGTTGAGAAGGAGGGGTGGAAGCTGAGATAGGTGAGCCAATGGCAGCCACGTAAACCTGCTGCAGCAAGGCCCATCAGCAGGCCAGTGTAACTGCATGTAACTAGCTTTCTGCACTCCCAGGTTTCCCAACTCTCGTACTTGCTGAAGCCTAGTAGCTGAAGAAGTTCCCAGCCTAAGACCTGACAGAAAAAACAGCTAATCTGTTTAGCTGTCTAAACACCAAAGAGAACTACAAAAACAATGACAAGTAAATGAAGGTTTGCAAGCTCCTTTCAGTTTTAATTACCACAGCATTATTTGTAATGTAGGTAAGTGCATTTGTTTTTACACATATATTATTTGTAACTTGACATTATTTCTTTAATTTTTTTTTTAAAAGGGCTGCTCATGTTTTGCTTAACTTTTGGGTGGAGCTTTTTGATCCTGTGCCCAGATACCTACAGTACAAAATGTTAGACTAAATTATAGGTGCATAGTGTGCCAAGAAAATCAACACAGTATAGCTTGCCCAGACTCTCTCAAAGAAAACATGCACACTGTGCCATTATTAAGGTTTAGAATACCTGGACCTCCAACTCATAACACTACTGTACTCTGGCACAAGGTGACTGCAAGTACCCTGAACAGTAAATGGACCAGCTAGCTTATGGGTTGTAATAGATGTGCATCTCTGGACCATATGCAACTTGTACAACTCAGAGCAGCACTTGGGCATAAAACAGAGGAGATGAGGAAAGGAAATGAGGGTAAAATGGATATTGGAAGCAAACTGGATAACTTAAAATAATCATCATTATCCAACATAGAATAGAACTTCCACAAGGGTTTGGTATCCCCAAGCAGGAAGGAAGGGATGCTGGCTCCTTCAACAGTTCCTTTGCCTTTTAGGTGTGAAGGGTGGATGGAGAAAGGAGGAAATCCCCTGACCTATAACAGGATGTAAAGGGCTCACTCCCCCACTGCACAGGGGGAGTATATATATGTACCCTGCTCTGCTAGATAGAGCCTGTCACACCTGTATCAAGCTCTCACCCTTCAATCCCAGGGAAATAGGATAGGATCCCTAAGGGTGGGGGGTGTTTTGTGGGGTTTTTTGGGTCTACTATGGGCATTAGTCTCATTCTCTTTTTGTCCCCAAAATTAAGATTTTACAATTAAGAAAAGATTTGTTCCTTTTCACTAGTGTGGCCAGGTTAGGGCAGTTCTCTCACCTTCCCTACACCTGCTTAGGGAACAAGGTTGGACTGATCATGGGGTTTGCCCATGGTTGGATTGATCATGAGGTTCTATGTATATGTATATCAAGTTTGGACTGATCATGGGGTTCAAGGTGTTGCAAATGAGCACATGACATATTCAGCAGCATACTCATTCCAGAACAAGTCTGGTTCTCTGATGAACCACAACTGAAAATGAACTTGGCGGAGGTATCCTGTACAAAAATCAGGGCATGGGGTTGAAGACTATACCATCTGGTTCAGTGGGAAGTAGGAGCAGGGTTTCAGAAATGGCTCTAAACCAGGTGTGGGGGGGGGGGGGGCGGGGAAACGACACACTCATGGCAGCTTTCCCCAAATTGATGGAAATGACTGAGGAAGGAAAGATATGCACTTTACTGTAATTCCGAGATGAGCAAATTTAATAGACTCGTGGCCTAATTAAACCACATTCCTCACATCTTGTCTTTCTTCCAGCATGTCTGAGACAGTACACATGCAGTCCTGATGTTGAGCTGCAAAGTGGGTGGAGAAGGAAACTCCTTGTCAGTGGCAGAGGCAGTGTCTTGAGCAGTGGCAGAAGCTGCTTATCAGTAGCACTAAGTACTTACAAGTGCTAAGCTCTAATGTTTATCTCCGCTATTCTATTTGCTTAGCCTTTTCCAGAGATTTTACATCTCTGTATTAGGGCTGCATGAAGCTTTGGGTGGTGATTCAGTTCAGAGAAGATTTGGCCAGATTCAGTGGCCAAATCTGAAATGAATCAGGGGACCAATTAAACCAGCTGAATCAGTTCAAAGCTCTCTGTATCTTTGGAAAAGATTCGGAGAGCTTTCATGATTCGGGCAGTCCCCGGTGGCTGCAGCATGGAGCTACAGCTGACTCCAAGCTGGTAAGTAGGGGCAGGGAAGGGGACCATGGGGGGACCCCTGCCAGCCCCCCTGCCCATTCCCCCAGGCTCCCCATGGCTGCCCCACCCGCCCCAGCTCAGTACTTTAAAGAAAAGCCCTTGTGCTCACCAGGTGCTGCCAGGTAGGGGGGTGATCCCAACTGCCCCCCCACTGCCCCATGCTGCATGGAGGGCTCTGCACGAGCCCCCTGACCCCCCTGCTCCCCCAGCCCCCCCATGGGTGCCCCACCTGGGCCAGCTCCAGCCCTTTAAGAAAAAAAAAGCCAAGAAAAACCCCGGGACTTACTGCTCCTGCAGTGGCCTTGGGGCTTCAGGGGCTTGTGAAGAGGGGGGCAGCGGAGATCACCCTCCCACCCACAGGAGTGGTGAGTCCGGGCGGGCGGGAGGGTGTCGATTTTTTTTTCCTTAAAGGGCCGGGACCTGGGGCAGGCAGGGCAGCCATTGCTGGGGTGGGGGATGGGCCTGGCTGATTCGGAGATTTAGCCGAATCAAATCGGGACAGTGATTTGAATCACCGAATCGAATCACTGTCCACCGAATCCAAAGTGAATACTAGCCGCTTCGCACAGGCCTACTCTCTATCACATGGATTGGAACATCTCACCTAGTTCTGTAGTAAGAGGCTGATTCCAATATAAGGACATAGGCACAAAATACCACAGGACAGGATAAGACTTCTTGGGACAACCAGTTGGTCCCCTTTGTATTTACTTCCATTCCACAAATAAATATCTATTAGGAACTAGCTCTTAGAAACCCACTGGAAGAATGCAGTGCATATCAGTTTATGTCAATATGTAGTATCCTACTATTTTCAAGTGAAATATTAACAGTCTTCTTCTAGTTTTCTAATTATGAGATTGTTTTGCTTGGGTTTTAAACCATTCATCGGTCAAATGTGCAGCAGATTTCAGTTTCCTTTGTAGCGATTCTGACATATTTTAAAGAAGTCATTTAAATTGCCCTGCAGGCTTAATGCTGTCATGAGATTAAGCTTGACCTCTAAGGATTTCCTACCTATAGCAGTTTGAATGTGAAATTATCCTGACTTCTCAGCTTCTTCCACAGCAATAATTTCCTTTAGAAGAACCAGTGACCAAAATATTACCTGAAATTTTTGGATACAAAACCACATGTGCTGCAGTATGTTTTTTTGGATTTATATTTGATACCATTTTCCTACACAAATATTAGTAACCTTGTTTAAAATAAATAAATAAATATGTAAGCAAACTACAAGTTGATGATTTAATAAATTTTTTGCAATTACCTGAAGCCCATTCCTGGCTGATATAAAACCTAACCTTTGGAATCTGACCTACCAGGCATTTATTTGACATAAATCTGGACAATACCCATATTTTAAGCGCTAATGTGGCTAACTTGTCTGTCCTGATTAGTTGGTACTGGACTTGCACTGCTTTTATTTGATGTTGTATAGCCTAGACACCTACAGAATCCAAAACCTGCTGGCCTAGATACTCAACTTTATTCTGTTTACTATTGAGAGCGGTCAAATTCTGTACTGTCCAACTACCTAGGAAGGACAGAGCTTACACTGTAGAGTTTACACTGTAAATGAATGAAAGGCAAAGGCTAGAAGGGGCAGCAGAGTACAGAGCAATGAAGAAACTTCTCCAAAGTTGCATTGTAGATCAGAGACAGAGCTGGATAAAGAGCTAAAACTCTGTTAAATGATAATCCCTCACAGACAGATTAACTGTTCCATGATGTCTCTTAATCATTCTTTGCAAGAAAATAAAGGGACTCAGGACCAATTGTCTTTCAGTCAATCATGGCCCACATGCCTCATCATTGTGTACTATTCAAATCTACCTTTGAAGACAGAATTTATTAATTTCCTCATGGAAATGTCTATAGCGCGCCTCATTATAGTGTACAAACACTTCATAAATGTTAATTGTCACAGCAGCCCTGTTGGATGAGGAGAGCATTAACTTTTATCCCCAATTTATAGACTGCAAGGCATAGAGAGATGAAGGTCATGAGTGACCATTAATGTTGGCTGCCCAATTTCAGACATCTATGATTATATCACAAAATGAACACACAGGCAAACTTAACTCTGGCATTCCTAACTTTTGAAAGTTTGACTTTACATCCTTAATAATGTTCCCATAACATAAGGGTTTGTTATTTTTTTCATTGCATACAATAATATTAATGTAACAGCCAGTGGCACATACATAGGATTTGCTTGTATCCTAATTTAATTAAACTTCCAGTTGTGCTATGCAAGAGAAATACTGTCGAAGCTGCTGCTTTTTTTCCCCTTCACAGGCAGCGGAAAGAAAACAAGCCAATCCCTAAGTCACCAAAATCAATGAAGCATTTGTAAACAACAGCTATGCATGTGTCTAGTATATGGGCAAGTTTTTATTGCAGCAGCAGTCTTATGACTGAGTGACAGCTGGCCTGTGTTCCTCACTGATAATAAATATGAAAGGGAGGGGGGAAAAAAGAAGCTATTTGTTTTGGGCTTAACACAAAAAAATATACACCAGGCTGAGACACATACAGCTTTCCTGGACTTATCCCAACTTCTTTTCTGCTTTTTTTCCTCTTAAATCCACAAGAAAGGTTCTCTCTTTTCAGCCTGATTAGCTGATCTTTGTCTTAGTTATATCTCCAATTTTGAATTATACTGCACAGTACAGACATACAGAAATCAAGGTAGGTAACCATCTAGGAGTCACCTGCTTTTTTTGTTTTCCAATATAACTTCTTTAATTTAATTTTTCATTCCCCCTCCCTCTATGCAAATTAAATTGATTGAATCTATCTTACTCTAACATCTGATCATAATTTCTCAATGTTCAAGACTGCCTTCTTACAGTTGGATTCCAAATGTTGGACATGGGAGGGCCAGTTAGTTAGTATCTTGGAGTAGTGTATGGACAATCTGTCCCATGTATCTGTGCCTGCTTCCTCAGTTATCTGAGCTACTCATGACTTGTGTGGTGCTTCAGCAGTTTTTATAGCGGGTTCTAAAAAACATCAAACTGAACAGAACACAAGTGATCTACTGGAAGGGGATCAGGTCTCCTCACTTGACTGTTTTTTCCCTGTAACGTTCCTCTGGTCAAACCCTTGCAGAAACTATTTTGGAGGGGAAGGTGTAGGGTGGGGGTAACTTCTTCACCCCTCTCCCATGCTTTGCCTGGGATTATGATGATCCTTATGCTAACAACTGAGTTTACAAATAACTTAAATATGTTAAAGTAAAAAGATCCACCTCCACTGCAAGCTACCTCCTTGAATATTCTTTACTTGTCCAATGTACCTCATTTGGTGGGTTCGTCACCTGTGAACTTTGCCACTCAGTAGGAATGGAGGCTTTTCCCAGACAAATAATCTCCAATAAATTAGAGCTCTACCACTGGGAAGTTGCAGAGCTCCGAGTTTTATTTGGTACAATTAGCAGTTGTACCTACTGGCAGTTATAAGTCTAAATACCAGGGCATACACAGTGGGGCTGTGTGAAATTTTGGTGGCCGCTTCATTTAATTTTGGATTCGGATATTTAGACAGTTGTAACATCGAATCCAAAATGAAACACAGGGCTCTGAAACAGCTCCGAAATGAAACAGGCCATCCAAAATGTTTCAGATGTTTCAGAGCTGTTTCGAGCTGTTTCAGAGGCCGGCTTGCAGGGAAAGAGGGAGGGGGAAGAAGGGGTGGAAGGACTGCTCTGATATTGATATCTGTAGCTGGCCAGTGATAACAATCTGTCCCTGAGGTACCTTCCAACCCCAGTGCTGGGGAATCAAACCGGGAGTGGGGGAATCAAACAGGGAGCTGGGGAATGTTCAGGGCCCTGAACATTCCCGCAGTCCCCAGTTTCATTCCCCATCTCCCCAATCTTTCCTCCAGGTCTCTGATTGTTTTTCCCAACTCTTCCCCAGATCTGTGCATGGGACAACAGCAGGCTGCCGCTGCCGGTAAGTGATACTAGTTTTGCTTTGAACAGTTTGAGGTGCAGTTTCACAAAAACCCCTGCACATATCTCCTTAAAACTTGGCAGGCTTCATGCCCTCAGCAGGGGCTACTACCCCTGCATTTTTCACCCTGCTCTGCCTTCATACTCACACATCATGAGTTTTGCTTTGAACAATTTGAGGTGCTGTTTCCCAGAAACTGCTGCACCTATCTCCTTGAAACTTGGCAGGCTTCATGGCCTCTGAAGGGGCTACTATCCTTGCAAGTTTCATCTGAATCAGGCATGAAATGACAAAGTTATATGTATTTTAGTGATTCCCCATTATAGCTTATGGCCAAAACACTGTTGAAATTCTTAAACAGCTCCAAAATAATTTCGGCTGAAATGAAACAGGACAGTGATTCATAACACCAAAATGAATCACTGTCCCTCTGAAATGCCGAATCCGAAACAAAACAGAACACAGCTGTTTCAGAGAGCCCTACAAAACACCGAAATGAAACACTGTCCCTCCAAAATGCCGATCTGAAACTGAAACAAAATGCAGGCATTTTGCACAGCCCTATACAGCCTAGAAGGTTTAAGAGCTATGACGATGGGCGATAAAAACATCACAAAAGTATTTGTACAAGGCGGAGTAGAAAGGAGCAGGCATGAATGGTGGCTCTAGAATGACAGGATAAAATGAAAACAAAGAGAGTTTCTAAGAATAGTTTTTGGTACACATCCCAGCAGGGCAAAAGGCCAGTCCCTGCTCAGATGTTTGGGGAAGGGGCTACACACACTTACACACAGTTTAATTTTCATTGTCGCTTAATATGTTTTTTGGTAGGCTAGCATTTTAGAGCCTTTGTGTAGCTCTGGGCATTTTTATTTTGGAGACAATGCATTTATTCACTCTTTTTTCCAGGACTGGACAAGGGGTAGTATTTATTAGGTGTAGTGTCTGACAAACCCTTTAGTGCTGTTAATCACACCAGCTTCCTTGATATATTAAGGCTATTAGGATTTAATTAGGTTAAGATGCAGATGTTACTAAGTGAATCACCTCCTATCTGTCTAATGGGAACCAAGTGTTGCATTAAGTGGAGTCATTTGTTTGAGAGAGAGAGAGAGAGAGAGAGAGAGAGAGAAAGAAAAGAAACTGAAGCAAATGCAAAAGTAAAAGTAACAGATGTCACGGAAGGGTCAGTAGCTAGTGATGCCAGGTCCAAGACTTTTTAAATAGTAATTTGCTTGATTATTGCTCTCAGCTTAAACATTTAATTATAGCTTTAATATTCACTTTCACTTGAAACATTATATAACATTTTCTCTCTAATGAAAGCAGATATGCTCCCTCTATGCAAGGCTGTGGGAACTGTGTTAGGAGGCCAGTTTCTAGCTGGTTTAAAAGCTTCTGTCTAGCACAGTTTCAGTACATTTATATTGGCTGGTTTTATGTGTTTCTATATGCTGTCCTCAAGTATTGAAGGTTTTTTAAACTCAATGGAATACCATTATACCCAGGTCCACACTGGCCAATGTAATCATGCAAGGCTGCAGGAGCTTTAAAACACGTTAATAAAAAGAATGATGGTTTATAATTCAAGGCACTGGACTGAGACTTGGTAGATTCAAATTAAACTTCTGGCTTTGCTATGGACTTCTTCAGATGTACTTTGGGCAAGTCACTTACTTTCTATGCCTAATTTCCTCCCCTGTAACATGGAGCTAATGTAATTTTTCCTTCCATACTTTGCCTGTCTTATTTACTTAGACTGTAATACTTGTGACAGCTGCATTAAAGAAACGTATTTGGTAATTACATGTTGCTGGGTTTTTGGTTGTAGCCATGTTGGTCTAAGGACATAGGCAGCCAAGGTTCTCTGAGTAGATGTGATATCTTTTGTTAGACCAACTGAATAGCTGGAAAAGAGTTCTTAGCAAGCTTTCAGGTGAAATCATCACCCTTCTTCAGGCACAGAAAGTCTCTGCCATACTGAGACCTCACTCCTTGGAGCCTCAGTACAGCAGAGTTTTCCAGTGCCTGAAGAAGAAGTATGATTGCACCTGAAAGCTTGCTAAGAATGTTTGTCTACCCGCTCAGTTGGTCTAACAAAAATATCACATCTATTCAAAGAATCTTCCCTGCCTTTGGTAATTATAAACATTTGTGTGTGATTTTAAAAATATATACTTTAATGAAAATCTGATTTGCATACATGAGGATACACAATAGCTTTTGCTCAAGCTCTGTCACTGCTTATACTGATGCAGAAGCAGCAAGTGAAGCAGACTGGGATTTTAAGAATGCTGTAATCTGCTTGCAAAGTTCCCCCCATCACCAACCCTAAGCCTGGCACTGATGTGCTACTCACTCCCTGACTGCATTCTACTTTCCATTCTTTTTATGTTCAGAAGAGTGAGGCAGAAGGCAGAGCAGGGTGGCACCTAGAGACTAAACTTATTCAGAGAGGCATAAGCTTTGGTGGGTGACAGCCTACTCCATCAGCTGCTGTGAACCTTTGTCATGGCATCTAATGAAGCAGGCTGTGGCCTATGAAAGCTTTTACCTCTCTGAATGAGCTAGTCTCTGGGTGCCACCCTTCCCTGCTTTTTGACTGACTTCAGACTAACATGACTAACTTCCTAGGTCTCTCTACAAAACAGAGAGAGTATGCATATTCATCCGGGAGGACAAGGGTTTTTTTTATCTTTTAGTGTGAACTTTTTTGTAGCTGAAAGGACTCCATTTTTTTCCCTCCCTGATCCCCAACATCAAATTAGAATAAATATTAAAAGATTCTAATTCTTCTGAAGTTGTTTTATCAAGAGGCATCTGACAAAGATCAAATTGAGCCCTGGGGCATCCGATTTTAATGGGGCTGCACTCTCCTTACATCAGAGCTGAATTTAGTCCTTTAGGTTAAAATGCTGATTGATTTCTTACCTGTAAGATTTTTATGGTATTAAAAAGAATTTTACCTAGCTTTGAGGAGAGCGGCAAGAGAGGAAAATAGAAGTGTTTCATCTAGCATTTTTTAATCCTTTTGCTCTGATGTGTTCTATAGGATATTTGCTCCATACTACTGTGCTACATTCCCCATCTGCAAACTCACTGTGCATTTCCACCCCACAGCAGATGTAAACAGCCTACGCAAAAGAATGGTGTGGGCTGAGTTTCAAATCTTGCTTTCATCATGGGTTTATCTTTGAAATGCCAGACACAACAGGATTTGTGCGGTTTAACGGAAGATCGAGTCATCTTGATTTGCAGACCTTATGTCCACTCACATACCTACTCAAACATAAACACAAATAACCAATTCCCAGAATAGCAGCTAAAATGAAGACTGTTTAGCAGGTTATTTATTTGACCAGCTGGTTCCTGATCATTCCTTCTTCAGGCCTAGTAGTTTATAAGCTAGCCAACAGGCTTTGTGTGACAACTGGCATGTTACATAAATTTTTTCTTAGATTTCTACTCACAGTAAGTAGCTCTGCGTATTGGTACAACTTGAAACCTGTCTATATATACTCACTTGATATGGACAACTCCAAGTATTCAAAAAAAAAAAAAAAAAATCACAGGCCAATACCCTAAGAGTCAGGATATCAAGTCTGGGAAAGAAAAAAAAAAGGGTGGGGGGGGAGATTAAAAAAAATGAGGAGCTATAAATATATGGTGTCTTTATTCATGCTTTCCATGCAACCATGGATCAAAAACCTGGGATGAAATCCTGGCACCTCAGTGAAATAGCAAAATCCCTGCTGACTCCAACAAGGTCATGATTTTATCTGTTCTCTTTCTGTTTTCTTTTTAATGAAAATGGAGGTTTTCATATAACCCCATTTCCCATGACCTGAGAAGCTGAGGCTTTCAGAATAAACACCAGATCTGAGCTGGCAACACTGTTCATTTCTTATGTGAGTAGCTCTGTAGCTCCCAGGCCCAAAGGATAAAAATGTTTACTCCCAAACCCAAATAGCATTTAGAATACAATGAATACTACAATTTTATTTGTATATTACAAAAAATAATGACATTATTATATTTTTACTTGTACGTCAGTAGAAACTAGATCCTTCAAATAGTGACTGGAGCACATCGTACTAGTCAATGAGCACAGCTACAATGAAAAAGAGGTCCCTGCCTGAAAGATCTTGTAGGGTTAAGGTTCCAGTCCTCTAATATGTCACACTCATGGGCAGTGGTAGTGTTATCACAGGAGTTCTGCGTGAACAGAAGGGACTGTTTGAATGGACATCACTGAAAGACTGGGGCCCAGGTTATGGAATCTAAGGGACTGAATGGTGCAGGATATAGGAAATGGAATTCTCTAATCTTTTGCACTTCTAGGTTTATCTGTGGCCACCTTTGTGTAAGTTCGGCGTGACCAAGTCATTAGAATCTGAAGGGTTTTCACTGGATCATAGGAAAGAAGAACTGGAAGGGACCTCATAAGTTCATCTTGTTTGGTCATTTGCTTGAAGCAAGATCATCCCTTCCTAAATCACCTAAGCCAAGTGTCTGTCCAACCTGTTCTTGAAAATTTCCATGGGTGGAAATTTTACAACTTCTCTAGGTAGCTTGTTCCTATGCTTGACCAGCCTCATAGTCAGAAAGCTCCTCCCAATTTCCAAACTAAGTTTCTTTTGCTACAGCTTGAGTTCATTGCTCCTCTATGGCCACAGAGAAAAATCCATTTCCATTCTCTTGAACTGCCTGTGTAGAAGAATATGTAGTTTCAGTTCTGCTTATAAAGATCAGGCATCCCATGGGATTGAAACCCAGCAGCCAAACTGCTCCCCAACATTTGTACTCTATCTCTGGAAAGAGGTCAACAATTAAATGGGTAAGAATAATTAATCTATGCCCTTTCAAGTTTTTTCTTAGATTGTTATTGGTCCTGTTTGTGGTTGTAAGAATTGTACGCTGGGTTGGTAACCACCAGTTGGTGACTGTACCTGTGCTACTGATTTTACTTCTGAATTAGGCACACATTTTTTATAGTTCTATCTCTGAGCATCTAGAAGGCAGACTGCCAGTATTGTATAACCTGTCTGAACAGCCTCAAAAACAATTCTGAACATTTTCAGTGCCAGCATTGAATAACCTGTCATTCCTAGTATGCCTTCTGTGGTATCTCAAACTGCTTTGAGATGCCGCAACAGGCACATGCCCACTTGTCTGGACACAGCCTAATAGTGCTCATATAAAGCAGGAATTTCAAAGAAAAAGGAGGTCTGAGGAGGCCTGCATAACATGTGAAGGAATCTTTGGTATAGTAGTCAACACCACGGCAAGCACTTGCCAATGGAAGGAGGTATCCAAGGTGTCACTTTTTTCTTCTACACTGCAACTGTATGCAGATGCATAGTACATAGATTCTTTCTCCAGCAAAATATATTTGCTTAGAAGAACTATAACCCAAATCATATTTGATCATATCAGGCTCCTACAAGTATATGTATGTATGGCAGGAGGCGCAATTGCAGGATTGCACATCAAATCACATCATGCCTTACTACTAGTGCAGGGGGAGCCTGGGATCATGAGCACTGGGATCATGAGGGGGTTCCCATAGCTGGGAACCCCCTCAAGTGATGGGGCTCCCAGGCACAGGGGCATACCTGGCCACATATTTAAATAATGGTGTGATAGGGATGAGCCACAAAGTTATTACACATTTCTGGTGCAATAACTTGTGGTTTATTCCTCTTTTTATCACACTACTAATTGATTGAACATGTGGCCTGGTTACAATGTAAGACGCAATTAACTGGTTAATCATGTCTTAAGTGTAACATGTGGCAAGGGCCTAATTCATTCACCTACTGCTCATCATTCACTCAGATACCAGTCCTAGATTTTATTCCTTTCTAGGCCTTTGCATGTTGCAAACCCGAAGACAGGATCATATCAAAACACAGGAGCACAGCAGAGGAGTCAAACATCAAATGCCCCTTTGTAATGTGTCTGAAGTAGCATTCCAAACATTTATGACTAAGCTATGACGACAATGATCTTGTTCAAGATTGTTACAGCAATGTCTGTGGCTGCATGCCATAAATATATGCGATTAAAATGAAGTGAAAAGAGTTATTCTTATAGACCAACAGCATTAATGGAATGAACTTTGAAAGGAAGAAAGGAAAGCAAGAAAGCCCTCAGCAATACATCTTACTCAAGTTAATCTCAGAATATAAATTATAAGACCTTTCTCATCTCTTTGTGCATATTTTTTTCTTTTGTTCCTTACAAACTGACTGCAGCCATACTCATAAGCTGACACCAACATTTACTGTCAGAACACTGACAGAAAGACATATAAGGTATAGTAACATACTTACAGTTAAAACTGCTACAACACACATGCTAGCCAGAGGAAAAAATGACTCAAAGTTGTATATACAAAGTTCAGTGTTTCTGCTCACCCTGGTCAAGGAAAGTTGAAACGTTGGATCATCATGACTGTATTATATTCTGATTAAAAGTTTTGCTTCAAAGCCCACTAAGTCAAGGGAAAGATTCCCATTGACTTTAATGGGCTTGGAGCAGGTCCTAAATCTTTTTGCACTGGATGTACTTGGAGCCCTTTATTACAAATGGCACGATTACAATTTACCTTGTGACACAGTAAAACACACACTTTAATAATAGAGGAATTTGGTGCTAGTACAGCTGGAACTGAATTGAACTGAATTGAGCTATACAAATTGGAGCAGAACCCTGTTAAGAAAGGTACAAAGGTGGGGAAGAAGTATTTATTCAGGGAAGCTTTCACCTTTTAAAAATGGGAGGAGATTTACAAGGAATATTGACTCTGCTGGTTGCAATTCAGTGTTTGACTTCGGTTCAATGCTGCTGAAGAGGAATGAAACATTCTAAAATTTTTAAAAAATACATCCTTCAGATTACCCTGGGTTGTTTTACATGTTTTCAGATTTTCATAGCATCATAGCACAAGAAGCAGAAGTTGCTTTGTGATGATGCACCTTATTTTGAACTTATTTTAAGAATAGGGAATGATGAACCACGGCCTGGGAATTACGTTTTAACACTTAAAATGGTAGGCAACGGCCTGTGGTTGGAGGAAAGAAAATGTTGTCACTATTTAAGTATAATCCTTTGAGGAACTGCTGTGCACCACATCAAACTGATGACTATCAACCTCATAGAAGGTCGTCAGCACTTCCCAAATTGGCCTCGCACAAAATAACTTTAAAAAAGCTAGTATAAGTGCAATAAAGCCACCCCGGGTAATAATTATGCTATTAATACAGGCAACCTGGCATTAGCACTCTTAATTGGTTCCTGAAAAACAGAGCATTAAGTGAAATGAATGTTAAGTGAACCTGAAAGTATTTGACAACCCAAGATGGTGACCGCAATTCTTTTTAATAACCCAAGGTGGAGACTGTGAGAGTAATAATGAAACTCGCTGAGCGCTAAGTGAAATCAGGTATCAATTTTAAATGAGTGTTATAGTGAAATAGCACTAAGTGAAATAGTGTTAAAGCGTGGGTTGCCTGTACTTAGCCTTCTTCTAGTGAATTTATTTCATGGCTCCAAGAGCAAGACAAAAACATTCATTAAGTAAACTTTGCGGCATCTCAAGACACCACTTCATTAATGATGGAAAAGCAGATACCTCTTGGGTAAATTGCAGAAGCTTTCTGATTGCTCAGGAACAGTACACTATAACTTACAATAGGACATGAAAAAAACCTCATCGGATTTCAATTACGGTGAAACTTAGGTGGGCTAACCATGGTTACCACCTTTCATATTTACATACCTTGCTATTATCACGTACTTTTTATTGCAACAAAGCATATGGGATGTTTAATGGTGGTAAATGGCCTGGAATTCAGTTTTAAATCCCATTATACCTTCAGGTGTTTTTATTTTTGAGACAGAATGTTGCATTTTAAACATATAACTAAATCCTTGTAGGTTACATATTTTATCATCTAGATTGCTCCCAGTGTGTATTCCTAGAGAAATCCATATTCCTTATCCACAGCAGCAGGTTTTCAAGCAAGTGACATATGTCAAGATCCCAAATGTTCCACGAAATCTACATGATAGCGAACTATTTATTGATAGGTCAATCAGCAAACTCAGGACTAAAGAAAAAAGGATATCAAGAATCTGATTTAGTGAAAGAACCATGCTAAAATATGGTATAGCTGTATCTGTCAATATATTTGGAATCCCTAGTTTCTATATGGACGATAACAATACAGCAGAAACCAATTAAAGCCAGAACAATGTTAAGATACAGTTTAAACAGGGTCCTCAAACTCATTTTAAAAACCAGTGCAAACAAGGCCTTGGAATCATTATTACTTTCATTAACCTTACTTAAGTAAATTTCCTGTTTAGCTATTGCAGTGATATTATGCCCTGATAGTTTTGGGGGTTTTTTTAATGTTGTATTGGTCTTCAGAGTTTTGCTCTATTAACATGACTGAGACACACACAGATAAAATTTTCAAAAGCATGTGTGCAAAAGAATATGCATGCACTTTGGATATGTCTTGATTTGCAAGACTGGTAGGTCAGCATTGAGAGTAATATGTGGTTTCCTACTACAGGACTTCCACATATGCATAGCAGTTCAGTACAGTCTTTCTGTTTTAAGTGGATAACATTAACTCTCAATATCCCCAGTGCTTATAAAAGGTTATTGTAAATGCATTAAACAGTGTTCATCCTGATTACACTTTTATATTGATTCATTTTCAGCGAAATAATGCTGTACAGGAGTTTTGAGTATAGTGTGTGTTAACAGCTAGAAAACTGCTTTGGATTACAGTAATCTTTTAATGGAGAAAAAACAAAAATCTTATATGAGAGAAGTCTGATTTAAAACCCTGTGAACTTGGATTCTGATATTCTTCTCTTCACACACAGAGTTTTCTCCACATCAATGGAAGATCTGGCATTCAGGGAGAGTAGACTACTGGAGTCCAGGACTGCCAGATTTTGTCTTTGCTGCTATGGTCCATATGATTTTCCAACAAGTCCATTTTAACACCAGAAATCTATGGGGAGTCAAGTTATGTGCCTACATGACTGTATCTCAGTTAATAATCAGAAAAAGACTGGATGGGATCAGATAACTTTTCCTGCCATCGACTACAACAATCACAACACAGGGTGGATGAAGAGAAAAAGAGCAACTGAGATAAATAAAAGATCTTGAGTACACTGTAGCCTTGCTTGTGCAACAAGCTCCCCAGTGCAGCCTAAGCTGAACCACTGACATGTGGGGTGTTCTGCAGATGGATCAACAGTGGCACCTATACAACTGTGTATATCCGGAACACTGCTTTTGATTTTCCATTTGGTAGCCAGCCAGTGAGTCAGGGGGAGGGGGGCTTGGTCATTCACAGATGTTTCAAGATAAAAAGAAATGAGGTTTTACCCAATGAAAATAAATTGATTTGTCCTTGTTCTTTCCCTACTCACCACATCCTTTGAGGTGTAAGTTAGAAGGACAGATGGGTACTTAGATACATTTTTCACAAGAACAAAGCACTCAACACTGGCTGTTTCATGCAGCGTAGAACAATGGCAGAACCAAGGTGTGTTCTGAGAACTACCGAGCATTGAAGCCCTTTATAGAAGTAGCTCAGGTAATGAGACATAGTTAGTTACCAAGCACTTCTTGTAAAACCTTCTCTTTGGTTGCATACAACTTTACTAACACTAAAATGTTCAGCAGAAGCAAAAGTTTATTCCATGGGCAAATGAAAGTAGTTTTGGCTGGCCGGGGATAGGAAGAACAGGGGGATGGGACGAAGGGGAGGGGAATTAAAAAAAAACACAAATACCTCTCCCTTAAATTACTAAATTTTCATTCTGGTCAATGTCTATGGAAATTTTCAGTTTCCATAGTACAAGGTTATGTTTGACTTTGGATAAAAAAAAATTAAAGCATACCATACCTTTCCCTTTCAAGGACCATTTCTTATGACGTATGTGAGATGTGCGTGGCTTTAAAGCAGATTTGCTCATCTTACTATTCCAGGTGCAAGCAAGAACATTGCCAATGGTGAAGGCAATTTCCAGAAATATCACACAGTGAAAGAGGTGATCCCAAGGTAAGAAAACAGCTTTTAAATGAAGCATGTTGAAGTCTCAGGGAGTGTTGCCACAAATTTTGGTCAGTTATGAGTCTGCCTGCTTTGCCTACTATTATGTAGTATATGAGGACCAGATATCTGTCCTGCCAACAAGGACAGATACTCATAATTAACAGCATCCAAAGCTGCCAGAAATGAAGGCCCAATTCTTTCCCCTGCCCTGGTCCCTTCCTGCTGGCACAACAGGGCTGGAACCTGGCCACAGCTCATCAGCTGAGAATGTGCTTGGCAGAAGGAATCCTCATTTGGGGTAGAGCCTGCACAGCTGACTCATATATTTCTCCCTGAAGTTGGCGAGGACAAGAATTGGGAATGATGTATGAACCAGCTATACTGAGGTTAAGCCAGCTCATTTAACCAGCTGGAGGCCAGAACATACAGCCTGGGCCTGGCCAGAGAAACATAGAGCCATAATAAACAGGACTTAATGACAGTCCTGCATCAGACCACTGATGTATTAAAGAATCTGACCCGGAATACTTTATGAAAGCCATTTTAAGTTGCCAATGAAAAAGATGAATTAGAACATTAGTTTGTCCACTCTATACAGGAAATATCAGATGTTCTTCTTAGGTAAAAATATTAAAAGACACCCCAAAGGTTTTAGCTGCCCTTAATCCTATTTTAAAAAATGACCTCAGTTTAAGGAGAGATTTTTTTCAAATGCACAATTTGCAAGAGGCGCCTAATTCTCACAGCAAATTAACAGGAGATGGGCACCTCAGCCCTTTGGACCTTGGAAAGGGTCCTTCTTGGAAGTCTAAGTTTAATTCCAAGCCAATAGGACTTAGAAGCCAAAGCCATTTACACACCTTTGTGATTTTTTTCTCTTGACCTTTATTCCTTTTATACAGTGTTCTGCAAGGATTGCACTTTGAAATCTATCTAGAACCTGTTATTTAGCATTTATTTGAAAAAAAGGCAGAAGTCAATCTCAAAGAGTAAAGTACCAAAAAGTAACTTTCGCATCATCTGCACCTGCAGTAAATTTATCTGATTTAACCATAGTCAATGTGTTGCCATAGATACTACTGTATTCAACAGAATGTTTGTACTGTCCAACTGAAATTTCTCTATTTTTAGTCTCACAGCTACTCTGAGATAACGTTTTTGCAGATAGAAGTAGCTGTATTGGTTAGATAACATGCAGCTTTGAAACCACAGATGACCTCATAGAACTACAAAGAAAGAAGCATCTGTTAGTTTAAAACAAAGTCTAAATTTAACCCAGATATACCAAAATTAAACAGACAGGTTTTTATAGTGGTATTACTAGACAAATAACAAAAGTCAGTATAAATTCATTGTATGTACTGATTATGGTAATGAGGATATACAGAAAATAAGTTATCATATAGAAAATAGATATTCCCCGAGTCAACCACAACATGAAAAAGCTCTTCTTCCAGATTTATTGTAGATGTCTACAATCACCACACAGAAACCTACTTTCTCTTTTGTTCGAGAACTACTGGCCAAATTGTTTTTGTCAGTGTTCTCAACGCTTTTTTGTTAAGTTTAGCACTATCAATCCACATCATGGATACTAAATGCATACACACAGGCCAGTTTTCTTAGAAAAGGCCTCCATTTATAGCTATAAATCCCCTGCATGAACATTGCATAGTGTAGTGTCTACATGTACAAAATCCACTCTTATGACTTCACAACTTTACAGTTCCTCACAATTGCAACGTTAAAGCCCTTGATCTTCACAAACCATCTTGGAATTCAATCATTACTATTTGAACAAGTTATATTCTTTAAAACACCATTTACTAGCATTCAGCAGTAGAAACCTCTGAATACTAAACATTTATGTGGTGAACTAAGGAGAGAACTATGTATGAAACAAACAAGTCACAGATAACTCTCCAGGGATTAGGGTGGTTGGATGGCATAATTTGGGACGAAACTCTTTTGATATGCAAAAAAGAACAGGTCCTCTCATGAGATTATTAGTTTATCTTGTTCCAAGTATATCCTGTGTGCTAGAAACCCTGTAAAGAGCAACTTTTCTGAAGATACTTCAGAAATTCTTCCTCAAGTCCTAACCATACCAACAAACTGTATAGGCAAGCTAAGCAGATCATTAAAATAAAAGAACCCTTTTCAAAATTCATACAATATTTCACATGGGAAATTGATGAAGGATTCAATCAATGCATCTCTGAGCTCCATCTCTGTCTTTACACACAGGCAATTCAATATTTCTAAATATGACAGTTTCTTGCTTTTGGTCTAATTCATCCAGTGCAGTTAATAAGTAAAATAAAGCACTGCAAAGCACTACACTGTTAATTTAAGATTGCAAAAACTGTTTTTCCTTAGTTTGATGTCACTTGAAAGGAAAAACTCCATTTGTCATAGAGAATGAAAACCAGAATAGAGCAAGATTTTTGTTCCCTCTCTAAGGAATAGTAGGTGGAGTTATATAAACAACAGAGCAATGATCAAAGAGACATCTTGGGACTGCAACATACTAGCGTATTAAAGAAACAGAGCCTTTTATCTATCACGGAGGAAGGAAGTAGAGCATCGAGACGAGTGCAACATATACCATTAAAAATCGAAAACCAAGTGAGTAATAGAAGAGAGAATCCTATTAATTAAAGTTTAAATTTTCCTCTGCTCTGTTAAAATGACAAAAAGAAATGCAATGCTTGGTGTTGAGATTTCACTTATTTTGGAAAGTTAGGTATATTGCTCCATTTTAAGCCATATTTTTTCCCTGAATATAATGAAACAAAGCACTGTAGCATGGCACATCATTTTTATTCATCGCTAAGCAAATGAAGACAAGGCCTACCTTGTCTTCCACTCTGTTCAACCTGGCACCAACTGTGTTATTCCCTCGATCCTTGCTTTTTTCTGTGAAGCAAGAAAAGTTTTCAAATGCATATACCGGGGTATAACCATAGCATGTAGCATTAAGATACAACAGAGATCCGGTAGCTGACCCATCAACATAGTATAATGGAGCACCTTTGAAGGCTGAAAGTTTTGTTTCAAAACAGCAGCTTTCTTTTCTTACTAATCATTAGGCCAAGCCATGCCTTTTAATAGCTTTGAAATCTAAGGCACTTTCCATCTTATTTTTATACTTCTGGGTAGAAGATTTAGCTGTTTCTAATTGTTTTTTATGTTTTTAATTGCCGTTTTTAAATGATCTAGAACCATGTAACGCTCTAGAGCCAGCTTGGCTGAGGTTTGATTTTTATTTTTTCTAGAAATGAGAAACCAGAAATGAAATGAATAGTCAAGAGAGTATACTTATGTATGTATATGTAGTAGGTCTAGCACCAAGGGTGGCTGTGGCACTCCCTGGGGGCTATGCAAAACCTGCCTCACTCTAGCTCCTTGGTGTATTCCCCCCATTATTTCGTCTGCCACACCTTGATGTATATGAATTGGCAGGCTGCCCCTAAATTCTGGGTGATCCTGGTTGCCTTTACCTGACCTAGCCAAACTCTTAGTTCTACTGTTGCTCTATGGTCCCTTACTCTGCCACCCAATTATTCTATGCCCAACTGGCCCTTAATAAAACCTGCAATTACCACTTGGCCCTTTCTTTACCTACTGGCCCTTTCTGTGCCTCGTGGCACTGAATTGCTTTCAAGGTATTAATCACAGCCTCCAGCCTCCCCCATAACCATGCCCATGTCTTGCAGATGTTGATTACCATCAGTTAATACCTACAGTCCCTCAGGCACTCATTCTTTTGTTTGGGTGCCTTGCTTGTCAGCCTTTATGACCTTGTCCCCTTTTTCTGGCTGTCATCTTTGGCCCCAACCCTCTCAGCCTCAGCCCCTACTGTGGCCTGCTCAGCCTCAGCCTCTGCTCAGCCATGGCCATGGCACAATTAGCCTCAGTGTGGTCACACCTCTGCTCAGTACAGCACTTGAAACACAGAGTGCCCCCAGGAACCGTGTCACGTGGCCTCCCGTCTATCCTTACAACCACAACCTGGTCCTCGGTCTTTACCAGCCTACAATAATCCCACCATCACCAATTGCTGCTCGGTTCCTCTCTGCAGGGTGTCCCAGGCTCCTATTCTGTTAGGCCCTTCCTTCCCCAGCACTGGCCCTCCTGGGCATACTCAGAGTTACCATAATCTCTCACCCCTGTGCTAGCAACTCTATCCCCTAGCACAGCCTGGGCCAGACTGTTCACTGGCTCAGGACTCTTCTGTATATATCTTATATATTTTGGGGCTCCACATCTTTTGGTCAGGGCATCCCCTGACCAGCTACAGGTGTCTTCCCTGAGCTTAATGAGTAACCTGCCCTCAGCTGCTGCAGTTTGCCTTTCTACTTTACTCTGCCTTATTGTTTTGCAGTTGGCTACCACACAGCTACTTCGTAGCCCCTATATTCTGGCTTCCCCTGGCTGCTTATTTTCCTGTGGCTATCCCTGGCCTCAGCTGCCTGCTTCAAATTGCAGGCTTCTAATGTTGCCTTCTTATTGTCTAAGCAGTAGAGATTACAGGACCCTGCTACAGTACAATAACATCTCCAAATAAAATACTACTGCATGGCATTTTGGTTGTGATTTTCATCTGTTTGACGATTTCAAAATACTATGTGAATATGGTTAATTTCAGTTTCACAGCCTTGCTGTGAGTACACCCCCCATTTTACAGAAGAGTGCTGAGGCACAGAGACATCAGAGCTGACATTTACAAAAAAGGTTGCCTACAAGTAGGTATGTAAATAAAAGAGGCCAATTTTCAAAGGCCCTGAACTTCATATCATAGCTTTTAAAATTATCATCCAAAATGGAAAGTATTGTTATGAATATTTTCCATAATAACATATTCTAATCTGCTTTGCTTTTGGCATGCTTCTTAAACCTAGGTTTTAAAGTTTATTCTAACATTAATGGGTCTAGCCTAAAGATCATGACAGGGGATTAAGAGTCAGGCCTCCTGGGTTCTACTCCTCGGGTCACTCATTAACTCATCCTGCTACTTTGCTCAGCTCTTCCAAGTCTTTCTATGGTTCATACATGTCAACTAAAGTACACTGATAGACAGGTTTTTTTTCTGGGTGCATATGATACATAAAAGTATCTGAGCACCTTCCTAATAATTCCTAAGGTTCTTCATTTAATCCTATACAGCAGGTATTTTCTTAAGTGTGTAACTGACAGAATGCTTATATTTCAGGAATACCATATTTGCTCACTTACCACACGCACCCTTTCTGCCAAAATCAGCCCGCCAGAATTGAGATGCATATTTTAAGCAAGTAAACTAATTTTTCTTTGCTGGAATAGAAAAAAGTGTGGAATGGAGCAAGTGGATGCTGTTAACTTATGGCCATCAAGATGGCTACCACTTCTCTCTGCAAACAGCAGAGATGGAGGCCAGTGCCAACCTTCTCACAGCTGCTAGTGAGGCAGTTGCTTTTGCCTTAAGAGCTACTGAGCTGGCTGAGGGGGAGTGAGCTGCTGCATGCAGTCTGTAGTATTTTAATGAGGCTTGTGGTATGAAAACAACACTACTAATTTACAGGAATCTATATAAAGAACTATTTACAGTAAAAGAAGTAGTAGTCTTAGTAGTGCCCTTGCAAGGGTCCGGGGCCTAGCCTTATTGCTGTTCTGCCACACCTGGAAATTCCTAATGCCTCACCCAGACCATATCCTGAGTTGCCATGCTTCCCGGACACTGTCACACACAGAGCCAGGAATCTTGAAAAGTTTTTTTTTCCCTATGTTCTGCTTTCCAAAAACAACATCCAGGTTTTATTTGGAGGTATTTGATATGTGAGAAAATATGGTATACCAACTTATGACATGGTAACTTACCTGAGACAGAAATAAAGAGAGATGGCTTCCCTATAGATTGGTCAAGCCTGGAAATTGAAAGACATTATATTGTCAGTAAAAGAAGAAAAGCATTCCTCAGATTTAAAGATATACATTCTGGGGTCAGTATACAGGATCTTTCTCCAAGTAGCACACTGTAAAGTTCAAGTAGTTCTGCTTCACAGTACAAATTAAGTATTAATCTGAACCAAGGCTGCCTCTGGAAATTGAAAACCATCAGCTCTATATGGCTAGGTTAGTGTTTTAGCCATGTAATAGGTTTTAGTGACCACTAATGTTCATAGTGTTCATTTTTGTCCCATTTTTCCCCCCTGATGCTTCACTTGTCTGGTTGTGCTATCATCTATGCTCTCTAGTATTATAGCTTAATAATAAGATCTTTGTAGTGGGCATTGTCTTTTTGTTAAGTGTTTATATAATGGGGTTGTTGTCTACAACTGGGTCTAACAAGTGCTCTGGCAGTACATATAAAGATATAAACAACAAATGGTTCTAAATGATTCATGGACCTTTTATTTACAGTCTCAGAATGATATTTTTTGTGAATTACATAAAAATATTCTGTAATGTTGTATGGGCCTACTATACCTACCACCGTAGTCTTTTACATCTTCTTGCATTGCAACCTACTATACTACTTTTTATGGACTACTCTCCAGAGACATTTACAAATTAAGACTATTAAACTTTGTAGCATACCTTCGCTGTAACTCTTTGATTCGCACCATCAAGTTGAGATGCCCCTGAGAATACTGTTCAATAACATCTCGTACATCATATGGCTTTCTAGCTTGCTGTTAAAAAAAAAAAAGAACATGAAGAGCCTGATAAATATCACAACAAAGAAAAAGATCTGCCTCAACAGGATGAGAAAGAGTATGTCGTAAGGATTTTCTCACTTATTAAGTATATGAAAAGATATTCAGACTTTTGAAGTTCCTTATACTGTCCCTACTACCTTACATATTTATTGGGGTTTGCTCATGAAGATCTCTACAACTCCCCATTCCTCTTTATACTCTTCCAAAAGAACAGAGGCTACATATTTTCAAACAGGTTAGTGAGAGGATGCTAGGCCAAAGAAGTGTTTGAAATTTGCTCCTAGATAATATCAGGATAACAAACTTCAGGGCAAATCAAAAACTCAGAGGCCAAGTGCCAGGGAAGTGCTATCTTTGCACATGCAAGTCTTACTCCTCTAAAGTCAATAACTAGAGGGTGTGAATTTCATAGTAGCCCATCAGACTAGCAGCACTGAACCACTGATGTTAGAGAAGCCTGCCTATTCAAATAAGCCTAATGTGTTAATCATGCTTAGCTAGTCATCTCAAAAAGGCCCACACTTTGATATTAGACCAACAAGCAATATTGGTTAAACAAGAGTCCTCCTCAAAACCTGGGTCTACACATAAGCCCAACACTGTAGTTTTACTGTTATATAAACTGGGCATAGACCTGAACTGAGATGTAAATGCAGAAAACAAGATGTCTGATTAAAGTTTTCTTGATGTAATTCCAGCAATACACAGTGGCTAAGCTAATAATTCTCAACAAAGCTTCTGCCTTGGTGCACAGCCAGCATGATAGCGCTGCTGAGTAAGTAACTGCTAAGAGCTTTTGTATCAACTTCAATAAAATCATGATCAGCTGTTAAGGAACTCATCTTAAAAGTGCAACAGAAAGCTGCATTAAACCCCAGTGCTATTGGAAACAACAAAGGGAGAAAAAATTGACTTAAACATATCTAAAATGAATGGGACATTTTACGCCTTACATTTTAAATATCCTTCCACCTTAGAAGGTGAAGAGCTCTTTTGGGAGATTATTTTCCAGCTTTAAAGATACCTAATAAATATGATTTACCAAATTGTTTGCTCTCCCTCACTGTTCAGATCAGAAGGGGCTGAGAGAACAACTGGACTCTAAGGCAGTGGCAGGCCTAGGTGTTTGGATAAGGTGAGTTTTGAAGTAAGATGAGACTCTAATATGATGTAGTTTTCTCCACGAAGAGCAAAAATAAATTGAAGAGGGAGAGACCAGGGGTGGGGGTGGGGCGGCAGGGGGACAGACTGTGACGTAGAGAGAGGCAGAGGAGCGGGGAGAGACAAACAGGCAGAGGGAGAGAGACAGGGGGAAATCCAGATGGGGAAAGAGGGACTTAGGTCACCTATATACATGCAATGAGGCTGCTCCAATGCACTGTAATTACAGTGCATTAGAGTAGGCTTGATTAATTGAGTCTACTGGAGCGTGGTAACTACCGTGTTCCAGCAGACTTCAGTGTCATGTGTATCAACATCCCTGTACTGAAAAATGGCGGTGGGGGCTGTGGCGTGCACAGTAGGGGATGCTACTATGCAGAGCCACTCACTTCACCGTGCCAGGCCCAAAACCATGCTTTGGGAGTCTCCCTTGGGAAGCCTACAGCTGGCTGTCCTGCTTCATGGAGAACACTCAGAAGCCTGGGGTAACGCTGCCACCACCCAGGCACTGGTCTCAGGTAGGGCTCTGTGCAGTCCAGAGCACAGACCCTGCAAACCTTGGGGGTGCTTTGCCCACAGTAATATTTCTGGGTGTTTCTTTCAGCCTGAAGTATCGCAAGAGAGGATCAGGTAGAACTGAGGGAAAATAAAAAGACAAACTTTGCTGGCCAAGATGGGAACAGAAAGCTTCTCTCCTCCCTCCACAGTAACACATCAAGGCAGGGTGTCACTCGATACCTTTGTTTATGGAGCGGTGTGGGGGGAGAGGTAGGACGAGGAAGTCAGAATACACTTTGAGCAAACATAAGCACGTGAGTCTGTACAGAGATAGGGTACTGTGGTTTGTTGAAGACGCCGCTGGCCTACACACAATTCCTAACTCCTGATTAGATAATTAGCTTCTATACATGGAAAAGTATTGAGTAAATTTAAAATGTAAAAAGAATAATTTTCTATATATAAACCATTTTCTATATATGTGTAATTACTGGAGTGGAGCATCTTATATTTGAAAACAGCTTGAAATCAGGTACATATAATACATTAAAATTGAAGGAGAGAGTGCTCCAGCATAAAGAAGAAAATTCTCTATTCCCTATGTACAATAGGGGTTCCTTCTCAAAGCAGAGATTTTTCTCTCCATCTGCCCACATTCTATATTATTACATTAATTCAAAAGGAAGAATTCCTTCAAACTAGCTCCTCAGCATTTTACTCTGATGAGGAGATTTGTAGGCTCTTAAAACTCTGCAGGGGTCACTTGAATGGAATTTTGAAAACATGCAATTTCCTAACTCTTAGTCATTTGCCCAAAGACAACCTTCTTAATGGGCTTCCAAGGAGTGGGATTAAATAGTTATCACTTTCTTAAACAGTAATTTATAAAAAAGAAAATTTAGTTAGTATATACTGTAACTCTGGATCTCTCAAAATTAATTACTCCTTTACCTATACACAGAATAATCTCACTGTCACCAAAATTGTGCTGTGCATTGTATAGAATCTACTGGGGACTCAAGTTTACTTTACCCTACATGCAGTTACATCATACCCAAGTATATTTAAAATGGCACTTTATTAGACCAAGTAGGAAATCGCAAAAACTAATTATTTTTCTGCAAAATCTTTTTTTGTTCTGCAATGAAGTTTAAAATCCAAAATTTTGTTTTTGAGATTTCCTACTTGGTCTAATAAAAGGTATCATTTCTAAACCAAGCGTTCTAGATTTTTGCATTTCATTTTGACCAACATGGCTACTAAATACATCCCTGAAACATGGAAGATGCTGAATTTGAGCCGATTTTGGATTTTTAACGTCATTGCAGAACAACAGGAAAGATTTTTAAACCTCCCTGCTTGCCATTGGACACCTCCAGGGAAGGAATCCTACCTGATCTACACAACAAAGAGCAACTCAGAACAACTCAGAGACAGTCTCACAGAAACACTCTTATGGATCCAGAGGCACAGGTTTTCCAACTCCAGCTCCCTCTGTGCAAAAATGAAGTGTATTTCCCTATGGGGACTTTTTACCATCTTTAATTTTCCCAGAGCCTGATGAAGGACCTTTGAGCCTGGAAGCTTGCAGAAAAAGATTTTTTTTTTTTGTGATTTCCTAGTTGGTCTAATAAAAGGTAGAATTTTGCACCAAGAGTTTTACATTTTTGCATTTCTCGCATATGAAACTTTTATTAGAACAGGGGTGGGCAAAATGTGGCCTGCAGACTGGATGAGGCCCACCAGGCCATTCTATCCAGCCTGTGGGGCTCCTAAAAATTTAGAAAATTAATATTTATCTGCCCCTGGCTCCCTGTCATGGGGCCCTCAATGGCTTGTCAAAACTCAATAAGCGGCCCTCCACCCAAAATAATTGCCCACCCCTGTATTAGAACAACCATAGTAGACCTAAGGGAATGGTCTTCCTGTCCTGCAATCATTTTCAAAATTTCAAAAGTTTTTCCATTCCAGCTGCAGCTGTAACCAGTTGGAGAGAAAAACCAAGTCACAATAAGCCAATAGCAGGCACTCAACTAGGATGTGAAGGAGTCCTGCTCTGCTAGTTTTCCCACATCCCAGGTAAGTGTCCTGATCATTGGCTTATAGGCTATTTTGGAGAGATTTTCTTTCAGGCCCCACACATGGTAAGAGGCACAATTGTGGGATCCTGCATTAGATCCCATCATGCCTCACTGCTGGTGCAAGGGGAGTCCTGCACCTCCAGGATGGGGAGATCACCACTGTGGCAATGCTCATGCTCTGGCAGTTTCATACACCCCCAAGGTGAGAATGGGGTCACTGGGAGGCATGCTGCAGGGACACAGTATCCGGCAGCTGTGAGACTCTGGGTTACAGTAGTTGCAGGGTACTGCTGGGACCCAGAGTCCGCAGCTGCTGGGGCTGAGTGTCCCCAGCAGTTGTGGGTCCCACAGCCATGGCAGGGCAAGGTGTACCCATGAGACTGGGAGCCCATAGCTCATAGGGCTCCCAGATGCGAGGCAGACCCTGCTATATGTGCAAATAAAAGCTCAATAGGAACCAGCTATAAAGTTAGTAAATATTTTGAGGTCTAACTTTACAGCTAGTTGGAGCTTTTTATTGTATGATAAGTACTTTGCACGTGTAGCTGGTCTCAAGGTAACTGCACAGTTAACCAGTTAATTGTGTGATACCTGTAATGTGTAGAGGAGGCCTCAGCCTAACCTCTTTGAGTTGTTTCACTTTGTATAAATAACTATTTATTGGAGCAAAACATTGAATATGGACTTCCCACAGCCTGATGAGTCCCTGGCTACTGGGATACAATGTCAGTCTCCTTCTGGCCCAATGAATATTTTATTATCATTAGCATTCTGGATCATTTATTCTCAGGGTTTGACCAGGTATTTCATTTAGACCCAGGCTGAGCAGCCTTTTACCAGTGTGGGTCAGAGCTTGTGACCTAGCCATGGCTTCAGGCTAGAAGTCATCTCTCTGCTTGCATTCACCTTTGCTACAAATAACTGATACCTCTGCAGCAAGGGAAGCAGAGATGCAGCTGAGCAGGAAGCTCCGCAGCAGAGATAGCTCACCTCCATGCCACTAATCCCCTGTACTGTGTCAGACCTTCATGGGCTGTACTGGACCTCTTAGTGGGCTGAATCCACCCACAAGCCATAGGTTGCTGACACTAATCTAAATATTAGAAGCCTTTTCTGAATGGTGTTTCAGCTAAACTGATACCATTCTTGCAAAAAAAATCAGTTTTGAAAAACTGATATTTTATTGACATTTTCCAATGGAAAAAAATATGTTCATAGCTAGGATTCTGAAGTAGCTGAAAACCACACGTCTCCTGGGTATCTAAACTGACTGCAAGTCACCACAAAGGGCTGCTTACACATAGTCTGTATACCACTCCACTCCATCAGGAATGCTACACAAGTTAGAGAAAAAAATGCTTTCAGGGATGCCATTAAGAGTGTCATAATATTTTATGGGGACTTTACTTTTAAAATCTTCAACTAATGAACTTGGCTTCATAGGCTACGTCTAGATTGACAAAGGTTTATTCAGATGACTGAAGATACAGACAGGCATCAGCATCAGAAGTTCCTGGCTACCTATTTCAAAGGAAGCAAGGCCCTTATGTTTTAGGCACCTAAGTATCTTTTTATTTTTTAGGCATTCCCCCAACCCAGAAAAATCCCCTTTTTCAATGGGACAGAGCTCCCACATATAGCTCTGAGGTAACAGAAGTAACAGATCTTAGAGCCATCACATTTTTATGTGCAGAAAAGCTGTCACTGACAGCCCTGAATCCTCTCTGTCCTGGAGCCTGGGCTTCCATAGTATTTGGAAATGGTGGAAAATGCCTTATTTTATATCAGGAGGAGAGAATATTTCTCATGCAACTTGAATTATGAAAATGGCAGCTGCTGAGGGGGCTGGAAAGTTAGAATAAATGTGACGGAGGGAGGAAAGGATTAGCAGGCAGGTAAAGAGGGCACAGGTGGGGGATAGATGAATTTATCACAGGATTCTGTGATTTTTCACAAGTATGTGGGGGACTGGAGGAAGAGCAATATCCATCTGGAGGATCTGGAGGTAAAATCCATGGTGTATATTCATTTACTCTGTGCTATTTGGGCATTTCACCTGAAATCCTTTCCCCCGGGGGACTTAACCTAGGATTCAAAGCCCCTGTTCAACTCCGCACAGCTGCACTCATTTCAAAAGCCTGATGATTTAAACTCTGATCACTCAACATATTTACACTGCTTTCAGTATGAAGAGATGGACTCCCATTAAATCATATTATCCCTGATTGTTCCAAAGCCTTTATCCTGCTTCATCTGGTTAATCTTGGCCAGGATATGGAAGAATTTGTCATGTTTAGTTTTTGCAAGGGTGTTCATTTGAATTAAACTATTTTCCAAACATTGGGTAAGATTTATTTGCAAAGAAAAACCTAAATAGCAGCTCCCCAAGCAGCCCCACATTTCAGTCTCCCCTGATGTGCAGGCATCCTAGTGTGATTCCTCCCCCCCCATGCACATGCACATGCACACACACCTCCATACAATGCAGGCAGCCTGGTCTCCCCACTCCCCCATCCACATTTGTGTTGGCAACCTTCCTGTCATCCACTGCCCGCTCACCAGCTGCAGCACAGGCAGCATGGCTTCCCCATACCACATGCAAAGCATCCTCTCTCCTCCTCGCTATACGCATTGCTGCCTTCCAGTGTCAGCAGCCTGGGGACACTGATGTATGTGGAGTCTATCAGAGCACAGTAACAAAGTGATTAATTGGGTCTGCTTCAATGTGCTGTAATTACAGTTAGAGCAGCCTCGATGCACGTGTATAGGTGCCCTGTGTTCCCTTTTCAGGGTAATGAAACCAATCCCCTCTTGAGTCATGAATCCCCTCTGTAGCTATAGCAGAGGTCAAGAATCCTTTGCCTGGACACTCACCCATATTATGTTCTAGGTCCCTCCCAATCCACTAGGCCAATGTACTCTTTATAAGGTCTTAGTAGGCTACAGTAGCATTTGCTTCAAGATTTCTCAGTGTCTTGAAACAGCCTTACACAAAGTTTTAGCTGTGTGGATGCTCTGGGATTGCCATTTAATTTCTCAGGGTGATGTTGCAAGCATATCCCCTCTCTCTCACACACTTTGCATAGGGCATTTGAACTCCATTGCTTTTTAGAAAGAGAACTCATAACCTTTCCACAGATTCCCCAACTGTCATACTACTTTTCCATAGGCTCATAAAACCTGCTCCTTTAAAAAAGCCGTCAGTCCAAGAGTATGGGCAATGTCCCCTCCCCCAAACAAAAAAACCTGTAATACATTTCGAAATAAAATATATAAATATGGTTGCCTGCCACAAGAAAAAAATTGGGCTCAGTGACTGGGGGATTCCCTTTCCGTGCCATATTTAGTCAATTCTAAAACAAGGGTTCCCCCCATTTAATGTGGGTAAAAGGCCTCTCATCTAAGAATCAAGTACAATGTGATGGGGAGGGGGGGGCAGGTGACTGCTGTAGCCCAGACTCCTGCCCCTACCCAAGGTCAGGGCCTTGGGCCACAGCCTCAGTTGCTACCCCCGCTTCCCCCCAAAACTGCACTAGAAGTTGAGTTAGCCCCGTTTGGATGGACAGGACAGTTCACATCTGCATATTATAATTGGCAATTCTCTGCAAACTGAAGAGATACTTCTGTCTCGGTTATACACATTTCAATGTCTGGAAGGTTTTCTTCGTTCTTATACTACAAACTTCCATTTTAAATCAAAATAAAATTTGAGACTAGCTTCCCCACTTTCACCCTGATAGCCCTTTGGAGATCCTAGAGAGATGGTGCCCTAATTACTACTCTCTTTAATTTGAAGGAAAATTGATTCAGCTTGTTTTCAGTCACTGAATAAAAACATGCTATTAGAATACAATGGCACACATTTTCTACAGCTTTGTTTAGCACTGCCACAATAGCTTTTTAAAAGCAAGAATTTGCTTATACAGCTGAAGCTTTTAAATAATGGAGGTTGGAAATACAGTGGCCTTTTCTGAATACAGGCTCCACACTAAAGTGTCATCTTGGTGCAATTTTCTCTACACAGTACTTTTAAATAGTTTCTCTCTTAAGGTTCAATTCATTATATGGAAAGGGACTGTACAAGGCCTATGCACCATATACATTCCAGTTACTGTGAGACTATAGATAGGACTTTAGGGCTGTATATCTCTTTTCTGGCCCATTGTGCAGGGGTAGAATTTTAGCTTTAAGTACCTTTCACTTTCTCCAAGGTATAGATACATTCAGTAGACTCATGTTCTACATCTACTGACAGATGGAACAGTTTTCCTTAATCTCCTGAAGTTTTTCATTATTAGTCTGAATGTTTATAAAATTACCACAGTTTATCACCTCATTTTTACATTTCTCTCTCTCCATATATTTACTTTTTTCCCCTGTGCATCACATCATTAAGCAAATTATATTCCATTCTGCCAGATTCCCCGAAGCAAATTACAAATAGTGGGTCAATCCTTAATTGTTGAACTAGATAGAGATCACTATCTTGATATGCACATCTGGCCAAGTAGAGAAGTACAAAATCATGCACAAAAACGAACCCTTAAAAAAAGCCTCCTTTAACTAGAATCCACTGGGTGCCAATTGCTACCACCTAATAATTTTACCCGTGGTATAATTTTTGCGGTATCAAAAATGAAAATTCTATAACTATGTTCTTCCATTATCAATAGACCAGTAAAATAAGCTTGAAAGCTCAGAAAGGCATATATACAAGGGAAGTTTAACTTCATAGGAATTAACAGATTGAGCCCCATCTGCATTCAGGAGTGGGAAGTTGGAGTTGGCTTGTAATTGCAAGCTTTTATTTCCTAAAGGACAGCAAAGTTGGAGAGATAGTATCAGATTCACTTCTGCTTATCAGGCATCTAAATGGATATAGGCACCTAAGTGTGATTCTATGCCACCCTGCTCAAGTCCCTGAAAAAATGTTATATGGGTGAAGTGACACATTACACTTAGATGATACTATATTTGTAGAATGTTAAAAAAGTCAGAGCATGTTGTGATCAGCCACATGTTAAGGGTGAACACCATTTCTTGCCTGCACAGTTCTGACTCGCTACTAGAGAGCTAGTGAGCAGGGATGTGGCAAGAGCCAGGACACCTGGGGCACATCCAGCCATGTGCAGATTGTGGTGCCACAAACTTCTTTCTAGTGTCACAAACTGCACACCCAGAATGCTAAAATATGCCCTGCTTGGCAAATTTGCAGCACATGGGCAAAATTTGCTACCAGGATATCTCAGAAACAACAACAACAAAAAAAGGCCACAAAAAAAAAAATGGTGTGGCACATGTGTCCATAGCATGCTCCAGTACACATGGATGGCTGGCTGTTCAGAGCAATGCTCTGGCTACTGGCCAGGCTCCCTACTCCTGAATCTGTACCCCTACTACACCAGGACAGCAAGTAATACTTCTCGTGCTGGCTGCAGCCTCCCCTATCCAATACAATTTGCTGCATGCTGAAGCGCACATGCAGAGGCATGTGATGGAGCACAAAGCAGTAGCACAAATTTGTGCTGCTGCTACTTGTGCTACTGTAAGTTCATGGCCCTGCATGTGGGGACATACCCTTGGGCTCTATCCCTACTCTGGGTGAGGGGGAGTGGCAGATGGAAAGGACATACAGCAGGACTACAAACTTCTCATTTTATCTTCATGGAGCAGACTGAAGTTATCCTAATATAAGCTAGGTAGAACAGCCTAGATTTAACCCTTGCCTGAAGTGGCATAACTCTGAGACAGCATAAGTTAACAAGCTTTAATATGTAGATGCACATGTTTTAATTGCCCTTAAAATGGTCTAAGCATAATGAGCATCTTCACCTTTAGTCACAAAAAGCAGCAAGCAGAAGATGAAGTCCACCTGACTTTTGCATTACTAGTTTTTAGGGACTCAGGGTGGAATAGGATCAACTTTAGACACCCAACTATATATAGGCACATAATAGATGGAATTGGATCAAGTCCTCAGAGCTTACACTGTATAAATGAAGTTATTTTCCTTTTCCAGGTAGGGCAAGTCCAAAGGAATGCATATTAGTCAGAGCTGATTATTCTATATTTACTTTAGCACAGCTAATAGTAGGTAGAAAGTTGACATAGTAGAAAACAACTAAAGAGGAAACATTCATAATAAAGATGACATGGAATCAGAAGGGTTTGATAGTTTGACTATAAACACAGAATTTGAAGCAGGGATGTAACAATCAGGTCTAACGGTAGTGGAAAAACACACAGCTAAAACAATTCCAACAGCTTTCCATGACTTGCTGCCAATTTTATTTAATCCTTTTACTACTTCAGAGCATTGCTAATAGCAATAATTATCTTAAATGAGCGAGGAAGGATTTCTGCATCATATGCAAGAAAAAAAGTTTTCAGAAGACAAAGAAGTGACAAAATGACAAACATTAAATATGCGCACAGCTGCTTATTGTTGTCCCTTATTAGCTGCATGTGCAGCAGCTGTGCGCACAGATAATTTTGTCAGCAGTCAAAACCAGAGAAGGGAAGAGGGAAATTAATGCTCGGGGAATTTCTGGAAAATGTAACCAAACAATAGTAAAAAACAAGTGTGTATAGCATGCTTTGAAGTACAGGTTGCTTTGAACTATTTCATCTGCCAGAGTCTTGTGAAGTGATTACAGAATATTACATATACAGTTCCTGACTGATAGCAAGGTAACTGAATTACATGTAACACACGGTACAGTACGTGGTAAGACTTGGAATTATAAGGCTATAAATACATTAAGAGTTTCTGATGACATCATTATAACCCACAACAGACACGCTAGTTACTTATGTCATCACTAGGACACCAAGCCTTATGTTCACCAAAGTAGATAATATTTTTCATCTTGGATAATACAGTGCTTGAACACAGAACTTTGTGCAGAAAACAGATCTGCTCAGGAGCAAAAAGAAAAAGCACTTGGAGAGAAAGTAAATACCGTTTTTCCTCTCAGGAAGTGACAATTAGTACTCAAACATCAAATCCTGGTCTCCTTTTCTGTTGTGTGCATTAAATTTGTACCAGTACACATTAGGGCTGTATGAAGCTTCGGTAGCTGATTCGATTCAGAGGAGATTTGGCCCAATTCGGTGACCAAATCTCCAAATCTGAATAGAATCAGGAGACCAATTAAAAGCTCCAAATCGATTCAAAGCTTCTGAATCAATTCAGAAAAGATTCGGCCATAGACTAAACAGGCAGCTGACACAGTTGCCTCCGGCTGGTAAGTCTGTTGGCGTTGGTGGAGAGGGGAGAGAAGGGGTGTGTGGAGGAGGAGGGATTGGGGCTGGGACTGGGACAAGCTGCCCAGCCAGGGCGGGGGGCGCAGTACTTGGGGAAGGGGATGTGGGGGCGTGGGATGTGGGTGCAGCATTTCCCAGAGAGGGGGCTCTACCCTGCTGCTGCTTGCCCAGCCGGGGTGGGGATGGGGGTGGGATGAGGGCGTGGCTTGCTCCAGGCAGAAGGGGGCAAGCAGCAGCAGGGCATAGCCCCCACTCCTAGTGTTGTCGCGTTTGCCTTTCCATGCCGGCTGGCAAGTGGTGGCAGCGTAGAGTCCCTGCTCCTACCACTGATGCAGGCATGGCAGCACTGGGACTGGGGGCTCTGCCCTGCTGCCGCTTGCCCAGCCAGTGTGGGAGAGGAGGCACGATGTACATGCAGCTTGCTCTGGGTGGAAGGGAGCAAGCGGCATCAGGACATAGCCCCTGTGCCCGCATCAGCATTGGGAGCAGGGACTCTGTTCTACCGCCATTTGCCAGCTCATGTGGGAGGGCATGGGATGCGGGCATGGCAGCTCTGGGAGCAGGGGCTATGCCCTGCTGCCACTTCTCCCCTTCTCTCTGGAGCGAGCCCCCCCACCCCCCCCACCGACTGAGCAAGTGGCAGCAGGGCAAAACCCCCTTTCCAAGTGCTGCTGTGCCTGTATCCCATGCCCCACTCCCCCTCCCCAAGTAGCACACTGCCCCACCCCAGCTGGGCAGCTTGTCCCAGCCCCAGCCCCAATCTCTCCCCTCCCCCTCTCCCCCAGCCCCAACAGACTTACCAGCCAGGGGCAGCTGTGTCAGCTGCCTGTTTAGTCTAAGCCCAAATCTCTGAAGTGGCACCAAATCTTTCGGATTTGATTTGGCCGAATCAAATCGGGACAGTGATTCGAACCTCCGAATTGAATCACTGTCCTCCGAATCGGCTGAATCCGAAGAGAACACTTGCCACTTCACACAGGCCTAGTACACATATAGTTGGACCCAGGAGCTTAAAAGTAGTCATAACTGTAAAAGGAGATAAATGTTTCATTATATCCATGAAATCATTACATAGAACATTCCTAGGTCGTACACTCTGCTTTTCAAGTCAATTATAGGGTTAATACATTGATTTGTACTAAAAATGGCTGATTTATTCCCATTGTGTGAGATTCACTTACATCAAGAAAGAAAGCACAAAGCCCAAGACAAACAAGCTCAGTCTCATTTAATTTTCTAGTTGATACTACAGAATCTTTCCCACAAACAAATACACTATATGTAAGGGGTGCATATGATTTGTACTGACTTTGAATAAAGGATGAAATCTTTTCTACATGATTTTAGTAACATCTTATTCTTTTACATATTATACTTATCTACTGGTATTTCAATTGCCCTTTACTACATCTGCATCTTTGCTCCATAGGTTTACTGCCTACGTTCCCCTTTTTAAATGGCTATTTCCATTTATATAATAAAGTTAACCAGAAGTTATTGTTTTAACTGAGCAAGGTTTATTTGGTGATTTTTTTTTATTGGACCAACTGCACATTCACAAATAAACCTTCTTGCTTCTCAGATATTTCCTGGGCCACTATGGCTACAGCACAATTCTAACCCTACTACCTTTTTATTTGGTATTTAGTTTAGGTTATGCCTGTTTCTGTCTCAGACCAGCTGAAGAACATTTTATGCCCAAAAGCTTGTCTGACATTTCCCCCAACTATATAGTTTGTCTAATGAAAGATATCGCCAAGCAAGCTGCACTCCCCTACACAAGTTTAAATAAGCCTATCGACTTTCTTAGAATAATAAATTCTCACTGTGGGACGGTTTGATTACATCAGTGGAAAGGTCATTAGTTTCTATTGAATTATAGCGGTGCCTACTATGGAACCTATAAACAAAGACTGTAATCCAAAATATCATTAAAACAGACAAACTCCTGCATTGTTAAAAATGAAGTGGCTCCCACTGCAGTATTTAAGACCTTTAAAATTGCTATATAGTTTCTGTTTGGCTTCTAACTATAATTTTTAAACAGGAAGTGTTTGAAATTGGGCTCTGGCTGATATTTGTCCTTAGCAGTCCAACCATCCATAACTCCAGGTCTTTTAAAAAATTATCTATTTTTTATAATTACATTCATGTAATGTTAAAAGATCTGTCAATCATCAGAGACAAACACACACTCGCGATTGATTGATCGATCAATCTATCTACATCATATATTCACCCAAAGTTAGGCAGGCAGATATATCCTGAGTTTATCAAGTAGTTTAAGAACCCTTCTGAATTGGAATCCATTTAGAATAAATATGAAGTATGTCCTCATTTTTTTCAAAATAATGTTAATGGAGGCACCTGTTTCTTTCTTCGCTCCCCCCACCCCCACCACTTCAAATTTGTAGGCACTGGTCTTGCAAACATTTATGACCATGCTTAATTTATACACAAGTAGTCTCATAATACTCAGATGATTTTTTTTTAATTTTACCAGGACTCAGATTTTCTATGACAAATCTAAATTTGGCAGCAAACAGCCTCTTTTCACAAAAAAACTCATACATTCTGACAAAAGCCCAATTTTCTGTGTGGAAACAGTTGCTATGACTACCTGTCTTAATTCTAAGCAATTTTACCCCATTAGCCTTTTAGAATGTATACGATTTAATACTGCACTTATTTAGACATGCAATTGTAATAGTTAATAGAAAATGTGCAGTCAATATCTGAAACATATTTACCATAGAACAATGTACTACTCCCTTATACGCTTAACAGTTTACTCCCTTTAGGAAAAAGGAAACAGTAGATTTGAAATACACAGCCAAAAGCCAAATATCTATTTTCTTCCAGTTCAGGGAAAGGTCTTCACAAAAACCCAACTGATTAAATTTCCCTTGGACTTGATGTAAGTCACTTAAGAGCTTCTAAATGTTTTATCTTAGTTTTCATCTTTACTCTGAGCATTTTTGAAAATCCACTCCTAACAGTGTGATCAGAAATTATTCAGAAAATTTAGCTAACAGCCAGAAAATATTATTGGAGGATTCTGTCTCTGACAGAAAAGAAATCTTATCATTAGCATACAGGACAGGTCTGAGGTATATTACATGTAGATATAGATGCAGATCTTCTAGTTCATTGTGAACAGGGAATACTAATAGTTCAAGGATAATTTAAAATGTTGGGGAGAAATAAGAGACAGTCCAGTAATAGGATTTGAGTAGATGGCCTAGTCCATGTTTCTCTGGAAATGAGAACACATACAACAGAACTGAAAAGCCAGATTAGCAAAGTGGTACCAAGTACAAGCAAGTTTTAAGTATGAAGTGAATAGTCCCATTCTATTCAGTCAAAAGCTTTCTCAGCTTCTATCAAGTCATCTGCCACAAGGGAATTCAGTTTATTTGCCAGGTGATAATGTTGCACACAGTGTTCAGGTGTTTGTAAAATCTGTTTTTGACAAATCCCACTTGGGAGATATATATAATGCATGGAACTAATGTTTCCTAGTAACTGCATTAATGTTGTGGCAAATATTTTGTACCCAAATTTGAGAGCAATGCTCCATTAATTAGTTCAGACCAAGGGATCACAATCACATTTTAGAATAAGGATAAACAGTTTTATATAAAATTGGCCAAATTTAGGTAGTTTGTATATAGGAACAGTAAGAGGCACATCCCTGGAGCCAGGACAGGCTGCCTTCCTGGCCCAAAAGGCAGGGGGCGCATGGGGAATTGTTGGGTAAAGCTGGGAGCTGAAGTGCTAACAAAACTCTATCATGCTTATAAATCTCAGAGGTGAAACCAGAACTCAGGTTTTGTGGTTGTGAGAGAGGAAAATCTCATTGTAATGGTATTGTAAGAGTCCCTAACAATTGTTGACCCACTTCTCTCTATTTTCCAATAATGTCTTATCTCTTTCAAATATTTAGGGGAAAGATAATCATGCACTCGTTACATACCAAATGGATAAAAATAAAAATAAAGGATGGATTCTTAATTCTAATGCATAAGTCACTGTTGAAAATGGATTTATATTAGGGATTGGCAACCTATGATCCATTGGCTGGATCCAACCAATGGAGTAAGTTTATCCAGGCAGTGAAGCCCAAATATCAGCAGTCGGGCGGGGCTTCTGCAACAAAAGGAGATTCACAGACATAGCAATGGCTGACCTAGAAATGTTGGCCCGCCATGAAATGAATGGCATTATTTTGACCAGCTACTCCTGAAGGTTACTGAACCTTCATTTATGTGCTTAACCCTCTTGGGCACTTTTGTTATTTCTACCTTTTGTGCCAATAGGGTTGAACTCTTAATTTACTAGTAATTTAAATGGATTATTCATTCATTAATTAGAGTAGGAAGTACATTTAAGAGAGTTAATTTATAACATCTCAGGATCTGGGCCCATATTAAAGCTTAATCATATAAAGGAGATTTGCAAAAGTGTCAATGGAATATAAAAACACCAAACCCATTTCCTTGCATTAGGAAACTGTCAATGCAGGCTACATTGATATATGTATAATTTCAATCAAGCTTAGAGTATTGACAGAGATTTCCACTGGGTTATCTCTAAACAGATTTAAAAAACACACACCTTTAAAAATAGTGCAAGTGCAATTTTTTAAGTAGAGCAGGCAAAAGCTAATGAGCTACACTTAAATGCTAATGATTCCTCAATGCCAGCTGGTGACATGATACAGAGGAAATTTGTTCATGTGGGTTCCTAGAGTAGAGAAAACATTATCTTATGAACTCTGAAGAGAGTTTCCTACCTGTGCAGATGGGGCAAGGGAAAGGAAGCAGAAAGCTTCCAGTATGCTAACCAATTTCCACCCAGCTTCTTATCAGGACTTCATTAACATTGAATATGAGATAGAAACAAGGTTAAGGTAGTATTTTAATCTCTAAACCCATTAAGTCAGCATGACAGTAACATACAACTCAGAATTAATGAAGACATGCGAGAATGTTTGCATTGCAAGAGACAGACGAAGATAACAGAAGGTGAAAGGTCAAGTCCATTAGCAGAAAATAACATTTTAATTCAGGCTGCATTTCAGGAGTTTAGCCTATTCCCAGTGTGTCCACAGTTGATTAACCTGCTGCTAAACAACCACCCTATTCAAGGAAGAAGAGAATAGTGGGTGTAACTCACCATTACTAAAATGAATTGTGCTAGTCTCCGTTTTCTTAAGCTTATAAAAGGAACAATAAACTCGATGAATAAAAGGGTTTATTTAGAAAACTCACCCTCTATTCACAACTCACCTGAAATTTCTTCTTTGCCACAAAATACTGCATCCTACGTATCACCTTAATGGCAGCACGGTGGTGTTCTCGCAGCCTGTGGGAAAAACGAGAAGGGTGAGTCAGGCAAAAGAGAGCATCTCCAGCCAGATAATAACAATAACAACTTTCAGTAAGTGCTTCAGAAACAAGTGAATGTTCATGCAAGAAGCAACAATTCCCACTGTGGACACAACACACCATTATTTTGGCCAAAAAGAAAACGAAAAAAAAGAGAGACTGTTAAAACCTGGAACTTAATCTTTACGATTTATGCTGAGACTGAGTGTACTTCGCAATGTTAAGTGTTGACCATATGAATCCCTTCCTGTCAGGTAACACCCCCCTCCCCCGCCCCTCATTGTTTTTGCTATCTTTCCTTCAAAAAAGCCCAGCTTCAAACTTTTAGAGAACTGGCTCTCGGGTTTCCATATGTACTTCAATGCCCTGTTCCATTTGCAAGTGATCCAGTGCTGTAAGCCTATTGTATAACATTTTTGCCTAAACATTTTGCAAAGTTTTTCTCCACTTGAATGGATTTATCCTTCAGTTCTTTCTCTCGCTCTCAAGGACTCTGGACTGATTAACTGCAAGGGAATGAATAGTTGTAAAAGTTTCATACACCACCAGTTGTCCCAAAACTAAACTATAAATTAATATAAAGAACAACCAAAATAATCCGGATGGACTTTAACAGGAAAAAATCACTAACCAGAAACACAATCAAGAAAAAGTTTGTTGCTGAGTAGTTTACAATAAGTCACTACTGTAAACTATTTAGTTTTCAAAACACTAATACACTTTGTTATCTTTTATAATTCATTAGGAACTGGTTTTTCAGTATAGTTTTAATTTTTTTTTAAACATTTATAAAATGATAATCTTTTCCTTATAGTTATAATAAGACTTGTACTGATGATTGTGTGTGCTTATTCATTCTTATGGCAAACAATCTTAATTTTGTAAAAGCCCATTTGAGTGGCATTAATGTAGTTTCTTCTCCATTTAAAATACATCAATTAACAATAAATCATTGAATTTTCTTCCTAGTAGAGTTCAATGCTTTTAGTAGCTACTAGTGAATGAAGACAGAGCAGAGCTGGCCTTACTTAAGATTTTTCCAAAAGCATTATCTTTGTAACTTATTATCGGTAACAATGATGATTATTTACTTATACTGATGCAGGCTTCAGCTGCTACTGTGCAGTGTTGTCCTGACTGTATTGAGTTGACAGCCTTCATATCCTTTCTGAGATGGGAACATCACATAAAGATCCTTTGCATGTTTGGGTTTCTTGCATAGTACAACTCAACACTATTAACCAAACCTCTTGAGTCACATAAGCACTTTTTTCAGAGCATCTAAAAAATTTCCTTGGGGCATGTTTCCTCTGGTCAAAGCTTTCCATTGTGAAAATGATGAAACTACTTTGTGGGCAATTATAGTTCTACTTTTGTAGCTCATTCAGTAAAAAACAGCATTCCTTGAGGAAAACAACATCCTTTTCTGCCTGCAAAAACTGCCTCATTTTCATTTTAAAAAAATCAGAATGAAGAATTCTACTTTTTCAGATACAACGATTGTCATGCAGCGTGTGGGGGCATCCTGGGATGCTGCCAAATCCTTTGAACTGTGAAGTACGAGGAGAAAATCAGATAACCTAAGGAGATATATGCAGGCTCAGACTTGTCCCTGCCTAAACATTTGCCTAGTCCATCTGTAAGAAGGTAAGCACTGTAATATGTACATTCGTTTTTGGAATTGGGTGCTCATTTCACAAAAGTTATGGAGGGGTAACTTGAGTACAAAAAGCTTGAGTACCACACACTAGAAAACATCATTTATTTTAAAGTCCTGGTGCAAGTCTTCTCTACAAGTTACTATGTGAGGTAAGGCAAGGTTCTTTGGGTAGATGTGATAGCTTTTATTTAATTAGATGAACTAAATAGTTGGAAAAAAGTCCCTGCTTGCTAAGAACATTTTTCCAACTATTTACTTGGTCTAATCAAATAAAAGCTGTCACCTCTACCCAAAGAACCTTGTCTGCCTATGTCCTTAGACCAACATAGCTACAACCAACAACCCTGTTATGTGAGGTAAGGAGCTTTTATTTAGCTAGATACCTAGCCATTAACCTTTGAAAACCATGCTTTCGGGGTATAATTCTGCAGCTGGATCTGTCTGCATATGCAGACCCTTGCTCCTTTCTGATACCCTATTAGTCTCTCTCAGTAAAGTTTTATACAGCTACAGATGCCTCTGCTCATTCCAGGGAGGATCATGGTTCAAGAGAATAGGAACAGAAGTGCAGTCCTCTCAGCTGGAACAGAAGTTTCATTGGGATAACTCCCAGGGAATGGATGTACCCAACTGAAAGTGTTATCTTACATATCCATCCTTCGGGTCATTATTTTGGCATCTATGTGCCTTGCAATTCCTGCTTAAGCAGAAAGTCATTGTTTTTTAACTCTACTAGTTAGGTTTCATTTAAGTGCCACTGGTCATGTGATTTTTACCTTGCTATTAAATAAGCATAGGTATGAAAGTCTGAACTGTACTATAAACATAATAGTAACCAAAAAAAATATGAAAAAAAATGACAGTAAAATACTTTGGTGTGATTTTGTTTTGTACTTTATTTAATTTGGGATCTTTTCTTCAAGCGTGTTAGATTTTAGACATGTACACACAGCTGCCAATAATGTCAATGGAATCATCAAGCTTCTCTAAGAGAATCTATCTCATAAATGAGATAGTCATCAATTAGAATAATAAGGTATCCATTGGGGATCTTCATTACATGATACTAGATGGTTTTCCAAAGCAACCACTTTTCAATCAATCCTTTCCCCCCACCTTATTCTTCACACCAGGACTCCAACAGCACTGCCCCCCCCCCCCTCCAATTCACCCACCACGTTTTTATTGCTAATACTGACAATGTTAATTCTGCACACAAGGCTCTGCTTATTCCCAGAAATTAAATACTTTTGTAATGAGAGAAGGGAATAAGGAATTTAATTAGTAGCCAAGGTTATGATTCACAGTTGTTTGATCTTTTGAGCAAACTAGTAACTTTAGTAAATTCTGAGTTTAAACATTAACTGGTGCAATTTGTTTGTATGACCATTTGCGACATCTCTAATCTCTAGACAGACAGCTGGTGTATTATCATGTCTATAATGCATTAGGTCCTCTTAGAATTGCACATTTGTCACCTAGCCATACAACCCATTATCATTCTCAAAGTAGGGTTTTCATTAATACATTTCAGAACACAAGGAGCAATGGAAAATTTTAAAAGTGCTTCTTGATATAGGTAGCAACATTCCTTCACTGCCTGTAGGCCAGGTTCTGCAAAGTGGGCTGGAAATGGCTGATGGAGAACTCTTTTTGTGCAAAGGAAATTCCCCATGGATGGAAAACGGAGGTAATTTTACCTCCTTCCTCACATCTCGTGCAGAAGGTTCACAGGGGATGTGGGGTTGCAGAGATCAGATCCGCCATGCGACTATCCACAGGCCAGTGACAAAGTGGGACTCCTCTGAACACCATGGCTACCTTATGCTAGGGCTGGGATTATGTGATGATGAGTGGTAGCTGCTGGTGGGGGCTGTATGCTTTTGAAAACCTTCTCGTTTCATTTTAGTCTCTAAAGGAAGTGGGGTTGACTTAAAATTCTGGCCTCTTGATTTTATGGGATTGGATTTAGCCAGCTTTGGCAAAGAGTTAATTGATGAATATACCATGGGTAGGTCAGAGAGCAGGAAAGGCGAGGTGAGATTTAAAAAAGATTCAGGAGTTATTTAATATTTTTTGCAAGCCAGTAACAAACAACACACACACACACACACACACACACACACACACACACACACACAGAGTTGCCTTTCGTATAATATACATAAAGCCATGAATTAAGGTTAGGTGTTGTGTGGCACTATTAGGAAATACGTGGCCATTGCTGAAGAGACTTGTATTTGTTTTTGCCTAATAACCAGTGGACACAGTTGACACATTATCTTAAAACAAGCTGAAGAGGATTTTATGTCTGTAAAATCCAGACTGAGCTTCAAGTAACACCTCAGTTGAATCCTGCTGAAGAGAAGTCAGGTAAACTTTTATTTTACTTTGGTGCAGGGCAGGCAGTGGTGGTGGTGGCACTACTGGAAGGGGTGACTATGGGGGGCTACGGGGAATTTTGGGGTGGCTATAGCCCCCCCAAACCCCTTCCCCCAGTGCCACCCCAGCTGGCAGGGCATGCGGCAGGGCGGGGAGCTGCTTTGGATCCCAGTTGCAACCTTGCAGCGGTGACAGTGTGGTCCAGAGCCAGGGCAGGGCGATGACCTGCAGCCTGCATGCCCTGGGCAGGTGCATGCAGGCAGTGGGCCACGGCTCTGCCCTGGTTCTGAACCATGTTGTCACCACTGCAAGGAGCCAGGGAAGAGCCGCAATCTGCTGCCGTTTTGCCCACCCCTGCCTTAGACCAACACAGCTACAACCAACAACCCTTTATTCACCTGTGTAACTTTTCTGGATCTGAATAATTTCATAGACTGTAGCTGACCAAATTGAGTTTTCCTGGGGACTACTCACATATGCAGAGCTAAATACATGGCAGGATTCAGCCTCAGATTATTTATACCCCCTGCATAGATTCTCTTACTCTAGGTATGTGTATCCAAGGGCACACTGGTAGCTTAAATAAATGAAAAAGTTAAAAGAATATAACAATAAAACGGTCCAGTGTCCTATGCCAGACTGATTCTTCTCTTTTTTTTTCCATTATGTAAGGCATGTTACAACTCTGTACATTTAAAAAACAAAACAAAACAAATGAATAGTTCATCCATGTCTGAACAGAGCTGACTATTTTACACAACATCTATATGCAGGGAATATGATACTGGAAAGCAAGTGCATAACAGGCACACTTGTTATTCTTTAAAAGGATTTATGCTTATCAGGGAAAACCATGTGTGCATTTTGCTGTGATAGATCAGAATCAGTTTACCCACTAAATGCCTTGACAAATAGTTGATGAATAACAAGTTACACCAGATTCAGTCATGTCAATTTGACTGTAATCCTTTAAATGTAGTGGAAGCACAGCTGCATTCAATAATGTACATTCTTACACTCACAAAGACAGTACACAGATTGCATGAGATTTCCAGTGGGCTTTAATTCACGGAATGGAGCTCTGGAATAGGCAGTGAAACCCTACGTCAATGGGAATTATGCTTCTGCATTGACTGGGGTATTATAATCCCTTGGTAGCTGACATCAATACTGGGTCAGGAGGGCCAATGGATTAACACAAACCAAGACCATTTATATTCTGACACCTACAAAAAAGGGTATTTATTTGTACTCATAAACATTTTATACATGCCCAACAGATAATATATGGGTCCATTTGCATATTTGACCTCAGTGATTCTTTTTAGAAAGGCATTCCCTAACATTTTAATGCATTTATGAAGGTATATCCTTGCTTGCAGTCCTATGTTCACAAAGGGTCATGGTGAACCGAATTAAATTTCGTAGGTGCAGGCAACTTCCTGCAGATTCAGGATCTTAGAATCTCAAGATGAAATATGGTTTAAAAGTTGCACCTAAATGAATTTAGCATGTATAGAAAGTTGGGGAGGGATGTACTCCAAGAAGAAAATACCATATTTTCTAAAAAAATAAAAAAAAAAAAAATTGGGAAAAAAAAAGATATTGTTAGTTTATAACATGGAAAGCATTACATTTTTTTTTAAATCACTTGCTAGGGAATTATTTAGTGTTTTTTAATTGACCATTAGGAATTACTGTATTCTAATTGCAATATGCAAAATTATTCACATGCTGAATTCAGTGATCCATAATTCACTGCATGCTTAATGAATCACAATTAACTACAGACCTATGGTAACTTGCTTTCAGAAAGAATATCTCAATACGTAGTAAACTGGTACAATGTATGTGATTTTCAACTTTTCATAAAAGATTTCCTTTCTCTATTATGTCTATTTAAAATATTCTGATCGCCATACACACCCAGAAAAAAAAGCAGGAAATTCCAAATTTGAAGTCCACAATCCATGCTTAGCTCACGTCAATGTCATTCCTTTGTTTGTTTTTTCATAACTGTAGGCTATGGGATGGATCACCAGCCTAAACGTTGGATTTCCTGCCTTTTGTTGATTTGTGTCATTGTCTTCAAGACCTGTGTACATCTTGCCTAGCATATTCTCCAATATTAGATTTTGCTCATAAATGTGGTACAATGTACTAAGTGGCAGCAAATACCATCTTTTAAAAAAAAAATCTTCATTTTTTTAATAAATCCTTTAATAATTGCATTCAATATCCATTCATTTGCTTGCTTCAGGAAAGTTTTCCAATATAATGATTTAGTATTAAGGTAGATATTAAAGCACTGAAAGAAAAGGTGATGCTGATTTCCTATTGATATTGTCTGTATTTTTGTTCACTTGTAAAACCTTTCAGTATCAGAACGACAATGTTTGCCACAGTCCTTCCAAGGTACACAGAGACTGATATTATCTGAGTTTAAAGGTCAACATTGTCTATTCAGAATTAGTTTTCTTTGAGACCTCAACATTAGCAGGAGAGTAGCAGATTTATAATATCTTTTACAAAATACTCATTTTTCAATAAATCTAGCAGAGCTGAAGTCAAGCTCAGTTTGCAAGCATATTTAAATTCTCTGCAGTCTTCTTGGATTTCTGACTTAAGACACAGCTAAAGTACTGACAATGAAGGCTGCAGTTGGTTGGCTTGAAGTTTTTGGCACGAGTCATTATTTAGACTTGAACTTTATCTTTAACACATCAGATTTTAATAATACACTTTGCAAGTGAACTGGAATGTATTTTCCACATAGGCACTGAAAATTGTTCGTTGTAACAGAAACTGGTGGAAGAGATTCAGAATAACTACATTAAGCCATTTCATTAGTGCATTTAAGTCTAATGAAATCTTTCATCATTTGTTCTCTAGAGGCTTTTGGTATAGAATTTGCTATAGGCCAAGGTTATTCTTGTCTTTTCACACATTCTGTCATTCCCTGCCCATTATAATCCACGGAGCCTCTCATTATGGAGTAATGTTTTAAATGTTATGGGTTGAAATGGATTAGGTTGCAACTACATGTATTCTATATAACAGGAAATGATTGACCACAGTATCAGAAAGTAAAATCAGAGTCATTGGCTATTGAAAACATGCTACCCAGCTTTCTTTTCTTTTTCTCTCTCTTTTTTTGATCAGTGTTGGATCTTGGAAATCCATGTTTACTTCTAATGTACTTTTGTAAGCATTCTTATGATGTGTTTACTGAGAGCTCTTGACAAAAGAACTTCACCCATAAGCAATTCATAAAAACATCTTGGGGACGTAATATTGAAAGCTGCCTTCAAGTGCTAACAAAAATACAATGACACTATTCGGACAGTATGGATCCAAAAATTAGGTTTGGTGAAAACAATCTCTGCCAAGCTTAACGTTAATAGAAGTGTTTTCATAATATTTTCAAACTTGTAGAAACTGTTTATTTTTAAAGGAACAGCATTCCTTTCTAGCGTTTGTAACCCAAACATCCCAGCTGCCTGGTAATCTGTGATTAGAAACTGACTATAAACACAATTAAACTGATTAGTCTATTGGTTCCCTGATAGCCACACTCAGTTAGATGCAGAAAATAAATAAAGAGCGCAAGTGGTGACAAGTAACTCTGATTTTTTTAATTCTTTCAGTTACAATAATTTAAAGGTGTTCTTAGTAATTAGAGCTGGACACTGCCCCCTCCCTGCCTTGCATGCTGGGATTCGTCCCCAGGGCCTAGCACTACCCCTCCCACTTTGGAATAGGCCCTAGAGACCCAACACTGCCCCCTCCTCCCCTTGCATCCTGGGACTGGGTCCTGGGGACCTGGTGCTGATTATGCTAAAAAACCAAGTTCCAATTATTTTAGGAGTTGAATGTTCAAGTTTAAAGTCTGAGGCTATTCAAAAGTTGGGCAAAGGCTTACATAAAATAAATTATTCTGATGAATGTTCTCAACCACAGGCTTTTCACTTTGCTCCCCACATCACTCCCCCCACTTTTCCCCCTCAAATGTCCCTCTACATCACAACACACCCCAAAGTTCTTTGGCTGCAATTCTTTGCTTCCTTGCTAATCAAAACAGAGGTCCTCTTTCAGACTCATTGCTGAGATCCCTAATTGCTCAGTAATGTCCAAAACATTAAATTTAGAATGTAAAATATTTCAAAATCAAGCTGAAAGCACCAAGTGATACTTAAGTTTCATAATATGTGAAAAAAACTTCAGTAAAATGTATTGAAGTTTCTTTCACATAATATGACACTTTTTAAGAATAGCCTACAAATAATTAATAGGTAGCATGTTAAAATTAGCTTAGCTTCTTTGCTGTTCCTACATTAGATCTTTTATGTAAAATGAAGAACATACAACTATTTTAATTCTGACAAGATGCAAATACTACAGTTAAAGTCACATGCAGCAAGGAACCAAACTCTGCTGGGATTAAATGGATGGAGTATCAGTGATTTTAGTGGGCTTTCTACCTCATTATACTTGTAGAGACTGTGGCCTTCACTATCAACATTTGGCCTGGAAATCTGGTGAGCGCAGTCATTTAGCATGAGTGGATCTAGAGGATATGGAACATGCTGTTGCACCTCTACTTCAGTACATGCATATTGAGCTCTTGGAGTTCACTGGCTTTGTCAGTACAGCTCTAGAACCGCAGGGGTGAACGCTAGGGCTATGCAAAGCTGCAGGTGCTGATTCGATTCGAAGGAGATTTGGCCTGAATCCAAATTGAGTCAGGAGACCAATAAAAAGGTCCAAATAAATTTGAAACTCTCCCAATTGATTCGGAAAAGATTTGGAGAGCTTCGGAGATTTGGGTAGTCCCCAAGCTGTCTGCTCCAGCCAAGCAGGGAGGCATGCTCTAGAGCCCCTCGACTTCTGGCTTAGGCCACTGCACGCATGTGGCAACATTTCTGGAATCAAAAGTGAATGTCTGTTCATTTGCTTATTGGCTCGATCTACACAGCTTAGATTAATGTGAGACGACTGAATTGATTCAGCCTCAGGCTTTTTGACCATCTGTACTTACCCTAAGGGAGTAGAAAGTGAGCATCAGGGAAAGTAAAATTACAGGCACCAGTATAAAAGGAAGTAACACTCTCTTCCATGCCCATATCTTATCCCTTTTGGTTAGATGTTCCTTCTCCATTTATCACCATGGCCACTAACTTTGAATGTCAAGCTGGTAAAAGTTATGCTACTGCACTATTTATATGTACCCAACCTGCAGTTTACACCATAACCTGGCTCTTTGCTAAATTTGCCTCAGAGATTTCTAGGAGCATTTTTGTTTAAAATTTCAGTTGCACAGCTGAAAACAACTGTCAAATATGCATTGTATACATTAACAACTGAAACCAAGTGCACAAAGCAATACTGATGTTCTCCCCATGAACAAGGCTTGCTAAGAGGCCTCTGATGTTTGATATTGCAGCGCGCAGTGTAGTTTATTTTTACCATATTATTTAACACACTGCGTCCCACTTGGGAATTTAGACTCATCATACAATGCTACTTTCAGTAAAATCTTAGTTAACCTTTCTTGCTCCAAGACAAAAGAAAGAAATCTTTATTAAATCAGCAGCTCTCACTGGGGATTCATGGCAGATCAAAACAATGTGGCATATCACCACTTATTAAATTGCACATAATGGCTCCAGCCACAGCCTCCTTCAATTTTCTTTTTTCCACCAAATAATATATACATTTTAAATAGTGGCAAATGGAAAGGCAAAGAGATGTCTTACTTCACACAAATCAGTCACTGGTTTGGGGCCAGATTCCCTGGTACATTTTGCTGATTTCTGCCACCCTGACTAGGCAAAGCGGCTGAAAAACAGCATATCCCAGAAGTTCTGGACAAATGAAACTATGCACAGTTACGACTGACAAAATAAACTAGCTTTGCTGTTACAGTGACAAAGGTTAAAGGAGAAAAATAAAAATCTCTCTAAAAGGAAATGATCATCATCTTGAATGGCCACATCTACTAGAAAAAAAATACCAATAAAGTATTTCAGTGGTTTTCAGCTTTCTCCATCTTGTATTATAAAATGAAGATTCAACACTTCTCCTATTTAAGCACAGAAACAGGAAAGTGGGTGCAACTCCACTAAAGCCCTAGGCTGTGAACTCATGTGCTATTTCATGGCTGCAAGTACTTATCTATCTTGGGGAGTCGAAGCGGGGGAAGAGAGGTGGAGAAACCAGATACAGAAATCTAAATCTCTCTCACTTTACACCTTATGTAATGTCAGAGGTCAGCAGGATTCCACAGGTGGCTAAGTCAACCCAAATATTGGCCTACTGTCTCTATCAGGGTTTTGAATGCAATTTATACACAGTGATATATAAGCATGTGCTTACAGCTGCACTTTTTAGCAAGAGTCTCCTCAAAAAGTAAAGCAGCATAAAAAACAAAGGGTTTTACTTCAGTTTGTAGAAGCTGTGATTAAGTCTCCATGTTCCAAGTCTTTGTTGGATAGGATTGGAACACAGAGACTTTTACTTCCCTTTATAGTATTCACTTCAATACTATCATGAGCACAAAAGACAGTTCAAAATTTAACTCAAAACTGCAACTTTTACAACTGGAAGCATTCTCAAAGATTTGTTGTTTTACAATGGTGGAGAAACACATGGGATTTTAACTTGTGGAGAACAGCCTTTCCCTATAAATCACAGAGTAATCCGAAACCTAGAAACAACACAGGGGCTACATTTATGGATTTAAAACAGATGAAGAACAAACTTGCTCTTAACCCTTTCCCCATAATTTCTTCCATGTACAAAATGAAAACTAATACATATGATCTGTATAGAAATTAACATGGTAAAAAAAAAATTGAAGTCAATACAATCCTGAAACCATCTAAAACCTCAGCTGTTGGGCTAGCTTCCCTTAGGATACAAGTAAAGGATTGTCCTAATGTAGGGTATTGTAAAATAGTTAGAGCATAATCCACTATTTGGACTGTTCTTTCATCAACTTTTATTTAAGCAGTTTATCTTGTTGAGATTAGGATCTCTTTTATAAAGAAAGACCTGGCAAATGTAGGCCTCTGGTTTTGAATGTCAGGCCATATTTCACTGGGAAAGCTCTAACTAGCACCCTGTCGTCTAACTAGGAGGTTATAAACTACTTAAATCAGGCAAAAGGAGAACGAATACTAACAACTTAATATTTTCTCCAAATAAATTTGTAACAGGACAAAGAAAATACAAGGACAACTCATTTATTGTCTTTTCAGGCCTTCATGTATCCTGGTGTTTATTTCGCTTTTCATTGGGTCCTTTCCTCTGACCAGAGGCCCTTTACCCAAGGAAAAACAACCTAAAATAAATTGGATTGAAATACCAATGCAAAGAGACTTCATGTGGTAAGTGTGGCCAGGGAGGGGCTCAGCCCCCATTCACATGCATTCATTTCTAGGCATAATCAGGTGGTGAAAAGTAAAAATGGGCCAGCATGGAAGTAAAATGCCACTTCAAGTTAAGCCTCTGCACCAACAAAACTATCCTCTGGGGAATAAGGAAACTTTAACCAGCTGACCTAATGCTTGAGAAAGGGCACTTGAAAAGGAGAAGAATAAGAAAGATAAAGTAAAAAAAAAAAGGCTTATTCTAATATAACTCATTCCAAGTGTACAATGCTCACTAGTTGTAAGCAAACCTTTATCCCTTTATTGGCCCCCATTCAGGAAAGCTAACTGTGCTATAGTCCTTCTTGGTTGATTAAAATAGTTAAACATCTGTTAATGTGCTTTCCTGAAAAGGTTCCAATCTAGAAAAAGAAATTGCTAAAAAGAAGCGAGATGCTCACTTACATTTCTCTGAAAAGTAGTAGAAAATACCTTAACATATTCTAAAAGCATCCCGCAGGCTAATTTACATTAGCATTTGTTACTGTCTGTCATTGCATTGCCCAAAGAAGCCAGTCATAACAGAAGGTCCATACTGAGATAGTTTAAGTATACATACACACAGACCCAGATGTGGCCCAGCCCCAGAGATTATCCAGCCTATAGCAACCGTGGTCTTTTGAGGTAGTTTTGTAAAATGTGTATATTTTGTAACTATATATTTAATATATTCAAGTGAAACTCAAATCGGTTGGCTAAAAAAAAAAATTAAACATTTGTGTAACAAAAAATACTTCAGGAGGTTTTGGAGCTTGTATAAAAAATCATCATAAAATTTATAAAACCTTCTACAAACAATCAGATCAAGTGTCAGTACCAAAATTTTAATCACTGGTCTCATCTATGACAAGGCAAGGTCAACTCTGAGTTCTAAACACCCTCAAAATAGTGTCTGAAAAGTTCAGATCCAGATCTCAAATTGCAACACTTGAGCCCAATAGACCACATTTTCATGAGGCACCTAGGTTAAGGACAGATGTTACACATAAACTGGTTTAAGTGATCAGAAACTGATTTAAACCTGTAACAGAACAGAAGCTCAGTGCATATAAACCAGTTTCAAACTGTCTGACACTGGTTTAAAATAAACCTGGTTGAATGTAATATCAGACTTAACTGATTTGGGTCAAACCATTTTATGAAACGTCTGTCCCAGACCCCTTCCTGGTTCAAGCTAACTTATAGTCCTCCAGCATCCCAGCATGTTTCCAGCCCTGAACTGTGCTGTGCTGTGCTGTCTGTTTGAGCAAAGAAGGGTTTAGGGGGAAAGGGAGAGGTGGAAAGGCAGGGACTGCTCCCCCTCCCCTCCAGCAAACCCTGGCTGAGGTCTGGGGTCAGGGATGGGAGTTAGAACCACCATCCCCCAAGTATAGAGCTGCCCTGCTGCTAAACTTACTGAAACTTACTGTTGGCTGAGGCTGTGAACTACATATCCCAGAGGTACCTGGCAGCAGGAAGAAGTGATGTGCAACCTTGCAGTGTCCTGATGCTGTGATTCTGGACTGCAAATCCCAGAGACCCTGGGGCCAGCAGGAAGAGGAAATGAACACACAGCCCATCCTGGCTATGTGCCAGAAATCCATGCTATAGTGCCCCCTGGCTTCTGGCCTCAGCCACTAAAGGCATGTGGCTGCATTGCCTGAACGGAAAGTGAATGTCTGTCCAGTTATTTCTCAGTTTAATCTCTGCAGTTTAGACTAACCTGCAAAGACTGAATTGATTCAGCCTTGGGCTTTCTGACTGCCTGTACTTAGCCCTAAAGATGCAGGTACATTAATTAAAGCTTAATACAGCAACAATGTGAATTTGAGATAAGCGGCAGCTTATTTACAGCAGCCATTTAATAAAATGAATTTTTCATTTAGATTATATTTAGCAAATTAAGTGTGTTATATAGTCATATTCATCCTCTTCTGTGTTCATCCTGTTCCAATTGTAATGGCCTGTCAAGAACCAACTTGCAATTCTAAATCCCTGATTTTGCAAAAACTTATTTGGGCATATGAGGAACTTTTATGCATGACTAGTTTATTAAAACTGAAGTGTAGTTCTGAAGTGTACAAAGATATATGTGTGCTGAAAGTACTGTAGAATCGGGGTTTAAATCTGCATTCAGAAGTCTTTTAAGGTGGCAACAAATTATTCACCCGAGCAGAATTTCAGACATAAGTTTACAGATTCAATCAACAATCCTTTTGACAAATTTCCCCAAACATCTAAGCTTACTTTTGAGATATAATAGTTGAAGAACATGCTGTGTTACTGTAAAAAAACAGAAAAAGCTTTATGAGCTGATATGGTGGAGAAAGAAACCGGCTAGGGCTAAGAATTCTGGTATTGGAATTCCAATTCTTTCTATGGCTTCAAAGGACAAATCAGTTCAAGCAATGTATTGTATGGTCTAGTTGTTCCCTAGCAAGTTAGGTATAGAAAATAGAATGTATTTTAATTACTCAAAAATTGAATGCTTCCCAGTAATGAATTCAGTATACCTATATCTCTTAAGATAAGCTTTTCAAAGCAAAGCATTTTATGATGGTTTGATGCTGCAGACTACACATCATGAATACTCCTGTCTCCACTTCACACTATACAGCTCACTTACTTCTTCCAAATGAGCATTAATTATGATGTTACCTGTCACCTACACTTAGCTCATCTTTCTTCCCCACCTTCAATTTTCTCTTTCTTCCTGTCAGAAATTTCTTTTCCACTAGCCCCTCCCATTTGCCCAATGATGATCTTCTATCCTATTTCTTGATGCCCCTTGTGCCTCCTCTCATCTCCTCCTTTACTCCTCTTCTTCACCTTCAATTGTACTCTGGCCCCAGCACAATGATCACATCACAAACACTCCCTCTTACTGCAAACATCACACTCTTATGCAGTTATTGGATGCTTTAGGCTCCCCATCTTAAAAAAGTAACCTTCAACTCCACATGCCTTTCCCTCTCTTTACTGAATGCATCGTCTGGAGGTTTTCACCTGTAATCTTAGCTCTAATCTTAGATTTACCAACCTTCTATTGTTTATTAGGGGTGTGCGAAGTGGGCCCTATTCAATTCGGATTCAGATTTGGCCGGAATCACAGACAGTGATTCAATTCGTTGATTTGGATCACTGTCCCTGATTTGATTCAGCCAAATCCAAATCTAAAGCTTCAATGTTGATTCAGAGGATCAGGGATTCAGCCATAGACACGGCTTTAAATGTTTTTTCTACATACCTCAAGGTACCAGCACGGCTCGTGAATGCTGTGATCGTGGGGTGGATGGAGCATCCCGCAGAAGCACAGGGCCCCCCCCACCACGTGCTTGGCGGTGAACCCGGGAGTACTTCCAGTCCACTTCTGGGTCCCCCGGGGAACACACTGGGCCCCCCCTGGCTCAGCAATTGGTCACAGGGGGACCCTGGGTGCCCCCCCCCAGACCAACGAGGCACCAGTTGCCAAGCTGGGGGTGGGGCATGGGGGAGCCCCCCTGGGCGCTCCCTGGCCGACCCAGAAGTGGACCAGAAGTGCTTCTGGTCCAGTTCCGGGTCTGCTGCCAAGCATGCTGGGGACCCTCCTCCCCCTGCGTTTCTGTGGGACACTGCATGCACCCCAACATTCACAAGCCACCTGTAACCTAGAGGTATGTAGAAAAAACATTTAAAGCTGTGTCTATGTCTAAATCTTCAAATCTTTCTGAAACCCTAAAAATCAATTTGGAGAGATTTGATTTGATTTGGAAAGATTAAAGGGTTTCATAGTTTCATAGTAGTTAGGGGTCAGAAGGGACCTAAATAGATCATATAGTTTGACCCCCTGGCACTGGCCGGAGCACACGCTGGGATCACACGACCGCAGATAGGTGTTCATACAAACTCTTTTTGAATTTACCCAAGGAAGGAGCAAGGACCATTTCCCTAGGAAGTTGGTTCCAGATCCTAGCCACCCTAACAGTGAAATAGTGCCTCCTAATCTCTAACCTGAACCTATTCTCCAGCAGTTTCTGGCCATTGTTCCTCATCACCCCAGGTGCTGCTGGGGGGAATAGGACCCTTCCTATTTGCTGCTGATCTCCTTTACCAATTTTGTAGGCAGCCACCAAATCCCCCCTCAGCCTTCATTTGCTGAGGCTGAACAGGTTCAGGTCCCTCAGCCTCTCCTCGTAGGGCCTGCCCTGTTGCCCTCCAACCAAGCAGGTGGCCCTCCTCTGAAGCCTCTCAAGGCAGGCCACATCCTTCTTAAAGTGCGTGCATCCTTCTTAAACTTCTCTGATTCAATTCGGATTCAGAGATTTGGCCACTGAATCAGACCGAATCTCCGCTGAATCAAATCATGGACCAAAGCTTCACATAGCCCTATTATTTATACTCCACTGAAACTGCTCTCAAAAGGTCCCAATTACTTTTTCCTTGTCAAATATCACACTGGTATGCCCTCCTTTTCATCCTCCTCGATGATCCTGCCTTCGACAAGTTTGACTCCATTTTTGAGTCTCCTTGGCTTTCATTACTGTCCTTTCCTGTTTCTCCTGTAGCCTCTCTACCCGACTGCTTCTTCAGCACATCTTTTGGTGGATCCAATTCATCCCCTACTATAGTTTTCTATGGTGATCCTTCAGGGTTCTTACCTTGTTCCCCATCTCTTCATCCGTACTTTGTTTCATGGCAAATCCACCGACAAACAATAATTCAAATGTCTTTCCTAAGCTAACAACTCACAAGTCTCTCTCTCTTCCAGAATTGTCTTCCTCAGTCTTAACAAAAAACTTGGCATTTCTATTCAACAGGTCCTTGGCTTTCTCTGCCAAGGTGAAACACCTTCAGAAGATTCAGACACAGAGGTGGCAGTTGCTCCTTCCCAGCACACCTTTTTATTTTGTTTTGCTTTCCTCCTCTGTATCACTTAATTAGTTACGGAGATCATTTACCAAGGTTTACATAATGTCATTGTTGTTTGTTACATAAGTAATTATCAGTGACTAACCTCTTCCACAAGTTGAAAAGTACATTATTTTCTGATAGGAGTGAATTGTAACTTTTTAAATATTATAATTATCTAAGTTTCATGTAATATAGATTTACAAACTGCATGAGAAAGTGGCATCTGTCCTGGTATACATCAGATCATCCTAATTATACTGCAGACTTGTTTATGAGTAATGCATGCATCTTAAATCCTATTTCCAGGCCCATGAAATATCTTTGTAGTGAGACTATAGGAACAGACATTAGTATCCTGTGATAATATGCTGATGCAATTTCATTGCTAATATCCTTTTGCCTCAAAGTTACTACATGGGCCAGGATGTCACCCAGTCACACTGTAAATGGCAGCTGTTACAAACTAGTTGAGTTTGGTGGTTGTCTAGGCAAAAAGAAACATTAGGTCACAATCCTGGATAGAAAGAAAAAACACATCACAACAGTGGCTGCTAACTGGCAACCCTGTTGTCTGTCTCCAGGACCAAGAACTGGATGATGTTTTTAGGTCACCCTAGATCTGTGCTTCCCAACCTTTTTTATACTGTGGACTGACACAGAAGTGGGACAGGGGGAATGGAGCCAACTGCCTCCCTCCTGGGGCTGCCCTGCTGCCCAGCTTTAACCCCGCACATGACTGCCAGCAGTGGAAGCTGCTTGCCCAGGCAGGCAGACAGGGGTCTGAACAGGGGGCTCATGCCACAAACCGGCAGCCAATCCTTTGTGGCCTGGTACCACAGCCTGGTGGTTGGGAACCTCTGCCCTAGATGTTTGTTGGCAAGTAAGACAATATAAGCATATGTTATACTGCTGCTTTATTTGGGTAGCAAGAGCCAGCATGAGGCTTTATAGATTAGTGGCACTGCACTCCAAGTAGGGTTTAATGGGAGGGGTGAACTATGTGCCCTGTGAGCAAGCAGAGAACATCAGCTTCCAACACCTCTTAAGAACTCTTGGGACCAGATTTTTTTTTATTTTTTTTTTAATTTTGGCGCACAGAGATGCAGAAAAGTACCTAGCTGCAAATGCATTTTCGCATATTTTACTAGGTGCCTATCTATCTTGTGAATGCCTGTATGTTTTTACAAAAAAATAGTCCTAAGATTCATACAGAAAACTTTAAATAACCTCAAACTAAAACCAGAAACAAATTCATTTTTTAGTTTAGAAAAAGGTTAAATAACATTTTCCCCCTGTTTTTAAGCCAACACTTAAAGCACAAGCACTAAAACGCCACAAGAAAAGCTGTTCTCCCAGAACTTCTAGTATGTCAGAGGCAGAAAGGACCAAGACACTCACGTGAAACCCTGTTCCCACAACATTTTTGAACCCAAGTTTGTACACTCATAAGTCTGGATGATTCTAAAAAGACTCCATATGATACGGTGTTTACCTCTAGCATTCAGGCTAAGTACAGGCAGTCAAAAAGCCCGAGGCTAAATCAGTTCACTCTTTGCAGGTTAGTCTAAACTGAAGAGATTAAACTCAGAAGCAAGTGAACAGACATTCATTTTTGATTCAAGAAACGCAGCCACATGCCTGCAGTAGCTCAAGCCAGAAGCTGGGAGGCACAAGAGCGTGCCTCCGAGCTTGCCAGTCACTCGCAAAGGGAAGGGACTGAAGCTCCAAGGCTTTTTCTCACTCCCTGCTTGAGGGGAGGGGGTGTGGCCACACCCCCTGTTCTCCGCTCAAGAAGGGTGCGGGGGCAACACCCTGGGACTGCCCCCTCCCCCCCTGCAAACCCTGGCTGGGGTCCAGAACCATGGAGGGGTTTTAACCCCCCCTTTGCCATCTCAGTGCACTGGCCCCGGCCCCGGCCCCGGGCATGACCACATCCCCTGCTCTCAGCTGTGTGCATGTGCTCTGGTAGATTTGATGCTGCTGAGGGGCTGGAGCCTTTGCAATGTGCCTGTCCCTGTAAAGTAGGGGAAGGCTGCCATCTAATAACTTCAGGTAACCTGTCTGCACTTTACCAGCTATACTCTATCACCAGGTCAATATTCCCCCTTCCCCCCACCTACCTGTCTCACACCCACTGTCTCCCATTTCCTCTGACCCTCACTGCCACACATTTACATTTTCACAGACCTGCATTTTGCATATTGGCTTCTATTTTACCCAGGACAGCACACAAACACCAGCAGACTCTACGCCTGAAAAGGGGGATTTGTGCCCGAAAGCTTGCAAAGAACAAATTTTCAAACTATTCAGTTGGTCTCATAAAAGATATCACAACTACCCAAAGAACCAAAGCTGCTTCTCACACTCTGCCTCTGTGGGCGGACACAAGGCACTGGGATCTGACTGTTTGATGCCAGTTCAAGTGACAGTGGAGACAGAGAGCTGAGACAGAACAGGAAAGAGGAAACCTGCTGCAAAAGAGATGAATGAGGGCAGAGAAAAGACAAAGTAACACTGGAGAAGAGAATACCTTTGAGGAGGAGAATATTTAAAGGGAAAACCTTTGGCTGGATAAAACAAAAGATATAGTGAACTATTTTCTCTGAATGTGAGTAATGAATCTAATTTGCTACTGTAGCTAGCGGGAAAGTTCAGGGTTTGCCACTCGAGTGGAGAGCTCGGTTTCCTACTCCCACCCCCTTGTGAGCCAGTCCTCATGGCTCTGGCTAGGGAACAGAGGGGCAGGGCCAGTCTTGCTCTGCTTGAGCAGACAGCCCAGCCCAGCCTGAGGTTGCAAAGTGACCTGGGATGTTGGGAGTTTGTGACTCAACTTGAACCAGGGAGGGGTCTGGGACAGAACTTTCATAAACCAGTTTGATCCAAATCAGTTAAGGCTGATACTACATTCAACTAGGTTTATTTTAAATCAGTACCAGCCATTTAGAAACTGGTTTATATGCACTGAGTTTCTGTTCTGTTACAGGTTTAAACCAGTTTCTAATCACTTAACCCAGTTTATGTGTAAGTTCTGTCCCTAGTCTCACTGTTTGATATTCACTTCCTTTAATTGCAGGGCTTAAATCAAAACAGTCTCTTGAATAGAGGATCAGTAAACTTCACGATAAGTTTACATACAGCAACAGGTCTCTCTGCACCTGATCTGAAGGTATGTCTTTGTTCTGCTTTGAGTGCAAATTCAAGCACAGCTGAGCTTTCTTTCTTTTCTTATTGCAACTTTCAACATTGTCCTCTTCTAAGAAGATGTGTGTGTGCATGTGTACGCACTTAGAGATAAATTAGCAGAGTATTAAGGAATGTATGTGTGCACTTACAGATAAATTAGCAGAGTAAAGATAGGCAAAATATATGTTTGGTTACATAATTAAGCCGTCAAGTTGCCTGTGTTTCTAGGTAAGTTTATTTTACTTTTTGAAAGGGAAAGAAATTCTTGAAGTGTTCTGTTCCTCACAGGAGACTTTTGAACTGCTATCTTCCTAAACAAAGATTAACACAGAGCCTTAGGAGGATAATATGCACGCAGTAAGGTCCAAGAAAGCACTTAAGTACATGCATAAATACTTTCCTGAATTTGGGACCAAGTAGATGATCTTGTGATGCATATGTTGAAAAAGAATTGGAGTGGAATAAAACAATAAATTCAGTCTAAGATAGACAGCATTGAAGTATGCACTAGTAAGTATTCCAGGCAATGAATGCCAAAGCTGAAGCCAGCTCTTTAGAGTACAAAGAACTGTTTTAAGAGCTATATTGCTTTTTTTTTCCATATCTAGGACATCTGACATTGGGATACAGTTAGCAGTTTATGTAATCAGTTATCAATTCCTTTGTCAAAAGCCAATATTTTGCTTTACATTTACATTGCTACCTTGTTGGCCACTAAGGGTCTGATAAGTTCTGACCCATTGTATTACAGTTTAAATCAAATGTATGGATATGCTTTAATATTTTTTGTCATAATAGCTTTTTACAGTATAAAATGGGTGGAACAAAATGGTTTACAGCAAATATATGTGCCGATTCTTTTCAACACAATGCTGCATAGATTATTCAATAAATGTGGAATTTAACTTCATTTGATGTAAATGCACACACCACAAAAGCATATTCATATTTTGCTGTGTACAGACTCCTAGCAGCTTTAACTAGCGATCAGAATGGTTTCCTTTATGGGCATACCCTTCCTGGGTTATTGTAGGCCTCTTTTACTGAGCTGCTGTTTCCTTGCTTGTTCATTTTAAGTGTGCTGAAATATTTGCTTTGAAATGCATTAAAGAAATGCATTAGGGTTGTTGGTTGTAGCCGTGTTTGTCTAAGGACATAGGCAGACAAGGTTCTTCGGGTAAATGTGGTGCATGACATTTTGAAAATGAGGACAAAACTTTTGATGCAGTATTTTAAACTTTTAACATTTGTTAAATGTTTAAGTCCACCAAGTATTACACCAATTTGAGACAGCATTTCAGTCCAAGGATAACATCTACTGTGTTATATCCTCAGTTACTAGAAAAGTCTTAAAGTAAGATATGGAGAATATGAAAAGATTAAACAATTTCACTGATTTAAAAAGAGGAAGGATTTACCTCATATCACCTGATCCACTCTAGCATTTGTTTGTCTGCTGCATCTTGTAGTAAGAGGAAGCTAAACTGGAGAGTTTAACCCTGAATAAAACAATTGCTAGGTTATCATGGCTTAACTTCAACTTACTGAGGAAGAAAGTAGACAGATGAGCTAGTCATGTTAAATCAACCTGATGTGCAGTAAGTCTCCCTCTTTCCCCCCTTTTTATTAACTTTATTAATAACTTCAATTTATCAAAAAAACAGATTTGACAAATAAAGTTACATCCAATCCCCTAAATAATAAAGAAAGATATCTATCGTCCATCAACAGTGCCACCTTAACTCAAGTCAAAGTCCACAGCAGTCTTCTGTTCTTTTCTCTCTCTGCCTTTCAGTCTTGGACAGTCCCTTTATATTTCTGTCATGTGTTAAGGTTTTATGCTTCTTCAACTCTGTAAAATCATTCACCCCTCTTTCCCCTAGAACTCTTCATAATACAAATCTCAGTATCTTCTACTCATCTCTGTTTTTAAATTTAAAATTTACTCCAAATTTTTTCTCAAGTGTTAGCTCATAGAGCTACACAAAGCTCTTGGGTCAGAGGCAATATCTTTTATTAAACCAACTAAATAGTAGAAAAACAATTCCTTTCTTTGCAAGCTTTTGGGCACGTACACCCTTCATCAGGCTGAGGAGAATCTGAAAATTGTAAAAGTCTTCCTAGGTAGAAAATAAACTCCATTCTGCACAGGGGAAGTAGAGGCTGCAAGTGTATTCCCCTGGGAATCTTGCACTTTCCTTCAATATTCAAAAAAGTTTCTCAAATGTTCTGGTTTAGAGGCAGGAGATGATTTTTTTTTTTTTTTGTTAAAGCAAATTCCAAAAAATTCCACCAAATTTACAGTAAGTACTGTATCTTTTTTTTTACTTCTTCCAGGCAAAACACTGATTTGATAGGACAACCTTTCCATTACTAAAACTTTCCAAATTTTTCAAAGCCATTCAGTGATTTTAGGGGTGTCACTTCTCTCCAAGGATTTTGCAATTGTAATTCTTGCAGCCACTAGAAAATGAGCGATCAATTCCTTATGACTTTCATGTTGCAGAGCTCTCAGGAAGGTTCAATAGGAACACTAAGGGGTTATCTGATAGTTGGCATCCTGTAATTTCCCTTGCCATGTCTCCAAACTTATTCCAGAACAGTTTAATTCTGGGCCATGTCTACCATGTGGTAGAATCCTCCCAACTGACCACACTGTCTCCAACATTTTCCTGTTGCTGTACCATAATTCCTATCCCACTTTTAACTAGGCAAAATTGTCTATACTGTAAGATTCAGTACTGAGGTATAATCATTATTCATCTTGCCTTTGTACCACAAACCCCTCTATCCAAGAAGGTCACTGGCAGTGACAATCCAACTCAAGATATCTTTGGAGCCAAAAGCATAAGCCTCTACTCTGAACAACCACTGTCTGGTTCAAGTCTGGAGCCAAGTAGTAAAAATTGGTCATTCAATTAGGAAAGGGGGATAGATCCATGCTGTGTAAGCATGGGTTACATCTGCATTACAGTATATGTATTTATATGCTGGGCTGGGAGGAAAACCTCGTATGAACTATCTGTGGTGGTCTCTTCTTTAATGCTTTTATGCAATTTTCCAAATGTTCTCCTCTCAACATCACCAGCCCATCATCAGTGAATTATACTATTGAAATAAAAAAGAACAAGCTCTCTTCTCTCAAGACTTTACAAGTTACAGTGGTAATAAAATTTTGGGAAAAAGTGATCTGATTTCTGAGATAAAATGTGTTTAAGGAAGACTAAATAGTTCTTGGAACTATATCTGTCTTTAGAAGAGATATGCAGGGTCTGACATGGTGTTAGTTGCATATTAATTTTAAAACTGGAAATAATAAAGCTGGTGTTGCCAAGGTGGAAAAAATATACTTTAAGATGTTTCAATTGTATCATAAACTTTCAGCCAGAAAAAGAGACTGATGGAATTTTGAAAGCATTTTTTTGTTTTTCTGTACACCCTGAAGGAAATGCACGATCACTTCTTCTAATCAGCTCTTGGAGCAGAACAGAAAGGCAGGAAAAATCACAACAACAACATATTCTAGAATGATTTTTTTTCTCATCTTCATACATTCAGTGGAGAAAACTCCTCTTCTATTTAGATAAGCTGTTTCCTGCCCTACTGAGAGAAATCTTGGCCTTTTAAAGTTAATAAGAGTTTTACTAATAACTTTAATGAGGTAGAATTTTGCCCATTATCTTCAGGTACCCAGGTAACTGGTAGTGACAATCCAGAGGTTGTCACTAAAATATATATATATAGATATAGATATATATCTATATATATAGATATATGATTTTAGAAAATACTCAAAACATGATGAACATAATTTTAGGAGTGCAGTGGGGGGAATGAACATAAGCCTCAGTAGTGGTAAGAATCCTGACTCTTTGGTACTTTGCTAACATTTCTACAACATTTATGTTCAAGTCTCCTCTTGCAATTGTTTATATCCTCGAATGCTTTGCTAATAGAACAGATGACTTCCTCTGTTCTCTGATATAATAAGAAATCCAATAGGGAAACTGATTGTTGAGTTAAAAATGTATAATCCAGGGGTGTCAAACACACCATGCTCCTAAAGGAGCTGAGAAAGTGGGGACAGGGTGAACAGGGGCTGCCGCCAACATCCAGGGTACGGAGTCCTGATAGGGAAGGGCATCAGTGGCAAGGGAGGAGCAACAGCTTCGTTAACCCCTGGCTCCCTGATGCCATTTACGCCACTGCCACTACTCATCCCACCACTGGAGATGGGTGTGGATCTGGCCTGAGAGACCCAGTGGTCTGGATCTGGTGTTGCAGGTGCCAAACTATTTTGATACCCCTGTTGTTATTCATGCCAGACTAACAGATTAGCTGTGCATGAGAATATTTTCCTTTCCTGTCTATACTGTTTAAGCTTCCTTCTGACAAATCACATGGAAAGAAGGATGATACTTGAAAAATAACCAGTAGAAAAAAAGAACATAGATGGGCGCACCTGAACTTTCATATCCTATCTTATATGGCCAAATTGCCTCTAAAGGCAAGGGAATTAAATTGTGAAGCAAGACACACATAAAATTGCCTTGTTTAGTGTATGAGCCAGTGTCAACTGGTAGACCTGTGGACCACCCCTGTTTATAAAGATACTTGAAAAACTGAACATTTTTTTTCTTTTAAGAGCCAAAAAAGGAAAGGGGTGGCTACTACAGGGAGAAAGCGCTGTCCTGTGGTTACAGCCAGAGACTAGAGGTGAAGAGCCACAGGTTCTAAACTCTGCCAGGAAAAATTTCAGGTGAGTTTTAGATATACAGAATTTGTAATCTATCCTTTTCTGCCAAATCTCCCTCATTTGAACAGAAGGCAAGGCAGGGTGACACCTTAGGCTACGTACAGATGTTCAAAAAGTCCCTGGCAGAAGTGCTCTATCACACTTTATTTAAATCCCTAAAAGTTACAGTGGGAGCGAATGGAACAAACATTCGCCCTTGGGGGGGGGGGGGGGGGCAGCAGTAACTGCCTGCACTAGCTGAGGCCAGCAGCTGAGGGTGCTCCTGCACACCTCCCCACCTCCCAGGAGGGAGATTTGCCCCTCTCCCTTGCCCTGCCCCCACCCCCACCCTGCAAGCTGGGGTCCCCATCACAGCTTGCTGGCTGGGATCTTGTGGGGGGGGGGGGTGGCAGATTGTGACGGGTCTGTACCGCAGGGGTCTCCCTTCCCTCTGACCTCAGTTCCAGCAGGGTGAAAAGCTGAGCTGGGCAGCCTCGCACTGTAGCTCCTGGCTGCAGCTGTCAAGGGTCTTGGTGGGGACCAGGCCAGGTCCACATGGCAGAGAGGCTCTGTTCCTCCCCCTCACAACTTGGCTGTGCAGGGAGGAGACAGAGTCTTTTCTGTCTCCTTTCTGTGACAGCCTGGGGGCAGGGCTGGGCCAGTGCTCACCCAGAGCAGAGCACTGGCCAAGGCTAGCAAGCCACTCAGCAAGGGGCCCCTGGGATGCCAGGGGAATGTGACCTAACTTGACTTGCAATGGATGTGACAGACATTTGATAAAGTGCTCTAGCTAAAGCTTTATCCATCACTCATCCAATGCTTTAGTCTGATACCACATCCAGCAAGAAGTAGGATCCATCATTTTTAAAGCGCTTTATGTGCCATGAATATCTGTTCTGTTACTGCTTTGAAGCACTTTCTGATAAGTGTAACATCTGTGCTTAGCCTTTGAGACTAACTAGTTGAGAAATGTATCACCTTTCATAGGCAACAGCTTGCTTTGTCAGATACTATGAAAAGAACAGTGAATTTCTAAAGATCATAGGGCTCAAAAGGGACCTCAGTGGTCATTTAATCCAGCCCACTGCACAGATGCAGGATTTGCTATTCTTGAACCATCACAGACAGATGCCCATCCAGCCTCTTTTTGAAAGCCAGCAATGAGAGAGATTCCACAACATCCTTAGGCAGGTTGTCTAATAGATTTCAAATCCATTTGGAAAAAAAAAAACAGCTAAGAAAGCAGTTGCATATAAAACAACTATTTTACCTTCTTTACTGAAGTCACTTTTCATATTTTATTTTAGTGACTGATACTTTGTAGTTAAAGTAGTTATTTTACCCTCTCATAGGATCTTAATTTAATGGATTTTTTTCTTTAAACAGTGTTCCCACACAAGTACTAAATACAATGTTTTGAAGATCCTGCTTTTATCAAAATTGGATCATCTTCAGCAGGAGCATATCCTTACTACGATCACTAATGTGAAAGGGAAGAAGAGCTGCAGTCTCAGTTCATTACCCCAAAGCTGAATTGACTTATGCACAGTGGACATTGAATATACTGTTCAGGCAAGTATTTTAGTTATGTAGATATTCCTGCAGAATGTACTGTATTTGCTTTTCTCAAACACATGTAGCTAGCAGATTTCTCATTAAATTCACTTATGATCAGTTTAAGCAACCCATATTCAGCAGAGGTAATCTGAATGAGTGATTTGACAGAACATAACATTTTCACAAGTGCACAAGCAGAAGAGCATAACCTTGCTATAAGACCCTTGTCCAATTCTTTAACAGGCTACAAAAAGGATATTATGCATGCCACTGGACTACATAACTTTTCTGCTACTAAAGGTATAAAATATCACAACACCAGAAAGCACTATGGATTTCTTACTGCCAACATTAGCTTGAACAAAGGATTTGTGTGAAAGATCTTCCTTTAAAGCCTCATTGCTAAGAGTAAAACATTCATGCCATGCATACAGGAGATTTTCACAGTATTGAGTTAACTTTTAGGTCACTAGACAAGGCTATACTTTTGACAACTGTGGTGTTGCCAAACCTAAGTATTCAAATAGGATAAATCAGCTTCCATCTTGCCAGTTACAAATGTGGGGCCCTTAACATTTCTGAATGATTTGTTGGGTTTTTTAATTCGTTTTCTGGTGTTTAAGCCTTGAGAGTGCACCCTGAACATACTTTCAAGATTTCCTCCATGATTATTTTTACATGAAAGATGAAATTCTTACATAAATCACTTTGAACCTAGAAGCTGAAGCTTTAGTTAAACAAATAAACAAACAAAAAAACCCCCTTAATCATCAAGTGTTGTGAGACCTATGATGAAGTGGGAACTCAGAAGTGGGAAACACAAAGCCCTGCATTGCATGGCTGGGGTTGGGTAGGTGAACGAGGGCACCAGCATTCTTTCCAATTCTAATTCCTTCCCTGCCACTCAGTGTAACCAGGAAGAAACAAGGCAAGACAACTCCATTGGTCTGGAAAACTCCAGCTACTTTACAGGCCTAATGGCTCCAAAGTAATACCATCTGCTAGTTAGCATACATGGTCTCCTGTGGTTTTCAGTCCTCTGTGCCTGGTGTTACATTAATTCCTTCACAAAATTCTCACCAGGTACCAAACACAGTCCACAAGAGCACCTTAGGCCAACTGGCACTAGGCCAGCAGGTAGATTTTCTCCTTTAAAATCTGGGTTTCAATATTAAGGGCAGGATTTTGCCAACTCATGATGTCACACATTTCTCACAAACCAGGACTTAGGCAGCTGTAGAACAAAGCCTTGACACATCCTGGCCATGGGGACCCTGGGATTGGGGAGAGGTTTCTCAATCCCAGGGTGGGCCCCTGGAGTGCCAGGACCTTAAAAAACCCTCATGTGCAGCCCAGCTGCACATGAGGTTTTTTGACCTCCCAATACAAGCAGGTTTGGGACTAACCCCAGTACAATCCCAGGGCTGAGACCAATAATCAGATGATCGTCAATCTGAGTCCTGGGACCCACTGAAGTCTCGAACTGACCCTAGTGTGTTCCCAGAGTTGGAACCAGCCATCATGGCCCTGGGCTCCCCCTGCACTGGCGAGTAGTAATGGACTGATTGGGATCTGCTCCCTGATCCCAAAAAAGCACATGTCCTGCCCTGCGTGTGGCATGTCAAGAGATGCAATTGTTTGGATTGGGGATCATGCCATGAAATGAACGTGTGCCCAGGGCCTAAGAGCCAGAGACAAAACTCTGATAATTTAACCAATAAGATTGTAATCCTGCAAACCCGCAATGCTTAGCTTTAAGCATACATATAGCTTCATTGGCTGCAATGGGGCAACATCTCATGTAAGGAAAGTTAGGCAGCTGCATAAGGTTGGTGTCTATACTTTTTCACTTTCTCAGAGGAGAAACAAACAGCTTATTATGGCACTGCTTTAGAAAAAAATAGTGTTAGTATTATTAATAACTAAATGCTGGGCAAAATTCCTAAAGTTTGTACAACATGGTATCAACTGGAAGGGCACCATATGATCACTGAGCTTCATTCTGCAAAGCGTTTCTCAATTTTTTTGAAAAACCCAAACTCACCAAACCCAGATTATTGTCACTGTTTAAAGTGTCCACGGTTACAAGAGTCAGCCTATTGCAATTTACATTGCTCAGAGCCAATGCTAAGAAAACTCTGTACTCAATCAAGGCAGCATCATGAACTACCATACTTCTTTCTGGAGATTTGAGACTCGACAAAAAAACAGCCAAAACCTCAAATCAAAATTCCCTGGGTTTCTTAAAATGAACCAAACCCACCCAGCCGTTGCCCTTAAAGACATTCATCTGCCTGTTGCAGAGACAGAAAGACATAAAATAAATTGCTACAATTTAACACCTTCTACTTTTTGGAAATTACAAGTATGAATCCAAATTTCATAGATGAATTTTTAAGACTAAAACCAAAGATCCCTGAAAAGTGGCAACCTTGGATTCCAATCACAATTTAAGTGATTTGATCTCATTCTTAAACAATTTGCAGGATGTCATCCTGTTCACCAAATGTTAATTTTTAATCCATGAAAACCAAGTTTCCATTTGAACAGCAGGGTGCTGCTGACAACTGATCAGAATTCCTGCAGTATTTTTGTCCACTCATCTTACAGCAAATAATATGTTCTATTTTATTCTAACTCACACATTATTCACAGCAGAGTTTTGGGGAAGAGTCATCCTTCAGAGAAGTGTGTACAATGAAGTGAACTGAAGAAAATACTGGTTCTCTCCTGCTAAGTTTCAATGTTATAAACAGCTACTGGTGTATTGGTATGTCAAGCTTTTGCACTGCAAAAGGTGAGAAGACAAAATCCTGGTTTGGCTTGACCTAATTTGGGGGTTTCTTGTGAATTTAGTGGCATACTAAGGCCTTTACTGGGCAGCAATCATTGAACATATTAGAAAACAGAAGCTAAGGATTAACCTCTCATTAAAACTACTGTTGACCTTATGGGAGTGATTATTTATTAGTCAATGAAAATCTTGGCATAACCTCACAGCTCATATAGCTATTCAGGTTTATTAGCAAACCAAAAAAAAAAAATCACCAAGAGTTAAGGTTATTAAATCACTCAGTACTTTAATGTTGTTTGTGTTACCCTGTAAAGCATCATGTTATCCAGGAGGCAATTAACATTTAAAAGTATATTAAATTTATTAATCTAATTATTACTGGTCATTGATTTGGTGACCATATTAAAAAAAAAGACTGAACAAGCTATCTTTGTTTTGTCAGAAGAGCAGGAAATTTTGTTTAGAACACACAGAGTTAAAAAGTAACGACTTGGTTTTATTCAGATGCTTGTGGAGCACCACATTTAAATCTGAGAGAGATTATGAGAAAATTTGCTGCAGGCTGTCCGACCTCATTAAGTTAATGGAACTGGTAAATTGGCTCATTTCCAGTACATTGTAGAAAGAAAAGTGTTTTCAGCTAAAGAGTGAAGGGGATCCAGTTTCGCTTTGGCAGCTCAAGGAGATTATTAGCTATAAATAATAGCTGCAGTGAAATGACTTATATGGCACTGCTTGATTAAAATAAATGAGAGGGAGACACAAAATCCTGAAGTTTTAAAATAAATTATACAGTCTCCTTGTTGAACTTAATCTAGAAAAAGCTATTTGTATACATTTCTGTTAAAGGCACTGGCAATTATATAGCTGACCTTAATGTCTTCATAAAAAGCTTTACTACAGCTAAAATCACCAACAGAGTGAAAACACTTCATTTGAAATGGACTTAAAATTCTATGGGAAAAAAAGAGAGGGAGGTTGTTAGAATATTGATTGTTCAACCCACATTGCTGATGCATCAAGACATGCAGCACAGAGGTTGATCGTCTCTCTCTGTAGTATTGCTGACACTATGTCTGGAAAACCACATACAACTATATGCCTCAACAGTGGGAAAAATGTCAGTACCAAGAAGGGATTCAGAGCACAACAATTAAAGTGTTGGATAAAATTATGAGACAACCTTTAATTTTGTTTTATACTGTACCTGTGTTTTAAACAACTCTGAAAATGAGGGAAAGGATAATTATAGTCAAGTACACAATACTGAAGATGGAAAATATCATCAAGCTGATCCCAGAGCATATAATGAACAATACCTAATATTAAAAGAAAGGAAATTTTCCATAGGCATACTCAACCTAACAGTGATATCTATGAGACTGAAAAAGCCTCCCAAAGGAAACAGTGGAAGATCCATTGGTTGAGTGATGTAATCCTAGACTAGACAAAACACTATGAAATATACTATAGAGAACTTCCTGCCTTGGCAGAGATGGACATGACAGTTTAATAGGGCTTGTCCTGCTCCAGATTCCAAGTCTACAAAATGTCTTCAAGGAACAGTGTGCTGGGTATTTTCACTCCATCATTAACTAATATGAAGAGCTTCGGGTCAATCTAACACATGGAATACTTACCAGATCCTACCCCCAAATGCTATTGAAATTGCAGACAGTGCATTGGCTCCTTTCGGAGCCAATGTGCGTTTTCAAGTTTCTTGTGTTGAGAGAACAACACATAATATTAAGGTCTTGATCCTAAATCTTGCTTCTGAGTAATCCTATCAAATGAAGGAGTTTCCACACCACCGGTGAAACTTTCAGGTTGAGATTTAACAAAATATTGAACAAAATGAGCAACATACCCACATTTCAAACACTCTCATGTTTTGTTCTTATTGAGATCTGGGTCTGGATTTGGGCTTCAGACATTCCCAGTGTTTGGGATTTGGATCTGAGTTCTTTTTTCAGGCTTACCTCTGCTTACCACTGCTTTCAAGATGGACAAGTACTCTCTTATTCTTCTGCGGTAATTTGAACATTTGTGAAAGATGCTGATTCACAGCACTGGAAAATGAGGTCCTATGTTTCATGTAGACATTGGCAAAAGTAGTTCAAGCTCTCCTCATATCATCTTTTTTGTACCTCTATCTTTTTCCAAAGAGTCATAGCTACTTAAGCAAAATGTGGGTCAGCCTCCATCTATTCAACCTGTGGTTTCTCTACTGAAGCTGCCAGCGATGGTGGCATTTCACATGAGAGAGAGAAATGCAGACCCGTCAGCTTCAAACAGGAATGATGATACTAACTCATTTCACATAGGCTGCTTCATATTGATTTGGGCCAAATGCAAACCTGTTACCTAGATCTAAAATATCACCAGTTTCCCCAGGCTTCCCGCCCCACTGGGTGTGTAAGCATTTCAGTATCTGTATGCGTCTGCCTTTGCTTTAGATTCACTGGTGACTGACTTCTGAATTCTGCCAAAAAAAGTAAACATCAGGTCCCCTGCTTATGAATGAAAGCTTTATTCTACTACAGGATTTCTGCACACAAGAGACTGCCTCCAGCAACCAGCTGAGCTAAACGTGAAAAAAGATACACCAGTGCACTAACATGCAAACACTTCCAACAGAAGGCTGGAAGAGGAATTTATCCAAGCCTGTAAGCATGCCAGTCATGTTCTGATGGTGAGGTGCCACTTTGAAGAGTTAGGCATGCTTAAATACCTGACTTAACATAGTTTTCTTTATCCCAAAGAGACTGGAAAGGTTGTAAATGATAGCAGCTGTCAAAAGAAGGATGAACCACAAAAACCTTCAAGAACAGCCTGCCTGCTACATACAGAAACATAACCATGAAGAAAAATCTGAATGTAGCTATTTGGAAACATGATTCATAAATAAAATACCAATTTATGTTGTATACAGTGAGAGCAATATGCAGGCAGAAAACTGAAAGTTTTTTATTCTCAAAAAAAAATCCACAAAGACTATCCTGAGGGTGGGGAGGAGATGTACCAAAACAGTCAGAATGGGCAAGGAAACAGGAAGGGAAAGAAAAGCACTTTTTGCTAATTACTGACAGAAAGAAGAGCTAAAAAAATTAAGCTATTCTGATGTTTATATTTGATTTCTTAAAGATTGGGGCAAGGAGGATACACAAGTCAAAAAAGTTGTATCGACTTTATGATCATTAGAACCTTTCTTTATTTTTCATACTTTGGGCAAGTTTAATCTTTACATTTCGCAGGTGCTAAGTCTAAGGAATGTCAATCTGTATTAAGGTTAGGAAGTGCTAATGATCAGTCACATGTTTGGGGTTAATACCCTCTCTAGTATGCACTGCTCAGAACGGCTGCTGCAAGGGTGGCAAGTAGGGGCATGGCAAGGGACTGCAAGTCCGCTCAATCCTGCCCCTCTCACAGGCTCTCTAGCCACAGTAAAGGCCAAGGAAGGAGAGGAGGGGAAGGTGCATCCTGCACTGCTTGGATCACCCCCTCACCTCTTTTACCTTCCAAATCACCCAGGTGCCTCTCATCAGCTTCTGGATCTCTCCTCCACCCCTCAGTCAGTGCCTCCATTCCCAGATTCCTCCTGCAACCCCAAATTGGCCCTTCCACCATAAATTGCTGCATTATAGTAGGAGTGCTGCAAGCAGATCAAGGGAAGTGATTGTTACCCTTTATTTGCCACTGGTGAGGCCACATCTGAACTACTGTGTCGTTTTGGACCCCCTACTATAGGAAGGATGTGGGCAAATTGGAGCAAGTCCAGTGGAGAGCAACAAACTTGCTTAGGGAGCAGGGACACATGACTTCTGAGGAAAGGCTGAAAGAACTGGGCTTATTTAGCAGGGAGAAGAGAAGACTAAGGAGTGATTTAATAGCAACCTTCAGCTACCTGGTGGCTGCTTACAAACAGGATATAACTAGACTGTCCTCAGTGGTGGCAGATGACAGAACAAGGAGCAGTGGTCTCAAATTGCAGCAAGGGAAGTTCAGGTTAGATATTAGAAAAAGAACTCTCTTGCTAGATGAGTAGTAAAACACTGGAGCCAGAACCGGAGAAGTTGTGGAATCTCCATCCTTGGAGATTTTTAAAACCCAGCTAAACAAAGCCCTGGCTGGGATGATCTAGTTGGGGCTGGTCTTGCTTTGAGTAGGGGGGTTGGACTAGATGACCTCCTGAGGTCCTTTCCAACTCTCATTGTCTCTGATTCCATGATTGCTGTACTGCCACCCTAATCACAGAATCAGGGTTGCAAGGTCCAGCAGGGGCTGGAGCTGGGCATGCAGGGTCAGCATGGCCTGCAGGGACCCCAGGAGCAGGCTGGGAGGGCATACCCCCCACCAGCATCTCAACCACTCTTGGGTTGATTGGGATGACAGGACTGATCCAGGAGCTGATCTGGGGCAGAAGGAGTGACTGAGGTGGCACAGGAGAGATCAGAGGGTGAAAAGAGTGCCCCACACACCTTCTCCCCCCTTCCCTCTTTCCCTCTCCAGTCCTTATCCTCTGTGGGCATATCTACACATCACCATATGGCAATGTTGCTATGGCACCATGCTTTAGTACTTTCTTTTGGTGCACTATAACCGGGGAAATGTGCCCTGCATCTCTTAAGACAAACAGAAGTCTATGCAATTTGCTTTTTATTGACTGCCTTTCTTTTGCACTGATGCCTGGTATGATACTAATACTCATAGCCCTGAAAAAATGCACAGGGACAGCAGAGGAAAAGAAACTAAAAAAAAAATGCATTTTGTTGCATTACCTAAACAAAGGACAAAATATTTTCTTTCCTCAGTGACACTCTGCTGATTTAATTGGGTATCTAAACAGATGAAAGGCGTGGTGTAAAATCTGATCTTTATCTATTTATTCTCTAACTAGATTCCATTTGTCAAAAGGCAAATGTTAGGGTTTTTTGCTTTATAGGCACAATATCATTTGGAAACTATGATTTTATAGTTAAGTCACTGCCAAAACCCACTGATTTCCAGAAGGGAAAAATTCCATTCTGGGCAACATGGAACATAAATTCAAAATCAGCAGCATGAATTAGATGCCCAGTTCCTGTTGACTTTGAGCCAGAGCTGGCTGCCTAACTACCTCTGTGTATATAACTGTTTTATAAGCAGTGCTGATAAAAACATAACAATTTTTCTCTTGTTGGAGGATTCCAGTATTCTGCAATTTGGTTTCATTGCACCTCAGAATTAAGAAATCAAATTTTTGAAACTTTAGGCAGAATGAAGAGCTGCAAATTATACATGTTTTTTCCTGTGGAGGAAAGGGGAAAGTTATTCTGACACTATACTGGGAATTGCCTGAGTTGCCCGTGTGCCTCATGCTTTCATTCTCCCATATGGCCTGGAGCTTCCCAAGGGGTCTACATCTGCTGTCAACCAGAGAGAAGACCACAGTGCATCGTAAGAGAGAGTCTGGGAGAAGTAGTAGGCATGTTAGTCTGAAATCAGGCAGAAGACAATATATTTCTACCTCAGACTAACTAAATCATAGATGCATATGCTTTCATAAGCAGCAGCTGATTTCACCAGATGCTAAGGAGGGTTGCTAAACTATACTGTGGCCAGTGAAACTGGCTTTTAGACGAGAATGACGGCAAGCGTCATCCAAACTCCACTGCTCATGAGACACCATGGGGGCTGAGGTGAATAGGGTTTGCTGTCAAATCAAGCTGTTTTCTGCTGGGGAAAATCTAAATAAAAGTTTTGCTAAAAGTCCCCAATCTGTTCCCTGTGGAAAATGTTGATGTTGTGGCACTTTATTTTCACTTTAAACTGTTGCAGTCACTTCCATCCATATTTATTTCATTCAGAATATTTTTCTTTTAAAACAGCAGTGAAAAACAGAGAAACTTAAAATAGTTATAAAAAAAATCCTGATAGTGTTTCACAGAATTAAATAACTTTTCTGGTTACTACTTGGATTTTAAACCAAAAATTAATTGTCCAATTAATGTTCAAGGCATGCAGTCTCAAACTGGTGCATATACTTCTTCACATAAAAGTGGGTATTTGAAGGGGACATTTTCTGTGTCATAAAGCAGACTCGTTTATTTTCTTGTGTTATTAATGATAAACCTTTCACTTTCTCCTAGAACTGAAAGTGTGACAGGCACTTGAAACTAAAAGGGAAATACAACAATGTAGAAAATATACTTGGACTATTTTCTTAAAGCAGGAATTATTTAAAAGAGCTCTATACACTCCAAAGAGGTACAGAAATGTATGAAAATCATGATTAATAAAATCCTTTCTAAGCAGCTAGATGTTTTGCAGCAATGCAACACCAAGGATCAAGAAAATATAACATAGTGAACGTAACGCATTGCCATTTTTACCTTTATTGCACTACAGAACATAATTTTATTCATTACAGGTATGTGTGTACACATATAAAGTGCATTGTATAAAGTATATGGGACCAAAAAGAGCTCTTTTCATTGCTCCACATCATAATGTGTTAATAAATTGGGCTTTTTGCCATCTAATAATTTCTTTACAACCAATTTATCCTTCCACAACCAATATTTTATTTATGGGTGCCTATGAATACTTTTTAAAAAAAGGCTCATCGCCTGGCTAATTAGATTTGCATTTCAACTGTTAGTCACAACCTCTATTTTCACTTTAATTCAGAAGCCCCATTACCAATATTCCTAATGCGCAAAAACTATATTTTAAGGGTGCGATCCTTCAAGGGATTTCTCATCACCTACTGGTTATGTGAAGAGGACCTTTCATGAGTTCCCACGTATGTCATTTTATTTTTGAACACTTGCACACACTCTTACAATGAACAGAAGAATTCAGTTTAAACCCAATAGTTGTTTTGTTTTTGAGAGCTTACCTCCTTACAGTACTTGCTTAGTCTCCATTGCAGCACACTACCTATTTCTCTCTCCCTGCAATTATTAACGTTGTTGTTAATTTAGTGCAATTGTTCTCAACCCAAGGCACCCCTTGTTAAAGTCAAGGCACCCCTCAGAAAATACCAGTTCTTAACTTTCCACTCATTTTTTGACTAAGGTAAAATAGTAGAGAATTTTCTCTGCTGCAAAGAACTGAGAAAAACCACAAAAGGGCAGAATGTCTTTTAACACTATGGATTCCTATTTGATACTTCCAGGTTTATCCTTTGAATAGATGTGGTACATTTTATCCTACATGCAACACATTTGCCAGGTACCCATTTATATGAAAACAAGAGTTTTACAAATATAATTCAGGGAAAATCTTTTGAATCATTTGCAAATCTAACATTGTTAATGTTACATGGCACCCCGCAGCACCCTGGTTGAGAATCAGTGGTTTAGCCCTTTTAAAATGTGCTGATCTAATTAATTTGAAGAATAAAATCTGTTTTGTATAGGAAAAGGAAAGAATGGCAGCAAAGCTGCAGACTTCCTCGCACCATAAGTCTGACTTGGAGTGACCAATATTGGGTTCAGATGAGACATTCTAAACCAAGTCAGCAGCAGACACCAAGAAATTGCCAAACAGTTTTGACTGACTCAGATAAATATTCAGAATTTGAAACCTACTCGTAGAGGCAATTCAGAAACTCTATCACCACTTGAGCCACAGATATTTTACCTTACCATACTCTTGAGATAGGCTGCACACATCACAAGTGCCTTTAAAGCCATTTGGAGTTCTCTCTATTTTACAGCAGAGTCCAACCCACCAAATTTTCTAGTCTTCTCTCCTTCTCCACACACACACTTCAACTGTCTCAGAGCATCTCTGGCGAGGGGGAAGAAGGGTTAACAGCCAAACATGATTAATGTGGGCCACATCTCTGCACCCCTGCTCAGACCACTGGTGAAAAAAAAGCCATTAGCTAAGAAACCTGGATCAAGTAGAGGCTTTGAAAGTACTTGAGGGCTTCATAGTTGCACCTGGGAGATGACTTGCCAAGGTGCTAATTGGAGACAGAGCCACTTAAGCTCCTCGTTTAGCCAAGGCAGATGCATGGCAGAACCTCCTGTCAGGAATGTGGAGGTACAGAATTGCAAAGTCAGATATAAAGGCTGTACAGTTCCTACAATCACACATTCAATTTAAAATCTCTGAGTTAAGTGTTTGTAAAAGGCCTTGAAAATGGAAAGTGCTATATATGATAAGCCCCAAGGAGAATTATTAAAACCAATGCATCCGGAAAAGAGATGAATTATGCTATTACTGATTGCACAGGTGAGTTTTCCATAGAAAAAAGAAATCTGGCCCTCAGTTCAGCTAAGTGGTTACATATGTCTAACTTGTAAGACATGCAGAAGGCAAGGCACCTTATAGACTAAGTGAATGAGAGATGCGTAAGATTTTGTGAGCCATTGCTCACTTCATCAGATGCTAAAAAGAACATAGGACCTTTCACAGCATCTACCAGCATGAGGTTTGGCTCATGAAAGATTGTGCAGCTCTGATTCAGTTAATCTAGAAGGTATAGCTCTACTTTGCCTTCTGCCTGACTTCAGACTAACATGGCTAACTCTCTCTTTTAAAGGCCTAAGTGATCTCACTGAAGTCAGCAAGTGCTACTGTGCTTCAAGTTAGGCACATGCATAACTCCCTTGCTAAATCAGAGTATTTGGGTTAGATCCACAAAGGATTCCATGTCCAAAGTTTAGATCCTTAAAGCTGTACCTTATTTGCTGAAGTTTTCTTCTGGGGAAGTCCCCTGGGCTCCAAAACATCTGTGACTAGGCATGTGCACAAACAGTCAACTTGTCATTTCACACACAGCTTGGTACCTAATCCCCTGGTGGGTCTCCCAAACTAGGCACTGCCTTACATGTCTACCCTGTGGGTAATTACCCAGGCTAAGTAGAGACAGTCAAAAAGCCCAAGGCAGAATCAATCCAATCTACCTATGTTTCTCTAAATTGCATAGATTGGATCAGGAGAAAACTGAACTCACATTCATTCTTCAGTAGTGGAGGGCATGCAGAACCATGCACTGGCAGGGCATGCTCCCGCGCACCTCCCAGCATGCTGTAGACTGCCGAGAGCAGCTAAGTGCAGGTAAATGGCTGAGCCAGCCCTGACTGGCTGTCAGGCACATGCCTCCCCCTGGTGCACTGTCATCTGTCAGGCCAGAGAGATTGAGAACAGCTCTGAAGCCCAGTGGATAGGACATAAAGTATGGGAATGGGGGCAGAGCTGATTTGGGCAGAGCTGCAAATCAGACAGAGAAGAAATCTGAATCTGGACCCCCCCTCCATTCGGATGAGTGCTTTTACCCCTCAGCCACAGAGTGTAAGGCATAGTAAGTACCATATATTTGCCATGTTTACACCCCTAAAGCAAGAAAAAGCTGACCTGGAGACTTAGGCACCTCTCTCAATGAAGGAGTTACATGGTTGTGAATCACACCTGGAGGGAAACATCTCCCTTTCACCCAGAGTTAGATACCCAACTACCTATCTTGGAGAAGCAGCGCCTGCTCCTACTAGCATTCATAAACCGAGGAAAACCAAAAAATGAGGAATGGCTCATTTTAATTCAGATTCCTCAAATGAAAAATGCCAGCTTATGTTTTGGATGAATTCAGACAAGTCTCTCTGAATTTAAAGTTTGTTAGACTGAATATTGCAGTAGTTCAGTCGGTAAGTACCCTTTCTGATGTGAATTTATTTTGTGTGTTTTATCACTGACTTGAAACCACAGATAAATGTATCTACTCTTGTCCTGGCTGTTTTGATTAAACATGCAATGTAAAAACAATCAGCACTTGTTAGCACAGCTCTAAAGTCCAAGTTTTTCAGTAGGCATTTATTGCTTTTGTACTCTTCATTCTTAAATAAGTTCTTGGGTTCATCTTAAACTATAAACTGTACTGATTATATCCAAGGCAGAACAAACAAATTCAAAACCCAGAATGAACTCAAGATAAGACCTTGCTCTAAACAATGCAGCTAGCTGCCCCTTTCCTGTAGCCACAATCAAAAGAGAGAGATCAGGAAGAGGTCCTTTTTAATAATTCATATTTAATGGCACTCTCAAGAAATGGGCTCTGTAGTTGTACTTTTTTTTCCTAGGCTAGATTATAGTGTGATGTACTGACACATGGATTCATTACAACAGAATGAAGGGGAAAACTTCTCAGAAACACTTTTCTTGTTATTAGCTTGGATTCATTTAATCAAGATACACACAAACGTTTCCATGAACAACGTGAAAATTAGTAACTACACAACAGCTGGGGTTTTTGGCAGCCAAAGGTTCCTTCTTATTTGCATTATCATTTCTCTCCTGCTTTGCAGGCATCTAGAAAGGAATACATGTAAGAAGCCCCACCATAAGCTTTTTGAAAAATAAAAATGGGGAAAAGGCGCTGATCTTAGCTTTAGCAGCAACACTGCATCAGTTTAGGTAGGGAAACTGATACGGTTGTCAGCATTATATCTCACTAACAAATACATAAATTAGCTAGAAGTTTGAAAGAAATAGCTGTATAAAAGGGATGTTTTGAACCAAGTAGCACACTGGGTTCACTGGAATACAGGCTGATATTTTTAACGTATTACTTATAAATTTACATCGCACATATTTAATGTTACTTAATTAAAAACAGTGAAATATAATATTGAGAGAAGCAGGCAACTTGTGAATGATATCCTTAACAGTTTATATAAACATCTTTACAACTTTGCATTCACTTGTATAAAAGGCAATGAGATTTTCCTTAAATTTACTAATATTCATTTGCCACTTCCTTAAGCCAATTTGACATTCTCTTACACAAATACATGTACATATACATTTCTTATACCCAGTTCTGTGAGAACTCCCCATCTGGTCTGCAAACTGTAGAATTTCCTTTCCCATCTATCTCAGAAATATAGTCCCATGACCTAAGGGTCACCATCTGCTCAGTTACACTGGCACAATGCCTAGTATGCTCGAGGTAATGCCACCATCCTTTCCTCCAATTGTAAACTCCCAACAAGGCAGACATCTACCAGAGCGTTTGCACACAATGAGGCAGCTCCCAGTGAGATTATAGTTAAAACACTACAGAAATTCCCTTAATCTACAGTAGCCTAGGATGTGGGAATGACCAAAGACACATGCAGTCTCTCTTGATCAAAGGTCATTCTTAGGAACAAAGCAGTCAGTGCTGATGTGTCCAAGATAGCATAATATAACACACACACATAATTGTGTCCAGCATGTGTGGTTCCCCCTGATTCCTCTCTTAATGATCTTCGCTTCACTCAGTATTCATTTGTGTACAACCTCCTATTCTCAGGATTCCCTAGAGCAGAACAAATTATACTAAACATAAGTGAAATCAAACAAAGTTTTCATTGAGTACTATTCATAACATTTACAAACAAGCCTCTTGTGTTAAGTTTCTCAGAAATAATTGGCAGGTTCAATTTTACACAACTAGAGGGGTTTCTGTTGTTTTTGTAAGTGCCCCTATGCAATACGGTAAAGAAAATCTCATGCCATGGAAGGATTCATTACAAATTAAAGAAGTGGAGCAAGCCACTAACTTTGAGTACTGGAGAAAGAGAAACCGGGTAGAAATTAATATAAAATTGTACCAAGTTACACAGGATTTAAGTGCCATAAGACCTACAAATTAATATTTTGACACAGAAGTGAATTAAACTCTGCGCTCTGGATATTAAACTGGATATTAACCCCTCCCTCTTTCTGTGACCAAATGACCCTGAATTTCTGGTTTTTTATTTGTGATATTACATTCCAAATTATTTCAGTTTTATAACATTAAAGAAGAACTCCAGTGGTTTAAATAAAATAACCCCTGATTTATAGATAAATATATCCAAGAATAAAATCTGGCTTTAAGTTGACTGGGGCTGAAATCTACAACATTTTCCCCATTTTTAGTTTATACTTTCATTTTTAAGACAATGCCTAGATAATAATTTATTTTATAATTCTGGTAGCCTGTGTACACATGCTACCCATAGATGAGAGAAGGGGAAAAGCACATAGTAAATAGGGCTGTGCAAAGCTTCAGTCCCTGATTCGATTTGGCGGAGATTTGGCCTGATTCAGTGGCCAAATCTCCAAATCCAAATCAAATCAGGAGACCCTTTAATCTCTCTGAATTGAATCGGAACCCTCTGAATTGATTCAGACAGATTTGGAAAGATTCAGCTATTTGGACATAGACACAGCTTTAAATGTTTTTTCTACATACCTCAAGGTACCAGGTGGGTAGTGAATGCTGTGATGCTGGGGCAGATGGAGCGTCCCCAGTTCACTTGGCAGCAGACCTGGAAGTGGACCAGAGGCACTTCCAGTCCACTTCCGTGTTCACCGGGGAGCGTGCAGGGGCCCCCCAGTGCTCCTCCCAGCTTGGCAACTGGTGCCTCCTGGGTCTGGGGGAGGCACCCGGGGTCCTTCCATGGCTGATTGCTGAGTCGGGGCAGTGTAGGGGGGCCCCCCGCATGCTCCCCAGTGAACCTGAAAGTGGACCGGAAATACTTCCAGTCTACTTCTGGGTTTGCTGCCGAGCATGCAGGCTCCTTACACTCCTGCGGGACACTCCATCCACTCCACCATGGCAGCGTTCACAAGCCATGCCCAGTACCTCAAGGTATGTAGAAAAAAAATTTAAAGCTATGTCTGTGGCCGAATCGCTGATTCTCCTAATTAGCATCGAATCTGAAGTTTTGGATTTGGCCAAATTGAATTGGGGACAGTGATCTGAATCAATTAATTGAATCACTGTCCCCGATTCGGGACGAATCTGAATCGAATACAGACTGTTTCACACACCCCTAATAGTAAATAACTGAAAGTAGGGAGAGTATTCAGTGAAATATATAAGACAATGCATGGTAACAACAAAAGATCTGGTGAACAACATCTCAAGGGATAAATGAATTCTGTAACATCTGTTAGTGAGACTGGAAGCATGCCTACCTGCAGTGCCATGCCTCCCATTATATTAGAGCCTTCTGACCCACCATTCAGAAATATCAGACAAGAGGTCTAGATACAACAAAAGGCTCAGATGCCTGTAAGTTCAGCACTGCCATTTTCAACTTTAAAGTGCCTGGCCTCCAGAATGGAATCCAAAATCTAGTGTTAGGCATGCAAAAGGCCAATCCAAAAAGCCCACAGGCTGACTGGAGAGCCACCTAGAGCAGGAGTCAGCAACATCTGGCCCACAGGCTACATCCAGCCCATGGAACCACTACATCTGGCCTGCAAAGCTGCCTGTGCCTGTACCCATGCCCGTGCTGTAGCTGAGCAGCAAGGAGCTGCACTGGGGTTTCAGAGCTACACCTGTGCCTCTCCTGCCTCTCTCCAACCCCACTTTATCTCCTTTTTCCCTCCCAGAGGCTGTGGTGCAAGCAAAGCTCCCAGCCATACTGGAGTTGCAATGGGGCCAGGCTGGATAGGTGAAGGAGGGAGAGGGGATGTCAGGGGGTAGAAACAGGAATAGTGTGGAAGCAGCCTCCAACTGCCCAGCTCCAGCACAGCTCCTTTCTGGGTGGAAACTGTGTTCACACTGCAGCTGGGAATCAGGGAGCTGGGAGAAGTAGCTTCCAGGGAGCAGGAAGCTGCTTTCACGCTGCCTCTCCTTCCTGCATGCACCCTTCCCCACTTCCCAGCCTAGCCCTGGAGCAGCTCTGCTCTGGCTGGAAGCTGTGCTTGCATGGTAGCTCCATGCTTGCACGGAGTGGTGGGGCTGCGAGAAGCATTAGTGGTGCAGGCACAGCTCCCACTTACATAGCTTGGGCAGGGGCACAGGGAAAACTCCCTCCTCCTCCCAGCATGGATGTGCTGCCAAAGCCCCCTGACGCATGCTGGACTGGAGCTGGGTTTTTCCAGCCCCTGTTTTGAGAAAGGTTGCTGGTCCCTTACCTAGAGCTAATCATTAGGAAACACTGACTACAGGGGCATGTCTGAACTCACGCCCCACTCCAGAGTTTAGGTGTTTGAGCTCTGGTCTCGGGCATGGTTCTGCCCACAGCAGGATTCACGGCCCAGAGCCCTCTCATGAGGGTAGGGGTCTACATTTCTTCAAAGGATTGAGTAGAGGTCCTTTTTTTTTCCTTTTAAATTGTGGCAGCAAAACGAGGAGATTGTGCCAACCCATCTTTTTATAAAATTGCTTAGTACTCAGAGAACTTTCCCAAGAAATCCAAGTTCAACATCCTTTTCAGCCTAAAGGTATTCAAACCCACGTTTCCCATCTCCCAGGAGAGTGCCTTAAATACAAAGCTGGATGGGGCACTCTTATTCTGTCATAACTAGTAGGGGTGTGCAAAACAGGTCATATTCAATTCGGATTCAGATTCAGCCCAAATCACGGACAGTGATTTGATTTGGCTGAATCGGAGGATTCGATGCTGATTCAAAGAATCAGCAATTTGGCCATAGACACAGATTTAAATGTTTTTTCTACATAACTCAAGGTACCAGGTGTGGCTTGTGAATGCTGTGATGCTGGGGCGGATGGAGCATCCCACAGGCGCGTGCCCCCCTCCCCATGTGTACTCGGCGATGAACCCGGAAGTGGACCAGAACTTCTTCTGGTCCACTTCCAGGTCCACCAGGGAGCACACTGCCCCCTCACCCTTGCCCCCATGGCTCAGCGGTTGGCCGCAGGGGGACCCTGGGTGCCCCCCAGACCCAGGAGGCACCAGTCACTGAGCCAGGGAGGCACAAGGGGGGCCCCCCATGTGTTCCCCAGTGGACCCAGAAGTACTTCTGGTCCACTTCCAGGTCTGCTGCCAAGCGCGCTGGGGACCTTCCTGTGCTTCTATGGGGATGCTCCATCTGCCCCAGCATTGCAGTGTTGATGATCCACCTGGTATCTAGAGATAGGTAGAAAAAAAAATTAAATCCATCTCTGTCTGAATCTCTTGAGTCTTTCAGAATCTCTCGGAATCGATGCAAAGGGTTCTAATTCAATTCGGGGAGATTAAAGGCTCTCCTGATTCAATTTGGATTCGGAGATTCAGCCATCGAATCAGGCCGAAACTCGACCAAATTGAATCAGGGACCGAAGCTTCGCACGGCCCCAATAACTAGGCCACTTAGTAAAAGAATGCTAGGAGGGCACAAGAGGGAGCATGACTCCAACTTACTGTTTAGTATATTTACCTTAGAGGGGAAATAGAGTTTTCCACAGGAAAATCACTGCAAAATGACAGGGTTGTTTTTTTACCTTTCTGTATGTAGAATCATGCCTGCTGAGTTTGCCATGTCACTTTTTCACAGCCCTTTTTTTTTTTTAAACTCTTTCTAGTATTCCTTGGGCTGAATTGCATTCTATTCTTTCTTTTGCAACATCAGCAACTTTGGAGAAAAAATGTGAAAAGTGACAGGTTGTAGGTTTCTTAAATACTTTCTGCATTATCACTTAAGCTAAGTGCAGACAGTCAAAAGCCATGAGGCTGAATTGATTCAATATTCACAGGTTAGTTTAAACTGCCATAGATTGAACCAATAAGCCAGTGAACAGACATTAACTTTTCATTCCAGAAATGCAGCCACATGCCTGCAGTGGTGCAGGCCAGAAGCCAAGGGGCACTAGAGCATGCCTGCCTGCTCAACTGGAGCAGACTGCTTGAGCCAAAGCTAGCCTGACCACCCTGTGAGGGGAGGTTTTGCAGGGGATGTGCAAAGAATCCTGGGATGCTGCAGGATTGTGAGTTAACTTGAATCTGGAGGGGATCTGGGACAGAAATTCAATAAACCAGTTTAACCTAAATCAACGAAGTCTAATACTGCATCCATCCAGGTTTATCTTAAAATGGTTTTGCCCAATTTGAAGGTGGTTTATGCGCACTGAACTTCTGTTGTGTTACAGGTCTGAAATGGTTTCTGATCGCTTACACCAGTTTATGTGTATTTTCTGTCCCTAGCTGTAATGTTTAATATCCAAGTGTCACTTAGCACATAATTGGAAAACAACAAGGCTGAAATGAGTACAATGAAAGACCCCCTCCAGCCTACAGAACATTTACTATGTATAAGGCAGGATAGAGATGCACTTTATAGACTAACTGGATCAGAGATTAATAAACTTCTGTAAGCAAGAGCTTACTTCATCAAAAGCTTAACACAGTAACTGGATAGAAACATCAACCTTTCAGACAGGGCTGGATCAGAAAAATATTAACACTGGGCAGATATTTGTAGCAAACAAAAGAAGAAATTCTGGGTTAGTTTCCATGGACTGGTTAGTATCAACTTTCTGAGTGTAATTTCTGAAGAATGCATAATCCTACTTTAGATCCTGGCAACGTTCTGTGCTGGTTCTAGGCTACCTTCCATTGCTCATATGGAACAGTGATTATTCTCTTCTATGTGTTTCTTTGTAAGGAATTAACACATTAAAAGAAAAGATGACCACAGAGTTCAATTTTGGCTCAATATGGCCTTGGATTGTCTGAGCAGTGGTTGCTGAAAAATAAACCTAATCTATGAGTATGAGAGAAGACTGATTGCTGATGTAAATAAGTGTCCTAAATCTAAACTTTTGTGTAGGAGATAAACAAGGGTCATAAATGCCAAGATAAATAATTCTTCAATTTTTTAAGACCTTTTGACTTATAAAGTCCCTAAAGAATCAAGGGAACAAATTAAAAACAGCTAGTAGCAGTCTATCAAGCAAGTGAATCTTCCTAAATCAAACCTGATGGTAACATTAATTTTGTATGTATAAAAGGTTCAAAGCTACATGCTAAGATACCATGAAATAGATACTGGAAATACAAAACAGGGAAGAAGCAACTCTCTAAACTACTTCGCTTACATTGCTCATGTTCACTTTAAAGAGACAAACTATTGTTCTTATGCTTAGTATTTTCTTGTTTCAAAATCTGAGCAAAATTGCTTTTCTTTTCTTTCTGCAATATTCATGTTGCACAATTTTCCTAAGGAGACTTCTGGAAGAATTTCTAAAGGTTTTGGGAGAGATCACAAAACAATCCAGCAGCAAATTACCTCTGAAACGGCAATTAAATTCAGATCACGCCTAGAGGCAGAAAGTGAAAACCTAGTTATCAAATGTTGGCTGGGAATCTGATTTATTAGGAATTAGAGCTGAACTTCTTAAAATATTACCATAAATTCTAAGAATTGTAACGAAGCATAAGATTATTGTATAGATTTTAATCTTGATTAAATGAATGAAGAATTTGGCCTGTTTCCTCTATCAAATCAAAACTCAGTTTAACTCATTTCAAACATATATGTACTTGAAGCATGAGCAGCAAAATGAAAGGTAGTGTTTGAAGCAAAAGGATTTTAAATGGAGGATTTCACTACTTCAGTGGGATTTACTGTCCAGTCTCAGGACTGATAAACTATTCCCTAGTAAGAATTAGTTCTTGCTCCTGGTCGCGAGAGACTATTGAGTCATACAAGCAGAAACACTTCAAACAAAGGAAAAAATACACTTCCCAAGAGCATGTACATTCACCAACTGACAGATATTAAAAAATAACTAAGTATAGTATCTCCCAAGATCTTATTTCCACATGTGCTTCTGTCTTTTTATTAGCTCTATATAACTCAAATATTACATTGGTAGATGTTAATGGATACAGCCCCGATGAAGCATGCCACTGAAGTTGCTGGCAGTCCTTCAGTGGGCCGTGGATTAGGTTGCAACTCCTGTTCACATTCCACATAGGATAATGGATGGAGAAATAAAATATTTACTCTATATAGGACTGGTTACTATGAAACTGTGAAAAAGAAAGTTTCTTTTTCTTTAGATGATAAAATGTCTCTCCATGCCCATTAACTTCTATTATATTAGGGGGGAAAAGGACACACAAATCAAATTAGAGTCTCAGATGCTACAACTTCATCATTGCTGACTGATCTATTTTCATTTATTATAGCTGAAGATCTGCCCCGTTGCCCTGAAATTAATGGTGTAAATATGTATCACCACTGAAAGAGAGCTTGTCTACAAATAAACTTTTCCTCCAATTAGTCTATGTTATAAGCACAGCAGAAATATAGAAAGGTATTACAGCCATTGACTTTGCTCCTTAATTTATGACTCAATTGTGATGAGCACTGCCTTGGAAATGCTAACCTGTCAATTGGTAAGACTAGGCAATTATAAACTAATCCAGTTTCTCCTCCAGGATGGCAGTTAGAAATGACACCAGAAGACTTCTTTGTGACCTAGTGAGATTTATAGCCTACCATGTTATGTTTCTGGAAGAAATAGAAAGATTCAGATCAACAAAGCACCTGGTAGAGTGCCATCAGTTAAGAAAGGCTTTCACAGTGCCCCAGGTAAAATGCCTAACAAACAAACCCCCCCCCCCCCCCCCCCCCCCCCCCCCCCCCCCCCCAAAAAAGCGAAAAAACACCCACAACCTTGACCTGTAAGATGTTGGTGTGTCAGGGGCAGGCAGTGGGGGAGCTGAGAGGAGCCCAACCCTTGTTGTGGCAGAGCAGTCCCAGCCCCTTTCCTGCCATTTGCCCCGAGGTGTGTGCCAAGCAAAATGGCTTTGTGTGCTGTCCTCTGGCACTCATGCCAGGGATTGCCTACTCTAGGCCAGGTGTGGGGAAAGCATGCAACTTGTAGCCTTCGTTTTTATCCTACATGCAACACATTTGCAAGGTACCCATTTATAAGAAAACAAGAGTTTTACAAATATAATTCAGGGACAATACTGTAACCAGAAAGGAGGTGACCAACTGTCAGGATAGCTTCCTCATTATCATATAAGAGGTGGTCTGCAATGTATTCCCTAGTTGATGAGGTCTCATGCAATTTGTAAGTCCTTTCGTTTTGTGCTGTCTTTTACAAGTACAACTATTAGCAACAGAATGGATCATTGAAATACATCATAAACTCTCACAATTCAAGTTAAAATCTTTACCATTTTACTACACTGTGAGGACCCTGACAAAACAAAAAGCCTATGTCTCTTAGGCACTCATAAATATTCTATAATTTTGTAAGAACAACAGCCTACAAGGTTAAAGTTCAGGTCTCTCGTAGGCAATGAGACATTTGTAAGACAATAAAAGCGAAAGCAATCCTTTGTTTTATAACAATATTGGGAACTACCCTAGCATGTTGGAAGCTTGGGGGTTTTCCATTTTTCATTGTTCTAAAATAATTTGTGCAAGTTACTATTATTCAAGGTTTGACAAACCAGGCTTCATTACACAAAAGCTCTGGAAGAGTAGTAAATATTTTAAAACGTTGTATGTTCTCCAGGCGTCTATTTATGCTATAATGTCATGGTGAGGAAAATGGAAGGCCATTTCCCAAGGGACCACCTTTCAGGGTTCAAGCAATACTTATTTCATTTTATCCACCACAGAAAGGCAGGATATTGCAGTAATCAGGGCAGAAGACAGAAAATCAGAGCGGCTGGGTTCCAGAACCACCTCTGTCACTGAGTTACTAATGTAATGTTAGGCAAATCCTTTTACATTTTGTAACTCTTTATTGTTTGCAAAATAAGCATGGGAACATACAAGTACTTTAGGCAAGGAGGGAAGGGAAGGGTTGGGAGGGTTGATTAATGTTCTTAAAGCATGCTTTAATTTAAAGTAACCAAAAGGTAGGGGCCTCAAGAATTACACTTATCTTTTTACCCCTCATAGTACCCAATATTACATACAAATAGATCAATACAACAAGTAAATGATAGGCCAGATTTTGGGGAGGGGTTGTTCATTTTTTGAAGCATAAAATGAAACTCACTAAAACATTTTTAAAGTTAATGAACTATAGATTTGGTAATAATTTTAATTCAGTCATGATACTCCTCATTTTATTATTTCCTTAGAAAAATCCTTAATCAGAATTACACATGCAAATCTTCAGGAACAATGTCATTATTCATTCATAAAAGTAACACACAATATAATTGTTACCATGAGCAGAAGTGAAAACCCACCTTTTCAGATCCAAAGTTGTTTTTTGGGGGTACAGCTCTGCAGCCTGCCATCTTAGTGAATGCAAACTTATGTGCATGCCAAAATATGTTGGATTTGTTTTGCAAGTCAATCATATAGATATGAACAGTTAAAATGTTTATATATATTTGGGGGCAGACCTAGGATTTTAAAATGTGGGGGTGATGTTTAGGTGCACCCTCACATATAAAATGACACATTATTCTTCAGTTAAAGAGATACTAAAAACTTTTCTAATATGCGAGTGGCCTAGCACTATATTATTCAAGATCAAAGCAAAAACAAATAAACTTTACTGGAACATTTACTGATTTGCATGTTACATGTTAATTTTAAAAACATGAGAAATTAAGCTAAAATGGTCAAGATAGTCAGAAGATATGGTTTAATTAGTTCTGAAGTCATTATAGTTTAATTTAGGTCTCTTATTCAAATTCCGAAAACAAAATCTAGTCTTCTTGACTGTCTTGATGGTGCCTCTAATATTTCCCTGTCAGTCATTTCTACACCCGAGTTAAAATCTTTAGCTAGAGCTAAAAACAGTCTGCAGGGCTATGAAACAGAAGAGGGACATTGCCATGAGTGGCTAACAGACAGCACAACTGCAGAAGAAAGGGTAGCCTGAATAATGGACTATCAGGACCCTTAAAATAGAAAAAGTGTTGTTAACCCTATGAAATAAAAGACTGTAGCAGGAACCAGCTATAAGAAGCCAGGAAGTCAACTGATTCTCTCAGAGTTGCCTGAATAGGAAGGCAAGTGGTTTTAAAGTTTCGGTGGAGAAGGAATCAAAGGGGAGGGGGGTGCAACTGCATCACTGCACCCCATCTAGATCCACCTCTTTATGTATACAAAAAAGGGGTGAAAATATTATGTGAACACCTGAGCTGAGGTAACTTCACCTGAAACAATTAGGACTAAAACTTTACAAGGGTGGCTAAGTACAGAAAATCAAAAAGCCCAAGGCTGAATCAATTCAATCATCTCAAGTTAGTCTAAACTGTGTAGACTGAACCTATAAGCAAGTGAACAGACATTCCCTTTTGATTGTGGAAGTGCAGCTACATGTCTGCAGTGACCTAGGCCAGAAGTTGGGGGGGGAGGGTCAGGGGCACCTGGGACAGAAGTTCAATAAATCAATTTAACCTAAATCAGTGAAGTATGATACTACATCCATCCAGGATTATTTTAAACCGGTTTCAGCCATTCTGAAAGTGGTTTATGTGCACTGAACTTCTATTGTATTACAGATTTGAACTGGTTTCCAATCACTTATACCAGTTTACATGTAATTTCTGTCCCTACCCTGTAAGTTATACCAGTTTAGGCTTTGTCTGATTCCATCCTGGGATATCTATTTCCTGGGATATCTATTAATCAGACTATTAATTGTTCCCCAGCCAGGTAATGGCAATGTTAAGTGGCTACTACACCAGGAAAGCTGCACATGCCTATTCCTGATCCCAGTGTAATTTGTATCCTAGGAGGCATGTTCACATGTGCACTTTTATGTGCATTAGTCCATTTTAATGTGCATTAAAGCATCACTAAAAAAAATGTTATCTAGTAAATGTGCATCAAAATAGGCTAATGCACATTAAGCATCACTTAAAATCCATGGGCATTTTTACATGTGCTGTCGGGGCGGAGGGAAGAAACTTTTACTAGAGCGGCTGCAAGAGCCATTCTAATTAAAGTACCACAGTGTCTCATGTATGAGCGTCCTATCCCCACAGTTAAAAGTGGCAGTGGGAGTGCTTAAACTAAAGCTTGATTAATCAAGTCTGCCCCAATGCACTGTAATTATAGCATGTTGGAACAACATCTGTGCTTGTGTACAGGCACCCTATGCTCTTTAGTTAATATGCATTAAGACAGGCGATGCACATTTTCCTAGTACTTTGCAATGGATGTACTACAATTAATGCACATTAACTAACGCATGTTAATGTATGTGTAGATGTGCCCAGTGTAATACAAACCTCATGTAAATTGCACTGGAGTATGTGGGCATCTGTCCATTTCCTAAGGTATCTAGGCAGTTAAACTCATATCTGCTGTTAAATGTGGGCCAAAAGTTAAGGCAAAATCGTGTGCCTTTGAACAAAAATAAATTAGACATACAATCATCAAAAATTAGGGTTGGAAGGGACCTCAGGAGGTCATCTAGTCCAAACCCCTGCTCAAAGCACGACCATCCCCAACTAAATCATCCCAGCCAAAGCTTTGTCTACCCACCTCTCTGGGTAACCTGTTCCAAATTCTTCCTAATATCTAAACTAAACTCCCCTTGCTGCAACTTGAGACTATTGCTACTTGTTTTGTCATCTGCAACCACTAAGAACAGTCTAGCTCCATCCTCTTTTGCACCTCCCTTCAGGTAGTTGAAGGCTGCTATTAAATCCCCTCTCAGTCTTCTCTTCTCTAGACTAAGTAAGCCCAGTTCCCTCAGCCTCTCCTCATAAGCCATGTGCCCCAGGCCCTCACCTTTTTTGTTGCCCTCTGCTGGACCTCTCCAAATTGTACACATCCTTTCTGTAGTGGAGGGCCCAAAACTGATCATGGTACTCCAGATGTGGCCTCACCAGTGCTGAATGGAGGGGAATAATCACTTCCCTTGATCTACTGGCAACACTCCTACCAATGCAGCCTAGTATGCCGTTAGCCTTCTTGGCAACAAGGGCACACTGCTGGCTCATATTCAGCTTATTGTCCGCTGTAACCCCCAGGTCCTTTTCTGCAGATGCTGCCCAGCAAGTCAGCCTCCAGCCTGTCCTGGTGCACGGGATTCTTCCGTCCTGAGTGCAGGACTTTGCACTTGTCTTTGTTGAACCTCATGTGATTCTTTCTGGCTCAGTCCTCAATTTGTCCCCCAATTCATCGTCATCTATTTAAAGAATCTATAAAATGTTATTTTTATTGTGGTTGTATCTACAGTCTAAACAACACCAGGCCTCATTTTGTTAGGCAAGGTGCAAACAGTAGAAATAGACATACTGAGCCTAACTAGTGTGTTTGACCTAAAATAAAACCTGGAATTTAATTAAAAATTTCTGCTACACTGCCTTTTTTCTTAATTTAACCTTAGATATAGTCAATATCCTGCGAATTCAAGAGTAATGTACTTTGCCTAGTAAAATGGAATGTAGTTATCAGATTGCTTCGCTTGCACAAAAGCTCAGAATCAGTAGATTCCCTTAAATATGCCCAGTGGGCATGTCCCCACATGCAGGGGTGTCTGTTTGGCACAGCACAAATAGCAGAGGCACATATTTGTGCTGCTGCTCTGTGCCCCAGGACACACCCCTGCACGTGTGTTCTGCAGCTTGCCAAATTGTCCCTGGTGGGGTAGGGAAGGCTGAGGTTAGCACATGTGCTGGCCCCATCAGCCTTACCTGGGGTCCTGGGTGCCTCCTGGGGGAGCAGCAGTGCTGATCCAGCCAGGCTCTGTTTCTGGCAGCACATGTTGCTGCCACACGCACCACACTGCCTTTTTTTGTGGCTTTTATTTTTTACACCAGGATCTTCCAGTGTCACAATTTTGGTACTGTGCTGCAAATCAGCAGCATGCTGAATGGCTGCATGTGTGTTGCGTGCATTTTGCAGCACCTCAAACAGCTTTAAGGTGATGCAAAAACTGCACGCGCATGCTCATCTGGATGGGCCCACTGTGATTTTCACTGACTAAAGTGCAACATTTTCAAAAAACAGTTACCTGAAAGACAGGCTCCTATATCCACATTTTTTGACAATCAAATAAGTGCTGAGCACCCTGCTGCTCGTACGCAGTTGGCTGATTTAAAAAAAACAACCTCTGCTGTAAAATTATAGTCATTACCCAGGCAAAAAATTAGGTGTCAGAATGCCTGCTATCTGCAGTGTTTATATCTGGGGGGGTTTCCTCCAAAGCATTTGGTTAGACATAAGCATCAGACAGTGTTCCAGAAGTAACAGATATGAGTGCAGAGTATTAACACTTTTGTTGCTGCTTACTTGCCTCCATTGTGAACCTTCATTAAGCCTCAATTTCCTAACATTACAATGATCTTTTCAATATGGAGTTAAATTCTATTTAGAATATTACTTTTTTTCTGGAAATCTGATCTTGCTTGCATCCTATTAAATCTCCCTACAGTAACCACAACTCGTGAGGAAATATAAAGGTCTCTAAACATTTCAAGCTGTTGCATCTCTGTCCTCCACAGCTGAGGAAAGAGACAAACAGCTTTTCTGCTAAAGCAACTTTCCCTAAGAACTATGATTAAAAAACTAGCTTGTTGAAATTGGCTATTTTTACCAGTGTTCTTTATAGCTGCTGAAGAAATGGATGACTCTGTTAGTCCACTGTTAACCAGTAAACATATATTTTCAAATGTTGTAACAGGAAACAAGTGCATATTCTGTTATGCATATTCAAGACAATGATAGATACGTTCAAACCTTATTCCCTTCTTAACACTTCAAATCCAGTCCCTCAAATATCCTTTTAACTATTTTTTGAACAACCCCAGTGTTTTACTCTTAATAACGTTCACAGCAGTCCATTCCAAACATTTATTACTCCTAAGTTAAAAAGACCTGCTCAGTTACATCTATTCTTACTTTGCTTTTTAAAAAGGTTTTGCTCATGCATCATTGTTGATAAGGCGTGGCAGGAGGGAACCTATAATGATGCACAACGCACACTTCTTTTTGGTGGCAATGTTATGTGGGTTTATACATCTGTGTAGGTGTGGTAAGGCCACTGAGCATGTCTCTGCAGCTAGGGAGCCAAATGAAATGAGAAATTAGCTGCTATGAAGAGCGTGTGAGGTTTCTTGAAGGAGTAGTTTGTGTACTATCCCGTGTATGCCTTTCCATTAGGAAACCCAGCCATCTACATACGGAATCAACCTATACAAAGAAACCTACAGTTTCTCTTGCCCTGACAGTGTTGTTCCTAGACAACTAGACATCCCAGGCCAATTCTAACCCCTCCCCTGCCTATATACAATGCTGTAGGAAGTATGTGCGTCACAGCAGGGCCGGTTGTGCAAAAGGAGAACAAGAACATGGAAGGTGTCCCTTCAGTTCCGAGCACTAGGAAAGACAGACAGTTATGCAGCTCATAGGCAGCCCTGGAGAGACTACTGCAAATTAGATTACTTATTGCTGCTTGAATTCATGCTGTTTTGGCCTCCATAGTAGTTGGTTCAAAGTTAACTTTGCCTTCCACTCCCCCACCCCCACTTCCAGGCTGTATCTTTTGTGGCATTTTTCTCATTTGCACTGCCAAATAGCACACACTTCTGTGTTCCAATTATCCCTAGATGATAAAACAGCCCCTTTAGGAGGCTCTTTCTGTAATTTATGCAAGGGATTGAAGTGGTCTTTAACCAGTTCCAGGAATCAGGAGGTGACAATAAGTCACCTTTGCCCTCCCAACCCCACCACTCCTTTCTTTTTGCTTGTGGGCCAACTGCAGCTTGCCTGCATTTTCAACAGAGTTGTTACATCCAAATGGCAATATGCATGCTGTATCATATGACATATGTTCAACTACTGTTTTCCATCAGAGGGTCAACCATGTCCAAATTGAAATATAATAACCTCTACCCCTCAAAACCACTACAAACTTCTTGGTAGGTCACTAAGCAAAGCTAACATCACTCTCACCCATTTATATGCTTTTCTCATTTATATTTAGCATCTACAAACAGTCCCTTTCTTTTTCTCTGACTCGCTTTTTGGACGTATGGATATGCACTTCTCATGGGGGCCAAAGGGACTCCTGGCCGGTTGGGAAGGAACTTTATGGAAGTAACATCAATCAGTCATCAACAACCACAGAAAAGAAACCTGTGTTCCATCTTGCTTCAATGCCCTCTTGGCACTGCTCTGATTACAGAACAGACAGTAAACAGCAGTGTGTTTGTGTGCAAATAGCATTCTCCTGAATGATGTCTGCACCTGTGTAAACTGACATCAATATCTTTGTTTTATTCAGTTTATTTAAGGAGTTCACAAGAGACACCTGCACCAGCTCAAACACAAATGGCACTTCTTATTGACTGGGGGGAAAAAAAAGCATGTGTGCAAGGAAAGCAAGTGCTTCATGGAGCCTTTCTACAGGAGTACACACATCTCCTGGGTCTAAACTGTTGAGCTACTGCTTTAATTCTGAGCCTTGGGGCATACTGGTAAGCAGAGAAATAAAACACAATAAAATAAAATGTAAAATACTAGAATGGTGAAAAAATAATTATATGAATGTGATATGAATATAATCTAAAACAGCAGTTCCCAAACGCTGACAGATTGCACACCACCATTAAAAAATGATACAACCTTAAGTATCAACAGCAATTTTTTCAGTTCAACCTTAAGTACCACCAGCACATTTTTGTCATATATAGTAGTTATAATAAACCTGTTAATGCATACCACTGACAAGTTGTCTGCGTAGCACTGGTGGTACCTGTACCACAGATTGGGAACTGCTGGCCTAAAAAACAAGGATGAGCCTTGTACCCACCAGCCACCATCTCTAAGGTGTCCACAAGGGCTCAGTCAGACTATAAGGTCCACCTGTATCTTGCCTTCTGCGGGGGATCTCTGATGGTAGCCCCAGCCTCTGATGGTAGCCTCTGATGTTAGGGCACTGGGATGACTGATAGAGCTTTCCTAGGGCTCCCCATGTGCTCTGAATGGCCCTTGCTAATCTTTTCTACTTTTTACTGTAGCCAGAGTCCTCAGTAGTCAGCTGCAGGGAGCTCTGGAGAGGCTGTCTTAACGTCTCAATAATAATTACCCACCTCCTACAGTTACCTGTAGGGGTGCGATCTTGGACACCACAGAATGGGCAATTACTTTAGTTTTGAGTGAGGAGAATACCTTAGAGACTCCTTACTTCCTCATTCAACTTAGAAGACTTTCACAGAAACCAATACAAATCCTGGCTGCTTTTTTAAAGCAAAGTGACAGTTTGGAGGAGAAGGAAACCTCCTTTTAGAAAGTTCTTAAAGAAGGAGCTGTTCAGAGCTCCTTCTTTCAACTAGAGTAGAACTGGAAATTAAATACATGCGAGTTGGTCATTAAAAACATATTGGGAAGAGGAACAGATAATTCCTGCAGTCATTATCAAGGGATATGCAGGCTGTATTTTCTAACAGCTGGATGGTCTCTAAAACTGACTAGGATGTGTATTCCACCTCCTTGGTTAGCTAGTTAGGGAGCTGTAAACATTATAATTTGATGCCTAATGAAATACAATACATTTTATTTTTACATAGTGTCAATAATGCACAGAAGCATAAAATGACTTACAGAAACAGAGTTAACTGGAAGCCAAAGTTGGAAGAGGGGGAAAAAATACTTTTAAAACAAGATATAACACAAAGAAAGTGATATTAAGAAAGGTCAAGTAGGAAGAAGAGAGAGTTCCAGATGGAGGCAACAAGCAGAAGGGAATGAATTCCCCTCCCTGTGGAGAGTGGTTGGGCAGGAGGCAGAGAAAAGACCACAATTAGAGCAACATAATGCACAGAGGGAGGAGAAAGTGAAGGGACTCATGTACTGGCATGGGATGGTGGTGAGTATGATATGAGAACAAGCCAGAAAACAAAACAGGCAGGATAGAGAGAGACAATAGAAAGCTCTGAGGTCTAAGAAGAAATTCAGAATTTAAAAATTAATATAAAAAACCCCCAGATGACAGAGTTTGGGCAGAAGGGAGAGAAGGAAATGTGTTCATTATATGTGTGCAAATAGTCAATATTGCAGGAAACAATGGATTGAAGGCCTTCTAGAACCTTACTGGAACCTGAATGACCTTATTTCACTTTGGTGAAATATATTTCTGTCTTAGGTAAGAAAGTGTTACGGCAAGGATATATGCTCTTAGGGTGACATCCCAAAAAATAAAGAAAAAGGACAATGGAAGCTTGTCATGCTAACTCCAAAAGGAACCTATTTTTCTGAAAACCCCCCACCTCTTTAACAATTTGTTTGTTCTATTTTTTACCATTGCAAGACATTATGAATCTATTCCTAAGTGAAACAGTACCGATATTGAAATAGCAAGTATTTATGTGAAATTTGAAATCTTGCATTTGCACAATGCAAAAAAACAAAAACAAACAAACAAAGCCAGCTAATCAAATTTCACTTAACTTGTGGCAGGTACCTTATACTTGCCCAAATCCAAGACTACTTTGAATTCAATATGACCCTCCAATGATTAGATTCTATACGTGGAAAATTATATTGTTGTAACGTTTTGTGTATAGAATCTAACCATTGGAGGGTCGTATTAAATTTGTCTGTCCCCGACACTGCTGAGGGGAAAGCAGGCCTCTGTCTCTTGCCCCGCCTTGCCATTTGTACCCCCCCAATGCTTGCCCCCAACACTTACCCCTAAAGCCTGCCCCCTGCCATTTTCTTCCCCCACTTCCTCCCATCACCCCACTCTAGCTCCAGCCAGGGCCACAGAGCACATGGTAGCTTCAGACCCAGCTCACCCAGGCATGAGCAGTGATGACAGCTCCAGGGCCTGTGGTTCCCCTGATGCTGTGTGGTCTCCCCCACACTGTACCCTCCCATCACACTGTCTCCCACATGCTTCCCCACCACTGCTATCATGTGTTTCCCACCATTGCTTGAGCTACCCCATCCCCTACCCAGTGCAGGCAGCAGCACTGGCTCTGAAGCCAGAGATGAAGAAGCTATCTGCCCTGGTCAGTACTCAAATCCAAGACAAGGCCCTCTCCACATGTTCTTCATCTTAGGTCTGAGTAAATATGATATTTAAGCCCTGTTGAAGTCAATTAACTTAAGCATGTATTTAAGTGGTCTGTGGAATCATGAACATATAGTCTGACCGCTTTCATAAAATAAGCCACAGAATTTCATAAAGTGATTCCTGCATCAGTCCATAATGTATGACTGCTATACAGTATTTCTTTTAGAAGGACACCTACATTTTAGAAGTCTTCCACATTTCAATGTTTAATTCCCATTACTGTTAAAAGCCATGCATATTATTTCCAATCACATTGGTTTTGACAGTTTTCAGCTTTTGAGCTTGTTATGCCTTCACGTACCAACTTTATACTAAGAGTTCTTTATTATTCATTATCTGATCCCTGCTCAGGTACTTCCAAATCTGGATCAAATCCTCTTAACCTTCTCTTGTTTAAGCTAAATAGTCTTAAGTCTCCTTAAGTCTTCCACTATAAGTAATATTTTCCAGCTCTCAAACCACTTTTGTTGTGCTCTCTGAATCCTCAACATTTTTCCCATATCCTTTTTGAAATGTGGACATCAGAACTAGACACAATATAGTGTTCTCACCAGTGCTATATACCTAGGTAATATGTTTCATAGTTGTTCCTGATAGGCTTGTAAGGTATAGACTCAGGACTGTTGGCTACAGAAGTTCATGTTCAGTTGGTTATCTATAATGACTTTTTAATCCTTTTAAAAGTTAGTTTTTTCCAGGATATCCCTCATTCTGTAAGGGCAGCCTACATTATTCCCAACAGCCATAATTTAGTTCCATGTAGTTCCTAAGGGTGCTGACAGATGTGCAGCTCCCTGGTTTAACTCATAGCGCTTCACAGAGAGAGCCACGAGTTAGACCAATCCTCCTGACCCAACAGACATTTGCTGTTGGTTTGGGAGGGGATCAAGCTCCAATCTGAAGCTGATCCAGCTGAGGAGCTGCAGACATGCAGCTTCTCTCTCCCAGCCCTGTCCTTTCCCTCCCAGTTCCGGTGATGTCTTCATGATGAGAGAAGGGAGGGGAGGGGAGGGGAGGGGACTCAGGCTGGGATTTGCCCAACCTGTGCTGGAGTGGGGGTGGCCCTCCATCTAGCATGGCCTGAGCAAATCCCAGCCTGAGCTCCCTACCTTCCCTTCTCACCCCTTCCTAGCATGCAGACACCACCAGGGGTGGGGCTGGGCTGCACTGGCTCAGCCATCCAAGCAGACAGAAGTTAGCGAAGGTTCATTTGAACCCTCATATAATGAGGGTTAATTTGTTGCATGATCAGGGACTTTTAAAGTGCTCTGCAGCTGTGTACTTCTGTTAGGGCATGGCTATAGAGCACTTTCAACGGGCCAATCGCACAACAAATATAACTACTGTCTGCACCTCAAGAGTGCCATGCTAAGCTGATCTTTTTTCTCCATTATAAAACAATGGAAAACAGATAGGCAAACCACCACCCCCTAACTCATTAAAACAAACCATTTGACAAGTGTAATGATATGTTTTCTGAGATGGAAATGGTGTGAGCAAATCAAATAAAGGTTATTATATAATTAAACAGCATATTTTTGAAATGCTAGAAAACCAGCTCTTAAGATGCATATAACCACTGTAACATTAGAAATTAAAATGAAAACTATTTTTACTTTCTAAGAACCAGAGTAGTATAAGGGACCAGTTAATGTCTCCTAAATAGAAGCTCAAACTGTCAGGCATTTTTTATAATATTAGCTTATATGAAGACCCCACACAGCCTCAGACCCACACCGTTCAACATTAACTTTTTAAAGTTTCTTTTGCTATTATGCTTCCTTAATAGAACCCACAGCAAGCACATCCATCATTTGTTTTGGCAGTCATTTATGGCCCTGAAGACAAAGCAAAATACATTTCATGTCTGAAGGTCAATTCACGCAAGAACAATTTTTACTTGTGGAAAAAATAATTGCCTCTGGGTTGTGTCATAACAACATGAAAACACAGTACCAACCAAGTAGAAGCACATCCTCCAGGATAAGAATCCTGAACCAAATCTTCATGCAAAACATGTTTGGATTAAAAGATTTCAAAAAACAAATGGATATTGCAAGGATACATGGATTATGTGCAACAATATTCATGGTGCTGGGTACTCTTCTGGGTACTTGATTCTTCTTTTGCATGGATAAAAACATTTTGGACATCACATTTTGGACGTATATCATGATTCAATGCCAAAGTTACTTCTCAAAAGCTGATATATTTATAAACTTTCTTTTTTTTCTTTTTTTTTTTTAATACTGCTGGGCATTCAGAATTGTCAGGGCTGAGTCCAGTTCCACAGAACCAGACCATTTCCCTGTTGAGGAAACTTTAATTAGCTGAGATGACAATTTAAAGAACACAGCAATTTATAAAGCTCTCTCCTCAAATTTTCTCATACAAATCCTTCTGTGGCTTGTCAGTTTTAACACATTTTATTGGAAAGTTCAATCTAACCCAGATGCTTGCTGACAGAAATTTTACAGGTGATGACATGATTCTACTAACTCAATACATATGAATTTAGTTAATGTGTATTTCACAGAATTTTTATTCTGTGATCCCAGCTCCCTATTCTAAAGTGCTGCTTCAAAAAAATTCTCTGCACTGTAGCAAAAGAAGAAAATAGTACATGCATGAGCTCCATTAATCTATTTATTTGCAAGCAGAATCATTCTGGACTGTATATTTCTTCAGAAGGTGTCCAGACATTTATTTGACTAAAATGCACTGAAGCATTACATGACGGTTTGTGAAATAAATTAGTAGTTTCAAGGCCAGATTCATAAAGGTATTTAAGGGTCTAAAGACACAGATATACACCTAATCGGATTTATCAAAGCAGGTTAGACACCTAGCTGCCATTGAAAGTAAATTCCTAATTCCTATTGTACATGTGTCCACTTCATAAAGAACCATGTTTGGCATCTTAGTTAACACTCTCAAAAGAAAGGCTGATAGCTGAATGAGCTAAGAGAAGGACTACCTTCTCACTATTTGGCTACATCTACACTATGGGGGCTACTGCCATTTTAACTACAGCAGCAGCAGTGGTAAGGAGCTGGGTCCCTTGGTGTGGCAGCAGAATGGCCAGAAGAATGAGACTACCTGCTTCCAGAGCAATGACAAACAATGGAAGCTCTGCAAAACAAAGCTCCCTTCTGTCATCAGCTGCAGCTCATAGGGGGTTTGCTATCACAGCCACCGTCACTACAGCATGAGATTTCTTCATGCTCCATGGTCAACACATGAACATTACAGAGCCCTACTAGCTAAGCTAAAGGCCTAAAGATCACAGCTGAGGTATGATCAGCTGGGTGGAGGAGGCAGTTGTTCATGCTGTATTTGTGCTGCAGATATACACAGGGCTTCATCCTTAGGCTTGTTCAATCCAGCAACTTCTAGAAGCATTACATTCACCAGAAGTTTTCTTTTAGCACAGTTATACAACAATTGTGTTTAGTCATTGCGGCTGCGCCGTGTAAATAAAGGATATCCAGAGCTGATCTGTGAAGAGATATAGAAAAGCTGCTCAAGAGAAAGACCAGGGTTTGAAGAGTTTGAAGGGTTCCAAGTGACCTTGCCTGCTTGTCACAGCCAAGTCAAAGTGGTGGATAGCTTAATCTAACTCTACACAGTGGTTTGACACACCACTCTATTTAGCATGCTGGTTGAGTAGGAAGCAAAGCATCAGCATGCCTCACAGTAGCAAAGTGCTCCAGCTGTGGCAGCACAAGCCTCAATACCCGTCCCCTACCCAAATGGATATTGAAGGAACAACAGGCACTTTCTGAAACAAGAGTATCCTATGCCAATTTGTTTTTTTAAGAAATATACCATTTAAAATGTTTGTCCTTAAAGCTTTCAAACTACTGTGGGTTTTGTTTTGTCAAATGTAACCTTTTGCTAAATATAATCAGCGATCTCTTTATTTTAGTGGTATTTTATTTTATATCACATGGTTTTCCCCCTGCAGATATAAATATTTTATCACTGCAATAAGATACAAGAGATTGTATATTATGATCTGGCAATGACACTTTGATTGTTAATGGCACAAGGCCAGATAACCATCAAGGCATGTCATTATTATATCATAATACACTTCACATTCAAATCTCATTGCTTAAATGCATGATGGAAATGCATAAAGAAAAATGAAAGCAGGAAAGTTAATTTAAGCCTGTCACTTGAATCAGCTAGAAAAGCAAAAGCATGCAACTGAACATGCCATACGCTGGGTAGGAGCACACTTAAATGCATGTGTGATCGACCAGACAAGATGTTGAGAGATTTCACTTATATAAAAATTACTGTTGTTGTTGCTGCTTTTAAAAAACTACTGTCTATTAACAAGAGAGAAAAAAACTTAAGGAAATTCAAAGGAAATTAAGTAAAAAATATATCATATAGCTGTTGAAATACCATTAACAGTTAGACCTAATTCAAAAAAAGAAACAGGAAAGTCAGAGCTGAGTTGGAAACTCTATCCTTAACCTGCTCTATTGTGTCTTTAGTTACTGTAAATATGATACTTAAAATGAATGACTGAGCAAGTTTGGCTAGTGATTCAGTTCTACCTGTCAATCAGAATTTCTTTGCCTTACAATTATTCCTCTCTCTCTTGCTCTATATTTCATTTTTGCCCCAAGCAACTGATCTAATGAGGAACCTTCTTCAAATGCACAAACTAGAGGCAGCTAGCATATAACAATTTTGTTCAGAGTAAACTATTTTACACTTTTTCAGAACAACTAGGCTAGTGACAAACATTGCACATAACCGATTTCAGCAATCAGGAACTGGTTTAAACCTGTAACAGAACAGACATTCAGTGCACATAAAACAGTTGAAAATGGTTGAAACCGGTTTGAGATAAACTTGGTTGAAAGTTGTTTCAGACTTAACTGCTTTGGGTCAAACCGGTTTATGCAATGTCTGCCCCAGATCTCTTGCTGGCTTAAGTTAAATCAGACTCCTCCAGCATCCCGGCATGCTCTCTGGGCTGGGCAGGGCTCTCTGCTCCACAGCAGGGCTGGCTTCTCCTCTTTGCTCCCTGGCTGCAGCTCTGGCAGAGACTTGCTGAGACAGCAGTGTCTGCCTGGCTTCCTCCTGCTTTTCCCCTCCTCTCTCCACTCCATGCTAAGCAGCGATTCCCCCACCCCCTCTGCCTTACAGAGACACCTCAGCATTAGCTAGCAAACCAAATACTGGCTACGGTCAACCAGTGTTGGCTTAGGGCTTTTTTGGAGCTAATCATTAGCTCAGATGGTAATGTCCCTCTGTTCCTTCTTTGCTTAAGAAGAGCTTGAACTAATGAAAGAATCTGTTTGTTTTCTAATGGGGTGATAAATGCCAATTAACAGAGTTTGTAAATGCTCTGTTATAAAGGGAGGTGGGGAATCCCTCCCTAGTCCTGCCAGGGCCTGGACACCCCCCCCCCCCCAGCTTGACCCCATAGAAGAGAACAGAGGGCTGCTGTAGCACCCCTGACCCCCAGCTGCTAGCCTGCATGTCTGGGATGTTTACGTAGTTACAAACTGATTTAGCCTAGCCAAGTTAAACTAACCTGCAACGGTTGAGTCAATTCAGGCTTAGGCTTTTTGAATGTCTGTCCCTAGCCCAGGGGTCGGCAACCCCTGGCACATGTGCCATTGGTGGCACACGGAGACAATTTTCCTGACACACCAGGAGGCACGCAAAGAAATTGGGGTTTTTTAAAGTTGCTGCTCTGGGCTCTCCTGTGCAGCCACAAGTTGCAGCACCGTGGCAGGCCCCAGGGCGGAGCCAGAAGAACACAGGCAGGGAGGCTGTCTGTACTCTACTGCCCCCGCCCCATGCTCCCAGGCTGCACCCTCCAGCCCAGCTGATCCCTGGAGGCAGCTGCCCAGGCAGACAGACACCCTGTTCTACCTGGGGCAGCACTGAGGTGACAAGTGCTCAGGCCGGGCAGTCGGGACAGGGTCTGGACAGTGTGGGAGAAGGCGCCGTGGGCAAGCCAGCCCAGTTGGGCCCTTAGGAAGGTGGGGGCTGCCCTGGGGCTCTGTGGGCTCGAGCTGTAGTGGGCAGGCAGGCAGGTGTGCCCAGCGGCACCCGTGGTGGGGCCTGGCCTGGCCCATGCAGCTCCTCAGGGATGGGTCACAGCCACCTTGTGCATGTGGGGATGCTGCCTGGCTGGGGCAGGACGCTGGGCTCAGGGGGCTTCCCTCTCTGGGATCAGCCTTCCTGCATGCTGGGCACAGTGCAGGCAGGGCAGAGCTGTCCCCAGTGCAGGGGCCTGACCACAGGAGCCCCCTGGAGACTGGGAACAGCCACCACAGCTGCCTCAGCCCGCCTGGGTCCCGGGCTTGCCCACCTGCAACTCCCCTCAAGGGGCCAGGGCTAGGGCAGGCACTGCACAGAGCCGTTGTGCTGCAGGCTCCTGGCATGGCTCGGCCCTGAGGACCACCTGTGGCAGCTGTTCCCAGAGCCCAGGGAACAGCCTGTGGCTGCAGCTCCCACTCCCACTGTACCCAGCACACACAGAGACCAAGCAGGAGCCCCCTGAGCCTGGCGTCCTGCCCCAGCCAGGCAGCGTCCCTTTGTGGGCAGGGTGGCTGTGCCCCATCCCTGCAGAGCTACACAGGCCAGCTGGGCCCCACCTCCAGTGCTGCTGGGCCCCACACTGTGGCCCAAGTAGTGGAGCCCTGGGGCAGCCCCCGCTTCACGCCTGACACCAGCTCTCTATTTACTGTAAAAAAAAAAAAATTAAAAAAAGCAACATTAATGATTATTAATAGTATTAAATATGCAGTGCATCATGCCATGTACCCCCTCTGCCCCAGTTTTATTTTTGTGGCATGCTGGCACTCCAGCACCTTACAAGGTAGACATTGTGGGTTTTTTGGCACTCTGGCCAAAAAACGTTGCCTACCCCTGCCCTAGCCCTACAGTTCAGTTAAGTGTGTGGATGTAACAGGAAACAGTAAGTCTCAAAAATGTTCATTTCCCTTGTGTTATCTAGTCTTGTGATTTTGACACTAACTTTGAGGAATTCTGAGGAGTTTTTAAGCCTCAGCCTGGATTCAGCAATTCAGAGTAAGCTTTCAACTTTTCTCCAAAGCCACATGGACAAAATTTTTTTTTTTAAATATGAAATGAGAGCTGAGAATCACCTAACACCAAGAATTGGGACTCAAAGAAAAGCAACAAATGTTGCAAGATTCATAATAAAATTGCAAAATCTGGCAGGTCTGATTTAGAGGTTGATGTATAAATCCAGAGTACTTGTATTTGCTGCCCCAGACATGATAAGAGAGGTTAGGAGACTTGGTCACGTGTATGTTTGATTAAAATAACTGTTCAGTAAGACTAGAAATTATTACAGCAGTTATTATTATTAGTGCACAGAGGTGTACAATGAAAGAGTTGATAAGCTAGATATAAAATACAAATTAGACAAATTAACTGTACAAACAAAATTGGGAGGGAAAGCAAGGAGGGATCTGGAAATACCAAATGAAAGTGATAATGAAGCAAAGGCATCCTTATTTCATTATCTTTGCCTATTTTGCTTTTTTTTTTTTTAAGTGTTTTGTTTTTTCCAATTTAACATTACAGTTTACTCTAAATGGGGAGAAAGTGAAACTGAAGAATAGAGATAGGGGGATACTCTGAAGTGATTGAGTAATTTAGAACTCATTTGTTTTGAAATTTTACGTCTAATTGAGGCATTAGTCCTCAACTGAAGGCTAATGCCAGCTAAGTTTCAGACTTCAACTGTGTTAGCTATTAAAGACTGTAGTTAGTTTCCGCTGTCATTGTTTTTACAATGAAAAGGTTATTACCCACCCCAACACACAACTCATAATTCAAAAACAGCCCCAGAGCCTTTGCTCAAATAAACAAACAGAAAACTCCTGGGTAAAGATTTTTTTTTCAGTGCAAAGAACCCTCTTTCAAAACACATGTTGGCTGCTTTGTAACTATTAATAAAAGCAGGCATCACTTTGAGAACTTTTTTAGTGAGAGATACTTCACATATCAAATAGTGATTTTGCACCTCTTAAGCACCAAATTTATTGCTTGTCTCACAATTCACAGTGTATTATAACAGCCTCATTTAAATTAAAAGTATCCCTATTCCTGCCTCAGGAAATAAGTTGCTAGTTCAGTTAGTCTCTGAACAGTTTAAGTGTATCATTAGTATGAACATGATCCCTTTTTATGAGGTGCTGTTACTTCATGGGATATACTTAATGCTTAGGAATGTATACATCATATACTGAAATTATACATAACGTATAATGAAACACATATGAAATTACAGTGGCAGTAGTAGCATTGCTGAAATTAAGGCTCTGACAAACTCTCCTTTATAAACTTACATTTTCAAGGGGTTACAGCTCCAGGATAAAACCTGGAAAATGAATTTAGACTCTAAGGGTTTGGGCTGCAACTAATAATTTCTCTTCATAAAGGAAGCAAACAGAAATTCACCTAAATTGTAGCTGTTTGGCTTGTTGGAGACCCAAGCAAGATACTTTGTACAACTATAGGAAGCCTGGATTTGAAGAGACAGCTTTGTTTTTAAAATACACTCATGCACAGACACGTGTATGTGTATGTATTTTAAAAACAAAGCTGTCTCTTCAAATCCAGATACAAGTGTGTATTATATATATATATATATATATATATATATATATATATATATATATATATAAAAGAGAGAGGGCTTGGTTTTTAAAATACATACATATATATGTATATATACACATGCACATGTACATATATTATATGTATGTATTTTAAAAATCAAGCCCTCTCTCTTTACACACACACACACACACACACACACACACACACACACACACACACACACAGAATTTTTTTCTCCACTTTGTTTTAGAGCAGTGGCTCTACTGCTCTAAAAAAGACTATGGAGGAAATTGTGACAGTGGGCACATCTACACATGCACTTTAATTCATAGTGGAGTATTTTACTGTACATTAAAGCATTATGTAAAAAACCATGATATTATGCTAATACGCAGTAAAATAATCTACTGCACATTAACCAACACTAAAATTATGCAAATGCGCTACTGCACATTAAATTAATACCTCACATTGTAGGTACAAATTTAATGCACATTAGAAAAGGCACATTAGTGCATGTGTAGGAACACCCTGTAGCTCCCTGCTTACTCCAGAGGGAAAGTAATCTGTTATTGGATCTATATGACTAGGAATTTTTGCCCTTCTCTGGCAGCTCAACTGGAATGGGCAGCTAAGTGAAGGAGCACAAAGACAAGCCTCTGTCTGTTCCCTATTCTTGTCTGTCTACTTCTCCCCAACTTTTATAGGAGAGGAAAGCAATGGATAGCTCCCTTTTCCCTCTCCCTCCCTAGAGGTTGCTTTCTCTCCTCCCTAAACTGCTTTTCTCATAATGCCAGTTGCCTATGCAGATGAGTAAGGAGATGTCTAATGTTTCCTTATTTTTCCACTTGGGAATGTATGTCAAGCCCTAGCGTTGCACTTAGGCTAAGTACAGACAGTCAAAAAGCCCAAGGCAGAATTGATCCAATCTTTGCAGATTTCTCTAAGCTTCGTAGGCTACACAGTTAGTGAATGAAACTCATATTCACTCTTTGGTTGGGGAAGGCAGGCAGATGCCTACACTGGCAAAGGCCAGAAGGCAGGTGGTGTTGCCACATGCCTTCCAGCCTGCCAACCACTGCCAAGGGCAGCCAAGTGGAGGCCATCCCTGATTGACTGCTCAGCATATGCCCCCAACCCCCTGCTGTCAGCCACAGGGAGACAGGGAGCCAGCACATAATCTCTCCCCAGCCCTGCAGTGGTGGAGAAAGAAGTGGGAATGGAGTCCCCTGCCCAGGCCCCGGGCTTCCCCCTGCTGGGGTGGGCTCAGCTGAGGGGAATCGCCCACCACTGGGTTTTCTCTTGGCCCATCAGGAGTCTGCCTCTGACTTGCAGAGGGCTGGGGGGGAAATGGAGCTCTGGCCTTGACCCCAGCCCTTGCCCCCTGAGGTGAGCAGATCCCAGCTGGGGGGGGGGCCTGGGACTGGGGTTCCATTCCCCACCTCCCCCATGCAGATCAGACACACCAACTCGTGGTGGGCAGGGCTCGGTGGCAGACCCCAGCATGTAGGGAGCCCAAAGCTCAGGCGGGCTCTGTTCCCCTGCGTCCTCCCCACTGCCCTGATGGCCTGACATATGTAGCCAGGATGCAGGCTGGGGAGCAGAGGCTTTGCTGCCTCAGCTCTGACAGCCCAGAAGTGGGGGGTAGGGCTAGCCCAGCTCAGCCAGAGCAGAGGAGCACTGGTGTAGGCTAGTCAGCCTGCCCTGCAAGGGGAGGGTTAGTGGGGGTCCTTAAAGCATCCTGGGATGCTGGGGGACTGTGACATAACTTGAGTCAGGAGGGGATCTGGAACAGAAGCTCAATAGATCAATCTAACCTAAACTGATTAAATCTGATACTACATCCATCCAGGTCTGTCTTAAACCAGGTTCTGCCATTTTGAAATTAGTCTATGTGTACTGAACTTCTGTTCTATTACAGGTTTAGACAAGTTTCCAATCACTTATTCTGACCACTTCGATGTAATTTTTATACTTAGCCTTAATCTATAAAAAGGCTGGCTATGAAAATATTTAACCTCCCAAATTTGTTTGTCTTTTTTTAAACTAAAGTGTAATGGCTTGAATTATAATTTGATTATTTATACAGACACACATACTTCTAAATAAAGATGTTACTTAGGTGAGATAAAAAACATAGGTAAGGAAAAATATGCAGATGAAAAAGTAAGAAGTGTGTAAAAATCATGTGTATAAAGCATAGCTTTCTCTCACCTTCTCTGCTTGGTCAGTGAACAAAATACTTCATTGCTTAAAGGGATGCACTTCTATCAACAGTATACAGATGTTATGGAAGTTATAACTTTCCATGTTATCTTTCAGTGCTCAGCTAAACCCCAATACTGAAAATAGGCTACCCAGGGATTTATAGTAAACTAGTCCATGGGGAAACAGATGCATAACAATAAATAGTGAGGCAGATTTCTGTGCATTGTCTACAAAAAATATATTTGTCCAAGAAACATATAATTGGAACAAAACTCTTCATGCCTGATGCCAAAGAAAAGGCTATTTATGCCTTAGTACATTGGAGAAATTGTTCATGCTTACGTAAAGATTGCCCCCTTAATGCTGCCAAGGTCAGCGTCTTCATGGGTTTATTTGAATCAGAAGTCAATAATGCCTGCGGCCGTTTAAACTTGTGCAAAAGTCATTTACATTTCCCCCTTTATTTTATGATCAAGTTCAATATTAAAACTTCATTTCCAATTTCCATGTTCAAACATAGCTTATTCTACTGGAGCCAAAACATCCTAGATCATCTCTTTTCAGATGGGCATAGGTTGGCTCAAATGTATAAGAGTTCAGAGAATATATGATAGGTATATGATTGAAAGACTGCTAAGGTACCTACAAAGCAATCGCTTGCTAAAGAGATAATTAGAGCCCTATTTCCCTTGTTCTAAAGTTATTTGAAAGTCCAATCCTGTGTTTTATACTCTGTGTATATCCTTTCACAGCGTCTGATAAAATAAGCTCAGGCTCATGAAAGCTTAGGCATTTAGTCTGTATAAGGCGCACCTCTACCTGGCCTTCTTTACCTAAGCAAGGCTGACACTTTGAAAGTCAAGGAGGACTTAAAGGCCCCAAAACAACAAGGCAATTAAGTGTCTATGCAAGTCCATTCCTATTAAATAAAATACATGAAATGTTTTACTGAAGCAGGGTCAAGGTGAAAATCAAGCAGGAAGTTCCTTCAGAGTAGGACCTAGACTCTAATTTGTTTTCCAGAAGTGTCCTAACATACTGTACTGTTACCATAAATCCTACCCTTAAGAGCCAATGTAGAAATCTATGGGGGTGTTTGCTGATTAGAACTGTTGCACCCGTCAACAACTCATTTTAAATAGTAGCAAAAAATTCATATCTATTCCATACATTGTGACTGGCTGGATCATTCTTTAGAAGGAGTATTTTAAAAATTACAAATTATATTCAGTTCCCGTTCCCACTAACAAGTTTAATTTAAAAACTCCATATAACAACTTAAAATCTTCTGCAGGGAGGTTTTCATCAAATGTCCTTAAAAATAAGCTCTCACTTAGGTGGAAAACTTATAAGGCAAATTTCAAGGATGTATAAATGGAAAGTGCTAGTGAAATTCCTGTTTTCTCTCTACAGTCTTGTTTAAAGTTTTATATTAAAACTTGTTTACATTAAAACTTGTTGGATTGTGATGAAAGCTTCTTCCTTTCCCTGCTGTACTGGTTGCAGGGGGAGCCCTGGAGCTGCTTCTGTCTCATGCTGCAGGAGCAGCTTTGCAGGGATCCTGGCTCCCTGCCCTCCTCCCCTCTCCTATCTCTCCTGCTGGCAGGGAGCAAGCCCAAAGAAGGAGGCATAGCTGCTCTTTGCAGGACAGGGTAGGAGAGGCCCTGGAGTTTCTCAGTACCTGCTAAGGCTGAATCAGACCCCTTCAGCTAGGAGCTACTTCACAGGGAGCCCTGCTGGCTGGAGACGCCAGCAGCAGCATGCAAAATTCTTTTTTTCCTGCCTGCCTCTGCTAGCAAGGGAGATGAAGGGAGCTGGACAGGGAGCAAACACTGAAAAATGGAAACAGGAATCTGCGCACTGCCAGTACTGTCCCTGCCTCAGCTGGGTCCCCTGCACAGCTGCTTCTCCCAACTCCCATCTGTAATACTCTATTCTAAGACAAGGCTTTGTTTTCCCCATGATGAAGGGGAGGGAGGGGGGGGACATTGTCTTGGAATTGAGTAAATACAGTATTCTCAACATAGCTTGTAATGAATTAAAAAAAACCACGTTTTCTAACTTGCCAACAGTTGTTAGATCTTAAAAAAAAACTTGGAAATATTTTAGTGTGCCACTTGCTCTGATCTATATTATACTTAAGAGGTAATAGTGGCAATAGCTACACGAGCATTTTTTTTTCTGTTTAGTAGTTCCTCTGAGTTCAGTGGGCACATGGGCAAAATAATTCACATGCTTACTTGCGTGTTCTTTTGACTGGTCTTAAAAGTCAAGACACAAAGGTAATGGTTATTTAAGCCTTTGCCACTGTTTTATGTCTCCATTAACCTTGTGCAAAGCCTACCTTCCTGGTTATTTCTGACCTCATAATTTACCCTTGAGCCCCTGCATTCCATGTAGGTACATTTTAAAACGTTCCATTTAAAACAGAAACATTTCTAAGATATTCTCCTATTTTTTATGAAAACCTATTTCTGCTCCCTCCCACTCCCTCCCAATGCTGTTTTATTTGGAAAAAATGTCCATTGAAAACAGTTTGACAGAAAATTTACAGCATTTCTTCAGGTTAGACTTGTGGAAAGCATATAGCACTTAGGGCTTTCAAGAGCTTGGGAGGCCCATATGATTGCAAGTATTTGCTGTTGAATGTGATCCCTAGAGTCTGAGGGAACCAGTGTATGTTTCTAAATAGGAAGACAAAATGAAAATGATACAGAAATTTAGAGGCACTGAGATGCTCCCTCAGGTTTCCCTTATCTTTGTCATTTCAAAGAAGTGCACAAAGAAAATCCACTTTACAAACTGCAAAGTAAAAAATCACCGGGTGCATCTACATGTGTGCTTAACTGCACAGTAGACAAATTTGCTACCATATAAAGCATAACAGTCTACACGTGTGATGCTATTAGATCACAGCAAACTAACTTTTGCTGCCATAAGATAGTACTACTGGGCACAACAGTATGTTACTCAGCAATAATAACTGCACCTAAGTGCACGTGTAGACTCTTACACAGGTGTACATTGCATCCAGTCAGCCCAGGCAGCAGGGGGCCAGACCCCTGCCGGCTGCCTAGCCACAGGGCTCTACACACTGGGGTACTCTTGTGCCCCATCCAGCCTCTCCACTACCTAATGCCACCCCCCAGAGCCTGAGGCTGATACTCCAAAGCCCTTGCCAGCCTGGGGCTGCTCTACCCCAGCTCACTGCTGTGGTCCCAGGCAGTGTCTGCACATGAGCCCTGGACCAAAGTAGTTTGAGCATCTACACATGCCATTAAGGTGCCATGATAAACTCCAGTGCAAACTGCTGGAGTTTATCATGTCACCTTAATAGAACTGTATATGTACCAACTGGGATTAAAAATACAACCATAAACCAAGCCCACAGACAATTCTTAAATAGCTCTAGTAAAATAAATTTAGGCTGTTTAAGTTTTGGCCAGCCTTCTGATTTTCAAACAACTTTCTGTTTGCAAACCAGTGTCTCATTTGAATGCTGTTTATGATATAGTCAGTCATTCTCACGTTACAGAGAGAATAAAAGGTTGGGTTTTTTTATAGAAAATGCAGGGCCAGAATCCAAAGAAGCGTGTTTGAAAATACAAACACATACTTTAGCATATGCTCCACCTCAATATAGAAAAAAAATTGGGCACATTTAATAGCCAAAACATGTGAATACCTAGTTACGTCCCCCAGGTTGTTCTCATCTAGACGAGGGGTATGAGTTTTTATGCCCTTAAGAAAGTCTGGCTCATCAACAACCATTTCAAAAGGCTTGGTCATTTTGCTCATTGTTTGGATCTAAAATAAGATAGAAATTGCATGGAGCCAGATCATCAGCTGGTGTGAACTGGCATTACTCCATTAATTTACACCAGGCTGAGGATCTGGTTTTAGATTTGCAGTGTCCAAAAAAATCTCTGCATAATAGATTCTGCCAAGTCTTCACTTTTCTCACTGTATAAAAATCCAGAGAGCCTGACAGGTTTATAAAATTCTTCACATTACAAATATTCCTGCAGGTCACATCATTTGCAATCTCCAGCCATTAAATACACATTTGTACCATAGTTCACAAGAACAAAGCAGACCCTCTGCCAGAACATGGAGCAAAGAAAAAGAAAGTGATTGCAGACCCTATGAAAATAAGGCCAGAAAGATGTAGGGCAAAACATAGCCTAAATCCAAACATGGTTTAGGTAGCAAGATTTCAGCTAAAACTAAAAAGTTAGTCTAAACGAACAAATAAACATCTAAAGACAGATCTAATTATTTCAAAATGGCAATAACAAAAGAAAGACATAAAAAGATTGCTGGTGATACAGTTTCATGATCGGTTTGTTTTTCATTCTTTAGCTACTGGACAGACACACCATATCTACATCCAAATGCAAACTGTAATCTTTATTATCACAATTTTTCCCCTTCTAATTTCCTGGTTGTTTGCAGAGTGCCCTGGAGAAGGACCAACAGTAATGTTTGCCCATATCGCTGCACTTTGATATCTTGTGCACTCTGCAATTATTTAGATGGTAATAAAAGAAGGCCTGTGAAATACATTGTGCAATTGCAGATGACATCACGTTAACCCCTGTTACTGGGTTCCACCCTCAGGTCAAATGCCTATGAGTCAGTGTCTAGCACAGATGAATGATGTCATCCTCACACCACCTCTTTAGCAACAAAATGTGCTGGTGCCTTTCATTGTCTGGTCTTAAGAGACCCCTGTGTTGCTAAATGAAGTTCCTAAGATAAAAAAGAATGTGCCTGAACTTAGAAAAGGCAGGAAATGAGCACATCATACTAACACCTTTGAAATACGTTCTATGAAAAGTATGATGATGGATCATATGCAACAGAAGTGGGGGCAACAGGAAGCATGTGTTAACAGGTTAGGGCAATAGAAAAAAATTACATTAAAGAACAACATACAGTGTCTCAGAACAACCAACAATCTCATATTCCAACTCTTCAGCCAACTAAGGAATCAAAATTAAATACAATGGGGTCAGGAGGTGTAATGGCTGTTAGGCATCTGATTACTTATAGATAGATATACAAGGAAAACAATTCTGTGTAATGAAATCTCGTTATAGTGAAATTTGGTATGGAATTAAAGAGATAAAAAGCCTCATGTTGTTTCAATATGTGACATGGTGCAAATAATCACTTTGATTCCAGTGAAGCCTTCTGTGAAGAAAAAAACCTCCACAAGGAGAATATACAGGATGGTCCTAACTCAGGATGACACTTAAGGATGTACTTATTAGTCTGTACCATGGGACCTAAGCATGTGCTTAAGTGTTGTCCTGATTATGAATGCCTTCATAAATCTAGGAGGACTGAAGTGCTGTTTTAGCTGTCATGATCCAGGAATGCAAAATGCAAGTATCTTTGTTTTTTTGGTGGTATGTTTTATTGTAAGAATTGTATTGTTGGTAGACTCAGAGAAACTTTCAGGCACAAAGTATCTTTCACCAGATCCCAAATGTGTTGTGCCCAAAAGCTTATCTTGGTAGAATATTTTCTGTGTCCTCATCACTAAACACAGGGCTCCACAGGGGAAAGAGAAAGATCAACACCTTGCAGTTATACAAGGGAGTCTTGCATCATGCATCTGTCACAAGGAGTACAGTACCAGTTCTGAATAGGACATAGTTATAAACGTGGTTTGGGAAAGGCTGGGGTCACAGGAGCCTTACTACATGGATAGAGACATACCCATGTTAAAGATGCAAAGTGGCAGCAGCTGTTACTCCAGCCTATGGGATTTTGTGCACTGAAAGCGAGGTGGAATTTTATGCAAAATGCTGAATCTTTTGATTTTGTGTCTAGTTTATTTATCACTATAAAGAAAGCATTTTTGGCTCCAGTATTCCATTTTAATTATACAAAGTCAGGGGCAAGGGGGTTGTTGAACTGTTTTAAACTACATTCTGGGCACATCTACATGACACATTACAGCAATATAACATTGGCAGGCATGAACCGTGATACTGCTGCTAGTGGGCAGTAGGGTTGGAAACAACCCATACAGCACCGGGACTGCATAGTTTCGGTGGTTACTGCACAATCATTTAGTACTTGTGCTCAGTAACAAATATGTAGTCAGGTGCTCATGTAGACGTGCCCTCTGACACCTTTTCATTCACTGAATTCTGGATAAATCGAGTGCCACTAAAAGGACACGGGAAGGGTTGCAATATTGTTTCTTACAGAAAATACTAAATTGCTTTTTCCACCCTCCAAATCTGTCCCTCCTTGCTTTTACTCTATATACTGTTTTCAAAAAATATTGTTAAAACAAACCCTCTCTCCAAGGGGTTTCAGTAGGAGTGTAATATTTACAGCCAGGAATATAAAGTATCAAATTCAATTTTTGTTTGACAATGAAGGGAGTTAATAAATTCAAATACATAAATGTCTGACTTTATTTGCATTTTCTTTTCTTTTTTGTCCAGCTGGCATTTTTGGCAGACAGAAAACCAGCCTCCTCTTTTGAATTACATTTATTTTACAACAATCCCCTTTCTTTGTGTTTTTTCCCCAAACTGAGGTACAGATCAACATAGAAATAAAAAAAAAAAAAATTGAGCAAACACAACCCTGTTGTCTTCCTTTTATCACTGTTGCCTCTCTCCTTCAATAATCAACTTATTTCTCTCTGCCCAGGTCTGTACCAGGTACTTAAAAAACATAAACCATCAAAACATGTGCAATCTGTCTTGAGCCCTCATCCTCTTTTCACTTTCTCCCCCAAACTCACCATGCTTCTCCTCTCCTCTCCTCTCATGTTACTCTCTCCACCTTCATTATGCTCTTTGAATTTGTGGTGTTTCTCCAGATCTTTAACCTGTAACCCTCAACCTTTCTCTTTGACCCTATGGCCCCTATACCTGAGTTTCAATCTTCCATACTGTGAGCCACCCCATCTACCTTCAAAAAAAGCTCATTTACCCTAGCTCCAAGCTATTTTCATTTCTTGAACATATTTCAATTCTTCCTGTCTTCACAGCTTTCACACTTTCTCCTGGATTTCCTCCAATCTGGTTTCTCTATGCTTGCAACAGTGTGTGTGTGTGTGTGTGTGTGTGTGTGTGTTGTCACTCTAGGGACTTTTTACCATCATCTGCTAGAGAAAAGCTCATTTAATAAACTAGTGTTTCTATTAAGGTTAACAAACCAGACTTGTATTTCTAGCATCAGTGTGGCTGATTTAACCAGTGTGAGATTTAACCAGTAATTGTATCTGTTATTGACAGCACAAGAACTCAATATAATTTATCTATTTATGTTTACAATATATACTTAGTTAAGCACATCTTAGGTTCTCAGTGCCTTTGCCATAAATTAAAGTAGCCAAATGAAGAGAACAAAGAGAGCCAGAGGCTGCACCTCATTTGCAGACCTCCGCAAAACTAGACAAAATAAAACCCTAAAATATCTGTTCACACTGTATCATGTGCCAGCCCATAAAGTGCCTCTCTCTTCCAAAGCATAAGTAAATGGGGCCTCCAGCTCAACAGAGAAGGGCTAGTGAAGAGCAGGACAAAATTCAGGTGCATTAAACTATACCCCCACACACACCTGAACATGCACCTGTTAGAAGCAAATTAGCTCCCAACTGGAGCAGTTCATTGCAGGGCTGTTCCTGCCTTGCTCTGCCCCGCTGCAGCAGCCAGGACGAGCTCCGGGCTCACCTGGATGCCAGCCCTGGGCTAGCAGGGGGCACAGGGCGGGGCTAGCCCTGATCTCTGGGTGGTGGAGGAAAGCTGTTCCAGCTGCCAGGCAGCTGCCTCCCAGCAATGTAGAGATCAGGACCCACCCCAATCTCCATGGGGAAGAGAGGTAGCTGTCTAGCAGCTGGGATAGCTCTCCCTGCCTCGCAGAGATCAGGATGGGTCTTGATCTTCACATGGCTGGCAGGCAGCATAAGGCTGAGCCGAGACAGTTCTCCCCATCCCCTGTGGCCCCCTGCTGCCTAGGCTGTAACTACAGGTACTAGAACATGGTGCATTAGACTAACCTACTGTGCAGTAATTGCTGCGCACGTGTAAATGGTGATGCTTTACTGTGCATCAGATTAGTCTAATGTGCAGTAAAGCATCTCATGGAGATGCATCCCTTTCCTTGTATGGGCTCTTTGCTTGTTTGTTTCTCCCAGCACAAACCCCCTGTCCCTCACCCCCTCCATTCTGACTTTGTATTCAAATGCTATGAAAGGACATTCGGGGAGCAGTGTATGAAGTAAACTTTAGCCCACAAACACTTGTGATATATATAATACACATGAATTCACACACAATTCAGTCTTTAAGGTGAAAATCTACCCTGCTTTAGGGCTGAGAAACCTTGGCTGCCACTCTTATCTTGAGCTCCTACCTTTGGTAAAACTTCAAGGGGAGAGGGTGTATGCAGTAATAGCAGAAAAGGGAATACACAGTATGCAGTGCCTCAAATCTTAATACCCTTTTAAAATGAAAAATGACATAAAGAATTAGAAACTTTGGCTAACTTTTGTACAACCAGGTTTTTTCTTACTGTAAGCTCTAATGTGATATTCAGGCTCAAAAAGGCCACTATGTTTTTTCTGCAAATTTGTGTAGACCTAAAAACTGATGCACCGAAAGTGTAACGTGCATTTTGAACCTAACTGCAAACCAGGAACTGTAATGTCGGCTTAGAAGCAGACAGAGATGTATAAATAAGACTATTGTTTCTAAAGACTAAAGCTTAAATATTGTTATATAGTAGTTAAAGTAGAGTATAATAGACTATTGTTTCTATGAATAGGTTTTCCCAAGCACCAATCAACACCTTATCGTTAACATTAATCACAAGGATATCTTCCCCAAGATCAAACAAACACTTCTCAAGAGTTCAAACTCTAGCTTTAGAAAAGTTTCAGTGTAATAACAGATTAGATTTGAACATGTAGACCTGTGTCCATATACAATGGATCTTATTTTAGCAATTAAATATTACAGAAAGGTATTTAAAAGGTTGGGAAAGACTTCCTTGTGACTTGTGTGATAAATCAGCAATAAAAAAACATCAAATACAGAGCAATGCTCCTATTCTCCATGTGTGTTATAGGCAATCATAACTCCATTTTTGTAACAGGTGATTCTTCATACTATCTTGTTTATCAGTAACAAAACCCGGCAATACAATATTAAAGAAACAGTTTATTATATTTGTCTGTTGTATTTATACCAAATGTTTTTATAAAAAGTCACTGAATATTAGAAAAACTGTAATTTAATTTTTCAGTTTTAGAGACATAGGGATTGCTTTCCTGGGGCAGATCAGCATTCAGATTCTGACAGTAGACAAGGCAACGTGCTTCAAAGGAAGAAAACCTGCATTAGTCGTTATTGGATAACCTACCCCAAAAGACAATATCTTCCTAACCCCAATGACCTATTTATAAATTTCTGCAAATTTGTGGAGACCTAAAAACTGATGCACCGAAAGTGTAATGTGCATTTTGAACCTAACTGCAAACCAGGAACTGCAATGTTCCTTACAGGAACATTGATAAGTTCCTTACAGGAACTTACGTGAGGAAACATTGATATTTATATGCCTTTTAAACCTCTGGATTTGTTTTTTTCAAACTGATATTTATTTACTAGTGCAAAAGTATATTCTTATCATCTAGATAGATGTCTAACTGAACACAACTGTTATCTCAAATACCATGGCTAGGGACAGAAGTTACACATAAACTGGTTTAAGCAATCAGAAACTGGTTAAAACCTGTAAAGGATAGAAGTTCAGTACACATCAACCAGTTTCAAAATGGCTGAAACTGGTTTCAGACAAACCTGGCTGAATGTTTTATCAGACTTATCTGATTTGAGTCAAACTGATTTAGGAAACTTCTGTCCCAAACCCCATCCTGGTTCAAGTTAAATCAGAGTCCCCCCCAGCATGCTTTCCAACCCTGGGCTGGGCTGTACTGTCTGCTCCAGAGAGCAGGACTGGCCCTGCCCCTCTGCTTCCTAGCTGGAGCAGAGAGGGCTGGCTGACAAAGCAGGGGCAAGCCCAGCTGGGGATGCAGCTCAGGCTATAGGTGTGGGGGGACTGCCACTCCCCAGCAAACCCCAGCTGGAGTCTGGAGCCAGGGAGGGGGGTTAAACACCCCTTCTCTTGCTCAAACTTACTGCTGGCTGCAACTGTGGACTACAAATCCTAAAGGCAGCTAGAAGCAGGAAGAGGAAGTGATGAGCAACCTGGCAGAGTCCTGCTGATGTAATTCTGGACTGCAAATCCCAGAGACCTTGGGAACAACAGGAAAAGAAAGTGACCACACAGTCAGAGAGCCCTGCTTTAGCACCCCCTGAGCTTCTGGCCTGAGCCACTGCAGGCATCTGGCTGCACCTCCTGAATCAAAGGTAAATGTCTATTTACTTCTGTTTCAATTTAATCTGTGCAGTTTAAACTAACCTGCAAAGACTGAATTGATTCAGTCTCAGGCTTTTTGACTGTCTGTACATAGTGGCTATACACTCACTGATCTAATTCTGCATGGGTTGAAAAATGTATATAGACCATTTTTTCATTCTACAACATGCTCTGACTTGAGGCAGGCAACTGCAGTCTCCACTACCAAATTCTCTGCTCCAGTTTCCTTTACTTGTTTATAATGGAAAGTATGTTGAACCTTTATTTCTGTTTGAAGAGTAATATTTTAAAACTACACCACAGTGGCCTAATGCTGATCTCATTGAGGTTAATGGGAATTTTATCAGTGATCTCCAAGGGGTAAGAGTCAGGCCAAAGAGTCAGATTACATGATGCAAATGTAACCATTTTGCATTTGTCTGCATTTCCTCCAGCTATACTTGTGGTTTGGGATCAGATTCCCCAACATACCCAGTGTGGAGCAAAACCACAAGCCACTGGGAAGGATTATCCTGAATGGGGGGGGGAGGAGGGAAGGGGAATGAGGCAAAGTATGCTAATATCACAGAATAGTTACAACAGCCTGGAGTTAGGATGGTAGAGCACCATTCCCCCTTTACCTGACCACAGAGGATGGCATTAGGCACAGGAATAATTATAACATCAATAACAGCTGTGTTCAATTACAAATACTATTCCTGTACCAATTGCCACCCGTTTTGATCAGGTAAAGGAGACATGGTACTCTACCATCCTAATTCCAGGCTGCTGTAATGGTCCCTTGAAGCCACTGGCAGCTGACACATGTTAGACAGCAGCTTCACTTTATCCCTCTGCTGGCTTAAAAAGTGTCCCACCTCATTTAAAAGACACTAACTGCCTTAACTGGTCACTACAAGGCTTTGAAGAGAAATAGTCACAGCAGGAGAAAGCAGAAGAAATATGCTTTCCAAGCAGACACGTTTGTCCTCCCTGCTCCTTCCCCCTGGCCATCAAGCAAGAAGCCATCCTTGAGCCTGAAATCTGAAAATGTCTGGGAATGCAAGTATAACCTCTCTGTCATGCCAGTATTCATGGCAAATAGCTTTCAGAGCAATGTGCTATCACAAAATAGCCCTAAATATACCCCAAAGTATATCTGTTATTAAATTCAAGGGGAAAAAAAATGTTATATTTGTTTTCTTCTCCAGCGCTATATATCCTACTTTACTGGTTGCCCATATATTAATGGAGATGCATGTGATGTCTGAGGAGGGGTACAGCCTTTGTCTTTCAAAGACAACATCTTGTTAAGGTTGTTCAGGATCACTGGTCCTCACTTGCATCCAACTCTTACTAATGGCTCCACATTTAGTGGACAGCCCGCCCCTGCAGCTGTACCCAGCCTGTGGGGCCAACCGTTTTTACCAGCAGGCTGAACTTAGTAAGGGGGAACAGTTCTTGTCATTAAAAATTGTCCTTTGGTCATCACAACAGCAGCTGCAGTGGAAGAGGATATCTCCCAATGACAAAGCTGGTAGAAGAAAATAACATTAACTACAACCACTGCCTTGTGGATTGCTTCAGGAGAGGTGAAGGCTAAGGCAGTAAAACCCTGAAAGAAAATCTAGAGTGGAGCCTCTAAGGCGGTTATGCAATTACTCACTCTTTCCAGCAGCTCCTACAACTTTCCCAGCCCCACATCCTATTGGTTCTACCTTTCCATTAGAAAAGTCAGCCAAGTCAAAAGGGTGATTTGGGTACTTGGGCAACCATCTAGACAACGCCCATGCTTTTGCGCTCTGGAAAGGTCACTCCAGCTTTGCTAATGCATTGAAAGAAGATAGAGATATTAATGAATCTATCTTTTGGCTGGCTAAACTGGCATCCTCAGATTCAAATTAAGCAAAGTTATAAGTATAGGCAGTCCTCGATTTAAGACTTCTTGAGTTGTGCCGAATGTCACTTATGATGTTTATAAATTGGCACCCTGTTTCGATGTTCTGATGTGGGTTTTGTCTTTACAATGGTTGATACTGCATGCAGCTGGTAAGTGGTGGAAGGGGAGGGGAAAGGGAAAGGGCGTGAGGGGGCAGATCAACACCCCCTGCGGTGAGGGAGGGACTGGAACTGGGACATGCACTGGGCAGGCACTGGGGGGATGGGGAGGCGGCAGTTCCCACTGCTGCGCACTGCTCATCTGGCGGCTCAACCAGCAGTTCTTGTCACTGCTCCCACCACTGCTCTGGGAAGGCTTGTGGGGGCATGTGCCCCCAGATCAACACAGGGTGGGGTGTGTGGGGCCAGGGCTGCACTGGGCTGCACCTCAGATAGGCAGCAGGAGCTACAGCAAAGCAGGGGCTATGGGAGGGCTGCAGCCACCCGAAAATTTGCCGTAGCCCATGCCACCCACTTGAAGCATAGCCTGGTGCAGCCCTGGCCCACCTCGCACAGATCTTGGGGCATACACCCCCCCAAACTTCCCTAGAGCAGCGGCAGGAGCAGTGGGAGGACCTGCCATTTGAGCTGCCAAATGAGCAGCATGCAGTGGCAGGAGCTGCCACCTGCCCTCCTGCCCCAGCCAGGCAGCGATTGCCCCAGCCCCGGTCCCAGCCCCAGTCCCTCCCTCACCGTGGCAGGCACTGATCTGCCCCCCACGCCCCTTCCCTTCCCCCTCCCATTCCACCACTTACCACCTGCACGCAGAATCTACCCTCATAAAAGAACCAATCCCCAATTTGTAACACTGTTCCTATGGGAAAATTGGTTCCAAGTTAGGATGTTTCGACTTAAGACGCAGTTTTTAGGAACCAATTGTGTCATTAGTCTGAGGACTGCCTGTACTACTATAATTATTTGACAGGGGGCACAACAGCTTTTCCTTCGCAAACATTACAGATAAAAGGATATATTTCAATGCAGCTTCAGGCCTTTGCATCTGATGGAGCACCTCAGTATTTTTGGTTGCTAATAAAAGATTACTACTTGTTCAGATAGAGTTGAAGCTTACCACAGAAAGAAAGGTGATTTACTCCTGAATGAGAGTATTTACACAGGGCTTTGATGTGATTTAACTTGTGCACACTGAGCGTTTATAGGTGTGCTCCAGGACGCAGGGGAGTGCTTTGATTAGTGAGCTGTGCTAATTAAAAGTGCCTAAGAATCACGTACATCAGTGTTCCCACACTGAAAAAAATGGCAGTGGGGCATTTTGAACGAAAGCTCGTTTGACTAAACCTCTTCATATTCACCTTTCAAGTGTCCTTGAATCTCTTTGCCCACCTCTAGAGCAGCGACCACTGGTAAGTGGGAGTACAGGACCAGTATTGAAAGCCACTGTCAGCATCCTTATGACATATCCTGTCCAACACAGCTGGTGCCATATTGACATGGCTTCCATGCTGGTGGTGTTTGCTTGAGCCAGAATGCTGGCATTCATTCTTCTGTCCTTCCAACTGATATGGAGATTTTCCAAAGACATCATTAATGGTAATGATACAAAGCTTTCAGGTGTTTCTTGTATGTCATCCAAGTTTCATATTCATACAAGGTGGGGATGACAACATCCTGGTAGATGAGAAGTTTGGTTTGCATCCTGTTGTCATGATCATCCAAGACACAATGTCAGGGACATCCAAAGGAAGCACTAGCATATTTTATCTGGTGTTGAATATCATCGTCTATGTTTACTTTTTGGGAAAGGTTGCTACCTAGGTAGGGGAAATGCTCAACATTCTGCAATGACTGCCCTCAAATGGTAATATGTGAGGGAAGGAGCAACTGGTGGGTTTGGGGTGGATTAGTAAAGTATCTTTGTTTTCATGAAGCTGACAGTGAATGCAAGTATTTCATACCCTTCACAAAAGCAATCAAGAATAACACAGAGCTCTTCAACTAAGTGGACACACACACACTGTACTGATAATTAGTAATGGAGGTGTTGATTATCTTGGATTTGGAATGTAACTGGTTGATATTAAAGAGATTCTTGTCCATGTAATACTGTATGATGACTCCAAATGGAAGTCTATCAGCAATGAAATGTGGAATAGTTGCAATATAGAATGGAAATTGTTGGTGCAATCACATCCTTGCTTGACTCCAGTTCTGATAGGGAAGGGATCCACTACTGAGCAATTGCTTAAAACAGTTGTTGTCATTTTGTCATGAAGAAGTCTGATAACAGTAACAGATTCTGGTGGGCCTCCAGATCTCATCACGTTCTTCCATTCGGCCTATCTGTTTATTGAACCAAAGGTCTTGGTCAGAAAAATAATGGTAAAGATCATGGTGTTGCTTGTGGCATTTTTCCTGCAGCTGTCTAGCAACAAAGATTATGTTTATTGTACCTCTGAGTGCTCTGAAACCACATATGGATTCAGGTAGAAACTCCTCAGCAAGGAAAGTGAGTCTACTATGGAAAATGCAGGAGAAGATCTACCCAGCTGTGGACAGGAGTGCACTACCATGATGATTGTTGCAATCAAAACTATCTCCTTTCTTGACTATGGTAATATTCTGGTATCTCTCAAGTCACTGGAAATCTGTTTATATTTCCAGATTTTCATCAGAATGATATATAGCTGGTGAAAGAGTATTTTTTTTCTACCTTGCTTATACATTTAAGCTGGTATTCTATCAGGACTACAGGATTTGTTGTTCTTCAAAGTTACCCTAATTTTCCTACACTAAGAGATAGAGATAGCACTGGAGTTCTCTTTGGATTCTATTCCTGGAGGATGCTTATTATACTTTGTAAATATAAAGAACTAAGATCTGCAGATGAAAGCATGCTATACTAGTGTAAAGTGTTGTTATAAATGGAAAGTGATACCCCATGGGAAGGCATGTCCTAGGTTCAAAGCTTTAGTATTATCTCTGAACCGTGCTCTGCATTTTGCAAGCCAGCAAACTTCTCCAGGAATTTATCTAACTGACTTAGATATCCTTAGCCTTGCCTTCACTACTAAAATAGGAGAATTTTGTACCTCAGGGTAAACCAATATACATGAGCTACATATGGGTATAAGTCTGAGGTGCCCAGAAAGCAATTCCAATTTTAGAATTTGTTTCTATTTCAATGTAAAAAAGAATTTGAGACCTTTTTGAAGTTTTTCATAACAAGTAAAAGAGAAAAAAAGCCACCACTCCTGAAAAGCCAGTACTCTCCTGTTTAAGGCCCTAGCCTAGGGTGTGGGAAATTCAGATGGAAGTCCCCAGTTTACAACAAGGACTTGAAATTGGGTCTCTTATATCTTAGACCAATGCCTTAACCATAAAGGTATTAGCATTAGGGTATCAGCACAAAGAGCTTGAAGGACTACTAGAGTTTGAAGTTATGATAGATTTGGACAATGAACCTACATTAAAAGATCTGCAGAAAGCAATTAAATCAATTCCTGAGAATAAAGCCTTCAGCAATAACTGTTTGCCAGCTGAAATCTGCAAATGTGCCAATGACAAATTACTTTGAAATTTCAAAAACTCACTCGCATCATGCTTCCTGAGCTGCAATCTCTAGGTGAAAGAATCTATCCTGAAAGTCAATGTGGTTTTTGTTCAGTAAGCTCCACCATTGATATGATATTTTTGGTCAAGCAATTGTAACAATAGTGTAGAGAAAAGCAAATATCGCTACAGGTAGGTTTCACTGAACTGACAAAGGCCTTTGATACTGTAAACAGACAGGGCTTTTTCACTGTTCTGAAGAAACCTGGTTGCCCCCAAACTGTTGAACATCATTTGCTCATTACATCAAGGTATGAAGATAACTGTAGTGTATGAAAACAAAGAATCAAATGCCTTTGAGATCAACAATGGGGTGAAACAGGGGTGTGTCTCAGCTCCCATGATCTTTAACATCTATTTTTCATTCCTGTTTCTTCATGCATTCAAGGACAGAAATGATGATATTCATGTTCGAACAAGACTAGATGGGGGCTTGTTCAACTTTGCAAGGTTTAGAGTGAAAACCAACGTGAAAGAGCTGGTTCTGAGAGATTTCCTGTTTGCAGATGATGGGGCCTTGCTTGCCCACAGTGAATCTTTCCTGAAAAATCTCTTAGGCAGATTTTCTGCATCATGCAAGAGCTTTGGACTGACAATTAGCCTAAAAAAGACAGCAATTATGTACCAAGGGGGAGGTGGGAGGAAGAACCAGTGCCTGACATCATTCTGGAGCATAAATCTCTTGGCATTGTCAACAGCTTTTGCTACCTTGACCTTCAGACTGAGCTGACTAAAAGAACTGGAAAAACAGCTAAGAATTTCAGGCTATTACAGAAACAAGTATGGAACAACAAACAACTATCAACTAAAGATGAAGATGTGAATCTATGAAACTTGTGTGCAGTCATCCCTACTTTATGGCTCAGAACTGTGGACTACATATGCTAGGCACATCAGGAGACTAAACAGCTTCCACATGAGATGCCTGCTCCAGATCCTGAAAATAAAGTGGGAAGACAAATGATGAACATAGAGGTACTGGAGCACACAAGATTGGCACACTTTGAAGTCACCATCAAGAAGAGAAGGTTGCAAGGGCTCAGTCATGTCAGGAGAATGGGAGAAAACCCTATCCCCAAGAATATTTTGTACAGCAAGTTGCCCTCTATGGCAGTACCATGATGTGTGCAAAAATGATATCAAGACATTCACCATCAATGTAGAAAGCTGGGAGGAGTGCGTACAATCTTGTCCAATCTGGAGGGAATATCTGGCACAGAGTGTAGCTCAACATGAAGCAGCTTTGATCCAAAAGATGGAAGCAAAGTGAGAAAGAAGAAAGCAGTATGTTGTAAACTTGGATTCCAATGCAGACAACACATGGATCTGTGAAACTTGTAACATGCTGTGTCACTCTTTTCAACTGGGCTTGTCAGCCACAACTGGATTCATCAGGCACCTGACCAGACCTCTTACAGACCCATTCAGCATGATCCAGAGAACTGGGCTAAGGACAGACATTCAAAAAGCCTGAGCCTGAATTGATTCAATCTTTGCAGGTTAGTTTAACTGGGCTAAGCTAAATCACTTTATAATTGCACAGACATCCCAGAAATACAGGCACATGCCTGCAGTGGCTCAGGCTAGAAGCAGGGGTGGGTGCTAGAGCAGCTCTCCCTGTCCTTCCAAAGTGCTGAGCTGAGGGGGAGGTGTCCAGGCCCCAGGAGGACACACTGATTAGGGAGGCCCCCACCCTCCAGACCAGGCCAGCAGGGAATTGATAACACAGTGTTTATCATTCCTAACTCTTTATTACCCCATTAAGAAAACAACAGAGGGACATTACAAGCTACTTACTGATTCTTTCTTTGTCCCATATGCCACAGCACAGACTGTACCTATCATGTAGTCCGCTAGCTAATGTTGAGCTGTGTCTATGTAAAGGCAGAAGGGACAAGGAAATAATCCCTGCTTAGCAGACAGTGGGGAGGGGGGAGCAGGGGGAAGCCAGGCATATGCCTGCAGTCTCTGCCAAGCTGCAGCCAGGGAGCAGAGGGAGGGGCCAGCTCTGCTGTGGAGCAGAGAGCATGGCAGGATGCTGGGGGAGTCTGGTTTAACTTAAACCAGCAAGGGGTCTGGGACAGACATTTCATAAACTGGTTTTACCCAAATCAGGTAAGTCTGATGCTACATTCAACCAGGTTTATCTCAAACCAGTATCAGCCATTTTTCAAACTGGTTTATGTATACATGTTCTGTTACAGGTTTAAACCAGTTTCTGATCACTTAAATTGGTTTGTATGTAATATCTGTCCTGAGTCTTGATGGCTGCCTACTCTATTAGCTATTTTAGGGTGGCTGGGATTTTCTTGCTATAAATTCTATTCTGGATCTGTGGAACCTTCCTGATGAAAAATGAAACTGGCACATTTTACAGAAACAATTCAACCTGATGAAATGACATTTTCTGATGGAAAAGACTTTTAGCTGAAACTGTTTTGACCAGCTCTCAAAAGAAAACAATGAAGACAAGGCACTATTGTTTTACCAAGTGGTAAACTAGATGAGATCATACCTATAGCCCTGCCTGGGGTTGACCTCACCTAGTTTACTTCACAATAAAACTTAAGTGCCATGTCTGCAGCCTGTCTTTACCTCAGGTCATTCACACACATTAATTACCCTGAGGTAAAAAATCACACCTTTTTAGCAATGAAGATAAATCCTTTGGTACAATGCCTCTTCAAACAGCAGAAATGTTAAACCTTGCATCAAAGCAAAAATGGTTAGAAGTAAATTACTTGAGAGCAGGACTTGCAAGAAATGTTCCCAGCATGTGGAAAAGCAACAGACAGTTATAAAAGCATTCTGGGCCACATCAAAATCTACAACCCAAATGCATACTAGAATCATAAGAAATGACCAACACCTAAGAGCAGGCACTTTTATATAAGTTAGCTCTGATGGAACAATATGGTAAAAATGGTTGCTTGAATTATAAGAAAACACTTGTAAAACAAAAATATAGGCATTGGGGATTTTTTTTTTAATTCTTTAATTATTACTTGAAATACAATGCTATTTTAACCCCAAGATTTTGTGCTATCTTTCTGTGTTCACATTTACCCTACAGCAAACTGAACACAAAACTGACCCCAATTTTCTTAAAAATCCAGAACTGCTGTATAAAACGTCTTAACAATAATCATTACAAATTTCCACGGCTAAAATAGTGCAAGTCTATCTACCAGGCACAATGCAATATAACATTGTTTGAAATGTGGATGGGTTCCCAAGTAAATCAAATAATCTGGAAAAAATCTTGAAGACCTGCAAAGGCAGTGAGATATAATCCTGGGAAGAACAAACTTCTGACGACAGCAAACTTGATAAAGCTACTAATGTATTCAGGGCACCCAGGACTCTGAAGATTAAATAGTGTCCTTTTGCAGAAGGCAAAACAGGTTGGACCCTGTTTGAATGTCTTGAGTTCTCATCTCAAATCACTGGGGAAAAATCTAAAGGATAAACTGGAGTTAGTCCAGCTTAATCTTTTCTGGAATTGGCTATATTGGACTGCACTCTACTTTTTTATTTATACACTGAAGGTCTTTATCAAGGTCCTAAAGTGATTAAAAGATATGGGCAATTAGTTATGGAACATTATTACAACCTCATAAAATCCTACCAAAAATTGAGTGAGTTGCCCAGGCCTTTACCACCCTATGGACTAGAATCTTTAGTCAACTACATTCATATGGCCATAGGGTGGTAAGAGCCTGGGCAACTTACTTTGCCTTTGGTAGAATAAACTCTTTTGGCATTACGATGATAGAGAAAATATAAGTGATTTCAATGGCCAGCCATTTTCTCCTACCATGGTTCAAAGGAGGAGGCTGGGAGGAAATAGGCAGGGGGGTGCTGATCCTCTTGTAGCATAAAGTCACGTTGGGTCCTTGTACCAGCAGCATAAATTACAACTGCTCCTCAGCATCTCCAAACTATAGGGGGGTGGGAGAAAATGGGAGCCACACCTAGGGTCCCGTACCCATCCCTTCCACTATGCCTGACTGGAACTTGGCAGAACTGAGATCCATTTATAGAAACTGAAAATTAGGTTAATATATTTACACTGCCAAGGTTCAGTTTGGGGCAGCAAAGAAACTAGGGTGAATGGTAAATCCACAGACAAAAAAAATGCTACAATTGTGTATTGTAAAGAAACAACTTGGGTCCAAAAGGCATGAAGCTGGTAGCTGCTGGCTTAACTCTGCTTTGTCAGGAGTGGTTGGCATTGTGAAGGCATTATAAAGTGATGTCCAGTAACCAACAAGAGGTAAGCTCTTATAGACAAATCTTAAGGACAAACTGTTGCTATGGTAGAGGGGAAAATAGGGTGTGGAAATGAATTATTCCGTAAAAGAAAGGCTGCTTTTGAGAATATGCTTGGCATGGTTCTGGTCTAGGCAGCTTCTGTGTTTGATTCAGACTAATAGAGGCAACTGCTAAACAGACACCCACAAGTATTTCAAAACGCCGCTTTAAAAGCTTACTATGTAAATCTCTCCAAACTTCAGAAAAGAAAGATCTCTCTTTCTCCCCCTCTCTCTAGCTCCCACTTCACCAGAGGTTCTCCAATCTCAACTCCATCAATCCCAATTATTCTTTCCTTTGTCCCCTCAAAAAGCAGGGTCTGGCAACAAATAGCCTTCTGGCTAATGGTTGGCTATGACTCTCTTTGGATTCCCAGCAAGCAGTTGGCAAGAGGTGTAGCCACAAAAAGGACATGGAGAGCTTCATCCATGAACACAGAAACAACAATCTTATCCTCTTCCATGGCCCAGACAAAGCAAGTCTTTATAATTTATTTCTTCTTTGTAGGGGGCTTCAGTCAGAAAGAATTACTGAGCATTTATGCTGAATGATCCCAAGTACTGCATGTAAAACCAAAGAGAGCTGATTGGCAAACATATTTTCTATCCATGGGGGAAAAAAACTCAGCTATTAAAGCATTCATTTTCATTCCTAATCAGTATGAAAAGCTAAAGCATTCTCACTTTTTGTGGAATAAAAAAAAAGTTTTGACAAAATAGGGAGTCAGAAATTTAAAAGTAAAAAATGATATTCTCAAAACCAAAACATTTTCTTGCTGTTTGCCATGTCAAAACAAAAATGTTTATATATTTGGATCATGGTTAAATTCTATGTTTGTTTGAGTAACTGAAATACATCCTGGGTTGGCTCCCACTGGGGAGCCCAGTCCACAGGGGACCACAGGGGGAAGACGTACCAGAACTACAACCCTCAAGAGGCACCATGGCAGTTCAGACAACCAAAGAAATCAATGTGGACAAAAATGGAAAATTGGGGATGAGAGGAAAGGAAAAAAACAACAAAATTTTCTATAAGAAAATAGTGTTCTTGCAAAAAACACATTCTCTGTTGACGAAAAATTTAGGTGGAAATTTTGATGGAACATTCTCAAGCAGAGAAATAACATACTTCCAGGAAGTGTGCCAGTCTAATTTGGTGTCTGCAATACTGTGGTATTATCTGAACCACCTGACTCATCAAAATGTGCAAAACCTTATTGAATAGGGGTTCTGTCTTTGGTAAAAGTAGCACTTGTTCTCTGTAGTTAGCCCAAATTGATGCTTATCACTAATACAAGAATCTTCTGTTCTCCTCCTTGCATAGTATGAGGTAGCAGAAGTAAATAAACATGTGGATTTCTTTGCTGAAGCTTCCACTTGCCTGGATTATACGTCCAAAATGTTATATTAGATAGAACCTGGTGCATTTCAACATAGAAGAAATATTTGAAAAGAGGGGGGGAGGGAAATCAAATATTTCTCTTCATCTACTACCTAATGTCATGTTAGTGGGGGCGATAACTAAATCTTGGTTTATTATCCATGTAAAATTACAAATAATAAACACTTACTTCCCTACTGGCTGGCTAGTAATTCTCATTTATCATCAATACATTTGTGCACAGATATTTGCCCCTAGATGCTCTGTAACTGAAACCACCAATTTTTTAACTAATTTTATGCCTTTCAACATGTTTCATGTCATCTGACCCCAATGATGGAAGCCTTTCATTTCTTCTTCCCGACCCTTCATAAAGAATTATTTTGCTCCATCAGAGCACAGGAAGCAGTAATAAGTAGACAGGTCCAAAAATACATGCCAGTGAATAAGTTGGTCACTGGCCCACAAGCAGGAACAAAAGTTTGGATGTTTGCCCCATTTCTTTTTGTATAAACATGATTTGGAGTTATTAGCCTCTTTTTGATTCTCACCAGACACCTTTATGGCATGGTTATAAATATAAAAAAATACTATTTTTTAAGCAATGTGCTTATCACTTCAGTATGTCAAATGACATTGTAGAGTTCCATGATGATTCTAACAGAATCCTTTCTAGGTAAAATTTGTGCAGTTTCTAAGACAAACACCAAGCTGCAAGCTCAGTCCATCATCAGTAAATGTAAATGTCTCTGACAACAGACCTAAGAATAAAGATTCTGAAGGAAGAAAGATTTTGGCCTATTGAAATCAGACAGCTAAAGTGGCTGCAGAGCAATACTGTGACAACTCATACTAGTTCTCAAGAACTCCTGGTTTTCAGAAAGACAAGGTTCCTTGGGTGAATATGATATCTTTTATTGGACCAACCCAAATGTTTTCAGAAACACACTCAACCAAAAAAACCTCAACTTAATTATTACGATGATATGCAAGATAAAGACACTTTGAGGAATGGGCTATCCTCCTTCTATGAAACAGATTATGAACCCCTTATTCACAGTAGTGAGCATTTGCTCACAGAAGTAGCACCATTGACTATGCTGTAAGTAAGAGGTTCACACACTCTGGCCCTATGTGTCTGCACAGTATCGAGGACAAAAATTAAAGAAATACATACGAGTAATAATATAATTGGCTTTGCAGCTCACAGAAGAAAAAAAAATCTTAGAAGACATACAAGCAGTGAAATATTGTAAGGTGAAATTTTTACAAAGTCATTACTGTGGATGCTATTTAGCTCCACATCTCTTGACTTCTTTAAGGACCAGAAGGAAGCAGAACTTCTTTGCATATCTCACCAAAAAGATGATACCTTCAGTGCCAGAATGCCATTTAATATGCTCTTGGAGCACTGGTAATAGCAATTTAGAGGGGAAACATTTTCTGTGCTGAATATAGCAGTTTCCCTTTAAGGTCTCCCATCCAGATACAAACTCCTCCTCTTTAGCTTGGGAAATCTGACAAGACCGTTTCTGAGAAAGTCTGGCTGTTAATCAAAATGAGAGGGAGAGTTATTTTCAGACCATTTTACCACTGCTTGAAAGGTGAATTCACATGCAAGCTTGTTATAATTCTGTTTTGTTTTAACAATGAGAATCTCCTGTGACATCACAATTAGCAGTGTTTGTTAATAGAGATTTTCCTTTTAAAGTGGGTTTACTGTGTTTAGAAAGGGAGAGTATGAGATAGAGCTTGCCAGCTGCCTGAACTTGGAGCCATTTATGTTGTGTGAAAATGGAGCTGCCATATTGTCTTCTCTGTCCTTGGCAGCAAAGAAAGAAAAAGGGAGTGGGGGCTGGCAACAAAGAGAGTGTGTTGAAAGGAGCCTGACACCAGAGGGAGGGTGAAAGGTCCTGGCAACTGAGAGTGGTGGGAGTAGGTTGACTACCTACATTTCAAGGAAATAAAGGAGCAGTGTATGAAAAATATGGGACAAAGCTTATTCTTGAGAGACCCACACACACAATGTTTTATTCATGAAGCAAAGTCACCCTCCAGTATCAGTACATAATCCTTTGTGTAAATGTTACTTGAAAACATACTTCCTAATCTGACCAAACGCTTTTGCCTCCTTGGACAGGGGGTGCAAACTATTGTTCACCAAACAGGAGAGGTCCCTTAACATCTAGGCCGAGTAGTCACACTAGGTGAGAAAGGGTTGAGAGAAAATAGTGGGTACCGGGAAGGGCCTGTGGTGGGAGACGGAGGGGGGATGCGGTGAAAGGGGCTAGCAGCATAGCAAGAAACATAAAGGGAACCTGCTGACAGCATGCATTGTATGTAGGTCTACCCTTTCCTTACGCTTACTATTGGCAGGCTATCTACTTACCTTTAATCTCGCCAAGTTCTGGCAGAGCTTTTTATTCCTTCCCAAACTAATTATGCACCATCCTCCTGTTACAAATTAAGCAGTTTTTGTTAAGTTGCTCTCTAACTGCTTGGTTGAGTTATTTAAAAAATAGCCTCTTCTTACTGTCTTAATTGATTATTACTGGTATGTATCCCCTGCTTCTAATCAAAAGGAAGGACTGCTTTAAAAATATTAAATTTTTCATGTTATTGGGATTAGGCTTTGTTAGCCTGTAACTCTGTTGACCGTGAGCACTGAAGAGTTCCTTTGCCATGGCAAGGCAGCTCCTCTGGGTGTGTTTTAAAATCACTGTTCAAGTCTGTGGCACACAACATTTCTTACTTTACTTAATCTTTCTGTTTTTCACTCATCCTGATTTTCAGCTTGGAATCAATTCAATCTCTTTCTCTCTTTTTCTCTCTCTCCCTTACTATTTTGCAGTCTCAAGTGATGAGAGCAATTATTCACAAAAGTAATTTATATAATCTAGAAATCTCATCGTAGGAATATACTCATACACAGAGTAGTTAGTAAGCTAAATGGTATCAGTTACACCCACTGTTATCTATGCCTGCAAAATGAGGCAAAAAAAACCGAGGTCTTAAAAAAAAGACAAAAATGAGGTCTTAAAAAAAAATCTTTTAAATCTTTGGGCAAATTTCCATTCCATGAGAGTAGGCTGAACACTTAGACCCTTGCATTCCTAACCTTTCATAATGACATTTATTAAATTTAATTTAAATATGGGAATTTTAGTCCAGGGGGTTACTAATGGCAACCATATTTGATTAATTTGCTTAGTTACCTCCTTTAAAAGAATAAGGGTTTGAGAGTCTGTATTTAAAAAAGGCCTTGAGAAGAATCAATTTCTTCTTATTCATCCCTGGTATTATGAGTACCCCCATGTGAATCTTTGCCTTATTTTTCATGTGGCTTCAGCAACTTGTATTGCATGGTTTGACCTGCCAAAGGACAGGCACATATTATTTTGTTGCAAGCCAGGCTACTCTTTGCTAGACTGTTTCGAAAGACCCCCCTATCCTTTCATAGCCTTTCAGTTAACGCAAGTGAGAGCTTCTATTTCCTTGTTTATCCTCAATGAAAGGGTGAGCAGTCAAGTCAAGCAGTGGGCAATGCAGCAGATGTGCACAAAGCACCCATCTGACAATGGCCAGAGTTCCCACTGAGACTTTTGAGTGGAGAATAATTGTACTTTCTTTTGCCTTGAACCAAGGGTACAAAATCACATTTATGTGTGCAAGCCTTTGCCCTCTCAACATGTGTTCTTGGCTGTATTTGGGTGCTTGCTGAAGGCTCAGCCAGATATTTGGCTCCAAAAATAAAGGGTACAGAAGAAAACTTGAATGCAATAAAATTAAAAAGGAATATTTTGGGACAATCCGTTTAGTTATAATTTTATTATTTTCATTAGATTTGTAGAAAGTCAATGTTTTTAGGAACATCATTAGAAAAAAAACCAGTATCAACTATTTCAAAACTTGATTGATAAATACAGGAGATATACTGTGTGCTTCTGCAAGTTGTTTTTTAAAATACATATTTGGAAAGAGCTCTCAAAGGAATGTAAAGTATTAGCACTTCATTTCAAACAGTGACTCCCCAGTTTTTTTAATGTCCTTTCCCCTTCTGCCTCTCTCAATTTTTTCTACCATAAAGTAGTCTCAGTCTGACCTTCCATCTGTTGTGTTATCTACCTCTTTTCTCTTCCCAGTTTTAAATGTTTCTGTTTCTAAGCCCTATGTCTTCTTACCGGACAGGGAAAAGCAGGTCTAGATATCCTCCCTCCACAGTCGGTCCCCAAATTCTTCTCTTATTCTGCATTGTTTTCCCCCCTTATCAGCACAGGGAAATTGAAGAGCACCTCACTCCATCAGCTGGGATGCAACAAAATGTTGCTATTCAATTTTCATGCAAAATGGGCAAAATCAGCACAGGACCAGAGGGAGACCTGTCTTGCAGACCCACACATGCCTGGTATCCTGCAGAGTAAACACATGCTAGTAATACATATTGTATTTTCTCACATATAACCCACATCATTTTCCCCAAAACCAGCTGGGGGAAATCAGTGTGTCCATTATATGAAGGAGAGGGATAACCAGGGGCCCAGAAATGTGGTGCAGCATGGGACAGTGAGAGGTGAAGTGCTGTCTGCATTAATTGCTGTGCCTTTGGGAACCCTGGCAATTAATGCTGCCACTACTTCCTTCCCTGCTGCCAAATTTCTGAACCTGGGAAGAGCCTTCCTCCCCAACTGCATGCTAGATTGGGTTGGTATGTGGCTGGACTTGGCTCACTGGGTCTGACCCAGCACACAACCCCAGCCCTGGCATGCCAACTTGGACTCAGCATGCAGCCCTGGATGCTCTGTGCCAGGTCAGTCCATGTGTCCAACTGGTGTGCAGGGCTGGCAGCAGGTTTGGGGCCAGGCTCGTCTCCCTAGCTGCTGCCACGCACTTATCTCAATTTAATATTTTTCTCCCCTTCAGGCTCCCCTTCAAAATCAAGGTGCATAGTACATATAAAGTGCATAGTATACACCAGTATTTGCAAGGTGCATAGTATATGTGAAAATATATACTATATGTGATTGATACACTGTTGGGTAAGGGGATACTTTTTACCTCAAATTCATACAGAATCTATAAGGCAAGTATGTATTTGTGTGTGTGCATGTAACCATATTTTATGTGCGTGTGTATATTTATATTTCGAAAATAATCTACTTGTTCAGCTTCTCACCTTAGTTATGGAAGATTAGTGATCTGGTACACGATCACATGGAACAGTTTTTCCTTTCTTTAGTCCCCTAACGTACTGCTAAATTCATGGCACACTCATGTTCCCCCCAACCTGATAAACAGGATCTCCCATACTCTGGCTCATTTCTTTTCCTTTTTTCCAAACTAAGGCTCTACCCCATGCTGTCATCAGCCAGTGCCTCTTCTGCTCCCTGTTACTCTTGGCAATGAGCTAGTAACAAACCCACACAACACTGCGAGCCACTCATTTGAAATTGCCATATCACTGGATTTCACATGGTTTTCAATGGAAACCATACATTTGCTCAGGCTGACTTTAAACATGCCAATCATTATGGACATGTTAGAGTCTGGCTTTGTAACAAAAGTCCAAGTAAACTGTGTTTCATTAGGTTTCACTAAAAAAAAGGCTTTGCACTGTCTTGGATGCTGCTTCACAGAACCTGATTTGCAGCTGCCAAGAATTTGAGACACGTTCCTTTGCTCAACCTGTTCAAAGATCTCCGAACACTCTTATTCAATGTCCTGCTGGGAAGCAGAGAGTGTTCTAAGGGTTAAGCAATGTAGGACACATAACAATGCTAACTGATTCTATTTAAAAACCATAAATCATCACTTTCTGCAAATATGTCAAATGCAAACAGCACGGCCCTTAAACATGCTACGAAAACACTATAATCTCTTAAGGAGAAGGATTCAGATGGGGGAGGGTGTGGAACTGGCTAGATCTCATATTGCACAGAATAAAGTGTTGTCACAAAAATCCCCAAAGGAATCAAGCAGTGGGTAACCTGATGAAGAGTCACAGGGATGAGTCAATTTTTTTGCGCTTAAAACTGCTTAAAGGCACATGCACATGTACTTACACAAAAGGAAAAAAAAATCCTGACACTGAGACTTCAGACACTGAACTGCTGCAAATAGCTTTATATACTTTGCTAAAAAATTGCTAATTCCATCTATTGTGAAGCTGGCACATTTATAAACATAAGCAATTAATGAAAAAGCTCAAATGCGAGTTTGATATACAGTATATAAAAAAGCCCACAAAGACAGGGAAATCAAAGCTGATAGAAGCTTGAACTGAAGCAGAATTAAGAGCAAACTCAAAGCTTCACAGCATGGGATGGTTTATTAGCAGCCCCAAGACAAAGGCCACAAAGCAGTTTTACTCCGTTAGAGTGAGGAGCCCTATTATAGAGCCTTTCAACTCCCCAAGAATTGCCTTTTAACTCTCCCTCCACAGCAGGACAAACAGGGGAACAAAATTAGTCTTGGATGATGTTAGATGTTTTGTAACTTGTAGTGTTAGTCCCACTGGAGCTGTTCTGACTCCTGTCAGATTTATCCCCCTGACATTCAGTTTGGATTAACCTAAAGTATCTTTTTATAAAAATATAGCATTTAAGTCACCAAAAAATATTTGGATTAGTTAGATAGCCATACAATATTTCCTGGATTTAGGCATAATCTCCCCCTGGTTGCAGTGCCACTGTTATAAGAAATGCTATATGCTAATGTTGAACCTGCCCTATTGACTACATTAGGCTATCATCTCACTAAAGTATCGAGACAAAAAAAAATCAAAGGCCCTTCAGACTTTGGGGGTTCTCCATGGTCCTAAGTAATTGAACCAGAAAAGCTATCTACTGTTAGATCATTCAATGAATTAATATTTGATGCTCAATTTCAATACCATTTTTCTAACAGGAGAAAGAGGTAAGCTTCCCCCCCGCAAAATGATGAAGATTATACAGAGAACTTCCCCAAGATAACATGTTACTGAACATTCTTCAAGTTGCTTTATAACCGTTTTTAGGTAGGATGGTATCAGATATCTCAAATCTTGCAATCCTCACACATTAAATGGGAATTCTGAATGTGTGGGGTATCAAAATTTGATCACATAATCAGTATACAGCTGATTCATCCTTGGCCTTTAGACAAATCTTCCTCCATTTACTGCATAATCATTTTTATTCTAGCAGTGCTATAATGTTGCCTGGAGCAGTGCAAGTGATAAACAAACATAACTCACTTATATTATAAAACACAAAAGTTGTAATCAGACACAGCTCTTTTAAAGCTGATGTAGTTCCAAAGCTTAAAAATGGAACTATATCTATCTATTCATATGCATGTGGTGGTACATATAGATACCTATATCTATTACACATACACACATATACAATATATAATGCATGTGTGTGGGCATGTGTATAATATTATATACTTATGTATAATGTGTGTGTATATATATATATATATAATGTATATCAATATCTACATATACTAACACATACATATGGATAGATGGATAGATATAATTCCTTTTTTTGAGCTTTGGAACTACTTCATCTTATATATGGAGCTCTCCTTAGAATTCCTTGCAATATTATTTTGAATGTGCCATAAACCCATAGATCATATTTATGCTGGAATTCACTTTTGTAACTTCTGAGATGGTCACATGTCTTGCAGTTACAAAAAAAAAAAAAAAATCAAGCCAAAATTAACAAAATTCTTGAGTGGACCCTTACCTCACTTCCTTTCTGCCTTCAAATTTTCCATGCCTCTGCAAATATTAGAAATTCTTCAGAAGGCTCTTATGCCTCTTGCTCTAGTGACTAAGTTACAAAAAACATCTTTCATGGAATCTGACATCTTAAATGATTTTAGCTGTTGTGATGAGACAGTTTGAATGTTTGAAAAGATCAGTACAGTAACTCATGGCATATGTAATATACATCGACACACATAATCTTTGTGGCTATATAAAACTGGTGCAGCTAGAAAACATGGACTTCTTCCCAGTGGGATTTAAACAGTTTGACTGAGAGCAGAATTTTGTTCCATTTAATCTGGTGTAACTGAGAGCAGTTAAGTACATAGTATACATGCACATGCTAAAAAAAAATGCCTATTTTTAAACACCTTTATTTTCAAACAGCTTTATTTTCAGCCATTAAAGAAGGAAACCATAAAAGAAACAAAATCTTGTTTGGATATATTCTGGGTGTATTATATTGCCAGGGAATGACCTTTTACACTGCTGTACCCAAGGTCACAGCACTTTAACCTGAACTCACATAGAAACCCTAGGAAACTGGGTTGCCCAGTCAAACCGGCTGTATAATATTCCATGTCAGGTATCACACCACAATAGGAATACTTTTGCACTTGGGCCTTTCACAGTCATCCCAACTAATTTGTCACCTGTAGCACACCACATAAATACATCAAGTTGACTTGCTGTATGCTTTATTGCCACCGATTTTTACTGGCTTGCAGTGCTAAGAAAATGACCTAAAACTATAGAAAGTCTTTACAACTGGCTTTATCTGTTGGTCTGCTCCAAAAGCTATTTTGTTCAACTTCTTATACCACGTCCCTTGCTTAAATCAAAGTTGCCTAAAATAATTTAAAGTGGTGGATAAGTATTCTACCATGGAACTATTTTCCAAGGGCTTCACATGCCTAAACCCTCACACACTGCACTGAATGCCTGAGATATCAACATGTATTGTAATGAAACAAAACAAAAAAATATTGTTTCTTCAATACCGGAACACAGATGTTAAATAAATCAAGTTCTATGCCATTAGAACGACTGAGGAAATTACTGACCAAACAAAGAGGGGTGTTGTATACTTGTACAATACCCATTACCCTCAGAACCCAAACTTCATGGGACTGCTTATATAGATGGGCCCCAACCAGCAGCCTTGCTGGCAGTATCAGTGACTAAAGGTTCAATAAGAACAGAAATTGAAACGAGGTTATTCACCCACATCAGGGCTGAAACACACTGTGGGTGGAACTAGAAGAATCAAATGCTGCTAGCACTACCTGAAGGGTGGTTAAGGGGAGATCCATTCAGCAATTTTTACATATGCTCAAATATTCACTGGAAAAAAAAAACCTGCATCAAAAAGGAAACTGGATAAAAAAAAAATAGGTTTTAAAAGAAAATATATTTGTATGTGCCCAGGTAATGGGTGGGGCACCCTGCCTGATACAAGTACACATGTCAAATAAAAACCTGTACAAAAAGACATACACACTTCATAGTCAGATGGACAGGTCACTTGAGAGCAACTTCCATAAAAATGTAGATGCTTTTTCTTGACCTACCATAGCCCCAGTGAAAATGTTAGCGAACCCATTAGCTTTTAGGTCAAGAACATCAGAATGGCGAAGACTCCTGGTCAGGAGAGGATTAAGGAATGATAGAATGAACAGGTGGAGCTAGCCCCCACGCTGAAGTTTAAGGAGGTCTTTTATGCTACAAAGCTCTCCAACCCCCTGCTTCCCCCCACCCTCCTCCTGTTTTTTTGTTTTTCCTAAAAGGACATGGGATTTTCCAGCAGCCCCACCCCCTTCCTAGCCCATTTGTTGCTCCTGGTAATGCATCTCGTCATGCACTTATTTTGCAGCAACTGCCCCAGAAACACCTAAATGCCAGTTCTGAAGAATTCAAACCCATTTATTCTATTCCAAGGCTCACATTAAAATGATACAACAAGTCTTCTGCCTGGTTGTCCATACCACCACATCAGTCAAATCTGTAGTGTGCTGCTTTTATTTTAATTAGCTTCTAATAATTGTGCAAACCCTTTACATTTAGTTCATGCTGTTACTTCAAAGCATTTAAGGAAATTGTTTTAAACAACCTCTGCTGAAAAGTTAGTGAATGTTTCCAAGTTCTGTGTTGAAAGGATTACCTAGGGTATGACAAAGCAACAGAAAGCATGCTACTTACAATTCAAATACAAAAATACCCTTTCCTTCATCAAATCATCTATATGAGATAAGAACAAAAAAGCAGAGGACTCATAAACTGAAGTTCATTTCTTATGATGTAGACTTTTCCATTTTTATGACTTACTGAAATTACTTCTCCCTCCAAACTGTGATATTGTTTGGTAATGTAGCAGTGGAACTGATCAGTTAAATGAAGCATGAACTGCAGCCTGTAGAGAGCTGGATTAAAATCTGCTGAGTTTTCAACATGATCCTTAATCAGAAAAGGTTTCTTTTGGAGGAAAAAATATAAAACTTAGGGGGAGAGACATTTTTTAAATAGTAGCACAGTTTTGCTTTATATATAAATCATGGCACCACAAAACAAAAATGAATCACACTAAAAGATTATAAGAGCCTAAAATACTGAGCCAGAGGCGGGTTTTTCATGTGTTCATACTATGGCATGTCACAGAGCCTGATTAGATGATTTACCCAAGAAAATCACTCAACAACATCAACAAACATTGCCTGTGTCTCATTCTCTCTTACTACAGTCATCTTATACTCTCCCAGGCAAGTCTGAGATGCTTGCAGTATGTCCTTGCTATTTTATTTCTGTTTTATATAAACCTGGAATGAATGTTTAAAAAGCCTAATGAGACATCCTTAAACTCTGCCTTTGGCACATCTAAACAGTCAGTTTCTTCAGCATCTGGTACAAAAGATGGGGTATGGAGAAAAAAATAGATAGGAAACATCATGTTGCTGCCAGTTGGCATACTTGGATAGCTATACATTTCCTCAGTTAATGTACAGAAGTCACTTCCACTACTCCTTGTCTTCCTTAATTATTAGTAGTAGTGTTATTACTAATCTTATGATCTGCAAGGTTCATTAACCATGTTTACAGAAAAAATTGGGTCAGTCTGACATGCCAGTATACATATTTTGTTTTCATCAGGAACCAAAATGCCACGTGAACATATTTTTCAAACAAACAAACAAACTGGTTTGTATCTGACTTTTAAACTAGCCATAAAAATCACTTCATTAAAAAAAATTATCCAGAAAGAAAAAAAGAAGAGGTTAATTACTTGCATTTGCTTCTGTTCATTTCTACTTGTGGGAAATAGTGTCCCAGCTACTGAGCAGTGGGACTGACCTGAACAGCCATGCTTTCTGTGAGATTCATGAGAGGGCGATGGCACCACTTTATACAACCCTCCTCTACTGTGCACAACCCTCCTTTACTTTACACAACCCTCCACAACTTCCTCAGGTCCTCTACCCTAACTAGAGTCCGGATGTTATACAGAACTTCAAGGTAGAGGGGAAGGCGGGTAGAAAATGTGAATGCTCAGAGAAGACTCTTGTGGAAGAAGTGACTGATGAGTAGTTCTTCAGGGATCACTGTGTACTCCCATGAGTGGCAGATTAGAAAAATAGTGCTTAACCTGATGTCTGGCAAGTGAAGAGTTCTCAGCTACATACAGACTATAACAGCACACTCCCAAACAGGACACTGAAGAACCAGAAGCAGTGCCTGGTAAAAGTGTGTTGTGGACTTGACTAAAGCAGGCTACTGATGCCACAGAGGTTCTCAAGTAGTGGGGTCTTCATTATATATTTGTAAAATACATTGAAACAATGTTATTCATATTTCCTAATCCACTGTAAATGTATCTCTTTGGAAACTGGCTCTGGCTGGCATATCTCTCTATATTACAAATAACCTGTAGAATTTTTTTTAAGGAGTGGCGTTTTGCAGGTTAAACAGAGTGTACCTTCTTTACAACTAAGGCACAAAGATAAGTTGCCCTGGGTGGGAACCAGGTCCCAAGGAGACCTCTGGAAAGCGGTACGTTGAAGCAAGTGGAAATCTGAACTCATCCTAGTGATGAAGCTAGGACAGGGCCTCAAGGTGATATGTTCTTTGTAGAACACATTGTAAGGTGGAATGACCAAAGCAACAGGTTCCAACACACTCTTACCAGACATGATTGCTATTCAGAAAGTTCCTTTGCTATATATGAGTGAGGTTTGAGAAAGAGGATCGTGAGGAGGGCTGTCTACTTTGTCAAGGCAAGATTTAGGTTCCTTCAGAGTTGAATGCTTCCTAACAAGAAGAAAACACATATATCAAAACCTTAAGAAAACTGGATACTGCTAGATGAGATATGACAAGTTTGTCCTTTACATAAATCTGATGAGCCGATACTGCTACTGTAGAGATGCTGACAGTGATTAAAGCTAAGCCTTGAGGCTACAGAGGTATAGGGTTCCCCAGGATTGCAGGAACCCTACCTTGAAATGGGATGAGTCCTTCATCAGTGGCCAAGATACAAAGCTATTTCCGTTTTTGTTTGTAGTAAATTTAGTTTGGATATCGGGGGGGGGGGGGGAGGGGAATGGACAACGACACTTCTTCACTGTTAAAACAGTGAGGCAGTGGAATAGATTGTCCAGGGAAACTGTGGCCTCTCCATCACTGGAGGTGTTCAAGAAGATGCTGGGACAGCCAGCCACTAGTTGGGGATGATGTAGGTGTATCTATGCTTATGCTCTGCTATGGGTATTTCTCATGCTTCTGGGTTTTGCTGGTTACCCCCTTCCTCCCTTTCTGCTTCATATGTCACAGTGTTTTTAAGCTTTCCCAGAGGCACTGGGTGTTGGCTGCAGCTGGGGACTTTGACTGGGGTGTGCTGATGCTCCTCTTGGGAACAAAGCCAAAGTCAGAGGTTGCTGGCTAGAGGGTCTTGCCCCTCCAACTGAGGGTCACACTGATCATGGTATTTGGGGTCAGGAAGGAATTTTACCCATGATCAGATTGGTATGGACTGTGGGGATTTTTGCCTTCCTCTGTGGGGGGAGAAGGGGGAGGGGGCAGCATGGCCCTCTACCTGGGACCTCTTGAATGTATACTGACAACATTTTCTAGAAACAGAACATTAGCTGCCATGATTCCCCTGCTTTACCTGCGGTAGGTTGGGGTGTTAGATCTAAGTTGTACCAGGGTTGAGAACAGTTTTATGTAGAGTTTAGATTATGATTCTATGGGATGGTTTGGATAAGGATGATCCTGCCTCAGGCAGCGGGCTGGACTACATGACCTCCAGAGGTCCCTTTCAGCCCTACTTCTCTATGTTTCTATGACTCTGGATGCAACCCTTTCTGGACTACAAGATGGCTTGGATTTTAGAGCAAAAATGATCCACATTAATTAGCAAAGAATCTCCTAGGCTGCAAGATGAAGCATCTTGGATTTTATGATGAAACAAAATGTGGGCGCCCCTGCCAAGTTTCTCTCTGAAGGAACTGAAGATGCTCCGAGGTAGCTGCAACTCAAGACTATGGAAGTTGGTACTGGTACAGAGTCAAATAGTGGGACGGCATGCGATGGGGTGGCTAGCAGCCTTGACAGTGAGCTCTCCTCATACACGGCAAGGGGAAAAGGATTAAAGGATCTGAAGTGATGAGACTTCCATGTTGGTCAGTGCTGGAATATGCAGCTGTGGAGGAATGTGAAGAAGAGGCAACCCAATGCTCAATGATCTTAGATTTATAGTACTAAGACAGAAGCAGTCATCCCAAAGACCAGCCCAGAAAATGGTGCTGAATACAGAGAAGGCAGATTCGGTGCCACTGTTGCCATTGTGAACAGTAGGTGTGTTGGGTTCTAAGATATAGAACCCTTTTCCTGCTTATGCAGGGGGTCGGACTCGATGATCTATTGAGGTCCCTTCCAACCCTAACATCTATGAATCTATGAATATAGGCACTGGTGCCTGAAGACGTGAGTCCTGTTTCTCTCTATAGTAGTATAGGAGTCCAGGTGGTTCTTGAGGTATATTTCCTTATAGGACAATGACAATATGTCACGCAAGACCTCTCAAACATCCCACAAATGGACGTGCCTTTTCAAAGCAGCTATATAGCTGAATGTCAGGTCCCTCAGTCACACAGATGGAAATGCAGACAGTCCCATGAAAAAGGATATGAATTCCTTTCCCCCTCCCTTCCCCACATTTGACTGGTTGTGGTTATGCACCAATATAAAAACTGACGCAAGTGAGAACTTACTGAACTGAAAGTGAATTCTGCTTGAATGTTAGCATAGCAACAATCTTGCTCTTCATTCATAAAGTCCTCTGTACTAAAATGCCTCAGTACAGTAAAAAGCCCAATTGTAGTTGGCAGAAGGGCATTTAAAGAATCTAGAAAAATCCCATTTATGATACTGCAATACTCTTCTATCTTGATTCTGCCAAAGTTCACTGAAGTTTATGGGTGGAAGACTGTGTGGTCAAACTCTTAGTCAGATCCATTATGATAATGAGGAACAAGTAGGATACTGGTAGGCAGATCAGGTACAATTCTGCTCCACATTATACTCATTTTAATTAAGTCAGCAATGATCTCATAGCTGTATAATTTTTTTTATGTTGGTGTTGAGTAGAAAGGCCTATATTGAAGGCTATTTTGGCTGCCCACGGTTAAGAATGTGACTCATGTGAGTGGGAGAAAATAATGCAGAGAGCACTACATATTTTGTGCATGTAGAAAATAGGAGATCTGTAAAGGAGAAAGAGACAATAAATGTAGAGTGCACACTTTCTATCACTTATAATGTAGAGAAATGCTGAACAGAAAATAACTGTGTTGTCCAATAGCTCCAACCCATTCATACAATTCCACCTCCATGTTGTTTCTCTGTGTGCCTCAGTCCTTTTCTGCTCATAAACATCTCATTTTTTGTTTAACCAACTGCAAGCATTGTACTTCCTTCATAAGCTACTGACATGCTGTATGTTTACAGTTGTGTACAGAAAATCATTCCTTATTGTGATATCTGGAACCTAACCAGTTTAAATAATTTATTTTATTTTCCCATTTTTTGCAGACCCCTTGATAGAGAACTTCTGAGAACTTTTTCTTTGATTGCCTCAGATCATTCATGTCTACCACAAAGAGATAAAGTATTAAGTCTTTTTTCACAACACATGTTTTAAATCTTGAGTCTTCTTACATGTTCCATTTTCAAGGCAATAATATATCACTTACAATCCTCGAACAGAACACAATGTTCTAAACAGCTACGCAGACTTGTACTGGTGCCTCATACAAGTGAACTGGCTGAAAGGCAGTTTGGATACATAAAATAACACACAGTTCAATTTAAGTCTTAAATATAAGTACAATGTAAACCTTGACTTGTTTCAACAGACTAAAATCTTGGTTGTAATGAATTTCTGTTTCCATTTAATCTGAGAGGAGAAAAAATCCTTTGCTATTCAAAGTTTCCACTGAAAATTTTGCATTTCTTGCCCTTCCTTCTGTCTCTGTTTTTAAATGCAACTGTAACACAGACTTGGTTGCTTCAAAGTTTATTGCTACAATAACCACTTTAGAGCTCTGTCTTAGCAAATGCTCTGCATAATTATTTCATTTGAAGTATATTCTGTATTTGAGCTTGTTGCACCAAGAATCATTATATTGCTGCACATTTGTCTGTTTTACATCAAATTGCTCTTTTTTAAATTAAAAAAACAAAAACCTCATTTGGCTCATAGTTTTCCATCACACCTAAGTAACTGAGGCTTCATTTGAAAATGGGACTCAGGGTAAAATTTTCAAAAAAGGCCCTAAATTCTGTTTTCCCACATGATTTAGGCACTTAGCTGAATGACAGTTTACATATAGAGTTATGTAAGGACGGCTGTTGAGGACGAGCTGTTCCTGAATAACTCCATGTGTGGACACTCTTATTCTCGAATAAGTGCCTTGTACCTGTTTAACTTAAGCCATCAAAGTGTATTAAGTTGAGCAGGAACAAGGAACACTTACTTCATAAAGCATCCATACATTAAATTATTCAGAAAAGCTTTTCCTGATTACTTTTCCCTAGATAACTCCATGTGGAGACAATCTCTAGGAAAAAAATATACAGCAAAATTTGTTACCTTCAGAAATGGTGACTCCTTATACTGTAATGAACAACAAGACATATTTGAGTTTCACTCTAGCTGGTTCTGCCATGTTTATTTCACTTTAAGAAAACAGAATCTTCTTTTTTCAAATGTAAGACTCATAACTAATTGTGAAATTAGTAAGCTGATACAAGTTATAGTTATACAGTTACTGAAATATACCTCCTTCAAAAATAGGTAATTACTTTGCTATATTTTCTTATGAAAAAAATGTATCTTTGTTGACAGCATTTATTCTCATACACTCATGGCGCATTTAAAAAAACAAGTTTTAGGTCCTAGGGACAACTTAAACTATCTGAAATTTGGTTTTTCCTGAGGTGAAATTAATACTGGCAGCTGCTATATTAACATTTAGGTAGAAGTTCTGTTTTGTTTCAGGTAATAAAATAAGGAATTTGTTCATCTTGTTAGTGAGAGTTACTACTGTGTACTCAATCACAGAACATGTTGAAAATTGTGTTTTCAGCAAGGCGCAAATCTGTCAAAGGATCCAGAACTATTATTTAATAATTTTCACTAATATCTGTAAGTATTGAACTTAAATGTAATAAGTTAGGGCTGCTTGGTGTGGTGTGTTAGTGAGATTTTTTGGCTTTCATCTCAGGAGACTTAGGTTCAAATCCTGACAGGTAAGAAATGAAAATGGGTTTTGATAGCCCTATAGTACCCTGTGGACCTTTGTCCAAATCACAAAACCGCAAGACAGTTTGGCATGATTAGAAGTTTGTGCTCAGGAAAGACCCAAGGCTGGAATACCAGAAGTAAAGCAGATGCACATCTATGTGCTCAGTGTGTTCAGGAAATTTGCCCAAATCATACTGGTAATCTAGTCATTGTTTTTAATAGTTCATTTCATGAGAATGTGAAAATGTGATCTAGTAAATTAGTTTCAGCTGGTCTCATTTAAATTCAGTGTAGAGACCTGGGGCTGTCCGGGGCTGGGGCCGATGATCAGTTGATTATCAGCTCTGGTCATGGACAGCCCTGGGGCTTGAGAAGCTCTGCAGTCTTAGTGTTCTAGGATGACTAAACACCATGCGTGATGCCCAGCTCCCCGTGGTTCCCCACAACATGGCATTTTGAAGTGCTTTGCTATGCAGCCCCAGTGGGGACTGTGGAGCAAGGCACAAAAGGCTACCAGGCATGTGTTGTTAGGTTCCCCCCTTCCCCCCCCCCCCCCGACCCGCTAAGAAAACTTGCAACTCACTTCCCTGGCAACCCATTTTTGGCACTGAGACCAGGGCTTTATGTTACCATAAATCAGCTGAACATGTAGCACTGTTACTATTTATGGTGTGATTAATACCTTAAATCATACCACAAATGTAACATATGTCAAGGGCCAGAGACTGTTGATTCTTATCCAACTTGGGTCATTATTTCTGGAAGTGGCAATTTTTTTAGAAATGTGAATTAGTTTTTAATTTTCTTTACATTATGGGATCCTGCATATGATTCATGTTAAGCCAATGCATAAGTATTTGCAAAATTGGGCCTAAAACATAAGTTAATGAAGAGTAATATTAATAGGCAATCTAAAATAAGGATTTTCTTTTTTAATTATAACACTTAGCAATTAGAGGAATAATTTAGCAACTTTAACTGAAACTAAATGTAACTATATGTTTAATGGGAACATTTACTTTTGGTTGAGAAACAGATTTGCAGTTCTTTTATATGCAGTCTCTTATGTAGTATCACAACCTAAAATTTATACTAAAACAGGGGTCAGCAACATTTTTGGGCAGAGTGCCCAAAACACCAGCAACCTTGTAAGATGTTGGCGTGCCAGGAGCAGATGGTGGGAAGCCACGAGGGGCCCAATCCTTGTTGTGGCAATGCAGCCCAAGCCCCTTTCCCAAAGTATGCATGCAAAGCAAAATGCCTTTGTATACCACATTCTGGTACACATGCTGAGGGTTGCCTACCACTGCACTAAAAGAATGTTAAAATTGAAATGTCATGTAGCCCAAAATTAAGAATGGCTGTATTCTCTTAATTCTCTTCCTTTGTGCATATGCATTATGATACACATACAATTGTTCTCCTGGATCCTAGATATTCTGAGTGAATAGAACATGCTGCTACTCAATTTTCTGTTTTACCCTCATGATTCAGTGTGTGCCCTCTTTCTTTATTTACTGCTTCTCTATAAATCCTGCTATGAACACAACATTAGTAATCTCTTCATAGAGAAAAGGATTTCTTTGGTTGATTATGTTTTATTGGACCAACTGCATAGTTGGGATAGAGTTAGACAAACTTTGGAAGGTAAGACATGTCTTGACTTCCAAAGCTTGTCTAACTCTATCCGAATTATGCAGTTGGTCCAATAAAAAATATCAGCCAAAGAAATCTTTGCATCTCACATAATTCATGGACTATCTGGCTATAACATGACTAACACTACCATAATTTCTTCATTGGTTTTTAAAAGGCACACATCACTACTCTATCTGAGAGCCGAAGAAATATTGAGTTTTGCGGGGGTTCTTTTCACAACAATCTTATGAAATGTTAATATCTCTACTTTTGCAGATAAAAAAAAAAACACAAGGAAGGACAGATTAAGGTCAAAGTATCCATCAGTTTTAGATGCCCAATCTGAGATGCCTAGAGTCTAATGTTTCAGAGTATTTAGTATCACATAGCACTTTGATATAGTAGAGAGCAGATTCCATTTACTTCAGCCGCAGTTATGAGTATCAGATGTTCTGCAGTTCAGGCCTATGGTCTCAAGTTGAACACTCAGAAAAATGAGTAATATACAACTGTTACTGAAAGAAGTTTATGTGACTAGCTGCAATCATAGAAGAAGAAGCAGCAAGGATAGAATCCAGTTCTCCAGAGTAGAATTCAATAGCTTTTCAGTGCTTAACCTCTAGTCTTTTACTATAGACCTAATTTATTTAATATTCTATACCAGGATTGCTCAACTTTTGGCCCACGGGCCAAATACAGCCTGTGGAGCAATTGCATCTTGCCTGTGGGGCTCCCTATAGGTTGGGTGGCTGGGGAGCAGGGGCCATTAATACTGCCACCCTCCATGGCAGCCAAATTCCCAAGCCTCTTCTCCTCCCAACTTAATGAGATCAGGGCCAGACCAAGCCTCTCTCCCCCCATGCATCTGAATCAGAGCTGGGCCATGTTTCCTTCCCCTGCTCCTCCTGTGGCTGAATCAGTGCTGGGCTGCTCCTCCACTCATTCTGCGTAGGTGGATGGGAGCGGAGGGGCAACCTGTCCTGGGCTCCAGATCAGGGCCAATGGTCAGCCCACAGATGGACCAGGTACTGCCCATCCAGCCCACTGGGGAAAAATATTGAGCACCACTATTTTGTACCATATGCTTGCTCAAATGGAAGTAATGTGATATAATAGCAATTTTATATTTTTGCTCTATTCTTTAAATAAATGTGAATCTAAGATTTGGATCATTTTAAGTGCAACGAATAAAGCTCTACTCAATATGCTATCCCAAAAGTATCTTTTAAATAAATATAAAATGAAGAAATATGTTTTCAGGTAAAAAAAAAAACCAACAACAAACAACTGAAATTAAGCAACAACAGAGGTTAAAGGACCTTTGATACATTAGACTAAATTGGAATACAGTTTATTCTTTACTGAGCTCTGATTCCATTAATGTAAAGTCTAGGGGTTTTTTTTTAAATACCTAATAAAAGCCATTGCTGCGATTATTTTGTTAGGGAACTTGAAAGTACCATGTATATTTTTATGCTCGTTACTACAATTTAAATAACAACATAATGGCAGCATAAGATGTAACAGCATTCAGGGCAATATTTTAGAAGGAATTACACAAAAAATGACAAATAACCATTACTGAAAGTAATTTAGCTGGCAAACACTGTGATTTATTGAATGTTTTCAAAAGGAGGTTAAGAATGTAGTGCTGACCAAACAAAATATAAGCAACTAAGTGATGAGTGGGGATTTCCTCCAGGTATAGGCCTGCATTTATTCATTTAATCTAGGTATCCTTCTAAAATAGGTTCATACAATGCAGAATCCCATTAATTCACCACTAGTTTCAAAATGCCAATAAGCCTTGCTTAATCTGAAAATCCTCCAAATACCAAATTTTTATTCAGTCATTAAATTAATTGAATTCATTTATCAACCTAATGGACAAGGTGTATTTGCGTAGCTAAAACAAAGTACATAAATCTTTGCGGAGATTAATGTAGCCTATCCAGCAGTGGCAATGCCTATCTTTTTATCCTTTCACTAATTGCCATTTTTGTGTTTTAAAAACAGCACATTTCTGGCTCTTCCTTTCTCTGAACTAGGTCTGGATTTTACATTTATGATTTGATTTTTTTCCTGTCCATAGTTCTTACTCTGAACAGATGTCTATAAAAACAGAGATGAATTTAGATTATCCTCCTCATTATTATAAACCAGAACTAGCTCCTTAACTTAGGCCTTGAATAATTTCCAATAGATAACATCTGCAAAAAATGCCAAGATTCTCTTAAGGCAATATTCAGAAAAATGTCAGCATTAAGCAATTTTGACTTCAGAACTCCCATAGGCTACTGTGGCTCAGCTGTGGTGCAGCTAAAAGTTTTTCTTTGGTGTACCTGAAAGAACTGGTCTTTGCAATAACTCAAATCAGCACAGGGTACAGTCCTCCCTATTCTCCACCATGCCCATTCTATTGACAGAAGTTAGCCTACAGTGGGATATAGGCTTGACAGAAAATAAGCAATTAGGTTAACACCAAAGGGAAAGTTACCTATAGTGCTAACACTAAAAGTACCTGAACTCAAACACAAATACTCTCAGACAAGCTTTCAAAACTACGTATTTGAAAACAAGCTCCTAAACCCATATTTAGACACCTTAAAGAAGCCTCCTAAGTTTAAGAAGTGCTGAATATGCACAAATGCAAATGGAGTCTAAATGGAATGTATCTTTCAAAATCAGATACTTTTTAAGAGTCTAGTTGCAGATATAATAACCTAATAATACACACCCCATTTGAAAATGATGCTTATGCTCTGACATTCATTTCCTAATTTTATTATCCTAACGTACTGACCAACTGCATCAGCCTACTTGAGTCAACAGATTGACTGACATGGCTGGGAACCAGTGCTGCCTATATATGTGTTGGTTTGTATTTTAATTAGAATCCTTTAGAGCAGACTTGAGTAATCATTAATCCATATTCTAATTAGAATGCTCCAGCGTGGCCTCATCATCATGTGTATAAGCCCCCATACAGTTAAAAATTGATCGAAATATGTATAGGCGGCCCAGATGTTTAATCTCCTGTTTTTAATTTGTGTTATCTTTATTGACAAGAAGTACCTATCACCATACAGCATCCATGCAAAATTTCATTATCCATTTGGTATGTAGAGGGCCCCTGGCAGACATTACACTTAAGATGCAATTAACCAGTTAATCATGTCTTTAGTAGTAACTTGGCCACATCTTCATTTAATTAATGACATGAAAAAACAGGGAATTACCCACAAAGTAAACACCTAAAACTGTGTCATAACTTTGGGGCTAGTTCTCATCATGCTATAAATTGAACATGTGGCCAGAACCAAAGTCCCTCCTGAGGCTGGGAGTGTTCATCAGCTTGTCAGGGCTCCCAGTCATAGAGGCACATGGGAGCCTTTGGCTGATGGGTGCTTCCAGCCCTGGGAGTGCATGGGAGGCCAGGGCTCCATGAACTCCCCCATCTGGGAGCCCTGCTCAGCTGACAAACACTTGCAGCCACAGGAATACCACTTGGCAGTGCAGGGGGAGTGTAGGATCATGGTCCTGAGCTCTCCCTGCACTGACCAATATGGCACAACTTGGATCTGATCCCCAATCCCACAATCGCCCCTCCTGCCATGCATTTGTAGCATGACAGAAGGTGTGATTGTTGGGACTGAAAATCAGATTCCATTGTGCCTTTAGTTGGACATTTGTAGCAGCCTACCGAATCACTGAGTGTCCAGCTTACAAGTACCACTACAAACAAAACTGAGTACCTCGCCACTGCTTCACAATGTTTGAGACATGGGGAAAACTGGATCATGTTTACTTCACTGACCCAAACCAGCCTTTAAACAAGCATCAAACCTTGCCAACCTTATCACCAGAAGCAAACTTCCTATGGCCCAAAGTACACCAAATAGATCCAGACCGTGCTGGCACAAGAAATGTAAAACCTGCCAACACATCTCCACCACCCCCACAATAACTACAGCCCACAACAGAACCATCACCATTCCTGGATCTTATACCTGCACCTCCAGAAATGTTATACATCTCATCTAGTGCACTAAATACTCTGATGGAAAATATGTAGGAGAAATCAAACAACAGCTGCATAGCAGAGTGAACGCACACCAAAAACCTATCAAAGACAAAAATATCTAATTACCTGAGGGTGCCCACTTCTCACGAGACAACTACTCTCTCTCCAGTCTCTCGGTTCTAATCCTCAAAGGGAATTATAAAACACCTTTCGTAGACAAGCCTACAAACTTCACTTCATAAATCTACCAGATACAAAAAATCATGTACTAATTATAGACATTGGATTTATGGCACATTATTACTCACCTGCCATCTGATAACCCCAGGTAACCTGTCTGCATTATACCAGCTACATTCTATCATGAGTTCAACATTCCCCCATTTCCCCCCCACCCACCTGTCACACCTATTGTCTCCCATGGTCTCTGATCCTCACTGCCACATGTTTGCATTTTCACAGACTGGCATTTTGCATATTGGCTTCTATTCTACCATGGAGAACACATAACACACCAGCAGACTCTCCCTATGCCTGAAGAAGGGTGTTTGTGCCCAAAAGCTTGCAAAGAACAATTTTTCCAACTATTTAGTTGGTCTAATAAAAGATATCACATTTACCCAAAGAACCTTGTCTGTCCCTGACTTTTACAGCATTTCAATGTCTCTGTTATTCTCAGATAACTGTGTTTTAGAACATTGTTTAAGTTTGAAAGTCTCTATCAATAACTTAAGAATACTGCTCAACTAAAACATTGAAAGGAGACAAAAACAATTTAGTCAAATAGCCAGGAAGTTCAGTGTTAAAGGTTAAATGCACAAGAAGCTCATTGCTGTGGAAATTGATTTAAACAATTTAGAAAGCAAAGTCAGGCAACTGGGGTTCATTAGCTCCTCCTCTTCCCCACATTCCTTCACACCTCCTAAAGTGCTACAAAGCAGGGGCTCCCTTCGTGTGAGTGTTAGTATTCCTACAGGAGAGGCAAGGTGCCTGAAGAAGGGTGTTTGTGCCAGAAAACTTGCAAAGGACAATTTTTCCAACTCTTTAGTTGGTCTAATAAAAGATATCAAATCTACCCAAAGCACCTTGTCTGCCTATGTCCTCAGACCAACCAACAACCCTAGGGGTATAATTCTGCTGATGTAGGGACCTGAAATTAGTGAGGCGGCTCCTGACTTTGTTTTCTATTTTCCACGTTAACTGAGTTGTCAGATTAAACATCAGTCACTTAAACGCTAGACCTGGGCACATAACATTTCCTAGACTAACCTAATTTTAATTCTCTCCCATCCCTACTGTTTTTTTTTGTTTTTAATAATTTGCTATATAGCCACCTCACAGTACACAGTGCAAATGGGTCCCTAACTCAGCTTGTTAACTCTTTTCAGTCAATAAAATGCGGACAAAATACACACAACTCCTTTATAGTCCTTCAAAACTCCTTGTCATTCTTTATATTCAATAGGACTTCTCTCATCTCTTACAACCTCCCTGTGGTTCTTTGTGGGTAAAATATGTCACAAATTCTTATTTTAATCAACTACAGTATATCTAAAACATACCAGTAAACTAAAACAAAAGTAAACTATGGAGGGGTTTATTTACAGTATAAGTATTTGGGGCCACTTTTTTTCTTTGAGAACAGCAAAAACTGGATTTAGAGGCAGTTGCTTAAAGTATCACTTGAGGTCTATAGCCAAAAATCAAACACATTATCTTTGAAGTCAATCAAGTCTGCAGCTGCTGGAATCTGGAATGGAATGCATCTTTTCATTAGACTGGTGCCAAATTAGAAATGCCTGCTCATCCAAATAAGCCATGAATGCAGTGCTTCAGAAATATCTGCTCCTTGTATCTAACTCAGCATGCTAGGGAATGTGACAAGCCTAGTCACCCTACATTTTTAGCACTTTTAGCAGAGGCAAAATGCATCTTCCAACATCCTTGACCTGAAGCTCAAAACAGCTACCTCACCCTGAAAGCAGACTGGAGGCTCTCAAAGGACTGATGCGTTCAATCTGAGCCCTTATTTCCAGTTGGCAGTTGCAGAAATATTGTTGGATGCTATGCCAAGTGTCAATAGACAGGTAGAATATTCACATTAAAAAGCACACAAATATTATCTAAGGTAAAAGTCTATCTCAGCTAAAATGCTGGTACCTCCTGGTCTGTCCGTCTCTTTCCCTCTCTCTGAGCTCCTTCACTCAGAGTCAAATGTTGAACAAGTTTCAGTTCTTAAATGACCCTATTTCTTACCTTCTAGATATTACAGACTACTTGACATAATTGAAAATCACTCAGAGTTTTACTGTTGACTACAATCAGAGTAAGAATTCGTTCACCAACTGTATTCAAGTCATAAATCAATGCATTTCTGTTCTGTTCATTTATATATGGATTTTTTTGTATTCATCACTAAAATATCTGAGCATCTTCAGTAGTATATCAAGCAATGTGACTACACACCTATCACTTGCTGTTTTTTCATTCTCTTCAGAAAGAGAGAGAGAGAGAAGAGCGTATGAAGAGCATCTCTTTTGCTTTTTTTTCTAAAAAAAACATGTCCACAGGTTTTTCTGACCGAGAAAGCAAAGTCAAAGAAATGTGCCTTGCATTTGGAACAGAAGGTGGATCAGGCTTATAGGGTGCTTGATGGGGGTTTAGTCCCCTAAATTGAAATGGTGGTTTTTAATTGCGATGATTAAAACCCCACCATTTCAGATTAGGGGCTTCCATCACTGTTATGATGAGGGGCCAAACCCTTTAATTTTTACTGTGGAGCCTGCCCACGTCTTCCATGGCCAGAGGGCAAGCTGCCAGTGGGCCCAGTGGCCTCTGACCTTTCCTCTGTGGTGGCAGCACCTCTTGGGGCCACCCAGGAGGGCTGCTACTAGGTGGGTGCTGCCCTAGATCTGGCTTAGAGAACAGCTGGATTGGTCTGGGTGCTGTGTCTGAGCTGGGGCAACACCTTCTCACTAGTTGCCAGCCCAGGCGACCCCAGCAGGCACCACCACTGCAGAGGGAAGGACTGGTTCCCCCTGCAGCTCAGAGCCTGCTCGCAGCTCACCATCCAGGCCGCAGGAGAAGTAGGCAGGCTCACCCTGCAGGGGTGCCACTGCCACAGAGGGAAGGACTGGGGCCCACCAGAGCTCAGGGGTTGTATGGCCTGGTGGCAGCTCACACAGGCAAGCTCTGGGCGGGGGGAGAAGTGGTGAGGGGCCCAATCCTTTTTATTTTTATTTTTTTTGTGAGCCTGTCCACCTCTCCCACATCCAGGAGGTGAGCTGTCAGCAGGCCCTGAGCTGTGGGGGGGCCTGGTCCTTTCCTCTGCAGCAGCGGTGCCCCTTAGGGGTATCCGGGCAGGCAGCTAGGAGGCAGGAGCTACCCCAGCTTGGAGGCAGCATCCAGCCCAATCCAACTCTTCCCTGAGCCTGAGCTGGGGCAGCATCTGTGCAGCTAGCAGCCTGCCTGGATGGCCCTGGGGCCACCACTGCTGTGGAGCGAAGGACCAGGGCTCCCTGCAGCTCAGATGCCACTCAGGCCACCAGCAGCTCACCCTCTGGCCACGGGAGATGCAGGATGGCTGCACCCACAAAAAATAAATATAAAAAAAATTAAAAAAAAAATAAAAGGACCGGGCCCCTCACCTCTTCTACCTTCAGCCTGCCTCCCTTATGGCAGGGAGTGAGCAGGGGGACAAGCTGTCAAAAGTCTGTAACATTACGAATAGCTACAATGCAAACTAAACTACATGCAGATGTGGTTTAGTTTGCAATGTGACAAACTTGCTGAAATCGTAAAAAACTCCACACGGGTACAGAGTGATGCAATTAAACTGCACTATCAGCCAATTTTCATCACGTGTACAAATGCCCATAGTCTCTGAGAATTCATTCTTCAGTCCTGGTTCATCCCTACGGAAAGTTCTGCTTCCTGCATAGATGAGTTTACTCTTCTTATGGAAAGTTTCAGTGTGCCAGGAGAATGTCATTATCAAATAGGTTCTTCACCCTGGAACTTTAGGTGTTCTTGTAGGCATTCTGGGCACCTGTACACACCATAAGCTTTAATCCTCATTAAATTAAATAGTTTTATAAAATTTAAACTTGTTTATTTTATAGCATCGCATCAGTGTTTGCACGCACTAGGTTTTCAAACTAATTAACCTTTGGAGCGTTGCATCAATGTTTGCATGCACTTGGTTTTTGAATGAATTAATCATGGTCCCCAGCTGGTGCTGCAGGAGAGCGGGATGGTCCAGCACTGCCCCTCCAGTCTGGGGCCCCCCAACCCATGCTCTGCCATGCAGCTGTGGGAGCATGGAGTCAGCACATGCCACAAAAAAAAAAAGCAGAAGCAATTCTAAGGGGCGAACTACAAAAAGTTGCAGTGCCATCCGGTGGACAAAGAGGTTCATTACACAACTTTGAGTGTCTTTGTGTTTGCACACAATGAATCCATGGATGAGAAACTAATTTACAGTGAGCCAAACTAAACTACATCTAAGTAGTTTTATTTTAATGTGCCAGAAAGACTTTTAAAGAGTCTGGAAAACCTGCAAACAGTCACGCAAATGCAGCGCAAAAAAGGGCAAAAAACGTGGCATGTACACAGGCCCTCTGAGACCAGGTCATGGATTTCTTTGAAAATAAGGGTCAAGACCTTGAAGGTGGAGGACAAGTTTAATGTGCCCACATAAATCTGCACTATTTAGAATGATTTATGTCCAGATAGAACATTTGGGTGATGTAGCACTCCAGATCAAACATAGGCTTAGCTCCTGCCTTGTCCCAGTCCTCAAATATGCATAGACACTAGAGAAATACCTTTTACAGAGTAGGCAGACAAGGTTCCTTGGGTGAATTTGATATCTTTTATTAGACCAACCCAAATGGTTGGAGAATAGTTATTAAGCAAGCTTTCGGGTTCAAAAACCCTTCGTCAGGCTAAGGACGCTGCAGCAGTTGCTGCATGCTCTTCCTGGATGGAATGAAAAGTAAACAAGCCAGGGGCTGGGCTGGGCTGGGGAGTCAGTTGCCAGGCAGATTATAATGTATCAAAAATCCAATGTCTATGTTTAGTCCCTGATCTCTAGTATCCAGCAGGTTGATGAAATGGAGCTCATAGGCTCGTCTCCGGGATGTGTTGTGTAAATTTCCCTTGAGGATCAGGACTGAGAGATTGGAGAGAGAGTGGCCCTCCTGTGAGAAATGTGCCCCCACCGGTAATTGGGTGTTTCTGTCTTTGATGGATTTCCGGAGTGCGCTCATTCTAGTGCGCAGTTGTTGTCTGGTCTCTCCTACATATCTTCCATCAGGGCATTTGGTGCATTGGATGAGGTATACTACATTCCTGGAGGTGCAGCTGTAAGATCCTGGGATGCTGATGGCTCTGTTGTGGGGTGTAGTAATAGTGGAGGTGGTGATGTGGGGGCAGGTTTTGCATTTCTTGTCATGGCACGGTCTGGATCCTTTTGGTGTATTCTGGGCTTGAGGAAGTTTGCTTCTGGTGATGAGGTTGGCGAGGTTCGGTGCTTGTCTGAAGGCTAGGATGGGTGGCTCTGGAAAGATTTTTTTAAGAATAGGGTCTTTTTCTAATATGGGTTGCAATTTTTGAGGATTTTCCGTATAGGTTCAAGGGATGGGTGATAGGTCATAACCAGCGGTGTGCGATTTGTGGGTGTTTTTCTTCTGTACTGCAGCAGTTCTTCACGTGGTATCCAGGTGGCTCTTTCAAACGTGCGATCTATCTCTCTGGAGAAGTGTCCTTGCTGGGTGAAAGCCTTTTTAAGATTGGTGAGGTGGCAATCCCGGGTGTTCTCTTCAGTACAAATGCAGTGGTATCTGAGGGCTTGGCTGTATATCACAGCTTTTTTGGTGTGTTTCGGGTGATTGCTGGTTCTGTGCAGATATGTATGTTGGTCTGTGGGTTTCTTGTATACTGTGGTCTGTATTTTACCCTTCTGGATACTGATCATTGTGTCTCAAAAGGGGATGTTGGTGTTGGAGTATTCTAAAGAAAGTCGGATGGAGGGATGGTGACTGTTGAATTTCTGGTGGAACTCAATTAGAGATTCCCGGGTCTCACTCCAAATGATCAAGAGTAGCCCGTTTCTAATGCTGCATAAATATCACAGCTATTACAAGTGTAAACAGTACAGGCAACATTTTAATGCAAACAGTATATCCACTGAATAAAGCAGTTGCAGGTCAACAGAAATTATATAATATATAGTAAAGAGTTTCAGCTTCAAAGCAAAACTTGTTTCAAAATGGAAATTTTTTTTTAAAGTAACACCCCTCCCCCCCCCAAAATGGAACAAATTTATCTGAAAAATAACCAATATTTTGTTTCTTTTGGAAATAAAAAGCAAATCCAAAAAAATTCATTTTGGGGTTGATCTGAAACAATTTTCTTCAAGTTATTGTTATAGCCACAGAATATAAAGAAACAAACTCCTTGTATTGCTATATTCTTAATTATTTTTAAATAATCTTGAGCTGGGCCTTTGCCCATTATTGGGCCAGTTCTTTGAGACAAAGATAAACGGGCTTGCTTATTCCCTGACCTCCAGGTATTTTGTGTATACAAAAATTCCTGAGCGCCAAATTAGAAAACATTAATTCCCATTAAAAGGTTATTTAATCCTTTCAGTTAATTTCAATGGGACTTCTTTAAGTATATGGTTCTACTTGTTTGGGAGCAAGAGAATCAGAATTTGGCTTAAGAGATCAATTTAGTACAGATGTTTAGAAAATTATAATTGCTAGGTGCAATTAGTATTGGACAGGCTACATGTTGGCATGCAAAACATTGGATATAATAGAATGAGAAATCAGAGACAGAAAATGCCCATGAAGCCATTTTACCCATTTCCTCAACGGGGCAGAAGTGCTCCAGAAAGAACACAAGCATCTTATTTTGGTTAGTTTCAAATTACCCCATTAAACCTTTCCAACAGTTTACTTCAGGGAGATGATTCCACAGATCACTAGGTCTTACAAAATATTTTTCCTAACTCCTGAATTCTTAAATTCTTGAATTCTGTTCAGCTCATCCCAATACATCCATGTCTTCAGTTATAGGTTGTTGGGACACATTGACGTAAATAAGCTCTTTTGGCACTTCAGACAAATAAGTGCTGCTTATCATAAAATATATAACTGAACCTCTCAATTTATTTTCATCTTTTTAGATGCTTGCAGGCAATTCTACTGCATACTTGACTGTGTAACCTGTGTTATACAAAAGTAATAGTAAGCTAGGTTTCATTACCAAAAACCACATAGTGTTGCTAATGTATTTGCAACGTTATGTACATTTAAATCACATTACCTAGTCTGAAGAGTTTAAATTGTTAAGGTCTGATCATGCAAACATTTACTATTAGATGTAGCAGTCACAATTATAAATAATACATTGAGGCTAGATACAGATATTACACTTTTACCACTATAAGTGATCAAAAACTGGTCTATAACTAACAGAAGTTTGGCATACAAAACCGGTCTATACCCGTAACAGAACAGAAGTTCAGCACAGTGGGCACTTGTACAGGTGACAGAGCTTAGTCCTTCAGGGTTGCATTCTATGCCCCCTAAATTAAAAAGGTGAGTTTTTAATTGAAATGGTAGGTTTTATTTTTCTATCACTGTACACATGTCATTGTCCTGGTGGCCACAGGCAATAGCTAAAGGCAGAAGGGGCAAGGGGCATGATTTTATTTTTTTTGGTGGAGCCTGCCCACCTTTCCCATGGCTGAGGGGTGAGCTGCTGGCAGGCCAAGTGGCTCCTGAGCTGTGGGGGCCCCCTGGTCCTTCCCTCTGTGACAATGGCACCCCCTGGGGCCAGCTGGGTGGGCTGCTAATGGACAGGGTGCTGCCCCAGCTCAGAGGCACCTGATCCAACTCTTCCCCAAGCCCACACAGGCTTTCCACGCCCTGTGCACTGTCCCTGCCACCAGCACACCCAGCTATCCTCTTGTCACCACCCTGCACTGCCCCAGGGGCAAGCCAACCCATTTCCAAGTGGTCCCAGGTGTTCTGGCAGCCACAGGCACTTGCTGAAGGCAGAAACAGTGAAGGTCCTTTCTTTCAGGGAAGCCTGCCTGCCTCCCCCACACCCAGGGGGCCAACTGACAGATTAATGGCTACACCATTCCAAGTTGCAATGTTGCAAACTAAACTACATCTGGATGTGGTTTAGCTTGTGATGATGCAAACTCATTTAAAACCCCCAAAACTCACATGCATGTAAAGTGTGACGCCATTAAGCCACAAAGGGACATTTTCATTATGTGTACATGGTAACATTGTCACGTGTACAAGTGCCCACAGAGACTGGTTTAAAGATGGTGGCACCTGGTCTAAGATTCACCCCTCCCTCCCGGCCAGGGTGAACATGTGTTCTGTTTGCTACCAATATAAACTACACCACTTACAGAAAAGCACATAACTTAGATCAATTCTGCCTCAGGCTTTTTGAATGTCTATACCTAGCCTGAATGTCAGATAGCCTGACAGTACTGAGAAGACTAAGCTCTAAGGTAATCATCACTGTAACTAGTTCAACAGCTCTGATTTCATACAAAACGACTGGTTACAAAGTGCCTAATCTATGCTCACAATTCAGATCCAGTCCTTGATTGTCATTGTTTTACAAGTATATGCCACTGTATGCAATGAAATGATTCCAATAACACTCCTTAGAGTGGCTCAATATGTGTACAGAGTGGTTACAATTTTATGAAACAAGAGATATATAACTTCCCTCCCACCACTCACTTTGAGAGCTTTTCCAGGTTTTTTTACATGATCTGAGCCAATTCCAGTCTTGCTTATGTTACTTTTCTACATGTATTAAATCTAACTGTAGTTTAATAAGCAACTACCGAAGACTTTGGGTGTTGGTGCTCATCTCTTGCACAATACAGAAAGATAAAATAAGTAAGGAAGTGGGGAAGGTTTATTTCAAACGGTTGTTTTGTGTAAATGCTGAACAAAATGAATACAGACTGAAATTTGTCAACTGCATTTGTCTAACTTTCAGGTCTTCATGTCTATGTTCCAACAAAAGACAAAAGGGCAAAAATAATAAGATAGAGGTTACTTTGAGGAGACCTGTAGCCTAGGTTTTGCTCACCAAAGATTATTAATAATACACAGTTCTAAAAATCCCACCTAACTCTTTCCTAGTGCTTTTCAAAAGTATATCTCAAAGCACTTTTCTTAGGAGGGAAGGATCACTGTTTCCATCCTGCTGGTGATGGTAATAAAGATCAACATTTCGAGTTGCTTTTTTCACACTGACTCCCAAAAATTTGAAACCTGCTCATCACTTACCTAAGCACTGTTTTGCAAACCAGTGCTACAGCCAAAGAAATATTGCCCCATCCAAAAATTATCGAAAGATTTATTTTCCAACATCTTGATAGTCCCTGGATGTTACTGAAGACAGAATATGTGCTATATGTTATTAAATAAAGACAGGGGAAAAAGAAGCGCTGAGGAAACCAGAGCAGCTAAGGATTAAGAGCCAAATCCTTGGTCTTAATTCATGCTCTGAGTTTAATGGGCATGCACTGGGAGTACTACCATGGCTGGAAGGTATTAATCTTCTGTTTCAAGCCACTACTGTAGCTCCAGGTACTCCTGTACACCTGCTCTGTTCGGATGGTAGCCTGCGGTACAAAATACTTACAGAAATACTGCCCTTATAACTCAAATCTTCCACTGCTGGTGGGAGTGCTGGAAGTCTCCCCAGAGCATGCAAAAAGAGCAGAGTCTTGGCATCCTTTCTGTACTTTTATGAAGTAGAAATCACGTCAGATATGACAGGTCAAAACCCTTTGTGGCCACAGAATGGGGAGCAGTAGTTTTCCATCAAGGCACACACAACTATTGTATTTATGCCCAGAGAAAAGCTAGGAAGAAAATATATAGTACACAACCAACCTGAAAGGAAATAGAAGGAGGGGAAAAGATTGGGGGGGAGGGGGAGGGGCACAACACATATGCACACCATTCTCTTTAAATTTCACTATTTAAGAGGCATTCTAATCCACTTGTTTAATAATCACAGAAGTACATGATAGAAAGGCATATTTTGCCATTTGTATTTTTAAAAACAGAAAGCACGGTTTACTTTTATACTATGTAAGGTATTTATGGAGTTGGGAGGCAATTTGTATTTGTCTAGATTTTTCTACCAAGATCAAAGAAGATTGAAGCAGTAATAGTGCTACCAATGTTCAGTCAGTTTTGCACTTATACATCAAATTATTATAACAAACCTGCAGTCTACTATGCATCAAGACAACTTAAGGAAGAGAAGCTACATTCCATATAAATACATAACAGCTCTATTAGGCACAAAGATTGGATCCACATGTGACTTCACCAAATGTTTCAAAGGTTACATCACTAATTATGTGATAGTGTCACTTCTGGTAAACCACAGATGTAACATGAAAAATATTCAGCTTGGTCCCATGTAGATCTTATCTCAGTGTGCAAGGTTCCAAAAAAAACTGAATCAACCCTTTTGATCTTTGTGCTGTATTAGCTGTTAGCTTAAGAGTGAGCCTGCTGAGCTGAGGAATTTTTGCAAAACTTACTTTAAATCTCCACATGATACAGCCAAGAGGTTGTGCCTTAAATATGAAATGCTAACTTCCATTTGTATGACATGTACCATTTATGTACATCATCAAAGTTAGCTAATGTTTTTTACATTAGATACAATGCCCCTTCAAGTAGGCCTTGTCTTGCTCATTTCTTCTGACTTTGTGTAAATAAATCTAAAATTCAGATTAAGCTGGCATGTAACCAACTGAAAATTAAGATTTTTTCAACTGTTTAAAAATTCAATTGACATTGGAAAGCTCCACATTACAAAGAGCAACATGATCAGAAAATAGCAGGTACAGTCAACAATAAATCAATTGCACCTCTGTTAAATAATAGGCCCCAGAATTTCATCTAGGTAAATATTTCATCCTAGGCTGTAGTTTTGACCCACTGGCCTGGGAGGCTTCAGTTGCAGCACGCATGAATAGTCTTCCTTAGTGACTTGCCAGCACAGCTGTTTGCTGCACTATGAAGTGCTTTCATATAAACAAGGCCTGAAGCAGACAGCAATCTGTCATGTGGAACGTGGCTTCTGGGGTGAAAAAGGGACAGGGCAAAGCAGAATAGGATTGTGGGGAAGGGAAACTAAGCTAAGGGGAAGAGAACACAGTTAAATGAGGAAACATTAACACTCTGCTTTTCATTATGCGCTCTCTCTCATATTTTTTGTCAATATGTTGAGAGGGAAGAAATGGGATGCGAAATAAAAAGAAAATTAAAGAGGAAGAGAAACCTCATAGAAGGTGATGGGAGAGAAGAAGAAGGCAGTTTCTAAACCTTTAACATAACAAGCCTTCTGAGCAGTGCTGTGTGTCATACTTATGATCAACATTATAGATAGCATGTGGTACCAAGTATGTGAGAACTGACACGAAGATGCACTGGCAGCTCACAGACATATTGAAAAAGCAAGCAGAAGATTTTTGTTCTCTATTGTTTTTCCTCTAAACTTTGAAAAATGCACAATAAATTTATTTTAGCAAGGTAGGAGTTCTAATTCTTTGCCTCTATACTTCTGCTACAGTTTAACAAAGCTGGGATGCTGGAAGAAATATCCATCCACTGGGTACATGAAGTCAACAGTTTTCAGTGTCATAAGCAAAACCTAGGAAGGTTTAATTGTATTTTTATTCAACATCATGCCAGTTACATTTTGGCTTTACTGTCTCCCTCACAGTTGCTGAGCTTCCATTATCAAACGCAGAAATCTTCACATCTCTAAAGCAGGCAATACTGGCAACTGTTAGAATCAGAATACTGGACTACATGAACCATTAATGTGATCTAGCATGGTAGCCAGAAATAGCTTGGATACAGGTCCCATTTTATCTGAACAGGCAATTTTGAATGAAGGTAAAATGGAGTCCTGGCTTTATTTTGTTTTTAATGCCCAGGGTCTCAAAACAGGGGCCATATTGAAGCCAATGTACATTTTGGCATTGACTTCAAGGTGCTGGACTCTTCGTCCACTGTCCTTATGTCCATATTGACAAAAAACAGGAGAGAGAGCGCATAATGAAAAGCAGTGTGTTAATGTTTCCTTTTTCTAGATGTGAAAATACAGTCAACAGTATTTGATATTTTATTCTATATGTTTCTTTTCTTTCTGGAGACAACAGAAGAGATTAGAAATAAAACTGTAGAGTTTGGCTGGCAGCATAGAGATTCTGCTCAGAGCAGCAACTGCTGAGGAAACAACCAGGGGTGATTTTTCATGCCTGAGCTCATGCTTGCCATGGACATAAGGGTTGTGCTGTGGTCTCTTCAACAACAGGGGTAATCGCGAGGAAAGGATAATCTCAGGAGAATAGGGGACAATAGAGAGTGAGAAGAGATGAGAAAAAAATCAGGAAAAAATGATTTATGAAGTTTCCGTCTTCCCTTTTCTTGAAGCTCACATTAATCAGGCAGCCTGTCTCTCATTTAGGATCTTGATGAGGATCGAGGTGAAACCAAATATGTTTAATGATGTCTGAAATGAGGCATGAAATTGAACCATTGTTTGATTCAGTGTTGCTATTGCTTTCATGAGTAAGGCAGTTCTTTAAACCTGGGTGGTATGGGGGCAGTTACTGGGAGACTATATAGCCACTCTGAGAGATATCTTCCTTCCACACATCTGGTCTCTCTCTCTTTTTAAAGCCTCAGCCGCCCTTTTGTTTATTTATATCATTTGAACCCCTTATGTGCATCATACAAAAATGCATAATATACTACACATGCCAACTCAGAGTATACACCCAAAACCAAAGCAACACTGCAACTCAGGCATTCATAATTAACAGCAAAAGCATCAGAGAAAGAAGAAGCCATCCTCAGTTACACACTGTTGAGTATAATGCTTAAGGTGCAATCTGCCAAGAGTAACCTAGACATTTAGAAGCTTAAGTCACTTTATCAAATAAGACTTTGCATGCTTTTGAAATGTTACCATTTGGCTAAAACATTCACATTTGAGACCCTGAATTTAAACTTCTAAATTTATATTTATTCACCTGGATACAAAGCCCAATTTCCAGGCCTGCTGATAAGACCAAGCTAGAACAGCTCTGTAGTTTTATTAAAGCTGCATGTTGATCCAATTATTCATTGGAATGTTTATTGTATGGCTATATTGGTTTAGCTGATTACCGGCTATAAGGAAAAACAAGCAGCCGGCAAAAAGAATGGCTCTGCAAACACTTGAGGGTTTTTAAAAGACAATGCCTAGACAAGAAAAGGCCCATTCACACTGGAGAACAAAACAACTATTTCAGTTTTAAAAGGAACAGTCTCTCAAGAGATGTGGGTGAAAAAGTTGTTCAGAGGAACTAAGCTAAGACATAGGAAGCGAATAGGCAATCATTCTAGTGACAGAAACTTACAGAGGGGAGATCTCTCAAGGATCAATCTATCTTTCTCATGGATACGGAACGTTTCTTCTGCAAGAAACTAAATGAATGCCTGCACGCTGGCAGTTTCTAACAGAAGAGCATCATTTCCCCCTCTGGAAATGTAATGCCTGTCCAAGACCATAGCCATCTACCATGGCATCTGAGGAAGTTAGGAATTACTACCAGGGATGGCAAGACTTTAGGTAAGGTAGATATACCATATAGATGATGCTCTAGAGAAGGCTGTACTAGGTTCTTCTATAATGGCACTATAATTTCCTTCTCTCAGCTGGAATTATCAAGGTGATAAGTATGGAATTCCAGCCTCCAAGAGGTAAACACTTGATGTTTGGCAGCTGAAGGAGAAAACTTAGAATTCAAAAATGGAAAAAAGGTATAACCAGCTGTGTAACTGTGACAGCTGAGTATCTGCAGGGCTGGCCCGTCCTATACTGCAAAACCTGCAGCCGCAGGGGACCCCGCAGCTAAGGGGCCCCCTGCGTTCAGTCACTTGTCACCCTCCATCCTCCACTGGCTTCATGTCTACCTGAGGGTCTCTGCCCATGAAATAGTGGGCTCAGTAATATAACACATTAATTCAGCTTGGTCAGGTAAGAGAGTTAGAGTCAAAATCATTTCCCAATATCTTCACATGCAAGAAGTTTTAAAGCAGGTCTTCAATTCAGAGCACAGTTACTTCTCAATCTGATCTATATTTTTGCTTTCCATTGGCATAACAAAATTGTGACATAGTGACATCATGGCAGGAAGGCGATTCACAAAGCAATGTCAACACATAATACTGCAATTACTTTGTAGATCTTGGCAACACCATTAACTTTTAGTCATTTTCTAAGCACCAGGAGGGGTTCTGGTTCTAGCCTATTTCTTCACTATTCTTTACTCCTCCCAATGTGTCTAGCAGTACAGATCATTCTGTTCAGTGGCCAGAGGCAGGCAGTGTGGAAGATGCTTCAGTCAATCAGAAGTCTATGAGAGTCCCGAAGAACAAGAAACACATGTGGTTTATTATATAAAAAAGGCCAAAGCAGCATGTTATTGCAACTTTGGAATAAAAACAGCAACACTTATTTATAAAAGAAACATCCATAAGCTTGCTTTCTCAGTATGTTAAATACTATATTTATGCAAATAACATGTAAATGTAGTCCAGCTGGCAGCCACTTAAGCAATGCACTTTACACTTGCTGTGTTATAACAGCAGAAATGTTCCCCTTAGAGATTATACATCCATCTGTAATTAGAATATACATAACTATTCTATAATATTTAATTTTGTTGCAGTGGAGTGCGCAGACATACATGCATATATTTTAATGTAAGCTTGCATAAATTAGCATCAAATGATATTTAATGTGCAAGTGCAGCATAATTATCCAGGAACTATACTGGTTAAATTTGCAGAACTCCAGGTCTGCTCTGTGTACATACAAATGAAAGAAAAACAGAGAAACATGACAAGGATTGGCATCTCCCATACAAATAATGTGATGTGCACATTAACAAATGAACAGAACACTCCCAAGGGAGTGAAGCACACTGACCAGAAGTTCAATTCCTTGCCAAATATTTCTGGACAATTTCAAATATTTCATTAGTTTGTGTTTTTGCAGAAGGAGCAGAAATGTGCTTGGACAACAAATGCATCTTTGTTTAATTATTATTGCTAAAGAGTTTGTAGCCTATTTTTAGAAAAATATTCACTAGGGAAATAAATAGGACATTAAAAAATAATTATTCCATGCTCTGTGGCAGCACAGCATACATGCGCCTTTGATTAGATGATGTAAGTGAAGTTAAATGTATCAAAAGGCTATATGATGGTTGTAATTAATTCATAACAATGGATCTGTATAGTTACCCAAAGCACTGGCAGCTACAACTGTATGTAATAAACCAATTTCAAAAGTAATTTGCACGCATAGATTATAAAGGCCCTGTAGCTCTTTTAGACATATGTTTCTTTGATTATAAACAGCTGATGTACTACAGTAGATTCAATTTTTCCAGCTAAGCTTCCAAAAAAAGATTACATTCAAAATATAAAATGAACTAAGTTATGTTGTAAATTCACTTTCTCTCTATGCACGACTTTAACAGACCATTGTCCATCTTATTTTACGAATGCTAAATATATATCAAATGGTTAAAATGCTTGACATTAAAAGTTATCATCAGATTCCATAAACTGAATTCAAGGAAACAAAATTTTAGCAGGTTTTTGCAAATCAGGGTGAAATGCAAAATAGACACAAAGGAAGCCAGTGGCGGGTCTGACCAACCACTCCCTCCTTTCTAAAGAATTTACCCAACTGCACCAACCTTCTTGTAAAGGTAGAACTAAAACAGGCCACCAACATGGAATGAACCCAATAGGCACAACACTCTTCCTTGTCAATCACCGCTCTAAAACAAAGGATTCCCTTTCGTTCAGAACTTTCATGAAAAAGTACTTTTAAGCTCCAGAATACATGCAACTTCCATTGAAGCTAAAAGGTGCTGAGCTCCTACCTTCAATACAATTTAAAATTAGTTTGATCTTAATCCACACATCAAATGCACCTTTTCACACACAAGATTTGTCTCCCTCTAAAGATGCTAATCATAAAGGAATGTATGTATGGGAAGGTGGGGGAGGGAGGAAGAATAGGACTTTACCTTCCCTTGCAACTTTTCATTCTTAAAAACAAACCATTATAACATCAATAGATGCTCATGCTTTTTCACCTGAATGTCAGATATGTCTAGCATAGCTCAGACAGAGATGACCCTGCCTTGAGTGGGGAATTGGGTCTAAATAAACTCTTGGTTCCCTTTCAGACCTACTTTTCTGTAATTCTGTGATCAATTCTCAGTCAAGGAATTATTTTACCAATGTTTTACTGAAGACTATATTCCAATACCTTGGTATATGTTGTTAAAGACCTTCTTCCATGAAAGTCCCAGTGAAATCCTGGGAACACCTTTGCAGAAGGTAGCTTTACTGTCAGAATACAGGCATCAGACTGGGGTGCTAAATCTCCTAGTTTCCTTTGAAACTGATATGGCTAATTTATACTTTGACAGAATGCTATGTTAACACTTAAGAACCTTAAAGGGCAGATCCTCAGCTGGCATAAGTTGTCAACAGAGTTAGGCAGGAAAGAGCTTTGTTCCCATCATGAAAAAGCATTCCCATCTTGAATCAAGAGAAAAAGTCAGGATTTCACAAATGTTTGCAAACAAAGAAAGGGCAGGGACAGGACCAAACAAAATATTTCACTTGGATAATTTTGAAATCTTACATTTTGATTTTAAGTGTTTTATTTTGTTATCAAATGCAAGGCTTGGAACTAGCTTAAATTTCACTACAAAAATTACTTTTATTAGGAAAATTATTTTTTCTTCATTTTGAAACCATCAAGACAGGTTACTTTAACTATTTCAAATAATTTCTGAGTAGAGAAATTCCTCAAAATAAACTATTTTCTTCCAAAAGTTTTACCTTTGAAAAATAAGCTGTTAAAACAACAAAATCTAATTTTAAAAATGTTGACCCGTTCCAATTAACAAAGCTTCAAGCTCTGACAATTTACTTCAACTGAGTATCTTCCAATCTATCAGCACAAGATGATTAATTAGATCAGTTAATTCATTATTGACAAATAAATGAGTTGGTCAGATTATTCTTGCCTATGAAAACTCCTATTTGATTATTTGTTATTTCATATGACGTCTAATACCTAAAATGATTATCAATATAAAGAAAAATATAAAAGTAAATAATGTTGACCGTCTTGCTTTGTCCTGCTAATGTTGAAGCACTTCATTTCAATAAATGTCGAGAAGATTGCTTTTGATGGCTTTCAAACATTTTGTTTCATTGATGTCAAATCATTTGTCATCACTATCATTTTCGTGTGTTTAATTTTGATTATAATATTGCAACCTTCTAATGTCATCAGTATAAAACACATCACCATTACCAAAACAACACAGTTTAAGGATTCTGAATTGAATTTTTTCTGGACATTTCATTCCATTTAAAATTTTTAAATTTTGGCTTTTCTAATTCAGAACAAAAACAAATTTGAAGCGTTGGCATTTTCTGCAATATGAAAAATTCACTTTCCGATCAGTTCTGGTGTTCAATTAAGCCAGTGATTCACATCCAGGATGTTGTGGTACCCTGAGATCCTTTTAAGGGTCCTACAGAATGCCACACATAATATGCCACACTGTTAGGCATGCAAGCACCTGCATATGATTCATATGATTAGCCCCAAGATGTCAAATCCATAGCAACACAAATATTCTGACCTGCTGTGGTCTTTCTGAGATCTCTGCAAACAGGAGAACTGCTGTATTTTGCACAGTCAAAAAAAAAAAAAGAATGAAAGATAAGAGCTGGCATTTTCTAAGAGGTACCTTGAGTCTAAAAAGGTGTAGAACCACTAGATGAATCCAAGAATTAATTTACTTGAATAACTAGAGCCTGATTTCTTTTGTGTACTACCCCTGCTCTACATTACTCTGGGAGCTGTTTGGCATTTCATTCAAATGATGAGAGAATGAGGGAAAATAGATTTAAAAAAAATTAGAACATGAGATGGGGAGTCAGGAAACTGAGTTCTAGTCCCAAACTGTCACTGATTTCCATGAGACACATAATGAAGACTTATCAAGCAATCTTCTCTTTGGCCCCAGTTCCCCAGTTATAAAACAGGGAGAAAAATATTTACTTCACAAGAATGGTTTAACTAGCTTTAGTGGATATAAAGCCCTTCATACACTTAGGAAAAACGGTATTATGTAGTAAGACATTTAAAAAAGAAAGAAAAAAACCCTGCAAATCAAATGTTCGTAAGCTAAGAAATGCCATAAGTGAGGCTGCCTGTGTAACATTAATGTTGCTCCCTTGTGTGTATACATTAGGTAGAGTATCTACATAAGACATTTACTGTGGAGTTGACTAACTGGCTCTGCAGTAAATGTCTCAGCATATACACGTCCAGGGCTATTAGGATGGAGTAATCTAATAAACTCTGGAACGGGTTAGTACTTGCTGTAGTTTTTTACTCTGCAGCAGTGCACATGCAGATGCTGATGCGGCTGGCTGGGCCATGAAGGTGCTTCAGTGCCAGAGCTGCATGCCGGCTAGCCCCACACTAGAGCACCCTCGTGCCCCAGCCAGCCCCTCTGCAGCACACTGAGCTGGACCCGGGCAGCCCCAGACTGGCAGGCTGACCCCTGGAGCCCCCTACCAGCTGGGGCTGCTCTGACCCAACTCAACATCCCGTGGTCCCTGGCACACGTTCAAATGGGTGCACCCAGGACCAAAAAACTCTGGTGCAATAAGTGCTGGAGTTCATTGTTTTGCAGTAATTGCACATGTAGATGTGCCCAGTCTTTACTTAAATAATCACTTATTATTCTTTTTTAGAGGGTTCATGCCTCATTAACTGAATGGGATGGCTGGTGGTCATGGAATGAAACAGGGCTGTGCAGCAAATGAGATTATCTGTAGGATCTCTGTGTGTCATTTGCTCTACAGCAACGGTTCTCAACTTTTTTTTATACCAGGACCCATTTGTAAACATCAATGGTCAGTCCTGACCCAGTGCCCCTCACTCCTGACCTGCTGCCCCCAGGTCCCATCCCCACAGTGTGTGGGGCAGGGAGTGGGTATGTGGGGTGGGTGGGCCCTAAGCAGCCCCTTGCAGGCTGGAACTATGACAGCCTGCAAGGGAAAAGCCACGGTTACCCACATTTTTCTCCTTTAAAGGAGGATCAACAAACTTTAAAAGTGGATTCGTTTTTAAAGTTTGTTCACGACCCTTTCATATAACCTTGCAACCCTTTTTTGAGCTGCAACCCACAGGTTGAGAAATGCTGCTGTAGGGTACAGAGTGAATGAGCAGGGAACTGCAGGGGGAGAAAGGATGGTCTTTTGGATAAGGTTGGTGGCCCACCCCCCGGAGGAACTCAGTTCTGTCCTGTCTTTGCCATGTTCTTCCTATGTAAAACTGAGAAAGTCACTTACCAGAAAGATTTTGGTTTATGATCAGCAACTGTAGGTACCCAGTTTGAAACACGAGGCCTGATATGCAAAAGAACTAAGCATGTAATAATTTTAATGACAGTGAGTAGAATATGCACATGCCCAGCACCTTGAATAATAAAGATGAGCAGGTTGGTAACTAACAGTTTTAATCCTGGTTCCACTAGAGTTCAAAGCCTACAAAGTTCTCTGCCTGTAAAAAGAGGGTGTGATGCTCTTACCTTCTTACAGAAATGAAGTCACTATGTTGGACTGACAATCAAGGACCCAGGAGACACGTATTGAATGAGGATGATCAACGTATTAGTTATTCTATCTCCTGAATATTAAAATTTGAAATTTTGATGCAAGTCAGTAGGGAATTAGACCCCATCTATTTAGTGGAACATGAGTAGCTAGCATGAGCAGTTTAGTAATCCTTTACACTCAGCATAGTGTGTTTCTCTATTGCAGCATTTAGAACAAAGGCCTATATTCAAAGATACTCCCTGTGTCTGAGGAAGAAGGCCAATGTGGTGCCTATCTTCAAGAAAGGGAGGAAAGTGGATCCGGCTAACTATAGGCCCATTAGCCTGACTTCTATCCCGGGGAAGATCTTAGAAAAGTTTATCAAAGAGGCCATCCTTAATGGACTGGCCGACACCAACATCTTAAGGGATAGCCAGCACGGGTTTGTTGCGGGTAGGTCTTGCTTGACCACTCTCATTTCCTTCTATGACCAGGTGACCTATCACCTGGACAAGGGAGAAGAGATTGATGTCATATCTTGACTTCAAAAAAGCCTTTGACCTGGTTTCCCATAATCACCTCTTAGAGAAACTGGCCAATTGTCGCCTTGGGTTCTCCACAATCCACTGGCTGGAAAACTGGCTCCGGGGTCGGACCCAGAGGGTAGTAATTGATGGAAGTCACTCATCGTGGTGTCCTGTGACCAGTGGGGTCCCCCAGGGCTCTGTCCTTGGACCCATACTGTTCAACATCTTCATTAATGATGTGGACACTGGAGTCAGAAGCGGACTGGCCAAGTTCGCTGATGACACCAAACTTTGGGGAAAAGCATCCACACCAGAAGACAGGCGGGTGATCCAGGCTGACCTGGACAGGCTCAGCAAGTGGGCGGATGAGAATCTGATGGTGTTCAACACCGATAAATGCAAGGTTCTCCACCTTGGGAAGAAAAACCCGCAGCATCCTTATAGGCTCAGCAGTGCTATGTTGGCCAACACTATGCAAGAAAGAGACTTGGGGGTCATCATTGACCACAAGATGAACATGAGCCTGCAGTGCGATGCTGCAGCTAGTATCCATAGTTGCTGGCTTGCATCCATAGATGCTTCTCAAGCAAATCCCGGGACGGCATTCTCCCCTTGTACTCGGCCTTGGTGAGGCCGCAGCTGGAGTACTGCGTCCAGTTTTGGGCTCCACAATTCAAAAAGGATGTGGAGAAGCTTGAGAGAGTCCAGAGAAGAGCCACGCGCATGATCAGAGGTCAGGGAAGCAGACCTTACGATGACAGGCTGAGAGCCCTGGGGCTCTTTAGCCTGGAAAAGCGCAGGCTCAGGGATGATCTGATGGCCACCTATAAGTTTATCAGGGGTGACCACCAGTATCTGGGGGAACGTTTATTCACCAGAGCGCCCCAAGGGATGATGACTAGGTCGAATGGTCATAAACTACTACAAGACCGTTTCAGGCTGGACATAAGGAAGAATTTCTTTACTGTCCGAGCCCCCAAGGTCTGGAACAGCCTGCCACCGGAGGTGGTTCAAGTGCCCACATTGAACACCTTCAAGAGCAAACTGGATGCTCATCTTGCTGGGATCCTATGAACCCGGCTGACTTCCTGCCCTTTGGGCAGGGGGCTGGACTCGATGATCTTCCGAGGTCCCTTCCAGCCCTAATGTCTATGAAATCTATGAAACTCAGAATAAAACAACATCAGTCACCATTCACTGTAGAGATGAGCCACACAGATGAGTTCATGGCTGGCATTGGCAGAACTCTTCTATAAACATCCTTGACATGCTGTTGAATGTCAAGCTAATATCCAAGGGTGACAGAATGGGAGCATGGCCTGGAATTCATGATTAGTATGTACTGAAGCAAAGAAAGACCACAGCTTTGACCAAAACATATTGTTCCACAAACCACAGGCATAATTATATTTTGCCATGAATTATGATACAGTTTTGCAGCATCTTTTCAAGTGATTGGGCAGAACTTTCACCCAGCAACAGAAATAAACTGATATTTAAACAGACCCTGCTAAGTTTGGGCCGTCAAAACATATGGCTTCCTTTTTCCTTGAGATCCTATATATTTAACTAAGACATCAGTGTAATGATCCCTAAGCTGTGAGAAGGCAAAATTGGAGGTGGGATAGATTTTTCTTTAACCCCCCCCCCCCCCCCCCCATTATGAAATCACTGAAATAAGAGAAAGGCAAAATGGGTCACAGAACTAGAAAAGGGATACAGAGTTTTTCATTTCTAGATCAACAATTCAAATACTATACAGTTCAGTAATGAGTACTCCTTACTTCTGATTCTTGACACACTGTTGTACCGATATCTAAATCATGGAACCTTCCTTAAAGTGGACCTATCAGGATTTTTTGCTGCTGCTATTAAATTACATAGTGTAGATCTAACAAAGTTCCTCTACTGCAGTGATCACCAACCAGTGGATCTCAATGCACCTCGGATCTTCGAGCCTCTTGGAGTTGATATGAGGCTGGGGTGGGGGGCTGAGTGCCCACATGCATGAACATGCACACCCCAGCTCAGTAGGTCAGTCCATGGGGAAGGGAAAGGGCAGGGGCTAGATCGAGGTCTCCACGGTGAGAGACAGTGCCGCAGAGGCAGGAGCAGGGGTAAGTTGAGTGGGGCCCTGGCCAGGTGGGACTTACCTGCTGGGGAGGTGTGCCCTCAAATAATTTTTTCTCCCTCTGCCTCGATCTGCCCCCCTTCCTCCCCACAGACTTACCCGCTGGGCGGTGGGAGGGGGTGGGGGGTGGCAGCAACACACAGTAAATCTTGGGTTGCTTTTAAATGCCAAAGGTGATCTCCTACTTACAAAGGTTGGAGACCACTTCTCTATTGTATAATGTCTTTTGTTAACTTATAAAAATCTATAGCATATAGTGGAAAAAGCCATCCTGAGCTCAATTGTCACCTATAAAGGTGGTTTTACATTTCAATTGAGCATCAGTATTTTGCACAGGCAGGAGACTCAATCCAAAAAGTTGTTGCTGCAAAGTTAAGAAAAAAAATGAGTTTTAGCTACTGTGCTAACTCTGGTCCTCTTAGCTGGATGAGTTGTTAATTCATGAACCCTTTTTTTTTCTTTCAACTTACTTCCTTTCAGAAATTGGTCCTAATTTGTATTCCTTCCAAATAATCTTTCCATCTACACCTACCCTTACTTCAATGGCTCTCTCATCCCTTGTTTTGTTTTTGTTCATCTTGCTTTGTGCAATTTAGGGACAAAGAACTATAATTCCTTGTATAATTACTCCTACACAGTTTCACAGAATAACTGCATAGCATTATAACTTCAGAACTATGTCCTTATACTGTAAAATACTCAAGGCCAAGAAGTTTAACAATCTCTGTGTGTAGAACATAATGCATTCTTATATAAACAACATGCTCTTCTGGTTTATCACTATGCTATCAACAATCCCTTTCATAACACCCTCAAACTTTTTTTTTAATGACTTTATGTTGAGATTTTGTTTAATAACTCAACCCACACATAAGACTTTCCAGGATATGTTTGACCAGAGAGAACTGGGCTTTGGTGCAGATCTCTGGCTAGTGGAAAGGATAATATTCCCCTTCGTCTAGAAGAGCACAGCCTCTGGAGTTAACACTGGTGTAGACTTCACAAATTCTGGACCCATCTGCCAGGATTTTCAGTCTGATTCTTATAGCAATATATAAGGAATTGACATTTCCTTATATATAGATATAGACAAATAGACATTTCCTACAGAACATATATGCCTGTAGGCTTAGTCATAAATGGTTGACCTCAAAATGGATCTCCTGAGCTTTGGAGAGGAAGCCAATTGCTCTGCTTATAGGTAGGGGGATATTTTACTTCAACCCTGCTGATATAAGTATGCTACTGCAGTACAGTTATCCCATCTTGCTAGGAGTGATGAGGCATGGAGCTGAATAAAGAAGGCATGTTTTCCTAATCTCAGTACTTTGAATTTTGGCAAACTGATGCTCTTCACAATTTCAGACTCTGACTATAAGTCCTGACATCACTTGTGACATAAGAGTTTGTTAAGCTCTGAGACTGGCCTTAATACTTAAGCAGTAGGGAGGAGGATATGCCAGAGGTTTTAGGATTCTAGCCATCAGCATAAAGGGCCTGAGGGTCTTGTCTGGGCTGTTTACGCATGTTGGTAGTTACAGGAATGACTCTCATACAGCATTTATACAGCATTTCATATCCCTATGTCATGAAAATACATTACTATTAGTCACTATACATCAATAAGGTCGCAATAGTCCTTTCTGCTACAGTGTTGGCATTTTTTTTAAAAGAGCCTCTTTGAAGCTTTTATTGGTGCAGATTTTTACCACTCCAGTATAAACAATCCATGCTACTGATATATTTTAGCATCTTTGTCTCAATAATAGGGAAGAGGATGGAGGTAATACAAACAATTCCCCACTCCCCCTGCCAACGTTGATGTGCTATATCTCTGCAGGAAGATGGGCAAGGAAGCTCAATTCTAAGTGTCCTTTTGTCTGAAGATCTTCAACTCCCCAAAATTATAAACTAAATGATGTGAATGATGAAAAAGCAAAAGTGTAAGCTAGACAATGTAGCCCTTGTGCACTGTTGCCTATTCTTGCTATAGGGAATAGGCAACTTGGTTTCTGTTGCAGATGATCTGTGATGTTCCTTCTATGCTTTATTATGAAGCTGATAAATGACTTGCCAGAAACATGGTGAAAGCTTTTTGAATTCATTGTGCAATGGAAAACAAATTAGAAACTTAACTTGTTGCATGAGGGATCACCCTTCACAGCATGGCCTTTACAATGTGAAACTGATTACTACAGGAAAGATTTATGATGTTTACAGTCAAGAATTCAGGGTCAGTTTGACCAAATTCATGTAACATTAGACCTCAGGCTTGTCTGACACTAAATAGAATGATGACTTCAACAAATTTAAAGATAAATATGATACATTTTTCTACTGAATCATTTGGCTACATGATGGGGATTAGGGGTTAAATGAATCATCTAGATTCAAGTATTTGTTTTCAGGGGTTTTTTTTAATAAACAAAGCACACAAGACTGGGTCCCAGAAAAATGTGTTTCAACTTTTGCAGTTAAATTTACATTAATCCAATAGAGAGTTAAACTCTTGAACTGTCCAATTATTTGTATGCAACCACATAAGCTATAACCAAAATATGAAGTACTGAACTATAAATACTCATGAAAATATAGTCATGAGGTTGGGCTTATTCTCTACCACTAAAAGGGACCTGGTAATATTAGTACAATTACAGTAATTCTCAAATTTGACTTATGAGATCTGTTTATATTTGTGAAAAACCTGGTTTGCTTGTCAGAACAGAAACACTGCATGAAGTGATCTTTTAAAACCAAGTAGTTGCTTTTTCAGTAGTGAAATGTTATCCCATTTTTAAATGCAAGATTGACTGCATGATTTTCTACTCTAGTAAAATACCAACAATGTTTGCCAACCTATTTAATACCTATTTGGTAGCCCTCTGCTATCTGCATTGTACAGATGGGGCAATCCCTGTTAAGGAAAACACTTTAACCTCCCTGGACATTCCATCCCTGACCTCAAAGTAGTAGCTGTTCTTAAACAACAACACTGGGAAAAACAACTTGAACGTGAAATTGTGGAGAAAGAAATCATCCACAGACTGCATTGTTTTCAGTATGGTCTCAGCAGAGATTCTGGATTCTTAACCCATTATTTGGACTAGCTTTTATAACCTGCTCTCTCCTCCTTCCTCCTCCTTTCCCTGTAATTTTTATTTCAATGACTTTATTCCTCTCTATTTAGTACCCCTTCTCTCTGCAAGACCATTCGTAGCATCTTATGAAAAAGCCTGTAGCCTACGAAAGCTCATCCCCCTCTGAATGAGTTACTCTATAATATGCCACCCTGCCCTGCTTTCTGCCTAACAAAATTTAAGAATAGGGTTAAAGAACTTTGCTGAATTGGAGGCTATCAACCTAACTGTGTAAGATATTAAATATATCCCACATCTCCCAGCAACACATTCCCCTCCTTGCATGAAAAATATTAATTAAAATATTAGCACAGTTAACTGGGGTCACAACTATACTTTCAACAGTATGAAGAAACAATCAGTAAAGACTTAGATGCTGGGATTAGAAGCAGATAACTTCAAAGAAGAGCGAATTCACCCTTGCCAAATCTATGTTGTAATTTCCGAATATAATGCCTCAGCTTGCTACTCTTAACACAAAGAGACACCTCCGAGTCTGCAATATTGTGAATTTTGCCAAACTAGCCTCTGTTATCTTTACTTAACAGCAATGCAAGAAAGGGAATCTATTTGAGAGTGAAGAGCTGCTGCATAGCTAATCCAATGTAATTAACTATGTGTCTAATAACATTTCCCCTTTAAAATATAATTTACAATGTTTTTCTTGGAAAACACTTGCTCATAGGTTCAGCAGCAGCCTGGCCATGACCCGAGCTTTTCCTGTAACCTTGCCAGGAAATGATACCCTGTAAGTAAAGTCACATTTTTGAAAAGTGCTTCCTCAAACACATGTATACACCCTTCCCCCCCATCAAAAAACCAACAAAAGGGAAAATGCAATGGGGTTGGTGCCCCTAAAGTCCATAGGTGGATCTTGAAAATCTACCTTCTGTCTACAGCCTAGCAAATAACAATGGCACACAATGGTCAGCAGTACTTTAAGAAACTTCATTTTTTCCTAGGCAAATCAAGTCTGTGGGATCTGTTTTTCATGTTACACAGTTCTGACAAGTTTGGCAGTTCTGACAAGTCAGGGTTGACATGGCAGAAAGAAAAAGTTGGTGTTAAGGCACTAGGGTTGCTAAGCGCAAACCTATGCCTGAGAGCAAGATAGAGAAGCCCAAGGACTGATTTAACTTGGGCAAACTTCAGCTGAAACCTAAACATAAGGACACCAAAGAACCAAGTTCCCATTTCCTGGGCGGACGGTGGTAAAAATGGTAACTTCCAGCTCCACACTACAACACAACAAGAATTCTTCTTGGACTGGTCAAACACCAGGAACATACTGATAAAGTAAATCAATAAGGGAGACTTTATCAATATTGGTCAGATAAATTGGTAAGAATTTGAGGAGACCCATTCTGTTTACATACTAGTAGAGCTAGCTGGGTGTGAGGGGAGTATGTTGGATCCCTTGAAGGAATGCACTCCCCATGAAGATTATGGCTAGGGACAGAAGTTACACTTAAACCAGTTTAAATCATCAGAAACTGGTTTAAACCTGTAACAGAATAGAAGTTTAGTGTACATAAACCCATTTCAAAATGGCTGAAACTGGTCTAAGATAAACCTGGTTGTATGTAGTATCAGGCTAAGCTTACTGAAAGTTACTGCTGGCTGCTACTGTTGAAAATCCCAGAGGCACCTGGAAGCAGGAAGCGGAAGTGATAAACAATGCTACAGAGTCCTGCTTCTGTGATCCTGCACTGCAAACTCCAGAGACCTTGGGGGCAGCAGAAAGAAGTAGTGAACACAGCTTATACTGGTTACATGACAGAAAGGTGTGCTCTAGTGCCTCCTGGCTTTTGGCCTAAGCCACTGCATGTATGTGGCTGCATTTCCTGAATAAAAACTGAATGCATGTCCAGTTGTTTCTCAGTTTAATCTCTGCACCTTAGACTAACCTGCAAAGACTGAACTGATTCAGTCTTAGGCTTTTTGACTGTCTGTAGTTAGCCTATTACAGAGCTTCAAGAATCTCTTCCTGAAGTAGGGGTACAGGTTTTAGCTGTGTTGCTCTACAAGCAAAAAATATGCAGAACTCTTGGCAGAGGTGATATCTTTTATTAGACAAATTAAATATTTCAAAGAGAAAAAATCTTTATTTGCAATGTTTTAGGCTCACTCACCCTTCCTCAGGCAAAGGAAAATACACAGATTGTAAACATTTCTCCCAAGTAGAAATGAAACCTCATATTGCAAAGGAGACTACCTCTGCCAAGGGTTCTGCATATTTTTTGCCTGTACACCAACACGGCTAAAACCCGTATCATGAAACATGCAGTATATCACAATTAGCTGCTTTGAAATGAAAGCTTCATAATTTTTACAAAAAAGAAGCAAAAATCCAACACACAGAGACCTAGAGAATTCCACCCCTGCTCCAGCCAGCCTTTTGTTTGACCTGAATTTGCATACCTGGAAAACAAGCTCCACACTACATAACTGCCTCAGCCAAGAGATTCATTTCATCAATCTCTCTCCTGTGCAGCAGAAAACATCTCACTATGAAGGAAGAAAAAATGCAACACCTAGCTTGCCATTAGATAACTCAGAGGTAAACAGACTGCTTGAATTTGTATTTAAGCCAAATTTGTGCAAAATGAACTTTTCTACCCAGTGGAACCTATAGCATCTTTTTATTCTCCTGTGCAATATGATGTTTCATTTCTACCTGGGAGAAATGTTACAATCTGTGCATTCTCCTTTGCCTGAGGAAGGGTGAGTGAGCCTGAAAGCTGGCAAATAAAGACTTTTTATTAGAAATATTTAGTTGATCTAATAAAAGATATCACTGAAGTAGGACACTTTCTTACTGCTCCCTCTGGCAGAAGCTGTTATGCATTGCCTGTGAGTTCAAGCCATGCACAATCAGGACAATCTACCCCTCTGTGTATTCACAGTCCTATCTCTTAACATTGGTTACCTAAATAAATGTTTACAACCTTTTACTCCCAACTAGTACTGCAGAGCCAAATAATCTACAAAAGATTAAACTGAATTCTATTCTATGCCTTCACCAGCAATTTTAACCAAGATCCTACTCTCATTTATCAGCCAGAAATAACAACATAGCTTGACATACAGATCTCAAAATGAGTTGGCAGAGCAAACTAATCTGATTATAAATCAAGTTAATTTGATCTAGAGTCAGCAAGACAAAGGCATGGAGCCTCATGATACCATTTTGAAAGTCAATGTTGGTGTACAGTGAATTTTATTATTCTCAATAGAATCCCTAAGTAGTGTGTAAGTATTATCTCTTCATAACAAGTAAAGCACAGAGGAAATAAGGTAAAGGTATATTGGCAGCTAGATACTAAACAACCATTGATTTTCAATGAAAGATGGTCCTCTTGATGCCCTTTCTATTCTGAAAACCTCTGCCCTCTGAAGCAACTTCCATAAAGGCTGCCAGAAGCAGCCCAGGTCTCTTGTCTCCCAATACTGTCCTTTTAATCACAAAACCTTCCCCAGCTCCTTTAGGAAAGCTTGAAAAAGTTCTTATCACTGTGTGTTATTTGAGATGTACTTTGTGTTTGTATGTCTCAGGCTTTTATTTAATGAAACTGGTGTCCCAATGAAACTAGTTTTAATCCAGCTGTTGTAATGGATGGAAAGAATTATTGTTTTTACCACAGAATACCAAAGTCATACTCAGTTCTTGGACAGGTTATCAGATCAACTGCTGGTGGATACTTGCACATGTTAAAAACCCCCACCACTTGGCATATTTTCAGCAACGCTGTCAGACTTTGGTCTACAAAGAAGCTCATAAACAATTCATTCAAATTTAAAATATTCCTACTAGATAGTAGTCCCTACAGCCTGGAAAAGCATATTATACTTAAATGTTTCCATAAGGCAGTAGTGCTATCAAGTTCTACTTGTTATAACATTTTTCCAGCATACTCAGAGCTAAATAGTTTAATAGCATGAGTTAAAAAAAAGTTCCAGCTTCAATTAAAGTGTGACCACAAAAAGAATACATTCAATCCATGTCATATAAGAGAATCTTTATTTTAAAATACTATATGTGGAAAAAGGAAATTGCAGATTCAAACTTGTCTGCTGTATTTTGAAGTGATTTTTTGAAAGAATATATTGCATTATTTATATATTGAGCATTAGGGGCTCCTATACACATGCAGTGAGGCTGCTCCAATGTGCTGTAATTACAGCGTGTCAGAGCAGACTCGATTAATCGAGTCTACTGGAGCGTGGTAATTACTTACCACAGCAGACCCCAGCATCTTGTGTATTAGCATTCCTCCACTGAAAAATGGCGGCTGGGGTGTTTCATTAAAGCTTGCTTCAGCACAAGGATGCTGATACACAAGATGCTCTGAGTATCAGAGCATCTTGGAGCCGTTCTAATTAAAGCAGCCTCCCTCCCCCTCTCCCCAGAAAACATGTATAATGCCCTAGATGAGTACAGAACAAAAACCAAAAAACCCTCTCTCAGCTTAGATGAGTTCCTTACTATTTGATTCTCTTTTCCATGAAATAAAATGACCTGAAATACATTTAAAATCCATTGTAAATGTAAAAGATGTGAATTTCTCTTCCCAATATGTAAATGTATTTCCTAGGTTATTCAGTCCTAGAAAGGTGGACTGTTGGGAACTAACAAAACAAAATTTCAGATATCCACCATAATGCTTTCAGGTTGAAAATTTTGTAAACAAATCTCCTCTTTTGTTCTGTTTTTAACCTCATATTAACAAAACTTAGTAAGGAATGCAAATTCTAACATTTCAGAGCCTTCAGATCATGTCAAGTTATTTTTCTCCAAAATTAAACTCCAGTTGATAATACAGTGTCAATAAATGTTGCAGGGGGGCAGGTGGCATAGCAAAACTACTAGAGGAGATATAAGATGCATCTCTTCATTCCTTCAGTGAACTGGAGATCAGTGTTGCTCTTTGAAGCCTTCTTTCCCTGTTTTGAATCAAAGCAGCCTTAAGGTTGCCCAGGTTGCCCTAAGATTATGTCAGGCTTCAATGCCCCAAAGGTGTCAAAGTGCAGGCTAAGATACACGTGGTCATATTCTGCACCACCCCCTTTCCTCTGAATGAGGCAGAAGAAGGGAGTGGTAGAAGAGATCAATGCTAGTTCTGGGTTAGAGGACAGCCCTTGACTAGATGATTATATTTGGTCTTATTAAGTAGACTTTAAGTAGACCAACAGCATAGCCAAAACTAGCTGGGCCTCACTGCCTTAAAGAATCCAGTTACGAGTCACCAAGGGACAAACTCAGGTTCATGAACAAATTTCAGTGCCATCTGACAGGGAACCAAATAATTTCCTACCGCACTGGAATAGAACAATACTGATATGTTTCCCAGAACCACTCATGTTACGAAATAGACAATATGATGATGATATGCCAGCTTTAATATATGCCTAGGCCTTTGCATATAAAATGTTCTTAGGACTAGCTTGTCGGCCTGTCCACCATACTGAGAATATTGCATAGGATGGCTTCTATGTTAGCAAAATCAACCTCACTTCAATTGAAAAAAAAATAAAGTGTAATTAATTTTATGATCTTTCCCCAGGAAAATCTGAAGAAAGAAAAGTGACATTTAAATTATTATTTTTTCTAAAGGGCACATTTTTTCCAAAAACTAATCTGAATGTTCATTTCCAGAACTTTCAGTGAGCAATTAGTGCCACTGACCGATAGTGGGAAACACCCTGATAGAATGAGTTGAACTATTCACCATCATTTTTCCCATGACTTTATTTCAGCCTATGACTTTAAAGTTTGCACTTTACTGGGAAAAGGATTTTATATCCAAAACACTAACAAACAGAAAACTTCCAACAAGTCTAAAAGGAACTCCATTCAAGTTTGTTTTGCTAGTCACCATCATGAATTCCTGACTCCAGATTACTCAATAAAACAGCAAATAAAAGAATATTTACAGCTTTCAGGTACAGCAAGAAGTTTTAGTCCAAATGGTTAATGCTTCTGTGTGAACAGAGGCAACTGTACTAAATACAAGCCCTATTTCTGCCGAACTGTTAAGCACATGAAGCTGTACTATTTGGCTGTACATCAAGAACATCTGCCTGAAAAGTAAAAACAACACAAACTGTATCTAGTTACAATCTGGAGGAGGTACATTGAGCACACAATACAGATTTTTTTCTTTACACCAAATGAAAACTTTGTACTGCCAAGCTCAGGCTACAGTGCCTTTAACATTCACCCATCATATGTCCAACGCAGACTGAACAAATGAACACATCCACAATCAAAAGACCAATTGTTTCTGCTATTTTTTTCCAGTTCTTCCCCCAAACCTGCCAGCAACTCCTCTGTTCTATATGAATTGGACCTCAGGTGGGCAGTTCTCATCCATTCCTTAATCTCAACCTGAGGCAGGGTAGGTCACTCAACAAAGTTAGCAGCTTGACAGACAGGACTTAAAACACAATGTTTTAATTAAATCTGAATATACTGAGTATAATTCTTGCTGGGTATTATCTTTTGCTGGATAACATTTTGCTTGGCCTGATTAATTTGATCGGTGTGTTTCAAACCAATTAACTAGTGTTAACACTCAACATTCTTGTGGACCACTACACACACTTACCATCACATTTTTAATTGGGCAACTGGACAATCATTTTGTCAATAAGGTGTGAGTAATGTTGAACCCTAGATTACTGACCTAATAAAGCAAACACTTATTGATAACAACCCAGTCCTTGTTCGCTATAGTGGACATAGCGCCGACAGAAGAAATAATTGCCATCCTAAGCAAGGAAAGTGAACTTTGTACTGTTTGGTCTGTTGCTCTGGTAAGCAACAGTCCTCAGATCAAAAGTACAGTTTGAGAAATCGGTAACTGATCATCAAAAATATGTCCTGAAGCAGAATATAACTCTCAGCAAAAGATGAGACTAAGGCTTCAGGTACAAGTGAACCACTGAGGTCCTTCTATGCAGCAGCAATCTCAAAATGAGACTTCAAAGCTGTGCTTTTAAGACCAGATTCCAAAAAATAAATAAATTAGGTACCAAAATAACTGGGGGGGGGGGGGGGGAGGTTTGTTTTAGTTTGATCTGGCTGTTACAGTTTGGAGTTATCTAGTTATGCCAGAGCATTAAAATGTACAAACCATGAACAAGTGTAACTACATGTGTGATGTATCTTTCATGTAAGCCCAGGCAGTGTGCTCCCTGCTCTAGGTATAAATCAACTAAACTAACCCTGACTTAAAAGAAAGCTATCATCACCACAAAGTGAAACAAGTCAGCATTCTAAAGGACACTGGCTACAAAGAATGCCTATCAGATCTGCAGAGAAAAAAGTTAAACTGATCTATATCAGGAGCAGCCAAACTGTGTGAGTGTCACAAGCAGCATGGGCAGCCTCTAGGGCTAAGTACAGATAGTCAAGAAGCCAGAGGCTGAATCAATTCAATCTTTGCAGCCTATGCTGTGTAGACTGAACCAATAAGCAAGTGAACAGACATTCACTTGGATTCCAGAAACACAGCCCATGCCTAGGGAAGCGACCGGAAGCAAAGGGATGCTAGAGCCCACCTTCCTGCTTGGCTGAAGCAAACTGCTTGGACCAAGTCTAGCCTGCCCATGCTGCAAGGTGGGGTTTGTAGGGGAGGTCCAAAGCATCCTGGGATGCTGGGGGACTGTGAGTTAACTTGAATCTGGAGGGGATCTGGGACAGAAGTTCAATAAACCAATTTAAACTAAATCAGTGAAGTTTTATATGACATCCATCCAGATTTATCTTGAACCTAGGAACAGTGACCAATCACTACTTATATCCAGAGGGTTCATAAATATGTGAGATTCAGTGGTCAGATCTAAACACATTAAGTACTCCATCCAGAGAGCCAGACAAAGGTGACAAGCATTCTGACTGATCCTCTTCTTCCATACAGAACAAAAACCATTTGAATTTTGCCCAAAATAACCCAGTTAAAAGAATTTAAAGATTTCTGAAGACATCCTTCCATATTGAACAAAGGACAATATGCCTGCAAACACTCCATGTTGTTGAAAAGAAAAGGAAATTTGCATCTTTAAAGCACAGTGATACTTTGACACTACTGTGCTATCGTTCTTGCACTGCTTAACTGATGCCAGCTGCATGTGAATGAGCTGAAACTACATTTCAAAGATCTACACCCTTCAAGTTGGTGGTGTTCATGATCAAGATCCAAATTTTGCAACTTGAGGTTACTGCTAATTAAAATTAAAATTGATTGGGTTCTAGAAGAAGATAAATACATAACTTAAAAACATACTCCTGAGTTAACAGCAGACTCTGCATGCCGAAGTTTCTGCCTGGAGCAAATTTCTATGGTCAAGTTATAAAGCTATGAAAATTAAGGTTTTGTAATGAAAATACTAACAGATGATTAACTATAGCAGTAGTAGCAGGTATCATTATAATAAATGTCATCTTGATCAAATACAGGCTCACACATCTTCTGAACCTACTGTGCTTTTACTGCACTGTTGTCGTTTTTCCTCTAAATGGCAATTTGTAACACCGACTCAATGACCTCTGAAGGTCCCTTCCAGCCCTATTTCACTATGATTCTTATCACTACCACCCTGACTGGCTTACAATTAATATTTTCCAGCATACATTCAGTCATGCACTTCTACCAGGATAAATGATTCTCCCATGGTCTAGCTGGTCTAGCTGCAATAGCAATCTGAACCAACCTCGCTTTCCTTCAAAAGATAATGCAATTAAAAGTGGCACTAAGCGTGGGCACAGAAATCAAACAAAGTACAATGACCTGGTTGAAACAATGAAGAAAAAACACAGAGAAAACAGCAGCTTGTGAGGTTCAGCCAAAGATACATTTCAGGCTGTAGAGTGTAACCTTTTTATAAGGCTAATTCTAGAAGACAAAGCTTTTCATTTCATATTGTGACACATTATTTATGATGCAGTGGAGAACCAAAGGGAATGAAAATGAGGCAGCACAACCTTGAAGGCTATCCAGAGATGCAAGGAAGCTTCTAATTAAGATGAGCCATTACAGCCAATGGTTGGGTTGTATCACAGGGGACATGCTACTGTGCTGCCCTCTCCCTCTCCCCGCAATGGCTCTCATCAGCCTGATATTCTCCCCACACAGCTTGCCAGAAGTTTCCTCTTCATCCTTTTCAGGGAAAAGTCTTAATATCAACAGTACCTCTGCCTGGTCATTGGTGGTAGGACTGACATGCACATGTATGTCAGGGAAATGCCATACAATACAAAAAACCAACATAAACTACAGTCAACATAAACTAAAGGTGGGATTTTCAAAAACATTAAGCACTGGGCCTACTTTTGAATTCAAGCTGAAACTTCAATGTCAGCACTAAGCAATTTCTACAATTCTTACTTTTGCTTTTAGGGGTTTTTTTTGAGTTTTTACATTTTCCCCCATGTTTTACCTTCTCTCTTTCCTCTTTCTTGCCATATCACCCTCTTTCCCTTGATATCTCCTGTGAGTACAAACTTGAGTCATTTATAGAGGAGATTTTTCACAACCGAAACAGCTACCTTATGCTGTGACTGGTTCTATACGAATTGGAGTACTTGAAGATTGAGTTCTCTAGCCTATCTATTATTTATAAATATGAATCTATTATTTATAGATGGATCCTATCTATTATTTATAAATATGAACTCAAAGGTTCATATTTATTATTGGCCCTCTTTTGGCTACAAGGTACCTGCTGTTTGTCTTACTAATACATTCCAATGAATTGGTGCACCTGTGCAATGCATAGCTAGAGGCAGGGTAGAAGAAGAAAAGAACATAAGTATATAATAAATGAAATGATGATTAAAATTTCCGACCAGCTTAAATATCTCCCCATTCTTGTTTTTGAAACCTTCCTTGCCATTCCTCCTGCTTACCCCAACAGACCCCAACACTGCATGGAATTTTTAATACAACTCTCCACCCAAAAGCAAGTCATTTCCTTTTCCTATTAAAATTATGCTGGACTTGCATATAGACATTCAGAGGCATACTTTTGCCACTAACACTATTGTTTTCCTGTTTAAAATCACTCGCTGTAAACTTTTAAAGCCAATAGTTATGCTAGTGCAAGACACAAACCAGGAAGACCTGCTTCTCTAGTCTATGTAAGTGGTACTGAGCGCAGGACCAGAAAGGAGAGTATAGCACAACTGGGTTTGTGTCATTTTTGGGTAGGGATATAGATAGGTATTTCTGGAGTCATTTTAAAAGGTGAGCATTTCAAAAGGCAGCAGCTGTTACGTTCTAACTGTCTCTTAGTTGGAGACCCTGAGACTGATAAAAATAGAGTAAAACCACTCCAGCTTTGGTACTAGATGAACAACAGGGCTGAGCTATTGATTGCTGTGGGAAGCGTGTAATTTTATTATTGTTCTGCGACTTCTGTGATGTTTCAGAAATAAATAGGAAAAATTAATCACCAGGTTCAGATTTTTATTTAAAAAAAATAAAACTTTAAAAAGCTGTGGGGGTTGCATTCATTTAACTGTACAGTCATTATACCTGCAGATACCTGAATGGTATATCACTTACAAAAGAGACACAAATTGTTTAGCATGTCTCCTGGAGGTCAGCCTAGAAGTAATAGTCTGAAATTCGGCAAGGCTACATTTAAATTAGATAGAACAGAAAATTTCCTAACAGTGAATCTATTAGGCTGCAGAACAGCCTCTCAAGAGATGCATTATCACTTGAGTCAGACAAAGCTGGACAGTACAAAGCGGTGGAGAAAACACTATAGAATATAATCTGGCATTGGCAAAAGTATAGAGATGATATAACAGGTCTTTACCATCTCTGGTTTCTACAGTGTGTGGAATTATTTTTTAATGTGACTGCATGATAGCACATTAAAATAAAATGCTACTGGTCTCCCACACACATGGGCTACAGATTCCTCCCTTTTAGATTTCTGCAGTGTTCTTACCATATTTAAAAGTGCAGTTTAAGACAGCCAACAGGTGCAGAGGCTTTCTGCTGGTCCTTGGTACCACCCCTTTCAAAGTCTCTGCACCCTGGAGTGCACTGGGCCCTGCAAAGCATGCACACTTTGAACTTTTCAACAAGTCTTAACGCCAACTGTGCCTCTGCTTGGTCCCTTGTAGTGAGATTAACGCAAGTATGTGCGACAGGAAAAGCAGCTTTGATTTACTTGTTTCCAATTCAGTGTTCAGGGCCCTATTTCTCCATGCCACAGATTGCAGGCCAGCAGTATGTTAGCTCAGACTAATCATTTAAAAAGACAATGATTTTACACAATACTGACTGAGGGAGATTTTAGGGGAGGATCTCAAGAAAGCACGTCATTTAAACACAAATTGTGGGTTCCCCCCACAACAATAAAAACCACAAACAAAACCAACCAAACTGGTTTCTCTTCTAAATGAAAAATACTCTTAATTTCTACTAACTCAGATAAATAATACCTATCAGGCGCCCAGCATTTCCCAAATTTAGTACAAATATTAACTCTAATCAATAGGACTCCAGTTCAACAAAACACTTAAGCATTTGCCTAATTTTAAGCACATGCCAATGTCATTGGCTTCAAAAATTTGCTGAAGTAGTTTGTTGAGTAGTGATAGGACTACTCATGTGCTTAAAGTTAATCATGTGTTTACGTGCTTCGCAGAAGGCGGCCTTAGTTACATAGCTCTCCATTGATGTTAAAGGAAAGTTACAAATACCAAAATCTGTATGTACCTTTTTGGAAATGTGCTGGTAAGAGGACCCAGATGCTTAATCATAACCAGAAGCTACATAAAGATCCCATGAAGAAATTCTCCCCAAAACTACTGTAATGAACAAGAATGTGTACGTAAGCAAGACTGATATATGACTACGAAGAGAAGTCGTTCCACAATAGATAAGAAGATTATTTTTATTTGTTTAAGACATATTGTTTTGCTCACAAGAGCAGCTTTACATAAGGTTATAATGCTGTCATGGAGCCACAGGTGACTCATTGACTATTTCTAACCAGAGGAAAAAAAAAAGTAGATCAGGCACATTTCTCTGCCTGAAGCTATAAGATCCGATTCTATTACAAAACAAATGGTAAACATCAAACATCATTCGTCAAAGTGTTCAGTAAAATACCCCTGGGCAGTTTTTGTCTTTGCCTCCAGCTTTTTCCAGGGGTTTAATACCTTTTGATGGATTTTACAATATTTTTCATTATCAAGACTTGAAAGGATAATAAAAGGGGGTATTCTCCTTAATGTTCAATAGCCAAGGGTAAAAATCATAATTCCCTACTCATGAGACTTGCCTCCAATAATCTTTAAGAATGCATTTTAAATCAAATTTCTATTAAAGGGTCACTTACCTACAAAAAGTCCAAAATATGTTTTCAAATTATTGATTTTACACCTTAAATTCTTAAAATGTAAAGAGTAAAATAGATTTCATAGACTTCAGGACTGGAAGGGACCTCGGAAGATCATCGAGTCCAGCCCCCTGCCCCAGCGGCAGGAAGTCAGCTGGGGCCAAAGGATCCCAGCAAGATAAGCGTCCAGACATTTCTTAAAAGAGTCCAGAGTAGGTGCCTGCACCACCTATGTAGGGAGTCTATTCCAGACCTTGGAGGCTCAGACAGTAAAGAAGTTTTTCCTTATATCCAGCCTAAAATGGTCTTGGAGGAGTTGTTGGACCTTATCATCCCTTGGGGTGTTCTGGTGAACAGGCATTCCTGGAGATCCTGATGCACACACCTTATATACTTATAGGCTGCCACCAGGTCACCCCTGAGCCTGCGCTTTTCCAGGCTGAAGAGTCCCATGACTGCAAAATAAAGTGAATTAATATTGACAATTTATGTTATTTACATTTTGTACCAGGTACAAGATAGACAGTGAAGCTGGACAGCTCTGATTAAAGTCAATTCTATGTCTTCTTTCTCATACACTAGCAAACTGTTATGCTGCTTGAAGCACAGAAAGAAAAACTCAACTTGTGAGTGATATTCAAATGTAAAAATGTACGATTTTAACAAATTCACTGAAATGGGAATGTATCTATTAAAAATGATTTCATAGGCATCATTTTAAATGAGACCAATTCTAAACACTATGCCTAATGGCATCAACAGACTTACTGAGAATAAAGACATAAAAATCTTGAAGTACATTTCTGTTTTTATATCAATCTCTCTACAATGCCAAGTTGCTAAGCACTTTAGTATATGTTTAATTTAAGTTAAGTACATGCTTACAGTTTTATTGAAGTGGGGTCTACACTGTTTTCCTTATTCCACATGCTTCATATCACATATCACAATGTGCTGTAAGGTAGAATCACTGATTCAGCAACAAGAATCTGTTGCAGGGGTTTTAAATGTCCTCAGGAGAGTACGTAAAGCTTTTTTCTTAAGGACAGTATCTTCATATCCAGCTTTTCTCAGCCTGGTTTATTCAGAAATGCATCCATCAGTCACCTGCACTCCTTCCCAGCTAATCACAAACCCTTTCTTCTAGCAGCTGTATTCATTATTTAATGACAGCTGCTGGGCTGCCTTCTGGTATGTTCAATTTCATAATAGATTATTACAGATTAGGGCCTGGGGAGTAAGATTTCATTTCAACCCACGGTCCTAAAATGATATCTACAACCCCATATTAGCATACACACAGCCTCTCTTTAGAGAACTGTCACCTTTTTCCAGTTATATGAAGCATAGTAGAAGCAAACAACAGCACAAAGCCTAGAAACAAAACAGTGCAGTGAATGAAATCTAGGTTCCATTTAAGTCAGTGGCAACAAATTCCACTGACTTCATCAGGGCCAGAATTTTAATCACATTTTGACTCCTCTACTCTCCAATCAAATAAAAGATTTTAAATACTGAGAAAATATAAAATGAATATATTTCACCAGACTGTAACTGCCATTTTTGTATGGTAAACCAAGGCTCATCCATATTAGGGGTAAGCACCACCCAGCATGGGTTCCACATGGTGGCACACAAAGTCATTTTGCTTGGCATGTGTGCCTCAGGGTGAACGGTAGCCATGGGGTGGGGGCTGGACTGCCACATCAAGGATCAGGCTCCTTGCAGTTCGCCGCTTCTCCACCCCTGGCATGTCAACATCTTACAGGTCAAGGTTGTGGGTATTTTTGGCACTCTGCCTAAAAACGTTGCCAACCCCCAATTACAGTCTCTGGAATGAGCTCTAGGAGCATCGAAATAAGCCCTTCCCCACTTATGCTCCCTCTTCATGTGCCAAAGCTTGCAAATTAGGCAGAGTATGTGGCTTGGGTGCATGCCTAAGTGGCACATAGCACATGCCAGAGCACTGGGCTCAGGCTCTCCTGAACAGAAGAGCAAGGTGACATATGCTCAAAACTGCTCAGACACATGTCCCAGCTATCTTCTCTACCTAGTATGAGGGTTGGGCTTGAGCAGCGTGGGCAGGACTTCTCTGGAGGTTCTCATAGGCTTGCTGAATAGCCCATCCAGAGAGACCCTAAAACTGACCATTTTTGCAGCAGCAAACAAACACTTCTCAGAGTTGGTTGTACTCCCTCTGGGACCAATAATAATTTCAAAGAAAAAATCCTGGTAAACAAAATTGCAGTCCTGCTTTCTCCTGCCTCCCACCCATGCTCCGTTAGAAAGGTGGGGAAACAAATATGGATTATGTTACAAATGAAAACAGATCTGGTAAATCTTGTCCAAGCCTCCAGCTGCCATGTGTCTGTCATCTTCATAAAACCACAATGTAGTTTGTCACTGTTTGGCACAACTGAACGGCTAGGGAGAGGTCAAGGACTGCAATACGCAGGTTACTACTGAGACACATTAGCAGAGCTTGGAGTGGGAGACTGCCAGCAACATGCTTCCCTGAACATCTAGTAAATTAAATTAAATTGATGGAACAGAAACAAATAAAGTTGGGGGGGGGGGGAAGAAAAAGAAAAAGAAGGTGGAGAAATATATTTGCCAACTAGGAAGGAAAATGCTGTTTCAAATCCATCTTTGTTATTTTTCAAGCTTCTTTTAGTATGAATCATTAATGTGGGATATTTAAAAAGCTTTTAAAACTATGTGAAAAACATTTTAAACTAAATGTAACACTTGCAAATTTAATTTATTTTGCCAGACCTGCATTTTCATGCAATGACAACTATCCTACATCTTACAAGAAACCACTGATTTACCATCAATGTTTACATATGGAATACTTTCCCTAGGAACTTCAGAGATAATTGTATATTAAATATGGGTAATGTAGCAGGCATGATCCCATCGCTAAATTATACAGTGTTTTCCTGGCAGTTGCCAACACTCACAGAACACTAGAGATTAGAGAGGTTAGCAACCAAGTTTAGAAGTGTCATTTGTAATTAAACACATACATATTTGGGGATGTAAAAACATCTCAGCTATGGCTTAAGTTTATTTTGAATCCCAAATGGTGGAATGAAGTACAAATTAACTTTTCCTTCTGAAATTAATAACAAAAAAAAATAAGATCCCCTTTTTAAACTCCCATACGAAAATTTACTATTTGTAACATGCCTGTTTTGAAGAGCAACCAAAGAAAGGCTATATGAAATGATTACCAGAAGGACTTAACACTTTATAAAGGAAGCCTCTACAATTTCTGTAATAATTTTCCTTGGAAAAGGAAAGTTATCTGGTGCAAAGGTTGATATGTAAGCCCTTTTTAGTTTGATTTCACAGATAATGTTACTATTGCTGAGCCAAAAAAAGGCAAAAGCTCATGGCAAGGGACAGAGCAAAGGGTGCATGTGTGCATGTGCACACACATACAAATGCAAACACAGACACACAAAATTAATCATGTAGCATTGACACATCGACTCACAATCAAACACCCTTCACATCCATCCATTGATGTTAGCAATAATAATATGAAAAAGTCTCAGACTGAAACAGACATCAATATCACTGAGGCTTTGGTCTAAGACTCAGAAAATAATGTGGCTGGATCTTTGAAAATATCATTTATTTAAGAATTGCAAATTTAAAAAAATGAATGAACTGTTTTGCACTCCATCTTTCTCTGTTTTGTCTTTCTTTCATGAACTTTGCTTTGGCTGGTTTGCAAGTTAGGAGTGGAACGGAAACCAGCTGAACATAAACTGTTTGATTTGAAAGTCTGCATCTGTAAACTTGAGAAACAGCCTGAGGGAGGTGATAATTCAGTATCTTATAATAGCATGAAGCATACAGATCAAAGAGAAAGAAGAGTTGGCTGGAACTAGCTATGACTGCCCAACTGTGTGAGGTACTTGTAAAAATAAGAGACACTTTCGCTGCCTAAGGAAAGACTAGGATTGTCTGAACTGCAGGCTTATTCACTTTTCTCTTTTCATGCTGCTTTGGGCTTTGTTGCAGCCACACTGAAATAAAATGGGATGATCCTGCCTAGAGCAGGGGGTTGGACTAGATGACCTTCCAGCCTGGTTTTTCTATGATTCCACAAAAGGCTCTTGCTGGCGTATATCGCTTTGATAAATTTTTTAAGTAGTGATGCACGGGTGACATCACTTTGCATGGTGCACTGACCTATATTTTCTATTGAGAAGACCACTATCATCAGGAAGAAAAGGAACAGGAGAGTATAGAAGCTTGAGCTTCTGAACTCTGTGATATATGTGGTAAGGACCATGTCTTTAAGTATTTGTACAAAGCTTAGCATGATGCAGCCCTAATCCATGATTATGGCTTTTGGTGTCATCTCAGTACAAATAGTAAAGGACGGTAGCCACAGCCTTGTTTTTTCTAAAGTCTGATTTCCTTTAGTCAAAATTCAGTGATCATTTTGCCATTGTAAATTTCAGGCCAATAGTGTGTAAACATCTACTGAGTATTTGGAGGATTACTTTAATTTGCATGCATAATTTATATTCATTTATGTAAACCCCAAGAATTATTTTTGGGGGTGGAGTTATAGATAAGCGCACATTTTGTATCTATAATTAAGGTCCTGCTCTTTTTCTCTCAGATCTGGCAGTAGGTCTGGTCACCTCAGGAACCTCCCTTCCTTTCATATACCTATATACTGGGTAATATTATGCCTGACAGAGCCCAGGAAAGAACTCTGGAGGAATCATGTAGCTATGGAATGAATTTGCATCTTGCTTTTCTACACAGCAAATTCAGCAAACACTGAAGCAAGCATTTAAGTTTACACATATTCAACCAAACATTAGCATGTGTTTAAGTCTTTACTAAATGCAATGAGTGACAAATACATACTTTAAATTGAACATATGCCTAAGTGCTTTGCTAAGTCAGGGTGTTGGACAACAATGCAAGACTCTTAATTTGTGATTTTCCCTAAGTGAGGGAGCCTATACAATGGCCAGTGATATTTTTCCTTCTGCATTTTCCCTGTAAACTAATTAATAGAAATATGGCTAAACCCAGATAGGAGAAGTGAAAATAGTTCAGAATCACACAGAGTGAGAATAATGGTCCAGAAACTAAGCTGATGGGTACATGAGTGTTATATAAGAATGAAGAAAGATAATGGAAAGGGTTTTTTATGTGATATAACATCCATTATTATTATTGTTGTTATTAATACTATTAGTTACTGGTAATAATCCCTATCACATATTGCAATAGCATCCAAAAGGCCCAACTAGAAGCTCCCAACAGAAAAAAGGCAGGATCTACACCATGAGAACTTACTATCTGCCATGTTTACATATAGTAAAACTAAAAATCGTAAAAGCTTGAATTAAACAGCATATCACTCAAAGAGATGTACTTTGGGTAACACACTATTTGATTTTTCAAAATGCCTAGAGGTGCCTGCCTGGATATCTAACACCAGGAAGCCCCCTGTTTTATTAACATACAAACTGTACTACTGTGCTCTCTGACTTACTAAGTATCTAACTATTTAATTGGAAAAGGCAGTTTCTAAACCAGTGCCTTGTCTTAAGTCCATGCTCACATTATGCATGAACAAAATTTATTAGCATATGAAATCTATAATGTGCATACAGAAGAACAGTCTGCAGTATACATACACACACAGACATGGAAAAATACACACTGTAAACATCAATGCTTTCCCATTGAGGACAGCTGCTGTAACACAATCCATGATGCCTGCTGCCAGGATTTTCCACATGAGTGCATCTTCTTTTAACCACTGCTCAAACACTGGCTGAAAGAGGAGCTGCTAGACTGAACATGTGTCTGTACTCAGATGACAAATATATGGAACAGCAATGGAATGCAAAGCAAACCTCAGAGTTTTGGCGGGAACAGAGCCGTACGCTGTATACCTTCAGATCAAATTCACAAACATTTTTACTCCAAGTCTTTTTTAAAATAGTTCTTTTTCTTTACCTGAAGCTACACATTGTATATGTGTGTGATGAATAGCAAGGAGAAACTGTCCATGAGCTGCTAAAGAACTAAAACAAAATTTGCAATAATCTATAGTAGGCCTCTTTTATATTGAATCTGTACTTTACACATTAAGTTCTAGATGGAGAAACAAAAGGTAGTGTTATATGACAAGGTGTAGTTGGACCATTTGCTGTGCCTTACATAAGAGGCAAGTAAGTATGAGGGCAGCAGTCTTTTGGAGATAAAATATCTTGCAAGAGAAGCAATGGATTGCTGGTAAAGAACAATCATAATATCATGATTCACAATACCAACTAACCCTAAAACAAGAGGCCATAGATTAGAGAGAGAACTGAATCATGTTTCCTTGCACAAAGGGTGGCTCAACTGCCAAAAATACAACAGCAATTAAGGAGCACAAATCAGCTTAAAAGCAAAGCTGAGTAAATGGTGTGGAAAAAGTACAAAGCTCGCTTGAATTAATGACTATGTAGATGTGTGTATATACACGTCACATAGCTCTGGCAGAGCTCCCTGAGCTGGACACTCACTGGGCTGCTGTGTTTTTGGGACCCACCACGTTGGACTCATGTGTTCTTAAGCCTCTTGGTCCAAACAGGTGCAGGACTGGCTTGCTCTTTGGCACTTTTTCCTGGGTTTGTTTTTCTTCACAGAAATGAGACCTTGCAATCCAGCCTCCACAGGCTCTCAAACACAGTGCTCACATCTCCCAGGAGCTCAAGAACACCCTTTCCCAGAGGTCCAAATCCGTGAGTAACCCTGGGTTCACAATTCTTTTGTTCAGGGACATGGGACAGCTGAAATGAAGATGCACAGCCTTTGCAAGAGTTCAAAAAAGGAATTAAACCCCCCCCCAATCATTTTACTTTAGCTAGCACAAGAAACATACAGATGTAGATAAAATGACAAATGGATATAACTCCTTCCTCTTCCTTTATCCCTAACCCCCTCTTAAGCACACTTTGAACTTGGATTGAAGTCAACTAAGGAACCAGAATCCTTCCTCTCTCTCTGTTACCTTGCACATAGCTTTCCCCTCCAGAACCAGGTGAACTAGTCCTCTGTTACCTTCTCTCTGGTTGGCCTTGGGTGGCAAACAATCTCTCTGTCCAAGGATGCTCCTTTTAAATAGTTGCCAAGCATCAGTTAGTCCAATACTAGATGAAAGCATTTCTCCTGCCACCTCCTGTGGATTTTAACTTAATAGAAGGAAAAAGACACCAAAGAAAACAACTAATGTCTGCATTCAGAAAGGATATAGTAATCTGACACACGTATAGACAGACTGTCCAATAGCAAAGAAAAATCACAAGCTGCACACATACAGATTTCTCATCATAATATGAGTTCATTACTAGACACTAATGCATACATTGAGACCTATAGTTTTCTAATTTCATCCAGACCTCTCTACAGATGCCAAAATGTGCACAGAGTGTACTTACTTACCTGTTTACTAAGGGCATAACTTTTTCTTCTTGTTGTAACACTGAGAATCGTATGAGCACCTAATTAGGAAAACACATACCTCTCTCCTTTACATGCAAGAACATAACCAACTGCTTAGAAATAAACAAGTGGAGTGGGAGTAGAAAAGCATGCCGTTATATCTGTTAGAGAGAAATGTTATATACTTTGCATGTACACACGCACTTACTGTGATAACTATTCAAAGACTTCCATTAAAATAAAGCAAATCAAAAGAACACTTTATTTTCCCAGTACTGACTGAGACCTCCAGGCAATATATGGGCATGCTATGACTCCTAGAGATGAGGTTTTAGAACCCCAAATATGCACCATATGATAAAATGGCAGCAATTGGGAAAGTGTTGGAGTAATGTTATAGCCAGGATGGTCCAGGAAATATGTGAGGGGCCAAGAATATTTTGAAGGGGTGGTAACTTTTGTTGGACCAGCTACAGGGTTGAAAGAGGTTTTAGGGGACCTCCCCTAAAGTACCCCCATGGGCACCTGTGTACTGCAGTTATTTGTATGCAGGCAGGTCAATGTAAAGCAAATGAACTAGTCAAACCAGTAAGGGAGTAACAACAAAGGATCTGATGGCCATTTCCTCCTACAGAGGCAAACAACAAGAGCCATGGGTTGAGCCACACAGAGACTAGCTGGGAAAAGGATTCCTTTTCCACTTCTTTTTCCTTTGTAATACAAAGCAAACACTGCCATCAGAATGTTGCCAACTGTTGTGAAAAGCAAGGAGATTTTGGGGACAGAAGGGGTGATATCTTTTATTGGACCAACTGAATAGTTGAGAGAGATTTTAGTCCCTCTAAAACCGCTTCCAATCCTGTACCTGGTCCAACAAAAGTTACCACCCCCGAAAAATATTCTTGGCCCCTCACATATTTCCTGGACCAGTCTGGCTATAACATTACGCCAACACTTCCCAATTGCTGCTGTTTTATCATATGGTGCATATTTGGGACCCTAAAACCTCATCTCTAGGAGTCACACAATTACCTGTAAATCTCAGATTTCATTTTAAAAATTATTTTAGTCTCTATGACTACGGAGAAACATTTGAAACCATCACCCAAGCACAGCTTAAATGCTCAAAAATTAAAATCTGAAAAAGAGGAAGCAAATATTCACTTATTTAATAAACCTCATGATTTCTGAACAGTAGAGGCTGGCAATACTAAAATTATTCAGCATATTTTTTAGGCAACCATGAATAGCCAGTCAAAGTGGGTGAATTAGAAGTTCTGGGTTTTATTTCCTGCTCTTCTGCACACTCACTCTGGCTTTGATTCAGGAAAGTGTCTATATACACTGAACTTTAATGACAAACCTAATCTTCACTGATGCCCACTATTAGGACCTAGTAGAGTCTCAAAGTTAAGCTAGTGCTTAACCAACTTCTTCTTTTGGGGACTATGAAATTTTCAGGAACTGCCTTCCAAAAAAAGGATAGATGTTCTTTATTTGACTTATCTTCATCACTGAGTCAGCTAATTTTTCAAGTGTACCATTTGTGGGGTCACTTTTTGTACAGGTGGTCAAGGCAAGGACTACTTCTTCCTAAACAGTAGTAGCAGTAGTAAAGTTTTAATAGTATTGTGTATCATGCTCTCATGGGCTGTATATGAAGAAAGCAGAACAGAGAAGAGATGAAGTATTATAGCCTTATGTTTACAATAGAACCATGTAGTATATGATGAATGGACATGTCACCACAATGATACCTATTTAGTTCGTCTGTATGGATGCCCATCATTAGCACTGTATTCGGTCCACTGGATCCACCCTTGTAATCTGTGGCATGGTATCTCATAGCTTTTGCAGTAACAGGATTCAATAATATGAAAGACCAAATGAACATGAAAGAAAACTGTTTATAAACATGAGAGGCCAGGAAGAGTTCTATGCTTAACAATTCTATTCACATTTGACAGTAAACTGTGCATATCAACAGGTTAGCATAGCCGGAAAATGTATGATCTGCACAGCCCTTTTATAAATTCCAATATAACCCAATTTAGAGAGAGTAAATATATATATAGTATTAAATATAGCTGTGGCTTGATACAGTTTGAAAAGCTAACTACTATGGGTGACTGCAGACGTGTGGGACACCTGTTTTAACACGCTGTAATTACAGCACATTGGAGCAAACTCAGCATCTCATGTATTCAGCGTCCCCGCACTTCAAAATGGCAGTGGGGATGCTTTAGCTAAAGCTCATTAAACAAGCTTTAATGTGCCCCCACTGCCATTTTGAAGCAGGGGATGCTGAATACACGCGATGCTGTGGGTGCTTTAATTAAAGCGACTCCCAAAAGCCACTCTAATTAAAGCCCTCCCACCTCTAGAACATACGTAAAGATGCCTTATTTGGGGAAGGAACAAAGAAAGGAGGCTGAAATGCAAGACCCACCATGAAACAGGCACTCCCAATCCCTGTAAGAAAGTGGAGCTCCCAATTCTGTATGCTGTTGGGGCCCCTTGCTTGTTGGGGGTGTGCGAATTGGGCCCTATTCGATTCGGATTCGGCCCTAATCAGGGACAGTGATTCAATTCATTGATTCGGATAGCTGTCCCCAGTTTGATTCGGCTGAATCCGATTCTGAAGATTCAATGCTGATTCGGAGAATCAGCAATTCGGACATAGACACAGATTTAAATGTTTTATCTACATACCTTGAGGTACCAGGTGTGGCTCATGATCGCTGCAGTCCTGGGGCGGATGGAGCATCCTGCAGGAGTGCGAGGGGCCCCCACGTGCTCGGCAGCAAACCTGGAAGTGGACCGGAAGTACTTTTGGTTCACTTCCAGGTCTGCCAGGCAGCATGCTGGGGAGCACGCTGGGGGGCCCCTCTGCGCACCCCTGGCTCAGCAATTGGCCACAGGGGGACCCTGGGTGCCACCCCAGACCCAGGAGGCATCAGTTGCTGAGCTGGGAGGCACGGTGGGGGCCCCCTGCACACTGTCCAGCAGACCAGTGCTTCTGGTCCAAGTCCGGGTCTGCTGCTGAGCGCACTGGGGAGCCCCCCGCGCTTCTGTGAGACACTCCATGAGCCCCAGAAATGCAGCATTCACAAGCTGCCTGCTACCTAGAGGTATGTAGAAAAAACATTTAAAGCTGTGTCTATGTCCAAATGGCTGAATCTTTCCAAATCGATTTGGAGGGTTCTGATTTGATTTGGAGAGATTAGAGGGTCCTCTGATTTGATTTGGATTTGGAGATTCGGCCACCAAATCAGGCCGAATCTCCACTGAATTGAATCAATGAACGAAGCTTTGCACAGCCCTAGTAAGCACCCCCAGGTTCCACTTACTTACGAGACTTCTATGTCTTCCAGGAGGCACTCTACACCCTCAGGGCTGGGACTCTGATATATACTCGTCTCAAGAATAAAATCCCTTGAGACTCGAGTTACTTTACAAAAAAAAACTTTCTGTAGAGAGAGAAGTGTAAGAAAATGAAAGGATTGAGGTGTACTTTGAAAGTCTCTGTCCATGCTGGAAAAATGGAAAGCTGCAGATCAGGTATCAAGCTGGTGCTTCACAAGGTACTGGCCCAAGGGGAAGCGGATTCAAACTCTCTGTTCTTCCACCTACATCTGAAAACCTCTGCATATAAAGTTAAAATGATTACTTCAAGCTTTCCTGTGATGAGCAGTGATAAAGTCTTAATGAATGTCTGCTGTGTCAGCCAGAGACAAGAAGGTAACCCACAGGGGGAAAGCTCAGCATGAACACCCAGGATCAGACATGGCTAGGCACAATCAGACATTTAATGAATTCCTGTAGACAGTTGCTTATATAACTAACAGCCAAGCTGTCCAACAGGTCTTCATAAAGTTCCTTCTAAGACTTCTACTTTTTTGTTAAATCTGAAAGATAAGAAAAGCAAAATGCTGAAACTCATAAGCTGCAATAAATACAATTACTTATAATAGCTTATGACTACACGGATTAAGCTTTCATAATTATACTTTAGCTGTTTGTCTGTTATTGAAAGTGTTGAGAAACCCATTTCAAGCTATCATGGACTGATGTTTTCCTAGTGTTTAAGGAGTTTTAGTTTACCCTTGTCTTTTGCCAACAATATGTTTCCACAATTAAAGGAAGTTATTTTACACTACTCTAACCAGTGGTTGAATAAATTTGTTGTAGGAACAAACTTCCTGAGTTTCATTATGCAAAGTCTAAACAGGACTGGCAAGCTTCACTTCTAGGTCATATAAATTAATTGATGGTACCATAGTCATGAGGAATAATACTAGCACATGCCCATGAAATAGTCTAGTTAGGTATATTCTTTCTTTCTGGTCGATGCAACCCAGCCTACCCCGACAGATTCTGTTAAACACAGACCTAGAGAAAGACACCCAGAAAAAGCCACGACAGGAACACATTTTTCAAAACGTCTTTTCCCCTTATTTAACTGTCGAACAGAACAAATGCATTGTTCAATGCGGATTATAAATGAGCCCATGGCCAACATTAAAACCAAACATCCGAAAACATACATCCTAGTGCTTTGCATTACATCCCTTACAAACCTTGACAACTTTTATCCAGGAGAAAAGACATATGAGATAAAAAGGCATTTTCATAATCATATGTAACCATAGGATAGACTACGAAATTACACACTTCACCATCTAATGAAACAGAAGAGACACTTGCCAAATTCCTCCTCTTGTTCTCTAGGATTACCCGCTGATTTGCCAGCTTCAACACAAAGCTGATGCACAAGCTGAACATAATGAAGAGTCTGAGCTTTTTCTATTTTTGTATTGCTGTGCTAAAAAGCTGTTGTGCATAACAGTACAGCAAGAAAGGTCCTTATTTAGCAACAGACATAGATGTGAGCTTGACTTTGAGCATCTGAGCAACTCCACTGCAGTAAATGGGACCATTCACATGTTTAAAGTTAGGCACACGATGAAGCATTTTACTGAATTAGTGCCACTCTTGGCACTGAAATGAGACCAAGTTTTCCAATACAACTCAATGATATCAACATGTTTGTTTTCACCTTAGGCCAGATTATAATAAATGGCCTTTTCTAATATTTCTTATATTTGTGTAATTTATTCCATCCCTAAATTGTCATATCTTTTTCATGCATTTGAGAAAATAAGTGTTTCCTCAAGCACTTGATTCTTAAAGGAATAAATGCTGATAAGACTGCACCAAAAAAAGACAGACCTTTTAACAATGGTTTAAATAGTCTCATTCTACATGTAAACATCCTTCCTCAAACTGTGGTCCAGATCATAAGCGGACTGAGAAAGCCAGCTAAAAGTTCAAACTGCCCTTGAACTATTATATAAACTACAAAATCAGATTAAATAAATTCCCTCTCTGAAATACTGTAAAGGTGTATGAGAAACAAGTTATGATAACTATTAAGGAAGGGCCTCTTCATGCTTAGCACCTAGAGGCTGAAACTTTAGACTATGGACATCTCTCAGACCAAGTACAAACCTTACACTTTTACTGGCTTAAGTGATTGGAAACTGGTCACTTCCCACCTTTTCTAGCACCTGACACAAAGCTCTCAAAGCATTTTGCAACTTTGCAACATAGCCGTCTGGAAAGTATTCTCTTCCTCATAACTAGAGAGGAAATTTCCTTATAACTAGAGAAATTAGAGAAGTTGCATTAAACTGCATGACAGTCTGCAAACACACATGTTGGCATAATTGCTGCCCCAAAGACAAATGGTCCCATCATTAGAGCATTAGCCTTTGACTTGGGAGACCTTGACTCGGTTCCTTGCTCCATGTCAGGTTTTTTCTGTGGCTCTGAGCACTCACTCTGTCTTTCAGCACTGTGCTTTCCCATCTGTAACAGAGGGATAACAGTCTTTTCCTACTTCACAAAGCTGTTGTGAGGATATGTATGTTAATAAGAGCATGGGTGCCCAGATACTGCAGTAATGAGGACCAGGTAAATGCCTCAGAAAGATCCAATAGAGAAAATAATGAGGGGAAAATCCCTAGCGGCTGTTGTTGAGCTATAGCTCCACAGATGGAAAAAAAAATATTTTTCAAGCCCAGATGCCAGAATACAGATAAGTATTTTGGGACCATGCAGCCCAATCATTTTGTTCTTCCATTAAAAGGAAAAAAACACTTTATGCAGTGTGAAAATTAATTATTTTTGAATGGTCCCTAAAGCCTTACATTGGCATACAACTTCAGGTATTTTTTAAGAGCTTTGCTATGAATAATTTTTCTTTACTGTCCTGGAGCACAACGCACCCAATGTGATTTTATGTTAAGGTGAGTTGGTCTCATGATTCAAGTCAAACTCCCCCTAGACCAGGGGTAGGCACCCCCGGCACATGTGCCAGAACATAGCACGTATGCTTCAGGGTGGACAGCAGGGAAGGGGCTGGGGCTGCACTGCCACAACAAGGATCAGGCCCCTCGTGTCCCCCCCCCTCCCCCCCAGCATGCCAACATCTTACAATTAAATGTTCTGAGGGTTTTCGGCACTGCCCAAAAATGTTGTTGACCCCTGCCTTAAACCATTATGTGTTTTCCTGGAATTCAGAGGCCACCAAAGGGACCATTATAATCATGTGCCTGGCCTCATTTTTGTGTGGTCCATTGGGTGCTAACCATTTGTTAGTCCTAAGGACACTTGTTTACTATAAATTGTGTAGCACTGCTCTAGAATAAATGCATCTGAGAGAATGGTCTATCCCTGCAAGCTTCTCTCACATTTTCATTGCTCATGTGGTGCACACATGTAGATTGTTGGCATAGCGCTTCACGATACTATGGCAGGCTTTCATTTTCCAAGCTCAAATACTGTGTCTTATCTCCCCTATATTAAAAAAATCTGGGTTATAAAGAAGAATAAATCATGCATGGACCAGTTTTCATAATTTTTCCTGTTAATTTTACTTGGATAAGAAAGCTAAAATGGATAAACCATGAAGAAGTAGTCTCCTTTTGAAAGGGAATGATGTGTTTTTTATTGTATGCTTTCCTGTTCAGAAATGCATTAAGAGAGCCAGGCATTATGCATTGTTGCCACACACAGAGTTTTGGCAGCTGGAGTTGTACAGGGATGGACTTCTGAGATTGTGCCAACAACTAAATAAAATAGATCTACTTTTCAATAAACCTTAAAACTTACACCTTAAGCATCCCAGTTTCTCAAGTAAAAGCCAACACTGTATCACAATAACCTGCCAACCCAAGTTGAACTTTGGCCACAAAGGATAACAGGGAACAAAAAAGCAAACTAAAGCCTATATTAGAGATTCATGTATGTTGTATTCATATATGTTTGTCTACCTGGAGGTCTGAATTATTTTAGCACTCTCTAGCACATATTACTAGCATTCCTCAGTAACCACCAACAGTTTTATTCTAGCATACTTGCTAATGACAACATTTCTAAAATGAGAGACAGAGAGAGAGAGAGAGAGATGTATTGGGGAGAGGAAGGAGGCAAAGTAATTGTGGGACTGCCACTTTTACAGTGGCTTTTATGCCACTCTGGCACCAGAAACCCAGACAGTCCCTAAATAATAGATTTTCGTAAGTGGCCTAGTCTCTGTTTCTCCTCCTGGTTTGGAAACAGAGTAGCAAGCAATTGAGAATTTGGAAAGGTAGGTCTTAAATGTGTGTTAAATAGGTGAAACTATGTTTCAATAGGATGTTAATGCTGAAATTGATATTGCATAGAATTCCAAACCTGCTAACTAATTCACTACTGCTTATCTTTGAATGCGCCTCTTTGGACACTGTTAATAACATTTGGAAATATTAGCAGAGATTGAGAATGTTACTTTCCCCCTCATCTTCCTACTGGCCAGTTCTCAACGTAAATTTAAAACCTGTGTTAATTTATGGTTCAAGCACTGTTCCTGTTCCACCATGTCAGGAATACTGTTTTAAAAATGCCTTATCTAGATCAGAATTGTGAAACATTGTCTGTATGCAGTTAACCACAACTTCATTTGACAGCCAACTGGCTGGATTCAGTTGTAAGCTGGGGGCAGACTCGTCTTTGAAACAGGAATAGAAGAGGACTGTAATCCAAATAAAATATTATCATTATGCCCTGGTACTGGAGATGAGACATGCATAGCAACTTTAGAATGCTGTTCTTCTGTAGCAGGTATTGTGCATATACCTTAAGTATCATGCTGAGCATGACCCAATTAACTTTACCAAGGATATGATGTTGGAGCTACCAAGCACAGAGGAAGAAAACTGAAATGAGTCTTCCAGAGTCCTATCACACATCCTATCCAAAGTAAATACAGTGAGATCTCTGGCTCAGTCCCTTTCAAAGGCCTTTCACAAAACCAACAATCCTTAAACCAAATTCATTTTCCATTTAAAATATTTTGTACTCAAAGTTTAAAAACAATGATTTATATCTAAATTTTCTCACATCTCCCTGCCCTGAGGAGCTATTACCATTGCAGTGGAATGTTTGAGAGTGACAAGCGTAGAAACTTTTGTCATCTGAACTACCTGATCTGTTAGTGACAGAGATATTTTTTTCCTTAAGAGTAAAGTACCCATTTCGCCATCAGGTATAAAAAAATTCTTTAGTATGAACGCAACAAAGCCTTTTCCAATATATTTGGCTCCTCTCTGCTTCTAGTGTCAATGAAATTTTCTGAAGGATAAAAATGTACTTACAAGAATACAGTACTATATTATGTTCATTTTGTCATCCAGTTGACTGTTAACCCACAGTCATCCAGTTGACTGTTAACTGAAGCAGACCCACAGTTTCACACATAGCATGACCGCCCCCTTGTGTCAAATTAGAACCATGTGTTTTAAATTGAATATTCGAAAGATTCTATTTACAGGACCAATTTGGTACAGTATATGTAAGCCATAGAGTTTACTTTACTTAAAGTCCCAACTCCATTTTCAGATTAAATACAATCCCCTGTCTGAAAATTAGAGAGATTTACAGTTCACAAGACTACTGGAAAAAATATAACAAGCAAGCAAAAACACCACCAAGAACACTTGTTTGGATGTTTAAAAGAAACTCTGTAATTCAACAACATCAATAAACAACCACAAAAGCAAGTCACAGGTAGTTTTGCTACTGATTTTTAAAAAAGGAAACAATCCATTTTTTCTTTCAATGGTAGTAACCACTGTGGATTATGTGTCTGAAACAGCTATGCTTAAAATTACTCATGCCAGGTCAGTTGGACAACAGATTACACACTTCTGCAGCTAACTGACATTAGAATTTAATGCATTTCTATTTAGCAGGGCTACTCAATGTGTAAAAAATAAGGGTCAAGTTTCCAAGGGATATTAATTCAATCTAAAAAATGTATACCTATACTTTTTCATATAAAATCATTTGCTCAAGCAAAACATATTGGAGAAGCAATTTTGAGGAATTTGGGGGGTTTGGGGATGTGCACTGTGTGTGTGTTTGAGATATTTCATATTTGGCCTTATGCATAAATTATCCATATTAATATAATGGAAATGCTCTGAGTGACTAGAAATTGGTTCAGATGAGATATGGAATACCAAGATCTGGCCATATGTACCTATGCCAAGGTGGGCATGTGGATCCCAGGCATGCTTCAGCAACCCCTGGTGTACATCTGATAAGGTGAAGTATGGTTTTAGAATTTGGCCAGATGGGAGGGAACTGTCATTAAGGGCATTCAGTGAGATTTCTTCAACTGACAGGGTGAATGGTAATTAGAATCTGTGGATCATTTGAACAGATGTTAAGTTGATGGGGTTGGACCAGGATGTTTGTTATCAAGAATCCAGGCATTCTTGAATGACGAATGAGTCCTTTCATTTCTTGACTGGGGAAAAAGAAGAATAAGGAGGAAGGACAACAGAGAATAATTAAACAAAGTACTTATAACATTTTTGAGTTTTACTGTTCAAGAGAAGTGTTGATATGTTATGGAAAGTCTGCCTCATTCCCAGACAAATCCTCCTGTTTTACAGAGGAAAGCTGCAGGGCTTCTAGAGGGAAAAGTAGGATGAAGCCTACTAATTTGCTCTACTTTCTGGTAGCTCTCAGTTTCCAGGAACCACTTTGGGACACTTCTTAGGATGCAGAGCATGCAGGATTTGCCACAACCATGTGGACAGAATAACTTCCTTACATGTCCCCATTATAAAGAGAGATCAGCTTCACACGCTATATTCCAATCTACAACACAGCCTTATCAGGGAAAACAGATCGTTCATATAAACAGGCCATAGATGGATCCAGGATTTTAAAAAGGAGGCATGGGAGCAGCAACTGGTGCTGCAGGTGTGGTTGCAGCCCTGCTCCCAGCCTCACTCTACTCTACCAATGCTGGCAGACCACACCAGAAGCAGCAGTCAGGGACTTCCTTTAAGTCCCCCAAATCAAGTAAGAATCCAGCACCCTCTCATCTTGGCACTCCTTACCTTCCCTCAATGGTCAGTGGCAACTTCCCTCCCCTCCAGTTCAGCCCCTTCACCCTCCCTACTTATGCACTTGGGTGAAAGGGTCAGAGAAACATGCTCACTGCTGCCACTCCTGACCAATTCTAGCTGGGCTGTGCAGAGCTGGGGACAGCAACAGTCATGGTTGGGTCGCTATCCTTGCACCTGCTTCAGGCCTGGTGGGGAACACTAGGGGGACTGGGAAGGAGGAGGGACCCATCTGCTGCTGTTGCCACTGCTGCTGTCCCTGTCCAAGTCCAGCTCCTCTTGGAGTGGAGCAAGAGCAGCTCTGGAGCTTCCTGCTCTTCACCCCTCTCAGGTTAGCCAGGGACAGCAACAGCAATGGGCAGAGGAGGAGGGAATGGGAGAGAAGAGGGCATGCAGCTGAGCACAGAGGAGAAGGGAGGGAGTGGTGAGAGCTGGGCCAGGGGGATTCTTACCTGTTTCAAGGACTTAAAATTTACACAATTCAGAAATCTAATAAAATCTAGGCATACTACAGCTAATCTCTAAAACACACACCAATCCACTATAACAAACAAATCCAGTTAACCAAATATGTAAAACCAGTTAAATTAAAGCCACTATACCAGGCATGACTTCACCCAAAACTGAGCTCAATATTTTTTCTTTCAGATCCTGCCCATTTTCCCTTCCTCTAGCATTGTTGATAATAAGTAGTTAGCCATGTTAGTCTGAAGTCTGGAAGATGGTAGGGTAGATTTGCATCTTATAGATAGCATCATGAAGTGAGCTCAGGCTCCTGAAAGCTTATGCTTCCTTTGATTCATTGTTGATAGTGCCATTATTTATCCTCTTAACTGAAGCTTATGTCCTTCACAAATCCTTCAACTCCTCTCCTTCCTTTTCCTAGCATCCAAGCTCATGAAAAATCCTGCTTGTGTAAAACAGCTCCAAAATGTGCCTCTTCCTTCCTAGTCCTTCCCCCAAGATGTTTTTTCAGGCTCTTGCAATGTTTTTGCTTGACTTTTTCCTTCTCCCAACTCTCTGCCATCCAGTTCATTCAAAGTACAGCTCTCAGTCGTTTTCTTTTACAACCATGTGAATCATACGTGGTAGTAAAAGTTTTTCTCCGCAAAAGAGGTAACTGGATTATAGGTCTGCCCTTGTAGTCCTTTTTTTTCCTTCTATACTCTCTACCCAAAACTTCTCCTTACCTAGAGAGGAGCTGAACCCACACATTTCAGACTCAGGCCTGAATTTCTGCAGAGTTTGAAGATATCTGGATATGGATCCAGATTCCTGATTTCTGACCAATCTTTTTCTCTCTCTTATCTCCTTTGTTCTGTCCATATTCTGTGCCTTTGTCTGAGCAACTCCATATGCATATAGGTCGCATCTCAAATAACATATTTTAAGCTGCTTCCCTCACTGCACTCAAAATATTTCTAATAGCTTATGTAGTCAGAAAGGTATTGCAAGATATGATGGGCTTAACCTCACTACATATGATGTTCACTGGACTGTATTTTTTCTTTATTTGTATGTTTAGACTACAAGCTCTTCAAAGGGATCTGTTGAGTTGTGTACTCCATACCCTTACAGCACCATGCACACTAACAATGGAATGCCTATAAGAAATAACACGTCACTACAATATCACAAGTCAAATGTAGCTTCCAAACTGAAATACAAGAAAGCCGAAGAGCTCCAACAATTCAGCTTCACTGTTAGCAGCATATGGCAATTGAAAAATATTCATAGGGCTCAAGATGGAAGTGATTTAATGTAATTTAGCAAATTTAAGACCTGAACCAGAAGATAATATTGATGAATGGATGAGAGGAAGCTGCCCTCCCCACTTCCCCTGCAAAAAGTCTCAGATAGTACTGCAGGGTAAAGAAAGTAGCCTTAAAGGCCTCACAGGTGTCCTGATGTGGGTGGCCTAACAGAAAAGAGAGTTGTAAATGGCCATTATTTTTAACAAATGGGGAAAAAACCCTGGTTCCAGAAAGAGTGACAATAGGAATGGATAAGGATGCATTTCAGTAACACTATTCAAATGAGTATCTAAAATCATAAATGAACAGGGCTGGCTTAGATTTCTAAAATGAAAAACAGATGGATTTAAAGCGAATGCTGAAGTCGCTAAAGGGCTAACACAGTCTGGTTGCATCTCTCTATTCATTTCCCCAGCAGACATTTTAGGGTCCAAATGTTCAGCTGCTTCTTGCATGGCATTTCCTAGTGCTGCTGCATTCTAGGAAGTTTCTGCATGGAAAACTGGCTAAAATGCAAGATTTACTGAGAGGAGCATGTGTGTGACCCTCTTTCCCTCATTCTGGAAGAAGCCATTGCTCCAAAAGCCAAACATTTGCATCACTAATGTTTAATGCAAAATAAATGCTGCCAAATAAAGTTTAATTTATAAGTGCATTTCCAGAGCTGGATGAACAATCTTTAGGACAAAATCCCACACAACTTTCTTAATAAAATTATTCACCCAACTTTCACCGTCCTCCCCATTATCCACTTGGCGTGCAATTCAGATCTGTTGGGGGAACCAATGCATGGTTCTTTGTATTCACTTCAGTCTGACCTGCATAGAAGTTGCTTGGAGGATCAATGGTTGTGATGTACTGCAAGGGTCTCTGAACACCCTAAAAATAGGTCTCCAAGCTAATGCTGGTTAGCCCAGTACAAAACAGCATTTTAGAAGCAGGCTGGCGTTGGGTTGCCGCAAGTTATAAAAAGAGCCCTTGACCTAAGCTTGCCTGGATCAAGCAAACCCTGTACTCTGCTGAAATAAAGTAGAAACTGAAAACATTATTCCAGCCCCTAGGCAGAAATTGCAGGTACAGTGGGAGCAATCAGGGCAAGGATCAACTTTTGTTTGCTGTGTGAGCGCATCAACTGCAGATCACAATGGAGCCCCAGTTACTGGATGGAGTTTCTAGGCTTCACTACAATACAAATACAAACACCAACAACAGAAAAAGTGTGACAGCTCAGCATCTTAGACTTTGGGTGAGGCTAAGAGGATGGAGTTTACCTTCTTGGTCCACACAGATAGAACCTAAACACTCAACACTGAGCAGGGGAGTGAACTGGACTTATGGTTTTCTAGAGCTAGGTGAACAGCAAAGAAGCAAATACAAATTTTTCTTCTCTGTCACCCCCAAGACAGCATTAGTAAATACCTCTTTATGTTACCTGATCAGTCTAGTCTACTTATTGCTGTTGGCAGTCAATCTTCATAGGATCATACAGCTGAAAGGGACCCCAAGATCATTTAGTCCAACCCTCCTGCTCAAAGCAGAAATGTCCCTGTCTAAACCATCCAAGACAAATGTTTTTCTTTCTGATCTGCACTTAAAAAAAAATTCCAGTGACAGAGATTCTACAACCTCTCCAAATAATTTGTTCCAATACTTAGCTATCATAGCTAGAAAATTCTTTCTAACAACCAACCTGAATGTCCCTCGTTGTAATTTAAGCCAGTTATTTTTTGTTTTGTCTCCTGTGAATAAAGAGAGGAGTTGATCACCGACCTCTTTAAAACAGCCTTTTTGACTTTAAGGACTGGTATAAAAATGTCCCCTCAGTCTTCTCTTCTCCAAACTAAATAATTTCAATTCTTCCAACCTTGCTTTATATGCCATGTTTTTTAGAAACAAAATACTTTCTGCGCACACACACAGGAAATATTTTCTGCTTACATATGCCTTCATTCCTGGCAAAGCAGTCTACTTGAACATACCAGTCATGCAGGAAAAAAAAAGCACCTGGTACAACACTAAGCTTCTTCAGCAACACAGGCTGCCAAGAGCATGTTCCTCTACTCACTTCACTGGTTCCCTGTAGGATACTGCATCACGTTTAATGCTTAATATCCCTGTCTTTGTTTTCAAGGCTCTACCTGGCTGGGGTTCAAGATTCCTAAAAGATCAGCTCAGTTTCTGGGACCCCAATTACACTTACTATTTTTAAGGAACTACAACCTACACAAAGGACAATATGTGTTTGTAGAGAAGACAGGGATTTCTTGATGGCAGTGCACTGACTAACTGAAATCACTCACATGTGAAGCAAGATTGATAACAAAACACTATTTCAATACATAAAAGAAAGGCTGGCTTATAATTTTTCCCCTCTGCAGGAAGGAGTAGTGAGAAAACCTTACCTAACAAATGCTAACCTCCTGGTTTATTTTTACCCCAAAAGCTATTCCAAGACAATAGTGATGAGTGTGGTACAAGAACTTTAGGAGAGCATTAACTAACACACAATATTACACAACTGATCCAGTGCATATCTTTAGTCTTAAATGTTTGCTTAAAAGCTCCTGCCAATGCTAGGAAAACTCAAGTGGTAGACCTCTTATGAAGAACTGGAATGGTGATTTTTATCTCCTATTCTGATCTGACAGCAAGATTGAGATAGTATGTGAAAGAGATATAAATATCTGGAGAGCAAAGTAGCAATATAAAGTATAATATTTAGATCTGGGCTCTGAATATGCTATGCACAAAAGGTATAAAACTTCCCAAAAGCCTGAAAAAACCTAGGAACAATAAAGGTTTCATCCTAAGTGCACCAGTGAATTGCTGAGAGAGAGAGAGAGATCTTTATATTTAGCTTCACATTTCTGTAAGGCATGGAGCTGTGCATTTAAATGAAATTAGGAACATGTTAGCAGTAATCATTTGTGTTAAAATGGTATATTCAATGCACCTAAACTTTAGCATTAGTACAAGCACAAGAAAAAATATATTGACCAATGTTAGCTAAATTGAACTTATTCATGACATTTCAGTATACCCTACTATTAATATTCTCAGTTATAAATAAGTTCTCCATATTGAATAGGCAACTGGTGCTACCTTAGTCGGGAGGGTATGTGCCCTGCCAGGGACCAGTCAGTGACCCAGGGAGGAGGGTTCCCCCCACAGCCAATGTTGCCAACCGGGGAGGAGGCCTCCCATAGCTGATCAACCAGGAAGCAGCCATGCCGCTTCATCCAGGTGCTCGCACTCCCCGGCTGGCACTCGCAGGTGGGGCACAGAGGCTCCAGCCTGCCCCCACCCCTCCGCCCATTACCTAAGCAGGGAGCACAGCCTGTCAGGGGCTGGACCAGCACTCCCAGGGGGTGCACATGCACCCCCGTGAGCCACCTATATGTCACCACTGAACAGAACAGACATTCAGTTCACATAAACCAGTTTCAAAATGGCCGAAACCAGTTTGAGATAAACCTGGTTGAATGTAGTATCAAACTTAACTGATTTGGCTCAAACCGGTTTATGCAATGTCTATCCCAGACCCCTTACTGGTTTAAGATAAACCAGACACCCCCACCATCCCAGCATGCTCTCTGGGCTGGGCGGGGCTCTCTCCTACACAGCAGGGCTGGCCCCTTCCCTCTGCTCTCTAGCCAGAGCAGGGATGGGCCCTAGCAGATACACCAGCCAGCATAGCCCTGTTAAGGCAGTGGGCAGGGAGAGGAGTAATTCTTCCCTCCTTCCCTTCTTCCCCCACTGCAGCTGGGGTCAGCCTGTCTGCTGAGGAGCAGAGGGGACAGAGCTGCAGTGGTGGCCCCTGTAGCTGGCAGACCCCGGCTGCAGGGAAGGGATGGAGGAAGGAATTAACCCTTCTCCCTGCCCCCTTCACCTTAATGGGGCCATGCTGAGGTGGTTGTCCCGCAGGCTGGGGAGGAAGGCTCTGTTCTGTGCTAGCGGGGACTCTTCCCCCTCCTCCTCTTCCCAGGGTGGGAAGGGGGACTCTGTGAGGTGCTGGATGGGGACTCTTCCTCCTCCTCCCCTTCCCCCCGTGCTCTGGGGGCTGGGAGGTGGGGGGCTGCCCAGACCCAGAGCAGGGGTGGGGGCAGAGGGAGGCTCTATTCCATGCTGGGGGAACTTTTCCCCCTTTTTCTCCTCTCCCCAGAGAGGCAACAGGAGCATGGAGCTCAGCTGGGCAAGGTGTGGGTGTGTGGGGTGTGAGGGAGGATGGGGGGTGTAGGGAGCCCTACATACTTCCCCCATGGCATGCAGCCCCTGCTGCCTGGCAGCAGCAGCAGGTGGGGAAGTCAGGATGCTCGTGCCCAGCATAGGTGTGGCTACGGCCAGTGCTGCGCAAGGAGATTGAGTTGACCCTGCCTCATCCCCGCAGCTCAGCTCCCTGAGCCTGCAGCTCCAGCCCCACACTGGAGCCAGCTGCTTCCCCCACTCCCCACTGAAGCAACCAGTAGCTGGGAAGGGGAGAGGGCTGCTGAGTGTTAAAAATCCTCTACCACATGGGGCTTTCCCTCTCCCCATGTGCTGTGTAGAGCCTGGCTAGGGAGGCTAAGGGTCTGTTCCCCTGCCCCACTGTCTCTATAAGCAAATGGACACAGGCAGGAAGCAGTCTAAAGAGCAGAGGGGTGAGGCAGTCCCTGCTCCACTGGAGCAGGCAGCATAGCCCAGGGATGCTGGGGGACTATGAGTTAACTTGAACCAGGAAGGGATCTGGGAAAGAAGTTCCATAAACTGGTTTGACCTAAATCAGTTAAGTCTGATACTACATCCAACCAGGTTTATCTTAAACCAGTTTTGGTCATTTTGAAAGCAGTATGTGCACTGAACTTCTGTTATGTTGCAGGTTTAAACCAGTTTCCAATCACTTAAACAGGTTTATATGTAACTTCTGCCCCTAGCCCAGGAGCTCACTGGTGCTGGGGGGAATGTCCCCCCATTTTTCTTATTGCTGACACCTACATTTGATGACCAAAAAAAATTGGTTTTCAGCTGCAAAAAAACAAAACGAAACGTGACAATGTCTTCCTCCAGTTGCAGCAGAATCCAGCTGTCGCTTCTGCAGTGCCTTCTGCTACCCCTTGAGAGAACTACATTTCCCACAATGCCCTTTCCTCACCCACACACACTTCTGCACTACCACTGCTTATCTTCTGCAAGAGCTGAAGCCAGAAGGTTGCAGGAAGAGGTCAGGCAGGAGGGTGAAGCACCCCCTACTGCAATCTGGCACCACTTCCCCCTTCCCCCATCATTTTGCAGTGCCTGGGGTTTGTGCCCACTCAAATATGCAGCCTTATGCTACTGGTCAGTGATGTGAATTTTGTGTTTATCTCAGGAGTATATTTTTAATAGAAAGATATTTCTATTTTAGTGTTTGTGTATCAACTTCTATTCAAAATTGCCTACAACTTTTAAAGCATTTTAGGAAAAGACTTAAATGAACTTGCTAACTTTCGTTTTTACCTCTGTAAAACATTGGGAGAAGGAGTTTGTAAAATACTCACAATGTAGCTTAAACAGTTCAGTGGGTTTCAGACGAGTCCTACCCACAGATTGCATAGTATGCAATTTCCTGAAAGATTACCAGGGTATTTACATTGACCCTAAATACAGTATTACAATAGGAAAACTACCCCATTTACACCTTTCTAAATGGTTTCCTTGTGAGCCAATACTGTTACAATTGGGGATTTTTCTTTAACTTCTTTGCCCATTATAGTATTCAGCAATATTTAAACCAGCTGTTGATTTCCATTTTTCCAAAGTATTGCACATTACCACAAAAGATGCTCTTTTCAAGAATATGTTAGAGATGAAATCTTATCCAAGGTTTAAAATGTAATGATCCCTTGGACCATTCAAACTAGAGCTGCTTAGTATCACACTGTTATAAGCCTGGATTTGATCATTAATCCTACAATTAGATGGCTAGTTCAGGAACATGTTAAATGTACCATTTTTTCTTTATGGAGACATTTGGTGCTTTTGTTTACAGCTGCATCATAGTTGCATGCATATATCTACACTATCATCTACTGACCTCATCTCTAATGGTTTATTAAAAGAAAAAATATATTTTAAAATATGAGTATGTCTTTCCAGTAGTAAGGATAAATTCTCCTCACTGATCTACATCATGTCTTTTATTTAAAGAGATCAGAGAGATGAGAATTTTAATTTAAAAAATTGCGTTACTGACAAATCCTGAATCAATCTATCTTAATTAAAATGCTACTGATCAGGTAAACTTCTTGGTTTATATATTGATTCCATTTAAATTCTTACACCTTGAATCCAAGACAAACTTCTGTTACATCTTGTACCCAAGACACTTCTATTATAGAGCCTCAGTGTCAGCTCTCCTTATGCTTGCTACTTTTTTAATGTGGTATATGTAACATATAGTTACTTACATCCATCCACACAACTCAACATAACATTAGTAATATTTAAGGGGTTATTATCTTTTAGAACTTCATAGTGTATATTATATGGTCAACAGTGCTGGGAAAATGCTACATATTACATCATTTACAAAATATTTTTAAATATTTAAATATTTACTGCTCAGTTTATATGAAATCACCCTTTATGAATATCCTAAGAAACCTTTTCCCCCCAAAAGAGTACTGAACTGATCTTGAAGCTATAAACACTCAGAATTTTAATATCTTCTGTTATACCCATCACTTCTAAGGGATAAATAGTTATCTTTATAAAGAGAAATGAAATGTTTCTTTTATTTATGCTTTTAATTTTAATTCTGGAGTTAGACCAAGATGATCATAAATTTAACTCAGTAAAATGCTAAATAAAAATGGAACATTTTTATTGTCTCTCTCAAAAAAGATTTTGTATGTATTACTCTGAGTGGTGCCCAAAATAAACAATGATAGAAGTTAGTAAGTGGGGAGCTGATCATTGTTATTACATCACAGGAGTCCTGTGCTTCTGATTTACTAAGCAGCTGGAGTCCGGTTTAATTACTTAACATCAATCAAGATGTGTACCAGCACATGGAGACCAAAGAATGTAACATTCATCTGCAACACAAAAGAGATGGCCAAGCTATCTTTACTTCTGCCTAAACAGTTCATATGCTAGAAAAAAGTGTATATATAAGTAAATATATATATTTACTTCATAGGGAAACAAAGAGGGAACCTAATGGTTTTACTGCCCTTTCATTTATACATGACAAGTAAAAAAATATATTTTAGAAAAAATATTTTGCCTTTTTTTCTTTTATAGTAGCTTGCATTATTTTCTTAATAATCACAGACTATATATTTATATCTTTATATATAGATATATCTATATAGATATATCTAGTGCTTTACTGACAACAGCAAGGCACCAAAACCAAACACTGACCAAATCAACAAGTGAAAAGGTGAGAACAAGTGACAAAGTCAAGAAATATGCCTTCTTGTCCTCACTCTTTCACCTGTTTCTTTCCTAACCTTGTGCAGATCAAGTACAAGGCAAACTTTTTTGATCATACTTCAGCTAGCAGCATAAGACAATTATTAATAGCTAATAGCACAAACTAATCATGCCTCAGCTAATACCACAAGACATAAACACACCAGGGTCTATAGAGAAATAACTGTGTCCTGTATTATTTCAGCAATCAGACCAAATGATTTTTTGGCTTGAGCATCTATAGATTGAAAGCACAGCATATATTTAAGGACCAACCCAGCCCAAACATACCAACCCAAATACCCTATTGTACCTGGAATCTTCCCTTTAAGAAGACTATTGTGAGAACTAGAAGAAAACTGTATGTAACAGATGTTAATGACATTCTTCACTGCCCCATTGCAAGGGATTGAGATAGCACAGTCCTGAGACCAGAACCACCACCAAGAAGCATACACATGCTAACCTCTGCCTTTGTTTAGCCATCTGGAAAAGGGGAATAATAATTACCTACCTCCTAAAAGATGCAATTAAACAGAGTTTTAAATCCTTGTAGAATTTCAGCTACAGGCTGCAAATTATTGTTGTTTACAATTTGTATTATTGCAGTACCTATGACCTCCAGTCATGGACAGGAGTCCTGTTGTTTTTGGTACTATACTAATACAACACGTGGCAGTCTCTGTCTTAAAGAATATACAATCCACCCACTCAAAAAAACAGCTGGAGAAAGACAGTCAGACAGGGGAGCAGATGGAAACAATATTATTCAACAGCACAGGTGGTCATCTCAGCAAAGCACCACAGTAATGAATATCAAACTTTTTCTGTAGGCATTAAGGCACAGAAAAGTTTGAAGAAAATTTTTTGAAAAAGACAGTGGCACAACTAAGCACAAGACATTATTATGATTAGTTAACTCATAATCCAAAAATAAAACTCTTGCAGAGCAATGAAACAGATAGTAATAAATATATCTTTGTGGTTTAAGTTGTGAGAAATGAGAGATTTCTCGAAGGTTCATATATCACCAAAAAAAAAAACAAATTCTCTTTTTAAAAACTTGAGGGTATAACCCAGCCCTGCTCAAGTCCATGGCAAAACCCCCAAGGTGCCACAATTTCACCTTTGATCTTTTTACTACCATTTCCAGATGTGGATCTCTGATAATGAGGATCAAATAATTTGCTGTGAATAATATTAGCTGCAAGTGCTGCCTGTTTTTCATTGCATAACTACTTAAAAATAAAATGTTCCATTATTCAAGTGATAGGTCCTCTTTGCTGACCTGCACAGAGCCTGCACCTTCTGCAGCTGCCCTGAAGTGTAAAAGTGGCTTTAAACCACTCTGCAGCCCCTTGACTGGGGGGAGGCGGGGAGAGAAGGTGTCTAGCAAGCCACCAGTCATAAGTTAAATCAGAAAAGCCTCAGGAGTGTTCTAACCCTGCAAAGGTGGATCTGTCAAACAGTATCCCCTCTTTTTTCCTCCCCTTTCTACAACCTTTGTACTCTAATCACTATATTCTGTTTAGAAGTTCTGCATCCTACAGTCCTTTCTTAGCATCTAATGAAGTAAACTGCTGCTTTTGAAAGCTGATGCATCTCTGATTTAGTCTGTAATGTGCACATCTGCCCTGCCCTCTGCCTGATCTGTCAAAGCTAGGGACACTCCTGCTATGAATAATACCATACACCCTGCATTGGGGGGCCCAGAAGTGAATTGTGATATAGGAACTACCCTGGAGACTCAACACTGCTTGGGATTCTCCTCCGCAAGCAGACTCCTACCTTGCTTAGGTTATCTTTAGGGTGACTGAACCCTGGGGTAATACAAAGCAGGTGGAGTTTGACACAAATGCCACATTTCTAATAATTTCTAACCAACACACAGGCTATCATGATTTCTTTCCATGCCCATGAAACATCTTAAGTGACATGCATCTCCCCAGAGGTGTTGCAAGCAAACTGAGTGCCTGGGATAGGGGGCTTGGGTGGCTCCTTCTGGGGGAACATCATTTCCACTCACCCCCCTGCCTCCTAGTGCACTGCCTGGCACCAGGGCTGGACAGCAGCAGCACAGGGTTTTCCCTGCGGCTACAAAGGCACGCAGGGGGACAAGAGGACTGCCAGAATTCTCCTCCCCCAACACTGGGAGTACTTGGCAGGGGAAGCCTTGTACTGCTCATACTGGGCCACCAAGCAGTGCGTCTGTGGGGAGGGGAGCATCATTCCTCTTGCCGCACTCAACCCCACCACCCAGACACACTCCATGGTGCGGTGCTGTGCTTGTGCTGCTCCTATGTCTGAGCAATGGCAGTGTAAGGCTTCCCCTACCATGGCAAAGACTCCCACAAGCAGGGATCCTGGTGCCCCCTCCTAGTCAGTGCCCAGTGCAGGTGCCATGCTTGCCTGACCCTCATTATGTGACTGTATCTCCTCTGCCTCTCCCCCTACAACTTGTGATTGATTACTAAGTAATCAGAGATTGCTAGCAAAATTTATTGCAGGGTTTGAACTGTTAAAACCTGATTCTCTATATCAAACAGGTTTTTTGTTTAAAAAAAGGAAAGAAAAGGAAAACTGGCTACCAAATATCATAAAGTCACAAGACTTGGAAAACACTGGATAGCAGAAGATAAAAAAAAAAAGACAGAAAAATGTAGAATGGCATAATGTAAAGGCTAATTACTAGACAGATATGTTCAGTGGAGAAAATGAAGCTCTGCAGTTAACTACCATAAGGTTTCTGCATATGATTGTGCTGCCTGCTGCTCTTCAGAATGCCCCCCAATTAATGATAAATTGGCCTTCTGCACCTGGTGGCTTAAATATTGCTCACTGCATTTCAAACAGAATTCTTGTGACAGCAGAAGCCAGCCATTAAGCTTGGAGCTCTTGTAAGTGAAAAGCAATATTTGCTCAGACTTCACAAGGACATTTGGAAATAAAAGAGAAAGATAAAAGCAGGAGTCTTTTACAATAAGAGCCATCAAATCAATGTAAAGAGGGATTCCACACACACATAAACCTACAGAAAGGAGACAGTGATAAGGCTAATAATATTCAGCACAGTTTGTTCTGGACACCATGCACTTACATCTCAAGGTGATGACACAAAATGCTAGCAATGAAACAAAGCACAATAAAAAAAAAAATGGCAAAGGTATGACTAACAACAGATTCACACAAATTAAGAACAACAGTAACTACACCACAGTGGGACCCTACCAAAACAGCATTTATCATCATATTATATTCTATTTTTATTTTCTTATTTTAATAGTAGTTTGGAAGTCCAAAAGCATGCACCTGAATTATTCACATTGATTCAGTTCTTTCATCTTTATTTGATGATCTTTACTGAGGAAGACTACACTAGTTGTTCATTACAATAGCTTATCTTTTGCTTTGTGCAGCACACAAGAATTTTTAAAACCATGCCCACGCTTTCTAATTTGTAATCTGTTGATGATAGGTTAAGTGTGCCAAACTAACATAGTTAACTACCTCTCTCTCTCCAATTGTATCCAAAACACTGATTATTTAAAGAGATAATGGGAAGTTGAATTTAATTCAAAACAGATTTTGTAAAGCTAAGCATTGATAAACACAGAGATAAAACTATTTCCATAATCTATTTTTTAAATCTCCAATAGGAGCATCTCTTTGTTTGGATTTAAAATGTAAATATTCTTCCAGAATTAATATTGTGATATTATGGTAATGCATGATTAATGAATGAAAGGCAAAATTCCAATTCAGTGTATACATATTGGAATCAAAAGTGAAATTGGCAACCTATTTTCATTGCCCAAACTGAGACATGCAAACCAGGAGTGAAAAATAATTCTATATTCTAGAGAAAATACTTCTAGATTAGCATAAGGTCATATAGTCTTATGATAGCAGATATGTATTTCTGTGCCCCATGCTACCACACTTACTTATGCAGAATAGCACAGAAAAATTGTAGGAGCTGTTGCTTTTTTAGGACTTGAGATGTAGGCCACATGTTTTTGTTGTGAAAATGAAAATTTGGCACTTAGGGCATTTGTACATGTTTACACCACAGCGCCAGGTGCTTTTAAAAGCACCCAGCATGTGAAATATGCATCAGCACTGACAAAATGGCAGCGGTGCGCTTTTGAACTAAAACTCATCAAAGGTGTTTTAATTCAAAAGCACACCGCTGCCATTTTCGCAGAGCTGACATATATTTCACCGTTTATAGAAATGTATGTGACGCAGCACCAGGCACCTCAGCTTGCATGCAGAGCAGACTCAATTAATCGAATCTGCTTCAACACACTGGAGGTCCAGTGTGTTGGAGTAGATAAATGTATGTGTATAAATACCCTTAATTTTAGGCTCCTCTCCTTTTGAAAATTCTAGTCTATACATATCCCATTCATATTAGATTTCATGTAGACATATAATATTTTCACTAACAAAAACTAATCGTAGAATGAAGAACTGGAAAATCATTGACCATGAATGTATGGGAGTGAAAACATGGTTCATTATCTGATTGGCTGTTGAATATTCGAGAAGGGATACGCCAGAGCAAGTGGAAGCAGGAAGAAATACTGAAGGGGAACGAGCCTATTTTTCAGATCATTTAGAGAGTTGAAAGGCTCCTCAGAGGTAACGTGAGGTTTTGTTTTAACTGTTTGAACCCTAAAAAAATGAAAACTGTTTCAGGATGTACGAGGAGTTCAGTTGTTTAGATACTCTCCTTTCTAACCCGCAGTCCTTTTTAACTCTCTATCAGCTATTTCTCTCTGTGTTTACATCTTTCCTATATTTAGAAACTGTATACATTTCTTCTTACAGTTCCAATTAACACTAATAGTGAAGTAAAGTATTGAAAGTAGACATATACATGCAAAACTGACACAAGAATTACCTTCTTTGCAAGAAAAGAAGGTACATATGTACATCTGTACATAAGACTCCCCCCTCCCCCGTGCCTTAAAGTACTCTAGGGTTGGCAACCTGTGGTTTGTGGGCGGCATCCAGCCTGTGAAAGAGGACCAGTCCAGCACAGGGGACTGGTCTCATGAAGCTGTGCTACCCCACTCCTTCTCCACTGCAAGGTCTGCTGCTCTGCAGGGTCTGAACTTCCCCTTGCTGCAGATGGCTGGGAATCTGGCAGCCAGCTGCTGTGAGGTGAGGGTAGGGTGGAAACTTCTGGCCCACGGCTATAAGCCAAGTCATAAGCTCCTGGCAAAAGGCTGCCAAACCTCTGTTCTAAAACAAAACAAAAAAAAGAGAGAGAGAAAAAGGAGAGCAAGAGGAGAATGGGAACATACTAGTTAGAGATGGACATTAGAAAATCTGAAGTCAGGCAGAAGGCAGGGGAGAGATGCACGTTAGACTAACTAAAACAGAGATGTGTAAGCTTCCTTGAGCAAAAAGCTTGCTTTGTCAGATGCTAGCATCTAGTCAGCTTTTTGTTCATGAAAGCTTATGCATCTCTGCATGGGCAGATCTAAGAATTTGGAAAGGGGAGTGTGGGAGATGCCAATGATGCCACAGAGGAGGTTGCAGTCCCTTCCCACCCATCCATGAGCAGACCATGCCAGGGCAGCAGCTGCTGGAGAAATCTGGGAATCCCCGAAGCAGGTAAGACTTCTCCACAACTCTCGGCACCCCCTCTTCTTCAGTGCAGGCACCTCTCCGCTCATTCCCCTTTCACTCTTTCCAACGGGGTTGCCTCTGGATGAAAGAAGGGGAGAACTGCTTACTGCTGCCATTTTCCTGACTGATCTGTGGGCAGAAAAGCCCCAGGCTGCTCCTGCCCTGCTTCAGCTGAGGTCTTCAGTAAGTAACAGCATGAGATGGCAGATTCAGTCAGGGATAGTGGCAACAGGCAGGCCTCCCCTTCCAATGTCTGCTCTCAGGCTGCAGTGGACACCCAGGATTGGGAAGGGAACAGAAGAGCCTGGAAGACCACTGCTGCTGTCCCCAGCTGACCCACGGATAGGGCAGCCCCAGAGCTCTGGAGAGCGGCTGCACAGGGTGGAGGGGCAGTGGCAGGGTCAAATCCCTGCTCCCACCCCTTCCACTGCATTTCCCAACTGGTCCAGGAGCTCCAGTTGTGAGGAAGCAGCTGTGCAGAGTGCTGGGCAGAGTGGGGACAACAGTGTCAGTGGGTGATTTTTCCCTCTCTTCCAGGTACTCCTGCTCTCTGCCTGCTCCTGGAGTGTCTCCCATAGTCCAGGAGCAGGAGCTTGAAGACAGAGGATGGGGACTGCCAACTGAGGATGCCATCCTCACCTCTGCCTGGCACTCTCTGCACCAACTCCCCACAGCTGGAGCCTGGAGCCCTTATGCCAGCAAGGGAAATGCAGTGGAGGAGGAAGGAACAGGGCACCATTGATCTGACACCCTGTGTAGCTGTCCCCAGTAGCCCCAGCTACAGCAGGGCAGGAGTGTTCCTGGGGCTTCCCCTGCTCCTGGTTCAACTGGGGACAGCAGCAGCAGCTGCAGGTGGGTCTGCCTTTCCTCACCTGCTCCCTGTTTCATCCTTCTCCCCTGCTCCCCCCTGTCCCAGTGTCCCATTTCAGCCCTGGGCTCCAGTGTGCTTTGGATACTGAAGAGGACCCAAGCATGGGGCAATGGAGTTGCTGGGATAATCTTTACTGTGGAAGAGGGGAGAGACTGTGCCACTGCACACCTCCTGGATCTGTCCCTGCATCTCTGATTCAGTTAGTCAATATGGTGCATCTCTACCCTACATTACCAGTTGGAGAGAGGGAGAAGAGTGAAAGATGGTAGTACTAATGCTGGGCTTGTCATTCTGTTACACAGATGCAATGTAAACTGATGACAACATTATGGAAATAATCAAGATATCAAGGCAACACGAGTCAATCCTATCTTAACCAATGCTTTGTTAAATGTATTGCTGTGCCGGGTACAAGTGTTCAATCTAACAGGTGAGACAGACAGAGAATCCAATGTTTCAACCTGAATATTCCTACTTATAATGAAGTTGTTCAAGCTATCTAGTAGAAGTACAAACAGTAAAGAAAAACAGAAGCAACTGTATATATCACTGTCCCTTCCAATCCATTTTTACATTTCTGCACATGGTTATAGGACTGTATTTGTGGCTTATTAATCACATTCTTGATTGAAGACTGAGCCTCAAATCTATTTGTATTTAATTCTCAAAAAAGTATATGAATTATTCAATTAGAGTCTTCCACATAATTAACCTGGTACAGAAAACCTTTCACATTTTATATTCCCATGGGAAGATGATATCATTGGCTAGTAATAGCTTATTCCTTTCAAGAAACCTATATTTAAAATACATATTTAGGTGTCAATCCCACAAAAAACTATGAACATTGCTCACTTTATGCATATAAGCAGTAGCTAAAGGAGATTACTCACATGGTCAAAAGGTAACCATATGCAAGGATCTTTGCATGATATGGGTCATGGAAATAACTTTTAAGGTAATTTTTAAGTAAAATATGCCTAGCAACCTAAAAGACACTATATGACGGACACGGGTATGAAAAATGACCATGGATTTTCCATCCACCCAAATAAGTGAGCAAATAGAAATTCAGCTACCTTCTTTTTAACAGATAAGTTGCCAAATTCTTCTGCTGGTACCTCAGCCAGTAACCAAGGTTGCCCAGTCCACTTATAATAAGTGGGCTTGTTTTTTTAAAAAGTTGCTTTAATTTTTTGAGAGTCGCGGGTTGCAGTTTTCTGGGCTTGTTTTATTTGGAGGTCACTAATTTTGTGCTTTTTTGTAATAGGTGATTTAAAAAGTTATAGTTTAGAGGTGGGCAAAAAGGCGGATCTGGCTAGCAGCCAGAATCCATTTCCCAGCAGCCCCTGCCCATGTGGCTGTGGCCAGTTTCAAAGGAGACCCAGCAACCATGCGCAGGGCTTGCGTTTCCGTGGAGACTGGCCCCAGCAGCACTAGCAGGGCACAGAGCTGCTCTGCATTCAGGCTGGGATCTTGTGGCAGTGACAGCATGGTCCAGAGCTGGGGCACAGCCATGATCTGCTGTCTGCATGCCCCTGCCTGCGGTGGGGGGAGGAAGGGACTTGGACAGGGTTTAGCCACCCCAAAATTCCCCATAGTGCCCTGTTGGGTTGGGGGGTTGTTTTGGGCCCGTTTGGGACTTGAAATGGGTTGGCCTTGTTTTGGGCTTGTTTTTAAAGGCAGTGCCACTTTTTTTCTTGTGAGACTTGGCAATACTGCCAGTAACCCCATTTTTTGTCATAGTATTTAGATTACCTGGCAAAAGGAATTTTATACGCTAAGCTAAAATCTTGTTCAAGGTATTTTGCCGTCTCATGTCTCCAATTAACACGGCAAGTCTTACTAGTGCATTTATGTCTCATAGAATCAGTACTTATTTTTGTAGGCCCCTTTTCTATCATCTTCTGGAAAAACTAATTTGTATGCTGTAATGTGTTAATAATTCAATAACATACAGTCTTGCTAATTCCACATCCATTCCATTCATCCTTGAATCAAGAGCTGTTTCTTGTTTTATACTTAACTTCTGAACTCGTCTTCACACTGCTGGATCTCTTACAGATTGTTCTTAAAGTCTGAACTGGAGCTGTTTGCATCTGATCTGACTTTTCCACAATAATTGCTTTTAATGGCATTTTTCTTAGGTATTCTGGAATACTTGCATAAAGGGTCTGACGTCAATACAGACTCTTAAAATGCACCATTTCTGTTACCTTATATTTCAGGCAAAGTGAACTTTAAGAAAGTAAAAGACAACCATAGTCATGAGTATGTAAAAAAGCATTTGTTTCTGGATTCCTTCAGGAAATAAATCATATATTTTAAGCCTGGCAACTTAAAACATACATGTGACAAATATCTGCAACCACAAACCTCTTTTATTTTTATTATATAGAAAATTGTATAATTGCTGCTGAATATGCACTTAGTACATATATGGCTCAGTCCCAAATATCATGCTTTAATACTGTAATTACTCAAAGCTAAGATGAGGTTTCTTTTAGAGCCATGTGAAACAGCATTGTTCCGATTCAACTTCGGTTTCAACGATTTGAGAGAACAGTGTTTCGTTTCAAGTTTCGTTTTGAAACCACTGTTCTGTTTCATTTCATCAAAACTGTTCTGCTGTTTCAATGTTTTGCCCATAGGTTATCATGGGGAAACATAAAATGCAGCAGGCACGCAGACTGGGGGCTCTCCTGCACCCCCGGGAGGGCTGCTAGGGTTGCAAGTCCTCCCAGGGATGTGAGCCCCCAATCTGCCTGCCAGATGAGAGAAGCCGGGTACTGCCCCCTGGGACTGTTGAATGAGTTTTAGTTTAATCGCCCCTGTCACCATTTTGAAGTGTGGGATGCTGAATACATGAGATGCTGTGGGCATTTTAATTAGAGCACCTCCTGAGAGCTGCTGTAATTAAACCCCTTCACCTCACCACAGAGCACATGTAAAGATGCCTTTAGATTCAAGTAAATATGGTATTATGTTCACATGCCCAGTTATATAGTTAGAATAAAGCATGTATAGCAAGTTTATAAATATTTGCTCCTTAAAGGCTTCGAAGTGAAGAGTGAGAAAAAAAGCATCTATCCAACTAATTCACAGAAAAGTCCATTTAAATGTTTAGCAGAACTTAATTTGCCGCAGATCACAGTATTACATGTACATACTGAAATGCAACATTGGCAGTTTTTCAACAATATTCAGCATAAACACACAGTATTCCTCAGTAGTAGGTCAGTCTTAAACATAATTTTCTCTTCAAAATATTTGATAAAAACTATTCCTTGAACATGGCAAACACATTATCTGACAAGTGCACAACCCAATGTTTCAATGTACAATCCACCTCCATGTCAGATGCCCTTATATTTATATAAAGTCAATTTACATTTTTAGGCCACATAAGCCTTGAATCGTAAGTGACATACACAAAATCTAGATAGTTGTACAGTTTTATGGTGTCTGAAAATATCTGTGCTCTACAATGAAATATTAACTTTCTCCCAGTTTTTAACCTGATAAATAGCTTGAAACAATACCTTTTCAAGGAAAAAATAAAACATGCTTTTTATTTCTCTCTAGTAGGGCTGTGCGAAGCTTTGGGTAGTGATTTGATTCAGAGGAGATTTGGCCCGATTCAGTGGCCGAACCCGAATCGAATCAGGGGACCAGTTAAAAGGTCCAAATCGATTCAAAGCTCTCCAAATCTTCATAAAAGATTCAGAGAGCTTCAATGATTTGGGCAGTCCCCAGTGGCTGCAGCCAACTCTGAGCTGGAAAGTAGGGGCGGGGAAGTAGGGGCTGCAGGAGGGGACCATGGAGGGACCCCTGCCAGCCTCCCGACCCCCCTCACTCCCCCAGCCCCCTCTCTGAATCAGATTTGGTCGAATTGACTCAGGACAGTGATTCAAATTACTGAATCAAATCACTGTCCCCCGAATTGGCCAAATCCAAATCCGAAACGAATACTAGCCGCCTCTCACAGGCCTACTCTCTAGGAATGTCTTTCACTACTAACATTAGAGAAGTTCAAGTAATATAGTTTTCATGTAATTCCCCAACAGGGAAGGTACTTTGTTGCTCAGAACTAGAACCAACATCTGAATATACCAGGAAGAATTAAGAAAGTGAAAAGATCAGGCTGTTAATGTAATAAGAGGATTTTCAGTGGATAAATCTATAATGTGCTAAGGCAGTTTGCTGCAAGTGTTTGCAAACAACCAAAACCTTTCTGAGAGAGGATACTTGCTAAGCAAAGTTAAACATTTCTTATCTACTATTTTTGATATATCCATTAAATCAGGAGTGTCAAACTTGTTTGGCCCTGCTGGGCTGCATCTGAACCACAGGGTTCCTTACAGCTCATATCTGGATCCACCGCTAGTGGTAGAATAAGGCAGGGAGCCACAGGCTAAGGACAGAAGTTACACATAAACCAGTTTAAGTGATCAGAAACTGGTTTAAGCCTGTAACGGGCCAGAACTTCAACGCATATAAACTGCTTTAAAAATGGCCAAAACTAGTTTAAGATAAACCTGGCTGAACGTAGTATCAGACGTAACTGATTTTGGTCAAACCATTTTACACAACTTCTGTCCCAGACCCCCTCCTGGTTTAAGTTAACTCACAATCCCCCAGCATCCCAGAATGCTTTGCTTTGCCTGTGCTGTCTGTTCCAGCAGAGCAGAGTTGCCCTCCCCACCCCCTAATCTCCTCCATAGCCAGAGCACTATCAGTGCTCCGACTGGCTGAGAAGGGGGTGGGGGTGGGAAACTCTGTTTCCGAGTGCTGGTAGCCTGCACCGGCATGGGACCCAAGCTGGTGTCTGCCTGGCAGGGGTGCAGCAGCCCTTGCCAAGCATCCCCAGCTCCACCATCCCAGGTCACTGCTTAAATAGCAGGTAGGGGGAAGAGGGCATGGTGCTGCAGCTTCTTGGATTTTTCTTTCACTTTACATGTCAATAGTAATCCTTCTAGAACATTTCTTTTGTCTTTTTCTTCACCCAGGGTTTATGCCCAGAGACAATCTGAGAGGACCACTGGTCACAAAATTGTACAAACACATCCAGTCCACAGAAAATATCCTTACTCCAGAAACCTAGAGCTGTTTTTCTTATCACTCACTTTTCTAGTTCAGATAGCTCTTTTCTCACCCAGCCTGCCATATGAAGTCAATCCAAAAAGGGGTAAAGCTCCTGAATTCCAACTTTATCTGTGCTCCCTCCCTTGCAAAACCAATTTGGCAAGTATAAGTGACTGAGCCTCCAAACCCCTAGAACAGATTTTACAATCCTCAACAGCTCTAAGTTCAAATAGCCTCCAATTTCTAAGTCCAGTGTTCAACAAAGTTTCCAAGTGCTGTGCACAATAAAGTCTCTCAGTCCAAGCAAATTCAGTAGCATCCATCCAAGGAAGGTGGAAGCTTGAGTACTCCTGCAGCGAGCAGAGGTGGGGGGACTGGCAATGCCTGGCAAGGGCTGCTGCCACTCTCCCCCTCCAGGCACACCATGGCTGGGGACTGTGCAGGCCAGGGTGAGGGTTAAATCCCTCCCCACTCATACTTAGTCTTCCAGGGCCTGGCCACAACCCTCCACCTCAGCTCAGCTTCCCTCCAGCCTTCCAGCCACTGAAGAAGGGAAGGGAGCGATCATTCTAGCACTCCCCCTGGCTTCTAGCCTGAGCCACTGCAGGCATGTGGCTGCATTTCTGGAATCAAAAGTGAATGTCTGTTCACTTGCTTCTTGGTTCAATATATGCAGGTTAGACTAACCTGCAAATATTGAACTGATTCCGGCTCAGGCTTTTTGAATGTCTGTAGGAAGTGTCAAAGATTAACAAATGCATTACTCACTGCCCCCATAAAACTACTGGCCCCTTGAGAAACCCCACAGGCCGTATGCTTGACATCCCTGTTTAAAATAATTATCTAAAATAACTGAGTGACGCCCAAATCTTAAGAGAATGCTGAACTATTTCAGAACCAAACTTTGTTCCTCTTAAAATAAATTTATGACCATTTTGGGGCATTTAAGAAATGTAATTCACATGCAAAAGAAAGCACTAGTTCTGGTTTTGCTGATTGGCTAATCCTGACTAGAGTTTGAGGAAATTTATTTCTTCCTCTGAACCACTAATATCTTTTACCATGCGATTCTCCCACAAATATTTGTATTTTCCTGGTTTAACTGAAAAACATGTAAACCTTTTAGTTGCAATAAAATTCTTCCTTTCACACAAACTGACTGTTGATAAGGATGGAAGGATATATATGTATTTGTGCCCTCCTTTGCTTTTTATATTATAAAAAGGTCTGAAAGTTAGTGACGGGTGGGGACAACTTTCAGAGTCTTTTTCTTCTCAATATGTTTTACCCCAGAAATATAAGGTCTGTGAAAAAATGTTCTTTGTTTTCAGTGGAGACATTTTCAGAGTTCTGAAAACTGGACAGAAACAAACACTCTCATCCCTCTGCTGAAGGGAGAATAATTGGATCTTTCATTTGATATAATAAGACATTCTCCCACAAACCTTTATCAGAATTAGACAGATTCTAACAACTACAAATAATAATAAAAATAAAAAACTCTGATGTTTGAGGAAAAAATCTATTCCCCTACCAATTCATTTTTCCTTGTCATGTCATAATCCCATTACATTTCTACTTTTCCAATACAAACAGGAAAATATGAACTTGATATTTCTAACATACAGACAAGAACCCCCCTTCCACCCCCAAAAAAACCAATAGAAAATGCAAACTTATTTACAGCTATCTTTTACATGAAAAAGCATTCTTTCAGGGCAAAAACAACATTTTTCTCTAGTGTAGGTTAACTTTATATAACTATTCATCTTTGAGAAAGGCCTGCAACTGAAAATGAAAGGCCTGTATTTCAAGAAAGATATGTTTCTAAAAAAAACACATTTAGGAGCTATTTTCTGAGGGAATGGCAGCAACACAATTCTCAACAGAAGAACACTCCCACAAAGTACCTCTTTGTAAAAATCTTGAGGCTATCAACCACCAGCTGTCCACTGGCATTACCTAAAAACCAGAACTTCGTGTCACAGAAGAATGAACTTTTTCTTTAGGTCAACATTAAGATTTATTGGCACTCAGGAGGGTATACACCAACTTCAAGGTAAAACAGTTTGACACAAATATCTGAGATAACTCTATCAGCACTGTATTTCAGCTACTCCAACCTGCACTGGCTGCTCTTGTCAGAAGTCAGTGACTGCATGATTCAATAGTCTGTGACTTACTGTGAGATGTGAGTTATTGGGGTCAGCAATGTCTCACCCTCCAGGTCAAGCTCATCTGCAAAGCTGTTGGTCCTGATGAAGGGTCCTGTGTTCACATCTAAGAACCCAGGACTTTTTTTCACTGTGAGGAAATATGTAGATAAGGGTTAGGGCAACACTGTATAGCTGTTTTTAGAAAGGCTGTACAATACATTTACTGTACATAAGAGTAGGTAAATGGACAAATAAAATAAATGACTTAAATACAAAAAAGAATTCTAGAAGTAGTTGGTATATATGACAAGACTGCATCCAAAGGAAAATAAGATATGGAAATATTTTTATATGTGAAAATTTCAGCCTCTGGTTATGCAACATGACAATGTCAAATCCTATAGCAGTGAAGAAGCTTCTCTGCAAAAAAACTCCATTTCAGGTAGTTGCTTCAGGATTTTACTGGAACTCAGACCCATCTGTGCTAAAATTATTATTATTATTCCAGAGAAAAGATCTGGGGAAGGGGAGGGGAAAAAAACCTACAGCCATTTGTGGATATTCCTCATATATGAGCATTTAGACATTCAGGTGCTGGTCCATGCTCAAGGGATTGTATGTACATTTTGCATTAAAGAGTAAGTGAATAAAAATGTAAACAGTCCTGGGAGCAAAGACAAGAACCCAGGATTGCCCACTCTCAGGTGAATGCTTTCACTAACAGGTTACTGAGTCACGCTTCCTCTTGCTAGCTCTCTTTTTCTGGCCCCATGAATCTTGCCCTCTTGGCAACACAGAGATCCAGCTTTAGCAGGAGGGGTCTTGGGGCCTCAGCCTTGCCTCTATCCTGTTAAACAAGAGACTTTCTGGAGAGAGAGACGAAGTAGCTCTGAGCCCCTCTCAGGCTGAGGGTCCCATAATTCAAGTCTTCCACTTTCTGGATAAGTGCTCTAACTCTGAGGCTGAGATAAAAGGGGGTGACACCACCAACACTATTTGTTAATGAACATGCCTATGGCTTCTGTGCTCTGACCTCCTCTCAATGATCAGTGGGAAGGATGCATAGTATAAGCTTACCTACTGCCGTGGACACCCCAGAGGATACAAGCACTGGGGCACTTTATTTATGAATTCAGAATAGGATTAAGTGTGAAATACATGCTGAGATACCAGCCCTGTTAAGATTGTGGTGCCATTGACTACTTGTAGTAGCAAAACTGTTGGCACCTAAACCACTTAGGCACCTATGAATTTTCAGTCATCTGACTGGGGATTCTGTGGTTCACCTTCTTAGACTTGGATGGCCTAAGTCCCACCTAAGTTCTCCTTTAGGCACTTTAAGTGCTTGTTTAGATGTTTCCCCTTGGCTAATATTCACTGGTATTGGAAATACCATAGACTGGTTGTTGCATCTATACAGCAGTATACATGTACATAGTATCACACAGGTAATAGAAAACAACATGAAATAAAACTACATAACTGCGTTTACTGTAACTAGGGGTGTAGTTGGCAGCTGTGCTGGACCAACACAGCTACCAAGTACACCCCTGACACATAGAAGATGCCAAATTTTAGCGGATTTTGGATTTTAAACTTAATTGCAGAACAACAAGGAAGTTTTTTTTTACCTCCCTGCCTGCTGTCTGACACCTTCAGGGAAGGAATTCTACCTGATCAACACATCAAAGAGGTACTCAGCACAGCTCACAAAGACACTCTCATGGACCCAGAGGGACAGCCTTCCATCTTCAGCTCCCTCTGTGCAAAAATGAAGTTTATTTCCTACCTATGGGGACTATTTACCATCTTGTACCATCTACACTTTTCCCAGAGCCTGACGAAGGGACTTTGATACCAAAAGCTTGCAGAAAAGGACAATTTTCTTGCCATTTTCCAGTTGGTCTAATAAATGGTATCATTTTGGAACCAAGAGCTCTAGTTTTTCAAATGTCTTTACTGTAACTATGTATTTACAGTTAGCAACATTGACTGTGAGCATATGCTGGTATTTATGGTGGCAGCTTTTCAGCAACCCTAACACTATAAAATAGTTCTTTTTTAAAGATCCTCCACTCAGGCTTATCTGTATGTTTTTTAATTACAACAGTAAATAGCACCTGCCCAAAATAAAATAACATACAAAGTAAAAGCACAAAACAGAAATCAATATTTAAACTACCTGTGTAAAGCATTAGACAATGGCAATAATTCTACTATGTCTTGAACTCAAGAGTTCATGAACATTTAATGAAATGCTTGGACCTTAGACGAGTTACAACACTAAATTAACATAGTTTACATTATATTTGATAACAGCACAACCCTAACTATTGTGCTCTTAGGACAAGCAAAGAGGTACTGAGAGGGAACAATTAAGTATCTGGGCATGTTATTCATAAGGGGGGTGTCTACATGAGACATTTACTGTGGAATAGACTAATTAGCTCTGCAGTAAACACTGCATGTCTACATGTGCACCCCTATAAGGCTGTAGGAAACCAATTAACTCCATAGCAGAATAGTATTTGTAAATACAAGTAAATACTACCCTCATGCTCCAGCCAGCTGGGGCAGCATCTATGCATGCGCTGCTGTTGGTTAAAAAACCCTGCAGCAGGATAGTGCTTGTAAATACACACTGAAGCATCCTTGTGCAGCCAGACCCTCCACAGCACACTGAGCTGGCCAGAGCATCCCAGGGCTAGCAGGCCCAGAGCCCCATGTCAGCTAGGGCTGCTCTGACCCAGCTTAAAATACTGTGGTCCTGGATGCATGTTCAAGCAGTACATCCTGGGGTAATAAATTCTGGAGCAATAAGCCCCAGAGTTTATTGCTTTGCATTAATTGTATGCATAGACTCACCCAAGGAGCATTATCCTACTCCCAACAAAATTAGTAGAGGTTATGCAATGGAAGCATAATTAGGAATAATAAAAAAAACTTTAAAAATGCAACAAAGTTTTAGTCAGGTACTAGATGACTTCAAATGGCACAAATGTAGTCAGATTTTTACAGATGAGTAATCGAGTAAAAATTGTGATTACATCATCAACCATATGGCTACTCAAAATAAAAATTAAGTAAACTGCTTTTTAGTAATTGCCCTGTGAGAACAGGGACCCTGAAATCACAGGATGAAATAGAATTGGGTAGAACTATCCCCAGGATATATAATTTTACCTTAAATTAGGAACTCAATTAACACAGTAATGGCTTAGAGCCAATTTTAACAGTATTGGAATGAAAGTTCTATAGCAAATTATAGTAAATTCAAGCATCTGCTGTTATTTTTCTGAGTAATATCATCTGTTGGATTAATCACACACTGCTGCATTCCCCATCCATGACTGGTTATGAAACAAACAGCAGAAGAAGCCAGCTTAAGACATGCAACAAAATGACTTTAAAGGGCCTTATATAATTTTGCTAACCAGACTTCTTTGGCTTTTGCTAAATAAATTCTGAATGTTCAATATTCTGCCAGATGCAGACAAAAGCCAGGATTCTAAAAGTCTCTTTCCTCATTCCATACATAGTACATGCTTCTCTGAACATATTAGTCAAAGAAGGGGTGCCACCTAGCCATGCATTCCAATTATGAATGGCAATAATACCAAACATGAAACCACGTGAAGTGCTTACCAAGCACTCTACATTTTCTTTTCCTCATCTGAGGGATGGTATGTGGGAAGTCTTGAAAGAGCTGTTATTGGGTTGTAACAATTATTCTTTTGGTGCTGAAGGTGGGAAGGGGACAGAAATGATATTAAAAAAAAAAAAGAAAAGAAGAAATTTAAGCCAAATCCAATCCAATTTGAAAAATCTCTGATAGTAATGAGAGAGTTCACCAGGCATTATATATATTGCCCCCCTGCACCACTTCTGGGTTCGCCACCGAGCATGTGCCCCTCCCTCCCCCCCATGCTCCTGTGGGACGCTCCATCCACCCCACCATCACAGCGTTCACAAGCCGTGCCTGGTACCTCAAGATAGGTAGAAAAACCATTTAAAGCTGTGTCTATGGCCAAATCGCTGATTCTCCAAACCACTATTGAGTCTTCAGATTCGGATTCTGCTGAATCAAATCAGGGACAGTGATCCAAATCAACAAATCCAATCACTGTCCCTGATTTGAGCTGAATCCAAATCTGAATCGAATAGGGACCGCGTCGCATGCCCATAATATATGAAGCAACTGCCTACTTTTTGCCTTGATGTGCTAGAAGTCCCTCAGGGCTAATGTGTGGGTAGTCTTGGGCAGCACAAGGGCCCCCTCAGCATTCTCCTATCTCTGTGTTCTTTAACAGGCTTTCTGCTTGCAGAAGTGCAGGGAGAACCACTTCCAAAGAGTTTCTGTTTTTCCCACTCACCTGTATAGGCAGGAGAGGGTGGGAAGTGGGTCACTGATGCCCCCCACCCCTGACTCCAATGCTCCCCTGCTTATATAGTACTGAATGTCACATATGACACCCGGTATAGATCAGCTGAGGTTTATTCTCTCCCTTGGGCAGAAAAACCTGAAAAGAGACTGACTCCTAGAGTCACAAACTCCATCCCAGGCTATTCCAGAAACAGTGGAAGATGTATTGTCCCTTATTCTAGGCTCAATTTTCCAAAATCTTCACTTTTTATTTTTTAAAAATGTTAAAAAAACGTTAGTGATATTATTTTGGGGAGGGATCCATTTTTGTTCAGCTCTATAGTTTGCAAGCAATTTTTATACTGAATAAATTCAATGGAAGGTGTCATGTTTTTGAAAATGTAACAAAGCTGGACAAAATCAAAATGCAAACAGCAACAACAAAAAGGCAATGCTGTATTTGCAATGTTTTCCTGGTTTTTTTTAACCAGGTCTAACTAAGATGTTAAAATTGGGAAACAGTAGGATAAAGCTTGGCATAACTATTCCATTTAACTCAGCAGAAAACAATAGGGTTGCATGTAAAACAACAGTTTTGCTCCTCACAATGTCTGTGTGAAGAGATACGGATGATGGAGCCAGAAAATCAAACCAACACTTCAAACCACTTCAAAACAACACCCACAACCTTAGTTAAAGTGAATCAGAACCACTGCTGCCCCGGGCGGCCCCCAGGACCCCACGTAAGGCTGCTGGGGCAGGACTTGTGCTGACCCCAGCCTTCCCTACCTCCCTCAGCACAAGTTGCCATGTGCTAGAGCACGTGTGCAGGGGCATGCCCCGGGGCAAAAACCAGTGGCTCAAGCATGTGCCATGGGAAACGCACATCCCTACATGTGCACACTTGTCTGGATGTACCCATATAGATCTTTTTCCAATAGTTGAAATTTTTCCCTTGAGCATGCTTTTTTCATTCCCCTCTCCCCCGCCCAAATTTTTTTCACGCAAAGTGTCTACTTTCTACAAAACATCTCAATTTTTTGGTTAAAACACTAAAGTTCAGAACTCTATATTCTCTGCATGGGAAAAGGCTTACTCCCACTCTACCATTTTGTCAGACATAGTAAGCAAACTCCAAACTCTGCAGTGCAAGGATTTAATTACTGGTAATTGCAAAAAGGACAGAGCATTGAAATATGTGTTTTACCTGGAGAAGAAGGAGCACTGGAGGACTGTTGCTCTGCAGAAAGTGATGCCCAGGAATGCTGACGGTCTGAGTCATAGGAAAGATGTACACAACAAGAGTCAGACAGGAAGGAGGGGGAAAAAGAGACAGTTGGAGAGACATTCACATGCCTTTAATTCAAAGTCTGTGTTGGGTCTGTCCTCTTTAAAATTAAACAATAGAAAAATTGGGAAAGAAACTTTTATTAAATTCTTAATTAAAATGCTTGCATGTGTATTCCAGAGCTTATTTAAAACTAACTTACCACTAGGGGGAGGCATTTTGCCTCCTAGAACTATCCCTGTGCACCGCAGAAATAGGTCTTCTGCAGGTTACTGTCCTCAAGTGCCTGACCTGTTCTGCTAGACAGTGTGACTGTAGCTCTGCCTGCCCCCTGCCACATTTGTGGTATGCCTGAGCACTACCTCCCACAAGTGGATAACCACAAAAGGAGTAGGCTCTCTTTTAGGGTTTTAGTATTCTTTACTACTGTGTACAGTAGGCATCACACATAGTTAAGTTTTTGTACAATAGGAAAAAATGGAAGTACTGCATGCAATTTAAGTTGCCTGATTCTATTTTCAAGTGCTTATAATTTTTCCAAACTTAATTTTAGCTGAACATCTGGGGGAAATTTCAATCAAAATGTTTCAGCCAAGTCTACAAGTAAGGTTAGGGAAAATGTTTTTTACTTTTTATTTTTATTTTTTACACTTGTTTTTTCTAAAAGTCCTGCTGATATCATATTTTGGAGCAGAGATTGTATATTTATCAGAGGTGTTGCCTTCACTTTTGGGGTGCACATTTTCTTCGTCCCATGAGAAATCTGCCTAAATTAACTCAAATTATGAGACTATGGCTGCTGACAGATCCTAATTTACTTGTACAATTGAGATCTAACAAATTTTATGCCGGATCCCCAAAATCAAGCTTCCTGCCATAGAAGGTCTTCATTTATGGTGTTAATCATATCATACACATGCTCCGTCTCCTCCTCAGCTCCTGTGTACTGACTAGACTGACTAGCCTAAGGCTGCAATGGCTGGACAGAACTATCTCTACATTTTCTCCTCCTAACTCCCAAGAGCCCTTGTACAGCTTGTCACTGGAACTATGGGCAAGGAGACTGTCTCCCTCTGCTCTCAGTGTTTGAAGAAGCAGCCTGATTACAAAGCAAATGCAAAAACAAGGTGAACAAAGGTAGGAAGAGAGCAGCCTAGGACTGTGAGGGAGTTGGAAGACAGCACCAGATAAGGAATCTTGTGGATCGGGGAGAGGACTCAGGGTGGGCAAATGGACTTGGACAGAGAGACAGGCAGGGAGACTGGGACCAGAACCCAGGGGGTAAAGACTTGGACTGGTGAGCCCAGAGAGGTTCCATTTTGCCTGATACTCTGTTTGTGCAGAAAACAGATATATAAAAAATAAAACCAGTAAACAACATACTTTCTCCTAACCTCACTTTCAGAATTGGCTGATTAGGTCGTAGGGGAAAAGATGGGTGGCCATGTAATTAAAGACTGGATCACAATGCATGCAAATGAGAGGGCCACATTAAGTTTACACAGGGAAACTTAGTTCTGCATTTCTTAACTTCTGAGTGCCTCACTTCGCTATCTTAATACTTTTCTAATATAGGTGTGTGCATAGTAAGTATTTATGCTGAGCACAGGGATAAATATACTCATTGCTTTTCTGTCTTTTTCTCCCCTAAAACTATTGTGAGAACACTGCTAGCTGAATTCCAATGTCTACCAAATTCACTATGTGGCTGCACCGCAAATGTAAAATTAATTTAAATTGGCTGGCAACCTTCCTCTAGAGAATTTCCCCAGTGTTGCTAATATAAAACAGGCAGAAATGACTTCACTCTTCCTACTCCTCCCTGTCCTCTGCTTGTTCCACCACATCTGTCATCACTAGATATGCAGCATTGCCTCAGGTAAAGACAGCAAGGAACCTTATTTTTAGAGTGTGGAGGTAGAGGATTGGGCAAGAGAATTATTCTGGTGGAAAGAAGTTTCATTTTGCTCTGCTCATGCAAGTCAAAACTCTAGTGGAGGTTCAGGTTTAACTTAAAACAGGGGTGGTTAGAGAGGAACGAAGAACTACAACATAAACACTGTTACCTCTTCATCTCCTCTGCACCAGAACTCTTATGCGAGTAGAGTGAAGAAATCAGCATTGTATATTTTTGGATAACATAACAAAAGTCCTAGAGTCCCTGGACCAAGTTCTCTGTTATTAAAGTCAATGGGATTTTTTCCAATCTTCAAAGTTTGCACAGTTAGTTCCATAATAGCATGCAACTCCTCACCCTCACACCAAAGTGTTGTTGTGTTTTTACAGACCTAACTCTAATGCTAAACCATGTTGGAAAGATTCCTTGTTAAGAAGGCTCCTACATGCATCCTCTCAGAAAAACCCACATATGTATGGGGACTTGAAAGGTCAATGACTCCAGACTGGTGTTGTTCCCATAAAAAACATGGTTTATTTAATTCTCAGGTGCCCATCTCTATATGAATGCCTCCATGCATTTTTACAGGTGCAAGCATTTATGCATGTAATTTCTGAATGCATAATATAGTAGATCAAGTCTGGAAATTTTGCTGGTACTCTCATCGCTCTGGTTAGAAAAGTGCAGTTTGCCTAAAGGTTTGTGGGCTCAGTTACTAGTTGTTTGATCACTTCATGATGGAGTATTAAATGCACTTGATTATGATGCAATAATGCAAGAGAATGGATGGTGTCCAGCACTTTATAAACAAGTAATTTATAAACAGGCTTCCTGCTTTTCTGCTTCAGTAATGAAATTGTGATTGTGACCAGATGTGCAAGGTCTATTTTAGTTTATCACAGTGTCTTTGGTAGCAAAGGAATTCTAGCAAGCTGTCACTAGGCACACACAAAAGCACTTCAAATAATGTTACATAGTCATAGTCTGGCATGCTGAAGAGAAATTAATTTTCTTCAACTTACCAAGCAATTTTAACATTCCTGTTTTTCCTGTATACTTGTAAGAGTTTTTGAGAGGAAAGAACACAGATAAAAAGAAGATAAAATAAGTGTCAGAAGAAATGGAACACTTTAGATTGACAGCTAAAGAGCTCATTCTGAAGTAGTATTAGTAATTCTCTCCACAAATCACATTGCCCTTTAATATGTTTAAGGATTCAAAATCTCAGAAAAGGGATTTGATAAATATAGGCTTTCATAAAGCTTGCATATTACACCAGTTGGTGAGAAGATATTTTTCAGTGATTGGCCCATAGAATCAAGTCAAAGTTTATCTGCCTTCCAACCACTAAACCATTTGAACAAGATGTAATTGTTAATCATTCAAAAGAGGCCCAGGAAGTCTGTAAGTGAAGAAAGATTGTAAAACAGGACAGTAGTGCACCCAGAATGATATAAACAGTTGAGTCCTTCCTGAACTATAATATGCCTGGTTTCAATTAACACTCTAATCATCTCATTATAATGGCCATAGCATGTAGTCAAGTCAGACAACTTTATGAAGAAAACATAAGAGCTTAAAAATCTAAATGATCTATAAAACGTACCTTTAAAATAGTACTTCATTTGCTATGAGCATTTTTTACAATACTTAAAACGTAGAAATTAACAGTCTCTAATACAATATGCTTTAAAAATATATATACTGTAATCAGTTATTTTATGTATGACTTCTAACATGCCTAAAAAAGACCGTAATTACCACAGAACTATAAAACTTTCTTCCTCCCTTTACCTACCCAAAACCCTTATAAATGATGAATTACACAGATGGCTCGTATTTATTTCAAGTACATATAAAGCACTGTCACTTTCTATCTAAATATTTAATTTATAACCAATAAATTGCAAGAAGGGAGAGGTCATGGTTGCGTGTCGCAGACCAGGAGAAGTTACGGGTTTATCAGTTCTCTGAGGCCAATGTGCAAGAACAGTGAACAACTTGATTGAACTTCTTGGAGTAGAGATCATGGGGACATAGTTGATAACTAAGACCCTATCAATTGAAAAGCAGGTGATTTAGGCACAGAGAAAGTAATTTTACTTGCGGGTGGAAGACAATATTTAACCTTAGCCTAAAAAAACTATAGTGGAGCATTTTCATTAAGTAAGTTATTGAACCTTATCAAGACCAGACAGGGGCAAAAGCTAGAGGAAAAAGTATTTCTGGGAAAGAAGAGGCAGCATATTCTACCACAAACCTTTCTTCTGGACCAGTAATTCTCAACAATGGTGCCGCAAGATGCTTTTTTACAGATGCCACGGAGTGCCCCACTATGTTAGTACTGTTATGTGTACAAACACCTACCCATAATCCACAAGTTAAACACAGGGATGTCAAATAGGAATAAAAAAAATTCTGACCTGCTGCAATCTTTCTGAGTTCTTTGCTACAAAAGAATTGCTCTGTTATTTTTCCCTAGTCAAAAAATGAGTGAAAGCTAAGACCTGGCATTTTCTGAAGGGTGCCTTGAATCTCATGAGGACTGCCTGGAGTCTAAAAAGGTTGAGAACCACTGTTCTAGACATATGCTGTTTTAACCATCTTAACTAGGATCCTGTGTGTAATTAATCAATAGTTCATTACTGTTACGTTATAACTGAATTTCTTACCAGAATTGTCATATGCATCAATACTAAAGTCAGATTTCCTGTCATCCATCACATGGTCATAAGTGATGTGTGGCACAGTTAATACTTTATCAGGGGAAGAAGGTCCATTGTCCTTCTCTAGCTTAAACTTCTTCTTTTTCACCTAAAAAATGAATACAAATTAGATTGGGGTTGGACTAGATGACCTCTGGAGGTCCCTTCCAGCTGTATTTGTCTATGACTATATATGATTATATGACTATAAGACTTCTTGGAGCCACTCTAATTAAAGTGCCCCGCTGCCCCCACCTCCTGGAGCATGTGTATAAATGCCCATAAATAACAAACAAGCTTAATTAGGATAACCGGATCAAAGAGGTTCTCACCATTTGTATTCACTAACACCCTCCACTCATGATAATTTTTACAAAAGTTGGAAATTAATCCCAGCATCCTGGACCAATTCCAAGTTGAATAATGGCATTCTGCTCACCTATATCCACCCCCTGCAATTTCTGTTGAATTAAAATATTCACTTTCACTATCTGTCTGTAACAGAGTGGTTTGTCCCTTGAAAGGGAAGCAGAGCCTAGGACACATGAACCCAGTTCCAAACCATGGCCTTTTACTGATAAATGCTTTGTTGGAGGATCAGCCATCAAACTGGGAATGGGGGGTGGGGAGGGTCTGGCATTTTCACCAGGGCTAGGGTCAGACATTCAAAAAGCCAGAGCCTGAATTGATTCAATCTTTGTAGGTAAGTCTAACCTGCCTAGATTGAACCAATTTGGAAGTGAACAAACATTTCCTCTGGACTGAGGAAATGCAGGCACATGCCTGTAGTGGCTCAGGCCAGGAGCCGGAGGACACTAGAGTGCACCCTCAGCTGCAGGGAAGCTGTGCTGGGCGGGGCATGGCTAGCTCTGGCAGTAGCTTGAAGTGAACTGGCCAGGAAGGGGGTTTAATTCCCTCTTCCCTGTCTGGACCCAAACCAGTCTGCCTGGGCTCCCTGCTCACTGCCGTAGTGGCAGGTGTGAGGGCATGACAGATGCCAGCCAGCATGGCCCCCAGAGGCATAGGGGGCAGTGAGGGGGTTTATTCCCAACTCCATCCCCTCTGCCCCTGGGAGACCACAGGGGGGCCTGCACGCCCCAACCATCACCGCCGATTGCTCCCTGCATGGAGGCAAGCAGTGGGATAAGCTCCCTCTCTGTCACCTCTGTCAGATGCTGGGGCGAGCAGTGGCACCAGTGCTTGGAGGGGTGGCCACAGCCCCCTAAGGCCCATTGCCGCTCACCCTACGCAGTTTGTGGCAGCTCTGCCCGTCCCACTCCTGCCCACATTGTGCCTCCCCCTCCCCCCGGTCAGGAAGAGGCTTGTGCTCCGGAAAGCCATAAGAGGGGCTGAAGCCCCTGTCACAGTCGCTCCCCCCTTGCCATTCCAGCGGCAGGGGTGGGGGCATGGCCAGAGGCTGCCTGGCATGGCGCCCTTAGGTGAAGGGACAGGGATGGGTGTTATTCCCCCCTCCCTTTGGCATCTGGCTGAAGGGGCAGGGAGGGGGCTTATGCTGCTGCTCGCCCCATGCAGGTGATCAGCGGTGGTGGTCAGGGTGGGCAGACCCTGCTGCAGTCCCCCCCGGGCAGGGGGTGGAGGAGGAAATAAACCTCCTCCCTGCCCCCTCTGCCTTCAGGAGCTATGCTGGCCAGCATATGGCCAGATCCCTGACCCTGCTGCAGCAGCAGCAAGTGGGGAGCGCCAGGCAGACCCCAGCTCAGGTCCAGACAGGGAAGGAGGAATTAAACCCCCTCCCTGGCCAGTTCACTTCAGGCAACCGCTGGGGCTGGCCAAACCCCTGCCTCTGGAGCAGTGAGGGAGAAATGCCTGGCAGGTCTGTGCTGGTGGGACAGGGGAGGGAGGGGGAATAAACTTCTTCCCTGCTCCCTTTGCCTTAAGGGGGGGCAGAGGTGGGCCAAACCCCCACCCCTGTCCACCTGTGCTGCAGAGGTGGGGCCAGCCCTGCTCCACTGGAGCAGAGAGCATAGCCCCACCCAGGGCTGCAGAGCATACTGGGATGCTGGGAGACTCTGGTTTAACTAAAACCAGGAAGGGGTCTGAGAGAGAAGTTTGACTTGAGCTCAATCTATCTGATACTACTTTCAACCAGGTTTACCTCAAACTGGTTTCAGCCATTTTGGAACTGGTTTATGTGTAACTTCTGTCCCTAGCCCAGGTGACCACGATGTCTCATGTAAAGTAGCCAACTTGGGGGATGATTAGCAAATTAGCTCAGGCAGAATGGAACTCAGCATTGGCTAATTTGCCCTCCCAAGAAACTGCATAAATGCATCTGCTCTGAGTGTCATACTGCTGCAGCTAGACTGCTACTAGTACCCAGGCTAAGTGACTGCAGTACAGACATACCCTATAATGCTCTGACTCAACTTTCAGAATGAGAATCAGGAGCACCAACCAGTCTACAGTCCAGAGAAACTTGGAGGGAGTCTTCCTGGAGTAGAATCCAGACCCTAACTTTTCCCGAAATTTTGAATGATTGATTGTGCTAAATTAAATATAATATATTTACAGTTATACATTTAATATACCTTTCCCATGTAAAATATATATAGTATTTGATAAGAATCCAAATTTGAACATAAGATCCTTGAAACTGGAAGCAGTTCAGCACCAGATCTGAATAGGTCCAGGTCTTTTATATGTATTGGAGGTTGGCAATTGCAAACTGGACTGAGAAAAGATTTGTGGTTCAAGGCTGAATGCTGAATTGTGTTCAGATTAGGTAGCATTGACTGTTCTGGTGGCATATCAGACTAAAATAATGGAAATCTTGCAAAATTGCTTGTTAGATTTTAGCTGTATTCAAACCATAACCTTAAAGTAGGCCTCTGTTAATTGCAACCAAAGCTACAGAGGCAAGATTCAGTGGGTTATCACTGAGGACTGAATCTGCCCCTCTGAAATTTGAGAGATTCTAATGTCAGAGTAAGGCCTCTCCTAAGAGACCAGCTTGTACACTTCCACTGGTAAAGGATCCAAAGCACTTTATAATCCTTAAGGAGTTGCTATATGGGATTCTCTTATTATTATTGTTTGTAAATCTGTCATATTTGCTTTTTTAAAGAATGGGGTAATTCTTAAAATTTCAGGCATCATCTTCATTAACAGAGCCATTGTGTGGAGGTAAAAAAAAATCTAACTTTTCAGTAACATATGTAAATTACCAACTTAAATCTATAACATTTTTTAATGAATAGGTATTGCTCTGTGTGCTCAGGAGCTACAGAGTCCTAAATCCAGCTATGAAACAAGACAAACTAATATACTACAGTTAATTTAGGAAAATTAAATGTTGCTGATAGGAAAAACAAGGTCATTATGCTGCCTATCTAAATACTTTTCCTGGGTACAAATAGGGTCCTCAAATCAAGAAAATTGTACTGATTTCAATTAAACAATGCCTATTTACATCACCTGAGAAACATATTTTTCCCTTCCCTGTACAAACTTCCGTGCAATGTTAAACAGCTATGACTGGAGTGGATGAAGCAATACATAATTCAAATCATATTTGAAAAAGTTTCTTTCATTGCAAAGGATTCCAAAACAATATACACATGAAATATGACCCTGTTGTACCTGTTTCTGGCATTGAGAAAAAGGATCAAGCAAACTGCATCTGGGAAGAGGGACATTTTGGCCCCAGACACAAAGACACAACTTTTGTAAGAACTGCCATGGAACCATTAGAAGTAGTTCTTTAAGAAATATAGGCCTGCTACTTTCTGTAAAAAACAAACTTCCAAATAGGATGGTTGGACACTGATGTGCATATTCTGTCACATACAGTTACGATATTTTTTCCCATATAACCCAACCTCAAATATAACACACCCTATTTGTGGAAGGCCAAAGAAGGAAAAGAGATCTTACCTAGGAGTACAAGTAAGTACCTGGGGTCTGGGACCTCTGGGACTAGGGGCCATGTGCTGGGGCTAGAGGCTTGGGAGCCACTGGTTGCATGCTGGAGCTGGGTATCAGGGCTGGGGGACTGGAAGCTGGGGGCTACACAATGGGGACTTGGGGACTGGAGGCCACATGTTGGGCCTAGGGGCTTTGAGGCTGTGCTCTGGAGCTGGAAGCAACACACTGGGGTCTTGGGACCAGGTGCCAAATGTCACATGCCAGGATTGTGGAACCATGACTAGGGGGCTTGAGAGCTGTGCACCAAAACTGGGGGCTTGGGATTTGAGTGCTACATGCTGGAATGGGGGAACTGTGGGGCAGGGACCACATGCTGTGCACTGGGACTGGGAGTTTGGAGGCAGTGCGGCAGGGCCCAATCTGGCCATGGTGATGCCAGGGCCACATGGCAGTGCTAGGTCCAATTCAGCCATAGTGCAGCTGGGGGCAATTTGATGGGGACTGATTCACTTGCACCTACCCCTGGAGGCCAAATGGTGGGGTTGGGCCCAATCTGAATATGGCAGTACTGGGGGCCGTGTAGCAGGATAGGCCCAATCAAGCCATGGCAGCACTCGAGGCCATGCAGTGGGTCCAACTCTGCCACAGGCCAAGCATGTGCTCTAGCCCATCAGTTCTCAACCTTTTGCACTTACATCCCACCTACGTAAGGTCAAAAAATCCCAGTCCCACCAGTTGAGGGGGGAGGTACCCCCAGTGGCCAACTGAAGCATGCAAAAGCAAAACCAAAGTCCCACCATGACACTTCCGGTTTTACTGCCATAACCTGAGTCCCACCAGTGGGATGCATCCCACTGGTTGAAAAACCCTGCTCTAGCCTGTTCCCGCATGTTGCTGGGGTGGGAAGCTTCCCATGGGTCCAGACACTTGACAGCAGGGCAAGGGGCTAGCGGGGGTGTGCAGAGCGGTGGCAGAGTTTATCTGTTGTGGCTCTGAGAGCCACAGCATTTAATGATGCAGCTGTTCTGCCTCTCCCTCCACCCCTGCCACTAAGTGCCCGAACTCATGGGGGGCCTTTTCCTCATATGCAACCCAATTTTCCCCAGTTGGGGGAGTAGGTTATATGTGAGAATATATGGTAGCTGTTTCTACATTCAAAGTTAGGAAGACCAAGAACATAGGACCTTTTTTGCTCTGAAAGAATGGTCCACAAAGCAGACATAATTTTTTCTTTCCAAATTTCATCCAAATCATGTTAATTGAGTAGGACTCAGTTCCTCACCTAGCAAGTTATTTATTATATTTATACTGTATATAAACAGTTGTGAATCTTTAACTACATATATACTTAATGTCTAAGTGGTCCCAAAGGACCTATGTATTTGTACACAAGATGTTATTATCAAAGGATAGGTTAAGCCATAAAAATAATGTGTGATCAGTAGCACAGGTTGGTTTATTTTTTACAAATGGAACTTCCTTCACTGAAAGTTTGTATGTACCTTTCTGTTGCTCATTTTCAGCACTATACATTCAGTTACTGATTGACTGAAGTGAGTTATATCACTGCTGCTCCCTCCCCAAACTTGACACCTATCAAAATCAAATCAGTGAACCACATCAAATTAAGCTATAGTTATAAATGCTTTATGAAGAAAATCCCAATGCTGATATAAAAGTGAAACTTTAAGACCAAGTAACATCCTGAAATACAAATACAGTTCACTGTTTTTGGAAAAAAAGCAGATTCAATATAATCTGTATAGCAAACATATTAATGGAACTACCAAAAGAAGAAAGAAAATCAAGATTAGTTACCGATACCATTACAGATTTCTTTGGTTTTGGACTTGGTGACATCAAATGATAGTTCCTAGCAGGTTTTCTTATGTATATTTTCCACGTAGAAGAATCTGGGTTTTCTGCTGCATAACACCTCCACGCAGTCTAAAATAGTTGTTAGAAAATAATTACTATAATAAATTATTTGTTACAGTTTTTTGTTAAAACGCAAATTCTATAATTTCTTCTCTACAAATGTAGAGTAGTTTGCCATTTGAAATTTTTGTGGAAAATCCTCATTTAGTAACTTAAATCCAACTAGTTTAAAACAGTTTGAAAACCATAAAAAAGGGAGAAAATGTTCTCCTTTTTTAAACATATCATTCACTTGCAATAGGTTAAGTGGGTGCTTAAAATCAGGCAACTACACTCTCAATTAGTCAGAGGGAGCTCAAACCTTTGAAAGTCAGGCTTCTCATATAAGCGGTATCCTAGGCACCCAATTATTTAATGATAGGCATCCAAATGGCACAGTGACCCAATTTTTATAGAAGTTAGCATCTTCAAGTTCCACTTCCTAAGTATGAGGACACAGGTGGCTATTTTGAGCACCCAAGTCTGAAAACGTAAAACTCATTCCATAAGAGGGGTACAACAGAACTGGAGCCAAGAAATATGTATATATCTCAAGGTACTAAAGCCAAGCAAGGTTAAGCTGTAAGATAAGGGAAAGCACTATGGTTGCCTACAGACGTTTAGGGCCCACATTCTAACTCATGGCGCTTTATACAAAGCACTATAATTTAGAGATCACCCCCCACCCCCGGGCCTAACAGACATTCACCTGTTGAGGCAGACCACCCTGGCCAGCCACTGGTACTCTAGCAGCCTCCAAAATGTCCCTCTCCCCAGCCCCACCCCCATCTCATCTCCAGCCACAACAAAGCCAAGCTGGCAGCTATATGCTGCTCCTGTCAAGAGGCTTGGGTGGGAGGCAGAGGAAAGGAGCCCTCCTACGCCTGGCTTGAGCCTCTTGACAGCAGCATCAAGCAGTTGCTAGCTCAACTTTGCCATAGCTAGAGCTGTGAGGGGAGGGTTGGAATGGAACCTCCTCGACTTGTGGACCCCCCAAGCTTCCCCAGCTGGGGTACTGGGAGAAGCCAGGCTCGGCCCGCGAGATGAGTGTGGTTCTCTTCCCCCACCCCCTGCACAGGCCTCTTGGCAGCTGCCACCTGGGATTTGCTGTGGCCAGAGCTGGGTGTATAAGATGGGGTGGAATGGAGCCCTCTTATCTCACAAGCCCAGCCCAGCTCCCCATTCCACCCTGCCACCCCTCATAAAACTCCAGCCATGGCAAACCCCAGCCAGCAGCTGCATGTTGCCCCCTCCTCTTCCCTAAGGCACTCTGCTCTACAGCAACTTCATCTAATAGTTGATTTATCGAAGGTTAAATTTTCACGATTGTCTATTTTAAAAGCACTCTGTATCTGTGAACATGTGTTATGTCATGGCTATTGGGAGCTTTCAAAGGCCAGATCACACAAATAAAGTAACTTGTGTAAACACCCTATATAGCACAGGCCTTAAGATATGACTAAAATAAATAAAAATGTTATTTTTCAAAGACCTTCCATCAGTCTAATTTCAGTGTTTGACTGCATCTTATTTCTGTTGCCACAGCTTTTAAGCCAGGAGTCAGCACCTTACACAACTCAGAATTCTTTAAAGCAATCATAGGATGAACCTTGGGCCCCTTGCTTTGAGAACAGGCCCTAGTTTTATGAAGGAAAAGAATAAAGGAGGGCAGGACTAGAGAATATCAGAAGATGGATAAGTCTAAGGTAGGGAAGAAAATGAAGGGAAGTGAATACAGGAAGTTGGAAAATAAAGAATCTAATGGTCCACCTGAGGGATGAATAAAATTTTCATTAACAGGGTTGTGAATTGTATACAGATGTTAAGGAATAAATGGGCTCTATGGGGGAGCAGGAAAGAAGACAGAGGGAGAAAACTCATTTCAACTGTTTTGTCTTGTCTTTAGATAGTCAGCATCTGAATGAAGTCTGCTTTTTGCAAGAATGGTCCTGCTTAGCCAGACCACAGATTAAATTTCCTATTCCACTACATTTTTGTAACAACTCCTGTTCATACCTCTTCACTCCTAGTTCAAAGCCCTCTTCCATCCAAGCAGACTCTTTTCATTTCCATAGAAACTTTTGTTTGATTTATCTGAGCTGGAATCTACTTCTCCTTCCAACATGAGGAGGGGCATCTGATGCCAAAAAACTGGTCCAACAGCTCTCCTAACTATATGGTTGGTCCAATAAAGATATTACAAAGGAGCCTTGCTTCTCAAACTGTGCTACAAGCAAATTCCTAGATTTAAACCACCTCCTGCATTAATCTCTGGATTCCTCAGATTACGGTCCAAATGTACAGCTAACTTGCTCTTTCTAGAAAAGGACTCAGCTGGGACTCCAAATTTGGGCACTGCTGAACTTAGAAAAGTTCATATGAAGATGAAAATTGCATGGTTGTGGTGCTGGTCTACACTTCTCTTGTGCTCTATCTCTTTTATCCAAAATCATTTAAGTTTCCAATGTCTGATAAGGACATCAAAATAAGGACATGCACCTGGGAAGCAGTAACAATTAAAAAATACGAGTAGTTACCTTGGGTGAAATCCTGGCACCACAGAAGTCAGTTCCAAAACTCTCATAGCGTCCACTGGAGCCAGTATTTAACCCTATAGTTCTACCAGAAATAATATCTGGGTCTTGCATCTACAAGAGTATCTAAATGTTACATGGCAATCCCCCCTCAGAGCAGAATTTTTTGAAAATAAAATTTTGCTTTGGTTCTTGTATCATGAATTTTTTTTTAAAGTTTGTACCAAAAGAAAACTTTGCATATTTGACTCTGCTCAGATTCAGATCAAGATTTTTCTGAAAAGAAAAAAAAATGCTTTCAATGGAAACGAGGTATGAATCCCTGTTGATCTCTTATTTCACTAAAGAAAGATCAAACAACAGTACTAGTGTTCATTCTTACACAACTCATATCAAACCATCAGCACCTCCAAGAAATTTGGAACAGTGGGCACCTACACACATGCAGTGAGGGTGCTCTGACATGCTGTAATTACAGCATGTCATAGCAGACTCAATTAATCGAGCCTGCTGGAGTGTGGTAATTACCGCGCTCCAGCAGACTCCAAAGTCACATATATCAGCATCTCCGCACTGAAAATGGCGGCAGGGGTGCTTTAACTAAAGCTCGTCCAATGAGCTTTAGTTAAAGAGCCTCTGCCACCATTTTTCAGCATGGAGATGCTGATACACGTGATACTCCGGGCACTTTAATTAGAGTGGCTCTCTGAACCGCTTTAATTAAAACACCCTCCTGGAGTACGTGTATAAACACCCAGTGGATTTAAAACGCATGCTACACTTTGAAAATGAAGATTCCAAATTGCTCTGTCCATAATTTGTACACTTTGGGCAGGAATGTCATGCAACTACCTAAAAGACTTGCACTCCCAATTCCCAAATAAATTTTTAAAGGGGACTGGTTGTGGAAATCCCTTGGACAGCTTTGAAAACATGAACCTAAATTGAAAGGGCAAATGTAAGAACTGAAATGTAGAAGCCTGGGTACCTGAATGAGGGAGGCAGCGGCTGGAATTTGACGGTTAAAGTGTTTCTGCCTTTGTTTCTGTTGCACCTTTAGGGCAAAGCCTGAACCGAGAATTCCCTGTGGAAAGAAAGAAAACAAAGATCTCATTTTTAGAAGAAAAAAAATATATCAACACCCTGGCTAAATTACTTCATATTAATATAAGTTTTATTCAGCATCATAAAACAACCAAACTAATTATTTAGAGGAAGTGACTTAATAGTGCAGTAGTTTTGTCACGGTTGGCATTACTTCTCAAAGCATAAAACGTTATTGCTATTGCAGCCCAATTCAAGTCTGTAGTCTTTCTGTCAGAGTCTGTAGGATCCTTTCTATTGACTTCAACAGTTTATAGCTCAAATAGCTAGTGAATCGGCATACATGGTATTTCTCACAGTCTGAAAACCACATAAATGCTTGTGAGAGAAAATAGTAGAATCTGGGAAAGTACTTTAACCTTGGCTTGCCTAACTTTCCATGTAATGAAAAGTCAGTTATTGATGTTCTACAGTTTGAGGTCATGAGCAAACTTTTACTGCATTGGGTTTAGAAAATTTGGTCCCATGGTTCTCACCAATGACAGCACCATAGAGACTAGTGTTGATGGGCCACAGTTGCGTTTATCAGCATATCATCTGATGCCCCTCAGAGGCAAATGATCAAATGGAGGGTTTGATCATACATGCCTTCATCATCCATGTAAGCTGAGATGGTCAGGTACCTTTTTAGGCCCAAATGGGGGAACTCATGTATCTAGGCACATACATGTTTTTGTAGCTCAGCTGATGGAGAGGAGTTAATCTAGTGTTTAGTAACTAAACAGTCAAAAAGTGCTCAGTTAAGTGACTTAGCAAATACTGTCAAATAATAGTAAAATATTTAAGCATTAATTTATTAGAGCAGTGAAGAGAGAGGCTTTAATCTCCAGTCAGTTATATATTTATGATCATTATAAAAAAGAATTGAGATAACTATTCTTGTGAAACAATAAATTAAATTCTAAAAAACTGTCATGAAACTTTATAACTATGAATATTAGGTAAGTGTAAATGTGAATAATATTCAAGACTGAACAAATTTCTTTTTCCTTGGATTTTATCCCAGCACGCCACCAAAAATAAAATACCCACAGCAACTATAAAAGACAAAAGTCAGCTGTTAAAAAAGTTATACCAAGTAGGCAGCAAGCCAACTCTTTGAGCATTTTGCAGTTTGCAATTTGGAGATGCCTGCAGTTATACCAGATGGCCAGTAGGATAAGCTTTCTAATGCTGCTTGGTACCAAGTAGCTCCTTCAGTCCCAGTTGGCTTAATGTGGGGAAGGGCTGGAGGACCCCTGGAAGAGCTCACAAAAGACAAGGAGAGGGTGCCTGCTCCTAAATGGAGCAAAAGTGTGTGTGTGTATGGGCGTGTCCTGATTTCTGCAGGGCTAAGAGATCAGGAGCACTCACTCCTGCCCTTCCTAACAGATGATACTATAATAAAAAAGGTAGGCCACCACCTACACAAAAGCATTCTTGGCTTCAATAAATACTTGACAACTTTTAACTGTGGTCAAATAACAAGCAGTCAATTAACATTATCTGATTGATCAATTAACTGGCTTGCCAACCCTAGGTTAATCTGGATTGCTTTTTGTGATGTAGGCACAAGTGACATGTTGCTCTCCCATAAATAATAGTTGGTTTTTCTACATGTAGAAAAATAGGTAGTGTGCAGCATGGACAAAAAGAATGCATGGTGTCATTCAACCTGAAAAGGACCTGAGGTATAATAAAAATCCTTAATTTTATGAGTAAGCATGGTCTAAATCATCTGTTTAGATGATATCATCTCTATGGTAATATTTAGTATAGAGTTTGATAACCTGGCAGTAAAAAAATTTGAGATCTGACTATACAATGTCCTTTAACTATACAAATTGGAGAATTGCAACAACAGTGAATAATGGCATCTGATCTTCCCAGTAAGGTAGACAAGTACAAAATCAGTTGGATACCCTGGCTTTCTCATAAATAACTGTGTTGCTCAACAGTAGATCTCATCTAGAAACTAAAAGGAAATGTATTTTGTGGGCGCAGACAGAAGAGCAGCTCCTCATTGTAACAGAACACTTTGCAGGAAGTGTTCTCAGTCACAACAATCTCCCAGACCAAACAGAAGCTCACTGTTGGTTCCAGGGGGGAGGGGAATCTAGCTACTGGCTGCAGCCTGCAGGTGGTTTCCCTTAGCAATGGCCCCTCCTCCCTGCAAAGCTGCAAAGTTTTCAGAATGGAAGAGGGGAAAGGAGTCAAAGGGAGCTCATTCCAATATATCTGCCCCACCATCCAGTGGGGGTTGAAAAAACCCCAAACTGAACTCCCTCCACTCCCTTCCCCCAGGTATTCAGAAAACAGCTTGGAGGCTGACAGACAGGAAGACAAAACTTATAGAAGATGCCATGTTTTGATACCTCTTCATCTGAACCCTCATGCAATGAGATTTCAGATTTTCACCGAATCAGCCATTTTTGAAGCAGTCTGCAGCTATGCACTTGTGTTTGGTCATAGCTGTATACCACTTTCTGTGGGTAGATCAGGAGAATATTGTCACTTATGTCTGTGCCCAATGATTCATTTAAAAGAGGTCACAGTGGCGATGATGTTCAGACAAGTGAGCAAGATAACATGTATTTTCAGAATTAAAAGTTTCTACTATACCCTAAGGCCCCTTCTAATTCTGTTTCCATGATATTTCATTTCTTTTCTTTCAATGGGACATAGATTCCTAGGAGCCTAGGATGCAAATTTGTAGAAGTATTTAGCCACTGCTATCAATAAGAGCTAGACGCCAAAACACCTTTCAAAAATTAGACCTCGAGTCAGCAGTGATTTGGGCTCCTGCAAACCAGATCCTAAACCACCTCTAAAGTGCTTAAAACTGAATTAAGTGAAATGTAGGCACCCAAGTCACAAAGAGAGATCCAAATTCACTTCCAGTGGGCTTCACCTGTCCCCCAAAGGTAAGCGTGTGTTTTCTTCTAGGTTGGCAGATCTCCTCCAGGTGGCTTTAAACTAGGCTTGCTGGGGGGAGGGGAAGATGAGGGCGGGGGAAGCTGTGGACCACCAAACCATGTGGCACCCACAAGGACAGCCCAGCCTGAAGAAAGAGAACATTGGGAACCTGGCAAGCCGCGGGGCGGCCAGCACTATGGCACAGGTAAGAAACAAGAAGGTAAGAAATAAGGGGCCCCTTGGGACTCTCAGGACTCGGAGCGGGGGGGCAGCAAAGGCACCTGTCGCAGGGCTCAAGTGCCTATATACTAATGCTAGGAGCATGGGAAACAAGCAGGATGAACTAGAGCTCCTGCTTGCACAAAACACCTATGACTTAGTAGGGCTAATGGAAACCTGGTGGGATTCATCCCACGACTGGGTGGTACATATTGAGGGTTATAGATTGTACAGAAAGGACAGGGTGGGGAAGAAAGGGGGAGGAGTTGCGCTCTATGTCAATAAGCAATATACATCGACCCTCATCGAGACAGAATCCAAGGATGAGGAAGTAGAAGGATTGTGGGTTAGGCTACATGGGGGGCAAGGAGAAAGGGATTTGGTGGTAGGGGTCTGCTACAGACCCCCACATCAAGGGGAAGAAATAGATGCGGGGCTCCTGAGGCAGCTCTCAGAGACCATAAAAGCTAAAGAGGCGGTAGTCATGGGGGACCTAAACTACCCAGACATCTGCTGGGAGACACAAACGGCAAAGTCCCACCGCTCACGCAGGTTTCTAACCTGTGTACAGGACCTCCACCTGACACAGGAGATACATGGTCCCACTAGGGGGAATTCCATACTGGATCTGGTATTGGCAACGGGGGATGACATGGTAGGGGACCTACAGATCGGTAGCCATCTGGGGGACAGTGATCACCTAATAATAGAATTCACCATAAGACGTCGAGTGGGTAAGGTAACTAGTAGGGTGAAAGTGCTAGACTTTAGGAAAGCTGATTTAAATGAACTCAGGCGATTAGTCAAGGACGCACTGCAGAGTAGGAGTTTTGAAGTGATGGGAGCCCAAGAAGGGTGGCTGTGCCTTAAGGAAACGATCCTTCGGGCACAAAGTGAGACGATCCCCGTGCGACGTAAAAGAGGGAAAGGGGCCAGGAGGCTTCCCTGGCTGACCACAGAAATCCAGGGCAGCCTAAGGGCCAAAAGGGGAGCACATAAAAAGTGGAAACAGGGAGAGATCACCAAAGACGAATATACCTCCTCTGCTCGTGCTTGTAGGGAGACAGTTAGACGGGCCAAAGCTACCATGGAGCTGAGGATGACATCCCAAGTAAAAGACAACAAGAAAATGTTTTTTAGATATATAGGGAGTAAAAGGAAGGCCCAGGGAGGAATAGGACCCCTGCTAAATGGGCAGAAACAATTGGTGACAGACAGGGGGGACAAGGCTGAACTCCTCAACGAGTTCTTTGCCTCAGTGTTCCTAAGAGAGGGGCATGACAAGTCTCTCACTGGGGTTGTAGAGAGGCTTCCATACGTAGATCCTGAGGTGGTGCAGAGTCACTTGGAAGAACTGGATGCCTTTAAGTCGGCAGGCCCGGATGAGCTCCATCCGAGGGTGCTGAAGGCACTGGCCGACATCACTGCAGAGCCACTGGCGGGAATATTTGAACGCTCGTGGTGCACGGGCCAAGTCCCGGAGGACTGGAAAAGGGCCAATGTGGTCCCCATTTTCAAGAAGGGGAGGAAGGAGGACCCGGGCAACTATAGGACAGTCAGTCTCACCTCCATCCTTGGCAAAGTCTTTGAAAAAATTATCAAGGCTCCCATTTGTGAGAGCCCGGCAGGACAAATTATGCTGAAGGGAAACCAGCACAGGTTCGTGGCAGGCAGATCATGCCTGACCAATCTAGTCTCTTTTTATGACCAGGTTATGAAATGTTCGGACACAGGAGGAGGGGTGGATGTCGTATACTTAGACTTCAGGAAGGCCTTCGATACGGTATCCCACCCCATACTGGTGAACAAGTTAAGAGGCTGTGACTTGGATGACTACACAGTCCGGTGGGTGGTGAATTGGCTAGAGAGTCGCACCCAGAGAGTCGTGGTGGATGGGTCGGTTTCGACCTGGAAGGGTGTGGGCAGTGGGGTCCTGCAGGGCTCGGTCCTTGAACCGATACTCTTTAATGTCTTCATCAGCGACTTGGACGAGGGAGTGAAATGTACTCTGTCCAAGTTTGCAGATGACACAAAGCTATGGGGAGAAGTGGACATGCAGAAGGGTAGGGAACAGCTGCAAGCGGACCTGGACAGGTTAGACAAGTGGGCAGAAACCAGCAGAATGCAGTTCAACAAGGAGAAATGCAAAGTGCTGCACCTAGGGAGGAAAAATGTCCAGCACACCTACAGCCTAGGGAATGACCTGCTGGGTGGCACGGAAGTGGAAAGGGATCTTGGAATCCTAGTGGACTTTAAGATGAACATGAGTCGGCAGTGTGATGAAGCCATCAGAAAAGCCAATGGCACTTTATCGTGCATCAGCAGATGCATGATGAATAGATCCAAAGAGGTGATACTTCCCCTCTATCGGGCGCTGGTCAGACCGCAGTTGGAGTACTGCGTGCAATTCTGGGTGCCACACTTCAAGAAGCATGCGGATAACCTGGAGAGGGTCCAGAGAAGGGCAACTCGTATGGTCAAGGGCCTGCAGACCAAGCCGTATGAGGAGAGACTAGAGAAACTGGACCTTTTCAGCCTCCGCAAGAGAAGGTTGAGAGGCGACCTTGTGGCTGCCCATAAGTTCGTCACGGGGGCACAGAAGGGAATTGGTGAGTATTTATTCACCAAGGCGCCCCCGGGGGTTACAAGAAATAATGGCCACAAGCTAGCAGAGAGCAGATTGGACATTAGGAAGAACTTCTTCACAGTTCGAGTGGCCAAGGTCTGGAACGGGCTCCCAAGGGAGGTGGTGCTCTCCCCTACCCTGGGGGTCTTCAAGAGGAGGTTAAATAAGCATCTAGATGGGGTCATCTAGACCCAGCACTCTTTCCTGCCTATGCAGGGGGTCGGACTCGATGATCTATTGAGGTCCCTTCCGACCCTAACATCTATGAATCTATGAATCTATAAAATCACTCAGGCACGTAAATTCATTAGACATCTCCATCTTGGCCTCAAAACCTCTTAGGAGGCTTGGCTTAGACTACTGCTCATGCTCTGAAGCAGCCCCGGTCACTTGTGTAAGATTGTTTGAGCCAGACCGGAAGCAGTGGCCATGGAGGAAGGCAGGCAAAGCAATGGAATGGAGTTCCTCCTGCCTGACTGGGATAACTCAGCTGCAGAGAACTGGGGAGAAACTATAAAAAGAGGCAAAGCAGCTTACTGATGAGACTGGTAAGTGGAGAGAAAGGATTCAATTAGAAAAGATTCAAGTTTGGGGTTTTTTTCTTGTTTTTGTTGGTGTTTTGTTTTGATTTTGTTTTGTTTTGTTTTCATCCTGGGGGCGGACCTTTATGTCATTTATTTAATTTATTTCAATAAAGTCAAAATAAATGCTTTAAAATAAAAAGTAATTTTATCTGTCAAAATTATAAAAAAATAAAAATGGAATTCTTCCAACACCTATCATAACAGAGCTTAGGTGTGAGTTAAGCCTCTAAATGGCTGATCATCAGGATCACTTCTGATCAGGCACAGTAGCCTAAGCCAAGATGCTTAGGTATCTTTTCAAGCCAATATGGAGGCACCTCATGAATCTAGGTACATAAGTGTTTTTTGAAGCTCAGCTGCTGTAGTGAAATTAATCTGGATTGCTCTTTGTTACGTAGGCAGCTAAATTCCACCAAACCTTCTTTAGTCACTTACAAGTTTGATTTGATCTGTCCCTTAATCCTTTCAAAGCCATGTACAGAAATGTGTATGCACTAATAAATATTTTGGGCCTACGTATCCTGATTTAATAGGGAACTAAATCATATATTTAAATTCATCCTTATTCAACAAAAGTGCTTAGCAAAAGCTTAAAATATGTTTGATGTCTCAGGGAATTAAAGGCTAAATCAATCTTATCACACTCACTGAAAGAGTAATCATTAAGGCAATTAACATATACATTACTTTATTTAACACCTCTCAAATCAGCAGAAAATGTTATTCTAGTATAAAATTTCATTTTCAGACTGAAACATCCATTTCTCAAAATATTCTAGCAAATACAATGCTTATATAAAACTAAATACAAGAAAGGCTGCTTTTTATCTACTTAAGATATTATAAAAGTATGAAGAGGAATTGAAACTATTATTTATATAATATGCATTTATTAATCCATTCAAAAATAAACAGTCAGTAATAAGATAAAAGAACATACCGCAGGAAGGGCAAAGAATGAAATAGCAAAAACTGAAAAACAAGAAGCAATGGTCTTTCCTATCCAAGTCTGAGGCACCTTATCCCCATAACCAATAGTTGTAACAGTCACCTATAAAGAAAAATACATATTACATTATCAGCAAACATAAATGTTGTACTCTTCAGACATTTTTACATGAACACTCAGTGTGTTACTGTTAAACTTGTAGAATTATGCGCAAGTCTAATTTTAGCACCAAAATCTTACTTCACCAGTCAGACTGAAGAAAAATGAAAAAAAAAATTAGTAATTATTACATCAGGTCCACATGAAACATTTCCCCCCCCCCCCCCCCTTTTACTCTGGTAAAATCAAAAACTGAAAAGAAAATACTGGTTCAACTATTCCAACAGTCCAAGTTACCAAATGTTCTCAGACAGCAACTCCTTTAATTCTGAACAGAACCCAGGACCAGACCCTAGACACTAGGGTACTGGTTATATTTTGATTTACCCCACTATCTGCATAACCTTAGGAAAATTAATTCATCCCCCCCTTGTGCAAAAAGAGCATAGGAAATTGAATTACAATAAAGTATATGTACATTGTAAAGTAAAAATATTAATTTAGGTTGTCATGACTTGGAAAGCATTAGAGTACATGAAATTGCTGGGACATGGGTTAGCTGCCAGCCCAATTCAGAATTGCTGATTTTATTTATGTGCAAGAGATGTTTGCTAAGGCTATAACATTACTGTTACATCTGAAGGACACATACAGTGAACCTGTATGATACTACAGGGGTCAATTATAAAATACATTAGAGCCTAGTATTAATGGAAATCATCATGGCAAAAGTTGAGCAATTTCATAGAGAAATTGAGCAAAACAGATTAACAAATCCTTAACAATGCAGCCTGTTCAATGAATTACTAAATTCACATAGCACATCAACAGCAAACAGCATAACTTACAACACGGAGGAAATACCTGTAAAGTTAGGTTTTCAAGATGTGGATGTGAAGATTACCACAATACCTATGTAGCATAACAAGGTTTATCAAGGCTATAGGCTGTACTGAGTCATTATTTACAGGAAACTGAGGCTTACTTGTATGCCCTCCAGCACTAATAGAATCTGCTATAACAACAAAAGTATGGTAGGTGCAAACTCCATCTCCAGGATCAGTTAAATTTACATAAAGCATTTCCAAGTTTGGAATTTTGGCCAGTTGGGTGGCTAATTTTATCTAGAGACAAGTGGTAAACTGGATCTGGCATTGGATCGGGGCACTGGAGACATGTATTCAAATCCAAGATCTTTCACTCACTCAAACAATTACACTCTGTAAGTTGCTTTACTTGTGCCTTGCCTCCCTTCCTACTATGTTTTACTTTTTTAGATAATTTTTTCAAGGGATAGAAAGTCTGGCTTGAGGCCTTTGCCTGTCTTTGATAATGCTCCTGTTATAAGGCAGGAATGAGTTGGTGGATATGCCACAGCCATCTCAAACAAGAGGTGAGATTCCCCTTGGTTCTATCCTGCACATTCTTTTATACCTTGTACTTATGATCAGTATTAGGTAGGGTAGGAAGCAGCCTAGGAAAGATGCCACAGTTTTATTTTGTTAAGAAAAAAGGGTGGGGGAGGGATATTTTGAGTGTTTCTATAGAATAATTTTGCCAGGGTGCAGATTCTGTGGTGAAGGGAGGTAATTCTGGCACCACTGCTAACTTGGTGCCTATGGCAGACACCCCTCTTGCCACCCCTAGTTATGCTACTAGGAAAATACATATTGTTCAATGGTGCAAGTTGATTTATTTTATTTAAAGAATATTTTGAAAATTGGAGTCCAAATCAGGGTACGTGTAAAAGCTAACATTTTCCTCTCCAGTACAACCTGTAATGCAAGTGATTCTCATCCAGGGTGATGGGCCACTCTGGGGTGCCACAAGATCCTTTGAAGGGTACCACAGGAAGCATGAAGAGATAAGTGAGGTATGAGTAGACAAGCAGATACAGAGCAGGCTCAACCTCTCCCTGCCTGGCTGTTCCCCTGCCCTCACTGCCTGGACCCTCTGCAGGAAGGCAAATACTGTAATAAATACATTCATATCTGAAATAGGGTGCTGCTCAGTTTACAAAAATGATGGAGGGGTGCCTTGAGGCTACTGCTCTAATGCATCCACAAACATATTTTATTCCAAAATCACACAAACCTCCTTCCCTCCCTCTCCCCACATATATATCTTATTTCCTGGTTGAAATTTCATGTGTTAAGTTTCAACCCTGCATAAACTTTTACAGCCAGGTTTTAAGCCACTAAAGAGCAGAATACTAATTGTACAGTTGTAAAATAGGAGTTTATAATGGAAATACTGACGCTGCCTCTACTCTAGCACTGAAAATGCATTGCCATAATGAAACTAAATTGATCCAAGTGCTCACACATTAAATTTTCATTGCAAATCAGCAGGAGAAGCTAACTGCTTTAATTAAGAACAAGATCATATGTACTCATTCACCATTTCAGAACTTTGATCTGGTGCACATCACCACAGGGACTGTGTTAAGTTTAATCTTGTTCCAATTAAACATCAATAGTCTAGAGGAGGGAATGTGAAGCAACAAGATTACAACAAGAAATAGGAAGATTAGTCAGTACTGAAGAGAAAAGGGATCATATTTAAGACACCTGGACAAAACAAGAGACCATAATTTAATCAAGGACATAATGCTTTCTTTTCCTGACAGTGTGCTCGGAGCACCTCACACAGATTGGGGCAGATATGCAGCTGCCAAACTTGGCTTTCAAGACTCCAAGGTCTACAGAGGAAATAAAAATTGGCAAATGCCACAAAACAGAGAGCAAACAAAAAACCAAGAGGTTAATAATTGGCCAAACAAGTACTGGGAAATTTCCTTAAACAGAAGTGCTTCAATCTCTTTCTCTCTCTCTTTTTGGAACACGGCAACCTCAAAAGAATTGAGACAGATATTTTTCAGGATATGAAATGCCTCTCTAAAGAATTTTTCTTCACTTACAACCAGACCCTATATTAACTAAGCAATATTGGGGAAGTGTTTGTCATATAAGCTACTTAAAGCCCTATGGGATATTCAAATCCACACCACACTGATACAATTTCCACAACCTGTGCAATAAAAAAATAATCAACTGGTTCAGATGCTTTCCTCTTTGCCCACCCAACAAGATGAGAAGCAGCTTCCAACCTTCCTTCCTTTTTTGTGTCCTCTGGTGACAAGGTATTTAGCAGAATTTGCAGGTGTGTTGGAATCTGACAGGGCTGTACCTTGAACACTTCTGCTATGGCCTCAAACTTGTGACTGCTGGGTTATCAACTGTGCACCTTAGTGCCCATGCCACCCCAGTCTCATAGCACCCAATCAGAATGAATGTTCTTATGCTATTCACTGCTTGCCATCTTACATGGTGACTTCCAGTTGTGCATAGTGAATGGAAAGTGGTTCCTTTCCATTTTGGTAGATTTTTACACTGACATTGCACAGCTACAAAAGATTAGATTTCCTGAAATACAATAAATAGGTGGGCTTGATAATTTTAAATCAATACCTAACAATGATCTTCCTGGATGCTGCTAGGTTACGTAAATATTCTCCTACATATTGTGAAAATCTCAAAGCACTTTTTAAGCACAAACCAGTTCAGCCTCATAACACCTCCCTGAGGTAAATAAGGAATAAGGTAGAGTAGAATAGACCTTATAGACTAACTAAATAATATATACAGAGAAAGAGTAAAAGCTTTTGTGTACTCAAATTCACTTCATCAGCTGCTGTGAAAGGGCAGCACAGAGCAGTGCATGAAGTGGAATGAGTGATTTGAATACAAAAGATACTAAAAAATAAGAACAGAATGTAGACTATGCCATTATCTACAACTAGATAATGTTGCCATAGCTGGGGTGGACTGCAGAAGCTGATGAACAGTATACAGAACACCTATATGTATACTAAATTCATTTTCTTTCTACTTTGAAAAGTAGAAAGTACTAGGAACATCAGGAAAGACCACGGAGTATAGCCTCTTGTTGTCAAAGGCAACTGCATCTCATAACTCCAGACATAAACTGATCAAGCTACATCTTTAAACAAGTTGGATTTTGCCCCTCTCAAGCTCCTTCTAGAAGACTGTTTCAAAATCTCAGTCCCCTGACAGTTAAAAGCCTTCCTCTAATCACCAGCCAAAATATATTCATAGCTAGTTTACATCTAGATATTTTTGTACTTCAAATTAATGTTTAACCCTGCCTGGCATAGATATAGTATTCTATCATATCTTCTCTCAGCCTTTGTTTTGCTAGGTCAAACAAGCCAAGCTTTTTAAACTTCTCTAGGACCCCCTAACTATTCCAGGTATCACACAATTATCTTAAAACCAGCTACATGTGCAAAGCCATTAACCACGCCATAAAAAGTCCATCCAGCTATAAAGTTAGACCTTGTAAATCTGTCCTAACTTTATAGCTGGTTGCTATCAAGCTTTAATTTGCAAGTGTAGCAGGGTCTCCCCTATGGCTGGGAGCCCTGTCAACTGATGGGGGTCCCAGTCACAGGAGTACACCATGCCCAGCCAGAGCTGAGACTCCCACAACTGAGGGGACTCTCAGCCCCAGCACCTGCCGACTCTGGGTCCCAGAAGCATAGGGACCCAGAGTCCCACATCTGTGCACACTGGACGCTGGGATGCAGCTGGGTCCCAGCAGCTAAGCGGTGTGGCTACCCCAGGGGTATGTGAAACCCCTGGGCCTTGAAGATTGCAGCAGCCATGATCTCCTAGGCTCAGGGTGCATGAAATGGCAGGAGGTGCAACTGTGTGGATCGCACACTGGATCCCATCATTCCGCTACCTGCACGTGTACAGGAGGCCCTAGTAACAGAAAGAGAGAGCAGTGCTTAGCTGTGTGTCAGGGCTGACTGGCCCCTTAAAGATGAGCTCATCCAGACTCGCATGAGCTTTCATAGGTGACAGCTTATGAATGGATAAATTTGATGAAGTAGACTGTTGCCTATGAAAGCTTACACCTCTCTGAACAAGTTAGTCTCTAAGGGGTCACCATGCCCTGTTTTCTGCCTGGTAACATAGGCTGTCCAATTCTCCTAATCATTTAGTGACCCTTCTCTGCAAGAATCACAAGATTTAAGATAGAAACCCAAGTCCTTCCCTGGATGACAGACAACACATAAAAATAATAGCACTGTGTTGTATTACTAAGGAGATGAGGAAAAATCCAGAATTTTTTTTTCTAGACTACAAGGCCAGTTAACCTAGGGGAAACTAACCTTCCCAAGGATTTAAAACCACCCAAGAGGTGTAGTATTTATAATTTGGTAAACTGTAAAAGAAATTTTATAACAGTGTCTTGATTATTTCTTTTTGTTCATGAGTTAAATGTCCTGATCCTAAAGCCAACAAAAATAATAATCCAATGGCCATGCACACACAGAGGCAGTAGAAGTCATAGGGAATACAGGCTGCTTTGTATTCATGCCTGATAATTAATCCATTGTTAGTTGTTTAGATTTTCCAGTATAGTGATACCCACTCCTTTTGTTTGGGATACTACAGGCTGCAGCATGCCAGCCTGTCTTTGCTTACTGATTAAATGAATGGAAACAGTGGGAGGTTAGCTGGCCACCATCAATCAGGGTGCACACAAAGTCAAAAGCTAACAGCAGGTATTGGATTTGACCTTCCCAACACTGAGCTTGAGCACATGAAGTTCTTGAAATCTACAGTATGGACAGTTTCTGATAACAAGCTTTGATAACTTTGTACAAACCCCATTTCTGCATAAACACCATGTAAATAACATATAACTGCATTTAACATCTCTCTGGCAAGGTTCTACTGACAAGTCCCACAAACACAAAACAAGGCAGCTTATCTATCCAAGTAGTGTCCTCTAAATCTCCATCAGCAAGTTGAAAGGAAATGTATATGGAAAATTTACAACATGCAGACATTCTGACAAGAGTTCGAGAAAATCCTACGGAGAATTTCTTCCGTTCAGCATTGGTTAGTAGATTATATTTAACAATACATAATAATATTTATATGGGAAAGCAGAAGCACTATCTAGATGGCACAGGTTATAAACAAAGTGGAGGAAATTCAGAGCACCAAAACATATGCATGATAATTAAGCATATTAGAAAGAAGTGGGCCATGGCCAGAATTCAGACACCTACTTCTGAAATATTTTAGATCATTCATGAAAGAAGCATTCTAGCTGGTTGTTGGGTATAGCCGTTTTGGTCTAAGGACATAGGCAGACATTTGTAGAATATATCCTGGGTAGATGTGATATCTTTTATTAGACCAACTAAATAGTTGGAAAAATTGTTCTTTGCAAGCTTTCGGGCACAAACATCCTTCTTCAGACATATAGAGAGTCTGCTGGTGAATTCACTGAGAAAAACAGAGTGGGAAAAACACAGCAGCTTGAAGATTTTCCCCCGTTTCTGTGGAAGGATAAGGAGGGTATCGTTGATTTTTTAATCACGGTCTTTGTATCTAGATACAAGTTTGTCTGTAGAAAGCAAACCTATTGTTCTGACATACAAGGATGTGCATCAACTTTGCATAATGCCACATAAACGGTATCTGCTCACTTCAAAAGCTGATGTGCTACAGAGAGATGCCCAAAGAGTCCAACAGATTGTTCAAGGGAGGACCCAAGTTGGACTGACTGGTAAATACACTATGAAGGCCCCAAGTAAATTCAAATTAAACAAGAGAGACCAATTTAGAGCGGGGGAACTAAGGAACAGAGAAGCTAGGCAACTTATCTAAGATTATATAAGAAATCTGTTAAGTAGATTCATAGTTGTTAGGGGCTTGAAGAGACCTTTCAAGATCATCAGGTCCAGCCCCCCTGTGCTTGGGCAGGAAAGACTGCTAGGGTCAGATGACCCCAGCAAGGTAAGCATCCAGATGATTTTTGAAGGCAGCCAGACTAGGTGATTGTACCACTTCTGGGGGGAGTCTATTCCAGACCCTGGACACTTGAGTTATAAAGAAGTTTTCCTTATGTCTAATCTAAAGCAGTCTTCTACCAATTTATAACCAGTAGTCAAGTTTTCCCCTGGGGAGCTCTGGTGAACAGACATTCTCCCAGTCCCTGATGTGTACCCCTTATATACTCATAGGCTGCCACCAAGTCCCCTCTCAGTCTTCTCTTCTTCAGGCTGAACAGATGTTTGAAATGCATCGGAAGATCCATGCCAGGGTTTTGTTTGCTTTGCAGCATTGTATTGGTGGCTCATGTTCATCTATGGTTTATCAAGACCCCTAGGTCTCTTTTGGTCGTGGTGATAGTAAGTATAGCACTGCTGAGCCTATAAGCATGTTGCAGATTGTTTCTCCCCAGGCGGAGCACCTTACACTTCTCAGTGTTGATATCGCAGGGCACCTTAGTGCCTGCTCCTAAGAGAGGAGAAACTGCCAGGAAGAGAGAGCCCTGGCCTGACATAACAAGCCCAGCCGAGGCTTGCTCAGGTAATGAGCGCAGCTGCGGGTTGCTGGAGCAACTAAGGGGAGCCAGCTGCCTGTAGGGGGCAGGGCCTGGCCCTTATAAAGCTCAGGGCTGAGGCCAGGCTGGCAGTTCTCTGCCAGCAGTTAGAGAGGTGGGAGCTCCCTCGGCCGAGATATGGGAAGGAGCCTAAGTCGCAAGTACAGCTCATGATAGCCCTGGAGGCTTGAGCTATGATGAGGAGTTATGGCCAGGTGGCTTGCATTTGTGTTACAGCCTAGGGGCTTGTGGCTTTGCTTTGTGTTTGTGTTATTACACCTGGAGGCTTGGGTGAGGCTGTAGGAGGCCTCAATTACTCGCACGCCAGTGTATGAGCAACTGGCGGTGAGGAGCGCAGCCAGTAGGTCGCGGGTGCAACCCGTAGGTTGCAGACGGGGACCTAGACCCCGGATTGCATGTGGGGGAACATAGCCCCTGTATAGCGCCAGGGAAGGCGCAGCTCGCATGCCACTGTGCGAGCAGCGGGCGGCGAGGAGCGCGGCCAGTGGGTCGCAGGCGCAGCCCGTAGGTTGTGGACGGGGACTGAGACCCCGGATTGCGTGTGGGGGAGCATAGCCCCCGGCCCCAGGAAAGGGGCGGTATTACTGAGTAGCCCAGTGTGGGCACAGCGAGCCCCAGAGAAGGGGGGAGCGCCATACTGAGCAGCCCCAGAGAGCGGGGCCATACTGAGTAGCCCAGTGTGGGCACGGCGAGCCCCAGAGAGGGGGAACGCCCTTGTACGTTATTGAGTAGCCCAGTGTGGGCACGGCGAGCCCCCAGAGAGGGGGAACGCCCTTGTACGTTATTGAGTAGCCCAGTGTGGGCGCCCGGGCATAGCGAGCCCGGCCGCAGGCTAGTGCAGCGATACCCCTCAGACCAAGGTAGGGTGCTGCGGTTGCCCCTGAGAAGACGGGGAGTAGCAGCGCGGTGAGCCAGAGTCAGGGAGGGTAGCCATGCGGTTGGCCAGGGAAGGGCCGGGGCCCGCTAGAGAGTCCCTGAGCGGAACCACACCGGCAGGGCACGAGAGAGGGAGCCCAGAGTGGGCCACATTAGAGAGGAGGCCCGGGAAGCGAGCGTAAAGACCGAACAACGTCCATTACATCTGCGAGGCTTGGGGCATGGTATCAGGGGATGTAGGAGCCCTGCATAGCCCATAAGGCTAGGGCGCTTAGGTAGCGCCCATTGTACGGGGAGACCCACGAGGGGTCCAGGAACTGACAGGCCCGAGGAAACACAAGGCAGCCTCCCTATTACATATTCGATCAAGACATGGCGGGCGAGAATGGAGGGTGCCCTCGGGCCGGAGTAGCGCGGTAAGAGGGCCTCAAGGAGATCACGGCCCTCCGCGAGGACCCTGCTGTGACAGTTGAATATCATCAGATTTTGATCTGCCCAGTTTACAAGCCTGCCCAAGTCAACCTGTATCCATCAGCCTATCCTCCAGCATGACCACAGTCCCTCATAGTTTGGTGTCATTTCTGAACTTTGCCAGTCCACTTTTAACATCCAAATCCAATGAATATCTTAAAAAGCACCAGTCCAAGTACTGAACCCTGAGGGACACCACTGGTCACCAAGTGCCATGTTGACTCAGTTCCCTTATTGAGGTGGCATGTTACCTGATTAGAGAAGGAAATGAGGTTGATCAGGCATGACCAGCTCACAATGAAGCCATGTTGGCTATCAATTAGAATATTGCCTTCCATTAGTCTATTGCTAATGGATTCTTTGATATTTTTTTCCAGGATTTTTCCAGGGACTGAGGTCAAACTGACTGACCTTTAATTCCCTGGATGCTCCTTCTTAATTTTCTTGTAGATAGGCAGCACATTACTCCTCTTCCAGTCTTCTGGAACCTCTCCCAAATGCCATAAGTTTTCAAATAGTTTTGCCATGGGTTGTGCGATGGCATCAGTCAATTCTTTCAGCACTCTCAGCACTCTTTCAGCATATCTCAGTCCTATATATGTAAGACCTGTACACACTTGATTTAAGAAGTAAATATAGAGAATTCCACAAGCTGAGGAATTTCATTACTCAGCTGAAATCAATGAAGTTGTGGCTGTTTACCATAGCTAAGGATTTGGCCTAGAACATAATCATTTTCTAGAAGGAAATGTTCTTCATTGTTGTGGTTTCACAGAAATGGAAGATCACACCCTAAAATCTCTTCACACTTCTCTACTCAGAATTCTCTCCTATCTCCTTGGTATCTTTTATTAAAAGTCCATGGATAGGTGAAAAAAATGGTGATCTTAGTATTCTTTACATGCAAGACTATCTTTATCTGTATTCTGCAAACAAAGCTTTGTAAGGCTTTCTTCCACATCTATCCCACAGTTCTTACTTAAGTGAGGATGAAAAACCATTTGAAGCTGCTTGTCGAGTCAATGTTCAGCAAGAAGGGGGCAGTTGCATAGATCCTAGGCAAACAACATCTTGAAATATGAATCACCTCTTACTTAAAAACCCTATGAAACCCTGAAAAAAGTCTGGAAAAAGAGGTGATGCACTTGAGTTTAGTTTCTTTGTTTAGTAGAGTCCTAAAGAATGCACAAACTTGTTATTTCTTGGGTCCCAAACTGAACTCGGGGTATAATCTACAAAAGATTTTAAACGGCATTTTACAACACTTAGATTATGAAGGATTTATTTTACTAGGTAGCATTTCAATGAGGCTATTAAATGATGAGTGTAGACTAAATCAATCTGATCTGGAAGACTGCATATGCTTAATTTAGGCACAGGAGTAATTCCCATCCTTATTTAATAAAGCACATATGCAAGTGCTTACAGCTGACTGATTTTTCAATGGAATTTAAGCATGTGCTTATGTTTTTCTAATAGATACATGATTGCTCACATGCTTAAAATTAAGCAGATGTCTAATTGCTTTGCTGAGATGAGAATCTTAATGAGAAGGCAAACAATAGATAGATATCTATGAATTAAAATTAAAAAGAGACAGAGAATTCTTTCCACTAAAAAAGGTACCTGGCAGACACGATTGGTAAGAATCCAGTTCAAAGAAACACGTACAGTCTCTAATAATCATGCAGAGCTATGTTCGATAATTGATCGTGGCAAATGGTGTTCATGATCAAAGAGCTTTCAGCAACAGCAATCTGCATAATGGTTTTCCTGAATGATGTTTGCTCAGATGTGGGGGACAGAAATACTGTATCATGCAATAGATATCAAAAGCAGAGCTCCCCTCAATTTGCCCCAGGCATGGTTTGGCTTAATAGCCAAGGAAGAAAGGAACAGGAACAGGGAACAAATAATGTTTCCTGAAAGTGATGTTCTTTGACAAGCTTGGCAAGAACATCTGACCTACTGATTTTTTTTTTTTTTTTTTTTTTTCTTCCCCTGTATTCTTTTGAAACATGGTAGTCTGTAAGACTACCAATCCCCATATAAAGGAATGCTGAGCCACAAGAGCTTGGGAGTTTTTCCTGCTTGTTTTTCTGGAGGGACTAGGAGGTTATTGTTGATTTTTAAAATCACAGTCTCTGTATCTAGATACAAGTTTGTCTGCAGAAAGCAAACCTATTCTTCTGATATACAAGGGTGTGCATCAAGTTTGCATAATGCCACATAAATGGTGTTTGCTCACTTCAAAAGCTGATGTGCTACAGAGAAATGCCCAGAGTCCAACAGATTGTTCAAAGGAGGACCCCAGTTGAACTGACTGGCAAATACACTCTGAAGGCCCCAAATAAATTCACATTAAACAAAAGAGACCAATTTAGGTGGGGGAGAACTGAGGAACAGAGAAGCTAGGCAACTTATTTGAGATCATACAAGAAATCTGTTAAGTGGCTGAAAATTGAGCATAGGTCTATGCTACCCTAGGTTAGCAAACTAAGCACTAAACCATCCTTACTCTTCACAGGACTGCCTTCCTCAGGGCTGTAGTCTCATAAATACACCCATGTGACCAGTCTGTAGCCTGGAGTTCTACTGGTTCTATCCATGGTCATGGTTTCTCAGGTAGCAGTAGAGATTTATGAAGTATTTCTCATATATTGCAGGCCAGGGCATTGTAAATGTTTCTCATTGACTAAAACTTTTCAGGAGTTATCCTTACTATAATACCCTTGAGTTAGAGATAAATAGGATCTCATTGAATTATATTAAGTTAATACTAATTTAAAGTACTTGGACTGGGAAAACACCCAAGCCAGCACCACACCTCTACTATAAATGGGGCCCATGATTAAGCCTGGTAAATGTATACATTTATCATAGAAGGCAAGGTAGATTTGCACCTATTTTATATATATCTGCTTTGTTTAGGTGCAGATCTACCCTGCCTTCTACTTGACTTCAGACTAACATAGCTAACTACATCTCTAAATTTATTGTAAATTAGAGATGGTGAGGAGAGGTATCCATCACTCCCACAACTGAATAATTTATTCCCTGAAGCGAGGCATGAGTGCATTTTTATAGGCTAACTGGTTTCACTCCTACTAAGAAAAGTTTTACTGTAATTTTAGGAGACCAGTCATACCTGTCAAATGTACTACTTTCAGTAGTAAGATCAAGGTCGCTGAACATTTTAGATGTGGCTGCATCTGCCACTGTTAATTAAAGTATCATGTGAACCCTGTACTGAAGAACTACAAATGCTTTACTTTCATGAAAGATATAGAAAAGTAACTTGCCTAAATTGTACTTCCTTCTGCTGAATGGCAAATGTCCTGATCTTTAAAAGTGGCTATACTTTGTCTTGGTGGACAGGAAGAGAAAAACCCATAAAGTTCTCAATATCAGCCTATAACAAGATAAATTGTTGGATTCACAAGAAGGCTATTTATGCATTTCAGCAGCAGGATACCTGCAGTATCAGATATCATCAATGAATGTTTCAGAGCTGGAAAAGCTGGTTGTACAGTCTTCAGGAATTGAAGGGGCAAAATAACCTAAACTCCAGCTGGGTCCCAGCAGCCATGGGGCATGGCCACAATCTTCCAGCCTTGAGGGTGCCTGAAAATTCCAGGGCTGGGAGATTGCAGGAGCTGAGGCTCCCAACCACAGGAGCTTGCTTCTTTTTGGTACAAAGGGAGCTTGGGATCAGGCTTGCCCTGCGCTGGCAATAAGGTGTGATAGGATCTAATGAGCAACCTCACAACCATGCCTCCTGCCATGCCACATGTTCACGACTGTGTAGATCATGCATTAGACCCCATTGTACCCTTACCTGCACAAGTAGAGGGTCCCTAACATGGCATCCTGCCCCGCCTTCAGTTCACTAAGAAATAGTTCTATAGTGATAGCAATGACATAACCAGGAAATAATAAGATACAGAGTGGTTGAAAGAATAGCTTCAACTCTTATGTTTATAGCCTTATGATAAGAAATACCAGGCAAAAGAAAAGACACTGTTCTGAAAAAAACCACTGCAACCTTTGAAATAATCTATAGGCTACATTTTAAAAGTCAGAGAGGGAAAACAAAAGGAAAATAGAAGCAAAAAAATGGAAATCTCAAAATATGGCCACTAAACTGTTCAATATTTGCATATGGGAGCAGGGGACAGAGGTGGGAGAGTGAGAGAGAGAGAGGATCATCACTAGTAGGGATGAACAAATTGGTACATTTACTGGGACAGCTAAATAGACAAGACTGGAATCAGAAGACCTAATTCTGATTCTTGTCTTTATCAAAACATGCCACAGAAATATTTTATTCATAGTGTCAGTATGAGAGCTAAGTAGAGCTAAGATTCCCACTAACTGAGCCATCCTTTCTTCTGCAATTCTGTTATCTGTTAGCTGCTCCTGGTAATGTAGCTCCCATTTCACAGCCTACAGACTTTTTTTTTTAATACTAGCTAAAAACATTAACTCAGGTATGGAAAAATTAACTCTGGTGAACATTAACTCAGGTGTAGAAATAACTTTCAGTGAAACATTGGATGCACTGCCAAGATGCTCAAGAAGGCTTGATTTTGTTTTATGGATCTAAAAGACATTCTAACGACTATAGGACTAAAGAAACAATGTCTTTTGTTTATTTTTGCCTAGCTTGTTGTATTTTTAAGCCATAATATATGATACAGCAAATTATGCGTATTTGAATAAAGTTATATTTCCCTTTGCATTGATCTTAAACTAAATAATATAGGCCTAGGCTCCTAGCATATTAGTATAGAATCTAGTTTCTTTTTACTTGGAAAAAAAATGTGTTGTGTTACAAGTGATGATGCACCATACTGTCTGTACCTCGGTTTTTCAAACCCTAGATTTGATCATGGGAGCAACCAACAATACAGAGCTAGCATAAACTTAGTGTGGTAAAGCAATAAGAACACTCCATTACACAGCAGCTTAACTGTTTGCCTAATTTTAAAAATATATCTGCAAACTGCTGTTTCTGCAGTAGCATCTTGGCCTAACATGACGCGAAGAAAACAAAAGACTCTACGGTAGTTATAAGAGGTTACTTTAACCTTTGCTGCTGTTGCTAGAATTTTCCTACATCTATATAGACTTCAGGATATTAACTGTTATTTGAAACTGCAAAAATGCACCATTACTTACAACTCCCCACCATAGGGCGTCCGCATAGCTGCCAAAGTCTATTTCTCCTGAGTCATTCACAGCATCTTTTTCAGCCAGATACACAAAATAAGAGGAAAAGATCAGGCCCAGAAATCCGATGTATAGTGTGGTTATCAGCTCCTGAAATTAGAATTTTTTTTTTTTTTTTACCCAAAGAGCTTTGAACTACATAATATTTCATTTTTTGTGCAAAATAAATTAACCAAAAATGTAATTTCAGCAGCCTTTTCATGTAGATCATGAGACGTGCAGCTGGTACAAAGTTAACATACCTCCAGTAGTAGTGAGTGTTTTGTAGTGCTGAAACACTTATATTAGCTCAGGATCTGGCCCAGTGTGTTATGGAACTCCATTTATGTTTCAAAACAAGAATCTAAATTTAAAATACCTAACTGTCATGTTTTTTGTAAATCCAGTGGGTGAATTTTTTGCTAACTAAAAATCATAGTTTCATAGTTGTTAGGGGATGGAAGGGACTTTACAGATCATCAGGTCCAGTCCCCCTGCACTTGGGCAGGAAAGACTGATGGGATCAGATGACCCCAGCAAGATGGGTATTAAGACGCTTTTTGAAGATTGCCAGGGTAGGTGACTCTACCACCTCTGGGGAAGCCTGTTCCAAACCCGCAGCACTCAACTTGTAAAGAATTTTTTCCTTATGTCTAGCCTGAAGCAATCTTCAATCAGTTTGTGCCCATTATTTCTTGTCCTCCCCTGGGTGGCCTTGGTGAATAGATGCCCCCTAGGCCTTGATGTACGCCCCTGATATACTTATAGGCTGCCACCAAGTCCCCTCTGAGTCTTCTCTTCTCCAGGCTGAACAGTCCCAAGTCTTTCAGCCTCTCCTCATATGACCTGGTCTCTAGGCCTCTAATCAAGCACGTGACCCTCCTTTGGACTCTGTCGAGCTTCTCCACATACTTCCTGAAGTGTGGCACCCAGAACTGGATACACTACTACAGCTGTGGGTTTCACCAAGGCTGAGTAGAGCGGGAGGATGACATCCTTTACCTTACTTGAGATGCCTTGGTAGATGCATGCCAGTATATGATTAGCTCTCCCAGTTATGGCATTGCATTGGTGGCTCATGTTCATTTTGCTGTCAGTCATGACACCCAGGTCTTGTTCAGTTATGGTGCTGGCAAGCATAGCATTGCTGAGCCTGTAAGTGTGCTGTGGATTATTTCTTGTTGGACAAAATTTTCAAAGGCATCTAAAATACCATTTTCAAAGCAATATGAGCACGTAGGAACCCATTTTTCAAGATATTTGGACACACCTTTCAATACTTGGCCTTTCAGTATCTAGGTCTCACTGAGATCCCAAATCTCCAAGTTCTGAAAATGTTTTTAGGCAAAAATCAGCCTTAAGGATATTACCACTTATCCTTAAAACTGATGAAGGCAACAGGATTTGGATGAAATTCATCAATTGTATGTCCCTGAGTTCATGTGTCTTACAACACCACAATATTTTCCTGTGTTCCAAGACTTTGTAAGAAATAGCTGCAGGAGGTGTCATTCCATCCCTCTGCACAATCTAACTTACTTGTCTATGTATAAAAACGACTGATCCCAATAGTCTCCATGTGCCACCCTGACGGTCAACATGCAGCATTCGCAGGATCTGCAGAAAACGGATACCCCTGAAATACAATTTTTTAATTGTTAGGTTCCAGCAGGCTGAGGCTACAAGACAAGGCATATAAAGAAAAGGAAGCATCTTTGAAAGGATAAGTTAAGAGAGACAGATCACTTCAGTTAGATAATTCCCATCAGTTTATAAGCTCCACTACTCCTCTGCCCCCACTGTTTATGCTGCTTACTGTTAAACTGAAGTGGGAGATTGGGTGGACAAGAAATAAACTTTCCTTTGGGCAGTTAGTAGGAATGCCCAATGTTGCAGAATTTCTGGAAGCAGACAGAATATTATAGAAATTATTCCCTTGCTGATCTCTGAATGTCTTGTCAAAGAGGAAGCACAACACGCTTTCAAACATAACAAAAATTCCAAAGGAGAGGCCAAATTTGTATCAGAGACAAAGACAACAATTTAAAATCCAGAAAGTCTGACATAGTTGGACAGGGGAAATAATATACTAAGAGGGTATATCTATATGAGATGCCGTAATGTGCAGTAGCCTATTTTACTGTGCATTAGCGTGTCACAGCAAAACCTGTGCTATTGCACAGTAGAATTAGTCTACTTTGCATTAAATATCCCCCCCAAAAATGCACCTTTGCTGCTGTACCTTTATGTAGTATCTCATTTTAAAGGTCAAGGAGGAGGCACGGAGCACAGCTACAAATAGGGCAGAAAGCAGACCAGTAGATCAAGCCAGGGAAGGGGACTGCAGTGGCATTTGGAAAGGGCATAGAGCAGTGATTCTCAACCACAGTGCTATGGCATCCTGGGATGCCTTGAGATCTTTTCAAGGGTGCCATGAGTGGACCCAATGTTAGCACTGTTAGGTGTGCAAACATGATTCACAAGATAAATCCAGAGATTTCATACAGAAATCTATAGTTGTGGTCTTTCTGCATTCTTTGCAACAGAAAAACTGCTCTATTATTTTTCTGTAGTCAAAAAACAACGGGGGGAAACGAAGAGCTGACATTTTCCAAAGGGTGTCTCAAGTCTACCCACGGGTGTCTTGAATTTATCTTGGGGTGCCTCAAGCCTAAACAGGTTGAGAACCACTGGCATAAGACGAACTTTGTGGCATGCTTGCTAAAAAAGGTTGGCCTTCACTGATATACCATAGTATAACTGCAGCTAAAATGTATCCCTTCATTCATGGAAATCAGCTAGACCACCCTTCCTGAGTACAAGAGATATGGTCCATCAGTTAGTCAGGAACACAGTGAAATATCACAGAATGACCAGAAGGTCTTAGGTGGCTGCATGTTTTCCAACAGTCAAACTCTAAATAAAAATATGCTATATATAAAGCTTGAAAAAGTCAATGGTTATCCATAAAGAATACGTTAGCTATAAAACTATAAGACCAGGTCATAAACCTGAATAAAATTTGAATAGATCACTGCTGGTTTATGGATGCTGTAGCTTCATTATAGCAATTTCATCATTGTAACTGAGATGAGGTAGGGGATATAGTAGTAAATTAAGACATTTAATTCTCAGCTCCACTAACATAAATCAGAACAATTTCCATTAAGGATAATGTAAACCTGTGTATGACAACAGGGGGAAGAGTAGGAAAACATAATACTAATAAACCCTTAAAAACTGACATTTTTTTTCAGTTATTGATTTGTTATTACCTGATAGCTGAGGTTGCAAACACTTGACCTTTAGATCCCACGCAAAGAACTATCATTGAAGCAACAACTACAATTAAATCTGGAAAAAAATAAATAAATTAGGCTAATAAGTTTGAGGCTTCATGTGAAACACTGACCATTCGTTTTACTAGAAACAAAGTTGATATGTTAACTCTTTGGAGAGTGGCATTTTCTAGTCAACAAAATCCAGGGTATATCTAAAGATCTTTTTTGTAACATATGAAAAGAATATAGCATGGCCTGATATTTTAAAGATGTTATTGAGCCTTAGGAGACTGCATTTTAGAGCAGTGGCAAAAGTACTGTAACATGTCATTTTAATACAGCATCAATACAATCATTTACATAAGCTCCACAACCCATAGATCAATCTGAACCTGCTATCTATTCTATATAACTTGTATGTTTTACAACGTTTTAATTTACTAGCACATATTTTTCACATTTTCCCATCTATAAAACCATGTAATTTAGTGATATTAATCCAATTTATCCCAGACTAGAAAGGAACAAAAAGTTACAACCAACATATTAATATGCCTTTAAAAATTAACCAAAATAGCTTTGCTATCCAGAAATTGTCATGATTTAATGTCTGGTACCTTGAAAATTACCAGGGAAGGAAACAAATCCTGCATCCCAATGGCAAGCCAGAAATAACCCCTTTCTACAAGCATAAAGTTCTTGTTGGCATAAAAACCCCTCAGGGTTTCCAAGTAATCAGTAATTTGAACTGGTCCTTGCTCAAGGACAGAACACTGCCTCAGGCCCAGGTAAACTCAAGAAGAAAATCCACCTTTTGGAAAAAAGAGGAAATAGTTTGATAGTGTGTATGTTGGCAGGGGGAGGTTGTTTTGTTTTTCTAGGTTGACAGCAGTTTGATACTGCTTAGGCATTTGCAATGCTGTAAGTCTCAGGAGAGATGAATCTGTACTCTGAACACAAAGGGAAACAGAGCTGTATGTTGCTTACTGCCAACATGTAGGATATAGTTATGATACTACACACACACACACAGGCACAAACAATTCTGTGATGATGTACATCACCTCGATACAATAATTGTGTGAAATGTTCATTGAAATAACATTAGCCACATCACACTGATCACCCTGCTTGCATATTAAAACCCTCTCCCCTATGCTATCTGTCCCCTGCACTACTGCTCCCGTATGTATCTGTGCCTAGGCATAATAGGGAGGGGTTTTGTTTAGTCCCAACTCATATGTCTTATGTTTGTGACTTTTAATATTAACAGAAGAGAAGGATTCAGAAATAATTTACTAGATGAAGCACTGAACACCTCAAGAAGGAGATTTTAACATACAAATAATAATACTTGATAATGAAGTCACTTGCCACTAACCAGCATGTTGTAGGTGGTTCAGCTATAAAGCCATGTAAATCAACATTGATAATATGGGCACTGGGAAGTGAGCTCTTGTCTTTAAAAACTGTAAAAGTTGCAACTATTACATGGTACATACGATACCGAGGCCGTCTCAGAAGATGGGACTGTAGGAGAGACCCTGTCAGATTTGGCTAAATTTCAAATCAGTTGTGAAAGGAAAGTATCCCTTTCCTGGAAAAGGAAATCAAGTTAAAAGATTTTTTTTTCCTTAAGGAGGAACTGACAGCACTGCAGATTTCTCAGAACAGTCTGATCTATATATAAACACTCATGAAAAATGCTCTTGCTCTAACTTGGCTGGACTCACTATGGAAACTTAAATTCTTCTGAAATATTCAAGGGATTTATAGAAACACAGCTTTTCTTATAATTTGTTATAACTGTTCAAACCACATATACTCACCAATGATCGAAATAGGCTTCCTAGCAAAACGAAGCCTTCCCCATATTCCAACATATTTACTGCGACATCCTGCTGACCACAGCCGAACGACATACTCTGTTCCAAAAAACACCACTAATACAATTTCCTAGAGGAAACAGACAGGGGACTAGATTAATTTTCTAGTTTGCTTTTTTTTTCTTCTTTTTTTTTTTTTTTTTTTTGCTTTTCGTTTTCTTCAGATAACATTAGGGAGCACTGAAAATGAAACTTGAAACTTGGGTAGAGAAAAAATATGCAATATAACAAGAAGACCCAAACTACAGAAACTTGGGAAACTCCGTAAGCAATGAGACATAGGATTAAGAGTAAGTTTAAATACCATAATGGTACACAGTTTGGCTCTTTGGCATGTGCTAAAACTGAAATCATTCTGCATAATTTACTTGGCTTCAGTAATTCAAACAGAAAGTTGCCTGACTTAGCCAAAGAAAACAAATGGACTCTGTATTCATGGGACAAGTATTTTGTTAGTATGTCTAATTTCCAGAAAAGGTACATTATACATACCATTTGTAACAGTTTTAACCAACCATTTACTTACTCTTTTTCAGCCTAAGTGCAATCAATATGGCTAAAAGTAACGTATCTGGTAATTGTATATGACAAAGTATCTAGCTTCCAGGCAGTTTTAAACCTAAAAAGAAATCCTTTCCCACCCTCTCCTAGAATCAGCTAAAGTCTCCGTCAGGGTCAGGAGTTCATCTGTGGTTCAATTCTGAAGTAAAGTCAGACTTGAACTATAACTTAATCATGAATCTAAACTGAGGTCAAGTTTTAGAATTTATACAAGAACAGAGTTGGTTGAGAAGTGTGTTTAAAACACAGTTCAGTCCCAGTTATACTGTTTGACTGACCCATTTTAAATATTTCAAGGGCCTACTCTGCTTTAACTGAAATACCCAAGAAAATAGAATTCAAAGAATATCATGGATGGAACCAATAGTTCTGACAACCCTCTGGATCTTTTAGGAAAAGAATTAGGCCATATTTGGAATTAGTGACATTTTTCAGTCCATTTTTCTCTCCATTTTAAATCACAGGCAATGTTTTTTGGCAATTAGCTGATGAAGTACTGTTTGCTGTATTTTTTTCAAAGTAGCAAGGAATCACAGTACTGTAATTCCTTTATTTAGAGTTCATATTCAATTAGAAACTGGCTTCATCCTCCTACCTAAGCAAAAGGGAGAGTAACTTACTGTAGTTCAAATAAAGGGAGGCTGTGAGCTATGGGACTCTTCAGCCTGGAGAAGTGCAGGCTCAGGGATGACTTGGTGGCAGCCTATAAGTACATAAGGGGTGTGCATCAGGATCTGGGGGAACACCTGTTCGCCAGAGCACCCCAGGGGATGACAAGATCCAACAGTCACAAACTCCTGCAAGACCATTTTAGGCTGGACATAAGGAAAAACGTCTTTACTGTCCGAGCCCCCAAGGCCTGAAACAGACTCCCCCAGAGGTGGTGCATGCACCTACTTTGGACACTTTCAAGAAACATTTGGATGCTTATATTGCCAAGATCCTTTGACCCTAGCTTACTTCCTACACCTTGGGCAGGGGGCTGGACCCAATGATCTTATGAGGTCTCTTCCAGCCCTAATGTCTATGAAATCTATAAAAAATGGGGTTTTTCACTGAAGACGCACATTACATGTCATGTTGTACATAAAGCATAAAGTGGTTGAAGACCAGAATTCTAAAGGATCATAAAAAATAATTACAAAAGAACACAGAGGTTTTATGCATTACTTTAGCTCATGATAACGCAACCCTGGATGATGATAACAGCAGATGCTGTGATAAATGTCCTCCTGTCCCCATGCCTTTTAGTTTATACATACAAGCATGGTTTTTTAATTAAAATACAGTAAAATTCTGGCCTTATCAAAGGTAACAGGAATCTTGCCATTAACTTGAGTATGTATGGGATTTTGCCCTTAAAGCTTAGCATAGCAATAGGGCTTCTGAGACTAGAAGAAAAGGGAAGATTTCTATTTCTTATAGGCTCATATCACTGCCTTCAATGGGAGATGGAATGTACTCTAAAATCCCCACCTTCTGATACTGCACTAAAATGTTCATCTCTGGAAGCTAAGCTATACTAACTGAAGACACTACAACACTTTTCAAAAGACAGGAGGATACTAGCCAACATTCCCACTCTTCGCTTGACAAGTTCTAATGTCTCAGGCTCGGTGCAAGCTGTCGCCAGATGCAGCAGGTTAACGACTGCAATTGTCTATAGTCTCTCTCTGCTCCAACTATACTTCAAGCAAAATCACATGACAGTGACCATATCTGTCGATTTGTAAATATGGAGCTTGACCCATTTACATCAACAGCAAATTTTTTCCAGGCTATTATGAAAGAAACAAGCAGGAGGGAAGTTTTATGCAGAGTACTATTTTACTGAGAAACATTTTTATAGGTCCATGTTTGCAAAAGCAAAGGGGTTACCACTATAAGACAGTGCCAAACCCTTCCCCCCCACCCCGACGCACACACAAGGTGCGATATAGTAATTTCACATAAAAAAGGATTCCCTTTTTCGTTTAGTTTTTATTAATTACATTTTCAACCTGCATTGAATTGCAAAATTAAAACATTACCGAGTGCAATACTACTAAAAGAGCAAATCATTACTGATACAATAATGTTGTTGTTAATTTTGTTTTTGACATTGCATTAGTTTATAAGATATAATCAACAAGCTCTACTATACTAGTATCTTTTTGTGTCCTAAAAAGCTAATATAGCCTCTTTCATCACTATTATGAAAGAAGCTCCCTCAGTGAAAGACAATGACAAATAATTAAGCAGGAAGCTACCAGTTTCTTTTATTCAAAAGAGGCTAGTTGAGCAAGGAACCTACGGCCTCAGATCACATGGGCTGCCAGAGACAATAGTGTTCAGATATCCCCAAATGGGGTTTGTGGGGGGAGGAGTATAATTTGGAAGGAAAAAACAGAAAGTTAAATATATTGTGCACAACAACAAAAATACTATTTCTTGACCAAAAACTATAAGTTTATCAAAATGTGTGTAACAAGAGAATGAAAATCTGAAGTCTGGACTGTGAATTGGGAGGGAGGGGTTGTTTTGGGTTTTTTAAATGTATGTGTTTTTTGTTTGTGGAATTTGCATTATAGTTGTGTGTGTTTTTTTAAAGACCCTCCATGGTTCATTGGATAACAGGAACACTGGCAAGTATGCAAATGTGGGCTGTCCCAAAGACAATGAAATAGACATGTAGTCAATGGTTACTGTCATCCAGTTCTTTGCATGACATGCAGACAAGCTTAGAGAACATTGATTGTTCTATAGACTCCTGTGACTGGAGGGAACAACCAGTCAGCTTACACCAAGACACATTTTTCACTCCTGACATTTTGATAAAGCCTTATTGACCTAAATGAGACCCAAGTTATTCAGAGAACATCAGAGGTGAAAGTGCACAAGCTGTTCTTCATGGTCATACACAAAAACGTCAGGTATCCATTAGCAACTGGCAAATACCCCCTCCCTCACCCGTGGCCGTGTGACAGACAAAAGTGTTTTTAATACCTTGCCTTGTATAAGCCTAATCAGTATTGGGAGGTGGAAGAGACTGATGAATTTGTCTCACTACATTTATGCATAAACTGCTAGAAAAGTTGCAGACAAGGAAAGGGAAAAAACATTATTTAAAAATTTAAAATAAGTCAGAGCAGTCATTTCAAAGACAAACAAACATGTTCTCCAGAGCATGGAAATTCCCCATATCACCCCTCAATAGCTAGAGGTACTGTTTACCAAAACCCAGTAAAGAAAAATGCTGGTGACCTGATTCTCATCTCACTTACACTAGTGTCAGTCAGAACTAGCTCCCATTAAGTAAGAGCTGTATTAGTAGGCAAACAGTCCTCAAATTATTTCTTATGTCTGAGAGTTTTAACCTATCTGAGTTCTATTAGGGGTGAGTTTCACCCACTGGTTCTTAAATACACTAAGTCTACTTGCTTAATGCAAGCCCACTAAATGCATTGCCCAGAAAAGGCCTCACGGTTCGGTGCCCAGCCAGTCTGGAACACGGGTATCTGAAACAAAACCAACACAGCAAAAGAAAAGCAAGGAGCAGGAAGGGGAAGATGGAAAGATAAAAGGCAAGGGAAGAGAAACATCAGTGATGTGGTGTGGTAGCAGGAGAAGGAATCTGGTAGTCTGCACAAGAGGAAAATAATATGGAATAGAAAATTGCTTGCAGATTGCTGGGGCTTATGGGAAGAATCAATTTCTTTTTGCTACAGACCTGAAGCATCACAATATGGGATGGAAACCCAATGGGAAAGCCATTTGCTGAACCAGTACAGCTCTAATTTCTACCATTTCTATTGCATACTGAGAAACTATTGTAAATCACGACACTTCAGCTTGACCTGAGCTAGAGTCCTCTTCACAAGGGTTCCAATAAACTGACACTTCAATGCTTGCAAAATGCCTGAGACAGCAGCTGCACATATTGCTTTGTGCAGGCCATGCAAGTTCAAGACACTACAGGCAACTGTTTCTTGTAACCTCTTTCACCTAGCATAGACAGGCCCCTCATTGTTCTACATCGATTTTTCCCTTGAAGTTGCATTACGGTCTCTTAGATATATAGAAGGCAGCAAGATCAGATAGCTTAGGCAGACAGGTAGGCACATAGATATGGAAACAAAGTCAACAAGAAAGTAACCATTCTGACTTGATTGTAGTGGAGATCAAAAAGGAAAAGAAAATTGTGTTCTTTTTCATGTTCAGATGCATATTGAAAACCTGAAAATGCCAAAACTGCTATTTAGGATTTTTCAGTTCATTCACTTGTTCCCCCCACCCCCACCCCCATATCTTACAGTTAATCTTGACAAGTTTAAAACAATAAATATTATGTTGGGTTTTTTTTAAATGTTCCAAGCTTAGTGTCTCATGCTGAGTCTTTATCTTTACTTCAAAAAGCTGTGTCCTTTGCCAAAATTCCTTATCAGCGCTGAGTAATGTGGGTTAAACAAACAGGCAATGGAAAACATTAAAAACAGGGTAATGGTATCACCCTTCTATCTTCAGAGTTCCATAATTAATCCTAAGAAGTTACTGGATGTGAATAAAGCCACTTTATGAATGTTTTTCATTATAGTGAAATAATATTTGCACAACCCTTTTATGTTTTGAATAAGGGAAGCTTATGATGAGAGAGAGTTGGAAACTTTGATTGTTTTGCTTTGCTGAAGCTTTTATTTCTTTCCCTCCTTAATCAGTGCAGAAGCAGAATACAATAGCTCTGAGACCAATAAAGAATACTGCAGACATATTTTTAGGGTGAAATTTCAATAGGAGTTGGGCACCTAACTCTGTTAGGCACCTAGAAAACCCCCAGATTTAATGTTTTTAATATCTTCTCCTTTAGGTTTTGATCCAAATACAAGCGAAGGAAATAGGAGATTTTTCCTCTGACTTCAAAGGATACTGAATCAGGCCCCAGGTGTCAGCACTGAGGCATAACTTTGCATGCTAAGGCATGCTCTCTGAGCACCTGTGTTTCTGACTGGAGTTTTCACCCAGTCATCTCTGGCACCCCTCTCCTCACAATACAGAGCATTCTTTAACTTCTGGATTTGGTTGTAGACAAAATTTAACAGGAGTTTGCACTAAGTAAAACCAAGCCCTCAAACTTAGTTCATGATCCTTATTTATATCAGAGTTACTCCCTCCCCCATAAGTGTTATATTTAGGTAGTCGCTAACACTGACATATTTGGCAGGATTAAGGAAGTATCAACTTCCTAAGATCTCCCAAAATTATATCTCCTTTCTGCGTATTTTCAGAACATGCACTTCAGGACTTCATAAAAGTCTTTGGAAGAAACTCACCTGAGTTTTCTCATTCACAGTGCAAAATACTCTGGCTCCTATCCAACAAAGCACTTAAGCACATGCTTAAGTTTAAATCCCACTGAATTCAACAGACCTAGGCACTTACTTTAAGCATTTGTTTAATTGCTTTTGCTGGATCAAAGCCAGAGTTTGCCCCACACCTTCTAGGATAGGGTTCATGATGAGTAAAATGAGAATGAAACCCCTGCCTCACTGAAGTAAGCATGAAAACTATTGATTTCACTGGAGCTAGGATTTCACCCAAATGAGGAGCCTGAATACATGTGCAAACATGCACATTCCCTTTCTTAGTATATACTAAATGTTATGAAGGATGGGAAAGAACTGTTCATCTGAGCCTATTAAAGATTCAGCGCAAGTGCAAAAGTCTTATTTTTAATCGAAACTTTGCATCCTTAACACCATTTACAGGGAGGCTGACTGTTCCCATAACTGATTCTCTTCCCCTTGTCCACTGGCTCATGGAAGGCTTTTTATATAACAATTTTCCTCATTCATTTCTACAAAAAGGTGATTCACCTCCTACCCATCTTTCACTGCACACTTCATAAATCTTCCCCCTTCTCCCACAACTGACATTATTTTTTTAATGGGCCACTCCTCTCAGCCAGAAAAAAATTGCCATTATCTGTCTTACTCAAACTGCACAATTTTTAAAGAAGGATCTCTCCATTATCATTGTTTTATGCACTTAAAATGAAACCAGTTGGCATTTTTAAGATCTAAAAAGGCAAATTCGGAACATGTAAAACAACACTGGGGAAAAGAAACAGATTGGTGGAATCTAGTTTCAGGCACATTGTATACAGCTTCTGTGTCTAAAACCAGAAAGCGGGAGTAATCCGGATACAGCAGACACTTCCTTTTATGCAACACTAAAATATTGTGAAGATCTTTTTCATGGAAAAAAATGGGGGTGGGTTGGGTTTTTTTAATTCCAGAGATTTTGAAAAGGAGTCAATTTTATTTGATGCTTATTTAGGCTAAGCTTTTCTGTTAATGTACATTTTCTCCTCATCTGTCTTTTTTGTCTTCCTTTTTGTTATGAAAAAGAAGGTGGGAGAAGGGAAAAGGGCAGGGGGAATACTGGAAAGTCACATTTTTCTTGCTTTTAAGTTTCATGGAAAAGCAGACCATTTCAAACAACATAAGAATGACTGTTTGGAGAGAGGCTATTTTTCAACAAAATGTTTTTCACCCATTCTAATTTCAAATGATGGGTTACAACAATGTTTCCCAAACTTCTGGGGCCAATGGACTGCTGTCGATGCTCAAATTTCTCCCAGACCACCACACAGCATTATCTTCAAGCTTATCAACAAGAAGAGTATAAAGGTGTACAGGAGCCTCAGGGAGATCTATGAACCAGGTGCAAACCACAACTGAAGAACCATGGGCCTAAAGGCCTTTGACACATTCTGTGCATGCACATGTGCAGATTTAAGATATCTGAGAGGAAAATTTGAACATGTTGTGCCTGTCTAAGTCCCAGCAATTACAGATTGGGGCTGGGTAGTCCACACATAGGCTTTGTCTACCTCAGACCATCTCCTGTGGGGAAACTCCCATTGCTTTCCTGCCATGTCTTGCTCTTAAAAGTTAATGAGGGAGGCTCCTCTATTACTAAACTCTTAAAAGGGCACTCCAGATGGATGTGCCTTGGGGCTCTGCCTCCCCTACACCCCTTCCAAGAGCCAACCTGTTGTACACATGCCACTCAGTAGACAATCTGGACTTCTCGGTGGTCTGGAGTAGCATCTCACCCTGACAGGGCCTGCTGTGACTCCTAGCCAAGTTCAGTGGCCTTAGCAGTGGCTGAGGGTCCACTAGGGACTGGCCAGGGTTGTTTCAGGTTCACCCCACCTCAATAACTTTAACAATATGCAGGAAAGGTCTCATTCTCTGAGACGATCTTCTTTTGTTGACCTGGCCCTCAGGGCTGTCCTTAATAGAGCCTTCTTCCCCAGAGTCCCCAAGAGCTCCTGGCCCCTCAGCTCTGGTCACCACGGTAACAGTACATGGCCTCAATGTCAGGCCCCAAGAGAAAAACAGAAATTAACCATAGAAGACTGAGAGGCAGTGCCCTTCCTCCCACTCATGCATCTCTGTTGGGTGCTGGGTTTTCGATTTCTCAGCCTTCCTCATGTTCACCTTGCCAGGCGTTGTCCTCCTGCCCAGTTCTGTTCCTTTCAGGGATCACCCCCCACCCAGGGTTTAGCACAGCCGGGTGTGCCAGTCAGGAGCTTACAGCTGCCTTGCAGCTGCCACTACTGCTGCTGCTCCCCGTCTTGCTGCCCTGTGCCGGCTTTTGAATGTCTTTCCTGGCACCGGCTGATGATGTCACGCCCCTACACTGTCTAAGCTGCACCAAGAGCAAGCCGATAAAGTGCGAGGATGGTGTTGCCTGCTGCTCCGTGTCTTTTTTCACTGTGCCTGCATTAGCTAAGTAAACTCAGGGCACAGCTTTCTCCAGGCCACGTCTCCGGGCTTCCCTGTCCTCCTCACCATATCCTTGCCCCTGGTGCCCTGGTGCAGAGCTCCACCTTGAGCCCCAGACTGTAAGGAGTCAGGAGGTATGTTACTTTTAACTCTGCCCCTGTGGCCTACCCAGTCTGGCCTATGTAGATCTCCAGCACCAGAACACCATCTGAAGAGTCAAAGAGAAGGGAAGTGGCTTAACCTGTCATTCACATTATGGGAGCACCTCCACTTGTCAAAAAGGATTTGGATGCTATCTTGGGATCCAGAAGACCCAAGTTCAGTTTGCTGTTCCACCACAGACATAATGTGTGGCCAATCAGTCTTCCAGTGACTTTGTTCACTGGCTGTAAAATGGGGATCATACTCCTACTTCTTAGGGATATTGTGAAGATAAAAAGGATTAAATGAGGAAAGATGCTCACATATTATGATAATGGAGGAAATCTAAGCATCATGCATAAACTGGATATGCTGGATCTAGGAGTTACCAACAGGCCCATTTATATGCCTGACTCCCAGGACTTTCTAATGGATGTTTTGAACAACCTTGTCCTACAATAGCACAGTACATACCACCACCAAAACTGTGTTTAAGCATGGTTCTTGCTAGTAGAATTTCCCATTATAGATTTTTCCAGGGGTCATTCTTTACCTGGGTTCAGAAAATAATCTCTGTACATACTGGTCAAACAATTACATCCATACCAACAGTTCATCCATACCAAAATATAAATCAGATACCATGGAGCAGTCATGGAGCAGCTATCTATCACCTCATTCTGAACAAAGTAGTACTTATTCTAGAATTCATCATAAATCATTATCATTACATTCACTGTTTCAGTATCAATCGTGAGATTTCCATGAACCTCAAGCAGCCAAAATTACAATTGGTTTCCCACTTTAACATTCCTCGCAAAGGAAAGTACCCTGATTCCAGGCCTACACCTTTCACAGTGAACTATGTCTAGCTCATTAGTTTAGCTATGCTAACAAAGCAGGGTATAGTTCCTTCCTATTTACACAGAGGGAAGGGAGACCTGAAGTCACTATGTGGAGGTTGCTCCCCTCCTCAAAATTCAGGGGAACCAGATTTTAGTTCATGTTTTTCATTCCATCAGATTTCTGGTTATCATTTCAAAATTTAGTTTTAAGGGTAATTAAATCTATGATATAGTAGTCTGACCTGAAGAATGAGCTGCAATCAGAAACTTATCTACGTCTATGTTATTGTACCATGCAGTTGGTCCAATAAAAGATATGAACCATAAAAATTCTTCCTTTCTAATATTTTCTGGACTATCATGGCTGCAGCATCATTCAGGCTAGGGACAGAAGTTACACATAAATTGATATACATGATCAGAAATCAGTTCAAATCTGTAATACAACAGGGCTAGGGACATCAATGACACAAAGCGGTAGAAGTGATCAGAAACTGGTTTAAAACTGTAACAATAGAAGCTCAGTGCACATAAACCACTTTCAAAATGGCAGAAACTGATTTAAGATGAATCTGGATGGATGTAGTATCAGAATTAACTGATTTAGGTTAAATCAGTTTATTTAACTTCTGTCCCACATTCCCTCCAGATTCAAGTTAACTCACAGTCTTCCAGCACCCCAGGATGCTTTGCACCTCCCCTGCAAGCCCCCCCACCCCCACAGCCCAGCAAAGAGGTGTGCTTTAGCGCCCCTTGGCTTGTGGCCTGGGCCACTGCAGGCATGTGGCTGCATATCTAGAATCAAAAGAGAATGTCTGTTCACTTGCATATTGGTTCACTTCTACACAACTTAGACTAACCTGTGAAGAATAAATCAATTCAGCCTTGGGCTTTTTGACTGTATGTACTTAGCCTTTTACACTATCAATTCATTTGTAGCAAAATAAGGAGGTAAAAGGATGATGCCATGTGGACATCTGGCATAAAAAATATCAAACCAAAGGATATAGTCCCTTTCTCATGTGTGGGAGACAGAAGGTGTCAATTCATTGTTACAATCTTGTGGATGTTTACTACAATTTTTAAAGGATGCCCTTAATGCCACAATTACAGATCCAGTACAGCTCCTGGACTCTATAAAACATGGTTTCTAGTTCCTCATGCTGGGAAAAGGTAATCTTAGCCACTCTTCCCTGGTTTGGAAGAAGGAAGCACGAACAACTGATATCAAGATAGTCCTTAGGATCACTACCTGCCTTTCTCTCCAAACAAGGGACAGTAGAGAGCAGAAGACCAGGAACTGCTGGAAAGGAATGTGGAGGATGAATGAGTATGAGTGTGATACTGACTCATATATAGGGCTGACTGTTAGTGTATAGGGGGATGAAAGCTGGAAAAGAAATAAGGGTAGAGATAAATAAAGGGAAAAATAAAATAAGAAAGAAAAAATTAAAGGAAGGGGGAAAAACTGTTTTCTTACACAATCTCACACAATAGGGGTACAATTTAAGGTACCTTCCAAGTCTAACATAATACAAAACCAGAAAAAACTTAAAAACTTAATGATGATAGTGTCAACTTTTCCCTCTGACGTGGGAATGGGGGGCTCTCTGCATTTCATGGGGCCAAGCTCTTAAAAGCACTGGGGTATGAAGTTAAAGAACACAGCAGTGAGAGAGAGGAGAACTAGGCCAAGGGATGGAGAGAGTATGAAAGGGAAAAAAAAGAAAGAGATGTAAAAGTAGGGTAGTAGGAAAGAGAAATAATAAAGAGCAACAGATGCAGATGAACTTGAGAAAATTAAAAATTGTCATATCTGTTATAAAAGCAAATGCATAAATATGACAGAATTTATAATACAGTAAAATGGGGGTTGGATTAGATGACCAAGGGTTGCACTAGGTCAGTGTTTCTCAACCTGTGGGTCACAACCCAAAAGAAGGGTCACAAGAATATATGAAAGGGTCATAAACAAACTTTAAAAATGGATCAACACACTTTAAAAATGGATTCTACTTTAAAGGAGAAAAATGTGGGAAATCATGGCTGCTTGGGGTCTCCCCGTGCTCCCCCCGGCCCCACACATTGGGGTGTTGGGGCCTGGGGGTGGGGGAAAGCAACTCAGGAGTGAGGGGCACTCAGTTGGGACTGGAGTCTGAATTGATTCAATCTTTACAGGTTAGTCTAACCTGAAAAGACTGAACTGATTGCAAGTGAATAGACATTCACTTTTGATTCCGCAAATGCACCCACATTCCTGCAGTGGCTCAGGCTAGGAGCCAGGGGGCCCAAGAGCAGTCCTCCTTTCCAGTCTTCAGCAGCTGCAAGGCTGGAAGGAAGCTGACCTAGGTGGTGTGGCCATGCTCTGGCAGGGGCTAAGTATGATTGTGGAGGGGTTTAAACCCCCACTTTAGCCTGTAGGGACCCCAGCCAGGGTGTGCCTGGTGGGGGAGAGGGCAAGCAGCCCTTGCCAGGCTTGTCCTCAGGGCCAGACACCGGCTGGAGCAGTGCCTCATACAAAGGGGGACACGGGGGAGGAATTAAACTCCCCTGTCTCTGGGCAGGCACGGGACCCCTGCTCCTGCTCGGCTAGCAGGGGGGTCTGCCCAGAGCCAGCTGGCATGGCCCTGCCATGCACCTAGGGCTGGGGCTGGGGCTGTGCCGAGGTGGCTTGTTGGTGCTGCTGAGGACAGATGCAGAGGGGCCAGGCCAGGCTGGGCTGTGGGGGCCAGGCCCTTCCCAGTGGGCTGCAGCTCAGACTGGGGCCATTAGGCCTGTGTAGCCAGACTGTTTACAGCTCCCTGCACCCAGGCCAGGCAGGGCTCTCATGGAGCCGCAGCCAGCTGGTAAGGGCCCAGCAGGGCTGGCCTAGAATGGATCGTGGGGGCAGGGCCCTTCCCAGCTGCCTGCAATTCTGTGACAGCCTGGCCCAACAGCATGGGTCATGGCTGGCCAGACAGCGGGCTACCCCAGCCAGCTCAGAGGTGCTGGCAGGCTCTGAGCCTGGCAGCCACCTACCACAGCCTGCCGCAGCTGCCACCAAGCAGCTGCCACCATGTTGGGCTGTCATGGAGCCACAGCCAGCTGGGAAGGGCCCTGACCCCACGACTTGGCCTAGGCCAGCCCCACTGGGCCCTTCCCAGCTTGCTATGACTCCATGACAGCCCCACCTCACCTCGGCACAGGGAGCCGGAAGCAATCTAGCTGCACAGCTCCTGTGGCCCCAGCCCAATCCAAAATCTGCTGGGAAAGGCCCGGCCCCCATGGCCCAGCCTGGGCTGGCCCCTCTGCATCCACCCTCAGCAACACCCACAGGCCAGCTTGGCTCAGCCACACAGCCCCAGCCGCTGGTGAAGCAGCCATATGGCAAAGAAAATGTTGGCCACCTCTGCCCGTGCCTTCTCCCCTGCCACTGGAGTTGAGAGGGAGGGAATGGCTGATGGGAACTGCTCTGCCCTGGCCAGGCAGACCCCAGCTGCCACTGGGAGAGAGATTGGAGGGGGAGATTAAATCCCCCTCCCTCTCCCTGTTTGCTTCAGGCTGTGGACTGGGGCCTGACCACATCCCCCCACTACTGCTCAAGCAGCGAGTGGGGAATGCATGACAGGGTCTGCTACACCCTGGCCAGGCAGACCCTGGCTGCGGTCCCCTGGTGGGAGAGGGGAAGGAGTGAGGAATAAACCCCCTCCCTGCTCCCTTTGCCGCAGGGCGCCATGACAGACCTGCATCTGGTCACACCCCCGCCTTCACTCTGGCTAGAGAGCAGAGGGGCGGAACCAGCCCTGCTCTCTGTAGCAGACAGCCCAGCACAGCCCAGGGCTGAAAAGCATGCTGGGATGCTGGGGGACTCTGGTTTAACTTAAACCAGGAAGGGGTCTGGGACAGAAGTTTCATAAACCGGTTTGACCCAAATCAGTTTAGTATGATACTACATTCAACCAGATTTATCTTAAACCAATTTCAGCCATTTTGAAACTGGTTTATGTGCACGGAAATTACATTCTATTACAGGTTTAAACCAGTTTCTGATCACTTAAACAGCTTTATGTATAACTTCTGTCTCTAACCTTTATGTGCATGTTTGTTTGCACATATTTGAACTTACACGTGATTTCTTTGCCTCCATTGCAGCTTGTTTCATTTAGTTGGTATCTTTCATAAAAAAGGTTACTTTTTTCCCTTTGGAATTCAACAAATTGCACCCAAAAAGGCAGGTATTTAATGAGACAGACAGACTGAGATGGGATTTTGAGGAGCCCTGGATCCTATGTGAACAATCAAAAATGTCTTCCAAAAATTAGCCTTTTGACTGCCCATCTCTCACCTTGAGTACAGGTCTGTACAATGGCATGCAAAAGTTCCATGCAGCACTTCAACAACATCCCCCAATATGGAGAGATGCAGAAGAGAGGGGAAAGTTCATCTTTATTTTAATTAAAAAGGAGGACTTTTTTGCATGACTTCTGAATAAGGGAGTTCAAAAAGCCTCTAAAAGCAAGACATCTGACAGCTGCTGATATAGAACTATTGGGCAACAATCCTATGTAATGCATATATTCAATTACAAATATATTGGAGGGAAGTCAGAGAAGTGAAATTAAAATGAATTTCAGACAGCAGAGGGATTAATAAACGTAGACAGTCTAAAAAGTTAACAAATGTATTTTAAAAAAATCATAAAAGATTACATATCATGGAAAGGCCTACATGCCATGGAAAAGAGGAATGATTTAGTATACTGCAAAAAAGAAAGAACAGGAAGAAACTAAAAAGGAAAAATAGGCCAAATATGAAGAATATTTTTGATGGCAAAATGGATTATTAACTGTGGAAGTGTCTTTCGGAAGTGATGGAAGTGCCATCACTTATTAAAGTCTTAACCAGACTTAACACTAGTGATTGCGCAGCTGCAAACAATCCAACGTTATCAAGACATACAACAGCTCACCTATTAAGTCCCTTCTACCTTTAAACCACATGATTTTCTATCTTCCCCTTTTAATTTGATGGAAATTTGTACCATTAGCAGCCAAGGAAATTTTAGCAGGATATAGTAATGCCTGCAAACTTTGGTTGGTGATTCAGATTTCAAACTTGATTATCTTCCTTCATCCTATGATGTTTCAGGCTGGATGGCAGCTCATATTTGGAGGCAGGATAAGGTTTGCAGAGGAGATCATTAAAAAAACAGGGCAGGTCATCAGGAAGACTTGATTTGTACAGACTAACAGTTCCCACAAAACTGGATTTCTGCCCCAGGTTATTTTCCAGCAAGAGTTTAACTGTCACTAGATTTTAACAAGACTGATTTTGATTCCAGCTGTCATTAGATTAGTAACCCAGAGAAAAAGTGCATTTTGAATAAGTTCTTTTCAGAGTTACCAGGCTAGGGTAAATCTGTCAAGTGATGAAACAAAATCCTCTGTGATTAGAAGCCAGGCTTTCCTTGTACACATCTGGATAACCACCAGTCTTTTACTGGTATGAGGTAGGGTAGATATGCATCTCTACAGACTAACTAAATAAGATATATACAGAGAGCGCTTGCTTTCGTGAACCCAGGTTCACTTCATCAGATGCTGCAAAAGAACGTGCAGAAAGCAGAGTGTAAGAAGGAAAGAGCAATTAGAATACAAAAGTCAAGGGAGGGGAGAGAAAGAGAAGGAGTTATTGGTATCACACTCCATGATGATAAGAGTTCAAGTGCTGTATTTCTGTTTGACATTTACATAAACACAACCTGCTTTTGCCTCAACATACTTGAATTCTCTCCCAGGTCTCCTCTAGGGAATATGCCTCGTACTCTTCCACACAGCTGCAATAACAGTCAGATACTAAACCTGTAGTCCAGGCACTTAATACACCTCACAGGAAAACACATGTGCTAGTTTAATAAAAAAAAAACCCCAAAACAAAAAAAACAACCTCTCAAATGCCATATGCAGTCACTCAGCCTTTTTACTGTTGCCTCTAAAATTCATGGAGGAGGAGAGGGGAATTATTTGACATATAAAACAAACCTACCCAAAGATAACAAGGTCAGCATTGAACCTAAGTGGCAAATAAGATTCACATACTGAAGGCAAATCATTTTCTTCTCCCTCTGATTTACTGTATGAGTTCCAGTTAGTAAGTGTAAAACAGATGCAGCTATCATTTGGCACATCAAGGTTATAGGCATACCAAGATGGGAAGTTAATTTATACCTGGCAAAGCACATGACTAACCCAGTGAAATTTTCCCTAGAGCTTTGATAATGTTCCAAACAGACCAAACTAAACTTCCATTTGCAAAACGAAGATTTAAGCCAGATCTCTCTGAAGTTGCATACCCCATTAACCAAGCTACCGTTGTGAGCAAAGACTTATATTTTTAGTCAGATTCATGTTTCTATCAGTTTTGGGTCCAACACAAATAAATGGGGCAACAGAGGCTGCTCTTTACAAGATTCAGGGTTGCAAAATAAGAACGCTACTTTTGTGGAACACCCTTAATTCACAATCACATTTTCCCCCTTACAAATAAAGAACAAATACATCATTCATTGCTAGGGGAAAAACATTCCCTAAAATAACCCATAGCCTTCTCTACAACAGCTGGGCTGAGCTTCAAGCCAGCAAATGCCTGAGGAAAATACTAGTTATTAAATTAAGCATATGTATAACAAGCGTGATACTCAGCAATGATTTCATCAACCCTTTATGTCCAATGTTACAGAGAAACAATGCTGGACATATCTGGGACATATACAAAAAATAAAGAAAGAAAAATAAAGGCAAAGCTTTTGCCAGCAGGCAGCTCCTGGGGGCCAGGAGCAATCTCCCACTCCCTGCTGCCTGGCTGACCAGGAGCACATTTGCGTCTACATGGGTGCTACTGCACAGTTACTGATCACAAGCTCAAAAGCACCCCCCATAAGAGACAAGAGCCACTGGCCTGCCCTGTGGCTTTCTAAGCAGCTCAGGCAGTGGCAGCTTCTTCCAGCTTCTGGCTGCCACTGCCACAGATCTGCTCAAGAGTCCGAGTGTAATTCGAACACTGCCAACAGATGAGCTTTGTCTTTCTTTCCCATTTCCAATTATTCCTATTTCTTCACCAGCCTTAAATGTCTGGGAAACATCACCAAACGGGGCTCCAAACAGTTCACTTAGATTCCCTCTGTCACCGACTCTCTCAACATGGCACATATGATTAGTTTGGCCCTGCCTTCCAAGAGGTGGAGCCAGACCAGGTTGCCTTCCATTCTATTTGCATACAAATTTTTGGAGGATGCCAGGACTCAAGACAAGAACACCTGGTTCCAGTCATAAGTAGTGGCTAAATAGCACATGGATCCTGTGTTAGCACATGGATCTTTGGTGATGACTCTTCTGGGGCCCATCCCCATTAACTATGTAGTAAATCAAACTTTGGCTTTGGAGTAATAGCATTCATAGTTTGTACCACATATAAGTACAAAAATACTGCTTAAAAAGTGTGTTTATGGAGTACCTGTGTTAAAATTTGCAGCAGTTTAAAAAAAAGAAGCATCAGTTCTGGATGAACCAAGCCTACGGGTACTATAAGAAAATTACCACAACTATGTTTTTTTCAAGGTCAGTGTTTTCAAATTTGCTTCTCACTTCTAGGTGCTCAGGGAGAACAGGTTCTGACAAGTAAGGGAGGCAGGGGAGGAAGAAGTTGTGGGGAGGCAGAGAACAAAGGGCTATCTTTTCCCTGCTGTAGCAGTGGGAGGGGGACAAATTTAAGGCACTCACTCCAATAATTAGATTCTATACCTGGGAAATTATAACTAATTTATAAATTGAATCTAATACATTTATAAATAGAATCTAGGTATTGGGAGGTCAGCTTAGATTCAGGGTCAGCTTATATTTGAGTAAACGGAGTATTATAGGCCAGCCTCTAGCACGGATCTTTGAAAACTCTTGGCGCTCTGGTGTAGTGCCCAAAGACTGGAAGAAGGCCAATGTGGTGCTTATCTTCAAGAACGGGAGGAAAGTGGATCCGGCCAACTATAGGCCCATTAGCCTGACTTCTATCCCGGGGAAGATCTTAGAAAAGTTTATTAAAGAGGCCATCCTTAATGGACTGGCCGACGCCAACATCTTAAGGGATAGCCAGCACGGGTTTGTTGCGGGTAGGTCTTGCTTGACCAATCTCATTTCCTTCTACGACCAGGTGACCTATCACCTGGGCAAGGGAGAAGAGATTGATGTCATATATCTTGACTTCAAAAAAGCCTTCAATCTGGTTTCCCATGATCACCTCTTAGAGAAACTGGCCAATTGTCGCCTTGGGTCCTCCACGATCCACTGGCTGGAAAATTGGCTCTGGGGTCGGACCCAGAGGGTAGTAATTGATGGAAGTCACTCATCGTGGTGTCCTGTGACCAGTGGGGTCCCCCAAGGCTCTGTCCTTGGGCCCATACTGTTCAACATCTTCATTAATGCTGTGGACACTGGAGTCAGAAGCGGGCTGGCCAAGTTCGCTGATGACACCAAACTTTGGGGAAAAGCATCCACACCAGAAGACAGGCGGGTGATCCAGGCTGACCTGGACAGGCTCAGCAAGTGGACGGACGAGAATCTGATGGTGTTCAACGCCGATAAATGCAAGGTTCTCCACCTTGGGAAGAAATACCCATAGCATCCTTATAGGCTCGGCAGTGCTATGTTGGCTAGCACTATGCAAGAAAGAGACTTGGGGGTCATCATTGACCACAAGATGAACATGAGCCTGCAGTGCGATGCTGCGGCTAGTAAAGTGACCAAAACACTGGCTTGCATCCATAGATGCTTCTCAAGCAAATCCCGGGATGTCATTCTCCCCTTGTACTCGGCCTTAGTGAGGCCGCAGCTGGAGTACTGCGTCCAGTTTTGGGCTCCACAATTCAAAAAGGATGTGGAGAAGCTTGAGAGAGTCCAGAAAAGAGCCACGCACATGATCAGAGGACAGGGAAGCAGACCCTACGATGACAGGCTGAGAGCCCTGGGGCTCTTTAGCCTGGAAAAGCACAGGCTCAGGGGTGATCTGACGGCCACCTATAAGTTTATCAGGGGTGACCACCAGTATCTGGGGGAACGTTTGTTCACCAGAGTGCCCCAAGGGATGACGACTAGGTCGAATGGTCATAAACTACTACAAGACTGTTTCAGGCTGAACATAAGGAAGAATTTCTTTACTGTCCGAGCCCCCAAGGTCTGGAACAGCCTGCCACCAGAGGTGGTTCAAGCGCCTACATTGAACACCTTCAAGAGCAAACTGGATGCTCATCTTGCTGGGATCCTATGACCCCAGCTGACTTCCTGCCCTTTGGGCAGGGGGCTGGACTCGATGATCTTCCAAGGTCCCTTCCAGCCCTAATGTCTATGAAATCTATTAAATCTATTAAATTATGCAGCTTACAATCCTTGTCACCTTATTCTGGATTGTATTTTTGAAGATTATTTTTTAATTTAAAAAAATGTCTTTTCTTATCTCTCCCTTTTGGTCACTGTTTTTCCTTATTCAAAATAGTTACTAATTCCCTAAATTCTTATATTCAATACAGTAATGACTAGGAACCCAGTAATGAGTCAGGATTCATTGGGCTAGGTGCTGTGTAAACATAGAGCAAAATGTCTGCATCCCAAAGAGTTTTCACTATCCAGTGGGACTGAAACTGCTTATGCTCTCAAACATGTTACTGTTTTGATCACTGAGCAGTTGGATGGGGAGCAAGATCTTAGAAAGGACCCAATGTATCAATTGCTTCCAATGATATGAAAGCTAAATGCTGCCCTTAACAGAGATGGCAGTGATTGCTCTAAAGCAGGGGTTTTCAACCTTTTTGGGTCAGTGTACCCCCGGAGGCCAGTCAAGAAGGAAGGAGTCCCCCAGTGGCTGACTGGCAATCATGCCAGTGACAACGTACCTCATCACTACGGCAACATAGCGTCAGTGGGCACTAATCATGATGCTACTGCTACTGCACAGTAGCAGCAAGCTCATTGCTACTGCACAATAAGGTTGGAAACGACCCAGGCACCACTGGGACTGCATGGTACTGACAGGTGATGCACAGTCATTTAGTATTCACTTCAGCACCAACTGCTCAGTGAGGTGCGCATGTAGAAGCACCCAGTCATACTTCTCACTTGACATAAACCATCAAAATGCACAGCAGATCATTGGAATAAGTAACTAACATGTCTTGTATATCATTCATATGTGACAAGCCATCATATTTTTTTCACTATGAAACATGTTTTAAAGGATATTTCTATTTGTATGAAATAACCAAGGTACGTGTATGTGCTTGTGGGGATAGGGATATGTTTGTTTTGTTTTTTAAAAAAAGAAAACTGGAAAAAAGTCATCCAATCTGGACTATTCTCCACACGGTTCTGTGAAGTATATTTCAATCCTTAATATTGAAATCAGATGCCCAAACCTCTACCATTTTGCTACACAGTATTAGATTGCTGAATATCAGGACTCCTGTTCTCTCTGCCAGGTCTGGGAGGAAAATGTACTGAGGTAGTCAGAGCCTCTCTATCCCACTCTTAACTTTTGTGTTATTGGGTTCAATAAAGACAGTCAAAAATGAATGAGAAGAACTAATCAACTTTTGTGGTGGAGAAGTAAGCCTCTGCATTCATTTGTCTCTAATTAACCAACATTTTGTATCTGAGGGACCATCTCTCAATGCCTAACTTTTTCAATTTTATGAGTTAGAGATGCTTCCTAACCAAGAGGGAAGCAGAGTTTGTGGATTACAGACAGCATTGCAGAGCTCATGAATTTGGCAATTCTTTCTTTTATATTACAGATACTGGTTAAAATTCTAGTTCTGCTAAACTTGTAACTTCTTTCATGGCCTTACATTTAACTTCATATTTTTCCAACCAACATGTAACTTGTATTACACTCTTTGGTGTACCTAAATGACAGTTGCTAATGTTGCTGATAATTCTAGTATTATAAAAGCCTAGGTCTGTCTGTCTGTCCGTCCATAATGCTTTATTCACACTCTGATTGGCTGATGGAAACAGCCAATAAGAGTGTTCCAAGCGTGGGGGAGCACCACCATGATTCCAAAGCCATGCTGAGGGTCGGACAGAGGGTGGGGGAGCTGAGGACAGCAGCGCTGTGTGTGGGAGAGCCAAGGCCACCCCTCTCCCTGCAAGAGGCAGAACAGCGGCAGCATGGGGCGTTAAGTGGAAGCACTCCATCCCAGCCCCCTGCCCCCTCATCATTCTTGACAAGCAATTGGATAGTTAAAAGTATAATTACAAAGTTTCATGTTATACCAGGAGGGGAAGATTGTGTTGTGTGTAATACCTGTTTCTTTATCTGCTAGATACAAAAGACACTATCTTGTGTCAATATAAAATTTATTATGGTTAGTGAAAATATGCAAGGCACAAGGGTATGGTTAAGATGTGCCCTGTAACTTGGCATTTACAGGTTTTTTCAAGTTTGCAGCATGGTATATTATCCTTCCATAAGTAAAACAACACAGTGCAAACTGGATTTTTTTTCCTAGATGAAAATGGAGACACAAGATTTCCGTGTTCAGGTTAGAAGCTTTCATTAAAAAGATAACTGATAATCAGGACCACAGAATCTTATTTCCATTGCTTTACATGAGTTTCATGTTGATGTAACTACCTATTGAGTTATACAACTGGTTAGGAGTGCAACACAAGATTCAGTGCTTTTCTCTTCTAAGAATACAGAGCTTTAATTGAGGAAAATTTTAATTACAGGCATCATAAAAACCATGAGCCTGAAATAAATGTTGTTCAAACTACCTACCTAATACAGTTGCCTGCCACTTCTGTTTTAATTTTTACAGGACAGTCTAAGTCATTGCTTGTCTAAGTTATGTCTAATCATAGCTGAAGTAGAGAAAGCAAATGTACTCTATCCTGATGTTTAGTAATTATAGACATAAAGGTTGGTAAATGTTTCAGAGCACTACTGCGTATCTTTGGCATCAGTACATGATTTCACTGAAAATCTGCCTTTGTGACAGCACATTGTAATATTTTCCTTATCTTGACACTGTATCCTTTTTTGTCCCACATAGCACATTCCTAAAGTTGTCAATGTTTCATCTATTTAAACACCATTCTTTATGCTGCTCCAAAACAGTAGTTAATGTCTGGTAGCAGTGTTCGGGCCTTTGCAAATAAGAGTAACAAATGTTTCATGATATGGAAAAATAAATGTGTGCATCCCAGCTGCTAAACCATTTATTATGAAAAAAGCTACAAAAGGCCTTGTTTAAACATATTTTATGAGTAATTTACAGACTGTTGAAATGACATCTTCAATTAATTTGTATAATATGCTTTAGCTGAGAGCTAGAAAACAATGGGGTCTGCATGGTAATTATTCAATTCTCAGTGCAATCTGAGTGACCATATGATTCCTGTTATTATTACAAAGAAGGCACATATTGCTTAATAAACACTAAGTGCAGTAATATGAAACGATTACCCAGTAGGATGGATCTTATTTTTTGTATCTAGAATTTAGGATTGGTAAACCTTGGGGGAAAAAAAAAAATAAGCTTTGTTAGAAGTTAGCAAAACTGAAAGTATCTGTACACTCTAGCTGGCTCATACACTTCTATGTTGATGTTTTCCATGGAAATTCTGGCGGTATTAGCTTTGGCAGCAATCAAAGACTATTTTTGGAATCTTAAAAGGAACTCCTTGGGTGTTTTAAAACTTTCATTCATGCTCTTTGACTTTATTTTTATTCACTAAAGCAATAAGAGCAGTCTTCTGCTTACCTTCAACTCATTTTACTGTTAAAATAAATGAGTGGATGAGCCAGTCAGAAACTGGGCGCTCAGGAAACTTACACAAGTATGTTATGCCTTTTTGAGAGCTGAGACATTCTTCTTTTGCATAATTGGACAACTTCTAAAGTATTCACTAGTTTATGCTAGTCTAGGAAAACACCATGTTATTGTCAGAGAACAGGAAGGAGAGGAGTAGAAGCTTACTACGTCTCAAGTGTCACTATATCTTAAAACTTTCCTTGAAAGAAGGTGCTCCCCATAAAAAATAAGTGCAGTTGAATCTGTTCCTTTTTTAGACAGGGGAGAAATATACATAAACCTTCCTAATAAGTATGTTTTCCCATACTTTAATATTTAACAATATGCTAAGCAATTGACTTTTTAAACAACCATTTTTGTAGCCATATAACTATAAAAAATAAATACAGACATATTTCAAATACTGATTAAAATGTTAAAATCTTAGTACACTTGCAATGCATTTTATACATGACTTGTAGGGAAAAAAATAATGGTGAGGTTTGTTACTTAGTGTGTTAACTGTGCAGTGACTAAATGGGATATAGAACCTGCCAATGAATAGTTAAATATTGTAAATAAATACCTAGAGAGGGAATGGAAGGACTGTTTACAGTTGTCCCAAAAGGTATTGTTACCTTGGCACAATGGCATAAGCTTGGAGTAAATTAAAACATAGGTTGAATATTATGCTGCATTTCCTGAGATTAACATTTATTAGACAAAGCAATACTTTTGGCAAATGTGACCAGTCAGCAATAACAAAAACTGTATCAGGGAATCATCCTGCACAGGCTAGGATGGAGAGGGAAGATGGGCTGGATCATCTAGTGCCTGTGATTAGTGCTAATGTCTTGGCAAAAGAAACAAATGAGAGCCAGCTACCAGCTAAACTAAATTCTATTTATTTGCATCTGTGAAACAAAAGGGGCCTCAATTTTTGCAGGCAAACTCACATACAGCTCTACATGCAGGGTGCATGAACTAGTCACAGGAATAATAAAATAAGACAGACCCTTTTTATTCCACATCTATTATCAATTGCATGTAGAATCTTTCCAAATTAAAAGGTAAGCCTTACTGAGCGGGAAAGAGGAGCACCCCTGGGGAAAATGTGAGTCTGTCCAAATCAGTTGGTCTAGGGACAGACATTATACATAAACTGGTTTAAGTGATAAGAAACTGGTTTAAACCTGTAACAGAACAGACATTCAGTACACATAAACCAGTTTGAAAATGACTGAAACTGGCTTGAGATAAACCTGGTTGAATGTAGTATCAAACTGAACTTAACTGATTTGGCTCAAACCGGTTTATGCAATGTCTGTCCCAAATCCCTTGCTGGTTTAAATTAAATCAGTTTCCTCCACTATCCTGGCATGCTCTCTGGGCTGGGCAGGGCTCTCTGCTCCACAGCAGGACTGGCTATCCCCTCTTCTCACTGGCTGCAGCTCTGGCAGAGACTTGCAAGTACAGCAGGGTCTGCTGGCTATCCCCTGTCCCACTTCCCCACCCTCTCATCACTCACTGCTCAAGCAGAGATCCCTTCCTCCTCTCTCCCATAGCATGGACCCTGGCCAGCATGTGGTATGCTAGATAATGCTATGTAAGGCAGAATGGACAGTGTCCACTTAGGGGTTTCTGGAGCTAATCAACAGCTCAGCTGGTAATGTCCCTGCATTCCTTCCTTTGGAAAAAGCTGTTTAACAAGAGCTTGAACTACTGAGCATGGCTGTTTTCTGATGGGGTGTTAAATGCTGATCACAGAGCTGATAAATGCTCTCTTATCAAGGAGGGAGGGGAACCTCCTCCCTAATCACAGCATCCTTCTGGGTCCTTGTCACACACCCCTCTGCTCAGCCGTGTGGAAGGGAAGGGAGGGCTGCTCTAGCATTCCGTGGCTTCTAGCCTGAGCCACTGCAGGCATGTACCAGCATTTTTTCAGTCCAGAGGGGATGCCTGTGCAGTTACAAAGTGATTTAGCCTAGCCAGGTTAGACTAACCTACAAAGATTGAATCAATTCAGGCTGAGGTTTTTTGAATGTCTGTCCCTAACCTTGGAGATGGCAGGTAGCACAGAAAAACCACCATACAATCTCAGCTTTCTATATCTGAAAACCTTCAGAAAAACAAGACACAGAAGTGTCTTCATTCAGCAAAGAAAAACCTTCAGGAAGATAAGATACTACATTCCCTTCTGCACATCCCCATTGTGGCTTAATCACTTAAATCTCTTTTGTAATGAATCCAGACTGATCAAATTAATTTTGTTTCCAACTTCCAGCCTCCACAGTTTATAGACTCTCCAACAACATTTAAACAATGGTTCATATGGCTCATGGCCCACAATAACATTTATTTTCCTCATTCAGAGTCTTCATACATCTGCAGCATTTCTTTGGATAATTTCATAAAGCTCTCACAATCTAAGCCTCAGGCAGGAATACATTTCAATGTTTATAATTCATTTTTCAGAGCTTTGACTTTTCTGACTGGCCTTTCCCACATGCTATTCTGAAGCAAGGGGTCTTCCTCCTAACAAAACCTCAACTCTGGATATCTTCGATAAATGGTTTTATCAGATGTCTGATTAAACTAAGCATGCTCAAACAGAACTCATGGGGAGGGTTTCTCAAAGACTGACAACTCAGCTGATCATCTTTAAAAGAAGAGACATATGGTTTGGGCTTATGCCTGACCAGGCATTTTCATTTTCTGGTTCATGATGGTCACAACAACCCACTGAGTTGAACTATTTACAACAAGGACCTAGCTGTAGCTGTGAGAAAAATGAACTGTGCCCCACACATTCAGGATGTTGCTCTGGGGCCTATTAGGACACTTAACTGTCTGCACACATTATGCTTATGGGCTATATATTCTGATCATACACAACATTTATTGACAACCCAACAATTCAAAATGATTCTGCCATGAGCAGAACAGCAGCAGCTACAGCATGCTCAAATTCATATTCTGCCAACAACTAAAAAAGAGTTAATTTACCCCCAAAGTTCAAAAGGTATATTATTCTCCTGAGCTGATGAATCTTGCAAAAACAAAAACAGAAGGAAAACTACCTGGTACCAGATCCTCTATATATTCTCCACCTTGTACATTCTCTTTCATCAGAGAAAAAGGAAAAAAAAAAACCCTCAGAATTTGTTCCGTACAAATCAATCTAGTATGTTTTTGTGTCATTCATAAAATTTGAATGCCAGTAGAATCAGGTAACATTAAAGCACTCAGTACTTTCTATATCTCCATCAGTTAGTTTGAAACTTACAATGCAATTCTGTAAATAGTTTAGGCAATTTAGACATTTCTTGCTGAAATGGAATTTGGAATATTTACTGACTGTAGATGTTTCTCTGGCAGTTGACACCATCACATCTTCCACTACATTTCACCTCTAAAGGATTTAAAGATGAAACATATTCCCACAAAGCAAACTATTTAGGATGAGAGCGAGCAGGATTTGTTGTTGTGGTAGTTCAGAAATGTTCAAGCTACCGAGCTCTGGGGGAGAAAACTCATCAGTTGGGGGGAGGGGAGCAAATAAAAAACAAACGCTTAACCTAAAAAAAAAATACAAATCTAAAATTAAGATAACCTTTGACTTTCAAAACTGCTGAACCATCCACTTCTCATGTTCAGCATCATACTCTTAAATTCAGTCAAAAGTTTTTGTGGTTACTATCAGATAAAATGAGCCAATTTCCCTTGAGAATTAGCTACACTGACCAGATGTCTTCAGCCAGCTATTCCCCCGAATGAGTCGAGAGAGGCACAAGCAATGCCTTCTTTGTTACCATGGAGATGGGCTTTCCCATCCACTATGCAGCCGGGCTTATAGTAGCTACCAGCTGTTGTCTGGTCTCATAGTCCATCAGGAGAGATTGAGGTAAAAGTGGGAGACCCAGGACCGAGCTTCTCTCAGCCTTAGATCCATAAACTTTAACCACATTTTCCAACCTCCAGTCTACTTAGCGGCCACTTTCTTTCACTGCTATTGTTTAAAACCACTTTAAAGTGTTTCCATAAATGTTTTCACAAAGTCTTTATTAGTTGGTATAAACAGACAACTGCTTGTATATAACATGCTCCATGCTAGACAAGAGGCTTAAGTTTTCCCAGTCTCTGCTTCCACCCCAGCATTCCTCTCTAAATACTTTTATAAGCTTAATTCTAAATCTCCTATTGTAGTTCATTTCAGGTTCCTGACATTATTCTCACTCCACACTTTCAGACAAAACCTTTCTGGATTAATGACTCCCCATCCTTCCTGCAAGGCTGCTTAATGCCTTAGATTCCCATTGCTTTTTAACCCCTGTGGAACATTAATCCGTCTCTGGCCAATATGATGAGCCGCAGAGAAACAACGTTGGTTAGGATTTTCATTCTTGTATTTTCCTTTTGAATGCAGCCAAGTTCAAATGTCTAATTATAACTTTGCAGAGTTAATGATCAATTTAACGAAGGCTTTAGAGTATCTTTGAAGTCATAACAACAAGCCAAAGGTGGGTTTATAATGTTAACTGCACGGGGAGCCTACATAGAGAGCTTTCTTAGGATTATCTCTTTTAGTTAACAACAAAGTTGAGCCATTTCAGAGCACCACTTTCATAAACCCCAAAGCTCCATCTGGTTGCTGCACAGCACAGATCTTTAACAAATGTTTATTTTATAGCTCTGGACAGGGCTCATTACTGTATTAATTCAGGCATATTTAATTCAAATGCCCTTCATTTACTCAGCTATGCCTAGTTGTTGTCTTTAAGTAACTACAAAAATGTACAACTTGTCACCGTATTTATACTTAACAAGCACTTTGCAATGACCATAGCTGTTGACATTAGGTATACATTTTGTGGGTTGTGTAGCCATTTAATTGCAAAGGATATTCATGCGTGCATATGATATGCAGTCTACGATGCTTTTGCTGAAGGTGCACATTCTTTCGCATTACCATACAGGCTGAATTCTGCCCTCAGATGCGTGTACAGTCCCTGCTGACGTCAATGGAGCTGCCAAGACACATATCAGAGGGCACACTTTGACCTGTTTATGTCTTGATCTGACATGTGCAGCTACTCATATACTTTGTATATATTACAGGCCATAGTCATGCTGAATGAGCGTTATGTTTATTAAATAAAGGGGCAACAGGGCTGCCTTGTTAGCTGTGCTGTGCCTCCTAAAGGTATTTCAGCCTTTCCTAAGCATGGTATTTGTACTTTCTTTTTTCTTTTTTACTAAATGTGACTCACTTGTCCCCCTTCTAACTCCATAGTGCACAGATGCTTAAACTAGAAACATGTCTAAAGCAAATCTCTACCTCAAATTATAGCTGAAGAACATCTCTAAATTGCATACTTCAAGTTTTCTATATTGGCCAAGAATTACAACATGTAAGCCCAAGCCCTGCTGATAGCCCTTCCCACTTGACACACCAGGGAGCTATATAGAGAAATCTTCCTGCTTGTACAGTCTAGCACAGTAATTCTCCAAGGATGTGCCACAAGAACAGAAGTGCACCAGGAGATCCCCCCTCCATGTAAGGAGTTATATGGTCCCCCACCCAGCACCTTGTACCTGCCCCAGATACTCCAGCGACACCGCCCCCACCTTCCCCCATGCATGCTGTGTTGTGGGTGGGTAGGCAGGTGGACAGACAGCCATGCTTTGTAGCCTAACTTGTACCCTTCACTCCTCCTGTTCTCATAGAGCCCGCAGGAGGGGCTGTGGGGGTGACTGCCAGCATGAGAGACCCTGCAGAAGCAGCTTCAGCAGTGGGGGCTGCCCTTGCCCCAAGGTACAGACCAGGGGCTGGGAGGGGACAGACAGTGGAAGGAGCAGGGCACCATCCTTTTTTGGGTTTTTTGGTGTCATTTTCTTAACAGTACATCTCAGCACTGGTACGATTCCCTTTGGCAGGGGAATGGAATATGTTATACATTTTGGATGATACGTACACACACCACCCTCATCTTTTTAGTTGTCAGAGTGAAGTGTGCCACTAATTTTAATCCAGAAAAATTGTGCCCTAGATATCAAAAGTCTCAGAAGAACTGGTCTGAAAACATCTTCTCTTCCACTTTGTTGACATGCAGATGGTTCAGTCTGGATTTTTCCTCAGTTAAAAGCAAACAACAAACAAACCCCCAAAACTTTTCCTTTTTGAGCAAGTCAACTAAATTATAGTATCTGCACTTACTGGGCATGTCTACATGAGATGCCTCGAGCATACAGCCTAGTTCTACTGCGCATTAGTGTGACATGCAAAACCCACGCTAATGCACAGCAGAATTAGTCTACTGCACACTACCATCACGAAAAAAAGCATGTGTCGCAGATAATATGCAGGAGTGCCAATCAATATTTACTAGGGCTGTGCGAAGATTTGGACGCCGATTCAATTCAGAGGAGATTCGGCCCAATTCGGTGGCTGAATCTCCAAATACGAATCGAATCAGGGGACCAATAAAAAAGGTCCAAATCAATTCAAAGCTCTCCTTATCTTCAGAAAAGATTCAGAGATCTTTGATGATTTGGGCAGTCCCCACCCGCTGCAGCAGGCAGCTGGAGCTGGACTCAGAACTGGTAAGTAGGGGGTGAGGGATGGGAGCTGGAGGAGGGGAAAGGGACCATGGGATGACCCCTGCCAAGCCTCATCTCCTATCTGCTCCTCCAGTCCCCCGAGCGCCCCTGACCCCTGCCCGCTCCCCCAGCCCTCCCATGGCTGCCCTGCCTGCCCCAGCTCCTGGTGCATTAAAAAACGTCCCACTCACTGGGTGCTGCTGGGCAGGGGGGCGATCCCCACTGCCCCACACTGCAAGGGGGGGCTCTGCATGAGCCCCCCAACCCAAGCCCTGCTCCCCCAGCCCCCCACCATGGTTGCCCCACCTACGCCAGCTCTGGCCCTTTAAGAAAAATAAATAAACCGAAAAAACCCCCAGGACTCACCAGCTGCTGCAGCAGCCTCGGGGCTTCATGCCCCACTGGGCAGGAATCGGTGAGTCCCGGGGTTTGGTGGGGGGGGGGGGAGTTCGTAAAAGGCCAGAGCCACAGCAGGTGGGTCAGCCTTGAGTGGGGGGGCTGGGAGAGTGGACAGGGGTCGGGGGGGGGGCTCATGCAGAGCCTCCCATGCAGTGTGGGGCAGTGGGAATCTCCCCCCCACCTGGCAGCACCTGCTGAGTGGGACTTTTTTTCCCCCAAGTGCCAGGAGCTGAGGCAGGCAGGGCAGTCATTGCTGGGCTGGGAGACTGGGTGGGGGATGGGGATGGGTGATTTAGAGATTCAGCAGGAACCGAATTTCGGAATCAGATTTGGCCAAATCAATTCAGGACACTGATTCAAATCACCAGATCGAAACACTGTCCCCCTTGAATGGGCTGAATCTGAATCCAGGAAAGGGACCAAGGGAAGTTTAGCCTCAAACTCTGATGCTCAGTTGAGATTTTGGTGGGCATGCTGTACTGCTATGGGAAAATAAGGCAGGGACCTTTAATTTATAGAGTCATTTGCTTGTGGCTAGACTGGGTATAGAGACATGATGAAGTAGCAGTAAAGACGTATCCTGCGGTTACATGAAAACAATAATGTTCCTTTTACCCAATCCCTTAGATTAATTGACTAGGCATATTAGCTTTTATGTACGGCTATTTAAATTACTTCAAATGTAGATAGAATTGCATCGAAAAGCAATTGCAAAAAAGTGATATCATTAGTCAGTTCTAACTTCTAAGAGCAACAACTGTAGGGGTCAGTTTTGCAAGCCTCTAAGACAGGAGTCAGTAATATATGGCTCACCTAACCACTGGATCGACCAACTAAGCCAGCAACCCGTGTGGATGTTTGAAGGGGGGTTGCCCTGCACACAAGCACTGTACCTTGACTGAGTGGTGGGGGGAGGGGGAAGCATGTAAGGAAGGGAGTGGAGGAGGTTGCGTGCCAGTGTAGCCAAGCAGCTAAAAGCAGCAGCATGGGGCCAGGAGCATCAACTCACAGTTTCATAGTAGGTAGGGTCAGAAGGGACCTGAGCAGATCATCAAGTCCGACCCCCTGCCATGGGCAGGAAAGAATGCTGGGGTCAAATGACCCCAGCAAGGTGTCGATCTAGCCTCCTTTTGAAGACCCCCAGGGTAGGAGCAAGCACCACTTCCCTTGGAAGTTGGTTCCAGATCCTAGCCGCCCTGACTGTGAAGTAGTGCCTCCTGATATCTAGCCTGAATCTACTCTCAGTCAAATTATGGCCGTTATTCCTCATTACTCCCGGTAGTGCTTGGGGGAACAGGGACTCCCCATTGCCTGCTGGTCTCCCTTGGCCAGTTTATAGATGGCCACCAGATCCCCTCTCAGCCTTCTCTTGTGGAGGCTGAACAGCCTCTCCTTGTAGGGCCTGCCTTGCTGCCCCCTGATCATGCGAGTGGCCCTCCTCTGGACCCTCTCAATGCTGTCCACATCCCTCCTGAAGTGCGGTGCCCAGAACTGGATGCAGTACTCCAACTGCGGCCTGACCAATGTCATATAGATGGGGAGGATCACCTCCTTGGCTCGTGATGCATCTGTGGATGCATGACAAGGTGCGGTTAGCCTTACTGACTGCATCCCCACATTGGCGGCCCATGTTCATCTGGGAGTCTACAATGACTCCAAGATCCTTTTCTGCCTCTGTGCTGATAAAAAGGGAGTTCCCCAGCCTGTAGGTATGCTGCTGGTTCTTTCTCCTTAGGTGCAGTACCCTGCACTTGCCAGTATTGAATCCTATCTTATTCTCATCTGCCCACCCCTGTAACCTGTCCATATCCAATTGCAGCCTGTCCCTCCCTTCTAGTGTGCCCACTTCTCCCCACATCTTAGTGTCATCTGCGAATTTGAACAAGGTGCTTTTCAACCCCTCGTCCAAGTCACTAATGAAGATGTTGAACAGTACAGGCCCAAGGACCAAGCCCTGGGGGACCCCACTGCCCACATCCCTCCAGGTCGAAAATGACCCATCCACCACCACTCTCTGGGTGCGGCCCTCCAGGCAATTGGCGACTCATCTGACTGTGTAAACATCAACATCACAATCTCCTAATTTTTTAATGAGAATGGGGTGAGAGACAGTGTCGAAGGCCTTCCTAAAGTCCAGAAAGACTACATCCACTGCGACACCTGCATCCAAGGATTTTGTGACCTGGTCATAGAAGGCCACCAGGTTGGTCTGACAGGACCTGGCTCTAATAAACCCATGTTGGTTGCCCCTAAGCATACACTCCTCTGCTTGCCCCTCGCAGATGTGCACCTGGATAATTTTCTCGAAGAGCTTCCCCAGGACCAAGGTAAGACTAACAGGCCTGTAATTTCCTGGGTCCTCCTTCCTCCCTTTTTTAAAAATGGGGACCACAGTGGCTCTTTTCCAGTCCTCTGGCACCTCACCATAGCACCACAAGTGCTTGTAAAGCTGTGCCAGGGTCCCGCAATGACCTCTGTTAATTCCCTCAGCACTCTGGGGTGGAGATCGTCAGGACCTGCTGATTTAAACACATCCAGTCCCACCAGAAGTTCCCTGACTAGGTCCTCTCTGACCCTGGACCTGGCTGCGCCTCCCCTGGGACCATCGGGGATCCCAGTTGGGGGGATTACCTGGTCCTTGCTCAGAAAAATAGAGGCAAAAAAATTGTTAAATAGGTTAGCTTTGCCATCTGGTGAGACAACCAGATTTCCAAGCGTGTCCTCCAGAGTCCCCACATTACTTGGAACCTTCTTTTTACCTCCTATGTATTTAAAAAAGGATTTCTTGTTATCCTTGATCCGGGTTGCTAGTCCCAGTTCCATCTCCGCCTTGGCCTTCCCAACAGCCCCCCTACAATCCCAAGCAATGGAGGTATAGTCCTCCCTGGTGATGGCCCCTCCCTTCCATTGGGTGTATGCCTCCTTCTTAGCTTTGAGATGTTCCTGGATGCTTTTGGTGAGCCATGGGGGCTTTTGAGCACTCTTGCCCCCTTTGATCCATGTTGGGATTGCCACCCTTTGGGCTTGGAGGATTGTCTCCTTCAGGAACGACCACTCTTCTTGGACACCCAACTCCCCTCCCCTCCGGGACCTCAGTGCCTCTCTGACTAGTCTCCTTAGATCAATGAAATCTGCCCTCCTGAAGATTGCCCTCCTGAAGTCCTCCTCACCTGGGACCCAAGCGGGGTTGGTCTGGCCCATGGCTCCAAACCCTGGCCTACCACTGTTCAAACATATTTTTATAGAAAGTATGTATTTTCCAAAAGAAACGCAGTGTTCTGATATTTCATTCAAAAAAAACTACTATATCCCATCCTTAATGCCAGTAGTTGGAAAGAGAGAGAGAGAGAGACTTTGATTTTTAAATCTTTGTTATAGAATCATAGAAAATTAGGGTTAGAAGGGACCTCATAATATTATAATATTTATACAAATATTAAAAAAAAAATGGTGAAAGTGCAAAGTTATGTGGCCCTCCTAAGGGGCCAAGCATGAAACAGTTTTCAGCAACAACCCTCCCCCCACATATTACCAGAAACTGAAAACCCCTCCCCCAATGCCCCACATGGGGTTACGTATGTGGAACCAGCTACCCCTCTTCCACCTTGCAGAGTGCCTACTGTGACACAAAACAGTCAATATTTTGTTGTAAGGTGAAGTGTCCATAATCAAACGTGACACGTGCCTGGACCAGGAATAGGAAGAGTTAGAGGACATCACTGGAGCCAGCCCCTGTAGGCCAGTTTCTGCAGCTTTTTAGTCACTATCTTGGCCTGGACCAGCAGAAAATTATCCAAGCAGATCACACTCCCTTTGGCTGCTCGGTATGGGATAGAAAAGATGAATACAGTTTCAGACACGTCCAAGTTCAGTGCACCAAAAAGGGTACAAAGGGCAACAAAGAGTAGCTGCTGCTGGAGGCAGTCCAGGAAGGTGTGGAAGAGTCTCTTTCACTTCCTCCTCGCAGAAACAGCAGGCCGCCAAAGCCTCTGGGTCTAAGTGGCAAACAAAGGTGCCTATGGCCAAGACCTCATACAGCACCTGCCATTGGAAGCAGCCAGTTCTCTTGGTCATGGATAAATTGTACAGGATGTACCAGGCCAGGCAAGCTTCCTCTGGTGTTGCTGCTACTAGATGCTGCCTCCAAGTCATGTTAGGGCAGACAGTGAGGACACAGGTATTGCCCTCCCAGATAGGATCTAAAGGCAGATCCTACTACCATTCTTGTTGGTAGATGGTCTTTTAGGACAGCAAGAGCATCTGTAAGGAGAGAAGTTTTCACTTCAGCCAACAGGCACAAAGCAAAGTGGAGAGAGTGAAGGCCCAGCTGGTCAGTCACGGCTTTGGCCGAAAGCCAAATGGACAAAGCTGAGTCGAAGTGGGCCAGCTTCTGGTGTGCAATTGGAAAAAGAAATAATGAGGCTTCCAGGCTCAGCTTGGTGCCCCTTGCTGCAAGGCCATGTTATAGACAAGGGACTCCTGCAACAGGCCTGGAAATTACAGGTGTTTGCCCTGGGATCAGTAGAAGATAGGCCTGCCAGGCCTGGGTGAAATGTAATAGAAGAGTGGCAGAGTATCCCAGCTGAGGTGACTGGGGCCCAACAGAAAAAGTTCCTGATCAAGGCTGAGGTCTGCACCTAATGAAGGAAATCAAAGGCCAGCCTTTGCAGGGGGAGGTGTTAACCAGCAAAGATCAGGCCCTGAAGGGCTTGCAGGCAGAAGGCAGCCACACTGCTCATCCGGTCATTTGAAGCCTAACCCCTATCCCTGGTGGGTAGATACAGGACAGCCTGCTGGACCCATTCCAGAAGTCCATGACAGCTTTTGCAGCCTTTTCATCAGGGCCATTGGTGGGTCCAGGTGATAACTGTTCCACAGACTAGTAGCTTCCAAGTTGTTGATGATCATAGATGTTAGGGTCGGAAGGGACCTCAATAGATCATCGAGTCCGACCCCCTGCATAGGCAGGAAAGAGTGCTGGGTCTAGATGGCCACAGCTAGATACTCATCTAACCTCCTCTTGAAGACCCCCAGGGTAGGGGAGAGCACCACCTCCCTTGGGAGCCCGTTCCAGACCTTGGCCACTCGAACTGTGAAGAAGTTCTTCCTAATGTCCAATCTAAATCTGCTCTCTGCTAGCTTGTGGCCATTATTTCTTGTAACCCCTGGGGGCGCCTTGGTGAATAAATACTCACCAATTCCCTTCTGTGCCCCCGTGATGAACTTATAGGCAGCCACAAGGTCGCCTCTCAACCTTCTCTTGCGGAGGCTGAAAAGGTCCAGTTTCTCTAGTCTCTCCTCATACGGCTTGGTCTGCAGGCCCTTAACCATACGAGCTGCCCTTCTCTGGACCCTCTCCAGGTTATCCGCATCCCTCTTGAAGTGCGATGCCCAGAATTGCACGCAGTACTCCAACTGCGGTCTGACCAGCGCCTGATAGAGGAGAAGTATCACCTCTTTGGATCTATTCATCATGCATCTGCTGATGCACAATAAAGTGCCATTGGCTTTTCTGATGGCTTCATCACACTGCCGACTCATGTTCATCTTAGAGTCCACTAGGACTCCAAGATCCCTTTCCACTTCCATGCCACCCAGCAGGTCATTCCCTAGGCTGTAGGTCTGCTGGACATTTTTCCTCCCTAGGTGCAGCACTTTGCATTTCTCCTTGTTGAACTGCATTCTGTTGTTTTCTGCCCACTTGTCTAACCTGTCCAGGTCTGCTTGCAGCTGTTCCCTGCCCTCTGGCGTGTCCACTTCTCCCCATAGCTTTGTGTCATCTGCAAACTTGGACAGAGTACATTTCACTCCATCGTCCAAGTCGCTGATGAAGACATTAAAGAGTATCGGTTCAAGGACCGAGCCCTGCGGGACCCCACTGCCCACACCCTTCCAGGTCGAAGCCGACCCATCCACCACGACTCTCTGGGTGCGACCCTCTAGCCAATTCGCAATTTTAGACTGAATTACCTTAAAGCAAAGAGTGTACACAAGTGATTTTTTTTTAATATGCTGCCTGGTCTAGACATACACATCACACACTAACATAAATTAGTGCATCTTTCATAAAAATGTATTTTATAATCAGAGGCTAGACCACTGGTTAGATGTAGTAACTATATTTTAACTATTTTGACACACTTTTTTGCCACTATTTCCCCTCCACCTTTCTTTTGATCTAACCCCACCCTAGGAGTCAATGAGCCAATCATCTTCCCTTGGGGTGAATATCCTGGCACAGTTCAGGGCTAACAGATGTTTCATGGGAAATCTCAAAGCCCTCTACACTTTCAAGAAGAGTGCAGAGCAGAGCTTTGCCCACAAACCACCTCCTAGATGAGATTTCTGACCCTTGTGCAAACATTAATGATACAAGGGTCCAATTCACTGAAGAAAGTGCTGGAAAAGCACAAAATAGCGCAAGATATTTAGAGGCATGTGAGGTTGTGAGGAGGGGCGTTATTTGACAGGTGTGTTATTGCATGTTAAAATAAATACACTATGAAACGTTGAAACATTTCCCTTGGCCCACAGAAGGATTACACATGCCATTTATTGCTTCTAGTCTTAGACACATATAGGGCTCCCATTATGTTAGTGCACCACCTACTGAAATAGGGTGCTGGTCCATGACTAGACTCATAAACACTACAAATAAAGTTAATAATACTGAAAATAATAATGTACCTCTCAACCTTTTAACATACCTATCTTCCCAACACACTGCTCTGAAGTAAGCAAGTTCTACTGTCCCTCATTTTACAGAAGCAAGAACTGAGTGACTTGCCCAAGGTGACAAGGGAAGTCTGTGGTGGAGGAAGGAACCAAACACTGGTCATTGGACAGGCTAGCATTTGAGGCTGCAACACCATCCCTCCGTCACATGTTTCTAGTGTCTCGCTAGCAAAATAAATATACCACGCTTGCTTCAAAACAGTGCTTCCCAGCCTTTTCTTCAGCATAGCCCCATTTTCTCAACATGACCCCTGCCAAACTGCAGCTCCCTACCCTATCAGATGCCCTTCATTCCCTACCCACATCCCCCTGGCCCTGCCAGTGCCCTTTACTCCTTACCCCGTGCCTCCCTCCCCAGGAATGCACGACCCCATTTTTTATCGTTGCAACCCAAGTTTGGGAACCTCTGACTGAAAATAAGAAATTATAGCAGGCTTGCTTCCAAAGCTGTGTGAGACTTGAATGAGCTCTACAGAGATACAGCATCACTTAACATCTGGCCTACCGCACAGATCTGGAATTTTGGTGGCAGGGGAGCAATGGTACTGACTCTCCTACCACCAAATCTCCAGACCCATGGGGAAACCTGGGGCCTGTGTGCTATGTGCTGGATCTGAGGTTGATCTCAGTGCGCAGGGCCAGGAAGGGGTGGTGCCAGGCCCAGAGGGCCCAAACCTGGTATAGGAGGCCAGAAGGGGACAGTCCCGGGGCCCCAGGACTCAAACCCAGGATGCAGGGGGCAGAAGAGGGTGGTGTTGAATCCCAGCACCCAGGTACAGGAGGGGATGGTACCAGGCCCCCAAGCCCCATTCCTGTTTGGTGCCAGGCCCCTGGGCCCCAATCCTGATGGGAGTGGGGAAGGAGGAAGGGGTGCCAGGCCTCTAGGACCCAATCCTAGTGCATGGGAGGCAGGAGGAGGCAGCACTGGGCCCCCAAGGCCCAATCCCAGTGTACAGAAAGGGGCAGTGCTGGGCCCCTCAGGGCCCTATCCCAGCATGTGGGGCAAAGAGGGGGTGGCAACATGCCTCAGGGCCTGATCTGACCTGCTGATGGGCCCCACATAGTTCTTCTGACCCGTGGACCTAAGGGTTGAGTGCCATTGCTCTAGATCATCCCAACTCTTCACTGTGCCTTTTGGGGTGATTTGGGCTACCAGCAAAATAGTCTCTGCACTGCCATCAGGACAGTAGTAAGAGAATAAAGTCTCTTGCATACTTTGCCACCCTCCCTAGAGCAAGGGTCTATGTGGGACTAGAGTGAGAAAAGTCAGGGTAACTTGTGAATCCAAGCAGTGGACAGCTGCTGTTGAGCATTTTGTTATTCTAGGGTACTGAGGGCTGGGCTGGGCTGGGCTGGGCTGCATGCTGCACTCAGAGCCAGGCTGGAGCATATTATGCTTGCTGGCTGCACTCAGAACCAGGCCAAGGTACACACTACCAGCTATGCTCGGGCCTGGGCCAAGGTATATGCTGCCTGTGGCACCCATATTAAACCAGTCCTGTGCGCTGAGTCCAGCACACAGGGCCAGTCTGAAGACCCAATCCAGCCTGAGGACCAGTCCTGTGCTATTCAACTGGACCACACGACCTGATGAGTTTAACATCCCTGACATAGAGAATGTTCAAGTGCTTCCACATATGCTTCATGGCTAGACCTTAGAGTCTTGTAGGTAGTCTTGCATAATGCAAAAAGGAGAAACAGAAGACAAAAAAATTAAAATTTTACAATTATACTATCTGCCTGAGAAAAGAAAAAAACATGTTTAACCCCCAGAAATACTAACAAGCAAAATTCCACAATCGTTCTGATTTACTGCGTACTACTTGTCCATATTTGGAAGAGGAGGTAATGATCTACTACAATTTACAAGCAATACAGTAAGAGAAATTTTCTCCTGGGAAAAGGCCTGTCTAGTGACACAACAGCATTGGTGACGACCCCCAGGGCAGGTGGATAGTCACTACACAGATGGGAAATAGCTGGGAAGTAACAGTAAGAAAGCACTGACACATGAGAGTCTACCTAGTGCCTGAAAAATCAAGTCCAGTGTCCAGATGCTACAGTTTGAAAGTGGTAGCATGATTGTTAGATAAGTGATACTAAGTGACAGATAGATTATATTATGTAAAATTCAGCTTCTGGCTGCTCACAGTGGCTCTTAATTCAAGCAAAAGCCTGAGAAGCTACTGACAACAAATAAATCAAAGTAAAAGCCACATTGCTTTAAAACCTTAGTTTTGCAACTGGCAAGATTACAATAGGCTTGTTTGATAAAAAAAACAAACTGCCCACCTTAGAACTAGCAATGCTTTACCAAAGCAACTGAAAATTGCTGATTTATTGTGCTTATTAGGAGAGAGGGGAAAATTAAAGATTACAAATAAAAAGTTCTCTGTTTGGTATAATCATTTCCACTGTGCTAGTCATTCAAATGCTGCCATTCTTTCTTTGAGTCAGACAGCACTGAAATGTTATCTCGCTGGCAAATAAAACAAATGGAAGTGAAAACAAAATCATATTTTTCCAGGATTTTGTTATTCTCACCCTCAAATTCAGGTTAAAAGAAAGAAAGAAAATCATTAGTAATTTTAATGAATTTTAACTTTTAATAAGATTTTAATGGGTTTTAATTTTTAATTTTAACAACTTAAAATAATCACTCTTTATTTTCACTCTTGAAATGCTCAAATAGGGTTTATTTTAATTGTTTGTTCAATTTTGAACTAAGTAGAGGCAGAAATAGATGTTTCATAGATTCATAGAAGTAGGGTCGGAAGGGACCTTGTAGATCATCAAGTCCAACCCCCTGCCCTGGGCAGGAGAGAAAACCAGGCTCAAATGACCCCAGCCAGGTAGACATCAAGTCTCCTCTTAAAAGACCCCCAGGGTAGGAGCCAGCATCACTTCCCTTGGAAGTTGGTTCCAGATCCTAGCCGCCCTGATTGTGAAGTAGTGCCTTCGGATGTCTAGTCTAAACCTACTTTCTAACAATTTGTGGCTGTTATTCCTTGTTACCCCAGGGGGGCGTTTCAATAGAAGGAGATTATTTTTCTAAGAAACTAAAATCATTATAATGTGTATTTCTAACTCAGAAAAGCTGATGTGCATCATTACTTACATTTTCCATGTTATATCAGTCAAGTTTTGTTCTCAGTTTTAAACAACATCTACAAGCAACCCAGGACCCTGCAAAAGGCCATCTATATGAAGATCAGGGATCTCTGCACAGGTTGCAGTGGCAGCTAACACCACAGATCTTTTGTTTTAACTTTCTTCAGCTCACTCCACCTTCCCCTTTCCCCTGAGAGAAGACAAATATGTAGCCCTTACTGATTAAAAATGTCACTGATAATTTAAATCCTACATCACAGGAACAACCAAGTATTAAGGACAGGATATACTGCACTAGTATAAGCAACTATGAGTACAAGTAGCATTTTACCAGCATAATTAAAGTAGTACTGCCCGGCCATATCTACACATGTACTTTAGATTGAGCATTAGATTAATTTAATGAACAGTAAAGCATCACTGTCTACACGTGCACCGCAATTGGTGTGCAATAGATTAATTTACACTGTGTCACGGCGAGGTCCTCGCGGAGGGCCGTGATCTCCTTGAGGCCCTCTCACCGCGCTACTCCGGCCCGAGGGCACCCTCCATTCTCGCCTGCCACGTCTTGATGGAATATATGTAATAGGGAGGCTACCTTGTGTTTCCTCGGGCCTGTCAGCTCCTGGACCCCTCATGGGTCTCCCCGTACAATGGGCGCTACCCAAGCGCCCTAGCCTTATGGGCTATGCGTGGCTCCTACCAGCCCCTAATACCACGCCCCAAGCCTCGCAGATGTAATGGACGTTGTCCGGTCTGTCTCTCTAATGTGGCCCACCCTGGGCTCCCTCTCTCATGCCCAGCCTCTTGCTGGGACTCTCATCTAGCCCACTCTGGGCCTCCCCTGCCGGTGTGGTTCTGCTTCGGGACTCTCTAGCGGGCCTCCGGTCCTATGGGCCAACCGCACGGATACCCTCCCTGACTCTGGCTCCCCGCGCTGCTACTCCCTGTCTTCTCAGGGGCAACCGCAGCGCCCTGCCTTGGTCTGAGGGGGATTGCCGCACTAGCCTGCGGCCGGGCTCACTATGCCCGTGCGCCCACACTGGGCTACTCAATAACGTACAAGGGCGTTCCCCCTCTCTGGGGCTCGCCGCGCCCACACTGGGCTACTCAATAACGTACAAGGGCGTTCCCCCTCTCTGGGGGCTCGCTGCGCCCACACTGGGCTACTCAATAACGTACAAGGGAGTTCCCCCTCTCTGGGGCTCGCCGCGCCCACACTGGGCTCCTCAGTAATACCGCCCCTGTCCTGGGGCCGGGGGGCTATGTTCCCCCACACGCAATCCGGGGTCTCGGTCCCCGTCCGCAACCTATGGGTTGCGCCCGCGACCCACTGGCCGCGCTCCTCGCCGCCAGCTGCTCGCGCAGTGGCGTGCGAGCTGCGCCTTCCCTGGCGCTATGAAAATAATGCACCCTCTTGGCGCTAGGGCACCCCACACTCTCTGGGGTCCCTGTGATTGAGGCCTCCTCCAACCCCTACAGCCTCACCCAAGCCTCCGGGTGTAATATACAGAGCCAAACGTAAACTAGAGCCTCCTGGCTATAACACAAATGCAAGCTGCATGGCTAAACTCTAGTGCCCATCCTCTCCGGGCTATCATGAGCTGTACTTGCCACATCCTCACTCTCAGAGCTCCTGCCTCCCAAGCTGCTGGCAGAGAACTGCCAGCCTGGCCTCAGCCCTGAGCTTTATAAGGGCCAGGCCCTGCCCCCTACAGGCAGCTGGCTCCGCTTGGTTGCTCCGGCAACGCGCAGCTGCGCTCATTACCTGAGCAGCCTCAGCTGGGCTCGTTATGTCAGGCCAGGGCGTGCTCACTCGCTCCCTGGCAGTTTCTCCACTCTAGGAGCAGGGGCACCGAGGTGCCCTGCGACACACTGGCATAAGATAGACCTGTCAGACATAGGTACTATCCTATACCACAGCAAATTACTACACTTAAACACACATGTAGATGGTGATGTCGGGATTAGTTTATTCTAGCTCGATTTGAGCCAGAGTATATTCAGTTCCATTAACTGCACACGTAGTCGTGCCCCCCTTTGTGTACAGGCAATACTTAAATGACAATTCAGCTTCAATAACTTGTTCTATGCTACAACAAATGCATCCAGAACCTACAGTGTGAAGTTATTTTAAATTTAAACTTAAAATACATGAGGTTGATTCTCTGTTGCCTCTAGCAAAATGGGTATAAAATGCTATAATACAAAGGATTTAACTAAAGTAATGCAAGACAGGTGTAAATAGATTTAATGCATGCAGAAGTGTAAATCAATCTGAGTGAAACTTGAACATTTTTTTTAAATTAAACTGGGGAAGCTTTAGTTTGTAAAGGTGAGCTGCTGGGAGAAAACACTGGTAAAGAAGCAGAAGTTTAAATGACATGGTGGTAAAATCATCAGAAGTTAATGGAGTCTTGCCTAGTAAAGGCTCTTGCTGGCTCAGAAAACTGCAACAGAAAACATACCCCTGGACTAGATGCCAGTCACATGAGTTCTGCCAAATAATACACAGCAGCTGTTTTATCATCATACTTACACAGAAGCTGGAAGATTTAAATCAAGTAAGATGAAGTGGGCACGGGCAGGCAACTTAACACTTCAGAGTGGTAGAACCACGTTGATTTATACCAGATCACGGAATCAAGTCCTGTCACTTCATAGATATCATAGATTTTTGGGGTCGGAAAGGACCTCAGTAGATCATCGAGTCTGACCCCCTGCCCTGGAAAGGAAAGAGTGCTGGGGTCAAATGACCCCAGACAGGTGTTTGCCCAGTCTTGTCTTAAAGACCCTCAAGGTAGAGGAGAGCACCACCTCCATTGGAAGCCCATTCCAGATTCTGGTAACCTTTACGGTAAAAAAGTTCTTCCTGATATCTAACCTAAATCTGCTCTCTGTCAGCTTGTGGCCATTGTTTCTAGTTACTCCAAGGCATGCCCTGGTAAACACAGTATCACCTATTCCTTGCTGCCCCCCCCCCCCCCCCCGAATTTGCAGACAGCCACTAGATCACCTCTCAGCCTTCTCTTCCAGAGACTGAAGAGATCCAGGTCCCTCAATCTATCCTCATTGGACCGTACCTGCAGGCCCTTAACCATAAGAGTTGCCCACCTCTGGACCCTCTCAAGGTTATCCACATCCCTCCTGAAGTGTGGCACCCAAAACTAGACATAGTACTCCAGCTGCAGCCTTAACAATGTTGCATAGAGGGGAAGTATCACCTCATTAGACCTGTTCGTGATGCACCTGTTAATGCATGATAGCGTGCAGTTAGCTCTAATGATCACTTTGTCACATTGTCGATTCATGTTCATCTTCGAGTCATAGATTCATAGATTCCAGGGTTGGAAGGGACCTCAGTGAGCCATCTAGTCCGACCCCCTGCCACTGGCAGGCAAGTCACCAAACCTGGGATCATAAGATCCCAGCCAGGTGCCTGTCCAGTCTCCTCTTGAAGACACCCAAGGATGGGGTGAGCACCACCTCCCTTGGAAGCCCATTCCAGATCCTGGCAACCCTGACTGTGAAGAACTTTTTCCTAATGTTCAGTCTAAACCTTCTCTCCAGTAGCTTATGGCCATTGTTCCTTGTTATTCCAGGGGGTGCCCTGGTAAACAGATCATCTCCTACTTCTTGTTGCTCTCCCCTTATGAATTTGTATGCCGCCACTAGGTCCCCTCTCAGCGTTCTCTTGGAGTGGCTGAAGAGGTTATGGTCCCTTAGCCTTTCCTTGTAGGGCCTCCCCTGTAGGCCTCTAATCAGACGAGTGCCTCTTTGGACCCTCTCCAGGTTGTCCGCATCCCGCTTGAATTGCGGCGTCCAAAACTGGATACAGTACTCCAGCTGTGGCCTGACCAGTGCCACACAGAGAAGAAGAATCACCTCCCTGGACCTATTTGTGAAGCACCTACGGATACATGACAAGGTGTGACTGGTTCTGCTGACTACATCATCACATTGACAAGTCATGTTCATCCTAGAGTCAACAGTGACTCCAAGATCTCTTTCTGCCTCAGTGGTGCCAAGAAGGTTGCCCCCCAGCCTACAGGTATGATGGCAGTTCTTTCTCCCTAGGTGCAGCACCTTGCACTTGTCCTTATTGAATTGCATCATGTTGCTCTCTGCCCACTTCCCCAACCTGTCTAGGTCAGCCTGGATCCGGTTCCTCCTCTCCAGGGTGTTAGCTTCACCCCATATTTTTGTATAATCTGCGAATTTGGACACGGTGCTTCTCACCCCCTCATCCAGATCACTGATGATGATGTTGAACAGCATCGGTCAACTATGACTTCGAGATCCCTTTCTTCTGACAATGGTGACCAACTTTAGTGAACCAAAATCCAGGATAGTCCAAGGTAGGCTACAGACTTCCAGCACCAGAAGTAATCTAGCTGCAACCAGAAGTAGCAAAGCATAGCCCCATCAGCTACAGTAGGTGGACTAATTAGCCCAGCTACACCATACTATGAATATAGACTTAGTCATTAGATCAGGAGGCATCAGGCAGAGGTACCCAAGACACTGCTGTGAAGGCTACCTTCCAGGACCAGCTTTCTAAAATCAGAAGAAGACTCTGACTCCAGGGACTTTTGAAGGAAACCAGGACACAAGAATTGCAGACTGTCCTGAAAAATTCAAGACTGTCTATTTCTTTAATTCTGTCCAATCAGGTGTGTGAAGTGAACAGCTCTTCAAAAGAGGATGAATACCATTGTAAATGGAGTTACACAGATTTTACTGGATTGCCACTTCCTTTCTTGGAGTGGCACAGCCACATGATTATGCCTCAACTTCTAATCTGAGATGTGGTTTGAAGAGGAAGAATGGTTGCATAATTAAGGAATGGGACTAAGATGCAGGAGGTTCAGAGCCTTATTTTCATTTTGTAAACATGATACAAATATGGCTCAAAAGCCAGAAGGGCACATTAAAAGAAACCCAAATTCATCAGCAATATTTGTTTAATAGCATGATTTTTGGGGCCTGACTTATGATTGAGCTTGGCAATGCTACACCTTTGGTGAATCAATCACAGTCTGCCTGTAAAATGAGGATAATGATACTTCTATCTCCCAGCCTTTGTCTCTCATCTATTTAGACCACAAGCTCTTCAGGGCAGGAGCTGTCTTGTACCCTGTGTATATACAATGCCCAGCACAACTGGAATTTGATCTTTAGGCATAAAAGCAATTGCGGAGGGTAAAATTCTCTCTCTAGAGGGCAGCACATGGCTCACAGCTGGTAAATGACATTACAGATAAAGCTCACCAGTTGAAATTATGGATGGGAAAAAGCTAAGAATGCTATGTTTCTCTGAAGGCTGGAGTTGTCCCATGAATCTGCTGTGTTATAGCCACTGTGGCCCACAGTTATTTTGCTTTCTTGGTACAACTGTGTAATGCTAATCTATCTCACAGTACTTCTGTGAAGCTAAATACCTTCCTGTTTGTAAAGCAGCTTGGAGGTAGGAGGGGTGCATGTTTAATTTTCAACCCTCCCCTACTCTCTCTTTTCCAAATCCTAGATACAACATAATACAACACCTCTGAATGCCTCGTACTAAAACAAGGAGCTGGAACAACTCCTAGAACGTAAGTGTCAAGCTCTCTGCCTACAGGCCAGATGCAGGCCAATCATCATATGCATCTGGCCCATTTTAAATGTACTGCCTTCTACATCTGCAGCCAAAACAGGCTTGTAATACACTTCATGGAGATTCTGCTGCAGGAAATGGACTAGGATTATTCTTAATCAGATCCTCTTTTCAGCAGACCACCTCTCTCAGCTTCATATCTAGAATCACTGAAGAGGTATAACTAGCAAGTTAAACCATTTTCTCCATGTCCTTTCCATGTGAAAAGCCTTTCTATCAAGCTGAGATAAAAAACAGAAGGAGTTTTGGAAAAGGTGTAGAAATGAGGGCATTGAATAGGTGTGATCAAGAAAGAACAGACTCCCAAAATAGGAGCCAAGGCAGGGACAAAACTAGAAAGAAAAATGTCAAAGGAATAGTCTTTCCACTGCCGTAGCTTCCCCCACTCCCAGTTGCATTAAAAGGGATTTTGCCCTGTTCATATGCTGCAGTATCTATGACAACAGATATTACTTTTCAAGCCTGTCACTTCAAAATCCAAAGGAGTAGCACTGATAAAATAGAGCTACTGTATCAACAGTTGCTTAGGTCTTGTTTTTAAGCACCAGTAACTTTTCTCAGTTTAATACTAATTAGGTTCACCTGAAAATTCAAATTCCACATGGATCCATTGATAGCTGCTAGACATTCTCCAAGTACATTAGTGTTACTTATTAGACAGCCTCCAAGTCATTAACATAGGGGAAACCATCAAAATGAAGAAATACATAGCTTTCTTTCACAGATCATGTGTGATTGGGCTTCATATGCATTCTCTTAATAGTTCATCTCTCTTTAAAGTCCTGCAGTTTCTGAGAGCTAGTCAGAATTTTTAAATTCCCAGGTTGCTAAAAATATCTTGGGGTTCAATAGATTAGGTAGAAATACCTGATATGTATTTGTACAATCAATGTACTAATGTGCAGACCCTTGCACTCAATGAGCACTCAGCACATCTGGGGAGTGTTAGGGTAGTGTTACAAGTAACCTTTAAACCTTTCTAAAGGGTTTTTGGTTTAGTTGGCCTAATAAAAGATATCACATCTACCCGAAGAACCTTGTCTGCTTCAAACCATTCTAAAGGCACTTAAAATGGGAGCGTCCATTTACTAAAAGGTGTTAAACTGTGCTAAATAACCTCTGGGGGCATTTATTCACAGACATTTGTTTGCTTCGACATGCCAGAGATCCGTGCCTGGTGCTGCATCACATGCATTTGCTTAAATGGTGAAATGTGTGTTAGCGCTCAGAAAATGGCAGCAGTGACCTTTTGAACTAAAGCACCTTCAATGTGCCTTTTAAAAGTGCCCAGCACTGCGGTGCAACCACGTGTACAAATGCTCTACGTGCCTTAAAGTTACATCACTATAGACAAAGGTTATCTTTGAACATTTTTACCTAGCTCAAGCTAAAGTATTGCTAGTCTGCTCCAGAGAGATAAAGCAACTAATATGCAGTCATCCAGCATCTCAGAATCCATGGCTCCCAACCCCTCTACCCCTCACAAACTTTCCAGCCTCCCAAGCTCCACTGTCCAAGGAGTAGTACTGGCCCCAAGATAACAACCCCACCTGCCTCCAGTGGGTATGACCCCAGCCCACATGGCACCATGTTGCTGGCTCCAAGGACCCCACTTAGGAAAACGCAGACCAGACTGGACCTTCACAGGCCGCATCCAATCCCTTTGTGGGCTGGATCCAACCTGTGGGCTGTAGGTTGCCAATCCCTGCTCCAGAGTAACTTAGAAAAGCCTAGGTAGGTTGTTTCAACTGATGGCTCCTGTGGCAGTCCCAGCACCCCACTGACTTCTGGTGCATAAAGGCACCCTAGTCATGTATTTCCTCTTGCGGTGCCCCATGCACTAACTGCAAGACCGCAGCAGAACAGGATCTACTACAGTAGCTCTAAACAGCCTTGCTTCCTCCAGCAGCATGTTTGTGTCAATGGAATAGGATGACCTGCTTGCACATATCTGACTCCTGAGCACAACAGATGTAAACCTTAATTTTATTCTAGTAATTCAGATCATAATATATGTGCCAATGCCATATTTTACCACATACTAAAAGAACAAGCTACCTGCAGACATTAAAAAAAAAAAACACAAAAATGAAAACACTCTTTACCAGAAACAGCAGCATGTTACTTTGACCTGGCTCCTCAATATCTGTATAGCTCATGTCCTTCAGCAGAGCTTTTGGCTCTTTTAGCTAAAGCTTATCCAATCAGCTATTAGATAAAAGCACCTAAAAAGTCCCACTAAAGTCCCCGATCTATACAGATGTTGGGTAAACCTGGTGCAACTAATGTGCTGCCTCTTCTAGGCATGCACTGGGCTCAGTACAGGAGCACACAGAGTTTAAAGTAAAGCGCCGTTTTTGTTTGCTTTTTTTAATGTCTGCAAGCAATCTTTTTCACCCTTGCAGAACTCTCTGAGATCTCTGTGCCCAAAGAGCTAGTAGAACTGGAACCAATGCTGCCATAGGTCTCTATCCCAGAAACTCCCTATGCATAAACTCTCACAAAGGTCCACAAAGACAGGCCCAGCAGGATTGTTGCTTTAAAGAACATTGCAATAAGGTATTGGAAATTATATATCATCTTGCACGCCATCAGAATAAAAGTAAACTAGCTGAAAATAGATTTGAAACGTAAGGTATTTATAGCCAGATGTGAGAAGAGTGTTTGTGTGTATATACAAAAGCACACACTCTCCCAGTTTATTGTAATCCTACTCAATATTTAAGTAATTCAACACCTTTTAATGATGAATTTAAACCTTCATCCTTCTTATATGTATACACAAAAGTACTCCTACTGAACTCAATAATGCATAGCAAAAGTTAAGCTTATGATTCAGTAGTTGAAGATTTCAGACCTTAAAAATGACAATTACAAATGCACTGTACAATCCTGTTGCCCTTGGTCACATGAGTAGGGCTGGATATTGAGCCTTTTTTTTTTTCTTAGCCATAACTGCAATGTTTTGAGACATGAAAAATACCATTAATGTGGTGGAGGTGATGGAGGCCTATCTAACACATCTGAACCTAGGCTGGAAACAGTCTTATGCCAATAGGTCTTTTTGATCTTTACTGAAAATACTTATTGATGCTTTCTCTTACTAGATTTTCAGTTCTGTTCTTGTATGCAAGTCATAAAAGGCTATAGACAGTATCCTGTTTTACCTCTGTGATACTGGTGTTATAGGGACCACATTCTTACAGTGAACACATTTTGATTTCCTTCTCTAAGTTCAGCACATACTCAGTGTTAGGCGTGCTTTTCTAACATGGAAATAGAAAGTCAAGAGATAAAAACAAAGCACCATTTGGAAAGGACTCCCAGAAATTTATTTTATCAGTTTCCAGAAAGGAAGCCACCAAGAAATCCAGCTACTTTTCTTTTCTGGCAAGATAATTAAAGCCACTTTACTTAATCCAGTGCTATCTGCAAAATAAAATTCTTAATGCATCCCATTCACCTATTTTATTTTTTTCACTGCTAGCTCATAGAACATCTTTTCTTATAAATCATTGGTACCCACTGCAGTTATGCAATTAAACCACATCTGCTATTCCAGCTATCCATAAAGGACCACTTAAAGCAATTCAGTCGCCACCAGGCTAGTGACAGCTGGCAAAGCCAAACCTGTCTCCGGTAGTCTATCATATGTAATCAATTGCAAATAGAGACTCAACAGACTCATCCCATTATTTCCTGGCTAATTTCCTCAGGGAAAACAAGCCAGCAATTCTCTACTTTGAATCGTGATGCTAGTAATACCCCCTCCCTTTTCCCTCTCCCCTCCCTTTGCATCAGTTCACTAAACTGCTTTGGCTTTTCAGCTTGATATCCGTTATGTTATGTCAGCTGTTACATTACGCTTAAAACAATAGACTCCAGCTGGCTGAGGTCAGATGTAAAAACAACGACCTAACAAAACCATGGACCCTCCAGTTATACTGAAATTGAGATACACACTGAATGTAGCACTTAATGACAAACTATGTTCCAGACATTTGGGTAAGGCATAAAGGAAACACCTGTCACTGCAAACACTACACACTAATCCTGATAAATCCTAAATTTAAAAATCCCTCTTCACTGTTTGGCCCTGGTGTATCACCAGCCTTTCACAGCTTCAGGATTTTTTCCAAGATGGAATTTCACTTTTTCTTCTTGTTTAGTAGGTATGTAATAAATTGAAAAAGATTTGTATATTTTTATGGAAAATGTAGACTTGTGTATGGCTTTATTTTTGAGCCAGCTTATGGAGCTAGACTGATTTATGCAAGCTCATGATTCATCCCAGCATTAAATCCACAGAATAGTACTTTCCAAAACAAGTACAAGAGATTTTCAGTATCTTAACTCTGAGACTGAAGGCCATCAATACAGGTTGTAACAGCAGAAGCTACTAAAGTTGAGCTACAGCAGACAAACAAATCAGCTTGGCTCATGTGACCTTACAAAAGCAAATTCAAGTGCCTGAGATGGGTACTGGGTTGAAAATGAATTACTCTATTTTTAAGCAGAATAGGTACAAGACAGACAGAAGGCACTCAACCATCTGAAATTTGCTGGGACCGTACCAAATTTTGAGGCACTGCCCTGATGTTCCCAAGGATTCTCTGAAATGGATCTTTGATCCATAATTTGTATTTAAAAAAAATCAGTCCTGGATTAGCATTGCCCACTGAAAGCAGGCACCAAGATGCTGCTTAGCATGATAGGAATATGGTTACACTGCTTCCACATGGGGAAGTAGCCATGAACTCCCTCCTGGAAGCAAGATAGCCAAGTTCATACAGTGTAGTGCAGTGTAAACACAGCTGTGCTAATTAGCTCTGCTGACTGCTTGAAGCTAATTTCAGAATGGGTAGGAGGATAGCCATGTTCACAGGTCACTGTACTGAGGCTAATTAGCTATATTTATCTTAACTTGTAGTCTTGCTGACATCAATCTAACTTACAATGTAAATAAAGGATCTGACCTCTGAATTTGACTGCTGAATCTGACCTATGAATTTATAGCACAGTTACAACATTTCTGGACACAAACTGGTTCAGAAACATTAGGGCTAGGGACAGGCATTATACATAAAGTGGTTTAAGTGGCCAAAATGGTTTAAACCTGTAACAGAACAGACATTCAGTGCATATAAACCAGTTTGAAAATGGCTGAAACCAGTTTGAGATAAACCTGGTTGAATGTAGTATCAGACTTAACTGATTTGGCTCAAACCAGTTTATGCAATGTCTGCCCCAGACCCCTTGCTGGTTTAAGTTAAATCAGACTCCCCCAGCATCCTGGCATGCTCTCTGAGCTGGCAGGGCTCTCTGCTCCACTGCAGAGCTGGCCCCTCCTCTCTGCTCCCTGGCCAGAGCTCCAGCAGAGACTGCAGGTACAACAGGGTCTGCCTGGCTTCCCCCTGCCCTACCCCCACCCCTCGCTGCTCAAGCAGGAATACCCAACTCCCATCTCCCACAGTTAGGGTGACCATCATAGAGGACATTCTGGTTTTCTGCTACTCTGTCCTCTGTTGATACAAAACCCAATGCCTTTATGTCTTCTTTCTCTTGAAGAGAAAAATAGAGGATATAAAGGCATCCAGTTTTGTATCAATATAGGACAGAGGACAACTGGACTGTCCTCTATGATGGCCACCCTACCCACAAAACAGACCATAGCCCCATGGACCCAAGGCATGTGGTATGCTAGCTAATGCCAAAAGGTGTCTGTGCGTGAATCTCCAATTTCACTGGGACAGGCAGACAGAACAGTGACCGCTTAGGGCTTTTTGGAGCTAATCAACAGCTCAGCTGTTTGAACTAATGGAGAGAAGCTATTGTTTTGCTGATGGGGTGATAAACACTGTTATCAGACCCCTGCTGGCTTACTTGCCTGTCAGTTTGTTGCAGACAGTATAAAGAAGCAGGGAGGGAGAGTGCTAGCAGCTCTGGGGTCTGGCACACTCCTGCTCTTTGACCAGCCAGCGGGGAAAAACCTGGGATGGTGCAGGCAGACATCCCTAATCAAAGCGTCCTGCCAGGGCCTGGCCACGCCCCCCTCTACTCAGCACTGTAGAAGGAAATGGAGGGTTGCTCTAGCATCCCCCAGCTTTTAGCCTGAGCCACTGTAGGAATGTGACTGAATTTCCTCAGTCCAGAGAGAATGTTTGTCCTGTTACAAACCAGTTCAGCCTAGCCAAGTTACACTAACCTGCAAAGGCTGAATCAATTCAGGCTTATGTTTTTTGAATGTCTGTCCCTAGCCTAGGAGACTGTCCCCTTTCTAAGGCACTTCATTTCTGTGACTGAATTTGAACTTTTTATGTTTATTTAGGTGGTCAGATACCACAATTTCCCACCCTTGGTGAGACAATGGCAACAATTTTGGCACAAACATACCAGAAGTACACTAGGAGAAAGTGTCCATAGGGCAACAGATAGTCCCTGCACACTATCCCCTGGCTTGCTGAATTTCCACTGTAGACTTGCCCAAAAGAACCCAACCTATGTTTGTTTTAAAGCTTCTCAATACTTTGGATTTTTAGTAAAGCCATTATTAATATTGCCAATAATATGTTTGTCATGATGACCAGGGATCCTGGTTCTTCTCTCTCATAAAAAAAATCCCCAATTTTCAGATTAAAAAAAGTACCCCAAAATCCACATTTTTCCATAATTAAAATTAAATACCATATATAGATCTCATTTGGATCATGAACAAATGTGGATTTTTGGGTTACTTTTTTAATCTGAAAATTGGGAATTTTTTTTTATTTTTTTTTAAATCAGAGAAACCCAGGATCCCTGCTAATGACCAGATCTGCCTATTTGGAAGGAGGAAGTGTGATTTTTTTTTTTCTTAACTAAAAATGTACCACTTTCCTACAAAGATTCCTGCACATAAGTAATGAAGTTTAGAGAACTGTCCTATTTTTCATTATGGCTTTCACTATTATTCAAAATGCTGGCATCTAAGAATCTGCTGCAGTGGCCACAACCAGAAGGTGGTCAAGCACTGGAACAGGCTGCCAGTAGAAGCTGCAGAATGTCCATCCTTGGAAATTTTCAACAAAAGGATGGACAGACACTTGACTAGAATGGTTTAGTCAGGGATGATCCTATCTTAAACAGGAGGCTGGACTAGATGATCTTGCTAGCTCTGTTCCAGCCTTACTTTCCTATGACCCTGTAATCTAATATTACCAAAAATATTTCTTAGATGTAATGTTAAAACAATTTAACCTGCTTGTCTTCCCACTGACAATTTTGCAAGGAGGCTTGGTTATGAACTCTGAGATGACAGTAAAAGTGTTCTAGGAGGGATGTAAACATCTTGAAAGTCTTCTGATAAGTGAACAAGTCTGGCTCCTTATTTTTCTCCGGTCCTCTACCTCACATCCAGCCTTTGCATCAAGAAGCATCCAATTCATTGCAGCAGCAATTTTTTTTTTTTTTAATGGAGGAGGATTCAAAAGACTTAATACCAAAATAGGATGGTGGTTATCATCAGAGCAGCTGCAATATTTCCTGATAGCAGCATCTACACGCACAAATGTGAACACAGAAAAGCACACGAAAGTCCAGAGAGACAAAACCCTTTGGGTAGAAGTGATATCTTTTATTAGACCAACTAAATAGTTGCAAATATTTTTTTTGCATTTCTGATTGCATTTCGGACCTAATTTGAAAATATCAATCTTGCTGAAAAGACTATCTATTTATTAATAGTTCAGTCCTTCTAGACTATGATTTTGTCTACTTGAGACTCCGTCATTTCAACTCAACTTCTGTCCTGAATTTTGAAATATCTGTGCATTATGGTCTAATGCTGCCCCCTACAGATTTTAGGTCAGAACTAATTGTTCACACTATGGTATTTATTTTAACACAATTCAACAACAGAAATAATTGTGCACTTTCCCTCTGTCAGTCTGAACACTTTTTTTTTTTTTTACATTTCTCATCTTCTTCCCTTATAAGCCCAGGAGTCTTCTGACACACAGGCTTTGTCTACACAAGAAACTTGCAGGGATTTACCTTTAATCTGGTTATAAACCAATTTTGGTAAATTGGTGCACTTGGCTTTGTGAGGACCTGGTTATTTCCATTTAGAAGTTGTTTATTTAAGCTTACCTTCACCCTGCTCAGAACTGCTTGAACCTAAGTATGGTTAAAACAAAAATAACAGCATTCACATAGTTCTTTTTTATATCTGTTTAATTGAATCATTTAAAAACATGTCATATATTAAACAGGGCATCTTTCTTACACAGGGGAGCTCTTATTCTCACTTTTCCTTTTCTCCTCCTACCTTTTAAGACCCCTTTTCCTTTCTTGGAAAGGTGCCTAAGCCACTGAATCTGCTTGCCTGAGCTACATTGTGCTGCAGAGGTGAAGTTGGATCTGAAATGGCTGGCAAGTTTCTTGGGCAGTGCTTACCTCCAGGGCTCTAAGAGGGAAAAAATTATTATTTTGCTCCCCAGGATCAAGCTTGCAAGACAAGCAGGTAGCTGAAGGCAGAGCTATCACAGGAAGGTCTATGTATTAGAAAATTATTTGTTTGACTTATTCATCCAAGTCTCTGGGCTTAATGAAAGGGCCCAAGGAATCAGCATAGCCAGACCTGTGACATTTATCACCCTCTTCATGGCAGTGCCTTCTAAGGAATTCTGTCAGATGTACACTCGGATCCACCATCAGATGGCTCATTGGGATTTGAAACATAAAACTAGGGCCCCTGGCAGGTGTTATTTTCATCATGCAGTGGGTACCAAGGAATTTTGTTGTGTAATGGAAATGTGCCTGGCTTGATGTTTGATCAACAGCTGTGTGGAGGGGGAAAAAACAGGAGCTTCATGGCTACAGCTTACCAGCTAAAAGAGTTCCTGCCAGGCATGGATCCAGGTCACTCCCTATTCCTTATGCTGCAAAGTGAATGTTTCTTGCTCAGCTAATTGCAGACCTGGGAGGATGTGATAGGGTAGCAGACGGGGAAATTCTCCCATGGTTTGACCTGTTTGGATAATTTGAGCTCTGCTGCCTCTGCACCCCACCACTGTCCTTTGCAGTGAGTGGGGGTGACCAAGGGCTGTACATGGGCAGAGGACATTCCCCCCATGATTCAACCATCCCATATGGAATGGGTCAAGTGGCTGGGTAATGTCCCCACGGCCCTTGCGCAGAATTCTGGGTCACCCTGTTTCTGTGCAAGGAGCAAGAGAAAGAGCTGGTATGGTTTGGCCTGTTTTGTGTATTCCTGGGATGGGTCAAGACAGCTCCTTCCCCTGCCATTTGCACAGTATTTTACCCTGGTACTATGTGAGGGTGCATTCCCCTTGCAAGGAACCAATGTGAGGAATCAGTCACAGATCCAGGATAGCAGCTGGGGCTGTTGATCTGCAGAGGTGAGGAAGCAGACAGCATGGCTAGGGACAGACATTAAAAAAGCTAGAGCCTGAATTGGTTCAATCTTTGCAGGTTAGTCTAATATGGCTAGGCTGTACCAGTTTGCAACCATATAGACATTCCCTCTGGACAGAGGAAATGCAGGCACATGCCTGCAGTGGCTCGGGCTAGAAGCCAGGGGACGTTAGAGCAGCCCTCCCTTCCCTTCTATAGTACTGAGCTAAGCAGGGGATGTGGCCTGCTCTGATTAAGGAGGGATCTCCTCCTCCCACTGCTTCTGACCAGCAGGAGCCAGCAGGGAGTTGATACAGGGTTTAACTCCCTATCAAGAAAACAAAAGCCTCTCATTAGTTCAAGCTCTTCTTAAACAGCTTTTTCCAAGGAAGGTATGGAGGGACATTACCAGCTGACCTGCTGATTAGCTCCAAAAAGCCCTAAGCGGACACTGTCCTGTCTATCTTACACTGATGCCTCTCAGCATTAGCTAGCATACCATATGCTGGCTATGGTCCATGCTGTGGGACAGGGGAAGGGGGGAATCCCTGCTTCAGCAGGGAGTGGTGAGAGGGGGTGGGGCAAGGGGAAGCCAGACAGACCCTGCTGTGCCTGCAGACTGCCGGAGGACCAGCTATGGAGCACAGGGGTGGGACCAGCCCTGCTCTGAAGTAGAGGGCCCCATCCAGGGCTGCAAAGCATCTAGGATGCTGGGGGACTCTGGTTTAAGTTACACCAGGGAGGGGTCTGGGACAGACATTGCATAAACCAGTTTGACCCAAATCAGTTAAGTTGGAAACTGTATTCAGCCAGGTTTATCTCAAACTGATTTCAGCTATTTTCAAACTAATTTATGTGCACTGAACCTCTGTTCTGTTACAGGTTTAAACCAGTTTCTGATCACTTAAACCGGTTTGTGTGTAATAGCTATCCCTAGGCCAAGACTTGTCCCAGCTCCAGGCTATGTTTGAAAGCAGCAATTGCTGCTCTGGGACCTATCAGGGTCCCAGCACAACAGCTGGAGCTATGATCACAGTCCCTGTTCACCCGCTGGGATGAACCCCAGGGTACCCAGAAAAGCCCTATCACTCATTGCATAACATGCTACGTGTTCAAACTAAACCACAGTACAAACCAGACACAAAGATGTCCCACATTTAACAAGTAACAAGTTTGAGGATCGTTCACTGTTTTGTGGCTGGTTTGCTATTTTTATTGTGCAATAAATCATTTGAATGTGTGTGGCATTTTACAGTTTTTCATACAGTAAGTGTAATGTCTTCCAGAGGCTTCTCTTTCACTTCTCATACTAGAAGCAAATGCTTCTTTTGCTGGTGCAAATCTAGCTTAAAGTGGAGAGGAACTGAAAAAATCATTAAACCACATTGTTTGGTGACCCGAATTGAAAAAGGGAACAATAAAACCACCATGCAACTACAGCTCGAAAAGTCCTTTATTCACATTGTTCTGACACCGAAGCTCTGGCATCATTTGAACAGCAATTTGTCCATTGCTACTTCACAAGTCCGTGGATTTTTTATTTAATAGAATCCACTTCTCTGAACTTGTACCCCAGTCCTTTAAACCAAGACTCTCTAAATGAGTTATTGATCTCAATTCCAGGTCCTGAGGAATTGTATCCATGTTGCAAAGCCACACACATGTATACAAATTGAAAAAACTAAATTGGACACAACACACACACACACACACATGCACACACGCATGCAAAACACCAACATGGTCAACACAATGCTGCCAGCCCCAAATATTAAAAAATTGTGAGCGAGAAATTACAGCATTGGCTTAAACATCATAGGATTTAATTTGTGGTTCTTTCTAGTGGCCTGCTTGGTTTTTGAGTCATGATGTTACACACTGTTCAGATTTTCAGCTTTCCTCCACAACCATGAGGAACTGAAACTATTTTTCCTTTTAAACGAAATCTGAGATTCTCCGCTTTAGAAGCAGAAGATTTAAAATCAAAGGAGTAAATACAGCAAGAGTTAGTATATCATTGCTGGCAGTTCCAACAGAAGCAAAGGTTTCAACCGGCATGGAGACTGAGCTAAGCCATTCAGATGTTTCTGTTTCTCTCTCTGTCTCAAAAACATAGTAATAAAAACTTCTCTCTTAGAGAATAAAATCCAGATTTCATTTTGCCCCAGTTTCTCTTAACATTAAGAATAAATGTCCCTGCCAATAAGATGACTACTTAGCAAAAACATTCAAACTTGGTCTTGACTGAGGTTTTTTTTTTAATATGTATTAATAAAATTATGTATTTATCTTATATGAACAATATTTAATATTTAAGAAGATTGGGGAAGGAATTCAGAATGCAAAATTACAAACAACTTTATATACTCACCATAAAAATGTGCTCTTAAAAATTCTGGGGTGGGACCAACATTGAAATGAGATTCCAACAAAATAGCTTTTTCAGGCACACTAAATATCCTTCAGCTCAGCAAAATATATAATCCTCTTGGATCAGGCAATTGGATTTTCTTAGAACATGCTGAGATAACAGCATTCTGCTACATTCTGGCACTATAAAACCATTGCTTATGAAAATAAAAGAAAAATATGGTCTCTCTGGGAACATACATCTCAGAATTACTTTTTTTCCATAGTTTAAATGTTGAACTCTCAAAATCAATTCTTACACAAATACACCACATACTCTTTATGAGTCATGGCAAAAACTCTCCTGCACCAATGTTTTAAGTCGGCCAAGAGTACATATACCCTTCTAAATGATGATCCATTCACAGGCTTGGCTCTGACTTCAGCTAACCTTGGATAATAGCCAAAGTACAACTGCTGGAGTCAAAATCTACAACAGCACCATCTAGTGAGAACAAAGTGAAAATAGCAGCATGCAAATGTAAATAGTGTTTGATGTCAGGAGACTGGCAAAATGCCACTTCTCTGCTAACTGTATATTACAACTACACTTCAAACATGGCTTTCTTCCTCTGTGTCTAACTTTGCATCCATACAGTGACAAGCACAGAAAAAGATTCAGTAGACAATACAGCTTTCTCCTTTAGTGCTGCAAGCTGGGAAATCACTTGAACTATATGTTTATATTTCAAGTGGAGTAGCTTTCCTCTCATTTATTTTTGCAACCTAAAGCGGGGGGGGGAGGGGGGTGTTGAGAAATTTAACTTTTAAAATTTATTTATCAGTTATGATGTAAAATTCTTGATTCTTTACTTTGTAGAGGGGATACAATACTGCTAGAGGGCAAGTCACCTCAGAATATAAATTACCATCACACTGTACTAAGCAAGCCCTAAAGATATTTGAATCTGTTCCTCTTACATGACTGTAATGTTCTGTGGGCCTACTTTTGTTTTTGAAACATAAAATCTTTAAAATGGGCCAAATAACTTTCCTTCAATAGTCTTCTCAAACAAAATAACAACATCCTCACACTCCATATCAGCAGTTCCCAACCTTGGGGGTCATGACTCCATCTAGGTCACAACGATAAAAACCGGGGTCGCAAAGACAATCACAGATTTTCTCCTTTAAAGGAGAAAAAAGCAGGAAACTCGCCTTGTAGTCTGGCAGAGTTCCAGGGGTCTGTGGTCCCACAAACCACACGTGTGCGCTCGTCTGGATGCACCCTCTAGGTTCACACCAGCACAAAAAAAATGATGGAGTTGAGAAAGGATTAAATCATGTTGTGTCACAATCTGAACATCTCCTTTTCCCCACTCTTTTAAAGCAGTTACAGCAAGAATTAGAAGAGTCATTGTTTGTTTTATGATACTCATGCCTGATGTTTAAGAAGCATGGCAGCACTTTGGGAAATGAGTCTTTCCAGGATTTTCAGTGGACTTCAGATTGGGTCCAAATTGATGCTGAAGACAGAAGAGCCCAAGGAAAACAAATAGCACAATCTTATTTGTAACAGCCTCAAGTGGGCTGCTTATACTATAGACATTATGGAGGTGTTGAGATTTCTGATTTAGCATGTATCACTGTAACAACTCCTGATGTACAGCAGTGTAAGGAAGAAGAGAAACAAGCACCTAGTGAGAGGGCATGTACAAGAATTTACTGCTTGAAATTCCAAAGAGAAGTGCAAAGGTTTAATGAGTTGCATAATACAGATTCAAAGAGCAATATGAATATTAGAAGAAATTACAGACACACACACACATATAATAGTGACACAATAGAATACACAAGCACGCATGCACATATATTCATAAATGAATCTAATGAGTATCCTTGTACATACCATCCAAAATAATGTCCCTGTGGCCAGAGCTGCATACTGTTCAATTGTAGAAAGCACGCTGAATATAAGGCAGATCAACACTATAAGGAAACTAGAAAGAAAATAACAATAATGAGATTACTAACATGTCTTATTATAACTCAGTAAAAATAGGGAAAGAGGATAGGTAAAATAAACACAATTCTCTATTATTTAATTTCCTTTGCACATGCAAAAATTATTTCTTAAAATCACACCTGCAACACATTTAGCAGTCATTTTGCCTTTGATAGAACAACACGTATTTCTTTTTAAACATGGAGGCATAGGGAAGGGGTTGGGTTTTTGTTTTTTGGTTTTCTGGACAGGAACCACATCCTGGATGGCCTTGGGGTTCATCACCTCTTCAAGGAGAGGTACTTGCGAGCACAAATCTTTATAGTGGGTTCAGGGAAAAACCTGACACTCACTATTGCTAAAAAGCTGAAATTCCCTTTCAGATTAGAATCTGAAAGAATAGGGGTTGCATAGGTAATCTGAAGAAGAAACAGGAAGAGCAGTGGAGACCCTCCCCAGTGATGTGGAGGAATAGTGGCAACCCCTGGAGGTGGGAGCCAGAGCAGTGGCCCCTGGCACTGTACTGTAGTAGAGTGCTCCCTACCACTGTACCCCAGCAGCACTCCCCAGCATCATAGTGGCAGCAGCTCTGGTGTGGGCCTTTCTACCTAACATCTACTACTTTGGCTGGTGTAAATTGTAGAGTCCCTGGAGCAGAGCGGCAAGCCCTGGCAGTGAGGAGCAACAGGGGCTCCAAACTGGGCTTCCCTACCCAGCACTTGGCTAGTTGGCTGGCATAGCTGGTAGAGCCCCAAGATGCCACTCCTGTGTGATACTCCCTTCCCAACTGATTAGGTTAGGTGGTAACTCCCTGAGTTAGTTTGTTGGTGACTGTGACTTGCTTTAAGCTACAGGTAAGGGTTAATAGTTAAGTTTTTCCTTAAGGTGTATGCTTGCTCCTCTTTACCTTGTAACAAACCCTGTTATAGTTTAATGTTTGCTTGTGGGTGGGAAAGTTTATTAAACATCTGGTTAAAATTTACACCTAAAGTTGAACTTGCCCTTGTTGCTTCCATTCAGTAATACCTACCTACCTACCTACCTAACCACCCACATCTCTCTCTACATCTATATACAATATAACCTCATAAATCTGGCACGTTTAACACCTAGCACCTGCTGGAAATTTGCCTGGCATGGCCTGGCCAGCCAAACACATGAACAGAGGAGTGGGGAAAGATTGCATGCAGTGGCTGCCATCACCATCCACCACACTGTGCCACCATGCCGCTCTGCATGCGGCCACCACTACTCCCCCACCCTATTGCACGACTGGCCACTGCAGGTAAACTGGTCAAAAAAGGTTGAAAACCCCCGATGTAGTGTATTTCTTAGAAGTGTCAGATTTTTGAGAATTCTGGAATTTTGAATTTCTGGTCACCTGGCTGGGGTCATCTGACCCCAGATGTCTTTCCCGCTCATGCAAGGGGCTGGACCCGATCATCCTTTGGGGTCCCTTCCAGCCCTATGATTGTGATGGAAAACCACATTTATTAGGGTTGTGCAAAACGGGCTGTACTCGATTTGGATTTGGATTCGGCCTAAATCGGAGACAGTGATTAGATTCATTGATCCAGATCACTGTCCCTGATTCGATTCAGCTGAATCCGAATTTGAAGATTCAATGCCAATTCAGAGAATCAGTGATTTGGACAGAGACACAGCTTTAAATGTTTTTTTCTACATATCTCGAGCTACCAGGCATGGCTCATGAATGCTGTGATGCTGGGGCAGACAGAGCATCCCACAGGAGCATTGGAGGGAAGCGGGGGGGGGGGAGGGGTCCCTGCGTGCTTGGCAGTGAACCTTGAAGTGGACTGGAAGTAATTCTGGTCCACTTCCAGATCTGCCGGGGAGCACGTGGGGGGGGAGGGGGTCCTCGCACCCTCCCCTGGCTCTGCAATCGGCTGCAGGAAGACCCCAGTACCCCTCAGACCCAAGAGGCACTAGTCACTGAGCTAGGGGGGTCCAGGGGAGCTGCCCAGTGCACTCCCCAGCAGATCCAGAAGTGGACCGGAACTGCTTCTGGTCCACTTCTGGGTCTGTTGCCGAGCACACTGGGGAGACCCCCATGCTCCTGTGGGACGCTCCATCTACCCCAGCATTGCAGCATTCACGAGCCGCCTGCTACCTTAAGGTATGTAGAAAAAACATTTAAAGTTGTGTCTATGTCCGAATCTCCAAATCTTTCCAAATCAATTTGGAGGGTTCCAATTTGATTTGGATTCAGAGATTTGGCCACCAAATCGGGATGAATCTCTGCCAAATTGAATCACATAGCCCTAGTATTTATGAGATTACACTGTATATATTAAACCCAAACTACAGATCAAATTACAAATGTTTACAAATGACAACAATTTCATGCCATCACACCTCATCTGTTTCCTACTGCTGTGCTATTACTTATAAAGAGAATATCTTGACTATGTACAAGACACTACAAGTACCAGAAATGTATAGTATTCAGTAATTTGGGTTGATTTCAATTAGTCCGTGTTATTTTAATGAATGTAAAACATTTGATTGTTTCACATATAATAATGAATGAGGTCATCTTCCACCAAACCAAGCATACAGAATATTGTCATATTCTTTGACATGGAGCTAAACAGCATGATGTGTGCATGAAAGATGGAACAAATTAAATGGTGCACTGACCCAGCAGGATAACACGGGGAAGGTCCTTGGTGACTTCCTCCTCCAGAATCCCTCCTGTGGATGTTTCCACTAGGGAGGGGTGATCTGGATCAACATATTCAAGGAAATGACGATGCTGGGCAAGCAAGTTAATCAAATAATCTCTCTAATCATCACAAGCAAGTAAGGTAATTATTTTATAAACAGATGTGAACTTGCAAAATATTTGAGACATTGAAAGTTACAGTATACAAATATGTCTAATCTAGCTAGATTTTATTTAAGGCTCAATTTGCATAATCCCTAAGCACTAATAGTCCTTAATGTATTTATCTTTGCACCATCCCTGATTTTCAAGGAGGTCCTATTTTCCCTACTTTTTGCAGAGGTGATACAAAAGATTACCATATTTTCTTGCATACAACATGCCCCCAAATAAGGTATGACTGTTTTGGCAAGGCAAAATAATTAAAAAAGATTTTTTTGGAGTCATGTCTGAATCCTGACCATTGCTTCGCAGCTAAAGCTACAGTTTTAATGCTCTCACAACCACTACTGAATTGCTGGGCCAAAAGTGACTGCCACTTCAGCAGTGTCTGTGAAAAGGTTAAAACTAACTCTGATGTTAAGATCACACTGTGATCCATCCTCTCTGCAACCACAGAAAGAAGTAGAGCCCTGGCGGTCGTTACAGTCTCCCTTTGCTTCTATTCCAACACAGAAGTCAGTTTTTCCACTTAAGACATGCAGCCCAATTTTGGAGGGATTTTTGGGGGCATGTGAGTAAATATAGTATAAGTGATTTAGTCCCAGATAACATGATGTCTGTGGTAGAGCAGGGAACTGGGCCCAGGTTTCATAAGTCTCATTACTGAAATCCTAACAGTCACTCAGTAGAAACTAGGATAAACTGTCAAGGTTTAATCCACCCACCTGTTCGTAGCCGAAGGCTTGAAGAAAATATTTTGTGTTTTTTATTATGGGGAGCCACTACTTATATGGAGTTTTGCATACAATTGTTCAGGTGTTATTGCTACAAGATTTAATAACTCCTTTGTAAAGTAATGTCACGTGTTTATCTGGACAGTCTTCATGAAAGACCTTTCAACAACATGGTGAAGGATAAAGACACTTGTATTTTTCTTTCCTCCTTCTCTTCAGACTACCTAATAGAGCGGAGAACAAGGTATTACAACTTTCTGTATGTTAAAAAATTACCACACATGCTGCAGAGAGCAGTGATTACAGTTCGTCATGGTTTAAAACAAGTCCAGAATTCATGTTATAAGAATACAAATGAGACACATAGTAAGAGGACGCATAAGGTGGCAGATAAAATACAAACACAAATTCACCTACAATCTTTGTGGAAGCTGTATTTCTTAATTCCACACCATCTTGTCCCCCTTACAACATTTTGTTTTTTCACCAGACTGCTTTTATCTACCTTTCAGCTGTCATCACCCCACCCCTCTTTCTAATGGATCATTTATTTACTTCCACTGAGCAAACTAGCACCATGGTTCTCTTTTTGTTTAATTGGTTTTTACTTTGTAAATGAAAGCAGTGGTAATAAAAAGGAAAGATTAATAGCACTGGATCGAGCCAAATGCAATGAGTGGGAATCATACAGATTTTTCCACAGACCTGTGCCTATCAATATTGAGAAATAACAGGCATAATTAAGTGATAAAAGTAGCTTACCAGACAAAGAGGTTAATATTGTGCTGAGTACAGAACAGATTTATTTTTTTTAAATGTAACTGTTTCTGGGGGAAGCAGGAGATTCACAGAAGGTCTTATTTATTTGTTTCCCTGTTTTACTAAAAGTATTCCCTGTTTACCATAACCAAGTGCTTCTAGTCTATGTTAGGTGTTTATCTAGCTCCCATTAACATAATATCAGAACTACTTGCACTGCTAAATTTTTTTATGCCAACAACACCTCTGTGAGATCCTGCAGCTATTATCCTATTTTGTGTAAAGGGAACCGAGGCCCAGAGCAATTAATCAACTTGCCCAAAGAAACACAAGGAATCTGTCGTGACCCAGGGATGAAACTCAGTTCCGCTCGTCCTAAGTTAGCACTCAGTCTAATTACCAGACTGCCTTTCTCCAGCTATTTAAATGAAAATGCATTGCTCACAACATATTAATTTTCTTCCTGAGAATAATGAATGTGACGAGTTCAATAATCTATGGGTTGAATTGAGGTTTGAGATTTCAACCTTGCAGGAGTCCAGGAGTATATTATTTCTTAAGACTTTTTAGTTCAATTTGATCTAGCAAATAAACATTTTCATGAGAGACAGAGTTATTTTTCCTTAAAACAGATGCATTACTACAGTATCACTGAGTTCATAGGCTACTGAATTGTCACAGCCAAATTATTTTCTCTAACCAAAAAAAAATTAGCTTCTGGACACAGATTTACTGATATGCCAGGTGTCTATTGGTAGTTCATTTAGGTATATTAGCCATATTAGGACTTGATGCTCCCATCCTGGGACTGTCCCACCCATAGGCAACTCGTAGGGGGCGCACGGAGGTGCACGTGCCCCCCTTGACAGGGCCAGTGCCCCCCCGACGGCCGACACTGATGCTGTCAGTAGGGCTGGTTCCCCCCTGACAGGACCACTGCCAGCGGTGGCTTCTGCGGGTGCCCCCCCAGATTCAGGAGGCACCAGTCACTCATGGTCCTGCCCAATTAGGGATGGTCACCCTATTTGGGCCTCATTTCTTCCTAAATGTTGAGATCCCTGGGGGTTTCTCTCTCCCATAATACCCTGCAGATTTCCCTTCTCAGCAAGCGTTATGTGATGTATCATAAAAATAACAGAAATCGGGGTACACAATTGGAGATGTAGTCCAGTCAGGGAGCTTGGTCCATATAAAAGCATGGGGGCAGCAGAGTCCCAAACTGCAACTCAAGTAAATAGGCTACTTGAACAAAGCCAAATGAAATATTTTTTTACCTTAGTAATGGTGAGTTATTTTCTTTTGGTTGAAATGTTTTGACATTTCTCAAATCAAATCTGGAATTCAATAAAAAAAATTGGATTTCAAATTTGCATCTGAAAATGCAAATGGGATGAAAATAAACTACTAAAATATCAAAAGTTCCTGTTTGGCAGAACTCCTATATTTTAGTCAGCTCTGATCAAAATTTAGGTGTACTGGCATTCCAAGGTGTGATTTTTTTTTTAAAGCAGCATCAGCAGGAGCCTTTCTAGTTACCTGAGCAAATAAATTAACTAAAAGTCTCTTCAGTTCATTTAATGTTACAGCTTTCCACACTGCCTCCCCCCCTCCACATATTTGGACAGTTCACACACAATAAAACCAAATGTTATCAAACTAACTTCCTCCTACATCTTATTTCTTCCTGAGACTAAGAAGCAGCCTATGAAATTGCAGGTTAAAAGATAATTCATTAGAAAGAAGCAGATTTAAAATAAAACTGAGTTTAAGTCCATAAAAACTGTTTTCTGCTAATTAATGAGCATATCCTTGAGTATTAAGAAAATGAGGTTCTCTCTACTACTATTTAAAAGAATGATGCCCAGTTTTTTCACCCAATAAGCTAGACGAGCAGTGCCAGGTCAGCCCATGATCTGGATCCAGTTCCTGGACCCAATACAGGATGCAGTACTGATCCAGCCAGTGCCAGATCCCTGCATGCAGAAATGGCCTGGCTCGGCCCCAATCCAGCTGTGCGGGACTTGAAAATTTGGTGGCAGGGAAGCAGTGGCAGTATTAATTGCAACTGCTCACCCACTGCCAAATTTCTGGATCCATAAGGAGCCCCAGGAGCTGGATGACATGGGATTTGGCCCATGGGCAGAGGGTTGAGCACCCTTTATTTAATAGGTGTTTTCTATGCAAGTGTTCTGTGTTAGTTAATGGTGTTGGGAAATCTCATTACACGCCTGCATTGTCATTTGTCTCTTGTGTAAATTATGTAATCCTCAAATTCCTCAGGGCATACTTGTTGGCATCCTCACACTGATTTGTCTGGTACTTAGAGAATGAAGAGGGAGGCACAGAACTGGCACCAACCAGCCCAAAATCCTGAATGAGAGTTCTAGGGCAGGTCTAAATTGAGCAATAGAAAGCCTGAGTTTTCACTTGTCTTGGCAGCAGCACAAGGCAGTAAAAGATGCACTGTTCTTAAACATGCAATTTTTTGTCAACATCAGGTATATATGGGAGGGTTTTTTTTAACTATTATTTAGTGATTACCTTGAGTCTCATCTTAGGAATGATAACAGATCTCCTCACTATTGACATGGGAGAAGGAACTGCATACCACTTAAAAGTTCCTGGCTGATGATGAACTGGAAAGAATACCATACAGTAGCAATTCTGTTGTTAAGAGCTATAAAACTTATGTGTTCATGTAAAGTGTGTCCTTTCATTCAGTCAAGTTTTGTCAGTTGCTAGTATATTACCAACTATTATGAATTTTCTTTTTAATGTGGTTCTATTTCCTGGCAATTATTGCTCCACAAAACCCAAATCGACAAAACCTGCTGTATATTGGATAGTCACATGTATAAAAATATTTGCTCAAGACGACCCATCTTCAGCACAGCTTAGCAAGTATCTGTCAGTCAGCTGCCACTTTCTCACAAACACATTGGTGCAGCACTTATCTCTTGTGCTAATACTGTTTTAACATTAAATGAAAGGATAGAATGCACAGCCATAAAGAATATTAAGTGATACTAAGTAGCGATACTAAGAAGTTATCCAGAGAGAAGCTTATGCTCCAGGTCCCCCTCTTAATTAAAAAATACAAAACCATTAAGAAAGATAAGGATTCACAACCAGTATTGCAACTCAGTCTGGGCAGCAGGACACTGTATTTACTATGCCTTACTACTTGTCTACTGCAGTGCAAAACAAATTGGGAATGGAAGAGACCCACAGGGTCATTTTGTTCATTGCCAATCCAAGTCAGAGAGGCTCACTGTGGAGATACTATTCTGTCATCAGATGATTTACTTCCACTATGCTAGCAAATGACTTTTATTTTAACATCTGCTTTGGTCTATACCTTCTGTTGACCATCTTAGAACACTTTCTAACATTTCCTTAACAAATGTTAGAATATACTGTTAGTGTTGCCTTCTGTCTCACTGAATCTTAACTTTTCTGTTAAATCTACAGAGTTACAGCTACAGAAGAATGTAAAAAAAACAGAATATTCCACCATGAATGATGGTCATGATAGTCATCATGATATACCCCAATGTGGTGCCTGCTCTTTGCACCTGTCAAAGAGAGCACAAATGGAATTAAATGCATCTGATTGGATACTTCCATAGTGTGGACTCATCAGGTGTGCAAATGGCTTAGTCAGCTCCTACTCAACCAAACTAAAAGAGCACCACAGAGCACGCTTTGCTTTGGCAATTCCTATTAGGTGAATATCTTTTGAGGAATAGTACCAGCTGGCAGGCCTTAAAGTAGCTCTAAGAGGCTCAAACCTTGATAAAGTCACAGCACTTATAAAGCTATAGGTTTGAGGCCATTTTTAAAAAATAGATAATTAAACATCAAATATTTATGGAGAATGGAACTATAGCCACACTCTATATTCAGAATCTTGACAAGTAACCACTGTTAAAAGGTACAAACAGTAAACTTAGACACAGTTCATCAATGTTGCAACACAAGATTGAAGTGTATTTAGACCTCAACACACGCCATGCCTGTTTAAATTAAAGAATTAATTCTAACCTCACGTTCCTGTTCCTAAAATAAAAAGGATTACTAATAACTTTATCCTGTTGCTGGAGTTTATGTGGGAGATGCATGTCTTGGCAGTAGTCTTTGTTGTGTTAGTAGCATAGCTGTGTGGGAAGTCTTTGCTGCCAATGAAAAGCTAAGTGTCTATGACTTCCTTTTGCAATTAAAAAAATCCATTTAAGTTTCTCATTAGAAAGGCAGTGCAGACAATGACTGCGTCATATAAACTAGCCTTTGCTTTGAGACTATCACACCTGCATTTCTCCTTTGAAAATGAAACATTTCTTTGCAGAATAGATTTGCAAGCAGAACTTTGCCATACTCACTGCAAAAAGCTGCACTTGCTTATGGACAAAAAACTAATTTTGAAATATTAGTGAAATATGACAAGAATCTATTTATGGGGGATACATATTTGCATTGCTCTCATCTTGACAGCAAAGTATTTAAGTGGCATTTTTTAGAAAAATAAAATATTCACAGCAACATATAATCAGCCAATGAAAGACTGCAACATTTGCACAAAGTGAGGGAAGCCTTAGTTATGAATTTCCTGGTTTTAAGAGATTAAAGCAGTGCTTCTCAATATTTTTATTCTCAAGGAATCCCTCCATAATTTTTCTCAATTTGGAGGCACGCTGCAGATGCAGGCAAGAGGGAAACCCTCCTTTTCAACACGCAAGGGAGACCCCCTCAACCCTCAGTTGCCTTTATCTGATAAACCTAATGCAGGCCTTAGTGCCCTTTTTGGTGGCAGTTACTTCCCAGGCCAGCCTCCCACGTACCTCAGAACACCTTATGTAGAGCTGAGATTATGGTTTGTATGGAATGGTTTGGATAGGCATGATTCTGTCTTAGGCAGGGGGTTGGATGAAATGACCTCTGGAGGTCCCTTCCAGCCCTATACTGCTTTATGATTCTATGGTTCATACAGGGAGTTTCACCTGGCCATAGCAGCAGCAGTGGCACCACTGCCACCACAGCACCCTTGAAGGAACTCATGGCACCCACTTTGGGAACCACTGGATTAAAGTGTCAACATGACATTCATATTACAGACCTTCATATAAATGTAAAAGACTCACTGCCAGTCCCAAGTCGTTCACAATCTAAAGCCCTGATCCAGGAACAACCTCAGAGCAAGTAGATTCCTGAATAAGCGTGAGGGGCCCCTGAAATCAGAGGGCTTCTGGTCTGCTCATATGAACTTCACTGGAAGATAATTGGGCCTAATGGATAAACACAAGTTTTTTTATCCTTTAATATAAAGGAAAATCTCTAGATACAAATGCATACAGAAATTTTCTAACATTGCTTTCCAACTGCATTCTGTCTGAATTTGTAAGTAATGGTTCAGCAATTGTATCAAATATTTCCCCAACCACCACATTAATTATGTCTATTGGTTACATCAAAAATGAGCAACAGAGCAAAGTTTTTGAATGAACAAAATAAATACATCTTGCCAAATTTCCCTCCTCCCCCCTCCACACAAATAAATCAATGATCAAATGCCCCTTGAATGGACTTCTGGAAATGGTGTTCCTCAATGAGAAAATCTGAATGGCAAGTATTTTGACAGAGGTAGTTAGCTGTGTTAGTCTGAAATTAGCCTGAAAGCTATGCAAAGTACTGTGATGCAAAGGAAACTACCACCACATCTCCAAGAAGTAGTTTACAGAGGTTTGGTGGGAGAGAGCCTTCCCATAGCCACTGGTAAGTAGTAAAGGCTTCAAAACGGAGCCATTTCATACTTGTTAATCACATCTTTGAGAGATAAAATTACTTCTTCCTTGGAAGGCAGCAGGTGAAAAAGCCAAAGCATTCTCCTGAATTAAGTTTGGTTTTCGTACAATAATGAAGTAGAAGTATGGAAAAGAATATCAGCTGAGCTATATCTCTATCTGCACAAAAATAACTCACCTCCAATACTCTATTTCAAATCATTTCAATTCTATAAAAACTTCAACAGTTTTCTAAAGGCAAAATAGGTTGGTATCCTGCTCTATTTATAGGATCTATCCTCAAGCCTTCCCAAACAATTTGACACAGGATTTGAGGGCTGGGGACAAAGATGGCTTTATGCCATAAATTGAAAGAGGTGTAAGAAGGTCTCCTGCCAGACATTAGAGCTGCCTATGGACCACACATCAGTTCTGGATTCCTAGTCAGTGAGATTACCATGTCTTTAAAATAAAGCACATCCTTAAGTGTGTTGCTGGACTAATGCCAGACTACTCAATACCTTGCAGGATTGAGCACTATGATTGTCAGGGCATAAAGCAATAGTTAGCATTTATATAGCACTTCACATGTTCCAAACTGCTGTAAAAACATTACTGAATTAAGTCCTGTAAATCCTATGCATTATCACATGTGAAAGGAGGACTTATAAAGGACAAAAAAGCAATGGGGAAAATAATATCTGGCTCTCACCAGCTTAATACCACTGTTGTACAATCATAAGAATTGAAACATTCTGGAACATAGCACATCTCTTCACAAAGGACCTGGTATAAGGCCAGCTGAAGGAAATGGAAATCTGCTATGCTTTCTTCAGCTTTGACTCAGACCTGGAAAGATGTTAGTCATACCAGTGGTGAAATCCACACCTACCTACACATATTGAATGGTTTGCCCTCAATTGGAAGACACAGAAAGCTATGAAGAGGAGCTTTTTTGCAATAATTTAAGTTATAATTTAAACAAAAGCACTTGGAATAGCTTTTACACTTAAAAAAAAAAACAAAAACTTAAAATGTAGAAAAGGCTGAATTACTAGTTCCAAGTAAGGAAACAGGAATAGACCAGACACCATCACTTCTAATTTCTACTCAATTTCCTATCTTGTTATTCTTCAATAATTCCTTTTCCTCTCCTTGTGTCACCCAAATGCTCATACAAGGAAAAAGTTTAGTGTGGATTAAGTACATTAATTCTTCATGCATACAGCCCACAGCATATGGTTGGACAAATCAAGTACATATCTCACACATAGGAACATCAGACCATTGTTATGGTTGGACAAATCAAGTACTTCAAAGCTAGAAAGTACCACAGCTTGGGTACTTGCTCTACTAATTTAACTACATATGATTACTTTTCTACAAATTATGGAAGTGGCCTCAATCCTAGTCAGTTCCCCCCTCTAAATCCTAGACAATCCCTCTTCAACTCTATTTCTCTTCTCCAACCTTATACCATCTTTCTCCTTCAGTCCAGCTCTTGCTCCTTTTCTAGCTGAAGCGGCAGTTTCCTCTTCTCCTCTGGCAGGACCCAGCAGGGAGGACACTAGGGGCACACATGAACATCTCCCTGTTTAATTTCCAGTGCCCAGCACCAGACCAGCCCAAAGCTGCATTTGCAAGGAAAGACTTACTAAGCCCCAAACTGAGCATGTCCAGAGGAAACAAATCTTTGGAAAAACTTTTCTGTGAAGCTCTAGCAAGTTTACCTTAGTAAACTGTGGGTTTTTTTCATAAATTCATAACTTGAGCAAATTTGGGTGGATTTTCATGTGGATGGCAGAAGACACAATCCTAATATAACAGCCACTGCACTGAGAGTACATGGAATGAAGGAACACATCCTTAAAGTGAAATAATGCCACTTCTAGTGAAGTACACTTATCCTTTGTCTGTGTAAAGGGCAATTTCCTTGAAACATCAGGTATCATGGTATAGCTTTAGTGTGTACACAGGTCTTCCCTAGTTTAGTCACTTAGTCACCAACCACCTCCCAATATTGTTTTACCCCCTCTCAGATCTCACCATGCCATTTCACTTTTCTGAACTTTACAGCTCTGGCATCACAGTGAAAATGTATCCTCTCCTATTTCAAATTCTGCTAGCAGGCAGATTCTGTCCTCTGTTTAAATGCACCAAAAATTGAGAACCTGGAAGCCCACCCATAACTTTTTCTTTTCTTCAGTAAGAAAAGTGGGTGCGTTTGTCAGGTTACCATAACCTCGGAGGTAACTGCTGTATGGAAACTGAACCCAATGACGACTTGACTGGCAAACACAGGAACATGGAGCTCCTGAGCATTTGTTTGTGTGTAAAAGCAGCTTATACTTCTTTATTCCACTAGTTAAACGATTGTTTTAAAATGAGGTATCTGGATGTGGGTGGACAGTTATAAAATAGGTGATGTGCCAGTAGATGGCACTCAAATACAGTATTGGTCATTGTCCACTATCCTGCTTATATATCAGAAATGTATTTCACTCAAGCCCAAATTTGGCAGAATTTGATGTGCTCCTTGATGCATCAATGAAATGGTTATTAATAAGGATGGGACACTAGCAGTTAGAAAGCAGAAAGATATTTTATTCAATCATGGGCTCAGTGGGTGCATCTGCATGTGCACTTTACTGCAGTTGAATAATTAGCTCCGCAGTAAAGTGTCAGCATCTACATTGCAACCCATACTAGACAGAAACCCTATTCTTAAAAAGATCTTCCCAGAGCCACCCATCCTAGCCTTCAAACAAGCACTGAACCTCGCCAACCTCATCACCAGAAGCAAACTTCCTCAACCCCAGAACACATCAAAAGGATCCAGACCGTGCCATGACAAGAAATGCAAAACCTGCCAACACATCTCCACCACCTCCACTATTACTACACCCCACAACAGAGCCATCAGCATCCCAGGATCTTACAGCTGCACCTCCAGGAATGTAATATACCTCATTCAATGCACCAAATGCCCTGATGGAAGATATGTAGGAGAGACCAAACAACAACTGCGCACCAGAATGAATGCACACCGGAAATCCATCAAAGACAGAAACACTCAATTACCGGTGGGGGCACATTTCTCACAGGAGGGCCACTCTCTCTCCAATCTCTCAGTCCTGATCCTCAAAGGAAACCTACAAAACACTTCCCAGAGACGAGCCTATGAACTCTACTTCATCAACCTCCTGGATACTAAAAATAATGGACTAAATATAGACATTGGATTTATGACACATTATAACCTGCCTGACATCTGACTCCCCAGGTATCTCTCCACTTTCATCCCCCTTATCTCTCTTCCCCCCCCCCTCCTCCCCCTCCCCCCCCCCCGCAGCCTGTCTCTCACCCATTGACTCCTCAATCTACATTTTCACTGACTACCTGCCTTGTATGCATACCAGCCCAGTCGCTGGCTTCTTTACTTTTCATTCCATCCAGAAAGAGCACATACCAACTGCTGAAACTTCCTTAGCCTGACAAAGGATTTTTGAACCCAAAAGCTTGCTTAATAATTATTTTCCAACTATTTGGGTTGGTCTAATAAAAGATATCAGATTCACCCAAGGAACCTTGTCTGAGTATCTACACATGTACCCATATTAGGGTGCAGTAAGTTAATTAACTCAGCTGTAGGATAGTACTGTCCAGGACAAATACTATCCTATGATGGAATAATTTACACTGCCACAATGCATGAGTAGATGGTGACTGAAGCTGGCTGGGGCATGAGGGTGCTATAGTGTAGGGGCTGCCTCCTGGCTAATTTTAGTTTAATTTAGAGTTTATTTCTTCACCCTAACTGCACATGTAGAGATGCACCTAGTGTCTATTAAACCCTTACCAGAAAATAAGGGGTTCTTTCCTTACACTTAAGGTAGAATTATAATACTAGAACAGAGGAGTTCAGCATATTATCTGTTTTTCTTTTTTATCTGTGTTTTCACATTGCTATGTTCTACACAGCTGCCTCCTAGTTGTCATACACTCATCACCACAGGTAGAGGAATTTCAGTGTATGTGAAGTAATTTTAGGGTGTGACACCACTGTAAAAAGCTTTGAGACCTTATGAATATAAGATACTATATACTACTGCAGGACAATCCTTCTGTACTTATACCAGTCACAGAACAGAGTCCACTGCTGAATACGCTGGGGGGCCCCCCTGCACCCGGCCTGGCTCAGCAATCGGCCACGGGGGGACCCCAGGTCCACCCCCAGACCCAGGAGGCACCAGTTCCTGAGCTGGGAGAGCACATGGGGGCTCCCCCATGTGCTCCCTGGCAGACCTAGAAGTGGACTGGAAGTGCTTCTGGTCCACTTCTGGGTCTGCTGCCAAGCGCACTGGGGACCCCCCATGCTCCTGTGGGATGCTCCATCTGCCCCACTATCTCATCATTCATGAGCCACCTGGTACCTTGTCTGAATTGCTGAATCTTTCTGAATCGATTTGGAGGTTCCTGATTTGATTCGGAGGGATTAAAGAGTCTCCTGATTCAATTCAGATTCAGAGATTTGGCCACCGAATTAGGCCAAACCTCCGCCGAATTGAATCAGCGACTGAAGCTTTGTACAGCCCTAATATACACTATGTTGTGCATCATATAGCCACCAAAAAGTGTATCCTTGATGCATTCACACCTATGCAGAATATGGGTAGAAGGCCGCACAGGTTGAATTAGTTAACCTTACAGATTAACTAATTCATTTATAGGATCTGATTAAGTGGACTTGCAGAGAGCAGGGGCACTAAACTGAAAAAAAAATAAAGACATTTAAATACAAAGGATAGGGAAACGGGGAGGAAAGGATTAGGTATTTTTCATAGTTTCATAGTTGGTAGGGTCAGAAGGGACCTGAGCAGATCATCAAGTCCAACCCCCTGCCATGGCAGGAAAAAGTACTGGGGTCAAATGACCCCAGCAAGGTGTTTGTCTAACCTCCTCTTAAAGACCCCCAGGGTAGGAGCCAGTACCATTTCGCTTGGAAGTTGGTTCCAGGTCCTAGCCACCCTGACTGTGAAGTAGCGCCTCCTGATGTCTAGTCTGAATCTGCCCTCTGCCAGCTTATGACCGTTATTTCTAGTCACTCCTGGTAGTGATCGAGGGAACAGGGACTCCCCCAATACCTGCTGGTCCCCTCTGACTAGTTTGTAACAGGCCACTAGATCCCCCCTCAGCCTTCTCTTGTGGAGGCTGAACAGGTTCAGGTCCCTTAGCCTCTCCTCGTAGAGTCTTCCCTACTGTCCCCTGATCATGTGGGTGGCCCTCCTCTGGACCCTCTCAATGCTATCCACATCCCTCCTGAAGTGCGGCCCCCAGAACTGGACACAGTACTCCAACTGGGGCCTGACCAGAGGCCTCTTTGAGAGTGGCAAAGGTGGGTTGATGAAATCAAAAGAGATTAAACAAAGCAGTAAACCCACTGAGAGACACAGGGGCTATAAAAACTATTCCAAGTAATGGGAAAGAATCCAGCGTCTCTGTTTACACTACGCTTAACACAATTCAGTCTGCAGATGATTTTTTGTTCTGCAATTTTATTTTCAAGGTTTTTTTTTTTAAAGTTTTGTTGTTTAGAACAATTATGCACATTACAGTTCACTGCAATAGGAGTTAAAGGCCAGTTCTATTATCCCTAATCATTGATGATACACTTCTATCTTAAGAGCTGATCCTCACCAGCTCTCATGAGATACTTGGGCTAAGGACAGACATTATACACAAACTAGTTTAAGTGACCAGAAACTGGTTTAAACCTGTAACAGAACAGACATGCACATAAACTAGTCTGAAAATGGCTGAAACCAGTTTAAGATAAACCTGGTTGAATGCAGTATCAGCCTTAAGTGATTTGTGTCAAACCAGTTTATGCAAAGTCTGCTCTAGACCCCTTGCTGGGCTGGGCAGGGCTCTCTGCTCCACAGCAGAGCTGGACCCTCCTCTCTGCTCCCTGGCTGGATCTTAGCACAGACTTGCAGGCACAGTAGGGTCTGCTGGCTTCCCTGTGCACCCCTCACTCTCCCCTACTGGCTGGTTAAGCAGAGATCCCTTCCTCCCCTCTGCCACAGCAGGGACCATAGCCAGCATGTGGTATGCTAGCTAATGCCAAGTTGTGTCTGTGTGTGTCTCTCTCTCCAATTTCACTGGGATAGGCAGACAGAACAGTGACTACTGAGGGCTTTTGGAGCTAATCAACAGGTCACCCAGTAAGCTGTTTAAGAAGTTTGAAGTAATGTGGAGAGAGGCTATTATTTTGCTAATTGGGTGATAAAGATTGTTATCATCACCCCCTCCCCCCAACTGGCTTGCTCACCTGTCAAGTGATTTAGCTATTTAAAAAAAAATCTGACACACTTGGTCTTCAGTAAAAAAATAAAATACCAGGACAAAAGAAATGTTAGTACAAACGAGGGAAAAATACACGTGTAAATATGTCTATGATGCGTGTAAATATGTCTACAAGACATATAAGTATGTAAATATGCGTGTAAATATGTCTACGAGACACTATGATGAAGCAGGGAGGGAGATTGAAAAGCTCTGTATCATCAACAGATGCATACACTGTACACCCCCCGCCTTGCCTCAGCGTGCTGGCCCGGGGCTGGTAACACTCCCGCCCCTTGAGCATCCAGCGGGGAAAAGTTTGGGACCATGCAGGCAGACATCCTGAATGAGAGTCTTGCTGGGGCCTGGCCATACCCAGCTCAGTTCAGCTCCCTGCAGAAGGGAAGGGAGGACTGCACTAGTCTGCAGCCACTGCAGGCATTTGTCTGAATTTTCTTAGTCCAGAGAGAATGTCTGCCCAGTTTAAAACCAGTTCAGCCTAGTCAGGTTAGACTAACCTGCAAAGATTGAATCAATTCAGGCTCAGGCTTTTTGAATGTCTGTCCCTAGCCCTAGTGTCCTCAATTCCCACTGACTTCAGAGAGTTAGGAAAACTTTGCCTTTTATGGGTGGCCCCTCAATGCCTTGTAGCCTCAGGCCCTAGTGGAGTTTCTTTGCTTTGCTTTTGTGAGTTTATCATGTGCATAATAGCATGTCTGTTTTGTGGTTTACTACAAAATCTAGACAAATAAATGGAATAGTTAACCATTTGCTGAGAAATAATTCACATTCAGATCAAGGTTTAGAACTGATAAAATATTAATAAATGTATTTGATAGTGATAATACCTACAGTATTTAGAAACAAGGATCACTACAGACAAGCTGCAAATACACGCATCAATAAAAGTAGCTCATGAAAATGCAGATAATAAATATAAACTAACATCAAAAGAAATATTTGTGGGGTAGAGGTGGAAAGTTCATCTGTTTGTTTTCAACTGAACATTTATATTCTTGAACTAGGAAGCTTTCAAATGACACAAGTAAGCTTGTGGTGAGACCCAAAATTAAACAAAAATCACAATGAACATGATAACAGATGATGGAGGACAGTGAAAGTACAAAGGTCAGAACACTATAAAATGAATAGTTTTAGTTCTCAAAATTTTTCTGCATGCAGATGGAGCATAAATGGTAACATACTACTGACATTCTTTTTAAGACTGCACTGCATCTCCCAACAGCTTCTGATCAATAGGGTTACCATGTCTTAAAGATATCTTATTTTCAGGAATTACGGCTCATATGCAAGCAACTTTTTTCCATTTTAAATCAGAACAACATTTGGCTTGAATTTTCTTGTAGAAGCAAGTGGATATCCTGACTGTTAATGACAAAAAAACCCCAAAAAACCAACAATATAATGATTACACCCAAAAAGCATTTTCAAATGGGCGTGTTAAATAAAAATACATCTCTGCTGGGCTTCAGATCTCCTCTTGTATGTGGCACTCTCCTCTAGCCGTGGATAAAGACTATCTGCTTCTCATTGGTGGACAAGTAACCAGTCTTTCTGGGTACAGATTTCTAGTCAATCAGGCCAACATGCAGTTACACCAGTGGTTTGTAGACTCAAGACACCCACTGGAAAATGCCAGTTCTTAGTTTTCACTCAACATTTTTACTACGCAAAAGTAAGAGAGCAAGTCTTCTGTTAAAAAGACTTCAAAAAGACCACAACAGATCAGAATGCTTTTAACACTATGGATTCCTATTTGAAATCTCTGGATTTATCTTGTGAATCATGTTTGTACACCTATCAGTGCTAGCTTTGCCTGGCACCTTGTGGCACCCTTGAAAGGATCTCAAGGCCCCAGTGTGCTGTGGCACTCTGGTTGAGAATCACAGGGCACATCTACATATTCATTAATGTGTCTTAGATAGTGCACATTTAGTTTAGTACTTGCTTAATAAAATACTAACAAAGTGCACAGTGAGTAGATTTGCTGCAAACAGTTATTTTATGATGCTTACTGTACATTAGCCTAATAACACTGTGCAGTAGCGTGGCAGTTAAAACCGTGCTAATAGCCTACTACACAGTGTTATTAGGTGAATGCGCAGCGTCTCAGGCAGACGTACCCAGTTACACTACCTCTGTATTCTCATAGTAAATCATGTTTTGCTTAACAGTTTTTATTTAAAATGGCTGTTACTTGTAAATCTTATACCCCTGCCACACAGTACATATGTTATACAATTCACTGGTAAGTCACAATATAAATGTAGACCATGCAAGGTAACTATCACTGGATAAAAATGATTCTCTAGCTATAAAAGGAGCCAACCAGTTATAAAGTTAGTACTTAAAAATGTGTAACAGCTCTACGGCTGGCTTCTATCCATCTTTATTTTATATGTGTAGCAGGGCCATTATTATAGCAAAATGTAACCTCTACTAAGGATACAGCACTGGTAACTGTGACACAGTGTCATTGAAAACAGAAGGACATTGTACTGCTCAGATTAAACGCTGGCAGATACCAATCTCATTCATCAACATCCGCAAATCATAAAGCTTTTTACCTATAAAGGGCATGTTAGTTTCTTAATGACACATGACGCAGCATCATTATTTAATCACATATCTTTGTGGTTCAAACATCCTGAAATTTCCCACACACTGACATTATCTTTCAGACTCTAGCACAGACATTTATATAAAAATGTATTTTCACAAAACTTTATAGCAGAGAAGATGACACAAACTGTTACAAGCTAGGATAAAAAATAGATCTCTAAGTAAAAGACTACATACACTTTGTGATGCAGTAGACAGATGGAATGCTGTTTTCTTCACAGGTAATTTTATTTTCTATCCCTACATTCCTAGGTTTCCCCATTGGTTTTGTTATTAGAGTAGGAAAGCACTGGCTTTGTCATCTGGGATTTCAAAACATTCCCATTCTGTATGGTGGCAACTGTTGATCCTCCCGGATCATGGTGTATGCATGAGGGCCACCCAGACCTTCAGTGCAGATGCCTGGGCAAGAATTTTTGGAGTGGAGGCTGCCCAGTCCTTCCATCCTCCCTTTAGGCCATTGAGACAGAATCCAAAGACCAGACTGAGTCCAGATGTTTGGTGCCTCCATGGCTGTAGTTGTATACGTGTCTGGGAATCGGACCCACGTCTTGTGTGTGGTAGACAAGGATTCTACCACTGAAACACAGGGGACTCCCAATCTGTATGAAGTCAAACAGAAAGAGAGGCTGGTAATTAGGACACTTACCAGGGATGTGGGAAATCTACTTTTAAGGTCTTCCTCTTATTTTTCCATATCATAGGTGAGCAACCTGATCACTAGGTACTACCTATTCTGTAATGGTCAATATTAATCTTCCTTGCTGCAGCTGGGCCTGTTCAGTCTTGCAACTTGGTAGCCACCTACAAGTATGTCAGGGGCAAACACCAAGATCTAGGGGAGCAGGTCTTCAGAAAGGCACCCCTCGGGAGGATGAGGTCCAATGGGCACAAGCTAGTTGAGGAAAAATTTAGGCTAGACATAAGAAAAAACACTTCTTTTGCATACAGGTAACTAGAATCTGGAACACACTCCCAGCATAGGTGGTGCAGTTGTCATCCCTGGAGACGTTCAAGAAAAGGCTGGACAAGCACTGCATGGGGTTTGTTTGAACCTAATTACCTCCTGCCTCCACAAGTGTAGAGGAGTAGAGCCTATTTTCTGTATTCTAACAAATGAATGCAGTCCAGCAACAAAGACAAATGGCTGGGATAAAGGACAGGACCTTCATTAATTTATTTATTTTTGTTCTACCGTATATCCAGGATGAAGTCTTTGAAAGAAAAGTGCAAGGTAACTGCAGTGGCCGCTGTATACTGCTTAACTAAATCAAATTAGCTCATCTGAGAACTTTTAAATTTAAGGGCACTGAAATAGTACAGGGGGACCAAATTAAGAGAAGAACAAAAAAAGCTTAACTTTTGAATTTACATCTAGGTGCTGGGATTGTGGCAAAGCACCAAGAATTACTCCAGCAAGGACTTAGAGGAAAGCAGCCACTGGAGAAAACCTGCTGCCAAAGGCAACTTCAGTGGAAAATCTCTCAATATAATCTCTGTTAAATAGGTTAGTCTTTATAAGAAAGGAAAGCAGGCAATTTAAAATGTAAAGCCTAACTCTTCACTGGTTTTCTCTCTGGATCTGACATAAGGTTTTTGGAGGAACACGTATGTCTTAGCAGGAAAAGGAGAGCAAGGTATGAAGCACATTGCTTAGTGCCACACTTCTCCCTTTACCAGCCACCCACTTGGGGTCAGAAAGATATTTGGTAGAGAGGAAAAATGTCCTGTGGATAAGCAGAGTAGCATCCTGCATAGCCACCATGCCCTCAGTGAGGACATCCTAGGAATTATTTCATGGATTTTTTTCTACTTCTCTATTATGCAATACAGGACTTATTTAGAGAAGAAATATAGAGAAATATAGAATGCTTAACCTCCAACACAGGTCAGTTTGTAACTTCTCATCAAGAAGTCTTACCCAGATGAATAACGTGGGAATAGTCTTTGTTTGCATTAGATTAGGATGATCTAATGGTGTTTCCTGTTAATGCATATGGCCCCAACTGTGAAGTAAAGTACAGTTTCTGTTTCCTGAAGGAAACAATGGCACATTTTTAAACTATCTGCTGGATTCTTTGGCAAAGGAATGCTTTCTTCAAGAAAGCAGTATGGTTTTATCATGTGCAAGAGAGAGACTTAGGGCTATTTGGTTCTTCTGGAAGATTAGGATAGTGAGTGTAAAAATAATTAAACCTGTTGGCAACACCCCAACACAAAGAACACACAATGAATCAAAGAGTTGTCTAGTATACAGCACTGAAATTATTACAGGAAAGGTCTTTAAGGTCTTGCCTGTGGGTGCAAAAACCAGTAGAAATACTAAGTTAATGACAAGATGCTTCAAAAGAAAAGGTTAGCTGACCATTAAAAAAAAGTTACTGCACATTATGATGACTATATCAATGACTTGGGGAGATGACAACCTATGGTAGTAGGATGATAACAAAAGAGTGTTGTATGGTGAAGCTGGAAAAGGTGAATGGAATATTATAGGAGGCCTAGGAAAAGTAAAAGTACCAAACCCAAGGAATTTCACTAGTCAGCACTCTGTGCCCTCATATGCCAGGCCAGCGGGGAAAGTCTGATTCAACCAAGCACTTGGAGGCTGCTTTCCTTCTTATGGGTCTTAATATGCCCATCCCTAATATAGCCAGAGTGCTACAGCACTCTGATGAGGTGCCCTCAGATGTACAGTGCTATATGTAATACCACACTTAACAGGGAACTCCAGCAGAGCAAGAGTTATGAAGCATGGGGTAGAACGGAAAAGATGTCATTCAAAACACCAGAAAAATGCATGCTTTTCAGTGTTTCTTTTTTTTTTTAAATCTTACAGGATGAACAAGGTGAAAACATACCACAAACATCCTAACTTAATGACTAATGAAGCACAACAGAAAGAGTGGAAGGAAGAATACAATGATTCATATTGTTCTCTGGGTGCATAATGAAGCATAAGAGCATGAGAGAGAAATGCAGATACTGGTTTCATTTTTCTTTTAACCATTTATTTATTGTACATGTAATAGCTCTCCAATGGTCTGTTGGAATAACCAAGCACACCTCTTTAGCAGTATGATCACTTTGCCCTCTCCTGAATTTCAAACATATCTTTGATTAGGTGCTTACTGAACAGCACAAAGCAAAACCCATCATATTCATAACTGCAGCAGGTCAAGCCATGGCCAAGAGGCATGCCCAAATTTCATGCAGGTCTCATACAGGCTTCAGTTCTGCAAAGCACTTGAGTATATTAACTTAAAATGAGACTTAAGCCTGATTTTAAACACGTATGTAAGGGTGCTGCTGAAGTTGGAGCATGAGGAAAGAACACAAATGGCTAATCAATTATGCATAATCTCTTTTTTAGCATGGGGCACAACTAGTATTCAATGATTCAGTGATAAGGGATACAAGACAGGATGATAATGCTGCCAGGCTCCTGGTTTTTCTTGGACAAAAACACTAGTCTTAAAAAAATAAAAAATAAAATAAAAAGGTTTCCTAGTCTGAGTCAGCAGCCCATTTACAAAATGTTGCTGTCAAAGTTTAGGTAGGCATCTGCCCTGTTTGACAGAACATACAGACCTGGGTTTGAACAAACAGGCTAGATGGAAACAGAGACTTAAACAATGGAAGGTAAGTCGCACAACAGAGCTGAAAGCCAACACTTTGTTCTTGCTGTAAGACACAAAAGAGAACTCACCTTTTATCAGCTGATTCTGGATAAGTTTTCTTTTAAAAAACAAGAAAGAAAGGGAAGGAGATACAGAAAGGTGTGTTCTTGGTGTGCTACAATACCAGTAAAACTTGTTTTCCAGCATGGGCTTATTGCTGTTGATTTCTGGGGGCTCTGGGTCACTTTCCCTTTTTTCTTTTACTAGTAAATTTAAGGCAAAGGAAGTTCAAAAAACATGTTGTAGACTCCAAAAACATTAAACAGAAATACTGAATCCTCTTTATGTCTGCTTGGAACCAACTTCTGAAATAGTGCCAGCCTCAGTCAGTTGCAGTGATGTGTTTTAAACTAACAGAAATTAAATACAGAACCTTAACTAAAAAAAAAAAAAAAGGACTGGACAACACTGTTTTCAAGCTGAAAATTATGGGTTTCCTTACACACTACATATCCCTTTTTTGACACATCAGGCACTAGTCTGACAACTCAATTTTGGGGAGCTGTTTTAATAGCAGAGTATTGCTGTTATGATATATACATATATTTTTGATCTTGCATGAGGAAGACCATTACAAATAATTTTATTTTCTCAATTACAAATACAAGGACACTACATAATGCCTAGGAGGTGCACTCTGGCCCCGCAGGCCCATGTCAAGCTATGCTTGGGACCTGGCTTCTGCTGTTTGTCAGCGCACGGGGCCTGTGGGGCCGGACTGCATCTCCCAAGTGCCACGTGAGACACTGGGCAGAAGCAGCCCCACTTACCTGGCACCATGTGGCAGGCCCTGGGCAAGCCTCACTTAGGCCCTGGTGGCTACAGCTCCAACTGCCCCTCAGTATCAGGCAGGCAAGCAGGGCTGCTTCCACACAGCACCCCCCACAGTGCCAGCAGAGATCAGCTTCTGCATGAGGGGAATGGAGCACAGCAATGGGCCTCCACACTGCCCTGTCTTACCCTGCCATCAGGGCTCCTGAGAGTTGTGGGGTCGGGGAGAAGCGGTGTGCACACGCACACACCAGGAGCCCTGATGGCAGGATGGAATAATGCAGAGGCCCATATGTAGGCGCCATCCCCCAGCCACAGAAAGTGGTTGGCAAGTGCCGGCTCTAGGCTCCGGGTAGGGGGGCAGGGAAGCAGGTGGGACAGGGCTGTGTGCACACATGTATATATACACATCCCCCCAAAGCTCACCAAAACTTGTGGCCCTCCAGCCCAAATAACTGCCTAGCCCTGTTCTAAACTCTTCATTCCACAGGCATGAACAACTTTTATTTGTAAATGGTCTATAATGGTTTCACTACTCCAGCTATCCTTACTTCTGCAATGCTGCTGTCTGTTAGCTGCTTGTAGTAACATAGCTCCCATGCCACAGCCCTGCAGACTGTTTTTTAACTCTAGATACAAAAATTAACTCAGTTGTAGAAAAGTGAACATTAGCTCTGGTGTGGAAATCTTCAATGAAACATTAGAGGTAATGTCCAGATGCTCAAGAAGACTTGGTTTTGTTTTATGAATCTGAAAGAGACATACATTTATACATTTAACTATAATAACTCCAGGACTAATGAAACTACATTTTAAAATTATTTTTACCTAGTTTGTTTTGTTTTCATATAGAATATACGGTATAGCAAATTAATGCGTATTCCAATAAAGGGGTTTTTTTTGCTTCAATCTTAAATCAAATAATATAGCTCTAAGCCCCTACTTATTAGTGAAGCTTCTAGTTTTTTTTTAACTGGAGAAAAATGTGTGTTGTGTTGTATGTGATGATGCACCACACCATCTGCAACCCCCTTTTCAAACTCCTAAATCCACCCATGCACCGGTGCAGCACTGGAGGTGGGAGGACACACAGCAGTGAGCAGGGAGGGCATGCCCAGTGCAGCATTAGGGGGGGTGCCTGCATGGGAGCACGGTACAGTAGAGGCTGGGGGAGTGTCCACAAAGGGAACAGACCAGTGGCTTATGCCTAGCCTGGTACGAGCCACACAGCATGCAGACAGGGCTCATATGACCCCTGAGGATCTTAGAGGTTAGACAGACCTACTTATACAACACTTAGCATCTATACATGATAACAATCAGGTCTGCCCAAAAGACCACCAACATGGCAGGAAGAACAGAGGAAATATGCCCATATTATAGGTGAAAACTGAGATGTGAAGGATTTTCTAGAGCAGTGGTTCCCAATCTTTTTTTGCCATGACCTGCTACTGGGAGCAGAGTGCAGTGACAGCTCGTCTTTTGTGTGTGGCACTGTCGGCATTGCCCCCAAGAACCTCATTTGGGTCACAACCTAAGGTTGGGAACCGCTGTTCTAGAGATATTTCAGTACCTAACAATAAAGTGGGATTTTAAAAAACTCTTAGTTCATTTATATGTCTAGTTTCCATTAAAATAAATTGGATCAGTTACCTAACCTGATTGGACACTTCTAAAAATCCAGCTAGGCAAAACTGTGACACTTCAGGTAGTCAAGGGCCTTTGATAATCTGACCCATAAAGGCACAGCTGCTTGTCTCAAACACCTTCAAGATCATGGAGTAGACTCAGATTTGCAACAAAATTTTGCACAAATCATCTGCTTCATCCACACCCACAACAACTTCACTTTCAACAATCATTGCTTCCTTTAAACCATGTGCGCAGCTATGGGCACAACATCTCCTCAATATGCCAACCTCTTTATGAGCCAACTGAAGGAAAACTTTCTAGAAAACTGCACCAAACCAGTACTATACCTACATTACATAGATGATATTGTCATTATCTGGACTGAATACTTGGACTCACTTATTGACTTCCACCACAGGTTTAATAATCATCATCCCACGATCAAACTTTCTCTAGAATACTCCTATGCTAACATTAACTTTCTAGAAACCACAGTGCATATCCAGGATGGCACCCTACACATGACTAGATATAGAAAACCCACAGATCACCACAAGATCAGCAACCATCACAAGCACACCAAAAAAAGCTTTTGATATCACCACATCTGGTCAGAAGAGAATACTCATAAGGCCCGCTTCACCAGCCTAAATCTTCCTTTATACAACAAGGACACAGCAGAAGAGAAATAGGCCATACATTTGAGAGACCTATCCAAGTACCCCAAAGTATCCTGCTACAATACAGAAAGAAACCCCCCTGCGACCTCAAACCCCCAGCAGTCACCTGCCACCCAACACTGGAATTAAACAGAAGAGTCACAGAACAACTACAGCCTCTACTTCACAAAGATCAGACTTTGAGAGAGCTACTCTCAGCCATTCTGCTCCTGGCTTTCACACATCCCCTTAACCTTGCTCAATTCATCATCAGAAGCAAAATCTCCACTGCTCAACAGACATCAAGTGGAACACAGCCTTGCCTTGGCAAGAAATGTTTAATCTGTTAGGATATCTCCGCTGCCACTACTATCAACACCCCCCATAAAGAAACCATCAAAATCCATGGTTCCTACAAATGCATTTCCTAAAATGTGATATACCCAATCCAATGTTTTTAACTGTGTAAAGCACAGAGAATATTTTCAATTACTAAGTATGGAAATTGTAAATGATAAGCAGGTAATTTAAGTAAACCACTTGAGAACTTGCTAACAAAACATCTTCCTTATTTAGACGTTTTGCTAAAATGTTCTGAACATATCTCAGTCAATATTGCATGTCAATATAAGATACAAACACCTTTAAACTCTTTAAAGGTTTTATACATGTGCTTGACTGCAAATAATCCCATGGCTTCAGTCGAAGTTCTCTCTATGCACAAAATTATGCATAAACTTTGCAGGACTGAGACCTCCCAGATCTGTTCTTTGCAGCTTCTGCTGTCATGAGCCATATTATCAGGAAATATTAAATGTTAAACTTCTGTTGCAGTTTGAAGCCCCTGACATTAAGCAGCCACTTCAGTGTATATTTTTAGCAAGTGTCAGTAGAATGTAAGAATATGATCTGCCACCATATCAAGAACATCTGTTTGAGTAACACATGTCCTCAATGTAAACTAATTATGCTTTAAGATATAAACTTTCCAAAACTATTTTTGGATGGTTCTGAAATATTAGAACTACTAATCAGTATGAGCTAGTTCAAGAAAGAGTAGAATGATTTGTACATTCTTTTTTTACAAGGAAGCCCATCAACACTCCAGATTTAGTATCAGTGTTTAGTATTTGGCGTTTTGATGTATTCAATAACCTCTCACAAATAAAGGAAAGTTTCCAGCCCTTGCAAACAGGATTCTCAGAACAGCTCAAACACTGGAGCTGGGTGTAATTATTTAGGAAAATAACTCATTTACCATAAATCATGTTGACTTTGGCCAATAATTTTAGCTGAAGAAAACCAACAAAAATCTGAAAAGGCAAACCTTTCCCTTCTGTTTTTTAAACAAGGACATTTAAAAAACAACTTTAGGAACTAAATAGATATAACTTTTTAAAATGACATTATAAAACCCATTCCAAAATACTTTGGGTCAAACAAATGTTTTATTTGACCCAAAATTAAATATTTGGGGGTAGGCAGGGGGATTCCATTCAGGCAACAACAGCAAAAACAATACTGGTTCATTACAACAAGAATTCTTAATGAGCCATCAGATAAGAAAATCAAATGTTTGCACGTGTTTCTGGGAAGGCTGCTTGTGCCATCCCGCAGTTCTTTCACTACTGTTTATTCCTTCCTGTTCTGCATCACTAAGAGAAAAAAATCACAAGTAGAATAAAGCTGTACAACTGAGCACTGCAATACTTGTCCAGAATATTGAACACTTAATTTAAACATGTACAGAGCTGTACTAACACAACAGACAATGAGAAGACCCTTAAACCAGCAGTGTCAAACTTGTTTGGCCCTATGGGCTGAATCTAAACGATGGGGCTTCCCATGGACCACATGACCCACTACTTCTGGCATTAATCCCCATGGCTACCTAAGCTGATGTTTCAGCATGGCTCTAAAACCCAGGAAGTTACCACCATAACTGCTTGCACTCTCTTTTCCCCTGCTGCCAATTTTAGTCACCAAATTTAAAGACCCCAGTTTCAGCAGCAACTTAGAGGGAGGGCAGACAGGAGAAAAGGGAAGAAGAGGCAACCATTGTTAACTCCCATGGTGAAACAGCAGCTGCCTATACACATGCAGCGAGACTACTCAAATGAGCTGTAATTATAGCATGTCAGAGCAGATTCAATTAATCAAGTCTGCAGGAGCATGGTAATTACTGAGCTTCAGAAGACTCCATTCAGCATCACATGTATCAGTGTCCCCGTGCTCAAACATGTTGGTGGGGGTGTTTTAACTAAAGCTCATTCAACGAGCTTTAAAGAGCCCCCACCGGCATTTTTCAGCACGGAGACACTGATACACATGATGCTACAGGTACTTTAATTAGGGCAGCTCTTGGAGCCACTCTAACACCCTCCCCCACCCCAACACACACACACGTTCCGGGAACACATGTATAAACACCCAACAATTCTGGCAGACACAGGGGTCAACATCACCACTGCAGGGGCTCCAGCAGCTATAGCCATGAGCCCATGGGTGGAATACAAAGTGCAGAGGATGGTCCAGTCTGAGATGCTCTGCATGTTGCATGACCACCTCTGTGGAGCAGGTCTAGACCAGGGGCCATATGGTGATACCCTTGCCCTAGCCCAACATAATCTACAGTTCAGTTTTCTGAAAATTGCAGCACTTTTGATGCACAAAGTTAACCAAAGTAACATCCCTATATAGACAAACAGGGCATAAATCAGAGTCTGGCCTTTAGTCAAGCTCAGTAATAAGTAGCTCTTATGTGTAACTCTTAGGAGTAAGGCTGGTCCAAATTTGGAATAATGAGCATTTTGGAAAGTCTAGGCTTTCATAACTTGTCCCAGGTCATATAACTAGTCAGCCATAATCAACTAATTAATTCTGCATTAACTAAAAAGAGTTAAGATTACTGTGATATTTAGGCTGTCAGTCACTGTACAAGCTTCAAAGCAGAAAACAGTCTGGATATCAGGACAGTAAAATCCCTGTTCTCTGGCACAAGTGGGGAATGGGTGGTACTGGGTATCTAAAAATGCCAGTTACCTGAGGCCGGCGATTTTTGGCCAGGCGCAGAGCGGGGCAGGGCGGGGAGGGGGTGGCAGCGGCCGCACACAGAGAGGGGAACGGGGTGGGGGTACAGAGGCTGCACACGGAGCAGTTGCAGTGGGGGGGGGTGTGGCAGTGGCTGCCTTGTGCGATCTTTCTCCCCCGCCGCCCCACCTGCATCCAGCTGGATAACAGGGATTTTACTGTATTTGAATCCTGCATCTATATGAGGTAAGGAGAAGAAGAGGAGGAGCCATTTGGAAAAGATAACCCTCGAGATCCCCTTCCATGTCATATTTGTATGATCTGAGGTATAATTTTCAAAGTTATACTTTTAAAGAAGCCTTGAATTACATTTCCAAGTGCTAGTCATAATAAGCTTATTGAAACTAGAGAGCTTTTTTGTTTCTTCAACCAGAGGCATACACGAGCACTTTTGCATCCTGGGTGGCAGTGGCTGATATCTTTGCGCCCTGCCCTTCCCCAACTCAGCACCCAGGACTGGTGCGTCAGTCACCCCCTTCTTAGCTGTACTGCCTTTTCCATGTTTCTACAATACATCTGAGAGAGGCACAGATACTACAACAATTCCTGAGGGAGTTGTGAATATAGGGCCAGACTGGGATGCCTCTTCTTCTCTTGATTTACACCTTAATCTATAACAGGGGTGGGCAATTATTTGAACCGGAGGGCCACTTAAACATTTTTGGTGAGCTGTCAAGGACTGGATCAGCAACCATGCCCCCACCAGGTCAGCACTCCTCCTTCCCCCCCGCCCAACAGCACACCAAAACTCCCTATGTGGCTCTGCTCCCCACTGGGCCAGGCAGCTGAGATGGGGCTGCAGGTGGGTGGAGAATGGCATTCAGAAGTGGGATGGGCAAGCAGGGCTGATGCTGGGATCGTGGGGCGGTGACAGCATGGTGTCAGGGCCCAGGGCAGAGTCACAATCTGCTCCCCACATGCCCCTGCAACAGAAGCTGGTTCTGCAGGAAGGGTCGTGTGGGGAGCAGATCAAGGCTCTGCCCTGTGCCCCAGCCCTGCACTGTCACAGCCCTGCAATCCCAGAGTCTCCAAGGAGACTGGCTGGGACCTACACACATAGGGCATGTAGCCAGGCAGACAGAATGGGGCCACAGGTGGGTGGGATGAAATGTCTAGGAGTGGGAGGGGTGGGTGGGTGGGGCTGGGTCCAGGACCATGGGGTGGTGACAGCATGAGGCCAGGGCCCGAGGTAGAGCTGTAATCTGCTTCCCGTACACCCCTGCCCACGGAACTGGGCCCGGGCCCCAGCTCTACAATATCACAGCCCCATGATCCTGGCCCATGAACCCAGCCCCTCCCATCCTGCTCCCAGACACTGCTCCCTGCTTGCCCAAGGCCCCGTCCCATTCACCCAGCCATGCACCCTGCCCACATGAGTCCTGCCCCTCGTGGTTGGTGCAGGGTGGATGGGCCAGGGTGCCTGGGCAGCAGGGCTGGGTCCAGCAACAGTAGCTGGAGGGAGCCACTGCCACTGGGGCTGTCAGGAAGTGAGTCCGGCCACTATGCCACCCCAGCCCTGCAGTATGCCTGGAGTTGGCAGGACCAGCTGCACACTCCGTGACCTGGGTTGCCCCCCACACTTCAGCCAGGTGGGACCATGGGATATGCCACGAGACATAAAAAATTCCTTTGTGGGCTGTATTTTGCCCACTCCTTATCTATAACATTTAAGTCAATGGGTCTACCTGGGGCGGAAGGAGCTTCCTGTTCTAAGAGTTTCACAACCTGAGGACAGTCATGAGTATTACTCTCAGATTGGCATACCTGATCTTATGGATACATAGTGATAAAAAGTTGGAAAAATCAATGATGTCCAAACACAGCAATAGAAGAATCAGCATGTTGCTTAGGAAACTGTCTTTGAGTGACATTACTTAACCAGTAGGAATCACTGAAATGGCACCCATACTAGTAGGTAGTAATATTTCCCTATGCAATGTCACCTTTTTCTTTGTAAGTAAAGGCTTTGTTCTATCCTGGAAACCCTTGGCAACAGGCTTGGAAAAAATCACAAAGTCAATAACGTTCACATGTTCAGGACACAAATGACAAAATTCTATTCATAATCTCATTTAGTTCTGTTCTGCTATATGCTGTAAGAAATGTCTTTGAACCTTTGTCTTAGTGAGTTCCCGCTCTCTGTGATCTCTATACCTTTGTCACAAACGCAGACATTTTGAACAACAGTAACTGAGAAAACAGTTTTAGACTATGATTGTTTATGTATTCCAGGTCACCGTGAGGCATGGTGCCATCCATAGGGAGTGCTCCCAGCTTTAAAAAGCCAACATTATTAAAAAATTCCAAGAACATGCACCCATGATGCATACAATCAGCTTAACCTTGACTATGCTAGAACCTTCACTATCACAAACAGTTAAAAATGAGTGGTGGATGGGGTTCACAGAAATTTCAATGAGGGAAACAGAAGTGCAGTGGTGATAAGAGGACAGACAAACCCAACGAAAAATAATTATCTTGCAAACATGAGTCATATGTCTTAATGTCTTGCTCTCTCAGTGAATAATTCTTTCTACACTGTGAAAGAAAATCAGATCATTGTGCAATTTCTTAATAAGTCTTATGCCCTGGCTATTTATGCTGTGAGTTATAACTATAGTTCCAGAGATGGTGGTAAAAAAATAAGTAACACCATTTTCTTTCACAGATTGTATAGCATAGATTTATGCAACACTGGCATTCTTCATTTGAAATAGAAGAGTAATTGTTTTCATTTTATTTTATGCCTCCCTAACTTTGAGCCTAGAGAACTCCTGGAATTAATACTAATGGAAGTTGCAACAGGGCAAAAAATAATATTTGATGCTGCTTGCAGATGTTAAAAAAACAAAACTAAACACACTTCACTGGAAGGAGTAGCGTGTTACTTCAACCCAGCTCTGCAGCATCTGTAAAGGATGGGCACTTCAGCGGAGCTTTTTGGCACTTCTAGCTAAAGCTGACTCAATCAGCTATTAGATATGTGCCAAAAAAGCCCCAATAAAGCACCCAATTTATACAGACATTGGGTGAGCCAGGCTGAAGTAACATACCGCCTCTTCTGGGCATGTGTGGGGATTGGCATGGGAACTCACCAAGTTTAAAGTAAAGCGTTGGGGTTTTTTTTAGAGGTTTTTTTTTATGGCTGCAAACATCCTGAGTGGCAACGTCAGGGAAAATATCAATAACGTAGTGTCCCTAAAATGGATTTGTAAAAGACTTAAATATTTCCTTTTTCCAATGGAAAGCCTCTTTACATGAAGCAACAGCCCCTAAGCATTCAAAGTGTTACATGGAGGTTGTGGCCCCAGTCCAGGAAATACATAATTTGTGCTTAAGCCCCATTTATGTCACCTAGATTTAAGCACAAGCTTAATAATGATTTCTAGATTAGGGATGATTTCTGAAACATGCCCTGAGTTATGTGGGTCTTCCATTCAGCTGTTGGAAATCACACATCTAAAAACTTTTCAGTATCTTGTGAGCCTGATTTCTGTCATGCTTATCTGAGAATATATTGCTGTTTAAAAGGAAGTAGTATATATAACTCACTTAGCAACAATTAAAGAGGTAGGTGTTGTACACAAAGGTGCATCTACATGTGTGTTTTACTGCAGAAGTTGACTAATTCACTCTGCAGTAAAATGTCACCATCCACACGTGAGCCAGTATTACAGTACTGTAAATTAACTCCACTGTAAGATAGTATTGTCAGGGACAGTACTATCTTATGGCGAGTAATTAACCGCAATCAAATGCTCATGTGGACAGTGACAGCCAGGCAAATAGCATCCGGTCAGCCCAGCCAGCCCCTCTGCCACCAGAGCCCAGAACCGATCACCACCCCACTGCCAGCCTGGGGCTGCGCTATCCTGACTCTGATTGTTGTGGTCCAAGATGCATGGGTAGACACTGTGCCCAGGAGCTGTTAATTCCATTGTGAACTGCTCCAGAGTTTATTGCATTGCTTTAACAGCATATGTAGATGCACACAAAGAGAAGAAGTGGGAATGGTTAGCTTCAACTAGTTCATCACTGAACTATACCCATCATTTGGGAACACACAAAAAACTACATCAGAGTTAATTTATGTTCATTCCAAACCCATGTGTCACTGGCAGCTTTCAAATGAACAAAATGCAGTAGCTTTTTCCAAGTGATTCAGATGAGTGAGATCTGCTATAGTCGACATATTCCAGCAGAGGGCTCCAAAGCAACAGTAGGAATAGTGACTCGCTCAACTACCAGTAAAACAAGTGTCACTAACTTAATGAACTTTAATATAGCTAGGATAAATTAGCAGTCCCTTGCTAAGTCATCCAAGTGTCAAGTCTGACCTAGAAGCACCACTGCATGCTAGTAGGTATCCTAGCTTTCAGGAAGGGAATGAAAGGTTTTGGTATTCTACTGACCAGGAGGAAATATTTAAAACTAGAACTGGTTAATAATACACATGGACATGTTATAAAAGCAACAGTCTTTTTAATTTAGACATTTCATGTTTAAATTTTCTGGGATTTTTTCATCTTCTCTGATCCTCTTTTGTTACAGGATAGAAAAAAAAATGATAGGAAAAAAAGAAGAAAGGGGAACAGGGGAGCTTTTTCTTTTCCTTCAGAAAAGTGAAAGTTTAAAAACAAAGACTAAATTTAAAACAAACCAAAAACAAATACCTAATTTAAAAACAATATAAGGGGGGGGCGCTATTTCTACACTGAAAAAATATTTTAAATGAAAAATTTCAACCAACTTGTACCATTAAATTGTCTATATATACAGTGGAAATCACAGTGCTTCAGTGCTATACAACTTCTTGTATGCTTATCCTATAGTAACTGACAACAAACACCAGTCTTTGTAGATAGTGTTTTCAGCAGACATTCTCCAGCAATAGTGGGTCAGAGACTGCCCAGCTTGCATTTCACTAGACAACATCACTCACACTTTTCTAAGATTAGTCGCATCAAAGTGCATATTAGGGAACTAACAAATATGGCTTATAGCCCTATAAACAAGCCAAATGTTAAAGATAACATAATTTGTTCTGCTTAGTAGCTGCTGCACTCTGCTTCAGCTCGAGTTTGCAACTCTGTTGCGCCAAGGCTTTCTCTATACTTGATTATTTTAGGGACACCACTACATTAATTACCACAGATGACTACTGGCCCAAGCCAGCCCTTCTAAGTGTTCAAGGAGGACTTTTTGGCCAAACATTTGCTCTGCTGATTAATGAAGCAGCTGTCTAAGGAAATAAATAGATGAAAGACTTTTTATAACAACATTTTGAATTTTTCAGTTTCTTAAAAAATGAACACAGGGCAGACAACAGCAGATAATAAACAGAATTGTTTATTTCATTACCCATATCTCTCTTATGCAGACAAGTCTGTCATACAGGTTAATAAGAACATTAGACAGTAGTCAATGCAGCACTGAACCAGGTAAAAATGTTGTTTATACAAAACTTTTGGAGAGTATTGGAAAACTTCTTTAAAAGTTTACTCAATATGGAGTAGTCCATCTCTGTTTATATTACAGCTACCAGAAGTAGGATTAGTTGTTACAACAGCATGACAGGGCTACATTAGAGGATTTTGTTCCCACAATTCCCAACCAAATTGATGGTCAACAAAAGTGGAATCCTATTCAAAAAGCACCCTTACATCTCTGAACTGTACAACAGAATTGATCTGGAATGTAGATGTGTTTAATGATTGTGGAACCCTTCAAGCCAATGTAAATTGGGGAATGTTCATCCTTTCCATGGTCCACATTCCTTGTAGAAGAGATCAGGTTTTCTTTAGTATGACTGTATTCATGGAATAGTCTTAAAATCTATGCATCCACCTTGCTTCTCCTCCTAAGTCACCATGCCTAACCTTATTTTTCTTTATCTGAAATGAAAACATCCTGTCATTTACCAACTGATATCTAACAAATTAACATCTAAACAGTCTCTTAGGGCATCTATACATGTGCTCTGGGTTTGGGGGTGGAGGGGCAGTTTAATTAAAGTGGCTTTGGGAGCCACTCTAATTAAATTGCCCACAGCGTCACTTGTATTCAGCATCCCGCACTTCAAAATGGCAGTTGGAGCACTTTAACTAAAGCTTGTTTGATGAGCTTTAGTTAAAGTGCCCCCATTGTCATTTTGAAATGTGGGGATGCTGAATGCATGCAACGCAGAGACTGCTGAAGTGCACTAATTAGCACGCTCCAGCACACTCAATGAATCGAGTCTGCTCTGATGCATGCTAATTAGCACACATCAGAGCAGAGGTTTATCATGTGTATACGTGCCCTCAGTGTAAGAAGACTGTTCATCTAGGCTACTATGCTAAGGCTGTCAGTCAAAAAATACTTGAGAAAACTAACTGTGAAAAATTTATTTATAACTTATACCTTTCTCTTTAGGTCATGGGCTTCAAAGAGTTTAGGTTTATCAAAAGGGTTTTGTTGTTGTAACTTATGATCAACCAAAGCAAAAGCATGTAAGGGGAGTTAAAAGCCAACTTTATAAGTTCAGTCTCTTTCCAGGAGCTCAGGGTAATTTTTTGCCAGAATTTTCAGTCATTGTGAACCAATCCAAAATTAATTAAATTATTCCATAGGTAAAATAAAGACTTGCTGCTGTTCCAAAGCATCTTCTACACACGAGTCATTTGAACAAACATTGTTTCACAATACCCCAGTGACGTAGGTAACGATCATAATTTCCACTTTATAGGTTAAGTGACCTGCCCAAAGTTGCACAGGAAATATGATGCCTATTTGGGAGTAGGACCTTGATTCCCCACCCGAGGTTCACATAAGACAACCTTTCCTCCCATATAGCCCAGGAATGTAACAACTTCTGGTGCCAGGAAACTTCCTCAAGCACATTTCTCAAGGGTACATCATGCTTCCTCTAAGGAATCTGAATAGAATGTACCTCATTATCCAAGGCTAGATCCACCTTGGCTTGGGAGAGGTTGTCCAGCATTCCCAATTCCTCCTTTGGCCACAGTATTGAGGACACCTGAAGTCCATAGTCATGACCCTTCCAACTGGGTAAACAGGCAAGACTGGTGTAGCACCTGCCACACAGACAACAAGGCCAGAATTTCTGTTTTCCCCAAGTGGAGAGACAAATTATAAATAAATAGTAAGCACTTTCAGGGATGTGTCTACACAACAGTTTAACTGAACTGTGATGAGTAATATAATGATAACGTCTATATTTCTCAATTAAGCTCCATGGAAACTTGGATCAGAAGAGCTAGAATCAGAAAAAGGTAGCTGCAAAGCAAAGGTTTCTGGTAACCATGCACAAGAGATGCTTCCAGCAGAACACCGAAAATCCTTGTGGAGGACAGCAGTCCCAGTCTTAATGTGAAGAGTATATGTCGTAACCCAGAAGGCTTGATTAAATGAGGCTGCCAGAGAAGGGGTACCATGGGCTATCTTGCTTCTATAATTCCCCGATGAACAGAGCTCTAACCTGCACCATCATCAGCCAACTTCTCTACAGTCATTTCTAATAATTTATGTGCAATTCAAGATGATAATCTTGGACCAAAAATCATTAAAGGAACATGGCTGGTATCCCAGAAACTTGAGCAACTAAATCTCCCTAGTGCTTTGCTGTAGCTGTTGTTTATTATCTGCAATATCACAGAACTTAAGGGACCCACTGATGGACCAGGACCCAATGGTGTACAACCACAAGGGGAGAAAGGGAGACACACTCTGCCCCCAAAAGCTTAGAGAAGTGATTCTCAAATAAGATGCCATGACATCCTTATAAGAGTGCTGTGGGATGCCACATAGTATTAGCAGCTAGAATGCATGCAACGCAGAGACTGCTGAAGTGCACTAATTAGCACGCTCCAGCACACTCAATGAATCGAGTCTGCTCTGATGCAAATACCTACATATGATTCATAAGCTAAATCTGGAGATTTCAATCACCTACCCCTAATGATTGCCAAGAGTTTTTTTCTGGCTCATGGAAAAGGTAGGGCTGAGGAATGTTCTGAAGAGGGATAGTAAGTATTTTGTGGATGTCTCTGGTGAACTAGTCCCAAGAGTGAAAGGCAGTGTGAGGTAAAGCATGAAGGAACTGTTTTTAAAATGTAACCAGGGGGCAGTGGAGACTGGTATCATGTGCTATTTGGAGGAGGCAACAGCTGACTTGCTGATATTGAAGGAAAGATCACAGATAGAAAAAGGGATAAGCCTTGAAGGATCTTGAAAATGGGAACAATTAATTCATGATTAATACAGCGGGGAGACGGGGTTACGGCAACTAGCTAACAAAATGATTCTTACCACTACGCTTGGAATAGATGAGAGAGGAGAAACACTACATCCGTCAAAGCCAGAAAAAAAATTCTATGCAGAAAAAAATATGCAATACTTAAACATACGCTAGATGTGATGACCTAGATAGGATGGTTGAAGGTAAAGATGGGAGTTTCTGGCTTGAAGAATAGGCAGGATGGTGTTGCCCACAGTGATATGGAGAGAGAGGTAGAAGGGAGATCAGTTCATTCTCTCACTAGTAGTCCCTTCAATTAAACTAGATAAGTACTGGTCTCTGGTTGTTCTTAGCAAAAGACCTTCCAGTTATCTTGTAAATCACACAGATGTTCATGGCTTTTGTTGCACTTGGGGTTTGCTGTTTTGTTTTAACTTGCAGCCTCTGCAAAAAAGCCCATCATTTTGTTGCTGATGGTGGAGGGGTGGTATATACTTATTTATATACAGAGTGAAGAAACCTCTCCATTGAAGAAAGCATACAGATGACCATGGGCAGATCCATCCATGATTGCAGCAAGGAGGGGTATGGCTGGAGTATCTTTGCCATGACCCTGGATGATAACCAGCTCTCCAAGTTCACCAGTACAACAGTTGAACAATTGCTGGAGCTCCACATGTGAGCTCTGAGCTCACCAGCCGGTTGACACAAGGTCTGGCCGGAGCCCCTGGTTTTGCACGACTCTAGAGTCCAGTAGGTGAATGTCACTACTGTTTGTCTCCCCTTCCCACCCCACCCCTTGAATTCAGCAGCAAGGGAAAAGAGATGAATGATGCTGGTGCTCATCCTTTATTTCATGAAGCTCTAGAGGCCAGGGGGTGAGTACTACTGACACTCATCCCCTTTTCCTTGCTACTGAATTCAGTGGGAGCAGGGGAGGAGGCTGGGGAAGTAGAACCAGGGGTGGTGTTCATTTGCTGGCCTCCAGAGCTGTGTGAAAGCAGCGGTTCCAGCCAGGATCTGTGCCAATCAGCTGATGAAGTCAGAGCTCATGGTTCATAAGGAGATCCAGTAGGAGCTGAGCTGACATGCCAGTGAGCTCAGAGAGTTTGCTGCACAAGTGTCACACAGCCATAGGGGAGTGTGATTGCATTTCTGTGGCTCTCACCCCCAGATCCAGCCCTGCAAAGAACCCACCCCTGCAGATCACCCTCACCCCCTCACCTATTAAACTCCAGAGTAGAATAGATTCTTATGCGAGCTTTCTGCCCTGGGTGAATTTCAAATATATTTATTAAGAGTGATCTGTACATAGTTTAAAAAATATGAAGTCAATCATTTCAAGGAGTCCCTGATAGATATATTTTTTTTGGTCCTTGTGACAAAATGGTAGATAGCAGAACACTACAGCTAGGGACAGACATTCAAAAAGCCTGATCCTGAATTGATTCAATCTTTGCAGGTTAGTATAACCTGGCTAGGCTAAATCACTTTGTAACCGCTAAGACATCCTTTCTGGACTGAAAAATTTCAGGCACATGCCTGTAGTGGCTCAGACTAGAACCCAGGGACACTAAAGCAGCCCTCTCTTACTTCCACAGTGCTAAGCTGAGGGGAGCATGGCCAGGCCCCGGCAGGATGCTCTGATTATTCCCCACCCCACCCCCAAAGCAGCCCAGCAGGAAATGTTTATCACCCCTAACTCAGTGTTTATCAATCCATTAAGAAAACAAAGCCTCTCTCTATTAACTAATGGAGCTCTTCTTAAACAGCTCTTCCAAGGAAGGACATTAAGCTACCTGTTGATTAGCTCCAAAAAGCCTGTCTGCCTTTGTCTCTCCCACAGCACAGACTGTAGCCAGAGTGTGGTCTGCTAGTTAATGCTGAGGTGTCTGTGTAAGGCAGAGGGGTGTGGGGGAATAATCCCTTTTTAGCAGGGAGAAGCCGTGCAGATGCTCTGTGCTTGCAAGTTTCTGCCAGAGATGCAGCCAGGGAGCAGAGGGGAAGGGCCAGCCCTGCTGTGGAGCAGAGTCACGTGCAGCCCAGAGAGCATGCCGGGATGCTGGGAAACTCTGGTTTATGTTAAATCAGCAAGGACTCTGGGGCAGACATTGCATAACTGGTTTGACCCAAATCAGTTAAGTCTGATAGTACATTCAACCAGGTTTATCTTAAACCAGTTTCAGCCATTTTCAAACTGGTTTATGTGCACTGAATATCTGTTCTGTTACACGTTTAAACCAGTTTCTGATCACTTAAACAGTTTATGTGCAATGCCTGTCCCTAGCCCAGATGTGGGTGAGGTTTGTCTACTAAGTCATTCAGATATCCAAAGCTTGAAACCACTGCAGACATGCAGAGTGCTGCATGTTCTGAAGCTAAGTCTGGTACAATGCACTTGGAGGTAATCTAAGAGGCTAGGGGTAAATATAAAAAATATAGGCAGAAGGAGGGCCACTAACATGCTACAGGAAAACTGCAAGAACAAAATTTACATTCATGTACTGTTATAGGAATTGGTAATAAAATCAAACCCTAGGTACAGGTAAATTTGGGCTTTATCATTATGTACATTATGTTCAGACCAAAGTAGTTGTGCCACCTTTCATGGGCTTTTATATATCATTCCACATCTATAAAACACCATGCAATACAAACACCAACTAATTCACCGCAAATCTTGTCTTAACTCTGGATTGGGTCATACAGGTTAGATGAGGCATGTGTTAGAGCAGGTGCTGGCAACATTTTTGGGCAGAGTGCCAAAAACACCCACAACCTCAATTTGTAAGATGTTGGTGTGCCAGTGGCAGACGGCAGGGCACCCACCAGGGTCCCAATCCTTGGTGTAGCAGTGCAGCCCCAACACTTTCCCCAAGGTGTGCATGCCAAGCAAAATGTCTACCCCTGTTACAGGATGGAAAGAGAAGGCAACTGTAAAGATGTTAATAAAACCTGTTCCCTCCCCTATCAGTTATCTACTACCTTTTTTCTTTTCTTACCTCTTTATCAATATTCATTCATGCAATGCTAAGCACTGTCTTGCCACACTTTTTAGGGTGCCTGTAGAAATATCAGAGCAGCAGAAGTATCAGAGCAGCGTGTCAGAGCAGACAAGTCTGTTAGAGAGTGCTAATTATCACACTCCAGAAGCCTCCCCGTCTCATGTATCAGAGCCCCCATGCTTCAAAATGGCTGTGGGGGCACTCTAAAGCTTGTTCAGCAAGCTTTAGTTAAAACACCACCACCGCCATTTTGAAGTGTGGGGCTGCTGATACATGAGACTCTGCGGGCGCTTTAATTAGAGTGGGTCTTGGAGTATCCCCACCCCCAGAGCACATGTAAAAGACACCCTTAGAGCCCAGCTCCATGAGCAGAGATCCCAAACCTGTTTTAAGTGCTTAGTAGGACACTGCTCTCCTCTCTTGTGCTTTCTTTTCTTAGCCCCATGAATTTTGCATTCCCTTCTACACTTTGGCCCGTCTTCACCAGAAGAGTAAAGGATGCCTCATTCTAATCTTCTCCATAGCCTTGCACTTGAGGCAGGTCTCCTATTTCTGAGCATTTTAACCACTTGGCTATTATATAAGAAATAGGGAACTTTAGGCACTTGAATAAACTTTCTGGTACAAATGTAGACACTGAGGCTGGATCCAGATGTGCAAGCACGTGCAGTTTGTGGCACCGCAAACCTCTGTGTGGCACCACGAACCCCACACATTGCACATTAAACCATGCACAGTGCTGCTAATTTTCAATGCCAGGACAAAAATTGCTACTGGGATTTCCCAGTAACAAAAAAAAGTACCCTGAAGAAAAAAGCGGTATGAAGCACACCAAGGCAGTGTGCACTGGGAGATATGTGGAGATGGGGGAGCAGGCAGCCCAGGCTCTACAGAGCCCTAAAACTGAGGCACCCTGCAGCCAGCCGCTCCCTAACTGACTAGGGTACAGTGTGTCTCAAGACAGGGAGTAGGTAGACTTGGGCTGGCTGCTCTCCTGTCTTCATGTGCCTCAGCATGGGGGATCCACTGCAGAGCCCCCACACTGAGGCACATGAAGCCCCTGTGCTGAGGAACACTGTCCCCCAGCCAGCTGCAGACCAGCTGGCTGGGGTGCAGTGCACCTCAGTGTGGGGGCTCCACACTGCATGGAGAAGGAGGACCCTGGGCTGCCTGCTCCCCCATCTCTACGTGCCACTCCCCAGCTTGCCAGGGCACAGGTTGCCTCAGTGCAAGGGCTGCCTGAGACCGCCTGGGCCCCAACACATGGAGCAGCAGGATCATGTCCCACTGCAAAGCACGCAAGCAGGGGTGTGCACTTCAGTACAAAGTAACAGCACAAATCTGTGCCACTACTACTTGTGCTGCTACAAATGCACACCCCTGCTCGTGCGGATGCGGCCTGAGAGGCTGTAGTTGTCAAAGGGCCCTTCTATACATTCACATTAAAGTCACATTAACCAGCAATAGACTTGTTACACATTTTAATGCACTACATTTTCAGCTGGTTGGCTCTCTTTATAGCTGTATAGTTATTTGTATAGTGTAATTATTATTCTGCAGGTGTGGCTAGTCTAAATTTATTGCAAGATTAACCAGTTAATTGTGTGATAATTACTTTGCACTTGTGGCCAGTCTAAATTTATTCCATGATTAACTACTTAATAGCATAATAAATGTAATGTGTAGCAGGGGCCAAAGTGCTCCTATACACATGCAGGGAGGCTGCTCCAACATGCTGTAATTACAGTGTATTGGAGCAGACTCAATTAATCAAGTTTGCTGAAGTGTGGTAATTACCGCATTCCAGCAGACTCCAGCATCACGTCTATCAGCATCCCCATGCTGAAAAATGGCAATTAAAGCGTCCTCCCTCTCCCCCCAGCCACCTCCTGGAACACATCTATAAATGCCCAAAGTGGTTTTTTTGTGGATTGCTCATTTCAGTGGAGATGGCTTAATTGTTGCAACTTAAGCACTTGTGTCTCTTTTTGGCTCTCTTCAGGTTATGAGAGCCTTACTTATGTTGAGTAGCATCCTATTCTAAAAAGTGTCCTTGGTGAAGCCAAAGGGTGTATTAGAGGTCAGTAGTGCTTTTCAGTACAATTAAGGACAATAACCTTTATTGTATATGCTTTTTCCAATCCCGTTTTTAAGATGGTCAATACATTCTGCTGTTGTAGTATTAACAAAAAAATCCAAACATATGATACCTCTAAAATTGTACTTCAACTAATTTTACAAAGTCTTTTCCAGCCCATGCTCAAAATCCAAATGGAACCTTTTCATACTGTTGTAAGCTGCTGGGAATGTCAGCTTATGGTACTTCAGATGCAGTGATTTTCATCAGTGGGCCTTCACCACTGTTTGCTGTTAAACCATAAACACTTTCAGCATTGTGATTATACCTAACAAATATTATCAGGTTGCACTTACCCATTCTACAGTGTGTGTGTGTGTGTGTGTGTGTGTGTGTGTGTTGGGGGGGGGGGTTAAATGCATTAACTACCAAGTGCTTTCTTAAAGTAACCTTAACGGTGTGATTATGTCAGACCAATGTGCATTCTATGTTACCTTCTATTATACTGCTTTACTTTAAAGGTCTGAATACTGCTTAACATCAGGCATATATCAGATTTACTAAAGAACGGGCTAACAACTGTTTTCTACCATCCAAACCCTATGACAAAATTTGTTGTTAGCATTGGTATCCAAGTTAATATTCTGTAAAGCACTTATCTTTTATTATCCATGTACACTGCAAAATTGTAAACTAATTTGGTTTACAATGGGGTAAAAAACTTAAGTGAGCCACAAAGTCAAAGTTCTGTTTTGATACTTCCAGTGTCTCCTGTTTTGAGCTGGATCAGAAATGCCACAAGATGGGTTGTTCTCACGGTCATGTTATACATTCACGTCTGATCAGAACAAAGAGCAACTTTGATCTGGTTCGTACATTTCCTAAATATGTTTTTCCACCCACAATTTGTGATTTTTCAGTTAGGCATCTTTTTTGGGCTTGACACAAAATAAGTACCTGAAGCTCTAGCATACAAGTGCTCTGACGTTGGAGGGGGAGGAGGGGGGCGGTGCAATGCTTTAATTAGAGTGGCTCCAAGAGCCACTCTAAAAAACTGCAGCTTAATTCAAGTGCCCCCGCCACCATTTTTAATCATGGGGATTGCTGATACATGAGACGCAGGAGGCTGCTAGAGCACAGTAATTACCATGCTCCAGCAGACTCGAACAATTACAGTGTGTCCAAGCAGCTTCCATGTTCATGTACAGGCACTGCTTTTCTGCTGATTGAGATCCCTCCCAGTGCAGTCGAATGTGAGACTTCTTTCAGGCAGGCTTTGCAACCCACGTGGTTATGATTTAAAGTAGCTAACAGACTGTATGCATGCATCAAATAAAGGCATTGATGTTATGATCTTCATCTGTATACTACCTATATAAATAATGCTTTGCAAAGCGATGGATTTCATGAAAAGCAACAGGAGGAATATGAAGTTACTACAGTGTCACTGATTAACTGATTCTCTTGTACTTAAAATCTTTTGTTTTAATTTTAATCCATCTCATTTAGATTTGAGAATTATTTGTGAAGCCATAAAATCCTGTCACACAGAAGAACAAAAGTTTTAAAACAAACTTCTCCAGGTGGGAACTTTCTTTGCCAAGTACTCTATACGTTAAAATAACCTATAAATAAAACATCTCCACCACTTGAATTTTAAATTATCTTAAAGAGCCCTGCTAGAAAAAACAGCTGTACAAGGTGGGGCCATGGAAACAAAGTCCTGATCATAAATCAAACCAACCAGAAAGAAAATGCCACTGGAAAAGAAATGGGATACCACTGTGGAGGCAAACAGGTTCTCGCTTGGAGAAGTAAACAGATTCTTGTTTGCAGAAAACTGAAGCATACTTCAAAGTAATATCGACCCTGCTGTTTGCTCTCTATCCTTCTGGGAGGAGAACAAGATACCCTCTGGTTCTTAGGGTAATGTCACATGAAACATTAAGACATCCAATACATGGACATTAATTTAGTCTAGGAATATTCTGTGTTGGGGAGTTGAATACCATGCCTATCATTTAGGTCCACAAGAGGGTTATTGAAAGGTGACTGGCCAGGAACTATTAGCAACAAGTTATCCATTAGGGCTGTGCAAAGCTTCGGTCGCCAATTCAGTTCAGAGGAGATTTGGCCCGATTTGGTTGCTGAATCTCCGAATCCAAATCGAATCAGGAAACCCATTAATCTCTCCTAATTGAACTGGAAGCTTCTGAATTGATTCAGAGAGATTCAATGATTTGGCCATAGACACCGCTTTATATGTTTTTTCTACGTACCTCAAGGTACCAGGCGCAGCTCATGAACACTGAGATGGTGCGGTGGATGGACATCCCACAGGAATGTGGGAGAGGTCCCCTGCGCACTAAGCAGTGGATCTGGAAGTGGACCAGAAGTACTTCCAGTCTACTTCCAGGTCCACAGTGGAGCGCGTGGGGGACCCCCCCGCCCCCTGGCTCGGCAACTGATGCCTCCTGGGTCGGGGGGGGGGGACCTGGGGTCCACCCACAGCTAATTGCTGAGCTGGGAGGGTGCAGGGGGGTCCCCTGCACACTCAGCAGTGGACCCGGAAGCGGACAAGAAGTACTTCCAGTCCACTTCTGGGTCCACCACTGAGTGCAAGGGGAACCCTCCCAACCCCGCACTCCCGTGGGATGCTCCATCCACCCCCCATCTCAGCATTCATGAGCTGTACCCGGTACCTCGAGGCATGCAGAAAAAATTTATAAAGCTGTGTCTATGGCTGAATCACTGATTCTCCAAATCAGAATCGAATCTTTAGATTTGGCCAAATTGAATTGGGACAGTGATCCAAATCAGCGAATCAAATCACTGTCCCCCAAATCGGGCTGAATCCAAATCGAATACCGCCTGCTTTACACACCACTATTATTCATCTATTTTCTCAAGTTGAAAAATCACTTGACATTTTTTAGCAAGCATCTTTAAGAAGACCAGTAAGAGGGACAGTACTGAATCAGGACTGACACCTGATTCAGTACTTTGCTCTGCAGAAATAAAGGCTTTTTTTTTTTTTGGCTTTTTTTAAAAACTAAGCCTTAACCAATACAAAAAATAAAGCTATAGTCAACCTCCCGCCCCCCCCACACACACACTTTATGCATATGTGATTGGGACAGGGAATTAAAGACTCCTGCTTCCATTTCCTGACTTGAGGCACAGCCTCTGGTATGAGAAGTACTACTCCAAATGCAAGACTATAGCTATGCAGTGATATAGGTGCTGCCCATTTTATGTAAGAATAATAAGCCAGAACCCACAAAAATCATAAGATTTCTTTTCTCTTCTTTTTTTTTTAAATCATAAGCAATGGGTCCTTTAGCTCCTGGATTTTGAGCCTGTAGGGGGCACTTGGGTTATAATTTAAAAGTATAAACAAGAAAGAAAAGCTAGCTCACCCACCTCAAGTTACCAAAGCTGGGACTTGAACTCAAATCTCTCATATGGTAGGCAGAAACTCTGCCACACAGCCACCAGTACTGGTATTGAAAGAAAGAAAAGAAATCTGATATTTTTACCTATTAACAGGTCTCTACAACAGAGGTCAACTAGCTATAGGCTGCAGGCCAGATCCAGCCCACAGGAGTAGGGAATGATATTACAGGGAAGTGGGATACCTTCTCCACCCAACACCATTTATTCCTTTGCCCCATGCCATTAACTTCATTTGCAGTGACCAGCATCCTTGCTCTGTGCTGAGGGGTCCTTTGCTGCCTCGTGCTGCTGAATAATAGCATCATAGAAAATGAGGGTTGGGAGGGACTTCAGGAGGTCATCTAGTCCAACTCCCTGCTCAAAACAGGACCATCCCCAACTACATCATTCCAGCCAGGGCTTTGTTTAACCGGGCCTTAAAAACTCCAAGGATGGAAATTTCACCACATCTCTAGGTAACCTGTTCTAGTGCTTCAACACCCTCCTAGTGAGAAAGATTTTCCTAATATTCAATCTAAACCTATCCTGCTGCAACTTAAATTGAAACCATTGGTCCTTGTTCTGTCATCTGTTATCACTGAGAACAGTCTAGCTCCATCCTCTTTGGAGCCACCCTTCAGGTAGTTAATGACTGCTATCAAATCCCCCCTCCTTTGCTGAGTGCTGCTTTAGAAGCTTTAAGAATATCATTAAAAAAACTGAGGGGCAGTAACACTGTTCGTCATGTCCCTCAGATGGAGAGAAAACACCTTCTTAACTAGGGTTACCAACTCTGACTGAAGCTATTCCAGCTGATTTTTTTTCCCCAACCTAACAATATCATTAACTGTACTGTTCAACCTGTTCACAATATCAATCTCCCAGATTGCTTTCAATAGTACCAGAATTGGCATCGATCTCCCAGTGACACTCCCGGCCAATCTGGGAGGGTTGGCAATCCTATTCTTAACCGAGATCCTGATTAACATTGCTAATGAAAGAAGTGATGATCCCAACACACTGAGAAACAAAAGAAAGAACAATGGGCCCAATGGAGGAAGGGCAAAAGCCACCACAGCCACACAGCTGCGCTCCCCAGTGGCTCTTGGTCACCTGCCAGCAGCCAAATTCTCTTGTCCCAACCAGTGGGACAACTCTTGGTGTTCTACCTTGCTCTTCTGGATCCCTTTCAAAGCTACAGATGCTACACATATTTCTGGGAGGTTTTGTGGTCCGAGTGGCCAGAGGTCTTGCATCAACTTGTTACATAACAGAGGAACTCAGCTGCTATTTGGAAGACAGGGGGAGATGTAATATTGTATTGTGTAACATAGTTTCCTCTGCTGGATGTTTATGTTTCATAGCAAATTATCAGTCAACCATAAGTGTCTGTTTTGTGAATGACAAGTAGGACTAATGAGGTCTTCCATGAGTTTCAAACTAAAGTGTGGGCCCAATGGAACAAGCAAGGCTGACTAACTGAAATGAAAGCAAAGAAATTCTCTCTCAGGAGATTATTTCCTCATTTTGTTTTGCTTCTGACCTCCCATCTCCCCAAATAAGGGCTAGTGGGTTCTCCTCATGTTATTTTTTTTCCCTTCAGTTCATGCCCTATTTGACATCTTACAATGCAGGAAGGATTTGCATTCAGTAAAGGAATCTGGAATGTCCTGTTCTGTGTCAGTAAGTGTAGGACAGTGTGCCAGGTATATTATTTATTCATCCAGCACTCTTGATGCATCACAGTACTTCACAAAACACATAAAAAGAAAAATATCCCTATCTTGCAGAACTTATAGACATAAGAGGAAAGTAACCTGGCACAGGCAAAGAGAATTAGTAAGCACACTGACACAGAGAGGACTCATAGGATAAATAGGCTCTAAAGGGAAGTTCTGAAGAAAAAGAAGAGCAAGGCATGAAGAGGAAGAATCTGCTATGCTCAAAATGTGAGACCGGACTAAGATATAAGGTTTGGAAGGCAAGAAGTGTGTATAGATTCATTGGATTCATTTGACTGTGGGTCTGCCCAGCTACAAACACAACTATGCCATATTTTCTAGTTATAATAAGTTTTCTCTAGCCCAGTTTCTAGCAAGCTTGTGATTTGTGGCATAATCTCAGCATTATCCAGGTCACAGCCTGGTTATGGTATACTGCCAAAGTCCAGCCCTCCCCTCCTCCCCACCCAAAGGGGCCATAGATACAACTGAGCTTCAAAACAGCATACCTTCCTACGCTCCTGGCCTTGCTAAACAGCCAAGAGCACTTACTGTGCTGTCAGCCTAGCAATTTTTTTTTTTTGGAGAAGAGTTTTAGTTGCACAGAGTATTTAAATTCTGACAGAGACTACATTACAAGGGAAACATGTCTTCATATACCAACCAGATTTGAAAGAGTTACTTTGTTGCATGCCAAGCTATTTTAAAACTTTTTGCTGCTGCAAAAAGTCCATCTGGCACATTTCACACAATAATAATATGAAAGCATCCTCACTGGTCTCCTTTGGAAGATCATCCCCAACAGCTGTGCCCATTAAGCCACAATGGTAAAGGGCAAGAAGCCAACAATCAAGCAATCAGGAAAAAGGAAATCCCTTGCATCATACAATTCATTTGCTTGAAACTGTCTGGAAACTGGCTCTTCAGGATATAAAGTTCACAGTACACTTTGCTAAGGATTCACAAGTTTCCAGGTCTTTGACCCAAAATTGCTTGAACATCCTCCTTCAGTCTTATAATACAGAGGAAGGCATAACTGACAGCAAAAAGGCTTAGACTTTCCCTATACTTCTTGTATTCCCTTTGAAACAGGGAGGAATGTGCCTTCTTTCCCAACTGCAGTTATTTAATTCCTTTCTGTCAGTAAGAATAAAAACATTTTGTTTTGTTTCTCTGGAAGTCAGTAACAAATGTGGCCCAATACACGGAGAACCAATGAAACCAATAATAAAGATAAAACAATGGTTACCTCCTTGTACTCAAGGTCACCAGGAAATACAAAAGTAACTGTTATCAGCCAGCACACATTTGGTATAGCTCTGCCATGCCTCGCACAGAACGTGCATTTTGAGCCCTCTGAACTTTTTTAGGATGAACGATGGATGAGGATTTATGGGGGTAAGATGATCCTGCAAAATTTTAGTGATCTTCTCACATGGTTTTATTCACAAAATAGTGACTTCAACTGTTGCCAGAAGGGAAACCTTGATATAAGCAGAGACAGAACAGCTTCTAAAAAGCTGGTATCAAACTGTTAAAAATAGACCACTTATATTTTTACCCTTTGGATATAAAGCCCAGGAAAATAACAAGAGGAAGACTATGAAGTAATACTTGTGAGTCTTCATGGGGCCTAAAAAAAGTCTGCGTTAATTCCTAAAGGAATTATTCACTTGACTGAATAATGGCAATGTTATTTAATATAGGTCCCTCAAAGTGACTGTGTGTTTTGATGATTGAAAAACAAAGGAACTACCATATACCACATGACCCCAAATAAAATACACACCTTGTTTTTGGAAGGCAGAATGTAGGCAACAGCCAACAAAGTGGAAATTGCCAATTTTGAAATAAAGCCATTTAGTGACAAAAAACCCTTTAAAAACCTGAAAAAACTGAACCAGTACAGCCAATGCCATTTGTTAAAACATAAGCACTATTTACAACATATTATTAACAAGTTTTTAGCACAAAGGCATGATGAATTTCAGAAAGGCACTCCATGTCCCTTAGAATTTTTGCATTTGGCATTTGTTGTAAATATATGCCATAGAGGTAGAAGCCTAAAATAGTGCATGGAAAGGATTTAAGCAGGTTCTGTGTCCTGCCTTAAGATGTTGCTGTTTGTCTTTTGTAGGAAAACAACATCTGAAGCTCAGGTAACTTCATCGCACACCATTATTTACAATAAAACAGGCACTAAAATACCCCCAGAATAGCTGATCTGTTTGTTTTTTTTAAACTGCTTGTTTCTAAACAAGAGCTGGGTTTACATGATGAGTTAGTTTCACAGGGTGCATCTACATGAGACACTAAAAATGTAGAAGACTAATTCTACTGCACATTAGCATGTCATGGCAAAAGCCTTGCTAATGTGCAATAGAAGTAGTCTACTGCACGTTAGCATCACGTAAAAACATGTGCTTGTGCTACTGCGCAGTAGTGCTGATTACGGTACATTAAGTTGGTACCTGTTATAACAGGTACTAAACTTAATGTGCTGTAATTACAGCACATTAATGCACATGTAGACGGCCACAGAAACTCCAAGCTTCATGGTTCAGATACTATCAGGCTCCAGCAACCACTGAAATTTGCACTTGAGAATCTAAAAAGACCACACTGAATTTAACTAGTTGTGGCAGACTTTTAGGTTTGCAGATACAAATGAAAAATTACTAAGCACATATTGTCATTCCAGACATAAAACACTCCTGTGTGTGCACTTGCCAAAAACTGTAAACACATTTACTCTTCTCAGGTATGTTGATGACACTCAACCACCCAGCTCAGGTAAGCATACAAGTGAACACCCCATCCTGTCATCAAGTGCTATTGTTCCCATATAAGACTCTTCCTAATGCTGTTTAAATACACAACAGTACAAACTCTTGACGCAAGCGGCCTTTGTTTCTTCCACAACAGATTTGTAACATTAAATATTTATAGCTTAAAGAGTTAATGGGAAACTCATAACATTGTTTTCCCTACATCAATACTCTCCTCTTTACTGAGAGGCACCTTTAAAACTTGTGTTTCATTCAAGCGGTTTGTCACATGGAGTTCCCAAATACATCAACAAAAATCAATGTAACTTATTTGGGTCACTGTGTACAAATGGGATTCTGTTAATATACACATACCCATATAAAGGATGTCATTTATCCATAAAAGTGAGTAACAAATCCATTCTTTATGGCATACATTTTCACAAAAGGCCACTGATTATGAGCACCCAATCTGAGACATTTTTTGCCCGATTTCCACAGCTATAGAGGCACATATTGTCCACACCTCTGAAAATCTGGCACAAACTGTTAAAAAGTAGGCACCTCAAAGCACCCCTAAGTGTACTCAGTCTGTGTGACTATGCAAGAGTGGTGCCTTACACATATAGGATAGGTCAAGAAATAAAGACACCTGTCTGTTGCATGTGTCAAACTATTTCTAACACATGCAAACAAACGGCAGGAGGATGGACAGAAAAAGCATATTTTAACAGTAAAGAAGCAAACCCGAGTAAATTAAGTAGAGGAAAGAAGCCTGAAGGTATGTTTATGGATTTTTTACATATCTGTTTTTAAGTACACCATCTAGTTGTTTTTCATGATTTTACAGATTAATTATTTACATTTCCATGATGCTTATGGGCTCCACTCAAAGACAAGGACTTTAATGTGCTAGCCACTGAAACAAGTCAAAACAAAATGCTGAGCCCTGCCTCAAAAAGCTTAAAAATCTAACAGCAAGACAAAAGACAACAGATTAATGTATACAGAACAATGAGACAATATTTATACATTATGATGGGCATTGATCTCAACACATGAACAACCTAGCTGCTACAAGGGTTTTTTTGTTACTGCTGTTTTGGGGCGAGGGGGAGGGAATCATGTATGAAGAAGAAAGAAAGAAAGACTGACTTTTTAACTACTTTATTCAGGGGTTTGGGGTACAAAAAAGTTGGCCTCCAGGGTCCAGGTCCAATATACAAAGCAAAGACAAACAAATTACCACCAAAACCAAGAGCACCATGTCATTACATGCATAACATCACACCATGACAGACACCTTCATTGAATTACACGTCATGCCTAACATGCCGTTATGCCATCAGGACACCGGTCACACGATTGTACAGACCAAAGCCCTCTATAAACAAACGATTCCTACCCTGCTCTGTCCAATCATACACGTGACAACACCTTCAACTTCCCACACAAGGGAAAAAAAAAAAAAAGCAGCCTGGTGAGGGCCCAGAGCACAGCATGAGCTGGGAGTCGCAGTTCACCACCAAACCTGCCCGGTCACTCAGACCGGTCATGACATCAGAGCGTGTATTGAAGACGGCCGTCCTCCACGTGGCACAGTGCTCCCTTAAGCAATGGCGGGCCTTGCCCAAGAAAGAAAACAACTTCCCATTTAATTTCAGAAACTGAAAACCATTAAATCACTGCCTTCCTGCAGCCTCTCAGCTCAAAGGCTGAAAGATAAAGAAGATGAAGTATAATTTATAAGGATACTCTAAAACAGTGGTGCTCAACCTTCTGGACCCACAGGCCAGATGAGCAACGCAGGGTCAGTCTGTGGGCCAGATCATGCTCCACGTGCCAGGACTGGGACCCAGGGATCCCCGCACTAACTCTGCCCAGCCCCATGCACCATAATCAGGGCCCTGCACTGCCCTGTGCCTTATCTAGGCAAACTCACAGGGAGCCCCACAGGCCAGATGAGACTGTGCCGGAGACTGAATCTGGCCTGCAAGCTACAGGTTGAGCCCGTCCCCCTTCCCCCACCCTCCAGCTCCAAAACTTTCAAAACCACTGATTTGTACATGTAATTCACCCTAAGAGCTGTTTTCTACTTATTTATTATCCTTTTTTTTATCATATGCAAGCATTTTGATGCTTTCTTTCACAGCATAATTAGAAATGCTGAAGATTAAAATATAGCTTTCCAAAAGAAGGCTTTTAAAGTAATGGTTACATGCTTGCACACTTTGGCTTTGCTGAACTTGAAATAAAATGAGGACTCTTCAGATGTATTTGTTTTGGTTGACATTTTTTAAAAGTCATTCAATGAAACTGTTTTGGAGTTTTGATTTTTTTTACATCCTTCTATCACATGTCTCCTACTCTGTTAGCATAAAATACTGCATGAACATTGTGAAAGAGATCACTGATTTGTTCTCATGGCTGAGCCTTCATGATCGGGGCTCCTGACATTTTTCTTTAAAAAAATATACTTTCTCCAGAAAAAAAAAAAGAGGTGTGTTGTTAATAATAAACAAGAACAAAAATTACGTAAAAATATTACTCAGTTCAACTAGCCATCACTTTAGCGTAGACTGTAACTACCCTAAAATCAAAAACCCAGCAGCAGTTCCAATCTTAAAAGAAGGATCCCAGAAAACATCATGAAATTGCCTGCTAGTGTTGAAGTGATTATGTAACCATGATGATCCAGGAAATGTGCGAGAAACAAGAATTTCTGTGGGTGATATCTATCACCCACAAAGGCACCCTAAAGTTATCCATCTCCCACACAAAACTCCTTCCCTCTCACATTAAATTGTCTACTACCCTGCATTTCAGCAAGTCAACATGTTAAGATTCTTGGAAACTCCTTAAGGTAATGGTTTATTGCATGATTTAATCTTTGCAGACTTTGTAGATTCTATAACCTGAGGTATCTCTGTTTGCTTACATATAAAGGACAGCAATAAATTGCCACTGCAGGCTTGTGCAATGACAAGTAGCCACCAACATCTTAACAGTCTAGATTTGAATTAAATTTAAAGTTCTGTTTTAACCTCACAGCAGCATGACAATAAAAAATTAATATTTGTGTGCAATCAGAGCACACTAAATTATTTAGGATATGCTGGAAAGACTGCTTAATAATTCTAGCACTTGGCAGTGTTGCCATACCAGTTGCAATGCTTCATAGCATGCCAAGTGTCTGTTATTTTAATTATTTGAGGGGAGGAATCTCCACACTTCTTAAGTGATTTAGGACATGGTGCACATGTCTCTTTTTAGCCTTCAGTTGGATTTGGTTTCCTAAGTCACTGGATGTGTCTATAAGAGCCACTTTACTGTTCAGTAGACTAATCTACTGTACAGTAAAGCATCACCATCTACACATGTAGTGTACTGTAAATTAGTCTATGCACAGTTAGCTACTACATGTAAATACAAATAGTAAATGAACTGTGCATGTTTAGACACTGACCAGAAGCACATTTGCTCCCAGTTAGCCCCAACACCAGGTGGCCATAGGGGCCGGGGAACTCCCCCGGTCCTGGAGCTGCTCCCCACAGGAGCCAGGAGCCGAGCAGCATGGAACTGTTGAGCTCTCTGCTTCCCCGCACAGCCACAGGGCTGGCTGGGAGCTCCCCGACTTCTGGGGAAGCCCCACTGGGCACAGGGCTTGTCCCTAGGACCACTCCCAATGTGTACAGGGCAAGGAGACAGCGGTCGCTGCAGCCAGCAGAACCCTCCTGTCCCCATGTGCATGAACAAACTATACATGAATTAACTTCTAGCGTGCAAGACTGTGAGCCCTAGGTCAAAGCAATCTGTAGCTGCTTGCTTCCTGGCACAGACTCCCTCTCTCCTCCCACATCAGAGGTAAAGAGGAGTCAGGGAAAGACTGTAGAGTGAAATGGTAAGGCTCTATCCATATCCTACCCTTTCTCACCACCCTGCTTTGGAGGAGAAGTGCTGCCATTCAAACAATGCTCTCCCTGAAGCCTCACCCGCACTCCATGACATGGAAAAACCTGCCAGGGAAAACTAGGGACAATTTACACTGTCTTCCACTCTTCTGAGGACACCTAAGGCAAGTCTTGATCTTGCTTAAAACACCTGAAAAACATACCAAACAACTAAATTACAAGAATAAGAACAGGAGTACAACAATACCATTATAACAGGAACAAAATGCCAGAATTCTAGTTCAAAACAAAGCGTTTAAGAATGTGTATGAAGTCATATTTTAATTTTTAAAGAATCATCAAATACAGCCAGCTAAGCATATTTTAGTTCAAAACACTTTCAGATATAGAAAAAGAAAAGGTTCCCTAATACAAAAGTTTCCTTATAATTAATCAGAATGTCAGCACTATGTACGGACAAACGTATTTTGTGAAGAAATGAAGCTCTGGAAAAGGTGGCTCAAAAAGCTTAACACGCTGAGGAAATCTGAGATTGTGGAAATTCTGTGCACAGAAAAGGACCAACATTTAAAGATCTATCTGTAAGTAAAGATTTACCAGCTTAGACTAAGCTCATTAAAAAATCACAAAGGTTTCAATTCCAAAGCTTTAACTCCTTTGTAACATACAGAAATGGGCATTAATCAGCAGCAGCAACTGAAGGGATATGAAACGTTTCAAGCGAGTACTCTACACTAACTCCTCTGACTATTTACTGAATATTCACTAAGCAAGGGTGCCAAGAGAATCCCTTGCTGCTGGATGGCTATACCTCTTCTTCTACACAGCTGGCTTCACAATGGGGCAATTCAATTCCAAGAAAGATTCCCTCCATAAACAGAAAACACTCTGCTAAAGCAAAATGCCTGTCACTGACAGTCATTAGGCGGTCCTGCCCAATGGGCTTTTCAGCCTACTTTGCTCAGTTTAGGACTGGAGTCCAGCCCCCCTACGCAGATGCTTGTATCAGAGACACTAGCACAAATAGAATTTTTGGGGAGGCCACCCAGAATAAGATTTTTTTTTTTATGCCAGTATTTATCCTTCACATTGCAATTACCCACTAGGAGCCTCAGTCATGATCCGGGAACCCCCTGTGGTAGGCGCTCTACAAACAGAACAGAAAAACAGTTGCTGCCCCAACAATCTTAAAATCTAAGTAGAGTCTAGGGATGGAGAGAGTGCTTAGAGTCCAGCCAGCAAACAGTTGGGGGTTATTAAGCTCAAGCAATGTTGCCATATGACCAATGAGAGAGTGGGCATTCTGGGAAGATTTCACAGAGGCTTTACTTATATTTTTAGTCTAGTGAGTAACCTCCGTTCCTGGCCTAGTAAGTATAGGCTCCATCTTTGTGTATTGTTATGTTTCTTAGGTGCATACAGAAAAAATAACCAAGAGGTAGAACACAGAACTCGCAGGGGCCTCCAGTCAGTCTCCTGCTGTTGTAGGCAATGACCATCATACAGTCATACAGAACAAGCAGGATGAACTGAACAAGCAGGATGAACTTGAACAAGCAGGATGAACTAGCGTTCCTGCTTGCACTAAACACCTATGACTTAGTGGGGCTAACAGAGACCTGGTGGGATTCAACCCATGACTGGGCGGTACATATTGAGGGCTATAGATTGTACAGAAAGGACAGGTCGGGGAAGAAAGGGGGGGGGGGGGGGTTGCACTTTATGTCAGTGAGCAATATACATCAACCCTCATCAAGACAGAATCCAAGGTTGAGGAAGTAGAAGGATTGTGGGTTAGGCTACATGGGGGGCAAGGAGAAAGGGATTTGGTGGTAGGGGTCTGCTACAGACCCCCACACCAAGGGGAAGAAATAGATGCGGGGCTCCTGAGGCAACTCTCAGAGACCATAAAAGCTAAAGAGGCGGTAGTCATGGGGGACCTAAACTACCCGGACATCTGCTGGGAGACGCAGACAGCAAGGTCCCATCGCTCACGCAGGTTTCTAACCTGTGTACAGGACCTCCACCTGACACAGGAGGTGCATGGTCCCACTAGGGGGAATGCCATACTGGATCTGGTATTGGCAACAGGGGATGACATGATAGGGGACCTCCAGATCGGTAGCCATTTGGGAGACAGTGATCACCTAATAATAGAATTCAACATAAGACGGAGAGTGGGTAAGGTAACTAGTAGGGTGAAAGTGCTAGACTTTAGGAAAGCTGATCTCAATGCACTCAGGCAATTAGTCAAGGACGCACTGCAGAGTAGGAGTTTTGAAGGGATGGGAGCCCAAGAAGGGTGGCTGTGCCTTAAGGAAACGATCCTTCGGGCACAAAGCAAGACGATCCCCGAGCGAGGCAAAAAAGGGAAAGGGGCCAGGAGGCTTCCATGGCTGACCAGAGAAATCCAGGGCAGCCTAAGGGCCAAAAGGGGAGCACATAAAAAGTGGAAACAGGGTGAGATCACTAAAGATGAATATACCTCCTCTGCTCGTGCTTGTAGGGAGGCAGTTAGGCGGGCCAAAGCTACCATGGAGCTGAGGATGGCAACCCAAGTAAAAGACAACAAGAAATTGTTTTTTAGATATATAGGGAGTAAAAGGAAGGCCCAGGGAGGAATAGGACCCCTGCTAAATGGGCAGAAACAATTGGTGACAGACAGGGGGGACAAGGCTGAACTCCTCAACGAGTTCTTTGCCTCAGTGTTCCTAAGTGAGGGGCACGACAAGTCTCTCACTGGGGTTGTAGAGAGGCTTCCATACGTAGACCCTGAGATGGTGCAGAGTCACTTGGAAGAACTGGATGCCTTTAAGTCGGCAGGCCCGGATGAGCTCCATCCGAGGGTGCTGAAGGCACTGGCCAACATCATTGCAGAGCCACTGGCGGGAATATTCGAACGCTTGTGGCACACGGGCCAAGTCCTGGAGGACTGGAAAAGGGCTAACATGGTCCCCATTTTCAAAAAGGGGAGGAAGGAGGACCCGGGCAACTATAGGCCAGTCAGTCTCACCTCCATCCTTGGTAAAGTCTTTGAAAAAATTACATTTGTGAGAGCCCGGCAGGGCAAATTATGCTGAGGGGAAACCAGCACGGGTTTGTGGCGGGCAGATCGTGCCTGACCAATCTAGTCTCTTTCTATGACCAGGTTACGAAACACCTGGACACAGGAGGAGGGGTGGATGTCGTATACTTAGACTTCAGGAAGGCCTTCGATACGGTATCCCACCCCATACTGGTGAACAAGTTAAGAGGCTGTGATGTGGATGACTACACAGTCCGGTGGGTGGCGAATTGGCTAGAGGGTCGCACCCAACGAGTCGTGGTGGATGGGTCGGTTTCGACCTGGAAGGGTGTGGGCAGTGGGGTCCCGCAGGGCTCGGTCCTTGGACAGATACTCTTTAATGTCTTCATCAGTGACTTGGACGAGGGAGTCAAATGTACTCTGTCCAAGTTTGCAGATGACACAAAGCTATGGGGAGAAGTGGACACGCCGGAGGGTAGGGAACAGCTGCAGGCAGACCTGGATAGGTTGGACAAGTGGGCAGAAAACAACAGGATGCAGTTCAACAAGGAGAAATGCAAAGTGCTGCACCTAGGGAGGAAAAATGTCCAGCACACCTACAGCCTAGGGAATGACCTGCTGGGTGGCACAGAGGTGGAAAGGGATCTTGGAGTCCTAGTGGACTCCAAGATGAACATGAGCCGGCAGTGTGACGAAGCCATCAGAAAAGCCAATGGCACTTTATCGTGCATCAGCAGATGCATGACGAATAGGTCCAAGGAGGTGATACTTCCCCTCTATCGGGCACTGGTCAGACCGCAGTTGGAGTACTGCGTGCAATTCTGGGCGCCACACTTCAAGAAGGATGCGGATAACCTGGAGAGGGTCCAGAGAAGGGCAACTCGTATGGTCAAGGGCCTGCAGACCAAGCCCTACAAGGAGAGACTAGAGAAACTGGACCTTTTCAGCCTCTGCAAGAGAAGGTTGAGAGGCGACCTTGTGGCTGCCTTTAAGTTCATCACGGGGGCACAGAAGGGAATTGGTGAGGATTTATTCACCAAGGCGCCCCCAGGGGTCACAAGAAACAATGGCCACAAGCTAGCAGAAAGCAGATTTAGATTGGACATTAGGAAGAACTTCTTCACAGTTCGGGTGGCCAAGGTCTGGAACGGGCTCCCAAGGGAGGTGGTGCTCTCCCCTACCCTGGGGGTCTTCAAGAGGAGGTTAAATAAGCATCTAGATGGGGTCATCTAGACCCAGCACTCTTTCTTGCCTATGCAGGGGGTCGGACTCGATGATCTATTGAGGTCCCTTCCGACCCTAACATCTATGAATCTATGAGTCCTTGTCATAAACCTATCAAGCTCCATTTTAAAATTAGTTAGATCCTTTGCTACTACCACCCCTACTGGAAGGTAGTTCCAGAACTGAAACTCCCATGATCACTAGAAACCATCTACAAATTTCCCATCAAAAAACTTATTCATGACCAGTGTACACCTAATTGTTCTTGTACTAATATATAAAAATCAAACATGTTCCCTCTCAGGCTTTGTTGAAGGAGACCAAATAAAATAAATTCCATTTAGCAGTTTTATGTATAGCAAGGCATTACCCTAGCAGCTATTCTTTGTATATGTTCTAGTTTGCCCATATTAAAAAAAATGAGATTCAAACAGAATTGTACACAGTATTCTAAATCACATCTTTTCAGTGCCTCATACAATTACATTAATACTTACCTTTGCTTTCTGAAAAATACCTTGTTTGATACTTTCTACAACAGTGCAAGGACCCTCCTTGCAAAAGAGTAGGTGCAATGAAGGAGGCCAGAGTTCATGCAGAGATGTAAGTCACAGAGAAAGAACCAGTGAGGACAGATGGCTTATAGCAGTGGTTTTAAACCTTTTTTCATTTGCAGACCCCTAAAAAATTTCAAATGGAAGTGCGGCCCTCTTTGGAAATTTCCAGTGGAGGTGCAGACTCCTTTGTATTACAAGGGTGGGTATTCACATATTTTAATTGATCACAGTCATCTTTCGTGGATTCCTTAGGCATGGTCTGCAGACCCCCACAGGTCCACAGACTACTGGCTGAAAATCACTGGCCTACAGTTACAGGGGACTTGGAATACACGAGCTTACATCCCAGTCCTACCACAGATTTGCTATGCAGCCATGGGCAATTCACTACATCATTCTGTGCCTTAGTTCTCCATCTGTAAGATAAAAATAACAGTACTTCTCTAACCTCACAGGCATGTTGCAATATTAAATACATTAAGCATTATATGATACTGAGTTATTACAATAAAGATGCTATAGAAGTGCTTAAAAATACACACGCAATAATCAGCAACAAGAATATAAACCCCCTGGCTCCTGAAAGACCAATGCAAATGTCTGAAATAACTGTTACCTCCAAGTCAGGGCTGAATGGCCTGAGTAGGGACCAGGAGCAAGTATATGGGGCCTTTCACATGCGTGTTGTGTGGGCCACCTCCTAGTAGAAAAAATTGCACATGAACCACCTTGGCTAACTATAGACAATTAAAAAGCCTGAGGCTGAATCGATTCAGTCTTTGCAAGTTAATCCAAGATGCAAAAATTAAACTGAGAAACAACTGGACGCACATTTACCTTTGATTCAGGAAATGCAGCCTTATGCCTGCAGTGGCTCAGGCCAGATGCTGGCAAGTGCTAAAGCATGGCTCTCTGGCATTTCCTCTTTCTGCTGCCCCCAAGGTCTCTGGGATTTGCAGTCCAGCATCAGAGCAGCAGGACTCTGTAAGGTTGCTCATCACTTCTTCCTCCTGCTTCCAGGTGCCTCTGGGATTTATAGTCCACTGTTGCAGCCAGCAGTAACTTTCAGCGAGTTTAGCAGGACAGGGCAGCTCTGGACTGATTTATCTTGAAACAGGAAAGGGTCTGTGGCAGAAGTTCAATAAACCGGTTTGACCCAAATCAGTTAAGTCTGATACAACATTCAACCAGGCTTATCTTAAACCAGTTTCAGTCATTTTGAAACTGGTTTGTGTGTACTGAACTTCTGTTCTGTTACAGGTTTAAACTAGTTTCTGATCACTTAAACCAGTTTATGTATAACTTCTGTTCCTAGCCTGTAAGTTTGTACTAACACTTCACCTCACCTCACATTCACAGTTGTACAACTTCCCTGTCACAACTACAATAACTTCCTGCATAGAAAATTAATAATAGGAAAAAGCTTGTACATTATTGTTTCTGTCTGGACCATAATAAACATTTTGTCCTCTTTGGAAGTAGATTAAACACAATGCCTATTACTTTTACTCTTCATTTCATAGTCCTCTCTGTTACCTGTGCTGTTCCTCTTTAACTAATACAGAGAGTAAACAACTTATTGGCAGCAGGTACTCCACACATTAGTTTGGGTATTTCTGCTGAAACACATTTAAAAGGTTCTCCAGAACTGGTTCAAAGCTGATTAAACAAAGCCTGTTGAACAAAAAGTCAGAAAAGAACGACAACACAAAATCTAGCTGAAAAATATTCACATGCTAAATAAAAGACATAACAAAAACTCCACGCATAAATACCAAAAGCATGGTGACTTAATCAACTAATGAACAGATTTGCCATATTCAGCCTGATTAATACTGAGCTACCTCCTGATGTGAAATGCTGAAAAGTTAAGACCTAAGGCCAATCCTTTGAAAAGCCACATTTTTTTAATCCTCAGTATACATAGTTAGACACTTGTAATTAAGTTTATCATTGCTTCTCCATAGCACACATAGCTTGCATTCTCAATCAGTCCCCTCTGGGAGTAACAGGATTGGATATGCCGATACATTTTCACAGCACATTCTGCTGGAGGAAAGTCCTCTGGCTTGTTTCTCATCAGATACAGTCTCTAAGAGAGTAAGTGCTATACAACCAGTAAATGCCGCAGAGTTCAACTGCACTCCGAATTTACAATCAATTCACAGGTTATTTGGCTGTTAGCTGTTTGACATCACCACACTGATGTACTAATTATCTTGTTGGTACTATCTGTAGTTTCATTGCACTATTTATACAATGTAGATACAGTACTTTATTAAAAAAACGCTCCTGTTTCATGAACAATTACAATCTCATTAAAAAAAAAAAGTAGAATTCTGAATGCCTGGCACAATTTATCGTAAGAGGGTAAACGCTTGCTTATTTAGTGAGTACAGGGAAATTAAAAAGGTAAAATATCTATGTGCACAACTGAAAAAAGGACAGATGAGAAGATAAAAGGGCAGTGAAAAGATATTAATCTATTTCTGTTTTATATTGTATTAAGCAGATGACACCAAACTTTGGAGCAAAGCATCCACACCAGAAGACAGGCGGATGATCCAGGCTGACCTGGACAGGCTCAGCAAGTGGGCGGACGAGAATCTGATGGTGTTCAACGCCGATAAATGCAAGGTTCTCCACCTTGGGAAGAAAAACCCGAAGCATCCTTATAGGCTCGGCAGTGCTGTGTTGGCTAGCACTATGGAAGAAAGAGACTTGGGGGTCATCATTGACCACAAGATGAACACGAGCCTGCAATGTGATGCTGCAGCTAGTAAAGCGACCAAAACGCTGGCTTGCATCCATAGATGCTTCTCAAGCAAATCCCGGGACGTCATTCTCCCCTTGTACTCGGCCTTAGTGAGGCCGCAGCTGGAGTACCGCGTCCAGTTTTGGGCTCCACAATTCAAAAAGGATGTGGAGAAGCTTGAGAGAGTCCAGAGAAGAGCCACGCGCATGATCAGAGGTCAGGGAAGCAGAACCTACGATGACAGGTTGAGAGCCCTGGGGCTCTTTAGCCTGGAAAAGCGCAGGCTCAGGGGTGATCTGATGGCCACCTACAAGTTTATCGGGGTGACCACCAGTATCTGGGGGAACATTTGTTCACCAGAGCGCCCCAAGGGATGACAAGGTCGAATGGTCACAAACTACTACAAGATTGTTTCAGGCTGGACATAAGGAAGAATTTCTTTACTGTCTGAGTCCCCAAGGTCTGGAACAGCCTGCCACCGGAGGTGGTTCAAGCGCCTTCATTGAACACCTTCAAGATGAAACTGGATGCTTATCTTGCTGGGATCCTATGACCCCAGCTGACTTCCCGCCCTTTGGGTGGGGGGCTGGACTCGATGATCTTCTGAGGTCCCTTCCAGCCCTAATGTCTATGAAATCTATGAAAGCAAAGAAACTGGCATAACAAAAACTGCCCCTCAAAGTGCTTGGGCACAGCTGCTCTGACCACTTGCATGCTGCCTGATCCACTATTTGCCACCTGCCTACATTCACTGCTAGCAAATGTGGAGGCAAGCAGCCAGCAGAAGCTGAATACATATTGTTCCAGTACACGAGTTTTTCACCGCAGGCTGCCTGAGAAAGAGAAATGATTTAGGACAGTATTACCCCAGGCAGTTTCCTTCTGTAGACAGCTTTGGGTGTAAGTCCCTTGATGAAAAAAGGAGTTTTCCTTTTGCTTTAAGCATTGAGTCACTTTTACTAAACAGATTAGAAAGCAAAATCAAGTAACTCCTCCAGTTTTCTCCCAGTGCTTTTTAAATGTTGAAATATAGCATGCCGAAAGCAAAGGAAAAAATCAAAACCAAACAACAACAAAACCCCCAGAAAATGGTGAAGTGGAAAGAGATTCCAAAGAAACAAGATGAACGAGAAAGAAATGCAAATGGACAAACACATCCAGAACGGTAAAAGACAGTGATTAATGGTTGTACAGCTTTTTAAATATACATGCTGACAGACATGTTATATCTGCAGTAGAAGTAATAGTAGCATGTCATACTTTTTCCGCCAACCATTACACAAGATGACAAAATTAAGGGTGTTCTGGTTATCACCTTCTTTGGCAGCCGAGACAAACATACCATAGCAAATTGTTTACCATCATTATCTCATTTATAAATTTCAGGCTATGGCAGCTAATCCACTGTCATATTAGCAGGTCTTTCTGGGCACATCAGACAGAACTGTCTGAAGCACTAAAAGGAATTAAGCACCCAGCTCCCATTTCAAATAATGACTGCTGGGCAGGTGAGTCCCTTAACCATATTTGCAAATCCAATTTTTACACCATACTCAGTACTAATACACATATGCTATCTAAGGCCTGCTGCTGGGGTGGAGGTGGAAGCTTGCATGGCAACTGCCCATGTCTTACCTACTGAGTAAGCAAAGAACTTCGGTCTCCAGGACTGTCAAGGTATCGTGACTACATTCACATGCAACAATATTTTAAAAGTAAAGTGGGCAGTATATGGCCAAAAATTGGAATTGGATCAGGACCAGACAAATTTCAAACCTCAACCAAGTGTGCAGGAAACCAGTAAGGGGTAAAAACACTACAAAAAGCAAGATATAGAAAAAACTTTTTTTAAAAAGGGAGCTCGTCTGTATCTCTTTCCCCACTCAGCCTCATTCTTACCAGATTATTGCAAGAATTTGGGCAGTAATCTATCTTCTAGGTCAGGGGTTGGCAGCCTAGGCTGAATCCAGCCCACAGAGCTTTTGGATCTGGCTTGCTAAGATATCATAGCTCTATCTGTGCTGCATTCAGGTGCCCAGCTCTCTCTGTACCACAACTGGGTGGCAGGGAGAATCAATGGAGACAGCCAGGTCCTAGTGCCACCAACTCAGACCAGAGCTGGGTCATTCTAGCCCCTCTCTAGAAAATGCTGCTACCCACTATTCAAGGCCTAAAACTAGATAAAGAACTTTGGGGCACCTTATAAACAATATAACAACATCCACAATACTGTACTCAGAAGCATGAGGACCCAAAGCTAGCTCCTACTTAACTTGGTAAAAAGGTACTTGAAAAGCAAAACAGCAAGCTCTGTATTCTTGCTGCACAACAGTTCATTAATCTGTGCATGCGCCTGCATGTACAGTCCAGTTTCCCACTTGCAAATGTGCAGAGGGCAGGGTAACCCCCTCACTGGAAAGTGGCTAAAGAAATTTACCTGTGTTCAAAGCAGCTCAAGCATATTATTTAGGTACAATTTCACTCCTTTGTCATGTCCAACTGATTGCATCTATGCACACACATGCCCACATAGTTACATTCATTTTCATAAATTAAGTGAAACCAAAGTGAATTCACGATCACTGGGCATTTTTAAATCAAAGACTGGATATTTTTATAAAAATGTAAATTCCACTTCAAACTGGAATTGCTTCGTTTAAGTCCCTATGGCCTGCATTATAAAGAAGCTTAAATGAGATAATTATACTGATCTTTAATCTATGAAAGAGTAAAACTTTTCTAATACTGAGATACAATTTAGATTCACTACTAGTTTCAATATGCAATGCCAGTTCCTGTTCCAAACACTCATTCCCTTTGTGTCATCTCCTCCATACAGATGTGTTCACACACACAAACACCTGCTCACTAGGGGGGCGTGAAGTGGGCCCTATTCGATTCGAATTTGGATTTGGCCCGAATCAGGGACAGGTGATTCGATTTGCTGATTCGGACCACTGTCCCTGATTTGATTTGACCAAATTCTAATTTGAAGATTCAATGCTGATTTGGAGAATCAGCGATTCAGACATAGTCATAGCTTTAAAAGTTTTTTTACATACCTTGAGGCAGCAGGTGTGGCTCATGATTGCTGTGATGGTGGGGTGCATGGAGCATCCCACAGGAGTGCGGGGGGGCCCACTACGTGCTCAGCAGTGAACCCGAAAGTAAACCGGAACTACTTCCAGTCCACTTCCGGGTCTGCCAGGAAGCGCACAGGGGCCCCCCCCCCCCCCGCACTCCCTAAGCTCGGTGATCGGCTGCAGGGGAACCCCAGGTGTCCCCCCCCAGATCCACTAGGCACCAGTCACTGAGCCAGGGGAGTGCAAGGAGCCCCTCCCCCCGTGCTCCCCGGCAGACCCAAAAGTGGACCAGAAGTGCTTCTGGTCTATTTCTGGGTCTGCTGCTGAGTGTGCTGGGGAGCCCCCACACACTTCTGTGGGACACTCCATGCGCCCCACAAGTATGTAGAAAACACATTTAAACTTGTGTCTATGGCCAAATCTCTGAATCTTTCTGAATCTCTCCGAATTGATTCAGAGGGTTCCGATTTGATTCGGAAAAATTAAAGGGTCCTCCGATTCTATTTGGATTCAGAGATTTGGCTACCTAATCAGGCCAAATCTCCACTGAATACAGTCAGGGACCAAAGCTTCACACAGCCCTAATATTCATCCTCTATTCCCAGGTGCCAACTACTTTGTGGGACTAAAAATGGTTCCACACACAGTGGCCATTCCTTCAGCCAAGTAGCTGACTGTGTGTCTCTTCTCAATGATGTTACCTCAATTATTTAGCCCACTTACTCTTGTGTTTTGAATTGTTATTCTGGAGTATATGCTAAAGTTGTATTAAATTCTATTTCTGCTTTAATTATTTGTGCATTTACAAGTAAATATTTACATTCCTAATTATCTGTAGTAGTGTTAAGTAAGAGGTTGTAGCATGATGAGGTTCCATAAAACATAATGCTAGTCTCTTGCTTTTGTACTTGTTTACTACTACACCCTTTAAATAATCTATTATGCATCAATTCCCTCCATTTCTTTTATTAGGTGGGGGAGGGGAGGGATATATGTGACATCATTAATTATTGCTTCCTCTGTGCCTGTTTACAAGGGCACAATCCAATGAACAGTTGCACAAAATACCAAAAAGGTCATTGTTAGAATTGCTTGACTTTTGTCAAAAAATAGTAACTTAAAGCTGACAGGTCATACACTATTGTGAAAAGCTAATAGGCATATCCAGAGGCAGAATTTGGGCCTGGGGTACTTGGAAAGAAGGCAAGCAAACAACCAAAGTGGGGCACACAAACAGAAGCATAAGATGCGAAGGATAGTAAGAGAATAACAAGTATGAGAGGCACAAAATTAAAAAGATATGGTAGGGACACCTTTAGTAATAGTATTACAAGTTTTGGAATGTGAAACAATTTTAATATAGATAAAAAGACAAATACAGAGAATTTAAGATTTAAAAAAAAAAAAAAAAAAAAAAGCAAACTTCGTTGTGTGTTCCAAGTCCTGGTTTTTGAATGGTCAGGGTTGGCAAATATGGGACATAAAAGAAGCAGAAGTCCTGAATTTAGGGGAAATAAAAGCAATGTTTTTAGTTAGACAAGTAACTAAAAAATAAAACTTCTTACAAACCTTTAGGCCTCATTATTAAATTAAGAGTTGGGAGGAGAGATTCCCCAAAAGAAAAATTAAAGGCCAAGGTTTGTTTTAGTTTGGCTTTTTTATTTATTCTTAAAATAGGAGCCTAAAACTCTTTCAACTATATTTAGATATCCGCCTGATTCTCCAAAATGCCAAGCCACCTACCTTACCCACTGATGTAACTGGGGCTCCATATGGACTCATAGATCCACCCCCATGAAGAAAGTTGTGAGAACAGGGTTAACCACAACATAAAGGCAATGCAACACTGACTATTTTGGAAAACTGCTTCTACCTTCTCTCTATCCCCTAAATATGAAATTAATTTCAAATTATAGGCATGGACTGACTACAGATGGTCATGCTTTAAACACAGACCATTTCTTTTTCATTTTCTGTTGCCTTAAAAAGATGGGTAATTGTATTAATATAGCTACATGCTAATGCCATGTTGACTATGTACAACTAAGAGTCAAGAAATGCAAAAGTTACAAGTTTGAGCAGCAACACGGGATAGCAGGATATGTAGTTTAGTGTACAACTCCACATCCCACATTGCACACCACAGATTTGTGCAATGCAGCTCAGCTGACATTTCCCTGGGGGTAAAAAGTGTATTTTTCATCCTTTATAATTTCACTGCATCATGTCAACTTTTCATAATTCTGATTATGATTATATTTTGCATACAATCAGCTTCACAAAATACATGATCTTGTTGGTGGTTGTGGTCTTTTTTGTTATGGTTGCTGGGCAGGAGGGGGTTGCATTTTCTTCTGTATTCAGCATGGAGACGTTCCCTGCCAGAAACAGTATCTTTAATGTACAGTACAGTACAGAGTTGCTAGGACCTAATGACGTTAAACAAACAGCACCTCTCCATTGCCTAGCATTTAAAATTGATAAGAGCCCTCTGTTCTCCTGGAATTCTTTTCAACTCTAACCATAAGCTCTGGAATTGCCAACCACTGAAGGTTTTTATGACATTGCTTTTTATGAACATACAGCCCAGCAGGAGCTGATAAGGGCTTCTGCATGCTTGGCTGGTGTTTGCCCATGGCCAAGACTGTTGACAGGGGGTTTATTATTGTGAAAGACACCAATAGTACCCCAAGGACAGCCTGGGACATTCCAACACTTGTCACAGAGGTGCCAATTTCCCACTAAATCACACAACACTGTGACTTCAGAGAGCCCTTGTTCAGCTGATAACAATTTTAAACTTTGATGCTGGCTGGAAGAGGGTAAAAGGAGTTACTGTATTCCATCTAATATTCTAGCATACTAGAACTCCTGGTTACCTGGAGAAAAAATGATGTCACCTACACCAGAGACTTCAACCACTGCAGGCCAATTGCTGTTGTTAATATTGTAGTTAATATTTTTGCATACTTTAAGGAAACTGCTAAAAGCTGTGCTTTGGACTAGTACAAGTTTAATCAAAAAGGGTAAATGATATCTGCCTGAATAGATTATTTACTTTGTATTGTGGTAGCCCCTAGGAACTCCTGTGGTCAGCCAAGGTCTTACTGTGGTAGATTCTGTACTAATACAGAAGAGAGATTTATACCATGGTTTACAAAGTTTAGAAATGGGAGCTATACCCATGACTGGTCCCTGCAATGGCTAAAATCATAGCAAAACCAGTGTAGCCAAAGCTATTTATTTAAATATATATTTAAATATAATACCTTTTCCTTCCACTGTAAATATCTATTCTATATGATAGTAGCATACTATACTGTGTTCCACATAAGCAAAAGGCCCCGATACCTCATAGTATCCATTGCTCAAAGATCCCTTCTGATATGGGCCTGCAGTCCAATGACCTCACAAGTGCATGCCTAGCACAGGTACTCCTCAGTTTGCTCCAGCAGCAATAGTCTTGTTGTTTGCTTGCAGACCTGGGAGAGCAGCCCAGGCTTCTGGTTTGTTTGTTTTAAACCAGATTACCAAATGGTTGCTCAGCTCCACAAGGACTATTCAAAGGAGAGAAGGAACTACCCCAATAGACCTGCTAATTTGTTCCAGTTCCTCATAAACTGGCAGAGTCAGTCCCTTCAACTTTCATCACATAAGTGATGGGAAGGAGCCAAGGTAGCTGACTCAGGGTGATGTGGTGGGAAGAAGGGCGTTCTCCATCCTGGTGACTGAGGCCAGCAGAAAGTAGGCAAGCCTTTTTTTCCTGTTTAGTCCGGTTTGTTTACTTGGCTGTTTGCTTGTCTGTTGTTTCAGCTTGCGTAAGCAAGACATTTTGTACAGTCTGCATGAAATGTTATATTCCTTAAGATGCTCGTGCCAACGTTTTCCATCTTCCTTGCATTATACTAGCAATGCCTTGGTTTGATGGTGTTTTTACATAAAATCTTATTTTCTTCCCATAGTCATTCTAACATATAAAGGGTTGGTGAAGAAGAGATACAAACCTCCTCCTCTACTACTCCTACATATAAAAAAAAAAAAATGGTACTTATTCAGGACCAGGTATGTTTTAAAATAAATCCCTTTAAAAATGTGGCCCTATACTATAAGTGTTATGCTTTTGTGTAGATATTAATCCCAGTGTTCTGGCCTAATTCCATTTGGGATAACCACATCCTGCCTACTTGAACATTTCAACTGGATGCGATCTCTTTCTTCACTTCTATAAACTGCCCATCTTTGCAGTGCTCCATCTCCAGAGATGGCTAAAGTTCAGCAGAGGAGAAATACTGCTAAAGATAGCAGCATTCAAGGACTTTTGGATATGGAGGGGTGGGGTGAAAGTTAATGGCAAGGACTGTCTTACTAAACACCTGGCTGTTCAGCCTTTAAAAACTGAGCGTACATATTGAGCACATATGCAACAGTGGCACAAGTGTAAACCTGAACAAATGCACGTAGGGACTGAATTTGAAACAGAAGCATAATGAACAATTTCAGCAGCCTGGGCAGAGCAGGGTGAGGGGTTCCAAATGCCATAGAGTAGAGGGAGGTGCCCACTTTTCTTTGGCTGCCATTATGGTACCTCTTGCCTACCTGGGACTGCTGCCCCACTCACCCCACACTAGTTACACTACCACTTTGATACTGTGTTTGCTATTAATGTTGAGCACATTAATAATGTTGAAATGTCTCTCAGGGGGCTCCCACACACCCACTGAGTGACGCCCACGCCCCTGGACAGCCAACACACTTCCAGGGGACTGGGCATGACCGAGCCCCACTTTCCTCCCCACCCCATTAGCGACAACATCAGTGACAGGCTTCTGCAGCCCACCCAGCTCCATGCGACTGCACCTGCTTGTGGCGCCATGGATGTTTCCTGGTGGGCTCCTGCACACTCACTTAGAGTTACCCATGGTGCCACAAGCCAGCAGTGCCAGGGAGCTGGGTATGATGGAACCTCCCCCCTACCCAGCAGCAACATCAGTGATAGGCTTCTGCAGCCTGCCTAGCTTTCCAAGGAGGGTGCAAATGCAGGGGCTGTGGGGAGCCTGCAAAGGCACCTGCGATGCTAGTGGACAGCGACCTACCTTGATTTGCAAGTGGACCTGGTACTGAAGTTTGATTCACTGGTCTAACCTGAATCAATTAAATCTGATACTTCATCAATCCAGGTCTATCTTAGACCAGGATCCACATTTTTTAAAGCAGTCTATGTGCTCCAAACTTCTATTGTGTCCCAGTTATAGTCTGGTTTCCAACCACCTAAAAATTGGAAGAAGTTGAGGACTATCTGTACCGACATTACACACGTTTCACACTTACAACATTTATAAATTGACACCCTGTTTCAACTTTCTGACGTCAGTTTCGACTCTACACCACTTGATCTGACACCAACCCACATCAGCAAACAAGTTCGCTGTGTCACCCATCTCCCTGGAGAACATCTGTCCAAACTTCCTTGGACACTTTCTTTAAGAAAGCAGACAAGACTCCAAAAAAACCTGCATCCAAGACTCCGGAGAAGACTCCAGCCAAGAACCCTTCAAAAAGTCCAGCAAAGTCACCTTAAAGAAGTCCTTCCAAATCAATGATTGCTATTTACAATATAAATACAATACTGTAGCTATATTACTCATTTATAATTGATTGAGTACAAAATTCTGGGTTATTTTTGGTGAAAATAGGGTATCCGGCCTTGGTTCAGGAACCAATCCCCCATTTATAACATTGTTTCCTATGGGAAAATCTGTTCCGAGTTACAACGTTTCAACTTAACACGTGGTTTTCAGGAACCAATTGCGCCGTAAATCTGAGGACTGCCTGTACCTGGCTTTGGTTGCATTCCTGCTCTCCAGTTATGGAAGTAAGGATGATAATACTAATCTTTCAGAGGGAGTAGGTAAATTATTATTTGCAAAATATTTTGCTTTTGTTTGATGTTACTGGGCAAATCCAGTGCTCCAAAGCACATTTACAACTGAATTGTGTTTTTACTATTAAAAAGTTGCAAAAGTGTTATAAAAAACCACTCTCCTCATTTATATAAAACTGTATTTAACCAGTCTTGGTAATGTGACTTTTCCTACCAGATACCTTTGGAATTTCTGCTTCAGATTATTTAGTGGAAAAAGCAACACAATATTGGTTTATATAAACATATATAGAGATGTGATCCAATTTATAAGAGTTTTACATTTGAAAACAGATCCAAAGCACCACTGCATATGTTATTTTAATGATGACAAAGTTGAAAGTTTATTTAGGCAAGAGGCTCTCTCAGAGGAAAAATAGTCTTTCATACACAATGTTCATCAGGCAAAGATAACACTTCAGTTAAGGCTGACAATTTTGTAAGTGTTGAAATAACTTATGTTAGGCTTTATTAAATAATATTAAATGTTCCTTTCTATTATGTACCTTGAAGAGAGATGCCTAGGTAAATGATGTCCTACAGCTACATCCACTAGCATGAATAAACGCTGCTGAAGGGAGATGGCTTTATTGCACAATGTGTATTTGTGCTGTCTGTGTACATTTTTGCGATTTATATTACTGATTTTATCCATGGTTTTGTATCTTAAGTAAACTGTATGTATGCCAACAACTATAGGGTATGTTACTATTTTTAGAACACTCTAGTTTTCAGCTGTTCAGAACATTGTCAACCTATCACCTTTTGGGCTAAAATTTTGGGTTTGGTCTCTTTTGCAGGCAGATCTTTTGCAAAGTTTGATCAAACACAGTTCAGCTGATTTTAAGAATTGAGCTAGTTGGGATGGGGGGAGAGGAAAGAAGTAAACATACAATACACACACACACACACACTCCCTGTACTTCAGGGGCTTGAAGGAAGTTAAACATTTGGAACAGTACTGTTCCTCAAGTCAAAAATTGCTTCTTTTCTGTACCTAGGAAATGTTATCTATCTGACAGACCTAAACCCAGAAAAAAAAAAAAAAATCACTATTTTACAAACTTTTGCATACCTGTTACAATTTATCACACAATCCCTCTGTTGCATTGTCTATAACAGTCTGAAATAAATGCACAGTTACAGCTTCACATGGGACCATAGGCAAAATGGGACCGCTTTAGAGGTCATGTAGTATTTATAAGGCATTCTGGCATAAGCACAAGAGGGTAAAGAATCAAGTTTGTAGGGATGTCTTTATTTTGGCATTAGCTATATTTGAGAGCCTCAATATTTTGTACCTTCAGCATTTTCACACTTCTTTCCTCATAGGTTTCCTGTAGCATTCCTTCCTAAATGATTGTTATATCATTATAATTATTATATTTCCCCTTCTTGATTCAGCACTAGTGAGGCCACATCTGGAGTACCGTGTCCAGTCCGCCGCCGCCCCCTCCACTACAGAAAGGATGTGGACAAAATGGAGAGAGTCCAGGAGAGGGCAACATAAATAGATCGGAGCTGAGGCACGTGACTTCTGAGGAAAGAGCTGAGAGAACTGGGCTTATTTAGTCTGCAGAAGAGAACTGAAAGGGGATTTAATGACAGCCTTCAACTACCTGAAGGCTGCTTACAAAAAGGATAGAGCTAGACTGTTCTCAGTGGTAGCAGATAAGAGAACAAGGAGCAATGGTTTCAAGTTGCAGCAAAGGAAGTTTAGGTTAGATATTAGAAAAAAAAAAAACTTTCTTACTGGGCAGGTCCTAAAGCACCAAAACTGATTACCCAGAGAGACTGCAGAATCTCCAATACTTGGAGGTTGTTAAGACCCAGCTACACAAAGCCTTGGCTGGGATGATCTAATTGGGGATGGCCCTGCTTTGAGCAGGGGGTTGGACTAGATGACCTCCTGAGGTCCCTTCCAACCCTCATTTTCTATGATTCTATATAGATAAAAGTTCTACCTATAGCTGTTAATGCACATACAGTTCACTTAAAATACAAAACAGTGGATAAAAATCAGTAATATAAATCCCCAAAGTGTACACGGGCAGCACAACTCCACATCATGCAACACATGCACTGAACTTTTGTGGCTTTTTCTCTGGCTTTCCTACTTGCATCTGGCAAGAACTACACTCGTATCACGTGTATTGAGAACAAAGTTAAAATAGCTCAGAGATTGTTTAGTAAGAGAATGTTGGATCGCCTGTCAAACTTAAAAATTCTTTACCAACAGGTTTATTGTGAGCAAAGTGTTGTGATGGCATTCCATCTCAACACTTTCTGGGTCACTGATGTGATAAAGGCCTACAATCACAGCATGTATTCGCACTATTGTTACACAAATCCACATTTGTTTATTTATGCATTGTCCAATTTAACTGCAATTTGATGTCTTGTATAAAACATGTGAATAAGAAACAAATGTAATAACTCTGATTTATACACTTACGGAGAGGTCTGCATCAAAGAGTATTTGTCCGAATTGTGTCAAGTCTCTTTCTATAAGATGTAAATCGCACTGACCTATGAGATGATCACCTCCTTTGCCCAAGGAACTGGTGGAAAAAATTCCTCCTTCACAACAGCGTCACCTACTTTCTGTGGGTTGCATAGGCCACAGACACTCCATAGACCAGCAGTTCCCAAACTTTGACAGATTGTGCACCACCAATTTAAAACAATACAACCTTAAGTACCACCAGCAAATTTTTGTCACAAAGTAATTATAATAAATCTGGTAATGTGTACCACTGACAGGTTGTCTGTATACCACTGGTGGTATGTGTACCATAGATTGGGAATCATTGCCATATACAAAAAAAAAAAAAAAAAAAAAAAAAAGGATCAGGGCAGAACAAAAAATTAATGCAGAAAGTAGAAGATTCTCCTTTACTCTGCTCCTACATATCCCACTCAGTTATACTAGGCTGCCATTGAGCAGGGGAATCCAGACCATACCAAACTGTTCTTCTGTGGAAGGAAGCAATCAGGTTCCACATTATTAAAGCCTTGTGGCATTCAGCTGAGAAACGGTGTTTTTATTGGACTCAGTGACCTAGCCTGTCTTTTACAGACTTATGTTCTCTGATGTTACCAACACCAGTTCAAAGTAGACAATGGGAATATATTGAGGAAATAAAACTTTTAAGAAGGAGAAAAATGTAACAAAAAAGAAGCAAGGCCAGAAAGAGTGACTAAAGCTAAGAATGGGTGAATACAATTTTTTTTGTGGTATTTGGTTTTTTGTTTTGTTTTTTCTTTTTAAGTGTCACCCAAATGGCTTATAAACTATATAATGAAGTAAGCTGGAGCATATTAAGCTGATGCTGCTATTAAAACAGCCACTAAAAATTCTTAGACCTTTTCATATCATAACAACAATTGCCCAAAGGAAACACAGGCAAAACTATTCCCCAGTTAATTTGATGACGTGTGTATTCCAGTTGAAATAATTTTCTCTTGTTTTTCTATAGTATTCCTGTTTTCCAGATCGATTTTCAAATATAGCCAATATAAAAGATGCTTAGAAGACAATAAGAAATACATATGTTGCTTATAATTTGTTCTTCAGTTTCCCACTTACAATAGTAACACAAATGAACTAGTGGAAATTTAGCCGTTTAGCTTAAGCCCGTAGGAGCCAAACTTTTTTGGTAGGCACTCTGCAAATTAGCCCTGCACCCTCCCTGAGTAATACTCCTTTCCCATTCTCCTTCCAGATCTACTACTCTAGTTTCTGCTCCCTGCCCTGTGCTCTGTGCCTGATGTGCTACTCTGCTTACTGCTCCCTGACCTACCTGCCTCTGGGTTGCCTGGCCTATGCCTGGTCTGCCACATACCATGTAGAGGCTGCCCATGCCACTTGTGGTGTACATACTGCAGTTTGGCCACCCCTAGTTTAAGCAGCTGGACATGCTTAAGTGTAGATTACAGTAGAACAGTGTAAAAGCATTCAGGGGGCCAATGGGGTGCTCTGCAGGCAGCTTGCAATGACAACAGCATCCAGCCAGGAGACTCCACAGCATGAATCCCAGGGTGCCTTACAGGCCCCCTAATCCACCTGAACGCAGCTGACAGCACCCAAGAATATAGGACAGGGCTGACTGGCTATCCAACCCGGGTTACCATGCCCTCCCTCTTCACAACACCCCTTCCTCTCTGCTGTCAGATAAGAGACCCAGAGAGGGTCTTGTGTCTTTTAAAGCCCAACAGTGTCCCCTTCAGCAGCCCACAATGGATCCCTATCACTTTGGCACTAGCCAACAGACCCAGCTCTGGTGCAGGTTGGGTGAATCAGGGACCAGTGAAAGCCCATGAATCAGCTGGGGAAACCGTCAGTTGTACAGCCTGAGGGCAAGGGAGAGGGACTGACCTTTCCTATCCCCAAAGCTGACAGTGGAGGAGTTTGCTCTACAACTTGGCCAGAACAGTAGAGTCCAGCCAAGTTACAGACCGTCTCTCTGAAGGGGAGAGGGGACCAAAGCACTGCATTCTGGGGTGCTGGAGGATAGTGTACAAGCTTCCATTGGGAGGGTAAGTGTACAAGCATTCATTCCTCTGGTAGAAACTCCACCAAAGCAGAAGTTGTCCCTGTAGTTGGTGGTAGAAGTTTCTACAAGATCCATCATTTTTAGTCCAGTAGAAACTGCCTGAATGCTTGCATACTTAGAGTTTCTACCTACTTTTCCACCAGTAGAAATGTAATGCATGTATGCACCTTTTTAATAAATATGTCAACATATTTATTAAAAAGTGAAATGTCAGAGACATTTATACCAACATTCAAAGACCTATATTTCCAAGAGACGTGAGTAGTTTTGGATACCAGAACGTTTGATTTTGCAACCCCAGATGGGACACAAAGTTCTCAGGGGTCAGCATAATAGAGTGAACTTCCACAAGAACTGACCATCACAAGACCATCACAAACTTTACTCCTTCTGCTCTAATTGCAAGGCATATTTCTGTATCTTTGTCTATGACCTGCTGGAAGTAGGGGTAGTAAAAAAATTCTTAAGAAAACCCACCCATAGTTCTCCCCTTGACCAAAAGGAGATAGAACAAAATATGACAAATGCCAGTCACATTGTTTAAATGTTCTACTGGCAGGTACATGAATACCACAGTTACGAGCACAGCATTATAGCCTAAGGACACAGAATCACAGAAAATTAGGGTTGGAGGGGACCTCAGGAGGTTATCTAGTCCAACCCCATGCTCAAAGCAGGACCATCCACAACTAGACCAACCCAGCCAAAGCTTTGTCTAGCTGGGTCTTAAAAATCTGCAAGGATGGAGATTCCAAAACATTTCTGGGTAACCTGTTCCAGTGCTTTACTACCCTCCCAGTGAGAAAGTTTTTCCTAATATGTAACCTAGACTTCCCTGTCTGTAGCTTGAGACCACTGCTCCTTGTTCTGTCATGTGCCACCACTGAGAACAGTCTAGCTGCATCCTCTTTGGAAACACCCTTCAGGCAATCTACTCTTCTCTAGACTAAATAAGCCCAATTCCCTCGGCCTCTCTTCAGACATGATATGCCCCAGCCTCCTAACCATTTGTGTTGCCTTCTGTTGGACTCTCCAATTTGTCCACATCCTTTCTATAGCCAAGGGGGCAGGGCAAAACTGGACACAGTACTCCACATGCACACGTTCACAGGACCCAATCTAGGATCACACATCTTGGAGCTATGTGATCATAAATCAAGTCCCTGCTTGTGTGCACATTCACTGGCGCTGGGAGCTGCGCTAGGAATGAAATCTAAGTAAGTTGGGCGCAGGGGGGAAAATGCTAGCAGGTCTGTTGAGTGGGACGGGCAGGTCAGGGAAGGTTTTAGTGGGATGGGGGGCAGGGAGGGTCAAGGGGATCAGAGGGCTAAAAACAGTCCAATCAGGGGCAGGGGCAGAAAAAGCACAGCCCCGGAGCTGGAGCGAGCAACTGGGCTTTCCCAGTCCCATGGTTCTGCTTCGAACATGTACACACATTTGGTTAGATCAGGCACAGATTAAACTGATTCTATGTAGTGCACCTCCTTATGTGAACTAAGTTAGATCAGGCTGGCAATGTTTTGCCCGATCTAAAATCCCTGAACATCTGTGCAGTTCGGCACTTAAAACTGACCTAACCCTAGTTAGGCTGACTTAAGTGTAACATCTACATGTACCCTAAAACACTTAGCATTTTAAAAATAAGGTCTGTCTCAAGTATCTCTAATTGGTACCCAAAAAACTCTAATCACACGTGAAAATTTAGGAGAAAAATGTTTTTCTAAACATAATATGACCAGCAATGGCACAAGATGTTTACTTTAAGGGCCTGATCTTGGAAGCACTTATGCACATATAGCTTTAGTAACACAAACACTTCTGTTGAAAATAAGTAGCTAATTTATGAACATATTTTTGCAGAACAAGGGTCTGAGATATTAGCAATAGTGCATTTAGAAAATTTCTTGGGAACATTATTAGCTTTGTTGTGACAGTATAAAAACAAAAGGACACCTAACCAGAAAATAGACTGCAGCCTGTCAAGCTACTGAGGCACTAAACAAAGGCCTTATTTGTTTTTGTCATCACCAATCTTAATTTAAATTAGCAGCACCATTAGGGGTGTAGGATAAGAAAAAAAAGCTACATTTAAAAACAAACTACTATATACTGACGGCAACTCTAGTTAATAGATACAAAAAACCCATACAACTTTTTTTTTTTCCCCCCGATATTTCAGCAAGTTGTCTCAAAAGGAAATCAAGCAAAGGAAACCATCATGTCAGGTGCTTTCTGTTCTTCTTTTGTTTTCCTTTGTACTTGGATGGGGAGCAACTTAGGCAGTTTGTTTCACAATCCAAAACCATTTATAACTAAGAAAGAAAAAAAATTGTAATACGTCCAAAACAGAACTTGGGAAAAGTAAAAGATCTCTTTCCCATTCTGTGCATGTGTGTAACTATCATGGCAGCTGGTAGGAGGGACATATTCAAATAAAATGGGAAAGAACTAGATATTTTGCATTTCAGTCACTGAATTTTACTGGCAGGGAGATCATAGCTTTCTTTCAGTTTTGTATCATCAGTGCCATAGAACTGGATTATCAAATGACACATTTATATCACAACTACTCAGTTGATATTAAGTAAGAAGAATGGACAGGACTCATTGTTATTAAATTCATCAGTATGAAACCTGGAAAGATATAAATCAATATTTGTGGGAGGAAAAGAAAAATAGAATAGGTGAAGAAACACAATGTGCTAAATATATGCTTAAATTTATATTGGCTTTGTTCAAAGTTTTCATGTTTTATAAAGAATATTTCAGTTTCCTAGAGTGGACTATACAAAATGCATGCCTAAAATAATGAATGACACAAAAATATATTCTTGGCACAGTATTAGCAACACCCATTAATTACAAAACAACTTCCATTTTCAGTTGCTTAAATCATTTGAAAAATTTAGAGTCTTCAAGGCTTTTGAATTCCTTGTTTGATGCATTCCTCTCAGTGAAGGTAGTTTTTCCTCTCCTATTTTAATTTAAAAAAAGAAAAGAAAAGGATTTAGGTATTTTTGACAAAGTCTGAGATGAAAAACAGGTAATATTTGCTATGCAAATGCTCATAACACTTGATATAAGTTTGGACAGAAATTTGAAATTCTGTTCCAAGTTTCAAGTCCTCCATCATCTCTGCTGCTGTTTCTAACCAGATTTCTCTGCATTATAAGACTTTTTTTTGTTTTGTTTTCTCACTTTTTTTGGAGAGGCAGAAAAAGGGACAGGATTCTCTTTTGTGGCAGGCATGGTAGAATTTGCTATTCACTGACAATAGTTTCTGAAAGGTTAAACCATGGTCATCATTTTGCCTATGCTCTGCGTACCAACCCTCACCCCACGGTCTTCTGACAAGAGTTAAAGCTCCAAACATAGACAAAGGGGATCTTCCTCATGTTGCTGTTTCCCTCCATCAGAATGCCCTTTTGTACTATAAAAAAGAAAAAAAAGTGGGCTAGGAGCCAAAAGACCATGGGCTCAAACCTCAGGTATGGCAAGCATAAGGTCAGGAAGGTAACTCAGTCTAATCACCCTTTCTGCTCCCCTATCCCTGCCTCCCCCCTCCGCCCCCACCATCCCGTACGGGCTCGGGATCAAAATAACCTCCATTTATCTAACTGGAGCCTTAGGGCTGCTTGGAAAGTACCACAGACTACTGGATGAAAGTATTTTTCTAATTAGATAAGTAAAGCAGAGAACAATGGTTTTCTATTTCTTTTCTTACAAGATTCTCTTCTTGGTTTCTAGTTTGCATTCATTAAGCAACAGCTAGACATATTAGCCAGAAACTTACGTCAGAGCTACTGGCTTTTCAAGTAGCCATGTCAAGTTAGCGGAAAACAAATTACCATATCGACAAAGACAGGAGTATGCCAAGGTTTGTGACTACATCAGCCATTTCCAGTACTATCATTATTTGCATCACAGTGATGCCCACAGCCCCCAAACAATATTAGGGCCTTATTGTTCAGGTGTAATATATATAAGAAGGTCTTGTCCCTCTGCATGAAGAGTTTATAATTTAATCAACATACTTGTATTCAACTCTCTTTGGTTCAATGTGTCTACTTAGCCTACCCTCTAGTTGGCAGCATTCCAGGAGATCTGAACCTCTTGTATGACCTCTTGTAAAGGGCAAGATGTTTTCTTCCTGCAATTGAAACTAGCTGGAACTGTACAGTCATGTATCCACAGGTTGTGTGTCCACCTATTAAGGTCCTTTCAATACATTTAACCTGGTCCTTTTGGTCCATTTATTACAAAAAAGTAAGTTACCACTAAGCTTAACATCTGTAAAGCAGGAGTGAGCAAAATATGGCCCATGGGCCTGATCCAGCCCACCAGGGCTCTGGATCCAGGCTGCAGCTGCCCCCACAATGCTCCACATGGTGCCATGCCCTGCCCACTCGCACTGGGGCAGCCTGTGTCAGGCTCCCCCTGGTGCCTACTAGTCCAGGCCCCAGCCAGCTCACGGCTTTTGCCAGAGCTGTTTCTGATGCAGCTGCAGCCAGATGCTGCTCTCTTGCCCCTGGCTAGAGCAGTGGCTCCTGCTTTTGATCTTACCCCCGCTGCACTGGGTGAGCAATTTAAGCTGGATGGCTCCTCCCCAGTGCTCAAGGCTCTGACTTCAGCTCCTGGATGCCTTCCAGTGGAAGGAGGCTAGGATCTAGAGCTGGAACCCTGAGCACTTGCTGGGAGCAGCATGGCACCATGGGCAGAAGTAAGAGGAGGAGCTGCTGCTGCAGGCAGGGGGGGTGCAGAGTGCCGGGCCAGCTGCAGTCGCACCAGGAACAGCCCACTGGAAGCTGCTCCTGCCTCTGCTATACCACGCTGTGCCATGCCACACCATTCCAGGCGGGTGGCAAGCAGCTTCAGCCAGGTGGCTCCTGCCCCAGCGCTGGGGTTCTGGCTTCAGCTCCTGGCTGCTCTGGGTGCTGCAGTCCATGTTGCCCCCACAGTGCTCTGCATGGGGCCAAGCCCCACCAACTCACACCAGGACAGTCTGCAGGAGCAGCTTCCACCAGCTTTTCCCAGCATGGTGGTAGTGGGCTGGATGCTGCTGTGTGCCCCTGGCCTCCAGGAGCAAGCAGCTCCTTCTCTCACTGCTGCCACACCACACTGTGCCACTCCCAACAGGTACATGGGACTCCAGCTCCAGATCTGGGGATGGAGGGTGCAGAGCAGCACCCAACTGAGCTGTGGACATCGGTGGGAGTACAGTGCAGACTGTCCCGGTGTAAGTGGGTGGGGCTCAGCCCCATGCAGAGCACTATGGGGGCAACATGAACTGCACCACCCAGAGCAGCTCTGCTGTACCCTCCCGCCCAACCCACAGCAGGCTCCCAGGACTTAGCACCCAGGCAGTCCCCCCTACACACACACACACGACCCCCGCCCCCCCATCACCCCAGAGGGCAGGGACATGTGATCCCACCCTCTTCCACCCCTCCCACTCCACTCCTGAACACTGCTCCCACATGCCCACGGTCCCATAGCAAGTTTTGGTTAGTTCTTTGGAGGAGAAGAGGGGAGAAACGGTGCTGAGCTGGCCCATGACAGCTGATCAAAACTCCCTATGCGGTAGGGCTGTGCGAAGCTTCAGTCCCAATTCAATTCTGCAGAGATTTGGCGGCCAAATCTCCGAATCCAGATCAAATCAGGAGACCCTTTAATCTCTCCAAATTGAATCAGAACCCTCCAAATTGATTCGGAGAGATTAGGAAAGATTCGGCAATTCGGACACAGACACAGTTTTAAATGTTTTTTCTACATACCTCAAGGTACCAGGCAGCTTGTGAATGCTGCAATGTCGGGGCAGATGGAGCGTCCCATAGGAGCGTAGGGGGCTCCCCAGCATGCTCAGTAGTCCCACATGCCTGCAGTAGCCCAGGCCAGAAACCTGGGAGGGCATGGGGAAGAGAGAGGAATATGGAGAAGACTGGACCAAAAGTAGCTAGTGTTAGAGATGAGGTGGAAAATTATCTTAGCTGAGGACCATTTAATGAGTTCTGGTGTCCTCTTGAGGGCCACACCTGTCTTTTTCTCTCTCTCCCCTGCCCTTCCCCCTCCCTCCCTGAGGCTGTAGCATGCCCCAATCCTCTCTTTTCCTCTCTCTCCTTCACTCCTTGCCCACCCCTCTCCCAACCTGGAAATGTAGCATACCCCAATCCTCTGTCTCCCCCTCCCTCCAGAATCCAGGAACCCGTTTCCCTCCCTTCCTTCCCAGAGCTCTATCACACCCTGATCCTCTCTCTTCCTCCCTCCCCACTTCGCCTCCCTGGAGCTATAGCATGTCCTGATCCTCTTGCTCTCTTCCTCCCTCCACCCTGATCCTCTCTCTCTCTTCCTCCCTGGCATTGTAGCATGCCCTAATCCTCCCTCCCTTCCCCCCTCCTGGAGCTGCAGCATGCCCCAATCCCCACCCGCAACCCAAAACCTGCTAGACCCACCAATAGTTTACGCTACCACCCTCCCAGCATGGCAGAAGCAGCACCAGGTGGGTACAGCATCAGCTATGGACTGCCCAGCAGAGTCTGTGTAGGAATTAGGGCATCCACCTGGGTGCACAGCTGATACCACAGCATCAGGGCTGGACAGAAGCAGTCCCACCTGCCCACCCAACTTGGCAGAAACAGAACCACCCACCAGCCACCTGTGGGCTGGATCCCATGACTTGGTGCCTGCCTGCCTATGGGATGGATACAAATCAGCTGGCAGAATGGATCTGGCCCCAAGGCTGTACTTTGCCCACCCCTGTGCTAGAGGGTGGAAGAGAAATAGATTTGCTGGGCAAAAAGATAAAGTCGGGGAAGGAAACAGAGGTGGCAGTGGGGTGGAACCGATATCAAAGAATAACCTAAGGGTAAAGGAAGAATGACTGGATAAAAAGACTGGAAGCCACTGAGGTTGGGGACTGATTTGATTAGTGAGGATGCAATGGAAAAACTCAAGAGTGGAGCTCAAAAGCTAACTGATCCAGAGAGGAAGGACAACTGGAGGCTGGGGGAGACTGGGAATGGCTAGTAACAAGACACTAAAATGGAGAAGTAGTGGGAATGGCTAGGCAAGGAGATACAGAACATAAGTGGGGGGAAAAGAGAGAGAGAGAGGCCTTGAGGCATTAAACAAGGACTTGAAGGGCCAAGAGATGGAACTTAGGTCAGATGCTTGAGTGAAGACTGAAACATGCTATGTGGGGATAATGGGAGTAGCACAAGGGAACTAGGAGTGGATAAAAGAAAAGTACAGTGACAGATGGGAGCAAAGAGAGCAAAAGGAGTCAGGGTTGAGAGGAATAGGTAAAGGAGTCTGTGACTATTTAGAGCACACTTCTGCCTGGAGTTTGGAATGGAGCCCAAAATTCCCCAGTGTCATCATTTCTCTGCTGTCATCAAATATCTATGGAATCCATGTGCCAAGTGTCCCATCACACTTCAGTGTTGGTCCACATAGGGGAGGACAACTTACTCTTGCTATCAGCTGCTCAAAAGCCAAAAGAACATTATTATGGTTCCAAAATCGAGCACAATCTATTTTTTCTACAGTACATCTTCCTCATCCATTTCTGATTCTAACCCTTAAGTTTGTAATAGCCAGTGAACAACAGTTCCAGAAGGCATTTTGTGGGTTTTCCCAGGTAACTGCTTCTGACAGTATTAGTTAGTTCAAAGTAATATCAGTTGCCCCCAAATAATGAAGATTGAGACTCCATTCAAAATGTATTTTAATTAGAAAAACTTCCATTTTCACACCTTCTTTCCCCAATCTGGCATTTGTGCAGAGGCCAGTTCCAGTTTCCTTATTAAATGCATCAGAAAATAAATAGCTAGCGATTTAACTCTCATTATCACATGATACTAGCAATTACTGAGCAATGCCAATGCAGATGTGGTAACAAAGGGAATCATCTCCATGTATTACACTTAATTTGTCTTGTTGTTCCTAAGAGCAATCTTATATAATAAAGGAATAAGGAAGAAGGCAATACTCAAATTGAGTCTATTTGAATGTCTCTATTTGCATCTCTCCTTGCCCATGCTGGTTTCTGACAGTATTTGCTTCTGTTTGGGTAGAGTGACTACAATCCCTATGACTGGTAATAAAGCAATGATTTTGAGACTTCCTTGAGGATAGTGTTCAGTTTCTCTTTCAGTCACTATTAGCCTTACCAGCCAGATTGTCCTTTATGAAATCAGTCTTTAATAAAAGTTACAGAAGCCACTTCATAAAACAAAGTAATAGATGTCTGTCTAGTCAAATACAATGAAATCTACATGAGGCAGACCCAAGCGAAGAAGGGGAAGGGGATTAAAGTTAAGATGGTCACGGTTGCCGAAAACACTACATAGCTGAAAAAGTCTTTGATCTGTATGTGTTATGGTAAAGTCCCTGTTCCCCAGCTTAGCAAAATAAGTTGTCCCAAATGGGTTAGGAGGCCTCTGCTTGGCATCTCCCTTCTGGATCTCTAGTTTCAAACCTCTGACCCATACCCCCTTCCCTATTTTTTTTATATTGTTCCAAGTAACTAGCTTTCGGGAGCTGTGGCCCCTCCCTGAGAGGGTGCTTTTAGTTTGCAGGTGTGGCGGGCAAGTGTTAAAGCCTCTAAAAGGTAGGAGACAAATATTGTAACACTAGATCTGTGCCCCCCTCCCTCAGCTCACTAACCTTCCATCAAGGTCTAAAAGAGTTGTCCCAGGTGGATTCCAAGACAGTTTTTGCTCAGCTACCTGATGGACTCGAGCTCTTCATTTAAGGGACCACCCAAACACCTGACTTTCGCACAATACACTGAGCTTTCCACCTGCAAGCAGCCCCCAACACATGCCCACCTCCTAGCTTTGTCTTCCAAAAGTGTTCCAGCTTTCTGACATGCCGACTCCATTCTTGGACTTCTGCCTTCTGTCACATGACCTCTCTAGCTTGCCATCTTCTGCGAAGCTTCAGTTACCCACCAGGTCTCTCAGCTCTAGTCTCTAAACTGAACTACCCTAGCTTCCCCAGACAGTCTTGTCCTCCACACAATCCCTTTCTCTGGGCTCAATAAACTTTGTGCTCCATAAAAATATCTGACTTTGTTTGCACAGCCCCCATCTTGTTTGGCAAACATGAAATCAGCTTACTGCATTATTCAATACCCAATACCCCAGGGGTGCACAATTAATTCAGCTGGAGGGCCGCTTAACGTGTTTTGGTGAGCTATTGAGGGCTGCAAGGGTAGCCCTGCCCTTTAACAGGTGCTCCACCCCCCCGGTCACCATCTTGGGACCGAAGTCCTACCCCTAACCCCTGACCTTTGCCACAGGAAGTCCTGCCCCTTGCCCCCAGAAGTACTCCTTTTGGAAGGTGGGGGGTTGCCATCTTGGAACTAGAAAAAAAAAAATTATGCACTAAAATTAAGCTATAACATTTTTAAATTTTATTTAAAAAATTATTTTTGTCCTGATTTGTGTGTTGGCGTAGCGTATATAGAAGTGGTTGGATAACAGCTCAAAATGAAGTCCTGTATGTTGTGGAGAGGGTGTGAAGAAGTATGAGGGGGTATGGGTGGGTGGATATGGGGGGGTGCATGTGTGTGAGTGTGTACGTGCGTGCATGCGTGCGTGCGTGCATGGGGGGGGTGCAGGGTTTGTGGGAGGTTGTGGGGGTTGTGTTTGTGGGTGGGTATGGGGCTGTGTGGAGGGGGAGGGTGGCTGGAGAGGTGTGGGGGTGCTGTGGGCCTGAGGTGTGCATGGGGGTTTGCATGTGGGACCCCCCACTACAAACACGCCTCCCTCACACAAGCCCCCCAGCCTACTTGCAAGGCTGGGATCAGGGCCATCCTGTGAGCAAGGGTGGGAGCACAGCATGCACTGCCCCTGTGGGAATAAGCAGGGCTGGGCCCCATGTGACCACAGCAGGGGCAGCCCAGAGTTGGGCCAGATACAGTGAATTGGTAGGCACCCACCCACAGGCTGGATAAAAATAAATAAATAAATAAATAAATAAATAAATAAAAATTTTTAAAAATTAAAAAGTCGCCTGGTGGGACAAATGTGGCCCGCAGGCCATATTTTGCCCACCCCTGTAATACTCAGTCACAGTGATTAAAACCACTTGAGTTCTTTTTGGACACTGTTAGGTGTTTCTACTTTCCCCGTAAAATAGTCACTTGTTGCAAAAAGTCTACTCTCATTAAGCTACAGAATAAAACAACTTCCATCTGAGATACCACTTTATGATAAGCAAATTGTTAAGCCCTTCCCCCATCAAAATATGTTATCCAGCCCATATATATACACATTTCCAATATCCCACACAATCACTAGGGTCTTCTGTTTTGTTTTGTTTTGCCTTTCCCCCCCACACCTCTTAATCTTTTTCAGTATACAACTTTTTTGGACAGGTTCTTGGTCAGGCTGGCTCTGGATTTAAAAGTAATACGATTTATCTGGCAAATAGATAACTAACATGTTTTACGTAATATTTGTTTGCACTCTTGTATCTCATGTACTTAGACACTGCTATTCCAAGTATAACGGGTTATTTTATATTGACACCTGGCCTTGTCTTGGCCATGGAACCTTTTCGTAAAGTAGTGTTTTTTTGCTGGATAGTTTCTTTTCTAATCTCATCCACAATGCTGGACATAAAACATGAGCATGTAACAGGAATATTACATCTTTAGCAAGGTGGTCTACCAAAGACTACAGAACTGCAATGTCTGGGACAATACTGACTGTGCAGCAATGCCTGTAGGCAATATCTTGTTATAAGAAACATTCTTATTATTACTTAAAACAATGGTAGGCTGAGCTCAGTTCTAAAACACTTGACTATGATAGCAAATCAGACCAGATGACTTCTCAGAGAACAGCACAAGAATTGCTTTCAGTGCCTTCTACTGCAGACAGCATCATCACTGTAGAGTGCTAATATTTTATATATATGTGTAAATGTATAAACATAATTATAATCAGACAGACATGCTGTGCTGAGCCAGAAGATTGTTCAAGTTAACCTCATATCCAACAAATTAGATTGTTGAATATATGCAAGGCAATATAAGACCAGAAGAGCAAATATCACTGTGTCTCCTCTTAATTTTCATCCTCCCACAGTCATACCTCTAAGCATCTGTACCACTCAAAATACCAAGGGCAAAATACCAATGCACAGCAGGCTAACGATAGGGAAGGTATGAAAATGCAAGGTAAAAAAAAAAAAAACGAAGTCCTGGCTGTGCGGGCCGGGCCCCGCTCCCACCACCACGCGCGGGTCGGGAGGGGCGATCCGCAGCCCATCTTTCGCACACGTGGGCTGTGGCCGGCAGCCCGGGCACGCGGGGTTGGAGAGAGCCTGCGATGAGCTAGAGTTAGTCACAAACGCGTAGGGGTTGATTGAAAAGATTGTTTACTTACACCCAAAGATGGTATTAGTGTAGGCTGGACAGGTTTCCAGGCACAGCTCCTGCTTAGATCCTCACTAGAGGACCACGACAAATTCGATTGTTCCCACGGAGATGTTTAGGCTCCACGGGTCCGGTTCGGTTGGGCTCGAAAAGCTCCCCGGAGTTGCTTAGGCTCCGCGGGTTCGAAGTTACAGGAAAGGGATACGTCTGGGATTGCGATCAGCGACGGGGAGAGGCTAGAAGCGAAAGCTCCGTAGGTTTGGTTCTATTGCCTGCTTAGGGGAGACGCATTGGGTCCGCAAGGGTCCGCAGTGCTTGGAGATCTTCACACAGAGTCTCTCTCTTCCTCCCTCCTCTGACTTGGGCAGAAGCTACCCAAGCCTTTTATACGGCTAGCAAGCCAATAGCTAGCCGCCACGTGTGCCTACATTTGGAATTGGCCAATTATGTGGCGCGAATCCGAATACAAATGGCGGGAACTCCTTTGCATACTAGTGATACACGCTGCAAAAGAAATGCACCCTGCAAAGAAGCTGTAATTTGGCGGGAAATCCCCCGTTGCACCAGAGTTCTCTCTCACAGCACAGAACTCTACCGTGCAAAGAAAGCTACAATCGGCGGAAAAATAATTTAGCAGTGCCGAAGCACACACACAAACAAAAATCACAACTTTGGGTTCTGACACTGGCATTTTACAGCGCCTGGCACGTGGGCAATATTGATCCATAAATAGGGCTCATAACACAAATTACAACAATTAGTGCTTAAAAGAAATACCCTGACAGAAAAGTGTTAAGTAAAGGAACAGATCCAACCATCCATCCCATACCTTGCTTGACAGCAAGAATAACTTGCCTCTCAAACACAGATCTCTGAAAGAGGAAGCATTAAATATACTTTAAACATGTAGAGAATTCAAATCTGGCTACTATTATTTTAACATGGCATAATATTATAGTTCTGTAAATTAAACTAAGCCCTACTTAATACCAAAATAAGTGAGCTTACAAATAGTTATACTCAACTATTCTGCATTCATTCCGTGTTCACAGACTTGTATTACAAAAGGCAAAGGTCCTGCTTTATTAGTCTCTTTGACTTTATTCAAAGATACAAGCAAAGTTTGTAAGTGTAATGCACTTCAAAGGCTTTTCGTAGAAGCCAAACAACATCCCACATGATAAGCTCTTTCTTAAAATACGAGCTGTGGTGAGTGGTGGTAGAGACCAAAGAAAACAAAATTTTGTTGCAAATGTTTTTGGACTTTTTTTTTTTTTTTTTTATACTCTTCTAATACAAAATGACTTCTCATGGAGTCAGCCTGCAAAGCTGTTTTAAATTCCATATAAATTGACTAAAGAATAGAAGCTAAGAAGTCTGTTTCACTTTACATATGGTACAAATGCTGAGTAGTTGCAATAAGGACACAATAAAATAGTTGACAGAGATGTAGCTCATCTTTTTGAGTAACTCTACAAGCAGTATTGCAAATACCGTTTATTATCGATGCAAATACCGTTTATTATTGATGCAAAATATTATAATGGTCTATGTCATAAGTATAACAAAACAGGGAGCATCTACACGTGAAATGAGTGTGCCTGAATAAACTCTGGCACAATCTGCACTGGAGTTTATTGCTCCGGGGCACAGCATTTACATATGTGCCTGGTACTGAAGCATGTTCAGCCGGGGTGGAGCAGACCCGGGGGGTCAGCCTGCCAGCCCAGAGCTGCTCCACTCCCACTCAACATGCTGTGGAGGGGCTGGCTGAGGCACTTAGGTGCTACAGTACAGGACTAGCCAGCAGGCAACCCCCGTACAATAGCACCCTAGTGCCCCACCCAGCCCTGGTCACCATCTACACATATGTTATGGTGGAGTAAATACCACTGCCATAGGATAGTAGTTGAGCAGTACTATCTTGCAGAGGAGTTAATTAACTTAGTCTGGCCTTATTACGTCACACATGTTGAAGTGATGCTTTACTGCGGAGCTAATTACTCAACTGCAGTAAAGCACATGTGTAGATGCCCCCATAGAAAAGTACTTAAAAACCTCTTCCTTTAAGTCTCTGGTCTAGTGAAATGAAGTGAGACCCTGTGTTAACCTATTTTTAACAATAATGAGAAGTGGAAAATAAAAACAATGTAGTGCAAGCAAACATAAGATTCAGGATCGCCTATCAAATAAGAATCCATCAGAAAGTGTTTCACATAATAACTCCAAAAATATACTCCCTACCCAAACTAAGAGCTTGAGTTACTAGGTGTTCTGAGTTTTCTTTTTAGAAATTCAAGTCTCTAGCAGTGTCACTGCTTTTAACTTCACAATAACTTGAAGAAAAAAAGCAAAAAAGACTTTATCCTATGCATGATCCAAATGCTTATTAAGTGAAAAATGTGTGGTTATGTGTGGTCATGGTGCATTTTGGTTTGGATGTTTATTCAAAGCATTTAGAAAATGATGTCAGCCTAGAAACACAATTACAGAGACCTATTTATTTTGAATCTCACTTCAATCTTTGTACAAGTGTTGTTGTTTTTTCTCCCCCACCATTTCACTCCAATCACTAATGTAGGCACCAGAATACCAGAACATTTCAAGTATTTTTGAGCTCTTATATATACTTTTAATTACAATTTTAATTCCTTTACTACTTTAAGGGCTGGATAACTATTCCAAGGCAAATTCAAGCAGGTATTCAATACAAAATGACAGATCTAGACCAGATACTGGGCATGAGGATGATTTCCCCTCGATTTAAATACAGTGGACCATTGTCTGGGGGGGTGTTCTCAGACATGCAATAAGCTTCAATACTTGATCTGAAACATTAGCCACTGTTGACCATAGGGGCACTCACAATCCTGTTGCTGATTTTTTTGTTTGTTTGGTTCATTTAGTTTAGTTTAATTTTGTTTTAGCTGAGGGTGGTAGAGCATTGATGTGAATGGGTGTTCATGAAGAATAAAGATTTGGAGGATAAACTGGCATAAAATACACAGAGAGTTGCAAATGGAGACCTTTGAAGTTCTTATTACACACTTTTGCTAAATAAATATTTCAAGTAGTTCTTATTAAGACATGCTTTCTTAATGCCTGTGTGAGGATAATATAGTGTACAAGTGGGAAGTGACAACACTTCAAAAGATGAGAGGATGTTGGGACGTTTTCTTTGTTTAAGCTTTTATAACCACAGAGACCCTCACACAGCTTGGGAAGAGACTTGTCTGCCTCAGAGACAAGTGACTGAGTCAAATATTCCAGAATTCAAAATTCTTGTTCAGTCAGGCTTGCATATTTCAAGCCTGTGACTTATGTTGCCAAGGAAGTCTCTTCATTTTAAATCCCTCTTCTGCAAAATAGATAACTTCCCCTATTTTTTTTTAAATTTTGATTCCCAAAATGTTCATCTCAAAACACCTTGTTTCCAATAATTCATTATGGTAAGACTTGACTTACACTATCAGAATATTCTATCCACTGTTGTTCTTTATCTTTGTGTGCACGCAAATATATCCACGCTTATGAGAGATTAGAAAACTATGAATCTGCATTGCAGAGTTTTGGACTAGCCTTTTGGCTCACAACTGCTGATCACTGCAAGCTTATGTACGTATCATGGATCACGAATAAACGAATCCATAATCATGACTGATTAAACCCTGAAGTACACAAAGGGAAAGTAAACTGAACCAGGTACATGCATCAGCATGAAGATAAGATAGAAAATGGTTATTTTTCATAACAATTTAAGAGTTGCCATACCAGAACATATTAATGGTCCACCTGTTCTGAACTGTTGTCTCCAATAATGGCTAATGCCCATGCCTCTGAAGAAAATAGAGACCAAAATATTATTATTATTAATCATCATAATATAAAAGGCACCTAGCTAGGAGAAACTATAGCAAGTAATACTGAAATCAGTGGACACTATGAAAATCTCATACAACAACAACAACAACAGTTTCTTAATTCTGGGAATTCCATATTTATCCATGGCAAGAGAGAAGCTCTCCCCTCCTGAATTTTAAATAAAATCAATCAGTGATACAAGGATTTAAACAGTTTCTTCGCTCCTTGCTATGCATGGGGTTGCAGCTTTTCTTTCGTAAGGAAAAGTCACTTCCAAAATAGAGGTAGAGGCGGTTTTAGGATTCAGAATTTCCGAGTCTCAACACAAAGAATTGATTTTAGTCTCTTTTGCCTTAACACCCTTCTCCCTGTAGCCTTTCAGCTTAGATAATGACCACCACATACATCCATCTTACCAGTAGGAACTGATATTTAGGGGCTGATGACTGTAACAGCAGGGGCCAGTGCTGAGATGTTTAGACTACACCAACTCCAGAAAATGTTAGAGAGTTGGTAGCACTGATTGCCTTTTCTCTCACAGCTGTGAGTTCGGGAGTACTGGAAAAACCTTATTTGATGATATTTCATCTTCCGATTTTTGAGACCTGGTTTCCCAAATAACAGCCACCTGTGTTCACAAGAGACACGCATGGAACTAGTGGTGCATTGATAGAGATTTTTTTGGCTGAAACCAATAGCTAATAATTCACCAAGCATATTGGCCAATACCAATCTGATAGATGATTTACAAGGGCATACCTGGGTGGTGTGGACAGCAGCTCCCTGCAGATAAGTTTGTGAAGGGGAAGGGGCGTAGGGGCGGGAAAGGGCATGGGGGGAGGAGGGACAGATTGAGGCCCCCCACAGTAGGAACAGGGGCAGGAGGCGCTGCCCAGCCAGGGTAGAAAATGGGACCCCAGGGTTGGAGTGGGACAGAGCCACAGGCAGCTCATCCAGGGGATCAGCATACTGGCGCTTAAAAATGGCAGCATGGGCACTTGAACTAAAGCTCATCAAATAAGCTTAATTCAAGCACCACTGCCACTATTTTTAAAGTGCCAGGATACTTTTAGGAGCCATGCCGAGCAAGGTAAGGGTGGAGGTGGGCTGCTTGCTATGGACTCAGGGCTCCCTGCCCTGCTGCCTTTGCCCCAGGAGCCGCACGCTTGCCCTGCAACATCCCCCGCATGCCTGGTGGCGGGAGGCACAACTCACTGTCCCCACTGCCGCCAGATAGGCAGGGGACACAGCGCAGCTGGCACACAGCTCCCAGGACAAAAGAAGCAGGGCAGAAATCCCCAAGCCCCCCTCCCGGACAAGCCCCCTCACGACTCAGCCCTGGCCCCATTCACTACCCTGGATGGGCAGTGCCCCCAGCCCCTTCCCCACTCCCTCCCTCAGTGGGGGCCTCGATTTTCGCCCTCCCCCCATTCCCCTCCATAAACATACCTGCAGGGCATTGCTCTCCACATTGCCTGGCTTTGCTCCTAGCCACGTGCATAATGTGGCTGTGTGCATGCACGTAGCATCTGGAGGCCCCGGCTAGAAGGCATATTTTATTTCTCAGTCAGCCATTTTATTTATTTAATCGGTGTAGTAATTACCAACTACACCGGCGAAAAAAAGCCCATAGCTGATAATGTTAATTTTCCTTTTATCACTACTGATCTGGTATGACACCGATATATTGGTGCACCTCTATATGAAACCTTCCATTAGTGGGCTATTTCATTTGCACCAGTAGCTGTACACGCTTAACCAACTTACATGCTAAGGCCAAGCACAAGGGACACATTAAAATGAATAAAAGATAAAGTCACAAAACAGGAATAACACTTCCATCAACTCTGATACAGTACTTCTAATGTAAATTTTAAAAACTTATTGTTAAGCGTACAAATGAATTCCAGTTCAACTCCCCTGACAACTGTACCCACCACTTACACCTGATTAATATAAAAGTCAAAACAGTGTGGGTACAAGAACTTGTCTCTTATTTTCAGATGATTTTCCTAATGGCCTGAGCAAAGTAAGACACAAAGCTTAGGAAAGGCCTGAGCAGAGTCTAGTTGTCATAATCAGTGACTGTGACGTCTGCTTATCCAGTAAGATAAATTAGAAAGAACGAACACCTGGAGCCTTTAAAAACAAAGATTGTCAGCACCTCCTCTGATGAAAGGAATGTACTATACACTATATATAAAACATGCAAGAGTCTGAACAGTAAAGAAATAATCACTTAGCGCTGGAGACCTTGCAGATTGCAAAGCAGTATCTAACCTCCCTTTTCTAAGTATGCTAATCAAGAAGCTAGAGAAAATAAACAACACCTCTAGGGTTATTTGTCAGCTGCCAGCATCCAGATACCTTTCAATCATGTTTCTGGGCAGGACATGGGCAGGAGACAGCACCTGCGGTATTGGTGGATGACCTCTTGCCATGCATAGAGTACTAGATACACCCCTACTCATCCTGCTTGAACTCTCCAGAGCATATGATAACACTGAGCACCAAACTTTCAGTCCTAACATTTTCACCTGAACCTGAAGGGTCATCCTGGTACCCTGTTCCTGTGAAACAACAGCCATCAACTCTAGAGTCCCACAGAACCTTAATCTCTCCTGAACCTATATTAGGGTCCATGGAAAGGTCCTATCAACAGGACATAAATGAGATGAAACTCTATAACTGTTTGCATATCAAACATAAATAGTACCATGTCTCCCTTTCTTTGTTGCTATGCCAAAATAGATACTTGGATGAAGAACAGCCAGATAACAAGAAAGGCTGATAAAAAATGATGATGGTGCTTCCTACTTTCACAACTCAATGTTAAATGCTACTTTCAACATAGTTTATTTTATTTCTGTGTATGAAGAACATAATGAGAGAGAGCCATTTCTCCCAATGCCTGAGAAGGCACTTAAGATGCATTCAAGTACTATGGTGATGGCAACCATATAAAAAACACCTCAGCTCATCTAATCCTATCAAAATCCATGCCCCACACAAAAGAGCACCTCAGTTCTCCAATTTATCTATTATACATCCAAGTCTATAAAATAAATAAATAAATAAATCAAAGCACTAAATAACGCCTCAGACTTTCTATACCAACGGTTCCCAAACTGACAGATCATGTACTACCAGTTTAAAACGATACAACCTGAAGTACCACCAGAAAATTTTTGTCATATAAAGTAATTATAATAAATCTTTTAATGTGTACCACTGTCAGGCTGCCTGCGTACCACTGGTGGTACTCATACCACAAATAACTGCTGTTCTATACCTGTCAGCTATCCAGAGCCTGGCTTCCTTGCAACAAAAGAATCAGTACACAGCAATGGCTATGTAGGATCAGACCACCCTGTTCATCACCTGGAATACCTAACAGAGCTTCCTAACTTCTAACCAAAGTTGTTCCGAGTTTTTTCTCCAAATGTATAGAAACTGATGGATGCTTCCAACTTTCTAACAGTTGGCCTCTCCAAGCCCCTGTCTGCAAAACGATGTAGGACCTTTTCTTCTCAGTTGCTACTAATAGCTACTGCCTCCAGTTGGTAGAGACGGTCACCTTGATCAACCCCTGGCCCAGCCACAGAGTGAACAATGGATGTACTAGGGAGTAGATGGGTTGGGAAGGATGAGAACCCAAGGAATTTCAGGCAGAGACAAGACCAGAAGAAAATTACAGGCTGCACATAAAAAACAAAAAACTGGAGGAGTGTAAGAGAAGACACAAAGATGGAAGCAGGACTGCTGGAGACATACAAAAACAGAGATTGCTGCTGGCTGCACACACAGTAAGACATAAATTCGGCTCCCCCTACTGACAGAAGATGGCAAGTAGAGAGGTTAAAAAAAAAAAAAATCTACACCAGAAAAATCATTATTGCTGAATACCTTCCTAGAAGGGAATGCAAGTGTATTAGGGAGGCCACACGCCTTACAGTGTTATAAGCACAGACTTGGAAGTTTGTAAACATGTATTGAGGGGTTTAAGAAAAATTATCATTATTGTTCTTCATCAGTTCAGTTTCTTTGGAGCTACAGAAGCTCAATGAGATCAATGCATGCAAACGACCACATCACTTAGAAAAATAAATTAAAACTTCCTGGACAGACTAGCTATTTTCCTAACAGAATTACAATATCTCTAATTAGCTCCTATAGAACAGCAGACAACATCAGCCCACACTACCTACTGTCTTCAAAAGTCTAGTTAAAACAGTAAGGCAGATCTTCAGCTGGTGTAAGTCCATATGACTCCGGAAAGCAAGAGAGCTGAGCTAATCTATACCACCTGAGAATCTAGCAGTGATGTTTAAGTTAGGTAAGCAGAGAAGCAGTTAGCCGTGTTCATAGATTCATAGATGTTTGGGTTGAAAGGCACCTCAACAGATCATCGAGTCCGACCCCCTGCCTAGGCAGGAAAGAGTGCTGGGATCAGATGACCACAGCCAGATGCATATCCAACTTCAGTGTTCATTCAGTCAGATGCCTATCTGACTTCAGTGTTAGTCTGAAGTCAGAAGACAAGGTTGATATGCACCTTTATAGACTAGTTAAATAAGATGATATAAATGTGCACAAGCTTTCATGAGTAGAAGTTTACTTTATCAGATGTACAAAAGTTTGTGCCCTATGCATGTGCACACACCCCCTTTAGTCAGTCTATAAAGGTGCACACCTATGCTACCTTCCAAGTTATGTAAACTCAGATATTAATCTCATTTCTTTTTTCCATTTCCATCATTTTTTTTTTTTTGAGAGAGAGAGGATAGAAGTTCTCTCTCTTTTTCTGGAGAAAACAGGATGAACAGTAACATTTTAAGTCACAGAATAAGGCTTAAAATAACAGGTTTCCAAATAGAACAGCAGCATAAATATCATTTACATCTCAGGAGATTCAACCATTCCTTCTACTACTTAAATATCTTTACCTACACCCAACATTAGAGTAGAACTTCTTAGCACTTGAAAAGACTTTAACTATGAATTTCAAAATAATTTTGGATACTTCTGTTTTTGGATGTATAACTTGGGACACCTGAAGGAGGATGAATACTGAAGCACATTAATTTGATTTGGGTGGTTTTGTTTTGTTGTTGGTTTTGTTTTGTTTTTTGGGGCGGAGAAGATAGGATAGAAACAACTCCCTTGAAAATATTCTAAATCAGGTCCCCAAAAATCACTTTTGAAAAATGTTGGTCATTGGTCTAATGGATTCTCTCATGGTTATAGCGTACTTACATGGAAGTCTACGTTCCATGCCTGTTTTTCCAGCTTCTTAGGTAGGGTTAATACTGCTTATCCATCTACATACAGCATTCAAAACTTCAGGCATGGAGTAAGACCATAAATTACTGTGGTCATCCAAAGTCACCCCCACCACCAGACCTAACTCAGCTTCCAGTATTAGGATTGGTCCTTCAAATGACAGATATGCCAGCACCAACTGACCCAGCCTGTTCAGACTAAGAAGCTTCAGCATTATGCAAAATTCAAAAATGTTTTTTTATGACGCACTTTGCCTTCAGACACGGGATTTTGTATTTTTCCCTAACTAAGCAAACTCAAGACATCCATCTCAGTTCATTTTTATTTTATTATGCAGATGTAGCATATGCAAATTGCTCAAGGGTTATGTCAACACTTTACAAGTTCTAGATTAAAAAAACATTAATTTTTCATGCATACATTTGTAGGCTTCTGATGAACAACAGAACTGATCCACTGCTTCACCAATTCACAACCATCACATTGCTCCACTTTCAGGTACATTACAGACACTGCACTCAGTTTAGCCTCTAACATTTGTTGCTTTAGCCTCTTTTCACTTGACTAAAAATAAGAGTGATAACAGAGACACACATACACAATGCACCATGAGGCTTAACAGAATGTGATGAAGGACCATGTCCGTAACAGAATCAGGAAAGGCAAAGATACAACTGCCTCTACAGTATAGACGTAACATGTCTCCTGCCATATTCTGTGGCACAACCGATCTACCTAATATGATGGAGATGAGGAAGAAAGTAATAATAATTTGGAATAATTAAGAAGTAAAAGGTTTTAAATGCAGATTAGAAACAAGCCATTAGCCCATTAAAATGCAGCCTACTGTATCGTTCTCAAACCAACAGGAAGAATAAAGTAAAGTAATTTGGGTCAATTGGAAGAATAAAAGCCACTTTATAAAAGAAAACATGCCACGTCTAATATTTATTATCCCTTTATGTTCTTGGATTCAGACACAAGTTTGCTTGTTTAAAACACACACACACACACACACACACACACCAGCAGCAATAGCAGCCACCACTTTTGATACATCCGTAGAGTCACTGTGGATATGCCTCAAGTATCACAATCCAGAATAAAGACTGAAAATTTTAGTCTTCAGTGCTTCATATACGCAACAAAAAACCCTAAATTAAGTACGCAAAACTTAATTATTAGAGCTATTTAATAACCCTCCTATCAATTCAAGAAAAAAGAAGTTGTGTAAAGTGATGACTGGCTAGCATGCAATTTCCAGTACAGGAACTGGTATTACGAATTTTCATCCACCGAATGCGAGTCTTCTGAAATGTATCTTAAGGTCTTGAGGACCAGCTCCATCTGCCTGGCTCATCTTGAGGCTGATTAGTCACATTGTTCCCAAGTCAATGAACAGTTCTACTGACTTCCATGGACTGCACACAGGATCAAGCATTAGTCAGTGTGGAAGCAAACAGGTAACAGAATCAAGCCTGGAATAATTATTCAAACAAGTGCTGACACATAGTTTAAAGTGCCCTGTGCAGAGCAAAATTTATTTGCTCTGTAACGTGGTAGGAATAAAGAGTTCTCAACACTTCATGGCTTGCTCTCCAAAAACAGTAATGAATGAACAGAACACATGCACAGGTCAAACACATTCATTAAAAATAGATACAGGTCAGTCAAGATGGCAAGATTTATAGTCCCTTGGCTAGGTAGGTTTTTTATCTGTTAGGGGGGGAAAAAAAGCAACTGAAAAGAGTTTACATATTGCATAAAACATGCAGCACACACACCTCCCCGATGCAGCTGGGTAAGATTTTTCCTCTGACAGATGCAGAGCAGCAAAACAATTAACAAAACAGCAGAAAGCCAGAGGCTGTGGGAAATTTACTGTGGTTGACTATGCCAATCAGTTTGGTTGGTCTGGAGGCCAAAAGGTGGGAGAGCTCAGTGCAGTTGCCCTTTTCAAGAAGTCAGATCATTCGGCAGCCCGACTACACTTGCTAAGCCCAAGAAAACACGCTCTCTGCTTGCTCCCTTTTGCCTCAGCACAGGCTGTCGGGGACAGCAGAGGGATGTATAGGGCAGGGATTCCCAACCTGGGTGCTGGGGCACCCTGGAGTGCCTTGAGATCCTTTCAAGGGTGCCAAAGGATGCCATGCAACAACAGCATTGTTAGGACATAAGATGAACCCCAAGACTGCAAAGAGGACTCAGCCAGGATGCTGTGACACCCTAGGGTGCCTGGAGATCTTTTCAAGGGCACCATGGGTTGCTACACACTAGTGCTGCCAAGCGAGCAAAGGTGATCACAACTCACAAGACAACCCCAGAGACTGCAGAGAGGGCTCCATGGGGTTAAAACCACCCAACCATCCCCAGTTCTCAGCAACAAGGGAAAGAGGCTGGTATTTCCCAGTTGCCAAACAACGGAAGAGAAAACAAAATAGTGGCATGGTCCGTGGGAGGCTATCCAGGGGCACTTTCAGGCTTCAAAAAGGCACGAGGAGGCCCTGGGCAGAGAGGCGGGGGCAGGTGAGAAGCCAGGGGGCAGTGAAGGCGGGGTGCTACTCACACGGTGAAGTGGTAGACGAAGCACTTCCAGCCCGTGGGTCTCTCCAGGAAGTTATAGACCCTGCCCTGGAGGTTGCTGCGGCTCAGCAGAGGTCTGCGGATGCTGTAGATGGAGACGCGGGGGTCCAGGCTGAGCGGCGCCGGGGTCACCACCACCACGTCGCTGTGGAGCTGGCGGTCGGGGCCGTCCCGGGCCCCCGGCGGGCAGGCGGAGCCCTGGCCCTGGCCCTGGCCCGGGTCGCGGGCGGCGGGGATGGGCGCGTAGTGCGCGCCGGGCGCGCTCTCGGCCAGCTCCAGCGCGGGCTTCTTGGCGCAGGGCGGCATGCTGGCTTTGCGGGGCAGCGACAGCCGGCCCAGGCTCCAGCGGCGCCTCTCGGGCTGCGGCTCGGGGCCGGGGGCAGACATGGCGGGGAGCGGCGGCAGCGCTGTCCCCGTGCCCCCCTCCTGCCCGAACCAAAGGGGGGGGCGAGGAGAGGCGGCGCGCTCGCTGGCTCCGGCAGCGCCCTGGCCCGGCCCACTCGGGGCTGGGCTCCTGCGGGGAAGGTGCGAGGTCTCCACCCACCCCGACCCGGGGCCCCGTGCCACGGGCGCCCGCCCCGCTCCCGGCTGGGCGCGGCGCGGTGCGGCGGGCTCCCCGCCCTCCCCTGCGCGCACGCCCCGCGCCACCCAGGTGGCAAGGGCGCTGCGGGGTGTGGGTGTCTGTGTCTGATCTCAGCCCCGGGAAGGCAGCAGCCAGCACAGGCGCTGGACGTCCCTTTAAAGGCAGGGTCCAGGTGGGAGGGCAGGGCTGCACTTGCACCCCGCTCTGATTCCTGCTCTAGCCTAAGTTTGAAGCCTAAGCTGTGGCAGCAGCGCTTCTAGCCAGGCAGCTGGGAGGGGTCAGTCAAGTGCCTTGGTAGCTCATAAGAAGTCTCTGGCTTCCTGCTAAACTCTTCATGCCACAGGTGTTAAGGACCCGCTTTCCTTTTAAATGGTCTGCCTGGGCCCGCTACTTCGCTTCACCTTCCTTTGCCTGCTGTTCCCTGCTCCTCCATCTCGCAGCCCCACGGAGTGGTAACTCTAGCTCCACGGTTCCCAAACTCTGACAGGTTTTGCACCACCCATTTAAAACGCTTCAACCTTCAGCACCGCCAGCAACTTTTGCAGTTCAACCTTAAGTGCCATCCGCAAATTTCTGTCTTAACAGATTGATTACAATTACTTTATAATGGGGTGATATGACCCCGGCACCTGTTCCTGCCCGGGGCAGGGGCTTGGACCTGATGATCTGTTTAGGTCCCTTCCGATCCTAAGTACTATGATACTATGATTTATAACACGTACCACTGACAGGTTGCCTGCATACTGCTGGTGGTACCTGTACCACAGATTGGGAACCGCTGCTTTAGCTAAAAAAGATTAACTCTGGTGAGTGTTACCTCAGGTGAGCATTAGCTCAGGTGCGGAAATTGGTTTCAAGGAAGTGGCACTGTCCAGATGCTCAGGGAGGCTTGGTTTTGTTTCATGAATCCGAAAACCAGACATGCATGCAACTGTGATGACTCCAGGACAAATGAAACTACATCATTGGATTATTTTTGCCTAGTGTGTTGTGGTTTTAGATATAACATATGATAGGATATCGAAATTCCAAATTTTTTGTTTTGCTCCAATCTTAAATGAAATAATACAACTCTAGGCCCATACGTATTAGTAAAGCTTCTAGTTTCTTTTTAACTTAAGCAGTATTGCCAACTTCCATGATTTTTGGTGTTATTCTTAAAGTCTATGTTTCAGGAATGTGAAAAACTTAGCTCATTCTTTTATACATTTATATATAACTATAACTGTATATAAAAGAAAGAGCCAAGTTGTTCACATTCCCAAAGCATAGACTTTAAAAACAACTCTAAAAATCATAAAAGTTGGCAACACTGATTCAGAAAAATGCATGTGGTCTTGTATTTGCTAGACCACACTAGCTGCACCCCCACTTTTCAAAATCCTAGATCTGCCCATGGGCAGGGGTTATAGCCTGACTGTGATTAAACCATCTGTTTTCCCAGAAGGCTAACCTGTGATCCTGTGTCCCTCTGGCCACCTGGGGAAAAAAGGCCCTATCCATCCCACTCACTCAGCTGACAGCCTGCAACTACTTGAAGGGTGGTTACAAAGAGGATGAAGCTAGACTGTTCTCAGTGGTGGCGGATAACAGAACAAGGAGCAATGGTCTTGAGTTGCAGCAAGGGAAGTTTCCATTAGAGATTAGCAAAAAACTTTCTCACTAAGGAGGGTAGTTAACCACTGGAACAAGTACCCAGAGAGATGGTGGAATCTCTATCCTTGGAGGTTTTTAAGACTCGACTAGATAAAGCTTTGGCTGGGATGATCTAGTTGGGGCTGGTCCTGCTTTGAGCAGGCGGTTGGAGTAGGTGATTTCCTGACGTCCCTTCCAGCCTTTGTTTTCTATGTTTCTATGACAGCAACCTATGTGGATATTGGCTTCAGGGGTACAGTTAAGGCTCCGGGGAGAGACAGCAAAGCTCTTCTCTGCAAGGGGGAGAGGGGAGTTAAATAGTAGCATCTTTAAGACTATTGATTTACTTTTACTCTGGACAAATGGACAAAGGCAAAGAATTTTACCTTAGAAGACTGTATTAGGGAAGTGCCTTTCCAAGCTACACCTCTTGTACAAGGCTGTTTCTATAACACAAGGTGGCACACTTGACATTGAGATGAAACTGATAAGTTACTTCTTAGACACGTACATTTTTCTTAGTGTTATCTCAGCCACCAGTGTCTCATCTCTCTCTCAGAGCTTCTCTGACACAGAAACTGTGACTTGACCAGGTTAGAAATGCCCTGGTTTTTTCCACCAGAGAATGCTAAGGGAAGTCAAAATGTCCCAGAAAGGAAGATGGAATCATAACAGAAAGCCAGCTGGGTTCTGATAGAAACCTGTCTAAACATTTCCTAGCTTGCCTGACCAGCTGTGGGGGAGACCATGGTCCCAGGTGGTTTGGTCTTAACAGGCTGATGGAGAGCCAAGGACCTGAAAGCCCTAGGAGCACTAGCTCTTATATGCCTGTAACGCCAGCACCACAAGATACTAATGTGTCAGGCTCATGGCACATTAGTTAGCCTGGGTTCCCAGAGTTTATCATTTTAGACAGGACACCAGTATGCGCCTGAGCCTTGCATCTGCTGCTCCATCCCTCTGACAGCTTCAGAACCTGGAGTGCTGAAATCCTCCACAAAATGGAAAATGCCTTTCTCAACAGAGCTGTAATTGTGAGGTCACCAAGTCATGTTTGCATTTTAACTTGTGTGTAACCATAGCCATCACAACAGGACAAACAAGAATCAGGGCCAATGCTTGGTGCTATTGTATTCCAAATAAAATGAACAAAACATGGAGGAAGAACTAGAGTGTAATAAACTTTGCCCCTCAAACTGAAGACCATAGTTGGCTGTTCCATCACCACCTTTAAAAGAAAATTAAGGGACTCCTGCTTTACATGTTTGGGCTTTTTTACTGTCAGGTTATATGAGGGCTTGGCATAGCTTTTCCAATTAGTGTTTTAAGCAATGACTGACTTCAGTGTGACAAATTGTTTTATACCATGGTTACAGGAACCTATGCTTCAATAATTAGCTTACAATTTCTATTCCTAGAGCTAAAGCTCAGGTTTCTCTTTGATATGAAATGCTTTTTTTACTTTGAGCCAAGGCTAGAACAGAACTAGTTAACAAGCAGAGCTATGCTGAGTTCAGGGGCAATACTGGCAAAACCAAATGCTAAAGTGAGATAAGGTGCTATATCAAGTTAAACAAAAAAAACAGCTTTGCTAATTTTACCTCCATTCAAACTTGCAGCCGAAGTAAAACCAGCATGACTATTGTCTTCCCTGGAATGCCAATTAACACCTGCTGGGTATTTGTACTATTGTTTCAAAGATGAAGAAAGCAAACTGTTGATAAAGAGGAAAATATGCAAAGATTGTTTTATAAGCAAGCAATTAAAACTAAATCTATTTTTAAATCGCTGGCATTTTTTTTCCATGAGAACACAAGACATAAGACACCTTAACAAAACAGCATGTCAGAAGAAAGGATGTCTTCCTTGTGTCTAATTGACATAGAACTCAGCACAGACCCATGTTAGGCATTGTGTGGTCAGATAACCTGTCAGAAACTTGTTGTGAGAAGCATCCACATGCAACTGTTTATCACGCCACCCTTTACTGTACACATCAGAGTCCCCTGCCTGCTAATACATGGGTCCATAGGAACATGAACCCACCTTTGCAGAATCATGGACTTGAGGACACTAAAAGAAAACCAACTCTTGTGCCCCCTCAAATGCTTTAGCAAAAAGTCATTTGATTTTTGGATGAAGGTCTAAGCAAGACGTACTTAAGGATGCAGAAAGGGAAGCTATGGACTTCTATAAATATATTCTCTCTCTCTGGCCTTATGGCTTCTGTTGTCAGGGATTTTCAACACCTATTACCATGTGGGAGGCAGCCACAAAAACCACCTGGATAAGTCTTTGGTTAGACAGTAAGTCTCTTAGAGGGAACTGGATGCACAGTTACTCACAAGAGCAAAGTGCTCAAAACATAGCCAGCTACTTTGTAATAGGATAATTTAAGATGAGTTATAAAAAAAAAAAAATGAAAATTCTGGTACTGCCCTCTGGGGCCCACTGACTGAAGCAACCATAGTACAGTTCTCAAAACTTTGGCTGGAAAATACCCAACCAGTTTTTGTATTAGTTACTAAATGCTGGAAAGCTTGACCTACTTATTATGACTCAAAGGTCATCTCTCAAAGGAAATGTCAAAACTAATGAATAATTAGCACCTAGAATCCAGGCAATAATTAATTTAATTATTATGAAGAGGAGGTCTCCTATTTAATATACAATATGCAAAACTGTCTTCTGGAAACAGTGTAAGACCTTATTAAGGCAGGCATTTAGCAAGCAAGATTAAGTAAGGGAATGGTATAAGGGCAGGGGTTCACAAACTGTGGTACGTGCAAGACATCTCTGGCAAGTACTCAGGAGAAAAATGTGTAGTGGTGGATCTAAATGTCATTATAATAATTGGCATTTAAGAGGTTAAAATATAAAACATAAAAACATATGCTGGTAGAGCTGGTAAATCTGGAAGGGGGTATGCAACAGGAAAAAGTCTGGGAACCTCTGGGATAGGGAGTCTCTGTTATAGATCTTATATGTTGCTTTTGTAAATTATTTTGTCTCTTCTTGTAAGCCTTTGTTTGGAAGGGTGTTGTGTGTGTTATATAAAAAACACACACATTACATTAGATAGATAGATAGATTTCTTCAAAAATAAAGAATTCTATAATTCACATCTATGACATTCTTGTTTTTCACTTCTTGAAAAATATATCTTCTGCATTTTTTCCTATTTTACATAATAAAAAATAATTAAAATGAAAGAATATGATCACCATATAGAAAGCTAAGAATGGAAATAGTAGTTGGAAGAGTGTCAAAAAATTTACTAAGCAAGCAAGCACTGATTTGATAAATAAAGTAATGAAATACTTTGAATAATGAGAATACATACAATTAAATATTAAGGAGGAACTATACCATCATTATCCATCATTATAGTTTCCATTTCTGCTTAGAAAATTATTATTTATGGGCCAAAAAGAATAAAGCAATCATTTAAGAACCAGAAACCAAAGGTTAACAGCTAGGGAAATACTGACAAATACTTTCAAAATGTGCCGTGCTATATGTTTGCATATTGAGAAAGATATTATACCTAGGGTAAAATTTGCAAAAGCAATCAGCACTGGCCTGATTTTTTTCCCACTGAAGCTGATCGTAAAACTCCCAGTTCCATTGATTTCCTGGAAGCAGATATAGTCCAAATGCTTCTGAAAACCTCTTCCTTAGGTTATGGGTGTGTACAGAAGTTATTCTTTTCATGCTATGAGGCCACCAAAAATGCTCTGTAGCCATAACAACAAATATTCAGGGCTGCAGAGTGCTTTAAACATGGAGGATCACATGAAAAGTTAAACCTCATCTGATGTAATGTCAGACGAAGGTGCTCTAGGGCAGAGTGCTTTATTGAACCTGTATACAGATTTACATCGGGCATTTCTACACATACCCCTGGGGGTAGTGGGATTAGCCTGAAACTGCCATTTTTAAGGCACATGAAGGGTGTGTGTCTGCATGTGCCTTAAAAATGGTGATTTTAGGCTAATCTCACCTAAATTTGATACCTGCATAAAGCAAGTAGCAAGTTTAGGCATGATTAACTGAGTCACGTTAGCCTGTGAAGATGCTTAATGCATATTAACACATCTGCATGTGGGCTAATGCAACTTAACTAATTGCACCCAAAAGTTAATGCACCTTAATGTACATTAGCACACCGACAGGTAGACACGTGTCTAAATCGCCTTAATGCACCTTAAGCAAAGGCACATTACATTTTAGCTCACATAAATATATGTGTAGACACACTGACCAAGGGTTAATTTGAGATTATTCCATCCACATCCCAGAGGCCTTTGCAGGGCTGGGCTGGTGCTCACAGGCAAGCACTGGCCCAGCCCTGACCTCAGTCCTGCCATGCTATTGGCAGGGAAACAGAAAAAGCTCTGTCTCCTCCCTGAGCCGCCAAGCACAGGGAGAAAGGGAGTCCCTGCGCCCCCCGCCATGCACCCTCACCCCGCAGCTACCCCTGCCGGGTTCTTGGGAGAGGCCAGGCCAGGCCTGCATTTCAAGGCAAGCTCCGTTCCCTGCCTCACCACATCTCCAGCAGCAGCAAAGCTGAGCTGGCAGCTCCATGCTGCCACTGTCAAGAGGCTCAGGCAGGGAGGTAGGGGAAGGGAGCCACCCTACCTTGTGGGCTCCCCCCAGCTACTCCAGCTGAGATATTAAGGGGAGCTGGGCTGGACCCATGCAGCTTGGGAGACTCCATTCCCCCCCCAGTCTCATCCTCTTGACAGCAGCAGCATGCAGCTGCCCCTCAGCTTTGCCATGGCCAGAGCTGAGGTGGGGGATGGGAATGGAGCCCCCCCCCCCCCCCCAACCAGCCTCATGGGCCTGGCCTGGCTCTCCTAAAGACCCCAACAGGGGTAGCTGGAGGGAGCCTGCAAGGTGGGGGTCCCCCCCAGCCATCCTGCTCCAGCTGTGGCAAAGCCAAGCCAACAGCTGTGTGCTGCCACTGTAAAAAGGCTGAGGCAGGGCATGGGGGAAGAGAGCCCTGCTGTTACACCTGCTGGGGTCTTGGGGTGAGCCAGGCTGGTCCTGCAAGGTGTGGGGGCTCTATTTCCTCCCATCCCAGCTCAAGGTGTGGCAGCCAGGAGGCTGCTGCTGACAAGTGGTTTGATGGGGGGGGAGGGGAGGGCAGAGGGAAGGGTGCCCCCCCTCCCTCCCCACCACACAGGCCTGGCCCAATTCCCCCCAAGACTCCAGCAGGGGTAGTTGAGGGAGGGACTGCACAGAATGGGGGGAGGGGGGCTCCATCTTCCCCCACTCCCTTCCAGCCACTTCTAGACAGTCATCAGCTAGTGGGGGATGCTGGGGAGTGGGGTGGTCTGGCACCCTCCTTGGAGGCTGCTGAAGCAACCCTGCCTGCTGGTTTGGGCCAGTGCAGGCAGGCTCCAAACCACCCACCCTCCTCCCCCAACCAATAGGTTAATACCTGTTGGGTTTGATGGCATTCTAACTAAGCCACTTTTGTGTAAAATGCCATAGTTAAAGCACCTCCCCAACAGGCTGCCCAAACATCTGTATGCACCCTGGGATAAATAAGGAATATTTGTCCCAGATTCGGTTTTCTTCTTTTCTTTTATATGCACAGACACACAATTTTACCTATATATGTATATGGCTCTGTGATGTATGTTCATGCATGCATATGATGTGTGAGTGTACATATACAATTGAACATAGATCTCTACAGATGTCTATAAAAATGCATGCACCATGTTATGCACACACACACACACACACACACACACACACACACGCAGACTTATAAAAGAAAAATACCACATAAACAATATACATAATGCACAGACACACACACTCTTCACATAAATATAGGTGTGATTAATATATCTAGCTGGATCTATATCCTTTATCATTATACTGATATTTAATTATATCAATAATTATATTACATTTTTGTTCTATTTTTACCATTATTGTATTACATAAAAATGCAAAGCCACATCTTTCATCACTGCAGATTATTTATAGGGCAGAACTTGTGCAACAAGTTACAACAGAGAGACACCCTGAACTTATGTGTTCTTTCTCCTTATTCTGATGCAACATTGCTGATGAGTAGAAATAGATGATTGTTCTGTGTGTCTTGGAACCATAATACTATGCTGGCAATTAGAGATTTCTGCATCTGACAGTTTCGTTGCAACTAAGTTTGACTGAGATCTGCCTTCTAGCTGCTGCTGCTAGTGTGTGTGTGTATGTGTTTTGGTGCTGCTTCCTGTTTCATGAAACTGTTGTGCAGCTACATGTGGGGGAGGTGTTTGATGTAAACAAAATTTTCCAGGGAGAGGCAACAAAATATTTTTTCATTTTCATGACAGTATTTTGTTTAAAATAAGAGTGTCTTGCTGAATGCTAGTCACTGTAAACTCTCCTCTTTAGTTTAATGTTCCCACAACTCCACCCCCCCCAAAAACAGTTAAATATGACTCAACACTGAGCTGATCATTATTATCCTTAATGACCTATGGTGGCAGGGGTTGTCAACTGGGGGTACGCATACCCCTGGAGGTACTTGGACCAGTCCTAGGGGGTGTGCACGGGCGGGCAGGGATGGAGCGCTGCTGTCTCCCAGGAGCAGGGCCAGGGCAGTGGTGTCTCTCTGCAGGGCAAGGAAGCTCGCAAGTGGTGGCCACTGCCGCCGCCACCACACACCAGCCTGGTGAGCTTCCCCATCCTGCCCTGACCTTGCTCCTGGGAGGCGGAGGTGCTCCGTCCCAGGTTCCCCGCTCCATGTCCAGCTGCATGCCATCCTCGATCACCATTTGGCTGTACATTAACCCCCCTCCCTGTCCCCACTCAGCGTTTGGCCACATGCTAACCACCCGCTCCCCCCCACCACTTGGCGTCCGGCCACCAGGGGTACTTAGATTAAAAAAGGTTGAAAACCCCTGACCTATGGAATAGTGAAATGCAGAGAAGGTTTCAAACAATACCATACCATGCAGCAGTCGACAACCTTTTTCCATGGGTTGGAATGGCTCAGCACAGGTCCAAGGAAGGCTGGCACTAGGACTCGGGCACTGCTGCCACTGGCACTACTTCTTCCCAGTGCCCAGCTGCAGTATGGCACAGGAATGCTCCTTGCTGCCTAGCAGCAGAGCAGTGTAGCACAGACTAGCACAGGCAAAGCCCCCACTGCTGAACAGTACCAAAGCTCTGTGGGCTAGATGGAGTGGTTCATGTAACAGCATTAGCCCATGGGCTGCAAGCTTTTGATTGATGCCTACAGTAATTATGCAGAATATTGTAAACCTGTGAATATTTTCTGTATTACTGAACATTCCTGTTCCTGTAATAATACTATAGCATGAGAATTTGATTTCACTTAAAGATAGAAATTTAGAGCCCTTATATATGCAGAGAAAAGCTTGAAAATTATAATCCTAAAGCAGTGATTTTCAGCATAGCACCCTGGGGTGCCACAAGATACTTTTAAGGGTGCTGTGCAATATTAGCACTGTTAGATGTGCAAACACTTACACATGATTCATATGACAGACCCAGAGATTTCATACAGGAACCCACAGTGTTAAAATGATCCTGACGTTGTAGTTTTTCTGAGTCCGTGGCAACAGAAAAATTGCTCTATTTTTCTGCAATCAAGAAATGAAAGTAAGCTAAGAGCTAGCATTTTCCAAGGCGTGTCTTGAGTCTAGAAAGTTTGTGAATCACTGCCATAAAGGTTAAAAAACAGGTGGCAAATGTATCTTGAATTAATCTTCACTTGTACTTATGCTGCCACACTGGAGTTGAAGACTAAAATGTCCAGATCCTGTTGGTGCCTTGGGGAATCCTAGGCAGCATGAATATAAAATCTGGTCTCCTCTTCTTCTAATTTCACAGCATCTGAAGTTCTCAGCAATGAGGTGATTCACAAATACAATTCATATTAGCCTCATGTTGTCCATTCAATTGTTCAGCATGAGCCAAACTCTTTTTTAAAAGTTTGATAGTGAAAAGGATTCAAGGAGTTCTCTTTCCCACTTTTGCCATAGATTCACACGCAGGGCTGGGTTATAGTTGTTATTCAGCAGCCCACATCAAGCTGCTGCTATAGGTGCATCCGGGTGTCATAACCCAATGATTTTTAGTGCCTCGGCACATTGGAATTTTCCCGCCACATGGAGCTTTCTTTGCATGGTGGATTTCTCAGCTGCAGAGAGAAAATCCCGGTGCAAAGACTTCCCGCCACATGTATGCAAATTAGTGTCCCACTATTGGTCAATTTTAAATTATTCCTACATGGCGGCTAGCAATTGGCTCGCTAGCCATATAAAAGGTTAGAGCAGTTTCCGCCCAAGCTGGAGGACTCCACAACCATCTCGTGGGGAACTCTGAACGCGCTGTGGAGCCTAGCAAACTCCGCGTGCGTCTTGGAGGAGGACATAGAGGCCTGATCAGCTTCTAGCCACTCCCCGTCATAGTGGAAAATTTGACGTATCCCCCGTGTTCAGCGTGCAGAGTCGTACATCGATGAATCATCTCGGTTCGGTGCGAGAAGAGATCTCACTTCTGTTTGTTTGTGTGCAACTGTAACTCAGGCAAGTTTCCTTCCTGCACTGTGACCATCGGCAGTGTAAGTAAAGCTTTCTTTGTACAACCAATACGCTTCCATGCCTAACTCTACTCCATCGTGGAAAAACCCCACCTGACGGTCCGGGCTACCGGCCATAGCCTTAGACCGCCCTCGGTCCCGACACAGGGCAACTCCCAAGAGCAAATAAATTTGTATCATCAAAACTTACCCTGACGTCAAGTAATACAACCTCAGTAATGGCTTTACTAGTCTAGATGCACCTTTTCTAGCATTATAGCTATGCTGGTTGCAGACCATTGATTGTGGAACAGCTAAAATCAAATATAGAAAAGGTCTTATGCATTTCCCTTTTTATACGCACATGTAATTGCATATACCATTTTTGAGGAAAGACCTCAAAACTAAAACACGGGATCTCATTACTCTAGAAACTAATTTTCACGCAGTTAACTTACTAAAATTCAGTTTCCCTCCTGCTGTTTAAAAATTCTAGGCCACAGCCATGCAAACTGTAATCTACCTGCCCTAGCTTTAAACATATGAGTAATGCCACATTTTCCTTTAATTGATTGATTGTTGAATTCAGTGTTAACTAGATAGGCCATGACCAGTCCTAAGTTATGGGAGCACTCTACTGGTATATTATAGCTTTTCAGGTAGTCCTGGTAAGAATGGCTTGCACTGCATCAGTCACTATATCATGAATGTTATGAAAACAGATTCTAGTTGGCACATACACAGTTCTACTCATTACATAATGCAAGAGCAAGCTGAGATTGAAATTGGGCAGAGAAAGGGTACTGCAGAACATGGATAAATTTGGTATTTAATAACTCAAACAGGCAAAGACGAGTGAACAATATCAAGAAGAAATTAAAACCAGGTTTCAGGCTCTTGAAGAATTATCCAAAACGAATGAAGAAATGATTGAAAATGAGGTCCTAAGTACCAACAATCAATGGAACTACATATAGAATATCTTCAAAGAGAGTACAGATAAAACAGTAGCGATATAAAAGACAAACAGAAGAAACAGGTGGGATAATAACGAATGCAGGCAAGTAACAAATACAATGAAACTAGCAAAAGAAAACCTCCTCCAATGAAACTCAAATCAGAACACAGATGCAAGTCTGGAAACATAAGGAAATTCATCCAAGAAAAAAAGAAAAAGTCTACAAAATAAAAAGCACCAACTCTAGGATATTAAGGAATAATACAGGAGAAATAACGTAAGAAATTTCTATAAAGGAGCCAGAAACTATAAACAAGGATATCAAGCACCTACATCAGTCATCAGCAACAAAAATGGAAACATCCTAGTAGACAAGACAGCAATCATAGAGAGATAGAGAAATTATTTTGCAGAACTATTAAACTATCCAACAGCCACCATGCCAGTAGAACAAGAAAACAGCATCAGCAGAAATAGGAGAACCATCTTTTGCAGAAGTGAGAACAGCTATAGCAAAACTTAAGAAAAATAAGGCACCAGGAACTGATGGTATTTCAGCTGAAATGATAAAATAGAGAAGAAAGGTTTTATAAAGAAATCTGTAAATTAATTCTCATTATCTGGAAGTCATTAGTTCTACCTGAAGACTGGAGAGAAGGCTTAATATGCTCCCTTCTTCAAAAAAAGCAGCAAACTGGAGTGTCAAAATTACAGAGGTATCACCCTATTAACAACCACCTCTAAAATATTTTCTAACATCTTGCTATAGTGCTTACTACCTTATGCTGAAGAAATTCTGGGAGAATACCAGTGTCAATTCTACAAAAATAAATTGACAACAGACAAATCTTCTAACAAACAGTTGAGAAAAAAATGGGAATATAATGAAAGCATACACATACTGTTCATAGACTTCCACTCCTTTTCAACCTAGCACTGGAAAAAATAATCAGGAGCATAAATAACACGAGAGGAGGAGATCAACTGAATGGAAAGCATGAAGTCCTCATATATGCTGATGATATAATTCTGATAGGTGAAAATATGAATGATAACCAACAAATAAAGCAAAGAGTATCAGACAAGTGAACATGGACAAAACCCAATATCTGCTGGTAAATAGGACAGCGGTAAATCAAGGAACTTGCATAAGAATAAATACCACAAATTTTAAGCAAGTGATCCACTGCAAGTATTTGGTTGCATCATAGCATAGGATGGTAATATAAAGGAAGAAATTAAAGGGGAAACAGAAGCAGGAAACAGAGCCTACTTTGCATTGCATGGTAGACTTCCAAACTCATCCCAAAGAATATTGAGCTTCAAGTCTATAAAACCATAATCAGGTCATGCATTCCCTGTGGCAGTCAAACATGAGTTGCCTCAAAAACAAATGACATAGTTCTAGATTGTTTTGAAAGGAAGAAATCTTTGCTGCATACTATGATCCCATAACATAAGAATGGCACCTAAGAACTGATAAGTTATATCTACTGTACAGAGACCCAACTCTGACAGAAAATCAAAGCACAGGAACCGCAGTGGCTGGGCTACAGCAAAAGAATGGAGGTGATCCAAACACCAAAGAAAGTACTCTTCGGGGTGCCAAAAGTGAGAAGGCCACTTGGACCACCAAGACAAAGATGGCTAGATGACATACTGTCAGACCTATAGAAATGAAAAGTGGATGACTGGAGGATGGAGGTAATACGAATGGATGAACATAGTGGATGCAGCCAAGAACCTCTTGGGCCTATAGTGTTAAATTACACATGCACACAAGAGTAAGCTGGCAACTCTTTTTAATAATTCTTTTAGGATTCGTCTACAACGGTTTTGAATGAAACAGTATTTTTCACCAGTCCTACCATTAATTCAGCTCCTCCAGTGGAAGTAACAGTGGGAGCACTATAAAAGAAAAAAAGCACCAGAGTTTTAACCATCTACATCTGCTGTGAATTGAGTCAGCAATAGCAGCAGTAAAGTAAAAGGCCAGTGTAGACATGCACTAATACTGCTGTAATCATTGCTTGTGTTTAACCCAGTAAGTATCACAGTAGAACACCAATAGCCAAACTGTTAACTTATGCCTGCTTACTCCAAAATATTCCTTTTTGGTGGCAGATTAAAAGTTTAACAGAAGAAGACATAAGAGAACAGCTTTTGATCTGATGCGACTGAGTGGAGAATGAATAGCTTAAACAAGCATGTGCCAGTGCTCAAAGTCTACATTAGTTAGTGATCAGGCTCAGAAATAGACAAATTTTTATGGTCAGAAAAGCATCAACAATGTTTTAATGTCTATGTCTATACGATATTGTTTCAAGACAAATGAGAAAAGTGGAAAATACATTAGATTTACTGTTTGGATGTTTAAAATTAGCTTTAAAAAACAACAGTTTGTTCAGACTGTTTTCATTGATGATATAGATACAAAGTTACAGCTGTGGTCAGAAGAAATAAGCAACCATGTTACAGGAAACAAGAGGGATATATTTGCACATACCAGTGATGTGTAATCAAGCCTCAGTCAGAAGATCATTTGGCTAAGTAACCAAATGACTTACCCAATAGGATTAGCAGTTTGAGAGCTTTCTGCTGTTGTGTACCTATCAGGTCCTCTGCTATTAAAAACACCAAACTAAAAAGAAGAACAAAAAAAGAAAAAGCCCTCATCTCTCTCATACTTTTTTATTCTTGATATCCACTTTTATTTTGGCTTCTTCACTAGCCTGTATCTATTCAAGGATGTAGGCACTCTTCTTTTGATTTTACAACAATTTTTAGTACCTAGCCCTACCCACCATATGCATAAATGCTTCATTAGATGGGAGCCTAAAAGTATTTTAGTATTTGTTACTTGTGCTGTAGGATTAGTTCCATCATTCACGTTTCTGCTTTTTCACTCAGTGACTCAAACATTTATTTAAAAAAAAGGAAGATACTCCAAACAAAGGCACTTCCTGTTCAAACTTTTGAACCCGTGTCGCTTTGCAAGCATGGTTGCATGTCGCATTTTCTGTAACTATTCAAATCAACTAAAATTCATTTGCTGGATATTCTCCATTTATATGGGAACATTCATTTATATGTTAACAACTGAATACAGAAAGCTGTGACTACCATCAAGGTGAATATTTACTCTGCAGTTTTTGCTCAATTCTAGTTCCTATTATTAGTTTAACTGAGACTGCCTCTCTAGTTTAATAGGAACAAGTAAGTCCTAGATGTTTCCATGCTTGAGATAAAGAATTTATTTCAGCTGAGGGCCCTTCTTCAAGGGTGTCTGGTGGCCGAAGGGAATAATGTGGCTGGAATTTCCAAAAGCACTGCCTTTGCTACCTCAGACTTCAGTTGTTCAAGTAAAGCAAGGGGTGATGTAGAAAAGGAGAACAATTCAGTATTATTAAAGCCTTACGCAAGAGGCTTTCTGACCTTGGCTAAGCAAAAGGGGTCCACCCTAGGAGTTAGGTTCTAGAACCACCAACCTATTTTTTTGTTTTGTTTTTTCCTTCCTGCTTTGTTCTGTTTAATTATCCAGTAATTTTCACAGTTGAGAGTGGCTCCTGTGAGAATATTTCTAAGATGGGAAAGCAGAAACTTCAACAAGACTGGCAGCATTTGTTGTCTTTCTTCAGGCACTTCAGATTCTGATTGCAGGTACACAGTGTGACTCACCAGATACTTTGATTACGCATATAGCATAATACAGGACAGCACGTGGACATACATGTATATGCAGAGGCATGAGATTAGAGTGACTAACACAATTTAAATACAGGCCACATCATTACCTCATCATCTTACATCACATATTTGCCAAAATTCTCTTCCTCGTATTGGTCATGCTCTCTCTCGCTCTCTATGCTGAAAGCAACATCAGACTAAAGTCTAAATAAATCACCAGCAGGCTTCACCGTCTATATTTCACAATTCCCAAAACTGTTACTCCTGGATTTTGGTGACAATGGTGTCTGCCAAAAGGATGTTAACAAGTTTCAAAAGCATATTTACTCTTGCCAGTTGAAGGAAGTTCAGAAATTACTTTGCACAACACTATAGCAAATATGGAGGTCACTTAAGTCATCAGTGGATATCTCATTTTAAGGTATCCTGCTGGAAACCATTCCATTTAACAGTTTATAATTTGTAGGTGAAATCAACATCTTAGAAAGCATTTTATAATGATGAATTTAGTCTTTGAAGTAGGCTGGTATTGTTACCTCCATTTTACATAAGGGAAAAGCTGTACCTTGAGTTCTGAGCACTGGTGTCTCCCAGAAGAGTCTGAAGAATTTGGAGCTAATCTGTAGTACTGAAAACAAAAAGAAAAAAAGAAAATCCCAGACAAGTTGTTAGAGCACAAGACCTAGGAGTCACTGGGTGTGTCTACATGTGGATTTACACCAGCCTAAATTTACTGGCGGGAATAGGCCAGTGTCTACACATGCAGGTGTTAAAGCGCATTAACACCGTGTTTTGACTGATTTGGGACTAAAGTTAGCCTCAATTCAGTCCACACATGCAGTGTTACTGTGCAGTAAGGCATCTACATCTGTGTTACTGTGTAGTAACTAACTAGGCATAAATTTGATACCTGCATGATGCAGGTATCAAATTTATGCTCAAGTCGGCATAGGTCACCATATTTGCTGCAAAGTAAGGGCATGCATGTGTAGATGCATGCCTATACTGCAAAGTAATTTTGATTACTGCACAGTAAATGTATACATGTAGACGTGCCCAGTTAACTAAAGCAATACTAACCACCCACAAATAAGTGATATAGAGCTGAACATAGCAGCCCCTGTCCCTCCTGAGCTATGCTTATGTGTTACCTGTACTCCTAAAGGCTCTGTACAGACATGAGGCAAGTTCCATATGACTTTCCAAATGAGAAAGGGGAAAAAAAGCCAATGGAAAACTGTGAACAAAGCCCAATATTTCAGATTCCTGATCTACACTCTAGATCACAAACCATCTGTCACATCAGGGCTCTGGGTTATACAAAAGTGATAGAGTAGGGAGGAAAGGGGGCAGGGTTGTAAAGGAGCACTATACATCTACCCTAATCAAAATGGGATCATTTGGCCCGCCAAGCCATTTTATCTGGCCCGTGGCAGTGGTAGTGCCACCATCGCGGTGTGCGGGGCTGCCGCCACAGAAGCACAGAGCCATGGCACACAGGGCCGCAGTGCAGAGTGCAGGGTTGGGGCTGAGGCGGTGGTGGTGCGGAGCCGCGGCGGCAGCAGGGCCACAGTGGCGGCGGCGGCGTGAGCTGAGGCAGCATGGGGCCGCAGCAGCGGCACAGGGCTGTGGTGGTGGTGGCGCGGAGCGAGGGGCCGTGGCAGCGGGGCCATGGAGCCGTGGTGGTGGCGGGGCTGCAGAGGTGGCGGCGGCGTGGAGCATGGAGCCGCGGCAGCAGCGCATGGGCGGGGACATGGCGAGGCAGGCAGGGCAAGGGAGGGGAGCTGCTTACCCCTGTGGGGCCCGGGGGAGCAGCCCTGCGCAGGAGAGGCTGCTGGCACTGCCAGCCCACGCCTGCCTCGTCACCTGCCTGCTTCAAGCCTGCCCCCTGCCCTGCCCTGCCCGGCCCCACAGTCAGGTGGTGCCTGCTCCCCCGGCCAGTCCCCCCCCCAGGTGCTGCAGCTCTCCGGACCTGGTCTTGAGGCCCCAAGGGGGCTGCTTCTCATGTGCTGCTGGTGATGGGAGGAGGAGCCCGGCCAGGTCTGCACTGGCCAGCAGAAGTGGTGGCAGAGCTGCGTGCTGCTCGGGACGGGACGAGCCTATGCAGGTGAGTCCTGAGCAGCACACGGCTCTGCCGCCGCTTCTGCTGGCCGGTGCAGACCTGGCCGGCCTCGTCCTGTCCCCAGCAGCACGTGGGAAGCCGGCTTCAGCTGCATGCTGCTTTTCCTGGCCGATGCCAACCCAGTTCTGCCCAAGCGGGTCCTACAGCACCATGTCAACCCAGGCATGGCACTGGCAGGCCGGGCGGGCCCCAGGTTAACCCCGGCCTGGCCCTGCGGCTTCTCAGCACCAGGTCAACCCAGTTGTAGCCAAGCGGCTCCTGCAGCACCATGTCAACCTGGGCATGCATGCCATGTAAACCAGCACCATGTCAACCCTTGCAACTTCATTGGTATCAAAGGTCACATGACATCACTTCCTGATACGATACTTCCTGTGACATCTTTGAATATGGCTCACCGGCCCACTGGGTGATAAAAAGTTCATGGTCTGGCCCCATGTTCAAAAAGGTTGGACACCCCTGCACTAGGGGGAATGCCTTACTGGACTTGGTGTTGGCTATGGGGGAGGACCTGGTAGGGGAGCTGCAGATTCGCTGTCACCTTGGGGACAATGACCATCAATCAATCAAATTCACCATATGGTGTAGGGTGGGTAAAATAACTAGTAGGATGGAAGTGCTTGACTTTAGGAAGGCTAAATTCAGTATGCATAGGAGTCTAGTCAATGATGCACTTTAGGATAAGAGTATTGGCGAGATGGGAGAATGGTCATTTCTAAAGGAAGTGATCCTTCGGGCACAGAGGGAGACTATCCCAGTACGAGGGAAAAGGGGAAAAGGAGCCAAAAAACTTCCTTGGCTAAACAGGAGCCTAAGGGCAAAAAAGAAGGCATACAGGCGGTGGAAGCAGAGGGAACCTACCAAGGAGTAGTATACCTACTTGGCTCGCACTTGCAGGGAGGCAGTTAGAAAAGCCAAAGCAACTATAGAGCTGAAGCTGGCAACACATATTAAAGACAACAAACAGTCTTTTTTTAGGTATGTAGGGAGTAAAAGAAAGGCGAGGAGCGGCATAGGACCCCTACTAAACAAGATAGAGCAATTAGTGACAGACAGCAGGGACAAGGCTGAGCTCATCAATGAGTTTTTTGCCTCAGTGTTCCTGAAGAAGGCTCAAGATAAGTCTCCTAATGGCTTCTTAGATGGGCATCAGAGGACACCAGCCTACCAACTGTCGATGCTGACTTGGTGCAGAGTCACTTGGATGGACTGGATGTGTTCAAGTCAGCAGGCCCCGATAAGCGGCATCTGAGAATACTGAGGAAATTGGCTGGTGTCATAGCAGAACCATTGGCATCCATTTGAGTGCTCATGGTGCTTGGGTCAAGTCCTGGAGGACTGGAAAAGGGCCAGCGTGGTCCCTATTTTCAAGAAGGGGAGGAAGGAGGATCCGAGTAATTATAGGCTAGTCAGTCTCACCTCCATCCTTGGAAAGGTCTTTGAAAAGATTATGAAGGATCATATTTGTGAAAGTCCAGTGGGAAAAATAATGCAGCAGGGAAACCAGCATAGATTCATAGCAGGTAGATCATGCCTGACCAATCTGGTTTCATTTTATGACAGGGTCACAAAATGCTTAGACGCAGGAGTAGAGGTGGATGTCGTTTTCTTGGACTTTAGCAAGGCCTTTGATATCGTATCTCATCCTATTCTCATAAATAAATTAAGAGGCTGTGACGTAGAAGTTTACATGGTCTGGTGGGTGGCAAATTGGCTTAGTGGTCGCACCCAGAGAGTGGTAGTAAATGGGTCGGTATCGACCTGGAAGGATGTGGGTAGTGGAGTCCAGCAGGGTTCGGTCCTTGGACCTGTACTCTTCAATATCTTCATCAGTGACTTGGATGTGGGTGTGAAGTATACTCTGTCCAAGTTTGTGGATGATACTAAATTGCGGGGTGAAGTGCACGCTCCAGAGGGTAGGGAATGAATGCAGGAGGACCTGGACAAGTTAGAAAAGTGGGCAGTACACAATAGGATGCAGTACAACAAGGACAAGTGCAGAGTGCTGCACCTAGGGTGCAAAAATATCCAGCACACCTACTGGCTGGGAAGTGACCCTCTCAGCAGCACAGAGGCAGAAAGGCATCTCAGTCATAGTGGACTCCAAGATGAACATGAGTCGTCAGTGTGACAAAATCATCAGCAAAGCTAACTGCACTTTATCATGCATCAGCAGATGCATGACAAATAGATTCAAGGAGGTGATACTTCCCCTCTATTCGCCATTAGTCAGACCGCAGTTGGAGTACTGCGTCTAGGTTTCAGTGCTATACTTCAAGAAGGATGTTGATAGACTTGAGAGGGTCCAGAGGAGGGCCACTCATATGGTTAGGGGATTACAGTACCAGCCCTATGAGGAGAGACTAAGGGACCCGGACCTCTTCAGCCTCCGCAAGAGAAGGCTGAGGTGATCTTGTGGCTGCCTACAAATTCATTAGGGGGACGCAGCAAGGTATCGGAGATGCTCCGTTCACCAAGGCGCCTCTTGGGGTAACAAGGAACAAAGGTCACAAACTGACAGAGAGCAGATTTAGGTTGGATATCAGGAAAAACTTCTTCACAGTAAGGGTGGTCAAAATTTGGGATGGGCTTCCAAGGGAGGTGGTGCTCTCCCTTACCTTGGGGGTCTTTAAGAGAAGACTGAACAGGCATCTGGCTGGGGTCATGTGACCCTGCCACTCTTTCCTGCCTAGGCAGGGGGTCGGACTTTATGATCTGTTGTGGTCCCTTCTGACCCTAGCATCTATGAATGAATCTATGAATCTTCTTCTGATCTCTGTTAATTATGTACATGCTGGAATTTCTTAAGCACCCACTGGCTTCTATTCCATCCAAGAGAACACAAAACAACAGCAGAATTTCCTTATGCCTGAAGAAGGGTGTTTGTGTCTGAAAGCTTGCAAAGAACAATTTTTCCAATTATTTAGTTGGTCTAATAAAAGATATCATATTTACCCCACAAAAATCGTCTGCCTTAAGCACACATCCACATTTTTCAAAAGAAAAAAAATAAGGGTGAACTAGAGCAATTAGATTTTGTGAGGGATACTGAGCTTCATTTATATCTTTAACCTCATTGATAGCCCTTCACATTTTATTACATGACAACTACCACTTTGTTGCAGGGATTGAAATGGAGCACTGGGGAGATAAAGTGATAAGATGACAGTGAAAAACTGTTGATATAAATTTTAGCTGCATTGGCTTCAGTGGAGCTCATTTATACCAGCAGAAGACTGCTTTTCAATATAGCCTTCAGTAAAAAAGACACTATAAAAAACAGGGACACCTTTTTTGTTTTGCTTATGGCCTTAATATATAGTTAATTTTCTATTAGAACTGATCAGAAGCTTTCTAATGAAACAAAGCTTTTCAGAAAACTTTGCTTCATTGAGGCCCAAACATTTTTGTTCAAAACATCTTTGACCATTTAGCTTTTGTTGAACCCCAGGGCAGACTGTCACCCTGGATTCCTGGATGACTGCCCCATGCTAGCCAAACAAATTGGATCTCTGTTTTGTGCAGTTCAAACTTTGGTGGACTTCATATAGAGAAGGAAAAAATATTTTAAGAGATGAAAAACATGTGATGTGATTTTCTAAATTTAGACCCAGCAAAAATGAAATTGGTTTTAGAAGTGGCTTTGTGACAAAAAGTTAAATGTTTTATAGACAGGACCTGGTAGATAATTAAAGATGCCCAGTATTTCCTTAATTTTTCTCTTCACAATTAACCATGTGGTTGCAGCCATGTGAAACAGAGAAAGAGGCTCAATTTTTCCAGTTCCATATTATATTTGTACATATTTTGGGCACATTTATATGAGCTGTTCACTGTACAGTTGTTACTGCACAGTCATTTAGTATTCACATAACCAAGTACTAAATGACTGTGCAGTAACTGGCATTACTGCAATAGCGTCCTGGTATGGTTGCCTAGTGACACTTACTTGTTACTACTGAGCAGTAACATTGCATCATGGTTCATGCTTGGTAATGCTACTGCACAATAGTAATGAGCTACTACACAGTAAGCGTCTCAGGTAGATGTGCTCTTTGAGTCAGAGACAGTAAAAAAGTCTGTTAGTAGAACAGCATGTTACAAATGTACAATCATTTATAGGACAATAAGTGTCAATTAGGTATGTATTCCGTCCAGTCAAGTACAGTATCAGTCATCTACTGGAGAACAAGTGAACTTTTGGCTCATCTCTTACTTTTGTAATATCTGTGTGGAAGAGAGAGTTTTTGCTTTGGGTTTATGTTAGGGAAAACAGTAGGGCTGTGTGAAATTTCGCTGGTTGTTTCGTTCTGACACTGTTTTGACCAATTTCGAGAGCAAAATTGGAACAAAACAAAGGTGGTCGAAATAGCCTTGAAACAGAACGAGGCTTGTCAAAACATTTGGAAAATCAAAACATTTCGACCATAGGCTGGGGATAGGATGTCAGTCCAGCTGGGCTGATTTCCCATCCCCAGCGCAAGATCCGGCAGGGGACCGGAGGCAGCCCAGCAGGGCTGCTTCCTGGGGCTCCCCACTACATCACGCTGGGAGCGGAAGGCAGCCCATTGTGATGTAGCATGGGGTCCCGCGTAGCAGCCCAGCTGGGCTGCCTCCTGCTCCTGGACCAATCAAGCATGGGGCCCTGGGAAGCAGCCCACCTGGGCTGCCTTCTGCCCCTGGACTGATCTAGCATGGGGGATGGGAAAGCAGCCCAGCTGGGCTGGCTTCCTCCCTGGCACGATGCAGCCCAGCTGACTTCCCAACCCCAGCAAAACTCGAAACAGTGTCAGAACAACCTTTCTGTTTTGACAGAACAGAATGGAACAGCTGTTTCGACTTGAAATGAAATTTGAGACGAAACACTGTTCCCTCAAACCATTGAAACTCAAGGCAAAACGGAACGGTACCATTTTGCATAGCCCTAGAAAACAGGTCTTGGTCTGTAGCAGTGGGTATTACCTCAACACAAATAAACAATATCATAGAACCAAAGTATTTGGGACTTTTGACAAGCATTGAAATGCAGTAGTGCAGGTTGCAACTGCCATAAGGTCCATAGCAAAAGTGCTCACATCATGGCCCAGTCAGATTCTAACAAATCTGCAAATTATGCTAAACACCTGTCATCAACAATTTCAGACAAGACAGGAGAAGAAGAAGAAGAATAACCTCTCCTATTTGTAGAAATAGCAGTGTTATGTCGATACAGCATGTTTCATCCTGACAGATCTCAGGATGAAGTGCACAGTGATGAAATCCTGCCTCTACACGGGTTGAAGTGCATGAGCTGCTAGGCATCCTGTAGCAATATTGCAGATCTTTTCAAGAGAGACAGTGCTGAATAACAGTTCTAAGTAAATGTGCAAGGAGGAATTTTAGGCAGGCAGAATATTATTACCCATTCTTATCAGAAGCACTACTGAATCTTGAATGCTGAGCAGCAGCCAGCATTGGTTTTATACTTCTTAAAGTTAGACCTTCTCATAACGACATGCTTTCAAACCAGTGATGGGACAACATAAACTCAGAATTAGCTCCTGAATTGGTACTGGGCATCTATACACATGCCTGATGCCTGCTCCGACGCATGCTATTTAGCACGCGTTGGAGCAGATGTGATTAATCAAGTCTGCTGGATCATGCTAATTAGCACGCTCAGGAGCTTTGACATCATATATTCAGCATCCCCACACTTCAAAATGGTGGCAGGGGCACTTCATCAAATGAGCTTTAGTTAAAGCACTCCTGCTGCCATTTTGAAGCGTGGGATGCTGAATACATGAGCTGCTGTGGGCACTTGGCCTGGAGTCATCATGGCCTGGACCCCAAGCAAATGAGGGCAGTGCAAGAAGTACTATTGGAATATGCAGATGTATTCAGCCTTGGAGACTATGACCTAAAATGTACAGGCTTAATAAAGCACTAGATTAATACTGGCAATACCAAACTTGTCAATTAGGGGCCTAGAAGAGTACCCATCCATTTCCAGCATTAGTCTGATGAGCAGCTGCAAGATATGGAGGAAAGAGGCATCATTAGGCCCTCTGTCAGCCCATGGGCTGCCCCTGTAGTGTTGGTGCAGAAGAAAGGGGTAGGTATGCGGGTCCGTGTGGATTATTGTAGACCGAATGATGTTTCTGTTAAGGATGCCTACCCCTTACTTTGAATTGGTGACATGCTATATCTCCTGGCCAAAGCTTGATGTTTTCCACCTTTGACCTGGCTAATGGGTACTGGCAGGTGGAAGTGCATCCAGAGGACAGAGCTAAGAAAGCTTTCTGTGCTAAGAACAGACTTTTTCAGTTTATGTTAAGCCTTTTGGTTTATGCGATGCTCCTAGTACATTTCAGAGACTGATGGATATTGTGTTATCAGATTTGCAAGGTATCTCCTTCCTGGTGTCATTGTGATAGGCTGAAATTTTCAGGAGCACTTGCAGAAACTGAAAGCAATGTTAAAGAGGCAGAAGGAAGACAACTTAAGAATTAAACCTGCTAAATGTCATCTTTTCTGCAGGGAAGTGAACTTTTTGGGACAGGTGACCTCCATGGAGGGAAAGGCCCAGATTCAGAGAAGGGAAGCCAGTACCTCAAAATGTAACATAACTGCACAGTTTCTTGGGTTTAGCCTCCTATTATAGAGGATTTGTGGCAGATCTTGCTACCATTGCAAGCCTCTTAAATAAGCTCTCTGACAAAGTGAAGTTCATCTGGACGTGGGAATGTCAATATACCTTTATAGAGCTAAAGCCATGGTTCATGTCATCCCCTATCTTAGCATAGTCCAAGCCTCAGTTACCCTTCTTGTTGGACACCGATGCAAGCGACGTTAGCATTGGAGCTGTTTTGTCCCAAGTTGAAGGAAGCCAGGAAAAGGTACTAACCTAAGCAAGCCAAGCCTTAAACAAAGCTGAGTTCCAATATGCAATTACGAGAAAGGCATTGCTTGCTATGGTGACCTTTGCTGAACATTCTTGACACTTCCTTCTGGGGAGATGCTTCACATTAAGAACAGGCCAGTTTCCCCTGGTGGCTTCACAATTTTCAACAACCCAAAGGACAACTGGCTGGATGGTTAGAACAGCTGGTTGAGTTTGACTACCAAACAGCATATTGCCCTGGGAGACAGCACCACCATGCTGATGCCTTGTCCCACAGGCTTCAGATAGTGGAAGTTGACCCTAAAACTGAAGCAGTGGGGATACAGCCACTGTCAGCAGTGGAGACAGCCAAGGGCAAACCAACCCTAAATACAGGAGAAGCCAGAAGGTTGGCAGATTTGTGTACAAGACAATGGGAAGATGCTGACATTGAAAAACTAAAAAAAAATCAATAGTAAGGAGTGGCCCACTGGGTGCTAGCCACAGGCAGCCCGCCTCCCCTGCCTCCTTAAAAGGGCTGAACAGGCCAAGCAACTGGCAGCATCTGCAGCCATGGCTACAGACCCCGCTCTCCCACTCTGCCCCTACATGCCACCCACCCTGTTGTACTGCTGCCCAGCCCATGCTGCCTGAGCTCAGGGCATGCAGGGCCCTCAGACAACTGGGATGAGGAGCTCGCTGCATCCCCACCCTCCCCACTGGGGTCTTCTCTGAGGAAGTACCCTGAGTGCACCGCCACTGCAGCTCAAGTGTGCCCCTGCTGCACGTGCCCTGGCCAGTGTATGATGAACTGCTTGTGCAGGCCGAGGGGTGCCCAACCCACTAAACCCTGTTGCTGCTGATTCTCCTGATGCACTGGTTGAATCTGTGCACCTGGTATGGGGCCATGAGCTACGATGGCATGTGGGGCAAGTCCGAGCTGCCCCGCAACATCCACCACCACTTGGAGGGCTACCTGTACCAGTGCTACACATTCCTGCCCCCTGCTGCCACGGAGGACATCACCACCAGCATCAACACCTTCCTTGGGATGTGAGAGGCTCATGCTCAACCAGCTGCAGGGGCACCAGCTGCTCAGTACATTTTTGCACTGTTTCCTGCCTCTCTGTATGCTGTGGGGGAGAAGCCAGAGCCAGGGGAGTACAGGTGGGCCAGATAGAAAGAGGGGGCAGGGCAGGGGCAGAACCAGGAGGGTCCTCCCCCAAATGTGGGGTTTACCACGTGTTCAGGGCTGTTGGCATGGTCCATCCTGTCAGTAATGGTATGCAGCTGAGCCTGGTGTCCTCGGCCCATGGTGCATGGTGTGCAGGCGCCTGGCCAGAAGCCCCCCTGGGAGAAGTTGGCACTGCTGATGGCTGATGGTGTCATGGTCGGCTATTCCTTGTGGCGGGGTCTGGGGCTATGCAGCTGGTGAGGTAGCTGCTGGTCAGGGCTCCCTGAGCTGCTAGTGAATTAGCACCCAGAGGCTGGGCGGGTTGGGATGCTGAACACCCGAGGATCTCTCCTCTGGGGATGTGTCACCAGATGGGTCAGGGAGAGGCAGGCGCTCGGGCAGGCTGCCTGAGCTGGTGTAAACCACACAGCTGCAGCCTGGATCCTGGGGTGCCAAAATACAGGTCAACTGTCACATAAAGGGCATAGTTTTGCAGGCACAACCAGACCAACAATTGTGGTCGGTCATGGGCACCCACAAGGCCTTGACCTTGATGCAGCACTGCCATGCCAACCAGGAGCGCCTGCAGTCTCACACCCCAGGCAACAAGGCCTTGTAAATGTGGGTGTTTGGGTGTCCACCCCACTATAGCTCCCAGAAAACCCCAGGGGCTGGGGAGCAAGGGAAAAAGGAAAAGGAAGCTGGAGTTAAAGAGGAACAGAGAGTAGCATGCATATGGAACCTGGTAAGCCCTACACAGAGAAGTGTACAGTGGAGCTGGAGAAGGACTGGGGGCTGAAGGAGCCGGACTCAGACTTAGGGGCAGCTGCAGGCTGCTGTTCGAGCACTCTAGGGAGTAAAGGCTTGTTTGGGGACACCTCTGGAGGTGTGCGGGAGAAGGTAAAGTACTGATTGTATGTTACCACGGTGCTGATATTTCTTTACCTTTTACCTGTTTCCTCCCTTTGCCCATTGGCTTGCAACCCTAACTCCTATGCTTCTGGTGCCAGTTTCTGGAGCTGCAGAGTTGGCACAAATGTAAGAGATAGGAACCAGGCCTACCCCATTAATTCTCTCTGGAGATTCAAGCTACAGAAAGCTTTTTTTGGAGAATGTCACAACCTTTTGTGTAGTTCTGCTATGTTTCTCTCTTCAGGAATAGGAATGGGAGTTTATGGATGCCCTGACATGTTACCAACATGTTGATGCATGTTACAGAACCACTATCACAAAACGCTACCCAGGAGCTGTTCTATTTCTAGGACAAAGAGAAGATTCTGTTCACCAGTTATGCATACATTTCTCCTTCCAAACATGCATTTCCTGAAAGCCTTTTTACTCAGTTTCCCCCTCAAAACCACCAGTTACAGATGCAGGATTTAAAATAAAAAATGCTTTCCATGTTGCGATTAATATACTTTTGATGAGAGACCACTGTGAGACAGTCAAATCCTATTGTGCTTGCCATAATACACACTTTCATCAAGCAGACTGCTCCTGCACCAAAAAGCTTACAGTAATCTCAGTTTCTTGCTGGCTGAAAATCATAGACAGCAGAATTTCACTCTACGATGATGGTGCATACCAGGATTGCATCAGTGAAAAATTGGTATTATATCAAAACCAGGCTCACTGTCTGTTCTGTCTTTTGATGAAAAACTGAAAAGGCAGAGGAACTCAGAAATTAAAGCTCTCCAAAATGATAGGTAATACTGAAAAAAATTCACAAATAACTGTCAGAAGCCTGTAACAATAACGTAAGAAATGCATGTTTGGCAAGAGTGCATAACTGATTTGGCATAACTTTTTGTCCCATAGATTAGTAAAAAGCTATTAATAACCTTTTAAAAAAAGTAGAGAGGTATTCTAATTTAGAGAGAAATACATAGCAAAGCAGTGGAGTAGTTTTCTGCTTGGGGAAGCACATCATGCAGCTATTTAATTCAGATTTTTCTGTTATTTAAAAGATCAACAGAAATAAAAGAAATGTGTTTTGTTTGACCTATGTAGGTTTGTCAAGAAAAGTTTAAAGTTTGAAAGCTGTGTATGTTAACGTTTCATATATTATATTCCTGGGGGTCCCTCTAGTGGCTAAAGTAACAGACTAATTTAAGAGAGGTCAGAAGACCACAGTGGGGCTGTAAGTTCAGTAACTTCTATCTCTTCATATTTTTATCTGTATAGAAATTACTAAGATACTTCCAAAACCATAATATGTATGCACAAATGTTTGGCATTTAGATTTTCCCTCTCCCAAAATATAGCCAAAATGGATTCTAAAAGAAAAAAAAGTAAGTTCCATAATATGTGTCAAGTTAAAGATTGTGCAGGTGTCTTCAGTGCTTAAATAAACTCCTGAAATGGAAAGAAGGGGGGAAAAAAAGAGTCTTAAGTTAGTTCTTGCTTAACTTTGTTATTTAAATAGGTTCACCCTTCCTGTCTCGGTCGTTTTACAGATCTGAAGATAAGGTCTGTAAAACAAGGTAAGTTTTACAGATCTTAAGATAAGATCTGTAAAAATAAGTATCAACTCACTATCTGAATGTCTTCCAGCTTGGTACTGGGTCCTGCTCTGATAGCGTGATGAACTCAGTGCTCAACTCATCTTCATTGACATTTATATTGTAAATATACTGTATGTATATAATTCTTATATAATAAAAGGCTTAGTCCGTCTGTCCGTAACGTTCTTAGAGCACCAGGAAGAAGGGGATTTCCCCTGCTAGGTACAGTAAAACCACTTGGGTGAAACAACCCATCAGAGTGCGAAGTGCTGCCATGAGGCCCCCCCACTCCATCCCCTCAGTCATGGCAGCACTTCTGTGCCTCTGAGGAGGAGGGCCAGCGCGGTGCGGGGGAAGCCAGGCCAGCGGCGCTGGAGGCAGCAACAGCACAGGTTGCTGGTGGAGGGGGACGGAGGGGATGGCAGGACAAGCTTCTCTGCCCCACCTACCACTCCTGGGACATGGCAGTAGCATGGGATGGTGGTGCTCCATCCCTGCCTGCCCCCCTCCCCCTCATCATTCTTGACAGGCAATTTGCTAGTATATATTACACACACCCACATACATATGCACATACACATATATATATATGAAATGTGGACAAGAGTAAAGATAACTAAAGACAGATCTACATTCAAATTTGTAATTATGTTTCAGCATGGAGTAAGGGAGGTAATGAATATGATTGTACTTTATAAGTTAAACATTGCACAACAAATTGTTCCAGGATACAAACATTTACTGCTACCTTTCTAAACTAACAATCACCAATAAACCTCTGTTTCTTGACGCTACTATATTTTATGATCATAGTAATTAATATGTACTGGAACATGATTAAAATTCACACGTAGGTCCACCTGAATTTGAACAGCTGTTAAAGCAGTGGTCACCAACCAGTCAATCTCAATTGACTGGTTGAGCTCAATCGACTAGTCGATCGTGGAGCCTCTGACAGTTGATTTCAGTCTGTCAGAGGCTCCACAATTGGGAGTGGCAGGATGCACATGGCTGGGCTGAGCCGCACTCCCTGCTTCCCTGGGCCAGGCTGGGTGAGTGGGGTCAGAGCCGGAGGGGCTGGGCAGGTGGTAGATCATGGGATGCCCTTTACTTACAAAAAGTGATCTTCACCATAAAAAGGTTGGAGACCACTGTGGTAAAGGATTCTGGCCAGCAAGTGATACACCACCCAGTTTGTCCCCTTGTTATTGGACTTGGCATTGCAGACTTTCATTCACCTGTCACTCAGGGTCTGGCAATAGTCTCTCTCTCCTCTGACAGAGACTTCCAGCTATGTCACACTTAGTTTGACACCTTACATTTTAACATCTGTAAAACTTCAAAATTAATTTTTAAAAATCCCCTATGTTAGTCCTCAGTATGGGGCTTGCTTTTTCGCCGGATTCCTCTTTGGTTCTGCTCTTCTTTCCAAAATGAGACTAAGAGCTTCTTCATGGAGCCCCCCACAGCAACTCTCAGGAAAGTGTCAAACTAAACAGTATCTACTTGCTGGGAGCTACTCCTGCACATCCCATTTCTTGTGAAGGAACACCAGCCCGCACACTTGTCTCCCTGCGCCTCCTTTCTTTTCTCCTTTTCAGGGGCTTCCTACCATTCCTCTTCCTAAGAAGCTCTGGTAGTTTTTCCCCACTCTGTGCAGGAACTTCTCACCAATTCTGTCCCTGTTCTCAACTATAAACTTCCCCTTCCCAGAGCAGCCAGCTGCATTCAATCTAGCCTCATTAATAATTAACTGGCCACAGGTGCACTTGCCTCTTAATAATACAGTATATTTGGGGATTGTGGGTGGTAATCTAAATGCTAAAAATTCATTCATCCATTTTCTATAGTTAGAAATGCCTTAGCCTGGCACTCTTTTTTTTTCTTTTAATTTTGTATGTCAGGCCAAATCAGCCAAATCAGTTCTAAATTCTATCAGTTCAGCAGAGCTCAGTTATTCAAGTCTGTGTAGCACTACCACCGGCAAGTATCCTACCTCCCAGACTTTTCAGCCTCGGGCTTCAGATACTTCCAAATCTGTGCCAAGCATCCTGCATGCAAACCCCAAGCCTGAAGACCTTAGAGTTCAGATCCTCCCTAGTCTCACTTGCCCCTAGCCAAAAGGACACAGGAGCAAACTAGAAGCAGAGCCGGAGAGCAATCCCCAATTACCAAACACTGTGTAGCCAAAATCCTCCCGCTGGGAGGCTATAGTAGACTCTCATAGGGGTGACTGCCTGCACTGCAATGGACAGGTCTCCACCCTCAACTACACCAAGTCATTCAAGGCCAGGAAGAAGGGGGGATTTCCCCTGCTAGGTACAGTAAAACCATTTGGGCTAACACCATCATCCTAATATCACCCCTGCCTGGCACACCGAATCCTGACTGAAAGGAAACATCTAATGTGCAGCCAGTTAACCTCCAGTGTGGGCTGGGAATTTAGACACACCTTCTATGTACAGGCAGCCAACAAGAAATAAAGCGCCTTACCACTCCAACTTCTGTGAATGATTTTTACAGACACTGGTATCAAATTAAGATTCCTTCTATCCCTTCTCCTGCTTGGCACTGCCACCGATTTCAAGGTGAGAAAAAAATGTAGATGTGTACAGCTCCAGGCATCAACTGGTTTACCACTAGTCTACAAAAAGATTAAGATTTTGCTGATGACAGCTCTTGTGTGTGACAATTCAACCTACAAGTAAGCAAAGTCTGAAAAAGCATTTTAGAATCATAGAGATGAGTTATCCATTATGAAAAAGATAAGATAAGATAAGAATCCAACTTAAGCATTATGTTAGAAAATAAAGGGGTATAACCAATGGAAAAAATATACAGCTTAGCAATAACATGCAAGTGAATGGGGACACCTTCAGCATTCACCAGCTTAAACAAACATTTGGTTATTGAAAAGTTATCAAGTAAAGACCACACTCAACCCTCAACTCAAATCTTACTTCCACTTTAACAAGCATAGGAGAAAGTTGGAAATTCACCAAAGATACAGATATGTCTAAATGCATTTTTATTTAAGGCAGCCTAAAATGGGTTTGTGGATTCAAGCAAAGGTAAGTGTTTTGTTAAGAACCTCAACTCTGAATCCACAGGGGGCAGAAAAAGAATTTTTAGAAGAATTTTGGAAGACCTGGGCTAATGGGGCCTAGCCCCCTCAAATGGGAGGCAGTAGGTAGGGCTCCAGGGCAAACTGGGTGTGAGCTCTGAGCAGCTGCCACAGGAGGGGAGGGAAAGGGCAAGCACAGACTCAGACACTCACAGCCCAGTGTGTGGATCACTGCCCATCATGAGAGGCAAGTCTCAGTCTGTGAAGGGGTAAGGGGGTGCAGATCAAGGCCCCCTACAGTGAGGGAGGGAGAGGGGCAAAGGCAGGGACAGGGGCTGGGGTGAATGGGGCCCAAGGGCAGGTAATGGGACTATTGGAGCCCTGGGTGGCTCATCCAGGGATGCAGGGTGACTTCTGCAACTGGAGTGCACCTCGAGGAAGGCACATGGGGCACGTGCCACCCAGAGTTGTGTGTAGGGAGGAAATGGGTTGCTGCTGCATGCCAGGTTCTGCACCCCGCTGCCTTTGCCACTGCTGTAAGAGCTGTACAATGCCATGTGCCTGCTGCTACTGGGTGGGCAGGGGACAACACAGCCTGGGGACAGCAGGCACATGGTGTCGCCTGGCTCCCAAGGCAGCGACAGTGGCAGTGGCCCGCAGAGCCCAGCCCGCAGCGGCAGCCCTCCTCTGCCCCGCGCTCAAGTCTGGGGGAGTCATGTACCTGCTCCCTGCCCCGCCACCGTGTCCTTGGACAAACCTCCTGGGGCTCCAATCATGCCACAACCTGCCCCAGCCCTGAGGCCCCATTCACCCCAGCCCCTGCCCCACTCCCTCCCTCACTATGGAGGCCTCAGTCTGCCCCCCCTACCCCTTCCTTCTACCCCTGCACCTTCCCCTCCACAGACTTACCTCCTGGAGGTGGGGGGTGCACATACATGCTCAGCTCCACTCAAATAATATTTTCTTCCTCCACCTATGAATAGAAGTCAAATATAAAGATGTGAGTTCATATGCCTGATTACGGGGAGGAAATGAATGATATCCAGTGCAGGCACAAGAGCCAACAAACCTTAAAAAAGCTAAACAATGTAATTACCAACACCTTTATATAAACCTATAAATTACCTCTTTTGAATATTCTAATATTTTCTATCCTGGGGAAAAGAGACATTTCATCCCCCATTACACTGGTAAGTTTATTATCCCAGCAAGGCATAAGGTACTGTCAGAACTATGCCAGTTGTACTAAGCAAACCATGCCTTCTTCAAATACAGAAGACCAAATCTTTGCCCCCACTACTCCTGAAAAGTGACCATAAAATTATTGTAAGGTTCCCATGAGTATTCCCATTTGGGGGAGACATCTTAGCTATCATAAAGCTGGCATCTAAGTTCTCTGCCACCTTCTCACACATTGGGAGCTGGAAGGGACATCCCCAGGTTTAAGAGACAATTCTGAAGTACAGTAGCTAAGTCTTTTCAAGTCACTGGTGATTTCAGCTGCCCCCAACCTTGGGTGCTCAGTGAAAGACAGCTTAAAGCAGGGGTGGGCATTTTTTTTGGTCCTGAGGGCCACACAGGAAGCACTGATGAGATGTCACGGGCTGGGTCAGCACCTCCCCACCCCTGTGCAACAAAGCACCAAAACTCCCTATGTGGGATGGAGCCACAGGCGGGTAGGGAGGGATGTTTGGAAGTGGGATGGATGGGTGAGCTGGGATCATGGGACAGGGTCACAGAGTGATGACAGCACAGGGCCAGGGTCTGGGGCTCAAGGCAGAGCCACAATTGACTGCCCGCATACCCCTGCAACAGGCATGGGTTCCTCAGACAGAGGCATGTAGGGAGTGGATCAGGGCTCTGCCCTGGGCCCTGGCCCCATGCTTTCACTGCCCCATGATCCTGGCCCTAGTCCTGGAGGCAGTTTTTCACCTGTCCAGCCATGTGCCCTGCCTACACGGCTCCTAGCCTGTCTCCATAGAGACCTTGGGATCATGGGGCAGGGACAGTGTGGGGCCAGGGCTGAGGCCGGGGCCAGGGGAGAGCCCTGCTTCTGCAGGCAGGAATATGTGGGGCCAGGTCCCAGCTGCAATCCACTCCCTGCAAACCCCTGCCCTGTGGAGGGATGTGGTGGGGTGGCGGGGTAGGGGGTACTTGTGGGCAGGGTGCACATATGGGAGTGGCTCCATGAGTGCTAGGCCTAGGAGTCAGCTGGGGATGAGGGGAGGGGGGATGGAGCAGGGGGTGCATGCAGCAGAGTTCACCTGGGTGGTGAGGCCCACAGCTGCCCCTGCGGTGCTCCACAAGGGCTGAGTCCTGCTCACTCCTGCCCCTGGCAGCCCAGGCTGTGCTTCTACCCATGCCTGCTGGCTCCAGCTTACCGGCAGAGCTACTCCTGGTGCAGTGGCAGCTGGCTGGGTGCTACTCAGTTTCCCTCACCTCCAGAAGTGGCTCTGCCTCCTGCTTCTGCCACGCCACTCTGGGTGAGGGGGATGCTTCATCTGGATGAATGTGCAGGGCTCCGGCTCTAGCTCCTGGATGCCTTCCACCCACTCGGCCGCCCACACGTGGCTGTTCATCATGCCAGGTGACCGAAGTGGGCAAGCAGGCAGGAGTGCAGTGCTGGCTGCCCCAGGGTGGGGCTCGGCCTCATGCAGAGTGTCACGGGGGCAGGCATGGGCTGGATCCAATCAAATGGTGGGCATGTCCCACAGGCTGGATCCAATCGGTTTGCGGGGCAGATACAGTCCATGGGCCATATTTTGCCCACTCCTGGCTTAAAGGGTCCCAATTTTCACACATTACTCTCGGACAAAATCGCTAGTCATTTTTGGAAAAGCAAATGGATACTATCTTCAATTTCCACAGGACAGTTTAGTTTAGTTCTTAGAGACCATTTGTTTTTCCTTGCTTTCATCAAGTTTTCCTGTACTTATATCAAAGACTGAAAATACATACCTTTCTATTTTGACTGTGAGATAATGGAAATTAATGTGATTCCTGGTATGGGAATTTAGACATTAACAGAAACGTCATCAAAATAGTCAGAGGAAAACATGTGCACAGACAGGCATGCAAAAACATTTTTAAAGCAATCCAAAAGAGTGATGAGGCCACCATGACAGAAACAAAACAACAAAGAAATCTGCTGTTCTTTTGACTAGTTAGGGAGTGGATGTTTGTCTTTTTTCAATTAAGTTGTGACCTGATGCAATTCAAAGAGATATAAAGGAAGCATTCTTTAAAGCTACAAGGAAAAGGAAGCTAGTTCTGCAGAAGAAAGGTGCATTTAAAGCCTATAAAATAGAAAGATCTGCATCAAGGAAACTGAGTATTTATGCCTAAAGGAAGCCTAACAAAACCAAACCAAAACAACCAAACAAAGCAGCTATTTCCATATTGGAGAACAGAAGACAATTAAAGAGATTTGTAGATAGGGTCATGGAAACTAGCTGCCTGGAAGAGTTAAAAGTTTAAGTAAAATCCTCAGTGGGTGTAAACTGGCAGAGCTCCATGGAAGTGAATGGAGCTAGAGCAGCTTACACAAACTGAGGATCTGAACCTATATATCAAACAATTCTATTAAAAGCTAGCTGCCTAAATAGGCGGCGGTGACATGGCACTAACAGTCAGAATAGTTGTGACATCTATGAAATACAAGTAAAATAACACTCCTACACAACTGCAGTACTATTGCCAGGGGTGGATCCAAGGAGGATACACTGGTGCACTTGCACCACACTTTGATTCCTGGTCTACCTAAAGTTTAAAACCAACTGCCAGGCAGTAGCAACAGTATTTCTAGTCAGGCAGTGCTGAAGGAGTCACTTGACTTCATGGCTCATTATAATCTACTGGATGTTAATGATCCTCACTTCTTTTTAATGCTTTTGATGTTCCACCAATGAAGCTATCCTTTGTTCTGCAATGCTGCTGTCTGTTGGCTGCTTCTTGTAACGAAGCTTCTATTTCACAGCCCTGCAGATTGTTTTTTAACTTATTTCAATGAATTTATATTTATTTTTGCTTCAATTTTAAATTGAATAATATAGCCCTAGGCCCCTGCATATTAGTAAAGCTTCTAATTTATTTTTAACAGCAGAAAAATATGTGTTGTTTTATATATGATGATGCACCTCACCATCTGCACCCCTCTTTTGAAAATTCTAGATCTGCCCATGACTATAGCTGAAATTCTATACGCAAAACATTGAAGGCAAGGGAAAGTCAGGTGGGCTACTGCAGCCAGGAGTGGTGCTCAGTTGGGAATTTAATGACCAGAGACATAGTAGACAACATAGTTGGTGCACCTGTCCCCTGGAGAGTGTGCAACTGGGGAGATAACCATGTTAGGTACTGAGGGTGTGCAAAGCCCTGTTCAATTCGGATTTGGATTCAGCCCGAATCAGGGAAAGTGATTTGATTTGTTGAGTCAGATCAATGTCCCTGATTCAATTCAGCTGAATCTGAATCTGAAGATTCAATGCTGATTCAGAGAATCAGTGATTCGGACATAGACACAGCTTTAAAAGTTTTTTCTACATACCTTGAGGTAGCAGGTGCGGCTTGTGAACACTGAGATGCTGGGGCGGATGGAGCATCCCACAGGAGCGCGAGTGGGCCCTCCAGGTGCTCGGCGGCAAAACCAGAAGTGGAGTGGAAGTACTTCTGGTCCACTTCCAAGTCTGCCAGGGAACATGCAGGGGGGCCACCCCAGCTCAGCGACTGGCCGCAGAAGGACCCCAGGTGCCCCCCCAGACTCAGGAGGCACCAGTTGCCAAGCCGGGGGTGGTGCGGGGGCCACCCCCCGCACACTCACCGGCAGACCCAGAAGTGGACTGCAAGTGCTTCTGGTCCACTTCCGGGTCTGCTGCCAAGTGCGCTGGGGAGCCCCCCATGCTTCTATGGGACCCATGCACCCCAGCATCGCAGCATTCACAAACCCCTGCTACCTAGAGGTATGTAGAAAAAACATTTAAAGCTGTCTCTATGTCCAAATGGCTGAATCTCTTCGAATCGATCCAGAGGGTTCCAATTCAATTTGGAGAGATTAAATGGTCCTCTGATTCGATTAGGATTCAGGGATTTGGCCACCAAATTGGGCTGAATCTCTGCCGAATCGAATCAGGGACCGAAGCTTTGCACAGCCCTATTAGGTATGTATTCCTTGCAAGGGGGATCAGAAGAATTAGACAAGCCTTGCTGATGCATTTATTTAACATCCACTCAGGTACATTTAGTTGAACATACCATCCAGAAAATAGATCAATAGATAAAATGCATTCCAGTTAGTCATCAAGTTCTGATCATCAGTTGCCCCACTATTGGTGCAGAGAAATTCATGTCTACCTTTTTGCATACTCATTTGTTTAACTGAACTCCCAAACTCACTCCCTGAGAACAGTGACTGGTTTCAGCAGGCGCTGGCAATGCTTACGTTTACATTTGTAGGGTTATTGGGTGAAGTGGAAACATAATCCTTCCCAACAGGAAAATGAAGCAGCATTAAATGTTAAATTAACCTGGCACACTGCATGGTTAACCTCAGTACTGCAGGTGGCCAAGTCTGGCCCATCATAAAGGACAGGCAGAAGGTAGGATTCTTGACTACAGCAAACTTGATGTAGACACTGTAAAGTTCTGCCATTTGATGAATTAATTCTTTTCTCTGAAAAACTTTTATTAAGGAAAGGAATGGGCATCCTTCCTGTTACTTCTTGTGGCAGGTCTTTGAAAGTGTTGGTAGTCAGATTAAGGAGAGACCACGAGCATGTTCCACCTTCTCTTTTCATTTCTTCCACTTTCTTACCTGGGAGTAAGTAAACTGAATATGAGATGTAGATTTAATTATAACGACTGCAGGATTAATGACTCAGTATTTTTTATAATTTTTTCCTAGTTTGTTGCAGTAAGTTTTTTAAACTTAATATATAATTTAGCAAATTAGTGCAATAGTTATATTTGGTTTTGATTTGATTTTAAACTGAATGATATAGTGCTAGCCCCCTAGCATATTTGTAAAGCATCTAGTTTCTCTTTAAATGGAGAAAAATCCACTATATGTGGATGTTCATTATATTTGACCATTTGCCACACCATCTGCACCTCTCTTTTCAAAATCCTGGATCCACCCATGGTCTAAGGAAATATCTGAAACCTTTAAATAAGGAGTATTTCAAATGAAGGGCGTGTATTACATTGTCTATTTTAATTTGGTTTTAAAGGATCTGTGCTCTAAGGAATGGATCACAGGTAAACACAGTCAGGCTTGTTAAGTAGCCAGAGTTTGGCTTCATGAACCTATACTATATAAAAACGTTATTCTACAATAAATCCTACAGCCCCACATGGATCCTATTGTTTGTTGATGAACAAACAGGCAAATAATAAGGGGGAAAAATAAGCCTTGTGCAGAGAGGCCAGTGTAAATTCATTGAATCAGTTAACGCCCATTTAATATTATATGCTTAAAATTGTTCCTGTATGATGTATTGTACTCAATGGAATTATCCCTGCAAGTAAAATAGGTAAACAGACGCTGGGGCCTCTGTCTTCAAAAATTAGGTTCATAAGATGTTAGTGGAATATAAGCATCCATATGCTTAGCAGCTTGTGCCATCTCAGATTAATATAACATGTATTGTCCCTTGTAGTCTTGTAGCCTGGGGTTATCTATGCTGTCTTCCCTTCCCTCCACAATTTGCCTTTCTCAAGAGGGTTATCTTGGATATTTCTATATACTGCTTTGATTTCCTTGATTTCAGTGCATTATGTGTACTTCCAACTGTATACTGAATAATATTTTGCATTTAAAGCTAAGTATACTGTAATTGAAAACAGATATAGGACACATATTGCATTGCTAATAATAAAAAAAATCACATTTCTGGAACTTCCTTTTACCTACACTTTCATAGCTAATATTGAAGAATGCCAGAGCACTTTGCAACAACAACAACAACAACAACAACAACAACAATAATAATAATAATAATTTTGGGGTGAGTTAAGATATGACTTTTCATATTTATCTAGATACCACATGCCTTATTTTCATAACAAAATGCACCATGTTCATACTGAATATTTTTCAAAAAAGGGAGTGGTAGATCCTTAAAGTGTAAACCAACATAGCTCTGTGAAAGTCAAAGGAGCTATCTAAAATCAGAGGGTTTGAAGACCTTGTCCAAAGTTACTAAATTAGAAACATGAGCACTAATTCTAAATTACCTTTGAATTTAGTTATCTTTTTTGCAATGCAAAGTAAAAATGAGTTTAGCTATCTGTTTGAAGAGTGACATCTGGATTGTGAACACATCAGAGGATGGATGTAGAATTCAGAAGGATCTCCAGATTGCAAAGCTGGGCTGAAGCTAACAGGAGGAAGTTCAATGTGGACAAATACAAGGTGCCCAATACACCCAATACACCTTGGGAAGAACAATCAAAAACACAAACAGAAAAATGGATTTGGATGGAAGGCAGCACTATTGTGAAGGATCTGGGAGTCTTGGTAGATTACAGACTCTGAGAGTCTGCAGTGTGATGAAGCTGCACAAAAGAGTAATGCAGGTTGGGGATACATCAATAGAAGCATTCGGTGAAAGCAGTAGTGCCTCTACTCAGCACTGTTTAGGTTTCATCTAGAATTCTGGACTGCGGATTGTGACTGGGCTGTGCCAGAGCTACCGCTGAGACTTAAAGCCAAAGGCTCCTGGCTAGAGGGTCTTGCCCCTCTGCTCAGGGATAGACTGATCATCATATTTGGGGTCAGAAAGAAATTTTATCCCATGATCAGACTAGTATGGACTGGGAGAGTTTTTGCCTTCCTCTGTAGCAGGGAGCATGGCCCTCTTTTTGAGATATCTTGAGCATATATTAACAACCTTTTATAGAAGCAGAACGCAGGCTGCCGTGGTTACCCTGCTTTACCTATGGCGGGTTAGGGTGTTATATCTTGTGTTGTGTCAAAGCTGATAGTAGTTCTACAAAGAGTTTAGACTATGGATTTGTACAGGATGGCTTGGAAAGGGATGATCCTGCCTCAGGCACTGTGTTGGACTAGATAACTTCTGGAGGTCCCATCCAACCCTACTTCTCTATGATTCGATATGAATGTGTATTACATTCTTTGTTTTTTTGACAGACAAATCAATTAGAACCACTATCTCCAACTTTTTTTTTTTCATAATCCCTAACTACTAGGACTGTGCGAAATTTCTCTGGCTGTTTTGATTCGACACTGTTTCAACTCATTTCAAGCTTGAAACAGTGAAATCGAATCAAAATGAAGGGCTTCAAAACAGCCTCGAAACAAAACGAGGCTAGTTAAAAAGTTTTGAAAGTTTTGAAACGTTGCAAGTTTTAAAGAAGCCAGCAGTGAGGTGGTGAAAGACAGAGGAGAACCAGGGCTGCGCTCCAAGCAGCAGCTGGGAGTGCAGCCCTGGCTCTCCCTGTCTCCTGCCACGGGGCTGCAGGAAGCCGATAACAGTGCAGGGGAAGGGAACTGAGCCTGGGCTCAGTTCCCCTTCCCAGCACTGCGATCGGGCTGGGGAAAGGAACTCAGCCCAGCTGGGCTGAATTCCCATTGCCAACACTAGATCGGGATGGAGATGGAGAGCCTGATCTAGCAAAATGCCGAAACAGGGTCGAAACAGCCTCACTGTTTTGATGAAGCAAAATGGAACAGCTCTTTGAAATCAAAATTAAATTTGAAACAAAACGCTGTTCTGTCTAAACCTTGAAACTCAAGGCAAAACGGAACAGTGCCATTTCATACAGCCCTACTAACTACTGCCACAGCTTAAGAGGCTAAGTGGTCTAGGCACCAAATGTGAAATATAACCTATAATATTATATAAAAATTCAAAAGGCATCAGGGTTTATTTTACCTTTCATTCATCTTCCTGAGAAATATAACATAGGGATTATTAAGTCTGCATTCCAAGCACATTCTAGATTAGATTTGAACAACAGATGTGCCCTTTACTCTATAACCATTCCATGGATTGACTTCCAATAGTAGGTTTTTTCATTTGCATCCTCAAATTCCCTCCCACCATTTAACTACAGTGGATTATGAACTGGTGGCCTACCCTCCTAAGAGAGCTCTGTTTATATTGGAGATATCACTACATCACTGCAATCCTACCTACTATTGCTATTGTGATGCAGTAGTGTGATATGGGGCTCGCACATCTACTTCAGGTTTGCAGCCACAGTAAGACAACCATTCCTAATACAAACAGGCCCTAACTCCCATTCTTGGATCCCCCATATGATTGTATCCCTTCAATGAAGCTGCACATCTATCTTGATCTTTGCCATGTTCCATCCATGAAAGCTACACCTGTGTGGTACTACTTTTATTATCAGAGCACCTAGGAGCCATAATCGTGGACTAGGATCCCGTTGTATTTGGTAATATGCAAACACCGAATATTCCTCATCCACCACACCATGTCTGCCAGGAGCCAGCCAACTCAGCTGAGAAAGTGAGCAAGCCAAAAAGCTGAAGACATGCCCTGGAGACCTGTTGTTCCAATGCACCACCACAGCAGTCTAACTGCTCGCTTCTATGGCTTCCTAGAACAAAGGCAAGCTGCTCTCTCTCTCTAGAACCCCTGATGAAGTATTACTGCAAAGAAAACCAGCCACTGCCTGCCCCTATCTAGAAGAATTCTTGGGTTTCACACAGCTTATTTCTACTCCTTTACAGATGCTGATGAATCTTGCCCATAGTTTATACAACACTGCAATGGGTTTGGGATCAGACCTTTAGAGATGACATGTTCTACTCAAATAATTTCATTCCTCCCAGCCAAAAAATCTGATCTTCAATAAAAAGCCAGTTACATTTTCCCATCATGAAAACCCAAGACAAACCCCTTAAAACATGAAAGGATATTTTTATAACATGTACATGTCACAGCGCCGGGCACTTTGAAAAGCACCAGGCACTGCGATGTGTGCAGTTGTATAAGCGGTGAAATGCACTCAGCACTGAGAAAATGGCAATGGCGCACTTTTGAACTAAAACACCTTAGACGTGCTTTAGTTCAAAAGCATACTGCCACCATTTTCTGCTCACTGATGTGCATTTTGCCACTTATACAACTGGACACAATGCAGGGCAGTTTGCCTCAGCTTGCACATGGAGCAGACTCAATTAACTGAGTCTGCTCTGAAGTGATGGATCTCCAGTATGTCGCTGGAAAAAAAGGATGTGTATAAAAGTCCAAAATGTCATTTTAGGGCACCCTATGTCCTCACACAGTAGGTTTAACACTGTCAGACAGAATTTGTTCAAAACAGGGAGCATGTACATGTGCACCTGACTGCACAGTTGTTAATGCACAGTTGTTACTGCTTTAGCAAGTGCTAAATGACTGCGCCATAACCACCGTTACTGAGCAGTCCCAGCAGTGCATGGGTCATTTCTGACTCTACTGAGCAGTAGCTCATTGCTACTGCACAGTAGTGTTGGTGTCATGGTTCATGCCTGCTTATGCTACGTTGCCACAGTGATGAGCTATCACCATAGCATCTTGTGTAGATGCGCCCAGAGAATCTCAATTCTGACCATAGATTTATTTACATGACTATAGATAAATGGGTACACGGAATAGCATCTTATGAGGACTTAGGGAAAAGTATAGAGTCAAAAGTAAAGGTTTAAAGCTTTGGGTAGGATGAGTTAGAAAAACCTGATGACACCTTTACCCTCTGGCACATGATTTTACTTCGTTTGCTGAGGCGGGCTCATCAAACCAGCACTGCAGGCAAAGAGAAGAATGATGCTCCTTCGTACCCCTAAGGTGCATTTCAAGGAGGGGTGCTGTAATTAGGGGTGAAAAATGACCCCTGACTACCATGTTTATTCAACTATGAGGTTTTTTTCCCTCAATCAACATGGGGAAAAAAGCCCCTCATCTCATATTCACATAACAGAAAACCTCATTAAATATACCACCTACCATTAAACTGCTGCCAGAAGTAGCATGTGCTAAGTAATGAGAACCAACTATGAAGCTGACTGAATGCAGCCCACACTGAGCATGCCTGTAAACCACTTGGCCCATACTGGGCAAACATACTGATGGGAATCCTTTTTGTGTATGTGTGTGTAGCCCTTAAAAATAAAAGGCAGTTACTCCCCCAGGAGGGAACAAGCTCCAAGACTGGAGGTACTGCAATAGCAGGCCAGCACTCAGAGAGACCAAAGCAAGCTTTGACACCCTCCCCTGGTACCAAAAATGCTTGTGGGAACTCTGTGTGTGTGTGTGTGTGTGTGTGTGTGTGTGTGTGTGTGTGTGTGTGTGTGTGTGTGTGTGTGTGACTTAAAAAAATGGGTAGTTGCTCCCCAGGGAGGGAACAGGAACCAGCATAGAGATATTGCAATACCAGGCTGGCAGTCAAGCTCTAACACCTTCCCCTGGTTAATGAAGCCTGGCTGAATGAGATATAGCATCCATGGCACTCAGTCCCCCTTAGTGCTGACTCTTTTTCAAGTCATAGTGAATCACTACATTGAATATATTTAGACTTCCTCTTCACTCCCACAACTGAGTAGCGCCTTTCTTTCCCATTTCCAATTATTCCCGTTTCATCACCAGCCCTTCCAATTATTCCAGACATTTTGTCACCAATTGTCTTTGTAGATGAGAGGCTCTGTCACTCCCTCTCTCAGCCTGTCGCATGTGAATGGTATGGCCCTGCCCTCCATGAGGTAGAGTTGAACCAGACAGCCCTGTGCTTCATCTGCATATACATTTTTAGAGGATCCCAGGATTCATGACAAGAACACCCAGTTCCAGTCTGGGGGGGCTAATTAGCACATGGATCCTTTGTTGGGGGTATCTGAAGTACACACACACACACAGAGCGAGCAGTGCTGAGCTGTTTGGTCACCATGACATGAAACATTGTTGACTCTGCTGGGGCCCAGCCCAATGAACTATATGATAAATCATGAACCTTTTGGCTTTGGACTAAATCATACACAGTTAGTACCATGCATGGCTAATACTTACTACTTGTACTAAGTAGGTACAAAAGTGCTGCTCAAAAGTGTTTTTAGGGAGTACTTGTGCTGAAACTTGTGGCAGTTTGCAAAAAAGGTAAAACACGTCCATTCTGGATAAACTATGTCTATAGGTACCCATGATAATTTGCCTACATGCAAATTAATACAGGTATAGTTATTTCAAAGTCAGTGCTGTTGGGTCCATTGCATTTCAAATACGCTCCTCATTTCCACATTAACAATATGGGGTGGGAGGAGAAGGGGCTACAGAGGGAAGAACTTAGAGGGAGCAGAGGGCAAGGGAGCTACCTGACACCTTGCAGCCACTATTTACCCTGCTGTAGGAGTGGGAGGGGGACAAATTCAAGACAAATCTCAGATAATTAGATTCCATATGTGAAAAAATTATAACAAACGTTCCATATATAGAATGTAATTATGGGGGGGAGGGTCTTAAATTGAGAGTTGCCTTAGATTCGATTCGAGTAACTATAGTAGTTCTCCCCTTCTACTCCCTTCATAGCAAAGCAACTCTCAGCACCTCAGACAGTTCATTCACCCTTATGCCTTCTACAGTGAGGCTCAAAGGCCCCTACTGCTGCCTAATTTTCCCTGATTCACACACACACACACACACACACACGCACGCACACAGAGACAGGTGTGTGAAACGGGCCATATTTGACTTGGATTTGGCCCGAACCAGGGACAGTGATTTGATTCGTAGATTGGGATTGTTGTCCCCCGATTCGATTTGGTCAAATTCATTCAATGCTGATTTGGAGAATCAGTGATTCAGCCATAGACGCAGCTTTAGTTCTGTGCTGAGCTCACCTGTTGAGCTGGGGAGGCTGAGAGACAGGATTAAAGAACAGAAATAACCACCAGAGAAAAGGAGCTCCAGCTCTACTTGCTGTCATTATGAATTAAGTCACAAAATATATTACACTTAGGCCACTGACAGAAATTAAAAAAAAGGTGAGATGGGATCTGATGTACAATGCCAACAACTGCACCTCCTGTAATGCCATGCATGCATGGCAGGAGGTATAACTGTTGGATCGAGCATTAGGTCCCATCATGCTATATTGCCAGTGAAGGGGAGCTTAGGATCATGATCCCAGGCTCCCCCTGTACTGGCAATCTTCACTTTCATGCCTGGTAGACCCAGCAGTTGATCACAGCTCTCAGTGGCAGGGAGGTGGAAGGGAGAGGGGGGCTAACCGAACTCTGGTGTTTATCCACTGATGCATCTCAAGCAAAAGCAGGGAGAGGCTCCCGTGACTAGGAGCTCCATCAGCTGATTGGGGCTCCCAGGCAAGACAGCTCATTGTGCTTCCTCAGCAGGGGGTCTTGATCAGCTGACCAGCGCTTCTAGCCTCCAGAGTACATGGAAGTGTGCTCTGGAGGCTGGGAACACTGGCCACACATTCAACGAAAAACATGATAGGAACCAACCACAAATTATTACACATAATTTGTGTAATAACTTTGTTGATTATTCCTGGTTTTATCATGCCATTAATTGAATAAACATGTGGCCAGGTCACTGCTTAAGATGTGATTAGCCAGTTAATCACGTCTTAAGTGTGACAGGGGTCATACAGAAGTGAAAATTTCACAGTAGTGCATGTGTGATGGATAGATGGGTGCTGGCAGTTTAAGGCTTGCAAGACAGGCTGTTTGTTTGCAAAAGAGGTCTGGGAAGTAGAGACTCACCAGCCTAAAATTTAGAAATGTCTGACTTCAGATGGTGCTAATAGCTCTCTTAGGAATGCATCAGGCCTGATTTTCAAAAGTACCAAGTACATATCAAATATATTATTAAGATCTGGTGGTGCTTGAGCTTAAAATATTTATAGGTGCATCAGTTTTATCCAATTTTTAATCACAGGAAGCCTGATTTACAGAGGCATTAGAGTCCCATTAAAAGTCAAAAGCTTAGCACAGAATTGACTATACTGCCACAATAAATTATACCTCATTTCAAGGAGTGGCATAAAACATGATTAATGTATCTGCAGTCTGGCTTTCTCTTAGAAGCAAAAGCAGATGACGTTGTTTTCCTAAGGCCTGGAATTTTAAAAAGCACGCACTGTCTCTAGCTTATGCAAAAAGGGATGGTTGCTTTTGCCTATACTTCCTCTTTGTACCTCATACAAAATTTGTTTAATTTACCAAACAAGCCTCTGCTAGAAATAGAAGATGGTTTGAGAAAGCTCAGTCTAAACTGACAGGGCTGCAACTTCTAGTCTAATCATAGAATTTACATGTTGGGCTGTGAGCCTCAGACCATTAATTCTCTGAGCCTGCAATTGGTCTGTTATGCCCCAAAGTAAAAGGGAGCCCAGTTTCATGGTACTTCAGTTACTTCCTGCTCTTCCACTGCATTACATAAGATCTGACACATGACAAATTAGCCTGCTTCGTGTAGGGACAAGCTGCTCCTATTTAGCGTTCACCACAAGGCACAGGGGCAGTTATTATGGGGTAGTTGCCCTGACCACTGCAAAGCCACACCCTGTATTAGTGAAGGACACATGAACAACATAACTGTGTATAGGATTTGTCAGTCCTGGAAAAAGATTGGGAAACCATGGATCTAATGGACGAACTAGAGAAGGCAGGTCTGAACATAGCCATGGGAGAGTATCTTTCAGGCCTGCCCAAACTCTGGGTTGCTGTCTTCTTATTTATTGTATAGTTCTTCTGCAAATCCATGAGCATCAGAAGTCAGCTTTGATCAATTTTTTCTAGTCAACTTTTTGTATGCATGTATGTAAGGTTTTTGCATATCCAAATATGACTTGACCAGGCTTAACCAACCCAGCCAGGTGCATCTGTAATGGAGCTGTAGAATCATCACGGGGAGACTAAATGAAAGTTGTCGCCATCTGACCTGTACTGTCATTCATTCATACATTCTTTCATACATACATTCATACATACATACAGAGAGAGAGGTGTGTGAAATGGGTGATATTCGATTCAGATTTGGCCCGAATCAGGGACAGCGATTCGATTGGTTGATTTGGATCACTGTCCCCAATTCAATTCAGTTGAATTCATTCAATGCTGACTCGGAGAATCAGCGATTCAGCCATAGACGCAGCTTGAAACATTTTTTCTACATACCTTGAGGTACCAGGCACAGCTCGTGGATGCTGCGATGCTGGGGCAGATGGAGCATCCAACAGGAGCGCTGGGGGGGGGGGGGGGGGGGTGTCCTGCACGTGCTCGGTAGCAAACACAGAAATGGATAGAAAGTACTTCCGGTCTACTTCTGGGTCCGCCACCCAGCACGCTGGGGGCCCCCCTGAGCCCCCCCGGTTCAGTGAACAGCTTTGGGGGGACCCTGGATGCCCCCCCAGACCCAGGAGGCACCAGTTGCCAAGCTGGGAAGCACAGGAGGGCCCCCCAGTATGCTCCCTGGTGGACCTGAAAGTGGACCAGAAGTGCTTCTGGTCCACGTCTGGGTCTGCTGGGGAGCATGCTGGGGAGCCCAGTATCACAGCATTCATGAGCTGTCTGGTACCTTGAAGTATGTAGAAAAAACATTTAAAGCTGTGTCTATATCCAAACAGCTGAATCTTTGTTAATGGATTTGGAGGGTTCCAATTCAATTTGGAGAGATTAAAGGGTCTCCTGATTTGATTCAGATTCGGAGATTCAGCCACTGAATCTCTGCCAAATCGAATCAGGGACCAAAGCTTCGCACAGCCCTAATGTATAATTTTACATCATGAAAAAAATGGCTTTAATTTTACAAAACAGTGCCAGGATTTGCTGTCTGTCATCATCTTCCCCATCTCTCCTACTTCCTATGTTCCTTCTGTTACTTATTCCCTCCAATTTCTTCCTTTTCCACTTTTCTCTGCCTTTTAAAACTTCTTCTTTACAGCTTTCCCTCCACAGCTTCTCTTCATCACTGATTCACATATGAAACAAACTGGTTAAAATCCATAAACAAATTGTTGTTGACTGACTAAAATTACAGTATCCAAACATTTACAGATTTTGTTTACTGCATCCTACCCACAATGTGGGAATTGAAAGGCAAAGTACATGTATTTGCATTAGCATTTGTGCAGGAAGAAAAGAAATGTTAAAAGTTTAATGTCAGCATTTTAAGGGCCCACTCCAAAGTCCACTAAAGTCAATGGGAAAATTCCGGCAAGTGAAGAAACTGGCTTTAAGCCCTCAAAATTTAACTTACTGGAAGAACCATACAATCAGAAGACTGGAAGGGAGTATGAAAGAAACAGAAAGGTTATTCAGCACATACTGTGGTAATATATATTCTAATTAAAAATCTTAGTTTAGTCCAATAACATACATATCTTAGCTTCAACACCTTTCTGGGTGCCATTTTTAGTGATCTCATTCCCATGCTCTTTTTTTGCTCCATTTCATATTATCTAGTTACATGTGAATTAATATTTACAGTCCCCTCTCTCTCATAATACCCCCCAATCATCTCTCTTCTCACAACAGAAACTGAATAACTTCAATTAACAACATAAGTTAAAATTTTCAAAATCATTCAGTGGCCCTAAATCACTTAGGCACTTTTGAAAGTTTTCCCAATAGTCTTCATGTTTATTAACCAACTTTACTGGTTTTCCATTTTTTTAATGACTGAGTTCATTGCTCCTGACAATGTTAGTGCTAAAGAGAGTTTTTGGGTTGGTATATGTTCTAGCTCCAGTCTGGCCATTTCAGAAAGATGCCTAATTAGTAAAAACATTCCACTATCAGCATCTGTTTCTACAGTAGCTTCTATAGCCTTGTGATAGACCACTGGAGGATCTTCCCTAGAGGACAATTGCTGTTTGGAAACAACTATTATAATGATATAGTTGTCCTTATAGTTCTACCATATAGGGGCTTAATGTTATTTTTTGCATACATGATTTCATAGATTTTATAGACATTAGGGCTGGAAGGGACCTCAGAAGATCTTTGAGTCCAGTCCCCTGCCCCAGGGGCAGGAAGTCAGCAGGGGTCATAGGATCCCAGCAAGATAAACATCCAAATGTGTCTTGAAGGTGTTCAAAGTAGGTGCTTGAACCACCTCCAGCGGCAGTCTATTCCAAACCTTGGGGGCTCGGACAGTAAAGAAGTTCTTCCTTATGTCCAACCTGAAACAGTCATGGAGGAGTTTGTGACCATATGACCTTGTCATCCCTTGGGATGCTCTGGTGAACAGATGTTCTCCCAGATCCTGGTGAACACCCCTGATAAACTTATAGGCGGTCACCAGATCACCCCTGAGCCTGTGCTTTTCCAGGCTGAAGAGTCCCATAGCTCTCAGCCTCTCATCATAAGGTCTATTTTCCTGATCTCTGATCGTGTGCGTGGCTCTCCTCTGCACTCTCTCAAGCTTCTCCACATCCTTTTTGAATTGTGGAGCCCAAAACTGGATGCAGTACTCCAGCTGCGGCCTCACTAAGGCCGAGTATAACGGGAGAATGACATCCTGGAATTTGCTTAAGAAGCATCTATGAATGAAAGCCAGTGTTTTGCTCACTTTACTAGCTGCAGCATCACATTGAAGGCTCATGTTCATTTTGTGGTCAATCATGACCCCCAAGTCCCTTTCATCCGTAGCACTAACCAGTGTAGCACTACCGAGCCTAAAAGCATGCTGTGGATTTTTCTTCCCAAGGTGGAGAACCTTGCATTTCTTGGTGTTAAACAGGTCGACTTGGACACACTCTCAAGGTGGGCTGAATAAAACCTGATGGCCTTCAATGCAGAGAAGTGTAAGGTGCTGCAACTCGGTAGGAAGAACCCCCAGCATACATACAGGCTCAGCAGTGCTACACTCGCTTGCACCACAACCGAAATGGACTTGGGCGTTTTGATTGACCAAAAGATGAATATGAGCTACCAATGTGATGCTATGGCTGGCAAAGCTAACCAAACTCTGGCGTGCATCCACCGATGCATCTCAAGCAAAAGCAGGGAAGTCATTCTCCTGCTTTACTTGGCCCTGGTGAGACCGCAGCTGGAGTACTGCGTCTAGTATCGGGCCCCTCATTTCAGGAAGGATGTGAAGAGCCAGAGGAGAGCCACTCGTATGATCCAAGGCCTGGAGGGAAAGCCATATGAGGAGAGGCTGAGGGACTTGGGACTCTTCAGTCTGGAGAAGAGAAGGCTCAGGGGGGGACTTGGTGCCAGCCTACAATTAAGAGGGGTACATCAAGACCTGGGATAACAATGTCTAATGGTCACAAACTCCAGAAAGGCCGACTTAGACTGGACATAAGCAAAAAGTTCTCTATGGTGCATGTGTCCAGGGTCTAGAACAAACTCCCCTCAGAGATGGTACAAGCACCTATTATGGAGTCCGTCAAAAAACAAGTGGATATATTTCTTGCTGGGGTCACTTGATCCCAGCTGACTTCCTGCCTATGGTGGGGGAGCTGGATCAGATGATCTCTTGAGGTCCCTTCCAGCCCCTGATGTCTATGAAACACCATCAGGTTCCCATCCGCCCTGAGCCTGTCAAGGTCAGCTTGGATCGCCCTCCTGTCCTCAGGTGTGGACATCAAAGTTTGGTGTCATCAGAAAACTTGGCCAGTCTGCTTCTGATGCCAATGTCTACATCATTAATGAAGATGTTGAATAATACAGGCCCAAGGGACCCCACTGGTCACAGTGGACCATGACAATTGACTTCCGCCAACCACTACCCTCTGGGTCCGACCACAGAGCCAATTCCCCAGCCAGTGGATCATGGTGAAGCTGAGGCTGCAGTTGACCAGTTTTGCTAAGAGGTGATCATGGGATACTGGATGGAAGGCTTTTTTTAAAGTCAAGATATACAACATCAATCTCTTCCCCCTTGTCCAGGTGATAGGTCACCTGGTTGTAAAAGGAAATAAGATTGGTCAAGCAAGACCTACCCATGACAAACCTGTGCTGGCTATCCCTCAGGATTTTGCCATCAGCCAGTCTGTTGAGAATGGTCTCTTTGATAATGAAATCTTCCATTTCCTGCTTCTCTCCTTAGGCCCACGTTGTATACTTATTAGCTCTCATTACTACATACAGTTCAGGGAAATCTTAGGTACCTCTGCTATACTAGTATTTGGCTTGCTGTAGCATAATGTTTGCCCCCATCTTTTACCAGTGCTGGATTTAGAATTTATTTGCCCCTATGCATAATGAGGCACTATTCAGGATAGCTGCCCAGGATTTCTGTTAAGGAATTTCATCAGGCCAACAACACTGTCCCTAAGTTTTTAATGCCCCAGGATGCCTTGTTTAGCAGTTTCTAGACTGTTTTGGAGATCTGCTTTGACTTAACCATTTCACTAGATGTGAGGTATAGAGGATACAATATATTCAAATTCTGGGGTGTATGCAAATTCCTGATGAAGACTTCTAAAATTATATAACAACTTGGGCTTAAAAAAAAGCCTTGTGTTTGCATGTCCTCTAGCAACTTCCTTCTTTGTCTATGTTCATTTGAAGATGGCATTTTTCTTCCTCTTCATTATTCCTTTTCCTGGATTTGAATTTGTTTTCACTAGTATCTCCTCTTGTTTAAATTAGTCTTTTTGTTGCTTCATGCTTGCTCTTTCACATAGGGTCTAATTCAGGGGTCCAACCCTGTTTAGAAAATCACCTGTAGTATATACTTGAAGTTAAACATTTGTTCAAGTGGGGCTTTGACAATGTCTTTGGCCTCCCTTGCTCTTTATTTCTACCTATCTTCTTCAAGCCATTTCCTCATCCTTTCTTTATATTTACTGTTTGTCCTTAAAATTGGGACAGGGATGGAGACAGTATAATAGGGCAAACTTGTGATGCAAATACATGATTGTAGTAACAATGAAACCTAAATATTTAAAGACTGATCCTGTGAACTTATACACACAGATGTAACTATTCAAGCAAGTAGTTTCACTGAAAATGATGGGAGTGGTCCCTTAGTATCATAGAAATTAAGGGCTGGAAGGGTCCTTGAAAGATCATTGAGTCTAACCCCCTTGCTCTGAGCAGGAATACTGCTGAGACCAAATGATCCCAGCAAGGTGTCTGTCCAGTCTCCTCTTGAAGACTTCCAAGGCTGGTGACTGCACCACCTCCTTGGGAAGTCTGAAAAGTTGTGAATCTTTACTTGTGTTTGCAGGATTGGAACTTAGGAGCATATATCTAGACCTCAAAGTTATAATGACATGGAAAAGATGGTAAAGCTCTTTGGGTCAAAGACTTTGTTTAAAAATACGCACATAGCACCCATCACAACTGATGAGTGGGGCCTTGCCTACTACTGTCATATGAACAAACAATAATGAAAATAAGTACTACAAGGTGAAGTACAATTTCATTATTGATCCTGACATTTAAGAACATAAGAATTTCTGTGGCAAATCAGAAGAGTTCAGTGTCCTGTCTGACATACTTGGCAGTATCAGTTCAGAGTGGGTACACCAAATCTACAGTAGGCAGTTATGGAGTTATATGAATCTCTTTTTAAAAATAATTACTGTTGTTCATATCGGTACTGTACTGTTGTATCCTTGTTCCTGTATAAATGTCTGATTCTTTTTAGAACACTGCTAAGATCTTGGCCTCAGCACTATCCTGTGGCCTCAGGAATTTGTCTGAGATAAGCAATCCTATCCTTTTCAGTCATTCTTCATAGAAAAATTTTTGCATGCCCCTAATCATTCTCATCACCCTGCATCTAAACAGTCTCTATTTTGCTTATACCCATTTGGAGATTATATGATAGCATAAAATATATTTATAATAATAAAATCTAAAAAATTTAATAAACTAATGACAAAATAATAGTTAACTTTACTTTATGTACTGAGTTTCTCATAACTTACTTACTCAGTGTGCATATATATTAGTTAGATAGTAGTGTTATAAAGTATATCTAGTATAATTACATTATATTATACCATTATATTTTAACATTATGCATAAAGTTAAAATATCTCTTTGCCCCAAACAGCTTACAGACTAAAAAGACGAGACAAAAGATGGGAGGAAGGAAATATCCTCTTCTTACAGAGGAGATACTGAAACAGAAAGATTAAGTGGCTTGCCTCAAGTTACAAAGGAAGTCCATTCCTGTGCTGGGAAATGAACTCAGATCTATCAAGTTCCAGCTACATAAACCTGAGAACAGCTATTGTTGCACTATGTGTCACATAACTGCATTTAAACTGAACTTGGTAGGTGAAGAAGAACAAATCTAACTAGCTACACATTTCTGCATCTGAGTTTCCTCTGCATCTTCTTGTTACCACTGTTCTGGGCAGCTTTAAGTGAAAACCTGTTAAAACTGCACTGTTGTTAGTTTCACTGAGAAAGGTTTAGTCTTCTGGTTTATTAACCAAACTGGGGCTTAGAAGAATCAGCAGTCCTATATCTTGGTTAATATGATTCACCTACTTCCTCTCTCCCCTCTAAACAAAAACAAAACACTACTTCTTCAACAAAAATAGAGAGTCAGGCTGGACTGGCAATAGTGAGAAAGCCTCCACTTGCCTGCATTGTTAATGAAAGCTGTAACCCAGGAAGGAATGGTGGACTTGGTCCTGCTCTCATTGTACTTAATGAGAGTTTTGTCATAGACTTTAATAAAAACAGGCTTGTGCCTAAGCTATTTGCATTGTCCTAAAGTCTTGGGAATTATAATTTCCTATCTTGAAAAAGGTGGGGACTTTAATAGCAACTGAGTCAGGGAAGGTGTGGAGGTAAGAGCAGTAGCCTTTCCTTTAAATCAGCACAGTGGTATGTAGGAGCTTTTACTATAGTTTGGGGCTTTTTGCACATTAATTTTGGATCACTCCTGGAGTTCATAACCCCTGGATAGTCTGTACATTAACACCTTTAAGTGGCTTAAAGCAGTTGTTATGCAGCTCAAAGTTATACCCAAAGTTATACCACTCCAGGGCAGAATTATCTCTTGATCCACATACCCCAGCTCCTATTCTGCATAACCTAGTCACTCCCCAGCAGGGATGTGCCGCTCAAATTGAAGGTGTGACTGCAAGCTAGCACTAAGTCGATCAACATTTGTGTGGCTCACAGTAACATGTAACAAGGCCCTTAGGCTTTGTGACATAACCACCGCACTCCCACTCTTTCAGTCAAAATAATCCTGGACAATGCCATTGAAGGTATCTATCAACTACAAGGTCGAAGAGAATATATATTAAAAGGCAACTCTGTTACCTCAACCAGCTTCATTTTCAGTACGGTTCTGCTTAGGCTATTAACATGGTTAACACTCAACTGATGAGAGTCTCCTTTTAAGTCCCAACAGAAATCAGACCCAGCCATGGGTCATAATTACTCCCTAATGTAGTTAACAGAAGCAGAAAGAAGCTCTGTGAAGCTTGTCTCAGGATTTTCCTTAAACAATGCCCCACTGTGGGTCTGCCTCCTACAGAATAATCCTCAGTTTGCCCCCAAATCCCATTAGATTTGCTGGAGGTTACGACTAACTAGCTGAAGGCCCCAATCTTCAGTACCAGATCTGGAGTCCAAGCATGCTCCCCCTTTTACTCCTGAGTTCTTGTTGGTATGAATATGGAACTACACTGCCAGGGGATAGCTGTGTCCCAGCAGAGATGTAAAACCCCCTCCAAAGAGGGATCAGTAGTGGGAAACTCTGTCGAAAAACCAATTAAACTTGAAGCAAGGGAATTTCATGGAGGCTGCCAGCAGTGGAAGGGTGCTGGCCACCCACCCATTATCCTCCCTGATCTCCCAGGTGGGCATCTCAACTCCAGTATCTCAACCTTTATAGCCTGATATGCAAATAAGATTAAAGCATCATACAGCTGTGGTCACTATGCCATAACAAGTTTGGGCCTTATCCACACTGGAATCCAAACCAGGGGTAACAACATTGACCTTCAGCAATATTTCTAGCCAACAGTCAAAAAAGATCAAATGTCTAAACCAGCATCAGCTGTGGTAGGGACAATCATAAGTGGAAAACCTTCCTTGACACAAGTGAATAGAAATTTAGGACTTGCAAATCTCAGTGATACCAAACTAAGTGATACTATGAGGATGCCCAAACTCAGGCATTACAGATGTCACTCCTACATAGGTAAAATCCTGATAGCATCCCTGTAAAGGACAATTTAATAGAAGCAATGACTCATGAGACTGGCCCACACAGAGACTATTATATAATCAGGCGATCACTGGGTGTAAATGATACTGGCTCATGCCTTAAGGTGTAGGTGGCACTGGCATTTTTTTAATTGTGTTGCTTGCTTTGCTAGCTTGAAATAGTTTTCTAGGTTAGTACATTTCAGTTATGGTATAATTAGAGTCATTTTTCCAGTAGGTATTGGCATTTAAAATCAACAGGAGGATCCACAATAGGATTTGACCCACAGCATTATTATTAATACACAGCTCTAATATAGATATTAAATACTAAGCTACAGTTCAATAGTAGACGTGAGCTACAGCTAAAGCAGCGTTACAAAATGCTTTACTTGTACTTTCTCAATATATAAATGTACAGGACAGGTAGTGATCTCATTTTCAACAGTACAATTCTCTCTACTGCTGATCTTTTAATTATTTTTTGTTAAGATTTAGAAATCTGTTCATAGATTCATAGATATTAGGGTCAGAAGCGTTCTCAGTAGGTCATCGAATCTGACCCCTGTCCTGGGCAGGAAAGAGCGCTGGGGTCAGACAACCCCAGCTAGGTGCTTGAATGTTGCACCTTGCTGTTGTCCCAACGGGAAGTGGAGAAGTTACAACCAGTTGCAATTTTCTGAAAAACTGAGTTGACAATGAAAAATTCTATTGTAACCTCAGAAAAAAGTAAAAAAATATTTTGATGAAGTGTTTATGATTCCCACCACTGCTCCACCCATGCTTTTCAAGCAGCTCTGCTTACACTATTTTTCTCCTTGTCTTCCTCCCCATTAGCCACTGTGTGCCATCTGCTTGTTCTTTCCTCAGTGATGGATTTAATCAGACTCTCACAATGAAACAGTGAGCTAGATCCTGGCCATCAGTTGTAACCTAGTGTACTTGGAGTCTAGTATTACAGTCGTAATGCTTGATCCAATGGCCACTGAAATCTTTGAGGGTTTTTCCTTTGACTTTGGTGGATGCTGGGCCAAGCACTATATGATGACCTATAGCTCCTGATAGCTATTTAAAAGTCCATGTGTAGTTAGACAACAAGTACAAGTGCTCTGGACATTAGGATTTTTGAAAGCCACATGGGTTCCTTTCAACAGCTGCAGAGTACTGCAAATGCAAAACATACCTATGGCTAAAGCTGTGTCTGGCATTTGCATTTCAGAGTCACAACTTACAAATTTTATGGACATGTTCTTTATCGTGCACGAATCATACCATTTTCAAAGAGTAAGTCCTGTGTTTGTTTTCATGCTTTTGATGAACCCTTTACAATTTCCCTGTTACAAAAGTGCAAGAGCGTAACTGGAGGTGGCAGCCTCAGGTATCATCTTTGTGGGGGACACAAAAGCAGATTCCACTCTAGTGGTGGCAGATCGTGCCATGGCAATTAGCACAGCAGGAGCTGCCACTGCCATGGGTGCACGGCTGTACTGCTATGACTCTGCAAACACAATCTTTACTGGTATTATTAGTACTGCTTGTCACAACACTATGCCAAAACATACAACTTCAACTGTATTTAAGTACAGCCATTTAGTCACATTATTTTCCCATTGGTTATTTCCCTGGTATCCATTTTTTAATAAGTAAACACTGTCAGACTACAGGCAATTTTTACTGAAAATATGCAGTGCCACCTATTGGAGAGTGGCAATATCACCTGAACAAGACAAGACTCACAGGAATCTAGAACTGCCTGATCATAATTCCTCCCTATATCCTCTAGCTTGGTTGCCCATTTCCATAATTGATCATAGCAGACACATATATCAGTCCCATCCTGAATCCTGCCTTATTTTGGAAACAACATTTTTTCTGTCTTGTTGTCAATCCCATTTTCCCTGCTTAGCATAATGCTGATGTGTCTTCCTGCCTCAGCATAACGTTTACTGTGCAGCTCTACCAATTCTTATGAACATAGTCGCTCTCCTTTTTTGTTTACCAGGACAATACAGCAAGTACCAGCATCTTGACTATTATGTTTGTGCCCTACATGATTGCCTTCTATCACCTGACTACTCTTCCAACTAGTGGAACAGGTGCAATGTCACAAAACTCATGTCAATTTAGAGAATTGCTTCAGGGAATACAGCTATCTATCTAAATGCCAAATAAAAATGTCTGATTATTAACTATAAGTTTTTAAACAGGATTACCCAAAGAATTCCCAAACAGTATATAGCTCACAAGCTGAGTGTCCTTGTCCTGAAAAATATCCTGAATAAACCCATTATCATAGTTAGAGTAAGTCTGAATCTAGATCCAAATCTAAAACACATCATTTGGGCCTATCTCTATATCAAATCTAAGGTTTAGATTTAAATCCAAATTTAGAGAAAAGGCGGAGCATAGATATCTTTGACTGACAAACTTCCCGCATACCCTTAGGACCATACACTGCATTCCTTTGTCATATACCTCTGCTACTGATGCTAGGGAGACTTTCTTCAGGGTTAAGAGCTGTATATTGTTGAGGTGATGCTGTGGTATAAGAGTTGCACAGGAACTTTTAGTTATAAATTTTCATTTGCAAGTTTCACTTCTAGGTTTATATCAGAATCTATGAGGCCAACATACTGTGCCTTGTACAATGATTTATATTAGTACAAAAACTTGCAAAACATTACCCATTATGATTTGGTAGCACACTTCATTCTTGCACAGGCATAAATAACTTTGCAGGGTCCATGGTGACAGTGAATTGGCCCTACCTGCATATTGTTAGTTCAAACCTAGATGCCTTCATTCTAAACTGAAAGTTTCATTGTAAAGCGATAAATTGCCAGGAGAAACTACAGAATATTTTAAGGCCATATTGTATCATTTTTTTCCAGAACATTGTCCTCCTAGCCATGAGAAGGAAAAGTAGCAACTTCAATAATAAAGTGGACTTAACAAGTGAAATGTAAGTTTGATTATAAGGAGAGGGAAGCCCCCTAACTGAAGTGAGTCTGAAAGACCTTAATTTGAGTTAGACAGAAGAGAAACCACTTAATTTAATCTAGAATGGGGACTTCATTCAGACACAGAGGGTGCACATCCATAAAATCAATGCAATGCAATAAACTCTGGTGCAGTTTGCAGAAAAGTAAATTGCTCCTGGGTGCAGCATCTACACACGTGTCCAAGACAGCATCAATTTGAGCCAGGGCAGAGCAGGCCCCCAGCTGGCTCGGCTGACCGGGAGCAACTTAAGCCTGTTGTTGGTGTCCACATGTGCACTTCAACTCAGTAAAGTATTCTGCCATACGCTCCCCCCAGAGGTGGTACAGTCATCCACCCTGGTGATCTTCAAAAAGCGTTTTGATGCCCATATCTTGCTGGGGTCATCTGATCTCAGCAGTCTTTTCTGCTCAAGTGCAGGGGGCTGGACCTGATGATCTGTAAGGTCCCTTCCAGCCCCTGACATCTATGAAACTATAAAACTATAAAAGATAGTACTGTTGGGGACAGTACTATCTTATGGCCGAGTTAATACATTTTCTGGGCCCAAATACTGGCACATGTGTAGACTGTGACTGCAGAGTTAATTAGTCTACTCCATAGTAAAGAGCATGTATGCATGCACCCCGAGAGAGCCAAACCAAGCACCCTTGATACAGATACCTCCAAATTTTAGGGAAGGTAAGCTCCAAGTAGCTAAACCAGTGGTTCTCAACCTTTTTGGACTCAAGACACCCCTCACTAGACTTGAGGCACTCCTCATTACTTTTCTGAAGTAAATAGCATCCAATTTAAAATATATATTTATATATTATAATGCTTACCTCCTTACACAGGGCCTGGGCAGTAAGGGTGGGGATCATCCAGACAGCAATAAGCCTGAGCCTGGCTTATTTTCTTAGCTTATCTGCTTATCTCCTCACACCTTCAAAGGATCTGGCAGCATCCTCGTTGAGAACCACTAGGCTAGACATTATTCTTATACTCATCTTTCATCTGCAATGATTTCCTCTTAATTCGTTCTGTAGCCAGTGTTTCATGCACCATGTACTTGGCAATACAATGAAATAACTACATACTTATTAAAAAAAAAGATAACTATTTACAGAGAAGGTGCAACCACAGCATGTATTTGAGCCATGTACACACAGACTGACTTCTCACTACTTCCTCCAAAATCATCCCTCTTACACATTGTGCATCCTCTTCCAAGTCTCAGGCAGGTTGCTATATCCTGAATCCTTAACACTTACCTAGCAATAAGTTACTACAGTTAGTGAGAATCTGGATATTGAAGAGTTATTTAAATAGAGAAAATAAAATTGAGTTGTAGAGAAAATAAAAGCTGGGAAATACCAAAAATAATCAGGTAGAAGGAGTGTACACATCTGGCTGATTCTATATGTTTTAAAATTAGTTATTAGAATGATGATCCAGTAGTGAAGTACAGCCATTTGTAGAGGACCAGAGATTTCACAGAGAGGAAAGCAGAGGCATGGGAAATGGGGTCAAAGAGGGACTGCAAAAGATAATTTCCTTTGCGGGAGTCAAGAGGGAGAGCAGGCTGCAAGAGATTACATATGATGTCTTGGGACATCTTGGGATGTAGGTTGTCTTGAGAAGTAGGACGCACCTATATGAGAAGTATACTGTGCAGTAGGGCTGTGTGAAATTTCAGCAGCTGTTTTGCTTTGGAGGTGTTTCGGCCCATTTTGGCGCCCGAAACACCGAATCCGGATTGAAACGGAAGACTCCGAAACATCTCCAAAGTGAAACAGAATCATCCAATATGTTGCAGAAAATTTTGGAGTTTCAGAGCTAGGCTTGCAGGGAAACAGAAACTAAGAAGAGGGAGGGGAAGAGGGGCAGAAGGACTGCTCTGGTATTGACATCTGTAGCTGGTCAGTGTCTGCGATCTCTCCCTGAGGTCCCTTCCAATCCCAGTGCTCTGGGGAGTGACGGCAGCCTGCTGTCACCCTGTGAGCAGATCTGGGGGCCTGTGCCCCCCGAGAGGAGTCTGACACAGCCCTACTATGCAGTTGACTATTTAGGTGTGCAGTAAATGTCTCAGTGTATACATGTGCACTCCTATTAGGCTGGAGTCAACTAATTTACTCTCCAGCAGGACAGTAGTTGTAAACAACTCTGCAGCAGTACTTGTAGATGCTGCCCAGCTGGTTGGGGCACGAGGGCACTTCAGTGCGGGGGCTGCCTGCCAACTACCCCACATTGAAGCTTCCCCATACCCCAGCCAGCCCCTCCACAGCACTTTGAGCTGGGGGGATCAGTAGTGTGTCACAGCACTAACAGTGCTAATATGCTACTGCACAGTATTATTAGGCTACGGCACAGCAGCGTCACTTAAAAGACATTCACCAGTGTTACTGCACAGTAACTCCAGTTACTGAGCATTTATGTAGTATAAGCAAGTACTAAATAAATGTGCTGTAACCACTGTGCAGTAGTGTCTTGTGTAGATGCGCTCAAGGAGTGGCAACACAATCTTCACTAGCTGCCACTGCATTTGGGATAGTTTCCTATCAAGGCTCCTTTTCATCCTGTGCAATCTGGATTCAACTCCTGACTCTGCCACAGACTTCCTGCATGCATTGGACAAGTTGAAGTAGATTTTTGTGCCTCAGCTCCTTGCCTTCAAAAAAGGACCTTACCATTCATGTCTTTATATTGAAAACTCTTTCTTGTGGGAACTGGCTTTTTCTTTGTGTACATAGACGTGCTCTGGGAGTGTGTGGGGGGGGAGGGGGGGAACTCAATTAATCAAATCTGCTCTGATGTGCTATAATTACAGCACGTCGGAGCAGCTTCGCTGCATGTGTATAGGCGCCTACAAAGACTAGAGTCACATTGTGCTACAACTTCTAAGCAGTTCCTAGTTTCAGAAGTTCGTGGTAGATACAAAGAGCGGAAAATATTGAAATAAAATATGAATTATTCAAAAGGAACAAAAGGAATTTATTTTGGTGGATACTGTGACTCTCCCCATCTATACCAAAATATCTTGGAGCTCTCATCTTTCAATGTTACATTATTTTAGAGCATCTGACTGTACCAGCAATCACACCATGACTCTGATGGAGGACACAGGAGCAAAACATTGTGGTAACGACAAGGAAGATGTACTTAGAAAGGAACTGCCATACTGCACAGGAGAAATTGACTTCATAGCAGCTGGAAAGAAACGTGGAAAGGTATTCTGCTTCTTCCATTAAGGAGTTTCAGGCCCTTTAGTTATCTTATCATTATTATGGTAGCATTGAGAGGTCAAAAAAGCAGGACTGGGATTTCACAGAGCTTGGTGCTATACAAGAACATATGGAGATATGTCCCTGACCTGAGGGTTTACAATCTGAACTAAAATAAGATGCAAAACAATGATAATAACATCATTTGCCTAAAAATGATGTACTTTCCATGTACTTTATGTGGTAATGCTGAAATGGCTGATAGTTTTAGTTTACTGAACCCATCCCACCTTTCTTTTAGAACAATTGCAAATTTAACCTCTTCTTATCAAGCTACTGTCTTTTTCACTTTTTAAAATGTATCCTTTACTCATTTTATTAAAAACTCTCCCATAACTTCCTACCTCCCACTTCTCAAAGAGTCTTTTGTTGCCATCTGCCCAGCTTATATTAGAAGTCCATCGGTTGGACTTTGCTTAGCAAAATACTCCCCCATGCCCAATCCTCCACAATCCCCACATCAGCTCCAGAAGTCCTGTCCTCCAAGGCTTGAACCAGTAGCAGCATGGAATTCTGAGGGCAGCTTTCAAGGCTAGGGACAGAAGTTACACATAAACCAGTTTAAGCCATCAGAAACTGGTTTAAACCTGTAACAGAACAGAAGTTCAGTGCACATAAAACAGTTTCAAAATGACTGAAACTGGTTTAAGATAAACTTAGCTGAATGTAGTATCAGACTTAACTGATTGAGGTAAAACTGGTTTATAGAACTTCTGTCCCAGACCCCTTCCTGATTTAAATTAAATCGGAGTCCCCCAGCATCCCAGCATGCTTTTCAGCCTTGGGCTGGGCTGGGCTGTGCTGTCTGCTCCAGAGACCAGGGCTGGCCCTGCCCCCTGGCTCTCTAGCCAGGGCAGAGGCAGAGGCATGGCCAGAACGACATGGCCCCTTAAGGTGAAGGGGGCAGGGATGGGGTTTATTCCCCCCTCCCTTCCCTCTCCCCTAGAACACCCCAGCCAGGGTCTGCCTGACCAAGGTGAAGCAGTCCCTGTCAGGCATTTCCTCCCCTGCCCCCCACTCCCCTCCCCACCCCTCACTGCCGGAGCGGCAGGGGGCATGGCCAGCCCCGGCAGCAGCCACAAACAAATGGGGAATGGAAGGGGGTTTAATTCCCCTCTTCCCTCTCCTGGGTAACAGTGCCCTTCAGATTCTATGCTGCTGCAGAACCAACTCAGCCCCTTCAGTAATTTAGGCAACCCTAGAGATGCTTTATGTTACATCTTCCTTAGTATTGCCACAAAAAAACACAGAGGCTTGATTTATTTCTGTACCCTTAAGTATGCCTTAATATTCCTAGGAAGACTACTCTAAGTGTCCCAATGTAATGTTTATGCCAGAGAATTTTTCCACTGGCTCCTGGCAGGCTTTCTGCAGTTCTTATTTATGACTGGAACAGAATATATGGACCAAGGTCTGCTTTTCAGTTTGTGGCTCAAAAGGCTTACTTATGAAACAGAAAAAGAGGGGAAAGGACTGACTCCTGGAAATGATAACACATGTGGAAATGATAAGACTATGAAGTGGCCAGGATGAGTATTGCACTTCAGAAGCTTTCTACAAGTTGCTGCTTTTAAAAGCATACTCAACATTTATTTCTAGCATTCCTGAATAAGTTCCACATGAGGGAAAATGTAATCCATGGTTAAATATTGTGGTTTTAATGCATTTTGTAATGCTCCTGTAGGTCTTTCATCTCTAACCACCCTTACACAAACACCAAGTTGTTAAAAAAACCCTATTTAATAAAAACAAGACTTATCAGGAGTGGCACAACATCTGATGTGAAGTATCTTGTGTATATATAAACTTTACGTCAGTGTAACTTCTAAAGTACATTGGCATAAAATGAAAAACCTCATTCAGTAGCTTTAGGAAATTAAGTCATTGTTATAGATCAAAGTACATCTAGAGCTGAATAGTGGGCTGGGAAACCAATACAATGAGTATCTGTACTGCTTCTACTTTACAATAATGGCCCAGCAACACAATGCACCTTTCATTAAACATTTTTTATTGCTGAGGTACTTTGTTTTACTTCCTCAGACTGATCCTGCGTTATCCTTTATCTATTTTCATCTCTTAGTGCCAATCCAAATCCTGAGAAAATGGTGAATCATGTTTATCACATATAGCATCAGAGGCAAAGAAGCCTTTGCTTCAACTGCTTGAACCGAACAGGTATTTTTGGAAAATAAAAATCCAAAACAAAGGAGCAAACATTAAGGCAAGCAAAACAAGAAAATTAGGAAGATGGAGGGAGTTTGAAAAGCATATTACCAAAGACATACAAAAAAGTTAAGTAATACAGAAAGAAGCAGCATGCAGAAGACTTACTGCAATACATTTAACCATCTATTACATTTCCTTTCACGTGGGACATATTCAGGGAAGCTAGAAATAACTGCTCAGTTCGGTTTTAAAAACAGTAACTTACTGGGTCAGCTGGACTACCAAACACTCAGGAACACAGCTGAGAAGGATAAGGACATAAAATAATAAAATAATATATTAATTTTCACCACAGAGGAGGTCAGGAGGACACACAATGGATCAAGCAGTGGAGCACACTGTCACAAAAAAAAAATGAGTTTAAGAACATAACAGGGAAAAGATACAACGAAACATTTATATGAATACTGGATAGAGAAACATTCATGCTTCAGCTTCTAAGCTGATGGAAGTTAGACAGGTTATTCGAATATTGTCCATAGACAGTTTCTAGACTTTCTTCTGAACTACCTGATACCGGCCATTATTGGAAAAAAAAAAACTAGACTTGAACTTTTGACTTTGGGAATCACTAAGGGCATGCCTATACTTGCCAACCTGAGTTAGCTTTAACTAGCCACCTTCAATGCCAAGAAAAGTTTAGCTCTGGAAGAACAGAACTTAATGTGGGCCAATTTATGTTGCTGAGAATGAGTAAAATAAGCTCACGCTAAGCTTCATGTTGCTATTGCAAGCTAGCTCAGGGACATCTATTTATTTATGTATATAATTTATATGCTGCTCTTCCCAATGAATATTAAGATAAAAGAATAACTTTAAAAAGACAAATAGAATATAAGACAAGTAGAAAAGGACAAATAGAAAAGAACCTGGGGGTTACAGTAGACAATACTAATATTATAAAATCCTTAGTCATCTGTCCGTAATACTTTATTTGCACTCCGATTGGTTGTCTGAAACAACCAATCAGAGTGCTCCAAGAGCATTCCAGACAAGAGGTGGCAACGGAGTGGAGGGGGAGGGGAGGGGAGGAGCAGGCCCAGGTCTGATGCGGCAGGGCAGGGGGGAAAGGGGGAGGGGAGGAGTGGGCCTGGGCCTGACATGGCAGGAGAGGGGGGGAGTGGGGCTGAACCTCAAATGGCAGGGGGAGGGGAGAAGGGGAGGAGCAGGCCTGGATCAGGGGGAGGGAGGACACAGGGCTCCATCACTGCCTGCCCCACCATCATTCTTGACATGCAATTTGCTAGGAAGCTGAATATGAGTCAAGTGTTGCAAACATAGCCATCCCTTGGGGGAGGGGGCAAATTGGGGCGACTGCCCTGGGCCCCACACTTTGGGGGGCCCCACAGAGCTGGGTGAAGAGGCCACAGCCCCTCCCGTGTTTGGCAGTGGCTGCCGCTTTTGAGATTTTTCCCTGCCCCCTGCCCTGTGTGGTGACAATTTCTTTAAATGGGTTAAATGTGTTCTGGCTGGAAATTGCAGCTGCCACCTCTCCCCTTGCATCTGGTGTGCTGCAATGTTCATTTACCCATGTAAGTGTGCCATGGGATGGGGAGGTTGGGAAACACTGCCCCTGCCCATGCCCTGCCTTTGCGGGGGTCCTATGTGCCCCGCATGGTATTAAGGGGGTCCCACACAGGCTGACTTGCCCCAGGCCCTGCACCCCCTTAGGGATGGCTCTGGTTACAAAGAAGGCTAATGGCATACTGGGCTGCATTATGCATGTTGCCAGCAGACTGGGCTGCAGTAGGAGTGTTGCCAGCAGATCTAAGGAAGGTGACTATTTCCCTCTACTCAGCACTGGTGAGGCCACATCTGGAGTACAGTGCCCAGTTTTGGGTGGCTCCCCCACTACAGAAAGGATATAGACAAATTGGAGAGAGTCCAGCAGAGGACAATGAAAATGGTGAGGGGGCTGGGGCACATCACTTCTGAGGAAAGGCTGAGGGAACTGGGCTTATTTAGTCTAGAGAAGAGAAGACTGAGAGGACATTTAATAGCAACCTTCAACTACTTGAAGAGTGGCTCTAAAGAGGATGGAGTGTTGGCAGATGGTAAAGGAGAACAAGGAGCAATGGTCTCAAGTTGCAGCAAGGGGAGTTAAGGTTGGATATTAGGAAAAAATTCTCATGAGGAGGGTAGTAAAGCACTGGAACAGGTTACCCAGAGAGGTTGTACAATCTCCATCCTTGGAGGTTTTTAAGACCCTGCTAGACAAAGCTTCGGCTGGAATGATAGAATTGAGGGTGGTCCTGCTTTGAGCATGAGGCTGGACTAGATGACCTCCTTAGGTCCCTTTGAACCCTAATTTTCTATGATTCTAATAACAAAATAAAAGAGAGGCCCACTAAACAACATACTGGCCTAGCTAAATGCCTACCAAAAAGGAAGATCTTGTGGACAATTTCCAGGCTTGGGCTCTGGGGGCATTTATACATGTACCTTTTTGTCCCATGATGCGATGGAGATCCACCACTTCAGAGCAGACTCAGTTAATCGAGTCTGCTCTGCACTGCGCTTCACCACGTGAAGTTGTATAAGTGGTGAAAAGCACCTCCAAGGTGTTTTAGTTCAAAAACACACTGCTGCCATTTTCTCAGCGCTTACGCACATTTCACCGCTTATACAACTGCATGCGTTGCAGTGCTAGGCGCTTTTCAAAGTACCCAGCACTGCGGCACTTGCACGTGTAAGAAAGCCCTGGTGAGCCTTAAGGAGGGAGCTCCGGAACTGAGGAGCAACTGCTGAGAATGACCTCCCATGTGCTTTTGCCAAGCAGATTTTATGTACTGATGTTACCTGTAGCAGGTTAAGGTAACCTTAAGGATCACAATGGGGCATGAGGTAGAAGTCAGTCCCTTCAGTATGCATGGTTCAGGCTATTTAAGGCCTTTTAATTCAAAACCACCACTTTGACTTGCCCCGAAAGCTACTAAGAGCCAACACAGACGCTGGAGGACTGGAATAAGGTACTTCTGGCAACCTACCCACTTCATCGTGGGTAGACCTGCAGTCTCTTCCATCAGAAGGCAGGCTGCTATGTTCTGTACCAGCTGCAGCCTCCAGATGGTTTTGAAGGACAGTCCTGAGTACAGCACATTCCAGTAGTCTAGTTTTAAAATTACAAAGGCATGGATGATGTTGGCCTGATCCAAATCTGAAAGAAAGGGTCATGGCTTTCTTACCAGATGAAGTTGGTGAAAGGCACTCCTAGTCACCTCTACTACCTGAAGATCCAGGTGCAGCAAAGGATCCAGGAGCACCCCATGGCTGTGAACCTACATGACATGGGAAGGCTGGACCCCATCAATATCCTAATCCCTCCAAGTCCCAATCCGTACAAGTCAAGTGGTCTGCCCACCACCATCCCCTCTATCTTTTCTGGATTCAGTTTCAACTGGTTCACCCTTATCTGGTTCCCAACTGAAGCCAGTGGGTCCAGGGTCAGAAGAAAAGAAGTGGCAGAGCTAGGTGTCATCAGCATACTGATGGTACTTCACTCAGTCTCCAGACACATCTCACCCAACAGCTTCATACACACATTGAACAGAAGGGGTGACAAGATGGAGCCCCAGGGGACCCCAAAAGAAAGGTCCTGAGGAAATGGTGAGCACTTACTCATCACTAGCCTTTTGGACCTTTCTGCTAGAAAAGGGAAGAATCAATTCAGAGGGGTTCTCTGAATAGCCACCAGCTCCTGTGAATACTTTATTAGTGCCTCATGGTCAAATGTAATCAAAGGCCACTGAAAGGTCTAGCAAGATCAGCAGGGCACAATTTCCCCTATGGATCTCCAGGCAATGATCATCAACCAAGACTATGAATGTAGTCTCTGCGCTATATCCAGGATGAAAGTCAAACTGGCAATGGTCCAGGAAACTGATGGCATACAGATGAGCATGGAATTGCCAGGCAGCCACCCATTCAATTGCCTTCCTCAAGAAAGGGCAAGTTGGAGATGTGGCAATAACTGGCTAGGGAATTAGCATCAAGTGATGACTTACTGAGTGCGGACTGGACAACTGCAAGTTTAAGAATGCTCAACACCCTGTCCTCCCAAAAAGGAGACACTGACAGTCCTTGCCAGCAGCAGGCTTTTACAAGTCTGCTTATGTTCATCCTCTGGCTTTTACAAGCCAGGATGAACATGGGTCCAGTTCACAACTGGTCACTCTCATCCCCCATGAACACATCCTCTGCATCAGTAGGTAGTTGTAATTTAAAACAATACATATAAATAGGACAAGACTGGGCTTCCTCCACCCCAAATTTTGACTCTGCAGCAAAAAAGCAATGGTCCCAGCCTGTGCTGGATATAGGTGATTTGGTCTGCAAATCAGATGACAAACTCATCACAGCAGACTGAAGACAACTCGTTTTCCAGGCAGACACAAGCTGGATTATCCGGCCCATTTCACCAGCACAAACATTCTACCCTACCCTACACAGCCATTGACGCTGCAACTCCCTTGCAGATATACTTTTTATTCTCTCACTCTCTTAAATGTCCTCATCTGTACTATGAAGCTAATAGCTTTTCCCTACCTCACAGAAGTGTGAGGAAGACAGATACACTGAAGACTATGAGTGTGTAGACAGTACAATGATAGGGGTCACGTAACTGCTGACAACAATCCATTCACTGATCTGGCGATGCATCTACACATGCAATTTAATGTACATTAACTTATTTTAGCGCACATTAAAGCATCATGGTAAATCTGTGCTCTTTATCTAATGTGCATTAAAATAAGCTAATGCACATTCTTCTAGTACCTCACAATGCAGGTACTAGATTCAACACGCATTACTTAAAGTGCATTAATTGAATGTGTGGATACGCCTTGATATGGCAGTTTTTCTGTGAGAATTGTATCAGAAAAGTTCTACAGCATGTGTCCTAATGTACAGATATCTATTCTCAAAAGCTGCACATGCAACACCACCCTCAACTGATCTGCGAAGGAGACAAACTCTCTCATTGTGAATACTGAGGTCCATTAATGAACTATGGTGCTGTTATGATGTAGGATATTGCTGACATGTTCTCCTACTGACATTGCATTTACTCAGTGCCATTTGGTTTATTACAGTTTGTCAAGGTTCCATGTACCATCCATCCTGGAGTTATATTCGATGTCATGATCAACAAGTGGAAGCTATCTGCTCCCAATTTAGTTGTGTCTCTAGTTGGAGAGGAAGAAGACTTTCAGATGAAACCTTGGTTGCGGGACACCTTAAGAAAAGGACTCGTAAAGGCAGCTCAAAGCACAGGTGGGTTCAACTTCTAGACTAAGAAAATAATCCCCTTTCCATTCTAGAAGATTCCCACCTAGCATATGCTGATCTTTAACCTTAGATTTTATTGGGATTGTTAGCACATTTATGAACTGAATACAGGTTCATTGGAAGGGGGCCTGCAAATAGCTGTTAAAAATAAGGTAGTGTTGAGGTGATGCTGAAGGTTACTGTGGTACCCAAAAACATGACCCTCTCAACTATAGTTGGTCCAATAAAAGATATAAGCCACAAAAATCCTTTCCTCTCCTTTGAAGATAAGGTTCTTTTACTAAGACTACCACAAAAGTTTACTTTTTACTCCACAAAAAATTACTGTAAGTAGTAGTTCTTGTAATTTACAGACACTTCAAAGTTCAAGTGCAGTTATACCCTCAGAGGTACCCTGGAAAAAGGGCATAACAAGATACATATGTATTGTATCTGGGATTTCCAAAAGAATTTAGAAGTGGCCGAATTCTGTTCCCAATGAAGTCAAATTCTTTTGAAAAACCTCATCTCAATCCCTACACCTTACACGTAGATATGGGTTTATTTTTGTTTTGCATGTTGTTGAAGTGACAGCCTTGCAAACAACCTGGAGTCAAAATGTCAAGCTGTATCCACTGTGAAGGGCAAATCATCACTAGAAAAACAGAATCTGTAACTGGATTCAGTTTAACACAAAACTATTAAATGATGCACAAACTAGGGGAGAAGTCAGCTCACTTTCTCTCCTTCTGTTCATTTTAGTGCTAGAACTAACACTAAAATCAGCAACTGATTGAACACACCTAGAAAACAATTTTAAGATGCCTTTTTTTCTTAGCTTTTATCAGCCTATCTTCACTTTGAAGTTAAAATATTTTCAAGCAGTTTACATATTTTTCTTAATATATTATGTGGTCTACTTCTACATCTCCACCGTGTTCTGACTTGCCCTGACCAGTTCTGCATTCTGTTATTAAAAAACACAAAACAAATGGGTACTAAAAATCCTAAGGAAACACCAGTAACTGAAGTAGTTATTTAGATCATTACAGCTGCTCTTCATAGTTTCTGTTTTGCACACATTTCCTGTCCTGCAAGACCATGATACACAGGAGTGGATAGCACAAAGGGCTCTAATTCATTTTTATTGTATTTTTTATTTGTCTATTAAATGGAAAATACTGTTTCTCATTTAGCTAGGATCCCCTCAGATGCTTCCCTATGCAATGAACTAGTGAGGCCTACCACCACTGCTCAGCTACTAGATGTTCCTAACTGCCTCTTATCCTCTCACTAAGAGTTAGTATAATCTAACTATGCAAAATGTAATGATATCTTTATTGACTTGCATTTGGCCAATAGACAGCTCTGTGCTGCAAAGAGCTTTCCAAATGGAGTGTAAGCTAGGAAATAAAGATTCATAGATTCATAGATGCTAGGGTCAGAAGGGACCTCAACAGATCATCAAGTCCAAACCCCTGCCTAGGCAGGAAAGAGTGCTGGGGTCACATGACCCCAGCCAGATGCCTATCGAATCTTCTCTTAAAGACCCCCAAGATGGGGGAGAGCACCACCTCTCTTGGAAGCCCATTACACATTTTGGCCACCCTTACCATGCAGAAGTTTTTTCTGGTATCTAACCTAAATCTGCTCTCTGTCAGTTTGTGACTGTTGTTCCTTGTTACCCCAAGAGGCGCCCTGGTGAACAGAGCATCTCCGATCCCTTGCTGTGTCCCCCTAATGAATTTGTAGGCAGCCACAAGATCACCTCTCAGCCTTCTCTTGTGGAGGCTGAAGAGGTCCAGGTCCCTCAGTCTCTCCTCATAGGGCTTGTCCTGTAAGCCCCTAACCATACGAGCGGCTGTCCTCCAGACCCTCTCGAGTCTATCAACATCCTTCTTGAAGTATAGCACCCAAAACTGGACGCACTACTCCAACTGCAGTCTGACCAATGCCGCATAGAGGGGAAGTATCACCTCCTTGAATCTATTTGTCATGCATCTGCTGATGCATGATAATGTGTGGTTACCGGTTAGATAACAAAATTACATCTCAAAATGTATGAAGCATGTTTACTTGGGCCTGTAATATGTAATTTTTTTCTTTATTAAAGTCCTCCTGTTTAACATAGATGATCATTCCATAAATGACAAAGATTATGGTTTTGGGCCCAGTATTTCTGACTGCACAAAAAGGCCCCAGCAAAACCTAGATCCAGCACTGGTAACCATGTAGCTGAAAGTACTTAGGTGCGATAATAAAACAATTATCTAATCTTTTTTCCTATTAATTTCAGGTGCCTGGATCTTTACCAGTGCTTTACGTGTTGGAATAACAAGACACATAGGGCAAGCAGTTAGAGATCATGCATTGGCTAGTACTTCATCCAAAGTAAAAGTGATTGCAATTGGAATAACCTCACTGGAAAAAATTCAGCACAGAGAAATTCTGGACAGTGCAAAGGTACTTTCTCATAGCATTTACAGAAAAATCTTATTAGACACAAACAGCATCTCCAAGGATAGGTGGTAGTGCTAAGCAATACAAAGAGCCTAGAGACACACCAAGGGGTTAAAAAAAGGTGTGTGAACAGGAAAGATCAAGATTTATGTTAGATCCTAATGTATTTTTCTCTTGTGCGTTCTATATAGACATTGCCTCTTGCCTAACTAACAATGCTGCAAACATCCAGCAGGTGACAGCATTATACATTGGTTTAGGACCCGTGAAGATAGAGCTGACTGAGGAGGAAGAACTTAATTTATATATTACTATTAATACTACTACAACTAATACTATTGTTTTTTCTTACATCACTTTTATCTGAGCATCTCAAGCTACATTACAACCAACATAAAAAGACAATTACTTTGCCAAATAGGGAACTAAACTAGGAAATTTTAATGTTCAAATTTTTAGAAATGACATTTGTATTTGGATGCCTTGAATTTTTGCAAACCCAGGTTCCCATATTGTGGATCTGAGCTTCAGAAATACTGAGCACACACAATTTCATTTGTTGTCAGCAACAGCTTGTGGTGCTCAGTAATCCATGTCCAAGGTTTTTCAATCTGGGTATGATTGAGAAGCTCTTAAAAATGTTGGCCCAAATGACTTGCTAAAGGCCCATGAAGTATTTTAAAACCAGGGTCTAGAACTGAACAAAGGTATTTCAATTCTGCTATTCAAACTAGTAGACATACTGCCTACTGACTATTATATAGTCAGAGTATAACAAAGCAGGTATGTCAATAATGATTTAAGCAGTAGTGTGCATTTGTACTTTTGTACTAACATGGAGAAGCAGAATACATAGTATGACTACAGCTCCTTGATCCTGTGCCTATTTCTGCTCTGAAGTTTGCTGGCAGGTAACATTGCACGAGTGGGGAGACTGCCAGAGTATACCAGTGTTCTGTTCTTACTAAGCCCCTCCTCAGCCTCTAAGCCCCACTTACTGGACCAACAGTGGGGAATAGTGAAGGAATCAGCTAGGGCAGACAGTAATCTTCAGTTGGGGTAAAAATGTTGACCCATAATATCTAGGCATATTGTACAGGGAAGATTTGGTACTTATTTTTTTTAAGTGAACAAAAATCCATCTTTATCCATAACATGCAGCACTAGCAAGCAAGTGTAATTCTTTATATTGCATAAGATAATACAGCTCTCTCCTAACTGTAAATCTGAATTCTTGACCAATGTATAGTTGGCGTGGAGTGTTCTTGGCTTATTACTTCTGGAAATGTACCCACACCAAGACATTCTGGATTTTAATCAGTAACTTTAAGATGAAGACACCATAGACATCAATGCTGGTCTAAACCCAGGTCTCTTTATACTTGGCACTAAACACAGACAGCTTGCTGTCTAAAATGGACCTAATGATCCACTACCAAGAAACAAAACAAATCCTGAAGCAGGAGATCCCCCTGTCTGTTCTGGGTTTATGGTCTGCTTCAAACAACTCAAACTTTCTTCCCATTTCTGTGGTTGGCTATAATAGATTGATACAAAAATGCCCTTTCTAAGCCCTATTCAGTCAGGCCTGGGGTTTATGTCCTAATCAAAGGTAAAATTTGTGTCTGGAAGACTCTGTCGTACATAACATTACAGGATACACATGCCCCAGACACTGCCTACTAAAAATAGGAAAAGAGGCAGCAGGAAATGATTGGATGGACTCCTTGGCTGCTCTGTGCTGAGCAAACAAGATAGTATCTACAGAGGGCATGAAAACACAATGCCCTTTCCCTACACAGCCCTCTGTAGTTCCAGTTTTCCTCTTTCCTCACTAACCTCTGACCCACAGCCAGGGCTCTTACAAGCTATAGAGAAGGCAGAAGAGATGCCAACATCATCCTTGGCATCAGCAGAGGGGAAAGAACTTAACCATTCCTAGGATTGGATTACCCCTTCAGAATTCAGTTAGGCCTCTGTGCCCTGTGAACACAGCCCAACCATCCAGTTACAGATGTCTCAGCCCTAGAGAACCTCTGCATCTACCACTTGGCTTCTGGAAACTGAAACATGTAGGACTACCATATGTCTGGGTTTTCCTGGACATGTCCTCTTTTTGGGTCCTCCCATCTCCGTCCAGATGGTTTTTTTAAATATCAACAAATTGTCCGGGATTTGGGATTTTGGTCTGCTCAGCACTGAAGTTTTCCCTGGCACTGGGCTGCAGCAGGGTGGGGAAGGAACCTGCCTCCAGCAGGGGAAGGGAGCAGGGGAGGGACAGCAGGGAGCTGTGCATGGCCGTGCTGTGCTAGTGCCTGTGCTTGCAGTGGCAGGGCAGCTGGGAGACACTTGCAGGGCTGGGGGGATCAGGGAGTTGTGGGTCAGGAGTGAGGTGCACTGGCAGGGCTGGGGGGAGCAGGGGGCTATGAGCTGGGAGTGAGGGGCACTGGCAGGGTTGGGAGGGCTGTGGTTTGGGACAGAGGGACTCCAGGGGGTAGGGGATGGCATGGTCTGGGGGGCAAGTCTGGGTGGGGAGTGGGGGGCAACACCAGGGCTGGGGGGGTGTCGCTTGGGAGTGAAGAGCAGGGGCAGGGCATGGACATATCACTGTCCCCCTCCACAATCATGTTACGCGCCCCCCCACCTTCCCCCCCAACAGGTGTCCTCTTTTTTTAAACTGGAAATATGGTAACCCTAGAAATATGGTCTTCACTGTCCTTTTTCAGTCATTACAGTTATTTATACAACAGCAGTGCTGTACACAGAATCTAATAGGAGCCCAAGGCACTTGCAATCCGCATATGAAAAACAAAAAGACAGTAGGAGATAGAAGCACAAGAAGAGATATAATGTGACTGAGTAGGTAAGCTTACCAGCTCCAAGTGTTGGGGGAAACAAAAGAGAGAAGGAAGGAAGGTTTATAGAGTCACCCTACTGGCCTACTGCTATATAAGCTATATTAAAGGATTATGAGGAGATGCAACAGCAGCAAGCATGCCTAGCCCAGGTTACAGCTGGCAACACCATATGAAATTAATGATGAATGGACATTAGGAGAAAGGAGAGATTTACTGAAGAGGTACAAAAATGAAGTATATAATATCTTTAAAATGGAGGATGAGAACAGTGGATAGTTAACTTTCTTCATACAGCACCTTTATGTTATTATAATAGGGACACATTTTAGGATACCCTTCCCATCTGGCTGTTGAAACAAGGGAAAAAAAAGAATAAAAAAAAGTTATTGCCCCCTTCTGGAAGCTATTTGTAACCCACCCCTGATGATGTAACTTCCATGTTGACAGCCTATGCATTAGACTCTATGTAGTCTTGCCAATAAAGTAATGTTGTGTGGCTGAATTAGTACATCCCTATAGCAAGCCAAACTATTTGCTCATGAATGATGGTAAAATATTACTGAAATCAATAAAAATGCCCCCATGTACATCAGCAAAGGCTGTGACCCTCTAAAATCTTTACGCTTGATTCCCAACCACCAGGTTTTGTGGCCCTTTTCATTTGTCTAAGTTCAGTAGTGCATACTTCCCAAAGTTCTGAATGAATGCCTGAGATCCAACCAAGATGTTTGGTGTCAGGACACTTTGCAGAGTCCAAAAGGGAGACTCCAAGGGCTTCAGTTTTCAGTAGTGTCAAATCCGGCATCTTTTACAAAGTTTCCATTTTTCCCCTCCTACCTTTCAAAAGAGCCTTTGTTCAAAGTGTCTAAAGATTTATTTGCTTCCATATCAAGGTCCAAAATCATTCAAAACAGAACACAAGCACATATAAAATGTGGTATTGACTGCATGAAGAAGATTAATCTTTCTCTCTTTCTAGAATGACAGTCCTGTACACTATAAATCAGATGATAACAGCCAAGGACCACTGTATTCCCTTGACAACAATCACTCCCATTTTATTTTGGTGGATCAGATAGACCCAGATGAGCCAGATGGAACAACTAAACTACGGCTCACCTTGGAGAAACATATTTCAGAACAGCGCACTGGGTACGGAGGTAGGTAGACTCAAAAGAAACTATACACAATAATTTGCTGACATTCTGTTCAGTTCCCAGTATTGTCTTTAGAGGCATGAGATCAGCATGCTTAGCACAATGGGACCTAAAATACATGAAGTGAGAACCAGTTCCTAGCCCAAAGAAGTCACCATCTAAGTAGGTAAGACAAAGGAAGTATTATTCCTATTCATCAGATGGGGGACTGAAGCCTTTGCAGTGCTACCAATGTCTTTATAGCTTTATAATTTGCTAGCAAACAGGCAACTGCACAGTCTACAGTGCAACAAAAATGGTGGAACTGCCACAAAATGTTCCTCTTTTGAAGAACTTCCATGTAAAAAGACCTTTTGTAGCACCACATGTAACATCTGTCTAGTTACATATAGTGCTCAAGGGAGTCCCTTGGACTCACAACATCCCACAGTCCTCTGTTCTCCCTCTCTCCCCTTTCAAAGAGCTCTACCAGCACTCTGCTGAAACACTGCATTGGGGCAGTAGCAAGAACACCAGTTGTTGTGAGTATTCTTGCAGTGGTGGCACCTACAAGAGCCTCTGGGTTCCAAGTAGACCACTGCCAAGCACAAAAAGAGCTTCCGCCACCACTGCAGGAACACTGGGAGCACATTGTAGCACTGCAAGTAAATAGCTATCCATTCCCAGAGTCTATAAAGGAATTAAACGAAAATAAATCCATAGCAGCTGTAAGAGGGGCATTCAACAGCCAGTTGTGGTCTGCTTGAACTTCAATGGTCCATCAGGCTAGCATGGCTAAGGCATGCTGGCTTCTGTAGCCAAGAAAATGAGACAGTGAGGTGCCTGATGTGATCCCAATGGGCAGATCTAGGTTTTTGTAAAGTTGGGTGTAGGAGCAGTGACTGGTGCTCCTCCCAGCTTCTTCTACCCCTGCCAACCATCAGGGCAGGTAGACTATGTTATGGGAGCAGCAGCTGGAGACTTCTTTAAGAAGTCATCCTGACCCTGCCCCAGCTCTCAGCTCTCTTCCATGTTCATCAGCACTGCCTTTCCCTGCCTCTACCCTTTCCCTTTCTTTCCTGCCCACTGGTGCTCCCACTGTCTCTGGCTGCCTAGAGGGTGGGGGAGCTCCAGAGCTGCTTCTACCCTACTTCAGCCAGGCTTCACAGGGAGACAGGCTCAGCAGCAGGGGCATGTGGGAGGCACCAGACAGGGAGGAGAAACGCACCCTCCCACTGCCATTGTCCCTGGTTGAGCCTGACTCCCCACACCACCTGGCTGAGGCAGGGCAGGAGCAGCTCTAGAGCTTCCCCTGCCTCCAGTGCAGTGGAAGACAGCAGGAGTGGTGGGTGAGGCAGTGGGGAAATGGAGGGGAGAGATGGGAAGATTCTTGCCAGCTTTGGGGTTTTTAAAAAAAGTCCCCGGCTGTTGCTTCCATGGTGTGATCCAAAAGGAAGTTGTGACCTTACCACTGCACCCCTTCTGGATCCACTCCACTGGTGTTGCATCTGCTCCACTCCAGCTTCCCAGCCTGAAAAGTGAAGTAATCCTTTACAACTAGGTCAGTTGGAGGTGGGCTCTGGTGTTCTTTAGAGAGAACCTCAAACTCACACCCCTAGAGCAATGGATACAGGTCTGAACCACTTTGCCCCCACGTCTCCGCATTCAGAGTAGTCTCCTGTAATTTTGATATACCCCCCACCCCTAACTGGCTACATTCCATGGGGCATTGCAGCCACAACAGAACTAGGAGCTTGCTTCACATCTCTTTACCTGAGGGTGAAATTCAACCCTGAAGAGAGATAATACAAAGTGTAAGTACTACCAAAACCCAATTCATTCCTATTTTAAAACATATTTCAAGTGCTTAATGATCCTTATAGAAGCTATTTGTAGAAAGGGAACTACCTATAGTGATGAGATCTTTAAAAAAAATTATTTTGCCATTATGATGTCTACAGAGTTTAACTAAAGAAGCAGAGAGAGAGAGAGAGATCAAAAAAAGAGGCAGCCAGAAGCAGATCCTACATTTTGTAAAGGCAGGTGTGGGACCAGTGACTAGTGCTACGGGGGTGGCTGCACCCCCCACTGCCAACCTCTTCCCTCCCACCCATTCCACCAGGGTGGGCAGACCATGCCCTGAGAGCAGCAGCAGCTGGGGACTTTAAGTCCCAAAGAAGATAAGCATTTCCTCAACTCCCTTCCCCTCTGTGCTCAGAGGCATACCCTCTCCCCTTCCCTCTCTGTCCTCTCCCTTCCTATTCCATCCTCCCCGCTTGCTGCTGCTGGTATCCCCACTGTATGTGCTGTCCCAGGGGAGAAAGGAGCTCCTGTCCTGCTGGAGAGGAACACCCAGAGGGAGCAGACAGGAACGGGGAACCCACCCAACCAGCACCACCGGTGTCCTAGGCTGAGCCTATCCACCACACAGCCCAGCCTGGAGCAGAACAAGAGCTCCCCTCACCCCAGGGACAGTGGCAGTAGCAGGCAAAGGAGAAAGAATGGGATGGGAAAGGAAGTGAAGGGACAGGGAGGGGACATGCCTCTGAGCACAGAGAGGAAAGGAGCAGGAAATGTTTACCTTCTTCAGGACTTAACATCCTGGGCTGCCACTCCTGCCATGTGGTCAGACAGGGAGGTGCAATCATGTCTCTGTGCCTGCTCTGGATCTGCTCACAGATGTCTGTCTTCTTGTGCATCAGCCAAATTGTTAGCTAATTTTCACTTGCATTGAAATTCTGTTCATCTTATCTAGCTGAATAGATATACCAGAGAACTTGAATAAGCCTAAGGAATGCTTGTTACTGATGAGAGCACTGGTGGTGCCATTTCCATAAAAGACAGCCCATGCTGAGTCTGAGTTGAAATTTTTTGCTTGAAAAATCAGAGCTGGTCACGAGTGTTCCAGCTGAACATCTTTCTGTGAGAAAATGCTGATTGCGAAAATCAAAATATTTTTGTGGGAGTATTTGATTTTGTTGGAATTGTTGGTTTAAATATCGAAGTAATTGAATTCAGCTGTTATGTTATAGAAGTTGAAACTAAGTACATCAACCACCTCAAAACAATGTACTTTGATAAGGTAATTTCCTAGTGTTTAGTGGCATTTTTGAAACGTCAAGGTTTCATACCAGTTTTGGCAAACATTTCAAAATGTCTAAATAGTCTTGAAAGTAAATGAAAAGTTTCAACCAGTATTGTAAATTAATAGGGTTTGAAAATAAACACAGAGTCTCAGGGCCACAGAGTCATTTTCCAAACTAGAAATTCGTATTAAAGAATGTGCCACATAGCACAAGTAGACAAAGTCACTTATCTGACCTTGGTTACATGTCATCTTCATGCTTCAGCTGAGTTCCATGGTAGCTCTATCATCCCAAAATAATGAATGTTGCTATTTATGAATGCTTCAAGAAACCTAGAGGAAAACAGTGCTTTAAAAATCACTTGAACTAAATCTCCCTCTTTCTCTTGCTAGCAACTGCACTTACTACTCTGCCCTATAGTTCCTAGGACCGCTATTTTTAGACATGCTAGCAAGTCACCTTGGAAATACTCCTTGTAGAATTTAATGCATGGATACAGAACAGCTACCATTTCTAAACAGGTAGAAAGGGTATTATGGAATTCTAAAGGGAAAGGATGTCTATCTTAGCTTTTGCCTACAGTTCTGGCAGGAGTTAAAAATTCATATCTGAAAACAAGATGATTTGTTTTAAATTGTTCATTCTGTTACATCATGCAAAGTTGTACTGATATCATGTCAGCTTGTGTTGCATCATATTTTATGCTGATATGAAGCAATGTATGGTTGATATCTATTCAGATCTGGGTCATCTCTTGTAAACTTATTTGCACAGTCAGTTCACTGGTATCCCTGCCCACCTCATCCTCCTCTTTCCTGAATTCTCACCTTACATTTCCTGGATATATTTTCTTAAAAGCCCATACTCAGACATGTTTTATTTGATGCATACAAGTAGTCCCATGGGACTACTCACATAATGAGAGCTGATAGAAGTTTCAGTTTCATATTTTCAATTAATTTTGGCAAGAATGGATTGCAACTGTATATTATAGAGGTACTCAGGAATTCTGATTATAAAACTCATTTCCAAAACTCCTACAGAAAATGCTACTTTAAAAAACCCCACCACAAATCAAGCCCAACAACTTACATCTTTAGCACTGAACACAGGCATAGATGTGAGTCTTTACATATGTAGCTCACTGCAGGATCAAAAGGCCTAAGTCAACTCAAGGAGTAGGGATGAGAATATTAAAAGATAATCTCTGTAATTCCATATGCACAGCCCTGCTGAAATCCAGAAAGATGATGCCATCCTAACATCTAGAACATTAATAGCCTTTAAAAAAAGGCATGATGTACTGACAAAAGACTATAAACTATAGCAACCTGTCCATCCAGGAAGAGCACACACCAACTGCTGAAACTTCCTTAGCCTGACGAAGGGTTTTTGAACCTGAAAGCTTGCTTAATAACTATTCGCCAACTATTTGGGTTGGTCTAATAAAAGATATCAAATTCACCCAAGGAACCTTGTCTGCCTATGTCCTTAGACCAACACAGCTACAACCTAAACTCCTCACAGTCTTTAATATATTTGTGTCCAACACTTGAAGATATGCTACTGTCCCTATTTTATAGATGAAGAGCTGAGGCACAGAGGGCCTGAGTATTCTAATATTATAGAAGCCTAAGTATGTCTGTCTGTCTGTCCGTAACACTTTATTCTCTCTGATTGGCTGACAAACAGCCAATCAGAGTGTGAAGAAGTGTTCTGACAGAAGGCAACCCACTGCCATGATGGTGGAGACACAGGGGACGGAGTAGGGGACAGCGAAGCCAGCACAGCCTGGCCCAACACAGCAGCTGTGGGGGTAGGGAAGGAGCGAGCCTCCTCCCCCCATCAGGCCTGGGCCCACTCCTCCTTCTGCCTGCCCTGCCCTGCCCACTCCTTCACCCCTGCTCCCTCACGTTGGTCCCGAGCCTGCTCCTTTTGTCCACCTGCCACCGCCAGGTCGACCCAGGCCTGCTGCTCCCCATGCTTCCCCAGCAGCCTGGCTTCTCCCCACTCTCGGGTCCAGTCCTCCCTTGCATTGGTCCCAGGCCTGCTCCTCCCTTCCCCCAACTACTGCAGCAGGGAGCGGGGGGAGCGGGCCCGGACCCCAAGCACCAGGAGGGAAGGGAGAGTGGGCCCAGATGGGGGGAGGCCTGGGGCTCCATTCCCACCCTCCCACCCCCATCATTCTTGACGGCCAATTGGCTAGTTTCTATATAACGTCTATGGTATCTCTTGGGAGGGGTGCTCCAACGCATGCCCCATACCCTCATTCCTGCTTGCATACATCAAATAGTCATTCTCAAGCATGTCAGAGAAGTCTCAAGCGCCTGTGGGGAAATGTCCCCAGAGCCTTTGCTGCTGCATTTTTGTGTTTGGCACAATTTAATGGAAAGGGGTGGGCAAGGCTCCACTAGGAGCATGCATCCACAGATATGTGGGGATGTGGTGTATAAGCATCCTGAATCACTCCATTAAGAGTATGGACTTGAACCCTAGTCATACTTCTTAACACTGACATCCTAATCATTAGGCTAGAACATTATTCCCTGGTTTCATTCTTAAAGCCCAGCTTCCTTATCTTACTGTGCGAGTCATAAATAACACAATACTTTGCAGAAAATGGCAGGCTCATAACCATTTTAAGAATGCTATTAATGTAATCATTGTCATCTGTTTTACAGGAACAGGTAGCATTGAAATCCCTGTGCTTTGTTTACTAGTAAACGGAGGACCAAATACACTTGAGGTAAGACTTCCTTTGCAATGGCATAAATAAGGAAGGTAACACATCTACACACTGTAAGTGTCAGCTACAAGACTATTTTCAACTGAAAATGTTGTTGGGTGCCAAATATATCTCAGAAGACTTTACACAGTTTGTATAACAGCGCTGTTTTCTATTTAAAATATTGAAAACATTTTATTTTCATCAACTTTGCCAGCACTTAAAACTTGTCTTTGAATAATGCTGCAGTTTGAATAAAACCAAGGGAAATACTGTTTCATTTTATAAATACCAGAAGCTCATTTAAGCCTTTTAAGGGATAACACCTCTGGCTGATGCAATGGAGGGTAGTAGTAGAAATCTGGGGAAGAATGCTGGTGAATTAAAGTATTACCTATCTATCATTATAATAGGCTTATTCTGTCTGTCTGGAGCACTCTGACTGGTTGTCTCAGCAGCCAATCACAATACTTATTGAAACAACCAATCAGAGTGCTCCAGCCGGACAGAATGAGTGTTAGATCCAGAGGCATTTCAAACATATGTGCATTGTGCAGGTAAGTCAGAGCTAGAATGAAGCATCGGGGGCCCCCACCATGGAGCAGGCAGGCTCCACTGAAGGAAAAAAGCGGTGAAGGGCTTTTCTTTTTTCCCCCCGGAGCCTGCCTGCCTGTTCTGCAGCCAAGGAGTGAGCTGCCAGTGGGCCCTGAGCTGTAGGGGGCCCTGGTGCTTCCTTTCCCAGCGGCAGCACCTCCCAGGACCACCCAGGCAGGGTGCCAGCGGGTGGATGTTGCCTGGGGGGCACCACCGCTGCATAGGGAAGACCCCAGCTGCGGGACACATAGAGACAAAAAAAAAGGTCACGCCCCCTTGCCACTCCTCCCCCTCCCGCCTTTGGTGGAGCCTGCCCATGCAAGCTGCCAATGGGTTGCACAGCCCCCAACCTGCAGGGGGGGGAACGGTGATCCCTCTGTGGTGGCAGCACCCCCTGGGTAGCACCCACCACTGGGCGGTTCCAAGGGGCGCCACTGCCACAGAAGAAAGCACTGGGGCCCACCAGCAGCTTGTCCCCTGGCCACAAGACAGCTAGGCAAACACCAGGGTGGAGGGAAAAGGATCGAGCCCCTCACCACTTCCCCCTCCCCCATGGGGAAGCCTGCCTGCCTGCCTGCTCCATGGGGGGGGGGGGGGGGGGGGGGGGGGGGGAGACAGTGCTTCATCCTAGTTTTGACTTGCCAGCATATATGTTTGAAATGCCTCAGGATCTATAATAATAACACACTTATTCTGTCTGTCCAGAGCACTCTGATTGGTTGTTTCAGTAAGCACTGTAATTGGCCGCTGAGACAACCAATCAGAGTGCTCCAGACAGACCGAATAAGCCTATTATGATTCTTATTATAGATATTCCTAAGCCTGTGTTTACACATGAGCAGCTTTATGTAGCCTTTTTGATGGTGATAAATTTTGATTCCGTTGAAGTATTCAGTCAAAAGGTAACTAAAAATCTTGTATTTAAAGAAAAACTTTTGCAATAAAAATATAATCACAAATGTTTTGTGGACTGCAGCTAGTTACCTAAATGTGGATACAAACAGATCGGCTCATTGAGCAATGTGTGGCAGCAGTCAGATATTGCATCCTTTGCACTGCCTCTCAGGACTCTAAGGAAACCCAGATCCAGGGTTACAAGATACAGCAATCTAACAACTTTCTGTTTCCACCAAGAGCCAAAGCTTCTCTCATCAGTGGAGGAGTGAGCTCAGTGAGGTACACTGCCAGGTCTCCTTTAGCAGTGGTTCTTAGACCCTGAAATTCAGGTTCAGTCTTTTCACAGCAGTAACATACTCTAAAATGGAACAATTCTTTCTTCCATCTCTACTTTACCTTCACCAGTATTTCTTTACTGATACTGTGCATTACCTTGTGCACTGTTACATAATCTTGTTGGTATCCTGGGCTTAAAGGGTATGATCTAGTTCAAGGGTGGGCAAAATGTGGCCCATGGGCCAGATGCAGCCCACCAGGCCTGTGGGGCCCCTAAAAATTTAGAAAATTAATATTTATCTGCCCCTGGCTGCCTGTCACGTGGCCCTTGATGGCTTGCCAAAACTCATGAACGGCCCTCCACCCAAAATAATTGCCTGCCCCGATCTACTTAAAGCCTGAAGAAGTCATTGTGAGCACCTCATCTGACCTCCTGCATACTGCAGGCCAAAAAAATTTTCTTTATGGAATGACTTGCATTTGAATTAGAGCATCCCATTTTAAAATATACAGTAAATCAGTGATTTAAAGGTGCCAAGTGATGGAAAGTGTATGACAGCCCTCGGTGATTTGTTGCAATAGTTAATTCCCCTCACAACTGAAAAACGTTTGTCTTATTTCCAACTAGCCATTGCACCTTCCACAGTTTAGTCAGGTAGATTAACATCACCTCTGGCTTTAGCAATCTTCACTCCATTTAGATTGTAATGAAGTCATCTCTTACCTTTTTCCTTTATAGCTATACATGACAGAAGTTCTGGTTTGCCTGCTGTTGAAAGCCTTGCAGGGCAAACCTATTACTCTTCTTCTGAAGGCCTCAGGAGACAAGAGGAGGGGGAGGAGTCCAAGAAAAGACTGGGTGGGGACAATGTTATCTTTGGGGTGGGGACAATGCTTACATGCTGTGAATGAGTATCTGACTGCTTTTTTTAACGTCTCTGCCACTTGAAATGTGATAATTTATATTATCAGGGATTGTAATATTCAGTTAAGAAAAGCACAAAAAAATCTTTAGGAGAATAAGCAGTACTGGGGCTCCAGCAGTCTTATGAATTGCTCACAGGCCCACAACAAAAATTGGTAATTGGTAGTGAGCCATTAACATTTCAGATAGGGTGATATTTTTCTTATTAGTTGCTGTAGAATGCATTTTCCACCCTCCCCTACACCATTTCTTCATAGCAATCTGCATGTTTCTTCTTGTCTGTGGATACAACTGCATAAACAATGTTACTTGTTAATCCTTCCGGCAGCCCTTTTCCTAGTTGCTAAGCTTCAGCTGATGCAAAGTAGCTGATAACCTGTTCCTACAAGATAGCTCTGCTTTTTAGGACATCCAGTTAATTTTAGTTGGGGGAGGAGGGAGGGGTTCCCCTCGCTGAGATTCCCATCCTTGCTTCTTTCTATATTATTCTGGACCCAAGATTGAAAATTTGCACTGAAATAACAGACCAGGACTAGTGCATAGTATAAAATAATATAGGCAATAATGTATAGTCTGCAAGTCATACCATCACAAAAGCCAGTTATTAAGGTGAACCCAAATAATGAGCCTGGGCTGAATACATGGTAAGTCTGGTTCAGGCATGTGTCCCATCCCTGGTTGTAACATATTTTAACACACCTTAATGTATTAATCTATTTTATTTTTCTTTCCACAACATTATACTAAAGTATATTTTTAAAACTACAGAGAATTTGCAGGGGCTTGGAAAACTCTGCTCCCTGGCTCATCTTAGCAGGATCTGGGGGGACAGCTGACATCTTAGCTGCATTAGTGAATGAGCCGCAGCTTATTGTGCCACAAGTGGTCAAAAAGCAGTTCAAAGAAAAATTTCCTTCAGAGAACTTTTTATGGAAAGATATTCGCCAGTGGACAGCAACAGTAAGCTCATTTGTTTGATATGTTCATGTATCAGATTCACAGACTTTCTCTTCCAGCTTCCAGCTTCTGTGGTCCACCTGGTAACCACTCTATTTTATCAGATTTCCTGGGACGCTGTTCAGAAATAAGCTAGGCATAAAATTGAGACTAACACCACACAAAAAGTATTTGAGATCAAAATCAGGCCAGATGAGACTAAAATTATTTTTGGCTCAGTAATTCACTTAAAACATTTAGAGCTCTATCTTCCCCTAAATAGTGTCCTCAAGTAACAGTCAGAACATATGATCTAGGGAGTCCCTCCGGAGGCCATGGAGTATGATTCATGCAGTGCAGCTGTGGAGGTTCTGCAGCTGTGAAGAACCAATCCATGAGCTGATACTATTAAGCAGAAGTCTGGTTCTGGATGTGCATGAATAGACTTGCTGCTCTTCTTTATCTCCACCATCCTCATCTTCTCTCAATAATAAATGCTATTCATAAAAATAACAAGACCCACAGACTCTATAAATTCACAGAGCAATGGGGTAGTTTCTCCTTTTAGAAGGACGCTGAACTTTGCAATGGTCAGATGATGGGATTGCAGGAGTGCACAACAGCTCACTGAAACTCCCTATGTGGGGATGAGGCCTTGGACAGCCAAGGAGCTGGCGTGGGCATGGACCTGGTACCATGGAGCAGCTGCAGCAGCTGCTCCATGTTGATGGCAGGCAGCAGCTTCAGCAGGGGCAACTCTGTTTGGGTCTCCACCACTACCAGCACCACCTCCAGGCAGCTCTTGTACCCTGAGGAGGGGCTGGAGCCACTGCCTGACTTTGTACCACTACCTGGCTTTAGTGGCAGTGGCCTGGGTGTGGCGGCTGTGGCAGTGGCAGCAGCAGCTGGGCAGCCACAGCAAGGAGGGCCCTAGAAGCAGCAAGGGGGAGGTGCCATGCCCACTGCCAGGTCCCGCTTTTCCCCAGTGCCCAGAAGAAGCTTCTGCCTAGCTGCTGCCACCGCCACCTCCGTACCCAGACTGCCACCACTGAATCAGGGCAGCAGCATGAAATTGGGCTGCAGCTCCAGCCCCTCCTTCAAGGAGAAGGGCGCCTCCATCTTCACGGCTGCCCGCCCACTGCTACTGTTCATGATGGCTGGGGCAGGCAGGTCTGGAGTGGGCACTGCAGGGCCCCTGACCCCCCCATGCACAGCAGGCAGGGCCAGGGCCAGGTCTGTGCAGTCAGCCCAGGGTTCAGGCCCTGCCTGTGTGGGTCCCGGCCAGTCTCCATGGAGACCCCAGGGTCTTGGGGCAGTGATCTGCTCCCTGCATGTCTCTGGCCCTGTGCTAGCACTGCCCCAAGATCCCAGGGTCTCCCTGGCCCTGCCCAACCATCTGGCTCCCAGATGCCACTCCCCACTGGCCCACAGCTTCATCTAAGCCACCCGGCCAAGTTCCCTGCCTGTGTGGGTCCCACCACCAGCAGTAGGTGCAGGGCAGATGGGCCTGGGTGTCCAGGGAGCAGGGTTGGGTCCAGTGGCAGCAACAGCTGGAAGGAGCTGCCACTGCCAGGTCAGCTGGGAAATGGAGTCCAATCACCAAGACACCCCAGCCCTGCTGCATGTCTGGGGGCATGGGACACACCATGGGTCAGACTGTGCCTGGGCCAGGTGTGACGGAGGGACCTGCCACAGGCTGGACAAATCCCTCTGTGGGCTGGATCCAGCTTGTGAGCCATATTTTGCTTACCCCTAGTCTTTCTCCATTCTCTCCATAACCACTCCAGGTATTTAAAGACTGTTATTAAATAGCATCCCTCCTTCCCCTGCCTGCCCCCGCAACATAGTCTTCACTTCTCCAAACGAAATAATCCTAATTCTTTTAGCCTATCCTCATAATTCATGTTTCCCAAGCCTCTAATCAGTTTTGTCACTTTCTGAGAGTCTTTCTAATTTCTCCACATCTTTCTTGAAGTGTGGGGCCCAAAACTGAACAAAATACTCCAGGTGACACTTCACCAGTGCCAAATAAAGCAGGAGAATCACTTTCCTTAATTTGCAAATGATGCTCCTGTTAATACAGCACAGTATGCTATTGGCCCTTGTTGCAGGGCACCTTGGTGCCCCTGCTCCTAGAGTGGAGAAACTGCCAGGGAGCAAGTGAGCGTGCCCTGGCCTGACATAACGAGCCCAGCTGAGGGTTGCTCAGGTAATGAGCGCAGCTGCGGGTTGCCGGAGCAACCAAGCGGAGCCAGCTGCCTGTAGGGGGCAGGGCCTGGCCCTTATAAAGCTCAGGGCTGAGGCCAGGCTGGCAGTTCTCTGCCAGCAGCTGGGGAGGCAGGAGCTCCCTCAGCCGAAATATGGGGAGAAGCCCGACGGGCAAGTACAGCTCATGATAGCCTTGAGAGGATTGGGCACTATGGTTTAGCCAGGGGGCTTTATGTTTGTGTTATAGCCAGGAGGCTCTAGTTTACGTTTGGCTCTGTATATTACACCCGGAGGCTTGGGTGAGGCTGTAGGGGTTGGAGGAGGCCTCAATTATAGGGACCCCAGAGAGTGTGGGGTGCCCTAGCGCCAAGAGGGTGCATTATTTTCATAGCACCAGGGAAGGCGCAGCTCGCACGCCAGTGCGTGAGCAACTGGCGGCGAGGAGCGCGGCCAGTGGGTCGCGGGCGCAACCCGTAGGTTGCGGACGGGGACCTAGACCCCAGATTGTGTGTGGGGGAACATAGACCCCGGCCCCAGGAAAGGGGTGGTATTATTGAGTAGCCCAGAGTGGGCACGGCGAGCCCCAAAGGGGGGGAGCGCCATACTGAGGAGCCCTAGAGAGAGGGGCAATTACTGAGGAGCCCGAGACGGGCATAGCGAGCCCGGCCGCAGGCTAGTGCGGCAACACCCCTCAGACTGAGGCAGGGCGCTGCGGTTGCCCCGAGAAGATAGGGAGTAGCAGCGCGGTGAGCCAGGGTCAGAGAGGGTGCCCGTGCGGTTGGCCCATAGGACCGGAGGCCCGCTAGAGAGTCCCTGAGCGGAAACACACCGGCAGGGGAGGCCCAGAGTGGGCTAGACGAGAGTCCCATCAAGAGGCTGGGCACGAGAGAGGGAGCCCAGAGTGGGCCACAGTAAAGAGGAGGCCCAAGAAGCGGGCGTACAGACCGGACAACGTCCATTACATCTGCGAGGCTTGGGGCGTGGTATTAGGGGTTGGTAGGAGCCACGCATAGCCCACAAGGCTAGGGTGTCTGGGGAACACCCACCATATCGGGAGACCCCCAGGGGGTCCGGAAGAACCGTGGGGACAGAGGTCCCGAGTAGCCGTGCCCAGGGAAAACACAAGGCAGCCTCCCATCATTATATTTACCATCAAAGACGTGGCGGGCGAGAATTAGAGGGTGCCTTGGGCTGGCCTGTACACGGAGCGAGGGACCTTAAGAAGATCACGGCCCTCCGTGAGGACCCCGCCGTGACACCCTTTTTGCAACAAGAACATGCTGTTGGCTCATATTCATCTTACAGCCCTTTTCTGTAGTACTGCAGCCTAGCCAGTCCTTCTCCAATCTTGTTCTAGACTGGAGTTTCCCAGCATAAATCAACTTTTGATGGTTCTCACACAATGAACATTTAGAAAGCATTTTAATAAAGGAAGCTGCTAGTAGGAATAAAGTTGGGTTGCAGAATGAAAAGGCAAGATGATTAGAACTCATAACACTATACATGTTAGCTACAAAGAAGGCCAAAAGTCAACTGAGAATGATAGAGTCAACTGGATTGGCACTCAGGAGATCTGGCTTCTTTTCCCAGCTTTATCACAGACTATTATGTTCTCACATCTCTTGTGAGGAAATTGGGGCTAATAATTCTTCCTTTCTTCCACCTTTTGTCTATTCTGTATATTGAGAATATAAGCTCTTGGGGGCAGGGACTCTCCTACTGTATGGATCATAGCACCAATTTGAATAGCAACAGGATGACAAAATACTTTATTTCAATCCCCCTATAGATTCAGAACATTATTTCCCAGCAACATCTTTTAACAGTTCATGACTTTGAGCAAGAAGGTTCAGAAGAATTAGACACAGTCATTTTGAAAGCTTTGGTTAAAGGTAAGAATCCTTTTTGTGTTGCATTTATACTTGTTACATGCTAAGTACATATTCTTCTAATAACTTAAGAGTTTGTGTAGGATATGTACAGCTTTAATTCCTGAAAGCTAAGTTTGCCTGTTGTTGCTCTGCCAAGTATTATTTTCACTTGCCAAGGGTCATTCAGTTTATAGAATGAGAGCTTCAAATCAGAAAGACCATTTTTAGAATGTGTTTTAAATCTTGGATTCCAGCTAAACTGGGAATTTTCTGATAAAAACAGATTTTCACCAGAAAAATCATCTGTTTGTTACATGTATTTGTTAAAGCCAAACTTTTTTACTGGAATATATGTACTAGTCTCAACAGAAAAAGGCTTCTTTGGTTCAAAATAGAATTCTAGTTCAAGACCAGGGGGAAAACACGCGCACACACACATGCCTGACTTAGAAGTTAGGGCACTCACTTGCATTACAACAGACTGGGTGCATCTACATGAGATGTTAACTGTGCAGTAATTAATCGTGCTGTAAAAAGCTTCTATACATGCACCCCTATTAGGAGACATGAAACTAATACACTCGGCAGCAGGGTAGGACTTGTAAATACAAGTCCTACTCCACTGCACGGTTTTTGTGTGTGCAGCATATGACTGGCTGGCTGGGGTACGAGGGTGCTTCAGTGCTGGGGCTGCCTGCCAGTTAGCCCCACACGGAAGCACCCTCATATCCCCTGCAAACCCCTCCACAGCATATTGAGCCCAGTTGGAGTAGCCCCATGCTGACAGGCTGACCCGCCCCAGTCTCCTGCCAGTCGGGCTGCTGTGATCTGGGAAGCAATACTCAGTGGAGCAATAAGCTCTGCAGTGTATTGCTGTCCCCTAATGCCATGTGTAGACACCCCCCCTGAAATCCAGCATCTTGCTCCAATGTACAGCAGCTGCACCTTGAAAAACCAAGTGACATGCACCCATGAATAGGCAACAGCCCAGTAGCCAGGGCATTCATCTGAGCTGTGTGAGACAGAGGTTCAAATACCTGGCCTGAATTAGGCAGACCAGGATTTTGACTTGGGTCTACCACATCCCAGGTGAGTATCCTGGTTTTTCAGATACTTACTATTCTGTGATAAGGGGGGTTCCTCTCTGTTTTGGATTTTTTCCCCTCAAAAAAACCCATAAAGGCCTTGAGTTTACTCCTATACAAAATAGAACCATTTTAAAAAAATCTGAAGCAAGCAAAGTGTGCTCTTGAGCAGGGGTTCCTGTTTGATGCAGTCTTCTGTTTGCTTGTAGGTGAAATAACTGAAACACTCACATACATACTTATATGAGACCATACTAGACAATTTAAAATGTATATGCTATTCTAGTTGGCAATGTATTATCTGATCCATGGTTGCTGTTAGCTCCTCTCAGAAGCAACAGGCTATAGAGGAACTGAAATATGCTGGGGATTTTATATCTCAATTAAAAAAACATTTTAAAAAGCCACACATCCAAATGAGCTTCCATAGTAATAAAAGCAGTACAGTTTTTCTACAAACCTTCACTGTCTCTTCTGACAGAAGAGTAGAGTAAGGTAGCCATCCATTTCAATTTGTATTGGACCATCCAAGTTTCAGCATGGGGAGAGGGTAATCCACATCCTGTGAATTAAAGACAAAAACAAAAACAAAAAAGAACCATCCACTGACTTCCTGGATTAGTTGTACAGGACTGAGATTGTTTTAATGTTTTTAATGAAAGATTTTGGCAGACCTACAACATTCAAAAGATAAGATGGACATAAGTTTTCAGATTGTTATATTTGAAGTAAATTAAAGAAGGGTCTGAAGAATTTCTGTAGTGGTAACCCACAATTTTGAGAACTGAACAAGAGGGCTCAATCTATTGAGCTATACATATATTAATTAAGCATGCATGAGGTCTAATTTAATGCAGATTTAAGCACTGAATTTGTTAACATTTTGTGCTTTTGGCAGCCTGTAAAAGCCACAGTCAGGAAGCCCAGGAATATCTGGATGAACTGAAGCTGGCGGTGGCATGGAATAGAGTGGACATAGCTAAAAGTGAAATATTCAATGGAGATGTGGAATGGAAGGTAAAGAGGATTTACTTGCATAGCTCATGGCTGTCCAATTTAGCAGCTGGGAGGCCACATCAGCAGGGGCCACACCAGTGAGGCCACAGTCCCCATCACCTCATCTGCTAGTTCTTACCACTGCACCATATAGGCATGGGCAGCTGGGCGGGCAGCCCCTCCTGCCTTACCTCCTTGACTGCAGGAGCACCTGGAAATGCAGATTGCACTGAGCTGTGCTGCCCTGCCCTGCCGCACCCCTTGCGGCAGAGGCAGAAAGTGAAAGCCAGAGAAGGGAGGGAGTTGCTTGGAGATCCTGACCGTAGCAGCAGCCAAAGGAATAAGGGAACCAACAGCCAGGTGGAACCTGGGGGTGCAGATTAACCCCTTGCAAGCCACATGTGGCCCAGAGGTTGCCAGCTGGGATGTCCTGGCATAGATTACAGTTGTACACATAATCCTGTGGACTGACAAGAACTTTATGTAGGTAGCACCAGAAACCAAAGGCCACTGTTATTCCCCATGTATAGTCAAAGAAAATGTACTATGCATTACCTATGCTGGCTCTTCTTTGAGCTTATAGCTGAAGATTCAAGTTTGTCATTCTCTTTCTAAACCAGCCTTCCCTCCTTAAACTGCTAGTAGTCTTTATGGTCTTTTCTGCATGTACAATACAAAGTACAGCAGGGTGTTTGCTCATGACTGTGGCTTCCAGACACTACTGCTATATACATAATATAACAACACCAGCGGGGCAGTCGTAAATGTCATGTAATGGTGTTTTCCCATTTATACGTAGATGTCAGTCAGAAAACTAATCACCAGGAATCTGGGTTTTCTGTTTCCCAAGGAAAAACGGATTAAAACATGGATTTCCCCCCTTATCAGAGTAAAATGCAGATTTCTCATTTTATAGAGAAACCCTTGGATTTTGCAGTTTTGCAATGAGCTACCTGCAGGCTGGCAGAGCTCCAGCCTGAAGGGGGTTGGGAGGGAGCGAGAGGAGGGTGGTCAGGCAGGTGGCACCATGTGGCATGCACATGCCACCAGGCAGCCTAGAAAGCAGCTCCCACAGGTAAACTGCAGAGTAGCGGGGGGTTGAGGCCCCCAGGGGGGGCAGTTGGGCAGGGCTGGGGCTGGGGCTGCTACCCAGCCGGGAGGTATGTGGCACTTGGGGCCTCCTGCCCTATGTACAGATCTGGGAGGGCGCAAGTCCCCCCTGCCCCCCAGGAGTATGTGCAGCAGTGAGGAGCCAGCCCCTGCACCTGAGCCTGCATTAGGCAGGCAACAGACAGTGGCCAGGGGGGGCAGGGCTCTGTGCTTTGCTCTGCTGCAGCAGCTGTGGCCTCCTGCCAGGGGCAGGGGGCTGTGGACCCAGGTCCCTGATTCTGTAGCCCTGGCAGCTAGGGGCCCCTTCTGGAAGGGCTGGGTGGAGGGCAGGGGGAGTGAGAGGCACCAGCAGGGCTGGGGGAGTTTGTGGGGGGGGCTTTTATTTTAATCACAGATTTGGGGGGGTTTAATCAGAGAGTTTGCTATTTTTTATCAGAGAATTTGATTTTTTTTTTTTATAAAAACATACTCCCTGCTAATTGCTAATTGGTGGCATGGCACAGTTTTAAAAGCAGTAGCTTAGTGAGTAAAGGGCTCATTTCCTTACACTAATCTCCTCTGACATCCTTTAACATGTTTTATATCAAACTAGTCCTGTGACCTGGAGGAGGTGATGATGGATGCTCTGGTGAATGATAAACCAGAATTTGTCAAGTTATTTATCGACAACGGGGCCAACATGTACGACTTCCTCACATATAGCCGGCTTCAGAGGCTCTACTGCTCCATTTCTCAGAAAAGTCTCCTCTACTCACTTCTGCTGAAGAAGCATGAGGAAAGCAAATTGACTTTGGCAGGACTCAGTGGGCAACAACACAGAGAAGTGAAGGAGACCTGCCCACTCTTTACCCTCAATGAAGTTTCTAGAGTTCTCAAAGACTTTCTTCATGATGCCTGCAAAGGTTTCTACCAAGAAGCCAAGCAAGGAAGCAAGAAGAAATATGTGAGTTATACTTAAGATTCACAGGTTAAACCAATCCTCTATGTTTTATTTTTTTTAAATGACTAGCTTTATTAAAATAATTAAAATTGAGGTCAGATGAAAGAAAGACATTGTTAACATGTTGCAAATGTCAAAACTAGAAATGGAGGGGGTTGATGGTTTGTTTATTGATATTTAGTAAAATATTTTGTGATTTCTCAACTCCCTAACTCCATCAATTGCCACAATTCTGGTATTGCTATTTCTTGAGCTTAGTTAAAATTGTAGAATTAGATTCACAGAAAAGAACATAGGGATTTATAATCCTGAGTTGTTCATTCATATCAGTTTCTTTAGAACTCTGAGAAAAATTAACTATAGTTTCTACTAGTTCAGTACTAGTGGGATGTCTTCAAGTATATCAATTTGACAACACCTTCCTCTTTCTTTTGTGGATGGGGAACATAAGTAACAGGCATTACCAACCCCAGATATCAGTTTAACTGAGTTCTCAAAATAGTAAGGGCCCTTGCTTACAAAGAGCCACAGTATTTTATCTTAAAGCAGGAGATCCAATAGTCAACAAGACGCAGTGTAGGCTAGTTGCCTGTATTTTATTTTGATTGAATTACACATATAGCCTAAGGAAAAGATTATTTGTTAGACTTTTGTATTCATCATCATGAGAGATATTGCCTGACTAGGGACACTGGCCTATAGAGGACAGCGGGTACTTCATGCTCCTGTACTTCATCTGTGAGGCACCACAATGGCATTTTTATCAGAAGCTATTTCAGCTTTTAGAATAAGAGAAAACTAGGGTTGGAAGGGACCTCAGGAGGTCATCTAGTCCAACCCCCTGATCAAAACAGGACCACCCTCAACTAGATCTTCCCAGCCAGTGCTCTGTCTAGCTGAGTCTTAAAGACCTCTATGGATGGAGATTCCGCAGCCTCTCTGTGTAACCTGTTGCAGTGTTTTACTACACTCCTCGTGAGGAAGTTTTTTCTAATATCTAACCTAAACTTCTCTTGCTGCAACTTGAGCCTTATTCTGCCATCTGCCGCCACTGAAAACAATCTACCTCCATCCTTTTTGGAGCCACCCTTCAGATAGTTGAAGGCTGCTATTAAATCCCTCCTCAGTCTTCTCTTCTCCAGACTAAATAAACTAGTTCTCTCAGCCTCTCTTCAAAAGTCATGTGCCCCAGCCCCTTCACCATTTCTGTTGCCCTCTGTTGGACTCTCTCCAATTTGTCCACATCCTTTCTGTAGTGGGAGGCCCAAAACTGGACACAGTACTCCAGATGTGGCCTCACCAGTGCTGACTAGAGAGGAATAAGCACTTCCTTTGATCTGCTGGCAAGGGAATATTGGGCTAAAATATTTTAATTTTTATATTTTCCAGTTTTCTAAAACCCTGAAGGATTAAAAAAAACTTGAACTGAAAATGTCCAAACTTATTTCCAAAATGAAATAATGCATCCATAATTTTGATTATTTAGTCAAATTGAACTATTAAATATTTTTGTCCCTCACAAGTGTTGACATAACACTGTGGAAACAGTGGAATAAATGATTGCATAAGAACTTCACTAAAAAAAATCCTGAGTAGTCCTTTTACTGTACAGATTTTATTGTACAGATTGATCATACTGAAACATAGCATGGCTTGATTCTAGAATGGATTTAGTTCTCAGGAAAGACAGTCCAAATGTGGAGTGACACATTTGAAGTCAGTGGACCTACTCCAAATTTGCCAGTGTTAAAGAAACAAGATTGTGGACCTGCGTTCTCTCAGTTACACTGGTGGAATTTGGAAGTAACTCAGCTGAAGCCAGTGTCCCACCAATGTAAAGCTGGTGTGATACCATTTTGCTGTGTGTAAATGAAGCGAGAGGCACGTGTGCACAATACTTTAAAACAGGCTAAAAGCTTTTGCACTGCTTTAATGGTGATGGTGTTTTCACGCCTTGGCGGTGTATTGAGCGTTAATTCTAGCAGCTGTAGGAAATTCAGCAGCGTAATGCACTTTAAATGAATTGGGGCACAACAAACTAAAACTCCTTTGAGGACTTTTAGTTTGCTGCCCCTACAGCCATGGAGTGAAGCACTGGGCTCCATGCAGCTCCATGGCTCTGCAGGAAGCCCTGCAGGCAGCCTGGCAGCAGCCTGGGAAAGCAGGCTGTGCCCAAGAAAAGTGGTGAACCTGATCTTACCCCACCCCTGGAGCCTGCTTGCCTCTCTGAGCTGCACGGGGGCCCGGTGTTTCCCTCCACCGCTGCGGTGCCCCCCGCCAGAGCCGGGTGCCTGTGGGCAGGTGCCGCCAATGGGGGGGCTACCACTGCCACGGAGGGAAGCACCAGCTCCTCCCACAGCTCAGGGACTGCTCTGCTCACCATCAGCTCAACCTCCCCTCCCTGCCAGGTAAGTCAGCGGGGTGTGTGCACGACACAAGGGTTTAATCAGCCCTAAACTGAAGTGGTGTTTTTTAAAACCCACTGCTTCAATTTAGGGCCCCTGTTTAATCTACACACATCCTTTGGTGTCTTCCAAAACAATTTTTTCCCAATTTTCATTCAAAGCTTTAAGTTTTTAATTTTTACACAGAAAACCTGTAACATCTCCAAAACTCAGCCAGTCCTCCAAACCAGGATTTCAACAAGAAAAACAGAAAAAGGAGATTCTTTTGGGAAAATTGTTTTAGAAAAAAAATAGTACTTTTTTGGACCATTTCTAATAACCTCATGGCGGAAAGGGGTGATTGCGTAATTGTAACACTAAAGAAGCTGACCTAAGTTGTTAGGCTTTCTGTAAAATACTTTCCATTCAACTCAAGAGCAACCTGCATTCTATTTAAGCTATTCCCTGTTTGGAGAGAAGAAATAGTGAGGCTGATAAGGTAAAAATAAATGGAGTTATGGAGTACTTCCTCCTGTACAGGCCCTGATGGAGGCTTGTTTGTGTTTAAATAAAATGCCTTTTGTTCATTTGCCTTGAAACTATGTCTTTTACGCTTGAACTAAGTGGAAATCTGATGTAACTGAAATCCAGTCCTGATGAGTTAATCACAGGCTTTTCTAGGATGATATTACACACTGAGGGTGAAATCCTGTCCTCAATGAAGTTAATGGGAGCTTTGCCATTGACTTCAGTGGAAGAATGATTTCATCCAGAATTTTCTCACACATTAGGTTGTATCCTGGATACAAGGCCCTTTTGATTCAGTATATGGAGTGAATCAGTTGCCATTTGGTTCTAAAAAAATTAAAGAATATGAAGTCTCTGGAACTGCTGATTGCTGCTGGAGTTTCCATGGGTGTATCTAATACTGCATTAAACATACAAAATAAAGCAATGATCAGATTCTTAAATACTTTTTAAAAATACACTTTTTAGGATAAAACAAATGCAAAACGACTACTGGGGCTCCTGGATATGAATCAGAAAAGTGAGAATCCTTGGAGGGATTTATTTTTATGGGCAGTACTTCAAAACCGCCACAAGATGGCAAAGTTCTTCTGGGCTACGGTAAGCTTTATACATGTAGTTACCTGAAGTCAGATATTGGCAATTTTATATAAATATATGGAATATTGGAATATGTAGTTTTGTGGTTATGGAGTTGATAAGATAAATATGTTTGCTTTCCAAAATGTGATATATTCTGTTTACCTAAATGTTGACCTCTCAGTTGCTCTAGTCTGAATGTAGCTCAAGTTAACAGCAGTCAGATATTATTATGGATGAATGCTTGGGGGCTTCACAGCTAGTGAAGAAAATCAATGCTGCTTCATTGATTTCCATGGAGGTCTGCTGATTAACATCAGCTGAGGATCTGGCTTTGGAGCTACCATTTGTCCTTTGGACAGTCAATGACTCATCCTTCTGACCTCAGATTTTGTTCTTTTTATAATGGGTTAATTGTGTGTTTGGTTTTGGCACCATGGGGACAGACGAAAGGAGCACAACAGCATATCTTTGACTCTTGCTTTGCATAAGTGGAGAAGTGTGTTTGTCTATTTCTACCAGTCACTGTTCTTGTCTTGGCTCTTGCCTGATACATGAAAACAGGCTCCTTTATAGGTTCTCAAGCTTAGTTCCCAGAAATCTTTAGGCTTGCAAGGTGCCAGAAGTCCAGCTCCCATGAGAAACTGTGGCAGCATTTCTGAATCCAAATATTTTGGAAGCCAACAAAGATTTTGTTGTTGTTGTTCTAATCTCTGCCAAAAATGGAGATTCTCCACAGGAAAACTGTCTTTTTAAAATCTAATCACATCTGTTGGTGATATTCCTCTCATTCAGAATCACCAATATTCATAATATGCTGTCTTTACCTCCTTTGAATTTTCCAGGGACAGGAAGGTGTAGCTGCAGCTTTGGCAGCTTGTAAGATTGTTAAAGAGATGTCCCGACTGGAGACAGAGACCGAAGTAGCTCGTATAATGAAAGAGGCTAAGTATGAGCAGCTCGCTGTGGGTAAGCAACCGCAGCCTTTAAGATAATCATCAAATATTTAAGAGGTGACTGGCCCTGAAAGGCCAACTAGCGAAACAATCTTAAGATAACAATAGACATACTTTTGTGGGAAGTTCAAGACTTTTGCAGCTCTGTCATTCAATTCTCTCAAGTCAGGCTCTTCTAGCATAAATATTTCATTTAACATGTGTTTTTAAATCACTATTTTGGGGCTATGCTGTGGGGAGTTTGTTTGTTTGTTGTGCTTTGCTTTTTTGAAGGGAGGGGCATTAAAGGGAAACTGGTCTCTGATTGGAAGGAGACCATTTCAGGTTCAAAAAACAACCCGAATGTGCCCATGAAAATACACCCTGTCTGCTGGCTGTCTCTAGAAGAATAATTTAGTCATAAACCTCCTCTTCTCCCAAATGTGCAGTAAAGTCCGTTTTTGTAACTGCATTTCTCAGTTCTCTCTCTTTTTGTGTCCTCCGAATCTATCCTCCAAGTCCATGTTTTCTTCAGTTTTCAAATACTTCCCAGTATTGTGCAGGCTAGAAATACCTTATGAACTTCCTCTCTCCAGGAGTTTTGTAAACTTGGGTTTCTGATCTTCAAATAAGAAGCACAGGGGTGTAAGAAAGTGACCAAAAAAATAAAATGGCTAAAACACTGTGCAGTGTGGGTCTATTTGGAAGTTTGGTAAATGGACTGGATTAGTCCATTATCTAATCCAGTTCAGAGTTTTATTCCTCAGTCTTGCTATGGCTGTATAGGTTGCCAACATGAATGGACGTTTCTTAGGGGTGTGCGAATTGGGCCCTATTCAGCCTAAATCCGGGCTGAATTCGGATTGCTGATTCGGATTACTGTCCCCGATTTGATTAGGCTGAATTTGAAGATTCAATGCTGATTAAGAGAATCAGTGAATCAGCCATAGACATGGCTTTAAATATTTTTTCTACATATCTCGAGGTACCAGGCATGGCTCATGAATGCTGCAATGCTGGGACAGATTGAGCGTCCCACAGGAATGCGGGGGGCCCCCCAGGTGCTCGGTGGCAAACAGCTTGGCAATTGGCCACAGGGGGCCTTGGGTGCCTGCCCCCCAGACCCAGGAGGCACCAGTCACTGAGCCTGGGGGGCGCAGGGGGGGCCCCCCGTGCACTCCCCGGCAGACCCAGAAGTGGACCAGAACTGCTTCTGGTCCACTTCTGGGTCTGCTGCCGAGCGCTCTGGGAACCCCCCTGCACTCCTGTGGGATGCTCCATCCACCCCACCATTGCTGCATTCACAAGCTGCCTGCTACCTGGAGGTATGTAGAAAAAAACATTTAAGGCTGTGTCTATATCCGAATCGCTGAATCTTTCCAAATCAATTTGGAGGGTTCCAATTCGATTTGGAGAGATTAAAGGGTCTCCTGATTTGATTCAGATTCGGAGATTTGGCCACCGAATCGGGCCGAATCTCTGCTGAACTGAATCGGCAACCAAAGCTTCACAGCCTTAGAGTTTATAAACATGCTTGGGGGGAGGGCACTTTAATTAGAGTCGCTCCGAGAGCTGCTCTAATTAAAGTGGCTGGAGCATCACGTGTATCAGTGTCCTTGTACTGAAAAATGGTGGCAGGGGAGTGTTAACTAAAGCTCATTGAATAAGCTTTAGTTAAAGCACCCCCAACACCATTTTTCTGTTTAGGGACACTGATACACATCACGCTGGAGTCTGCTGGAACACAGTAATTACCACACTCCAGCAGACTCCATTGAGTCTGCTCTGACACACTGTAATTACAATGCACGTTGGAGCAGCCTTGTTGCACGTCTATAGGCGCCCATTATTTTAGATCCTACAAGGTAGCTGGTTTTGAGTGTTTTCACTTAACTTTTTACTTCAAGCTGCAGCCACAGCTAAAAATATCTGTCACCAAGGACAAATGGAAGATCCTAACAGCAACCAGGACCAGATTATATCAAGCTGCAGCTGTAAGCACTAGGCTTCCTATATAGAGTATTGGTGGCAAGGGCCCATCCTACTAAAGAGACTCAGAGCGGCATGGGGTCTCCTCTCCTTTGGCAGCATCAATGATGAGCAGCAGGAGGAATCCTCTCTCCTCAAAAAGGCAAGCTGCTTCAGATGCCAGGCCCACTGCTTTCTCTTTCTTCCACCACACAGAGTTCACTGTTGGAAGGGGGACACAGGGCACCAAGAGCAACAAGTCTTAGGGTTTTCCTTCACTTGTAACAGTTAATTCAAGCTAGTCTCTGTCAGGGGGTGACCAACAGGGCGTGACCAACTGCTAACTACAATTTAAGCTTATACAAAATAATTAGTTCAGCAGCTGATGAGATGCCACATCCCTGCAGCATTACCAGTTGTTGAGCATCAGCAGAAGTTGAGCTTTAGCTCATCCCCACCTTGAAAGACCAGCTGGCTTGCTCATGAAAGCAGCACTTAACCAGAACTAAAGATTTTTTTTGCCCCTGGATGGGAGTCAGGTTAGGAGCAAAAAACACATGTTATGCCCTGAGGTAATGCTGTGGAGACAAGTTCCGGTCACAAAATGTGCGCCGGTTCTTTCCCCTGTGAGTCAGTTTCATTATGCCTGCAGACATGACTGAACAGGTTATGCAAAAGTTTCAGGGGCTCTCTCTTTCTTCACATGGGCTAGAAACTTTAAAACACTAGAAGAGAAAGCCAAGGTCCTGACCATTTCAGCAGCTGTGGTCTCACGTGCAGGATGATAAGACCTAATCCAAAGACCACTGAATTCGTTGCATTGACTTCACTAGGTGTTAGCTCAGGCTCAGAACCCCTGTCTTAATGTGGCCCTGATAGCTACGTGTTTTTCAGGAAGCCTATATGTTATTCAGAGGATATTCGTTCTATTGACACTGACTGTAAAGATATCTGTGTCAAACTAAAGAATATGAACTTTAAGTAAAGAAACCTGACATTGCAAAACTAAAGTGACTGACATGTGATATCAGGAATAGGAAATGCATAAAAATAAAATACTAAAATTGGTACAGTAACAGACACAGGAAACCAAATTTTACAAAACACATTCAACTTCCTTGAATGGCTCCTACCACTACAGCATCTGAACACTTGCTCCTATTGAAGACCGTAAGAATGTTAATAGTGGATTCCAAAAGGGCTGATGCTGGTATGCAGTTATCTGTGGCTTGACATCAGCTGCCTTTTGGCTAGGATTTAATGTTAAATGTACTCATCTCCTTTGAATTGCTCCTAGGGGTAGAGGAGGGTTGGCACCTTGAAGAATCAAACCTTTCAAAGCAGAAGATCTGCTAAAGTTTGGCTGGTGTCTGATAGTGCACATAAGGCAGTTGCAGAATAGATCATTAACATGTATTTGAGTAAGATTACACATTAGAGTTAGCAGGTGCTAACTTTAACAAGAATGTTTAGTCTTGTTAAAGTTAATTAGTGCTAGTGATCAGTTACTCATTGAGGGTTAATAGCCTCTAATGTGCACTGCTCAGACTTGCAGCTAGGAGGCTGGCAAACAGGGACATGGTGAGGGGCCGTGAGTCTGCTAACTCTTTACCCACAATATAGGCTGGGGGGTGGGGGAGAGGCAGGAAGGGCACCCCCCATGCTGCTTGGATCTCCCTCTCCACCATCCAAACAATCCCACTGCCCCCCATCAGCTCTCAGATTCCCCCATCCCTTGACTGACCCATCCATATCATGATTGCAGTCCTGCCACCCCAATCAGCCTGAGAGCTGTGGCAGTGGCTGTAGTTGTGGGGTAGAAGGAAGCTCCTCCTCTCTGCCTGCTCCAAGGATCCCTGCAGTCCATACCTGGATCCAGCCCCCACCAGGCTCCACAGCTGCCTGGCAGCTCCTTGCCCAACTTGTCCTCTTCCCTCTGCCTGCCTTTCAGTTGTAGGGCCTGGCAGGGGCTAAATCTGGGCATGCAGGGGTGGCATGCTCTTCAGGAATCCAGAAATGGGCAGGGAGGGGGAACACTTCCCACTGGCACCTCTGTCTTTCAGACTGATTGGGGCACAAGGGCAGTGATTTAGGGGTGGAGGTGCTGGATGGCAGAAGGGGCAATTGGGGTAGCAGGGGAATGATGTAGGGTCTGAGAGGACAGCAGTTCCACAGCTCCCCACTCATCCACTCTTCCCTTCTCCATGTTCCCCTTATCCATTCCCCATGTAACTGTCCCCCTGGCTCCTCTACCCACTCGTCCCAACCCCATCCACCGGTTGCCTGGCTGTTCCCAGCTGTTGGTACAAGGCCTAGGGTCCTAGATTATAGTTAGTCCACCTGGGAGCAATGCCTCCTGGGATACTGAAAGACTGCAATTTTGTGATTTTATTTCTGGTGAACACCCAGAAGTTAACTTAACTCAGTCTAGGAAGCACCGCTCAGAGATAAACCTTACCAGAAGTGGCATAACTTTAAGACTTAGCACTTGTTAACGAAGGCACTTAGCACTTGGTAATGAGCCTTAATGTGTGATCATTCAAGTTTTAAGCGCTCTTAACATGTTCTAATTGTAATGTGTAATCTCACCCTTTGAGTGCTTGTGAACAGTGACTTTTACATCACTTGGGGGAGAACTAAGGATGGGAAATTTATCAATAAAAAATGTATCAAATAGGGAAGGCAAAAGAAGTCAGACACAAAGGGTGCCTGTAGACGTGCAGTGACGCTACTATAATTACAGTGTGTCAGAGCAGACCCGATTAATCGAATCTGCTGGGGCATGCTAATTAGCACATTCCAGCAGTCTCCATGTCTCGTGTATTCAGCATCCCCGTGCTTCAAAATGGTGGCCAATTTGAAGCACGGGACTGAATACACCAGACACTGTAGGCACTTTAATAAAAGTGGTGTTTGGAGCTGCTGTAATTTAAATGCCTCCCCCACCCCTGGAGCATGCATAAATACATCCGAAGCTCACAAATAGAGTAGAGTATGCAAGCACAAAAAAAGGATAGAGTGGGCACCTAATAGCCATGAGGAATTCCCCTGTGTCTTTTCTGCAATCACTGAAATTTAAGGAAACATTTTAAAAATATATTCCTAACACAATGGACTCACTTGCCAAGAAAATTAATTATTTCTCCCCTTGCCCCAGTACGCATGTACGCACACATTCATTTTCTGTTTCGTTCATTTGACAGAGCTATTCAGCGAATGTTATCACAACAGCGAAGACCGAGCTTTTGCTTTACTGGTGAGAAGAAACCAGTACTGGAGCAAAACCACATGCCTCCACTTAGCTACAGAAGCAGATGCCAAGACTTTTTTTGCACATGATGGTGTCCAGGTAAATGAAATGCAAAGAAGCTCCTTTGGTTTCTGTGAAAGGACCTGATTATACTTTTAGGCTCACTGAAACAGGCAGTACACAAACTGAATTACAGTGGAAATTATCCCAGTGCCAATTTCCCACTGACACTGGGAGAAGCATGTATTCTCCACCAGGGCTTTACAAAGGCTTTACCAGGGCTTTAGCTCTCCATGCATAAAAAAAGCCTTCACCTACTGCCTTCCTTTTCCCATTCTGGAGCATCAAAGGGTAGTACCCATTCTTTATAGAATGACTGAAGCCATAACCTGATGGGGTTTAATGCTGCTGCACAGGGATAAATCCCCTCCATTAGAAGGGTATTAGACCCCTCTAAAGCCTTTTTTCTCCCCACTTCAGAATTAACTCAAGTTGTAACTTGAATGTGATCCCTAACTGGAGCCCTGGCCACACACAAAAATTTCCAGTTTCAGAGTAAGAGTCCTTTTATCTCTAGTTAGCTGGCCCAGAGGGGATAGGTTATGGCTTGATTTAATACAACCCATCACTACTTAATATAACCTTTACTGATACAAACTAATTATTCCCTCCATTGCCTTATCCAAAATCTCTTCCTGTGCCCAAAAAGCACCTGCAAATTCTCCCACAATTCATTGAGAAAGAATGCACAGAAGGCTCAGTGTGCTGGAGTGCAAAGGTTCATGGGATCCACCTGCAGAAATATTACGCACCATGCATTAGTAAGTGCTGTGCCAGTGTAGATACACTGCAAAATGACATTTGAGGTAACCTAAAGAGGGATAACTAAATGTTCAATACTCAGAAACCTGCAGCAAAGATGGAGACCAGGTATAGAAATTATACTTCTATTGGTATAAGTGACTGGAAACTGGTCTATACCCGTAACAGAAGGTCAGCATTCAAAACTGGTCTATACCCGTAACAGAGCAGAAGTTTGGTGCACACAGACTGGTTTAAAAATGGTGGAACCTGGTCTAAGATTTGCTTCTCCCTTCCCCACCAAAAGGCAAATGCGTGTTCTGTTTGCTACTGATCTGAATTATGGCACTTGCAGAAAATTATGCCACTTAGATTGATTCCATCTCAGGCTTTTCAAATATCTGTACCTAGCCAGAGTCTAGTTTTGAGAAATGCTTCCTGTCCAATACCTCCTAAGGCTTCCTAGAGGAGAAACATAATTTAGCTGCATGTGCATTTGCATTGTGTCACACAAAATGACTTACTTTTTCTAAACATTTTTTCCTTTGACTTTTAGGCTTTCTTGACAAAAATATGGTGGGGAGACATGTCAACAAGCACACAGATCTTGAAGTTAATCTGTGGATTCTGGTGTCCTCTTTTAATCTACACAAATGTAATAGCATTCAGGTATACACAGAATTCTCCCTTCTGCAAGAGATGTACAAGGGAAGAAAAATAATTAGTAAAAAACATAATGTGCTTTAGTGTCAGCTAAGACAGTGGTCATCATAAATGTACTACTGGCAACTTCAAGCATTTAAAATAACGAGTTAGGTTTTTAAAAACTACCATATTTACCTGAATACAAGAAGACCCTGAGGCAAGACAACCTCTCAGTATTGAGATTCTACACTGGAAAATTTACAAATGTATTACAATTTTCCATGTATGGAATCTAATCATTGGAGGATCATCTTAAATGTGTCCCCCTCCACTACTCCAGGTGGTGGGGGGAAAGGTGATGAGAGGGGCAGTAATGGGACAGGCAGCTGGGGATAGACAGTGAGGGAGACAGTAGGAGAGGGAACATGATATGGCTGGTCGGAGGGGGGGGGCAGTAATGAGGCAGGCAGTAGGGGATGGTGAGGAGCAGATGGTAGGGGCAGGCAGTGTGGAGGTGGGAGGACAGGCAGTTTTCTCCCTTGCTGCCTGTCCCCTCTGCACTTACGCCCCATTGTGCCACACCCCTGCAACCTCAGGCTGCCCCAATTCCCCCATTTCCCCCCTCTTCCCTCTCCATGCTACTTCTACCACCTGTAGCCTCAGATCCCTGCCCCCCACCCCAAGTCTCTTCCCCCCACCTGCCACTCCACCTCCCCTTTACCTTTGCTGCATGCCAGCAAGCCCCATCCCTGCTGAAGCCTGAAGCACTGAATATGGCTTCAGTCCAGACCTGTAGCAGCAGCTGCATTATGCTGGCACTACTCTTCCAGCCTGGCCACACAGCACTACTGCCAGCTTCCTGCTGCTGCTGCTGCTATGGGGCCAGGCTGCAGCCATGCTCTGTGCCCCAGGCTGCATCAGGGACAGAGCCTGCCAGTGCAGAGCAAAGGGCAAGGAGTGCAGCAGAAGGGGAAAGAGAGAGCAAAGTGGTACAGGGTAGGAGAGGCAGAGACTGGAGGCTGTGGGAGAGAAGTGTTGAGGATGAAAGGGCAATGGGGGAAGGCAGGCAGCAGCTGAGCCACAGCAGTTCTCTGCACCCTCCCCGCACTGCCTCATGCTTGATTGTAAGTCAAAGGGCTTTTCTCCTCATGTTAAATTGAGGGCAACACCTGGTCTGCTAATGGGGTAAATATGACACACTGTCAACTTTAAGTCAATCAAGATTTTAAAACTTAAAATGTTATAGATTTCTAAGAAGTTCACATTTTCAATCTTTCCTCTGTAACAGAGGTGGCTAGAATCTTGTTCTTTCCTTTTTCAAATAAAAGCTGAGAAGTTTTTACAATCACGTGAATCCAGGAGCTGGGACTTTTAGAAAGCTGCATTAAGAATCACAAGGATTTAACCACATTCCTTTTAAATTCATTTCTGAAGCAAGTGAAAAACTTCTTTACGGCCTCAGGCTGCCAATGTCATTATTAATGATTAAAGCTAGCAACTCTAATAGGCTCAAATATAAAGTAGTTTAGTTCAGACATGAATCACAGTTCAAACCTAACCCTTTGAACACAAACCTTCACTTGTCCTTCAAAATGAATCTTTCTGAAATTGTTCTCATGAGAACACTTCCATCTCCCACCCCCCAAAACAGAGGGAGGTCTCAAAATACTTTTCTGGGGTATAGTGGCTGTGCAGTGAAGGAATCTGTCTACACTACCAAATAGTTTTGCCAAGGAGTGCTACTATTAAACACGATATACATCCATTCTGCACACACTACATCTTGAGATAGGGAACATATTGGCACATGATCAGTGCTGCAAAAAGACAGCTACATAACATCTATACTGGGGTGCATCTCATGCAGTGCAGAGTAGACTGACTCACCAAGGACTTCTGCAGCCACTCTGGAGATAAGAGCTGAACTTCACTCCAGATTTTTGTTGAGAGTCATTCCTAGTTGGCCCAGCTATAAATAAGTACCTTCTCATTCAAAGGTGGCCAGATGTGATGCCAGCCACTTAATTCTCTTGCATGTCATTTTCTAAAAAAACTCATGAACCTTAATGCTGCTAACCCCCTCTGCTTGAACAGGCTTTGATCCTTTATCACTACATGTTCACTACTGCCTACCAACTTCCCCCATCTCCATTGCACTGGCCCAGAATAATGGCCAAATCTGCTACAGCTATGTTATCTTGCAGGGTTGACATAGTGGGTTTATTCCTTCACCCACTGTCCAGCACGCTGACATCCTTTGAGGGGAAACTTGTCAACCTGCTCCATTTATTCTAGAGCAGAAGATCATCCCTTTTCCATTGGCCCTGTAGTCAACTTCACTTTACCCCCTCCCAAAGAATATATATTCTCCCAACCTTGCTAGTTCCTTCTATCCCCATGATAGACACTCTCTGAGGCAAAAACCCAGGCCAGGATACAGCCATGGAAATTCCAAATCAGAAGTGAAAAGTTGCTTCTCCACTGTCTTTCAGTAAAAACTGTGTTTCCTTACAGTGAAGAAAAACAATCAAAGAATGAGCCAGAGCCATTTAGAGAGCTGGACAGCCTAGACACAGAAAGAACTTTGCTTTTTTCCATGGAGGGAGATAGGTAAGTATGAGAGCATCCATGAATACTGTTTGGAAGTTTAATTAAGACATAAGTCAAAGCATGGGATATTTTTGAAAGATGAATGATTAGCTGATGACCCAAAGGACGGCTGAGGGACCCTTGTCAATCATTAATCTTCAGGAAATGCCATAACCTTACTATTATGATTCTGTAAATGGAAAATTAAAGATGATCATGAAGCCATTTTTAAATAGCTTGACTGGTCTCTACAGGTCACTTCTACAGAACTGATGCCCTTTGTACTAGCCAGATTCTCTAAAGCAGTGATTTTCAAAGAGAGTACCATGGCACCCTGGGGTACTGTGAAATCTTTTTAAGGGTGTTGTGAGAGGAGGGGGCAGTCAATATTAACACTGTTAAATGTGCAAACACCTACACATTATTCGCAAGACAAAGCCACAGATTTCAAATAGGAATCCATAGTGTAAAAAACATTGACCTATTGAGGTCTTTCTGAGTTCTTTACAACAGAAAAATTGCACTATTATTTTTTCGCAGTCAAAAAACGAGTGAAAACTAAGTGCTGGCAATTTCTTGGAGGGGTACTTGAGTCTAAAGAGTTTGAGAACCACTGCTGTAAAGCAGGCAGGTCAAACTAATATGGCTCCACAGGTTGGATAAGTGGAACATGGCTGGTCCCCAAGCCAGATCAGGCTCACGGACACCTCTCCTCCCCATGCCTGATCCAGCATAGGCATCACCTGCCCTGTTTGGTTGGGGATGCCAAGTGAAGTGACCACCACTGGCAGTGCAGCCCAGGACACAGCTGAGTGAGTACCACCACCAGAGCAGCCTGGGACTTGGCCTGAACAAGCACCATGGGCAGCGCACATCCTGGACACTACACACAGGAATGGTCTGGCACAGCAAAATGGGCAGCGCCAGGGGCCAGTTTGTGGGGCTCTGTAGGCCAGATCTAGCCCATGGGCTGTATGTTTGACACACCTTGTCTAAAGTCACCTCTCATCCTGTCACTCAGTGAATGGGTGATACTGAGTTTGGATTTAAGATCTAACACTGCACAAAATAAGTGGTGAGCTGCTCATTGGCCACAAAAGAGACTTAGGAGTGAAGTTTTCTGATGCTTAGTCTTATATGTCCACATCTTCACAATTCACCCTAAAAATAGCACCTAAAGATTTAATTCAAAATCAGCATCCTGCACCACTAGATGCAATGCATATGGATCACTGAAGACAGATCATGCCCTGGGTAGTTAAAGTACAGATAAGATCAAGAGATGGATAAAATATTATTCCATTCTACAAACAGGAAACTGAGGTACAAAGAGATCATCTGACCTGCCCAGAGGCACATGTGAATTCTACAACAGAGTTTGTGACTCCATCCAGATCTGCTGAATCATACCCTGTGCCTTAACCACAAAGCCCATCAGTTTAGCTCTGAATGTAGCCAAGAAATTTCTACTGTTAAGTTCACAGAAAGAACTGTTTTACTTTTGATAAGTCCACAACACTACTACTGCTAAAGAGACTTGCATGTCTGAAACAGATATGTTCTGTTCAACAAAAATGATGAACCTTGCCAGAGGTGTCTGCCCAGGGTGTGTTATTTGATTCAGCAGCATTCATGGAAACATATGAACTGCTGAATCTGAGGGAGAGTCATCTGTGGGGGAGAGCCATAAAATGAGTCAGAATTCGGGTTCTATTTTTAGATTTGGCACTGAATTACTGGTACTTTACAGAGAAAACGGAATTAGTTTCTCTGTTTTCCCCATTCATAAAATGGGTATAAGAGCACCATTTTCTCCAGGTGGCTGATATTACTTAATGTCTATAATGCATTCCATGCCCTAGGATGAAAGGACAGCATACATTTTATACTATGATTTTTATTACATTTGCTATTAAATCTCAGAAATATGTTTTAATGAGGAAATTCTCTTTCTCCCAAGCTGTTTCTCCTTCTGAATCCCACAGTGAAGTCATAATTATCTTGTTTATAACACTAGTCTGTTGCCATGGGAATGCCTGTGATCATCTCATCAATTTAATGTTACAATGACTTCATTGTAGAATCAACAAAATCAGGCAGACTGTAGAGGAAAACTTCTCTTTATAACAAATATAGTTAATAATTATCAAGAATGTCAAGGGAAATTAAAAACCAGTGAAGAATCATTGCTTTGAATTTTATGCAAGATGTAGGTAAAGCTCTCCCCAAAGTGTAGGTCTCTCATTAAAGGGTGTACTCCATAATGTCAGAAACACAAAATCAAAGGCCCAATAATACCTTAGCCTCCATACTGGCAATTTAGATGGAAACAAGTTTTTTTTTGCAGAGCAGCCACAGGAAACAGTAAAATAAGAAAATACAACACAGGATTTTACTGGATGAGGTTGCTACCAAATAGAAGGGCTTTGGATTATCTGCGTAGAATAATTTACATTTTTTTTGTAGGTAGAACTTTACACCCTGGAGGACTGAAAAACAGTTTGCAACCACATGGAACAAATTGCTCCTCAATTACCACAATATTAATGCAATCCAAATGCAGTCAGAGCTTATATTGATGTATAGTTTATAAGATGGGTTGCTTTACTGAAATATTCTGTGATACTGTTTAGTGATTTACCAGGACTTTAATCTTAAGGGTTGTATCACACTACCCTTAGTCAAGGTACTTGTTGAGTAGTTCCACTAACTTTAGCAAGATTTCTCAATGAGTAAGGTATTCCTTAATGTGACTAAGCATGATTCATTTTGGACCTAAAAGAAAGCTGCTATTTCAAAATGAAATCTTTATTTAGATTATCATTTTGGATTATTAAAACCAAAATAACTGTTAAAAGTTAAATTTAATTTTTGTACATGGAATAGTAATAAATAAGAGGCCTTTCTGTTCTTCATGCAATATTTGTATTGAAAAGGTGCTAGGGGCATATTTAAAATTTAAACTAAAACCACAACAAAACCAAAAGACCCACAACCATATCAAAATGAAAAACACTAAAACTAAAACAATTAGACCATCTTTTTAAGTTGGTTTGATGTCTTAAATGCATTCAAAGTCTAAAAGATGAGCCTATCAGTGTTTCTGCTAAAGGGCAAAATGCTTCCAGCGATTTAACTAGAGCTATTCCAAATTACACCGGGGTGCTCAACCCCCAGTCCATGGGTTAGATCTGCCCTCCAGTGCCATGTTATCCAGCTTGCAGGGCTCCCTTGCGGTCTATGGGGAGCTCTGCAAGCTGTGACCCTGCATGCTAGACTGTATATGCACAGGGCACTATGTGGCCTGATCCCAGCTTGCAGTGCTGGGGAGGGGTGGCACAGGGCCTCAGAGCCTGATCCCATCACAGAGGACCAGGCAGGGGTGGCAAAGGGCCCCAGAACCCAATCCTGGCATGCAGGGGTTAATGCCCCTGGGGCCTGATCCCAGCAGGTGGAGGTGGTGCAGGGTCTTGGGGCGCAATCCAGTACAGGGTCTGATCCAACCCACAAACCAGCCCTGCATCCCTCACCTGGCCTGCAGGGCCAAAAGGTTGTCCACCGCTGATTCATACTATACAAGTATCAAACCTTCATTGTGTCAGATGGGCTAAGCACCAGACAAGATCAGGCTCAGTGTTCTTTTACAAGCCCACTTTAGAAACCTGTTGCCAAAATATTACTCTCTTTGTTTTACAGGGGAGATGGTATATTGGAGAAGCAGAGTCCTTCTGAAAATGTAGCGTGGGCAACGTTCATGTTTACACGATGGGAAAAATTTTGGACTGCCCCTGTGACAGTATTTATGGGGAATGTGATCATGTATTTTGCTTTTCTGTTTCTATTTACTTATGTCCTTTTACTGGACTTCAAGCCACCCCCCCCTGAGGGGCCATCTGCCAACGAGATTATACTTTACTTCTGGGTTTTCACATTGGTTCTGGAAGAAATCCGACAGGTCCGTAACCTACTGTCTAAGTTATCAATTTGCTACGTCTCATTGGAGAATGACAAGTTGGCTCTCAGTCTGAATGATTCCACAGTCCTCAAAAGTGGTGTTTCAGGGACAATTTCACACTAGAAAGCACTACAGGGATTTCATTGCTCTCCAACTTCTTATCTATACAAAGCAAGCAGTGCCTTTCTTCCACCAGGCACCTAAAGCTCCACCCTTGTTTTCAATATTCTAGATGGCTTGCTGCTTACCGTGGGACCCACTGGGTGCGTCTACATGTCACCCTACGGCAATGTAGCAACACACAATGTCACCATATGGTGCACTATGGTGACGTAGTGGTCATGTGTCTACACGTGATCGCCAGCTGCGTCACTGTAGTGGTGAACTCCCTGGGTGTAGCACACCATTATGGTGGCATAGCGTCAAAATCTACCCATGCACTGCACACACGGCACAGTAACTGCCCATACTGCACTGTGATTTAGTATTTCCAAAAGGAAGTACTAAAGCATGGCACCATAGCAATGTCACTGTACAGCAATGTGTAGACACACTCACTGAATACTCCCTCTGCTTTCCCAGCTGCCTGTCTGCCTATCCAGTGTTAGCCAAAACTGCTCCAGCTCTTCCCACCAGAACTCCAGTTCCTTGCCAAGAACTACTGCAGTCTACCCCGCTTCCTTTTCTTGGACTGTCCTAATGCTGATTCTCTTCCGACTTGCTCCCAAAAGCAAAAAAGATGCTTGGCTTTTAACCAATTTAATGTTTGTTTTTCTCAGCACTTTTCAATATAATCCATTAGTGAAATTCAGAATTTTAAAAGATTAGTTCTGCAATCACTGATTTTTAGAATATCCTCAGCTGTCATTCTTAGGAGCTGAATTCATGTGCATGCAAAAAACCTGACTGCTTTGTGTATATACAGCTGTCCTCTATTGGATGGTAGCAAGACTGCTTTGCTAGGTGTTATACAGCCGGATGCTAGAACAAGGGTGGGCAAAACATAGTCTGCAGGCTAACTGATTGTATCCAGCCTGTGGGTCAGCAGCCACAAAGTCATAGGATCTAGCCCATAGGGAACTGGTGGTTCCAGCTGCTGCATCATGCTGGGCAGGCAAGCACATCCTGTCCCTGTCCCAACCCTGTCCACAGCTTACACCAGCTCCCACCCGGCACGCAGGAAGCAGCACTGAGTCCAAGCTGGCATCAGCCGTGGACGCTGCGTGCAGGTTCCTGCCAGGGATCGGGGCGACTGCCTGGGACTGCAGCTAATGCAACAGCATCACCTATGGACCTAGGAGAATGTACCAATCCCCAGGGAGAAGCTGATGTCTGTATCTGTAGCTGATGCCTGCACCCACCTGGTGCAGCTTCCAGTGCATGGGTTGGGAGCTGGTGTAAGCTGCCAGGCCATGCTGTAGGTGTGGGACAGTTGTGGGGGAAGGGGAAGACAGAGAAAAAAGCAGCTCTGCCCATGATGAGCAGCAGCAGCTGGTGCTGGCTGTTGGACAAACCAGGACCCAGCAATGGACACGCTCACCGCTTCTGGGGCCCTTCCGGCTGCAGCTGCCCAGAGCCTGTGCTGGTGCTGCCCTGTGGCTCCTCCCTGCTGTTGCCACTGCCATCCCATGGGCCTGGGGTAACTTGGAGGTAATACGGGGTGGCGGGAGCATGGAGGAGCCACAGGGAAGCCCAGAACAGGCTCTGGGCAACTGCAGCCAAAAGTCCCTATAAGCAGCAAGCATGCCTGTTGCTGAGTCCTGCTTTTGCCTGGTGCCCAGCCCCAGCCACTGCCACTCATCATAGCTGCTTCTCTGTCTGTCTCCCCCTTGCCTTGTCCTCGCTTCCTCTTCCTCTCCCTCGCTCCAACTGTCCTGCATCTTCAGCATGGCCTCACAGCTTACACCAGCTGCTAGCCCAAGCCAGAAACAGTGCCAGGCAGGCACTGGCATCAGCTGCGGGGGCAGGCAGCAGCTTCCCCCTAGGAATCGGGGCATCTTCCTGAGCCACTTCTTGGGATAGAAGGGCGGGCGGGAGGCTGAACCTGCTGACGCTCCCACCCAAGCTCCCCAACCCCACAGCCCCATCCCCATTGGTGATGCGCAGGGGGTGCATGTGCACACCCTGAGATTGGCCATGCGCCCCATGGAAGCACCAGCCGCAAAACCGGAAGTGCCAGCAGAAGTGCACTTCTGGTTTTGCTGGTTTTCCTGCTGGTGGTTCCGTACTTGGTGCTCAGCCACTGCGGGACCGCCCCCCTCCTCCCGGTTGGTGATCAGCCACAGGTGACGCCCCCTAATTATGAATCAGAGCTCAAAAAAGATTAAGACTGTCTTAAAAGTCATGAGATTTTTCAGAAATAATAAATGTTAGTTACTTTTTCATTTGCCTGCTAATTTAAGAGCCTTTGGGATATTCTTGGATCTTGCTTTATCACTTTTCAACTTTTCTTTCCTTTCCTGTGTCCTTGTGTGACAAAAATATTTAGCAAAATTAGCAGACGCATTGGAATCTGATAGGGCTACATCATGAGCACTTCTGCTATGGTCTCAAACATCTGACCCCTAGACTGTGAACCATTTGCCTTAGCACCCACACCACCCCAGCCCTCTTCAACTGTGAGGATTAGAAATACTCTTTTAAAAACAGGAATGCTGAGCAAGGAACAAAGGAGGCACAAATGGAGTCTGGGTTAGTTGTTGTGCCCTACATGGGATGTGCCATGTTCATGTTATTCCCAGAGGGTCAAGAACACTTCATCTGCACCAAGTGTAAGCTAATGTCTGCCTTGGAGGGGAAGATTTGCAGTTTGGAAGCACAGGTATCCATGCTGCATTGCATCTAGGACCGGAAAAATTACTTGGACAGGAGTCGAGAGACTGGTACTGGAAGGGCCAAAGGTCAATGAGGAGAAATGGAAGCACATGACTAGTCAAAGGAGGGTCTCCAGAATTGAAGAGCAGTGGATTGAAATCAGAAACCACTTTCAAGCACTCTACAGTGGGACTGCTAAGGAAGAGGGAGAGGAGGCAGCACCCTAGAGAGCAGGAACTGCAAGGCTCCAAGGACAGGGACTCCAGGACTAGGAGCAAAAAGAAAGACAAGAGTGCTGGTGGTTAGCAACTCCCTTCTGCAGGAGACAGAGGCACCAATGTGTCATCCAGATTTGGAGGCCGAAGTGGTGTGCTGCTTGACTGGAGCCCAAATTCAAGATGTCAGAGAATCTGCCAAAGATTATCCATCCTTTGGACCACTACCCCTTCCTGCTTATCCACACAGGCACCAATGACACTGCCAGGAACGACACTAAGCAGATCAGAGGCAACTATGAGGCTCTTGGCAGGAGGATTAAGGAGGTGAGAGCACAAGTAGTGTTTTCACTGATCCTTCCTGTGGAATGCAGTGGTCCAAGAAGAGATCATCATATCCTGGAAGTGAATGTGTGGTGTTGACATGAAGGCTTTAGCTTCTTCAACAATGAGCAGATGGTTTTAGAAGGACTGCTGTCAAGAGATGGGATCTATCTGATGAGAATGGGGAACAGCATCTTTGGGCATCATCTGGAAGACAGCTTTAAATTAGGCTCCACAGGAGATGGTGATCAAAACTGTCCAGCAACAGAGTACACAGACTAGAGAGGAAAGGACCCAAAGAAGCAACTCAACTCTGGGAAAGGGCCAGAGAGCTACAGGATTGCAAAAAGGAAGCATGTAGGCCAAAATGCAAAAGATGGTTGATAAATGTATACAAATGTGAGAAGTATGGGAAATAAACAAGATAAGCTGGGAGCTGCACTCTGAGAAAAGAACTATGATCTGACTGGCATCACAGAGACCTGGTTGGACAGCCCTTATGACTTGAAAGTCAGCATGGAAGTTTACACTCTGTTTTGGAAAGACAAGGTTGGGAGAAAAGGTTGTAGCGCTGCCTTGTATGTCAAAAGCACATACACTTACCCCCTGGTTAAGGAAGAAGATGGCAAAGCAGAATGCATTTGGGTGAAGATGAAAGACACAGCACTGATATAATAGTTGGGACTTAATTATAGGCCACCTAATCAGGAAGAGAAAGTGGATGGGAAACTCTTCAAGCAGGTGATAAATCTATCCAAAAGCTATGGGATGGTACTGATGGAAGACTTCAAAATTTCCAAACATCTGCTGAAAGAACAATGCAGTCAAACATAAAACATCAAGCTGGTCCCTAACATGTGGAGGACAACTTTTTCTTCCAGAAAGTGGAGGATACAAGGACAGGATCATCTATCTTGGATCTTGTCCTGACCAATAGAGAAGAACTGTGCGTGTGTAAAGGTGATGGGTAATGTGGGAAGAAGCAAACACAGTACAGTAGAATTCCAGATCATGAGACAGGGAAAGCATGGGATCAGCAAAACTAGGACACTAGATTTCAAAAAGACAGATTTTATCCAACTCAAGGAACTGCTAGGAATGGTGTCATGGGAGGATAGGTTGAAGGAGGACAGATTGAAGGTGCTCAGGAGGGCTGGGAACTTCTAAGTGGCACAGTATTGGTAACCTAACAAGAAACTGTCCTGACACTTAGGAAAAATAAGAAGAATGGCAAGAGACCAATGTGACTGCACATGAAAGGAGCTTCTAAAATGCCTCAAATGTAAAAGGAAAGTGTACAGGCAATGGAAGAATGGACAGGTCACCAAGGACATGTACCAGGAAATAGCAACAACCTTCAGGGATGAAACAAGGAAGGCAAAGATGAAGAATGAGCTGCACCTGGCAAAAGAGGTTAAAGACAACAAGAAGAGGTTCTATAACAGGGGTGGGCAAAGTCCAACCCTTGGGCCCCTGGACTAATAAGTCCATGGCAGAGCGGCAGGAGGTTTTAAGTGAAGTCCCACAGGGGTCTGTCTTCAGCCCAGTGCTGTTCAATGTGTTTATTAATTATTTGGATGCTGGCATAGAAAGCTTCTTGAGCAAATCTGCTGACAAAATGAAACTAGAAAGGAATGTGAACTTGGAGAATGAGAGGGAAATTCAGAAGGAAGAATAATAAAACACACAGATACAAAATGGGTACAGCTGGCAGGATACCAGCTCTATGGAAAAGTACTTGGGGGTCTTGATAGACCACAGACTCAATGAGTCCACAGCGTGATGCAGCCATGCAAAAGGTGAATGTGGTTTTGAGCTGCATCAAAAGAAACATTAGGTGCAATCACAGGAGGTGATAGTGCCTCTCTGTTCATCACTGGTTAGTCCTCATTTGGAGTACTGTGTGCAGTTTTGGGCTTCGTTTTAAAAAGGATGTCAAGAAGTTAGAGAGGTTCCAGAGGTGGGCAACAAAGATGACCCAGGGCCTAGAAGGAAAGTCATATGAGGAGAAGCTGGAGGAACTAAGTGTGTTCAGCTTGTGGAAAAGGTGCCTAAAAGGCAAAATGATAGTAATCTTCAAATACCTGAAAGGCTGTCCCAAAGAAGAGGGAAAGCACCTTTTCTCTCTTGCTGCAGAGAGGAGAACATGGATCAATGGTTTGAACTTGCAGCAAAATAAGTTTAGACTGGATATTCTGAAATCTTCTTCACTGTGAGAATAGCAAAGGAGTGGAATAGACTGCTTTGGGAAGCTGTGGACTCTCCATCACTGGAGGTGTTCAAGAAGAGGTTGGACAGCCATTGGTCAGGGATGATCTAGGCATAACTATGCCCATTTTCTACCATGGGTATTCCCCATGATTCATGGCTTTGCTAGTTGCTTCCACCCTGCCCAGTACCCCCTTTTCTGCTGTGTGTGTCAAGGGTGTTTTTAAGCCTTCCCAGAGGCATTGGGTATTGGCTATAGCCAAGGCTGGGGACTTCAGCTGAGGTGTGCTGATTCTACTGCTAAGAGCAAAACTGGAGGTTCCTAGCTAGAGGGTCTTGACCCTCTGCTCAGGTTCAGACCAATTGCTATATTTGGGGTCAGGAAGGAATTTTAGCCCATGGTCAAATTGGTAGGGACTGTAGGGGTTTTTGCCTTCCTCTGTAGGGGGGGACATGGCTCTCTACGCAGGCCCTCCTGAGCATATGTTAACACTATTTTATAGAAGTAGGACACTGCCTGCCATGGTTCTCCTGCTTTACCTATGGCAGGTTAGGGTGTGAAGTCTATGTTGCGTCAGGGTTGAGGGTAGTCTTATGTAGAGTTTAGACTGTCAGCAGTCCCTCCAAATCAAGGATGAAGTTCATCAGGCTTAATGGGTCCTCAGGTGACTGAGGAGCCTGATTCTGGATGCACACATTCTTAGGCAATGAGGGCATGTTGTTGTGCAGGTGAGTGGGATTCACAGCCCTGGGTTGGTCTCCTTCTCCTTCCTCCGCTGCCAACATTCCTCGGTATCAAGTCGTTGGGCCTCGAAGTGGTGCATGCCTTGGTGGACCAGGTGGCGCCACATCAAATGGTCAGCAGCTTGTTCCTCCCAGGCTTTGGTGTCAATGCTTTCATGCTTGAGGGCAACCTTGAGTGTGTCTTTGTACTGGTTCCTTTGGCTGCCCTTTGAGCATTGGCCAATAGAGAGGTGGGAGAAGAGAATCTGGTGAGGAAGGCGGTTCTCAGACATCTGGACGCAGTGGCCCATCCATCAGAGTTGATTTCTCAAGGGCAAGGCTTTGATGCCGGTGGATGCAGCTTCATGTAGGACGCTCATGCTGGTCCAGTGGCCCTCCCATTTGATACCCAGGATTTGACACAAGCACCGCTGGTGAAAGCTCTCAAGGGTCTTAATGTGGCATCAGTAGATAGTCCAGGCTTCACTGGAGTAGAGGAGGGTGGTCAGCATGACAGCCTTATAAACCAGGACCTTTGTTGACTTCCAAAGTTCTCTATTTTCAAAGTCATGTTGTCGCAGCTTGAAGAAGGTGGCACTGGTGCAGTTGGCCCCATGCTGACAGTTATGTAGAGGTGTTCAAGAAGAGGTTGGACAGACATTTGTCAGTGCTGAGAGTTATGTAGAGTTTAGACTATGGATGCATTGGATGGTTTGTCAGGGGGTTGGACTAGATGACCTCTGGAGTTCCCTTCCAGCCCTACTTCTCAACGATTCTATAAGATTTGGGTGTAATCATCTGACTTCAAGAATTGGGGCTTTCAGATAAACAGCAAATACTGCAAAACCTGCAGTAATTTCCATGAAAACAGGCTATACCAGATACATGAATACTGACACCTGTTCCTCTTTAATAGAGCTTCTTTACAGATGAAGATACCAATTTAATGAAGAAGTTCAAGCTATATGTAGAAGATAATTGGAACAAGTGTGATATGGTGACCATCTTTCTGTTTATAATTGGAGTGACCTGCAGGTGTGTATCCTTTGTGAATTTTGCCATTGTATCTGTTCCATATGTCAAGGCCAGGCATCAGTAACATAGGGCTAGAGATAGATATGCTATTACATGGAGTAAGCATAAACTGTTCCTGTCATGCAAGAGTTACACATTTATGTGAGGACAGACTCTGGCTTTTATTTTCTATGACTTTTTATGACAGTATAATCTTGATTGTGCCGAATCAGCCAGACACCCACATTCTCTAAATTTCTGCTGAGTTAGAGAAGTGGTTCTCAAACTTTTCATATTCAAGGTACCCCTCAGAAAATACCAGCTTTCACTGGGTTTTTTGACTATGGAAAAATAATAGAGCAATTTATTGTTGCAAGTTGCTCAAAGACCACAACAGGTTAGAATGTTTTTGACCCTGTGGATTCCTATTTGCAATCTCTGGGTTTATCTTGTGAACTGTGTGCAGGTGTTTGCACACCTACCATGCTCATATGGTGTGGCACCCTTAGAAGTATCTCACAGAACCCTGGTTGAGAATTACTGCACTAGATGAGGTCTCACAGTCTAGAGAATTACCCATCTAGTATATGGCAATGTTGCATTCCTCTTCATGAGCACAGTATATCTTACCTCTGTCTAATTTAGGGCTTCACATGGCCTCATCACCATTGAGAAGGGAAGGCTGATGTTTCCCCATCTGCTGGCTCCTTCTCACTGCTGATACAGGCTCTAAGCCTTCACCCTTTCCTCACCTAGACTGCATTAAAGCAGTATGCATACATCTATGAACATCTATGAACAAAGTTTTTGAGGAATCTTGATCATATTTCATTTGCTCTATTTCACAGAATGCTGAACTCAACGTTTCAAGCTGGCCGTACAATACTTGCTATTGATTTCATGGTATTTGCACTTAGGCTTATACATATTTTTGCTATTCACAAGCAACTGGGGCCAAAGATCATAATTGTGGAAAGAATGGTAAGTATGAAGGACTACATGAGACATACTTGGAAATTTGAAACAGACAAAGGGAGGACAGGAAACATTCCTGTACATTACATTTTTAAGGGAGTCTGTCTATAACTGCAGTTTGACTGATGTTGCAGTAGCCTTGTAATTTAATGGTTTTCCTGAGCTCCCTGGTGCTCAGCTCTTCATTCTTTTCATTTTGTGCAGTCATTAACCTTAGTCCACCAAGTGAAAAGGTGGTATCACCCACCCCTTCCAAACAGCTTTAAAATGATTACACACTGGTGCAGCGTGACAATGAATTAGACCCTTTGTCTCCTGTATCCACTCTCCTCTTCCTTTACAGTTTAGGAGTATGTAGGCTACACAGATGGATTTTCTTCTTTTACTTTATCTTTCCCCACTGCCCTCTCTTCCACTCTGATTCACATTGTCTACACTTAGATTTATACAGAACTGTTTCTCTGCTCTGGGAACGATGTCCATTTAGAGTGAAGAATTTGAAATGGAGGACAGACCAATTACAGAAGAACCCCATTCCACATGGGGAAAGAGGTTATGTTAGATAAATGAGCTATGAAAGTCTAGGCAATGGCATAGAGGAGTAAGACCCGCACAGAGAAAATGCTTCCACTTGCACTCTGTAACCCTAACTTACACTGAAAACTTGTTCCTGCTACCTATGACAGTGTGTGTTACAGAAGTACTGATACAGTGTTTCCATTTACTATCACATTGCCACAAGAAATTACACACAATCCAGTTATGTTCCTGGGTATATAACAGAACATTTTGGTAGTATTTATTTGGGTATGTTAATCACAGAAGCCACTTAGTATGTGTTTATGATTAACATGTGTTAATCCACAAACACTTGTTTCTGCTCATTGCTCACCCTAGAGCTCAACAAAAACTAAACAAACCTATAATATGAATAAACTCAGAAACTGCCAAGCTATTTATACCTGTGGTCTGCACACTGGGAATCCACATACTATGTCTAAGGCCTCTGCAAAAGATGACCATGATCAAACAGAAGTATATGAATACCCACACTTACAATTCAAGGGGTCCACACCTCCATTCAAAATTTCCAAAGGGGTCTAACAAATGAAAAAAGGTTGAAAACCATTGCTTTATATCTTTACTCATGTAAAAGAAATAGAAGAAAATCTTACATCACATTGCCTGGACTCAATACCGTAACAACAGGTAGATGACTGAGGCACTAGCCTCAGGTGTGCTAGAGGGGGCTCATGAAAGCAGCTGCCCCCACGCTGGCCCAGCTGTCACATCCAGCCCCAGCACCTGTCATCAAGGGTGCAGACCCTGGATATTACACCTCTGTGTGGGGTAACAAGAGGGTAAAACAGTGGTTCTCAACCTTTATAGACTCAAGGCACCTCATAAGCCTCGAGGCAGCCCTCAGAAAATGCCAGCTCTCACTTTTTATTTGTTTCTTGAGCGTGGAAAATAATAGAGCAATTTTTCTGTTTCAAACTCAGGAAGATCACAGCACATCAGAATGTTTTTGATGCTATGGATTTCTATTAGAAATCTCTGGATTTGTTTTGTGAATCACTGTAGGTGTTTGTGCTGTAACAGAGCTAGTATTTCACAGTACACTTAGCAGGATTTTGCAGCACACCAGGGCACCCAGGCTGAGAATCACTGGGGTAAATGAAAGCTATGTATTAACTTGTGCACAGCATTAGTAGATTTTTATTACAAGTTATGCCTGTACAGTGCAGCTCTCATCTACAACTCCTTACTCCTCCAGATTTAGTGTTAAGCTAACCCAGGACAACAAATACATGTAGTGCACATCACAAACACTATTATTTACAATGGCACTGGCAAGTAGAGTCAATCAACAGCCTGCAATATGAACAAAAACTCTATCTTAGAAAAGACCATAAAGTATAAGCTTGATCCTTTTCCCATCCAAGTCAATGAAAGACCACATAATGACATCAGTGGTTCAGAACCATGCCTCCTGTCAAAGTAGTAAAGAAAACTTTATATTGCTAACTGACATTTCCACAAAGGTACATCAGAGGGTTTAACGTGAGATTGTATTTCTTCAGCAGCAAGAAAAGATAAAGTTGTCTTGTCTGCTTTCCCCTTTTTCATTCTGCTATAGACATGGTAGCTGTCCAAAATAAGGCAAAAAGCAGTTATTTAACGGAATTCAAAGTAGAGAATGAAGATTGCTAAGAAATATTTCCAAATTGTTTACTGTCTTTTCTCAGCTACCACAACAGGACAGCCCCACAGTACAAACAAGTTTGAAACCAACTCTGATACAAAATAAACTAGGCAAACATCTGAAATATGCCCCCTGTCTCTTGTTCGCTTCATCTCTTGAATTACTACATGGACTTTCAGACCATCTCTTCCAAACTGAGATACCTAGGCTTTCAGCTAACCGCACAATTGTAACATCTAATTAAAATGAATCTACAGTCACTAATGGACTCTGTCAAATTAGATATGGATGGGGCAAAATGCTCTTCTCACACTGGGGAAAATTATTATGCTTGAAATAAATATTTGTTTTTAATTATGTTAGGATTCAATTAATTTTGCTTCTCTAGAGAAAAACATTTAGAAGTAGGGAGACGTAAAAACTAATAGCATCAGTCAACAAGAAAACCCAAGAAAGATCTACATGGTCTTTGCAGACTGCAACATTTATTCTAATGGGTGTTCAGAATTCTTCCATAAGTTATGTCATTTGGAATTCACACTGGTGGAATGAGGAGTTGCAGCAGAATATTGAATGCTCTTTGGTTTATACTATTTGCAATAAGGTAGTCAATAGAATTGCTAGGTCCGATTGAAAGTCTGATTTGAAAAGCAGACCAAAGCACATTTCTAAGTAGCAAAACTACAGAAGGGTAAAAATATAATTTAAAATAGCCCCTTATCTGTAAGGGTCAGCAAAAAGATCACAACAAGAAATGCTAACCATAAAACAAAAGCTGATGGATGGCAGAGTGTTCAAAAGGGAAACTAAGCCAAGGGGTCTCTATCTTTCCACCTCAAGCTCTGGAAGGGATAGGAGGACCCCTCTGTCATGCTTTGTATATTGAATTGCAGTCAATGTTTTTTCTCTTTTTTAGATGAAGGATGTTTTCTTCTTTCTCTTTTTCCTGAGCGTGTGGCTCATTGCCTATGGTGTGACAACTCAAGCCTTGCTTCATCCTGATGACAGCCGAGTAGAATGGATATTCAGAAGGGTGCTCTATCGTCCTTACCTTCAGATATTTGGGCAGATTCCACTGGATGAAATAGACAGTGAGCATTTTAACATGATCACACTACCATAGAATAAGCACCATGACTCAGATAACAATGGGGTTGTTGTTATCTTATCTCTGTTCTGCAGAACAAAAAAGTCTTCATGGTATGATTGTAATACTGGGATGCTGCAGAGTGATAACCTATATTTGGAGAGTTATGTTGCAACTTTGATATAGACCTTGTCTGTACTAGGGCAAACCCTCACTCATTTAACACTCATTTCAACTTAAGGGTGGCTTATTCGGTTTTGTTAAATCTGTTCCTAAAACCAAGGATGCCCATTGTAAACTGAAATAATACATTGCCTTTTGCATCAGTTTAACTACATCAGTTTAAAGTAACACCTTTAAAACAAGACAGCTCTGCAAATAGACAAGCATTTGTACTTTACTCCTGAGAAGCAGGGCTATTTTGTTGTTGAATTAGCCCAAACTGAATAAGGCTAGTAGCTGTTTCAAACAAAAAAATATCAAAACCTAGCCAACTGATCCACAAGACATGGGAATACAGAGACAGAAGGGGGCTGAGGTGCATTACCCAAGGAGGAAAGGTGAGAACAAAATAGTTCATGCCCAAGTCAGATACTCTGTTACAGAATCTCCACTCTGCACAGCACTAAGTATTACTAACAAAATTTAAATGCAAACCATGCATGAGGTGATAGATAGTAAGACAGGGGAGTATGAAGGAGAAATGAAAAAGCATTCCCTCCATTTATCAGCAGAAAAAGTATGTCATCTCAGAAAGAGCAACACAAACAGCACAAGAGACAAGAGATCAGGTTCCTGCAGAGAGTTTTGTCATGTAGCCTGCATAACAGCGGGGTGCCAGTTAGGAGGCAAAGGTATAGGAGATAACAGACACTAAAACTAAAAGCTCAAAGGTCATTTGTAAAAGATTAGGAGATTTACAAAACAGCCTGGGAATGGCAGATGATCAATCATAGGGATTTACAAATACAGTCACTGCCTTAGATTTGCATATTAACAGAAAACCTGTTAAGTGCTTGTGCAGCCCTGTTTCTAGTTCTTACAAGAAACTGGATTAAGAGATGCTAATTCATCTTCTGTTTGTATTTTACTCAGTGTCTTATCTCACATACTCCCAAACAGGACAAGCACCATGTTTTTGAAGGCAGAACATAGAAAAAAAAACCAGATTTTTACAGTCAGCCAATAGCTGAATAAATACAGTGGCTCACTTGTCCTCAGCCAGCTCACAAGCTGTTTAAGCCAAAAATTACCATTAATTCAGCTGAGAAAGGGTTAACACTGAATTTAGCATTTGCTACTTGCTGGTTTAGAAATAAATGGGGACCATTACAGTGCAGTGTCCCTATGCTGCTATTCTGGCAAAGAAAATCACCTTCCCTGTTTACGACATTCACCCCAGTTTTGGAGGCCTGATTTTGGAAAAAGTGGGCATGCTCTATGAGTAAAAATGGTATCTCTAATTTATAGTACCTTAAACTTCAGGGGTAGTTTAAAATTCTTGAACAAAATCCCTCATCTTGATCTGGATGAATGAACTGAAAGCCCATCATCAATGATTAAATAAGCTGAAGAACACACTCTCCATATCAAAACTCTTGTTTTATTTCATTTCCTCCTCCCTCTCTGTATTACAGCATCTCGTATGCGCTCTGGGAACTGTTCATTTAACCCACTGAAGATTATGCAGGAGAATTCACCATCATGTCCTAATAGCTATGCCAACTGGCTGGTCATATTGCTCTTGGTCATTTTCTTGCTAGTCACCAATGTGCTCCTTATGAATCTACTGATTGCTATGTTCAGGCAAGTCATCATTATTCATTTCAATCATTTTAAGATAGGGACTGCTGGAGCTCTAGTAAGAGAAAGCTTACAGAATGCATATATATACACAGCATCATAGAATAGAATCCTAGGGTACAGAAGGGACTTCCTGGGCCATTTAGTTTAGTCCCCTGAACAAATGCAGAATGTTCTGTTCTTACACTATCCCAGAAAAATATCAGCCTCTACGTGAGCAGCCTCCTTCATGAGAGGCATTCAATTCCCTAGATAGTTTACTCCAACACCTTACCGTTCTGACAGTGAGGAAGTTTTTTTCTAATTTTTCAAGTGCTCCTCTCTAATCATTTTGAATACATTAGCAGTGTTACAGTTTAGTGTTGCTTTTCAATCCCTCATCCCCCTTTCACAATTCTCATGAAAAATCAAAGTGGGGTAAAAACAGGGTCTGGATTTTGAGCTACACAGAACCACTTTCATAAGTTTGCAGATTCAAAGTAGCTGAACACCACGGAGGTTGCAGGCTTACCCAGTTGAAGACTTTCTCATAGGAGAGTCCCTTAAATGAGGTGTTCCCTTGAATGATAGAGTAGCTCTATTAACTTAAAATGGAATGACTGATAACAGCTGAGGATCTGACCTATTGTGTTTGCCTGACTTACACTGGAAAAAATAATTACCAGCTTACGTATTGCTGTCTACTGGCTGAAGGCAACAATTTCAAACAACTTAGTCTCTAACAATTGGCATATACAGCATTTTTTATTGTTTAAAAAGAACAATGAGAAAGAATGAGTGGACATAAGTCTTGAAGCTAAATGGTACTAGGATCTTGTAGCAATTAACTTTAGTATTTTGAGGAGAAAAAAATGGTTTAACTTACTTGTTTCTTCTTCTTCAAGTTACACTTTTCAAGTTGTTCAAGGCAATGCAGACATCTTCTGGAAATTTCAGCGTTACAACCTGATTGTCGAATACCATGGACGACCTGCCTTAGCCCCACCATTTATCATCATTAGCCACATGAATATGATTCTTAGAAGAATCTTTAAAAAGACAGAACACAAGAAGGAACATCTGGGTAAGTTGCTAAGAGCAACTAGCAATAGGGTGATATGGAAACATCTGATGTCAGGTGACAAACAAGAAACTGAGGGAAACATGCAAACATTTCAGTGAAAAAAGTTCCTATTTTCATATTTATGCTCGAGCAATGCAAGGAGAATATGTAGGTTAAAAAATTATTTATACTGGAGCTTTGACAAATTTGTTCATATAATAATGTTGCATAAAGAACAATGGATGCCTTGAGGAAAACTGACAACCATTTATTGTCAATGAGAAAGCAGGATAAGTGGGCTAGATTTATGAAGGGATAGCAATGGATATATTGCAACTAGAATATTTTAGCCAATAGCTATTATGTCTATAATTAGTCTGCTTCTGAATTTTAGACAGTATTATACAGCATCCTTGAAAATGTGGGTTAATTTCTAGTGTTTCCAGTTGAATCGCCCATTAGGAAGATAGTAAAATAGGATCTTACCCAAACTTATGGGGTTCTTTAGAGGAAAAAAAAGTAAATAACTGTTTTTATATGAGCCCATGACACATGAGTAATTTCTCATGATCTCCCTGGTACTTCTCTGTATTTCTAAATAACTGCTGTACATAGTCCAATATCATGAAATATCTCCTACAATAGACCAATTCATTCAGATTGCACAGGCTGACTAAGCTCTGGTGCAGAATGCCAGGTACTGAGTGTGATCTATAAAGCTCCAAATAGGTTTGGGACCAGGTAAGCTTCAAGACTGCCTCCCCCTTTCTCAACCTTGGCATTACTGCTGCAGTGGAACCATCTAAGCTAGAACTCTCTCAAAGAAAAGGAGGTTGAGGGCAGTGCTTTTTGCAAGAAGTCCTCACCTCCCTTTTGAATTAGCCCTTTTCCCTGGTTGGCTACAGCCCAGATTCATCAGCCATTAGGGCATACTGCAAAGCCCATCTATTTATGCAGGCTTTGGGGAAGTGATAGTCCCAATTCGTTGCATGTTGAAAAATTGTGTCCACTTGCCCAGAAGATGGCATAGGCACGTCTTTTTATTTCTTTGGTTTATAAAACAATGTCACGTTTTATGAGGGTGAGTTTTGTTAAGTTTTATTTGAAGGGTTCAAATAGCACATATTATCATTAAGAAACTGAGACAATAAAGTACATTTGAACCCACATCTTCAAAGGTGAAATTCCAGTTAGAGCACAGAAGGAAATGACTGTTGTATCAAGAGACTAAACATTTAACCACAGGCTATAGGCAAAATGCCATTGTTTAAAACAGCAGTACTATACATTATACCAACTGTGGAAAACAAACTATGGATTTCCCCCCTCTTTTTATGTTAATGTAAATGAAACATTGTTTCCTGGCTTTAAAACAATACACACAACAGAGGACAGAAAAGTATCTATTGTTTCACTTGCCCAACCCCTTCCCCCCCCCACCACGTCCCCCTGGTAATTATATAGCTAAAACTGCATTTGGGAGAGGTTTAATAGAAGCTCAGAATAGATTTTAGCTAAACTGATCACATGGAAGAAGCAGGGGGGTAAGTCTGCAAAGAATGTTAGGCAGTTGGGAGAAGCGATTAAATTATTCTCTTTGTAGAAGCTTCGTTCCAGCTCCTTTGATCTATTCTACTCCCCCACTCTAATACATTCACCCCCTCCCCACCCTCCCAGCCTCAGTGTCTTCCTAAGATTCCTGCCTTTAAAGTAAAACCTCAGATAAATAAATGAAGGCCTGGGCCCAGGCAGTCCTCTCGCTGCAGGAATCCAGCTATTTCTGACTGCCAATCAGCTGACTCTCTTTGTCAGAGATTCTTTCTTTTCTCTTTCCTCACAGCTGGGTTGGGGAGCTGGGGCAAGGTCTAACAGTCAATGAGCAACCCACTTTTAATATCTGTAAATGTCCTCAAATTGTAGATATTGGGGTAATGTCCCAGACTTACTGATCTTGAATAAAGTTGCTGAACCACATCTAGGACAGGGCAAGCCTGTTCTTTAGAAAACGCAACACTCTTTCCCTAATGGAAAAAATAATGGTCCCAAACTTCTAATAGAGTATCCTGTAGACAACACCTACTTTACGCAAAGATTTCATAATCTAACACTTCTGCCACAGAAAATCCACAATTAACTCCTAAATATTAGCTGAGCAGACATATAGCTATGACTTTCCTTCCCTCCGAAGCATGTATTCAAGCAGCTTCTCAACCCCGCAGTGTTTTGTTAAAGATATACCTTTCATGTCTTTTTTACACAGAAAGAGATCTGCCAGATGGCCTGGATCAAAAAATCATAACGTGGGAACTGGTACAAAAAGAAAACTATCTTGCAAACTTGGAACAAATGACAAAAGAAAGCAATGAAGAAAGGCTAAAGAAAACCTCTAACAAGTACATTTCTATTAATCTTTCAACATTTCTGACCTGGCCTTTTGATGCTAGTAATGGGCAAACCTTGTAGCTCTGTGGGTCTGAATAAATAGAGGGAAGTTCAGACACTTTCCAAAGCTCATATGACCACTCAAAACTAAGCACAATTAGGTTAGAAATACCCATCCTTGAGAGCTGAGTGAAGGTGGCATCATTGCAATCATAGTTCTAACTGGGTGTGTCTACATGTGCGCCCAACTGCGCAATTGTTACTGTGCAGACATTTAGTACTATAGCTTGAGCAAGTACTAAATGACTGAGCAGTAACGGTTGGTACTGCACAGTCCCAGCACCGCACAAGTCGCTTCCGACGCTACTGTGCAGTAGCAGTAGCAGCGCTACTTGTGGTACTATACAGAAAGGCTGCTTGTTGCTACTGCACAGTAGCGGCAGCATCATGATTCATGCCTGCCGATGCTATGCTGCCATAGCAATGAACTACGTCACCGTAGCTTGCCCATAGTATCTCATATAGATGCGCCTGTTGTCCTTAAGATGTACACAACTACAAACAGACTAAAATTCAAACATCCCTAAAGTAAAATGCACCTGAAAACTTTGTTGGGAATCTCATAATATCACGATGTTATGCAAGATATTGTGCACTTTCTTGTTAATCAACAAATGGTGAAAGCTTTTTTCATTGGCCTGGGTTCTTCTAATTCTAATGCAAGTGTTCCCCAAGACAAAACGCTGACCAAAATCCAATTAAACCATCTTTCTTTCAAGCCTCTGTGTGGCTTAGTGGTTTTAGCACATGATTTTGGTACAGGAACTTTTGAACCCAGCATGGCCTGCCATGCTTAAAATAGTTAGCATGAGTCTCTATTTCCCTCCTATGTAAAATGCAGATAACTTACTATAAGATAGCAGGACTGTGAGATTAGTTAATTCTGAAAATAAGAAATGCTACATAGGTACCCTAAAGTATACCACATAACTGTAAGGGAGAGGTAAGCTAATATTCATATCTGGGATACTGAAATATCTAAAGTGGGAGAGTCAAAGATATGGTGCATTGAACTATTTCACTTGGGCTCCTGGAAGGGCTCACAACTGAATTCCCAGGTATGAAGTCCCGGGGGGTGGGGGAGATGTGCATGAGTAGGGAGGTAAGGGGGAGGTTAGCAATAGCTGCTTTAACCTCTGCACTGCTCCCCACCATTGGAGGTAAGCATGGACTTGGCCTTCAAGGAGCCCTAGAGTCTGGATCTGGTCCTGGGTGTCCAAGCAAGTTTGATGCACTGATTTAAGGCAATGCATCCAGGTCAGTGGTAAACCATCTTCAGAGAAGCTTCTGATAATCTGATTCAAATGTTTTATCTTGTGAAATTTCCATGAAGCTACGTGCACATGAAACACTGCCACCATTTGCAAAAGCTGCATTGCAATTTCAGTTCTGGCATAAGCAAGTGCAACCTCACTTAAATCAATTAGCTACACTGCCTAATGTTTTTGTTTTAAGTGCCCTTTCAAAACAAGCCTTTGCCTTTCTGATTTATATTATAGTTGGAAACTAGGACAGACTACTTGAATACATAAATGGAACTTATTATTCTTCTCAACCCCAAACCATACTTTGAAGGTTGATTTGTAATATTTTAGACTTATTACATTATTTTTAGTTTATTCTTATAAATGAATCATTGACTTCCTTTAAAACTGTAGCTCTGAGAATGAGCAAAACAGGCAAACAGAATCCAACAGCTTTCAGATGAAACAATAAAAATGCAGACATAATTGCTTCCAAAAAGAAAGGCCCTCATTGATTAATGGCATTCTGTTTTAAATGTGTAACTTAGGTAAGAAGTTATTGGTTGGGAGATAAAAGAAAAAGAACCAGTCTACACTTCTCAACACTTTACCTGAAACAGATCCAGATACATTTTGAAGTTGGAAAAAAGATCAAATAAATGCGACCAAATTTAGAGTTTTTAACCTTTGCTGTTGGGTGGCACCAATTCCTGCTGTATTAAACCCCCCCCCCCCCCCCAATCAAATATGGGTTTGGGTATGTTCAGGAGAGTTCTGTACAACATTTTAGATTTTTGTGGGGAAAGGAACTAGCACAAACTTACATTTTTCATAAGCAATAAGCAGGGATTCAGGCTTTTTGTTTCCCATGGGAAAATAAAGAAAAATGTGGATTTTCTCCTTTAAAGGAGAAAAATGTGGGAAACCATGGGTCCCCCTTGCAGGCTAGCAGAGTTCCAACCTACAAGGGCTGTTGGGGGGTGGGGGAGGCTGGAGTGGGAGGAAGGCGATCACAGGCGGGGTATGCACACACATCCATGTGGCTGGCAATACAGCCAGGCAGTGTGGTGGAGAGCAAACTCTGCAGCTCCCAGCAGGTAAGTCTATTGAGGGAGTGGGGGGACATAGGCAACCCATGGGAGGGTAGGGGGTGAGTAGGCGATGAGTGAGAGGGCACAATGGGGGGCACAACTTGTGGGGAGACTGAGGCAGCAGTGGCGGCTTGTACTGAGCCCACACAGTAAGGAAGGAAGTGGAGTAGGGTTGGCAATTGGTGGCTGGGAATGCTACCCAGCTGGGGCTATGGTGGAGCAGGTCTGAATACAGGGCTTGGCCAGGGAGCAGGATGGAGCCATAAGCAGCTCATTAGGAGGGGCAGGGGCGTGGCTCCTCACCATTGTGTGCATTCTTGGGGTGGGGTCAGGTCCAAAGGCAATGAGTCAGGAGGCATGGGGGGGGGGCACATGCCCCCCCAGATTTCTGCTCTCACAACAGACACAGGGCTGTAGCCTGGCTGGACCAGCACTGGGCAGAAAACACCTCTGCAGCCCAGTGAGTGGGACCCAGCATGGGAGGGCAGAGTGAGGTGGGGGGGCTTGATGCTGCTGCTGCCACCCCCACTGCCGGGTGCACCATGTCACCATGGCTGCCAAGGTGAAGCGCCGCGGCACCAGCACAGAGTTGTATTCCCTCACTGCAGTGGTGGGCAGAGGGCACTTCCCCTTGGCGTCATGGCATCATGGTGCTCTCAGTAGTGGCAGCAGCACTGAGCCTCCCTGCCCTGCTCCGCCCTCCTGGATCCCACCAACTGTGCCACGGAGGTGGCTCCTGTGCAGTGCCAGTCTGGCCAGGTTGCAGCCCCATGTCTTCCTGTGGATGCAGAAATCTGGGGAGGCACATGCCCCCCCATGCTTCTCCTATGCATCGCCCATGCCCACACCCCTCCTTCCCCACACACCCACTCCCTGCCTCACACATACACCCCTTTCCTCACACATGGTGGGGCTGGGGTCTGTGGGCGGGGAGCAGTGGGTCAGGAGTGAGGGGCAGCAGCAGAGCTGGGGCAACAGGTGGGGAGTGAAGGGCACCAGAAGGGCTGGCTAGGTGTGGGGCTGTGAGTTGGGAGTGAGGGGCAACAGCATGGGTAGGACACCAGCATATCAGGGCTGCTCAGTGCCACAAAGCAGTAAGGGGGGACAGCCAGAAGTGGATGGTGTCCTGGTGAACGAAGAGGGCAGGGGGAGCTCTGATTTTCCATGATAAAAAAACCAAAATCAAACACCAAAATATATAGATATTTAGAATTTGTTTTATTATAAGACTGAGGCATTGTTAGGCTTCCAAATTGCTTTAAAATTGTAAATGTATCAATAAACATTGTGTTCAACTGATATCTATATATTTAGTGGCGCTTCATTTTAATCATGGAAAAGCACAGACTTTGGGTGCTTTAAAGAGATTTTTGGTTTTTTAACAGAGAAACCTTAATAATAAGAAACTGATTTCTGAAAAAAAAATTTTTTTGAAAGAGTTTCAGGAAACAGCTAACCCTTGTGGCTGGCAGTAAAAACTCTATGGGCTCAGTCCTCATACCTCCTAAGCTCATGCTGTTTCCTGGTGGAGCGTAAGGGATTGGGGAAGCAAAGTTGGCTCTACACTCGTTTCCTGATTCTTGCAGAAGCAGAGGACAAATAGGCCATAGTTCAAGTCAGAGTACCTGAAGGACTGCTTTAATTTATTTGAGCTCCTAATAACCCTATAGGGTCCCCTGAATAGGAATTGAGGTGAGCAATTCAAAATAATCAGAACCTGGGACGTGACTCAGTGGGCACGTCTACATGTGTGCCCGACTGTGCACAGTAACTGCCATCAGTAGTTTCCAACACTACTGTGCACTGGTGTCAGCATCATGGTTTGTACCCGCTGCTACATCACCGTAGCAAGGACTTACATCGCTGTAGCTCATTGCTACAATGATGCAGCATCTTGTGTAGACACGCCCCATGTCTCATAATAACTAAGATGCTTTAGTGCCCTGGTGGTTCTGCTTAGGCTATGTATCTGCTTTGTTCGTTTTAGGGTGGACAGTCTGTCCAACTATTTTAGTGGATTGAAAGAGCAAGAGAAGCGGTTCAAATCTCTGGAATCACAGGTAACACATTGCTCCCTCCTTTCCTCCCCCACCCATGTTTGCTTCATTTACTGTTTGGATTGCACTATCTCTACAAGTTGGTGGAGGTGTAGCTGACATGAAGTTTTGACTAGCCCAATAATTTTCTTCATGATTCAGAAGCAAAGGGGCAGGCTCTGCCCTGTGATTAGTTCAGTATCTCTCTCTTGCTTTGTTGGTCCTACTATACCTATCTCTACCTACTCCTGTGGTCAGGCTAGGGTAAATACCTGCTTAGTTATCTGTTTTCTTCACCTACCATTCCCCTTAAACTGATACCTGTGAAGGGGACTCTACTCTCATATCTTTGCTGGTACAGGACTCAAATTAAAATCTGTCCTACCTGACAGATAGTCTAACTGACCTCTCAGATCTATTGTTTTTTAATTAACACTGCCAAGAGCTGTTAAACCTCTTTGCCTCAGAATGAGACATTATTTTTTATATCTTTGAAAACAGGGAAACGAGAGTCACTTTTTTAAAATCAAAAACCATACTGAGCGGGCTCAGCAAGGGAGCAACACACTGGCTCCAGCTTTTGAAATGTATAACCTACAGTTCTAAATGGTCACTCAAAGTCCATATTGAGACATCCAAATTCTATTGTATAGAAGGCAAAAAGAACAGAAATCCACATTTCTGATTAAAAAAAAATCTTTCACGCCTGCAGTTATCCCAAGGCAGCATTTCATGGTGCTGGCAAGGGGCAAAGAAGAACGCATTTGGGAATGACAGCTCCACTGCTGCTTCTGCTGGCCGGTGCTGACCTGGACAGGCTCCTCCCATCCCCAGCAGCACGTGGGAAACAGGCTTCAGTTGCATGCTGCTTTTCCTGGCTGGTGCCGACCCAGCTGGGCCCATCCCATCCAGAGCAGCATGCGGCTGAAGCTGGCTTCCCATGTGCCGCTGGGGACTCCTGGCTGGGTCAGCACTGGCTAGCAGAAGTGGTGGTAGAGCCTCTTGCCTTTTGGGACCAGCCGGAGCAGGTAGGGGGAAAGTGCAGCAGCACGTAGGGAAGCCACTGCTTGATAGGGGACAGGATGGGCTGGCTGGGCTGCACCGGGGAGGGAAAGCTGTGGCTGAGCCCCCTGCAGCTTGGGATGGGAGAGGTCCCACAGCACTGGAGGGTGCTGTGCTGGTGAAAGGACCTGGACCTGGACTGGCTTCTGCTGTGCTGGGCGGGGGGGGGGGGGGGCGGGCAGGCTTGGATGGGTCAGGACTAGGTCATGCTGGCACCAGTTGGGGGTGGGGGTGGCCAGCTTTTGATGCTTGGGGCCTGATGGGGTGGGCTGGGTCCTTGCTTGTGGGAGGGGTCAGGTTCCAAGGCCACCTCTCCAAAAGGAGTACTTCCAGGGGCAAGGGAGGGACTTCCAGTGGCACAGGTAGGGGTTAGGGGATGGGACTTCCGGTCCCAAGAAGGCAACCAGGGGGTGGGGAAACCGAAGGGATGGGGCTACCCATGCAGCCCTCGACAGCTCACCAAAACTCATCAAGCAGCCCTCCACCCAAAATAATTGCCCGCCCCGGAGAAGATGCTCTCCTGAGGTCCCTTCAAGACCCATTTTTCAAAGATTTTAAGAAATACTGTTAGCTAGATAAATTCAACCATCTACTTCTCTAGATAAAAAAAAATGCATTCTATAGCTATGCTTATGCAGAAAAATATTCTATTTCTTGTCTTAAAAATTGCTTGTATTTAAAATTTAATAAAAACACTATTACGGAGTTTAAGTACATCTATTGCTGAGATTTTCAGTATTTCAGACTTGCAAAGAGAATTTCTGAAACATGGTACTGATGAAGAAACCACTACTTATTTTGTAGATTAACTACTGTACGCTCGTTATTTCTTCAATGGCAGACACTTTAACCAAAAGTAACCTACTGAGCAACACGCTGACTCCAAGCTATACAAGTAAGTATTGAAAATTATAGTTGCAAAGCAAAATAATGGAGGTGAACAATTTAGTAAATGGATAAAAATACTCGTGAGGGGAAGGAATCATTTAGGAAGGTACAAGGCAATAAAACAAAAAATAGTGGGAATACAATTAAGAAAAAGATTTAGCTTGTAAAGCTGCAAAAGCTTCCTAACAGTGAGACTGATTAGAACTTGGAGCCTTCAGGGCAGGGATTGCTGTTTACTATACATTCGTATTAGGGCTGTCAAATGATTAAGAAATTTGATTGTGATTAGTTGTGCAAATGAAAACATTAGTCACAATTAATCTCAAGTTTAATTACACAGTTAAAACTCATTATTATGTGCAGAAAAACATAAATTATGCAAAATTATGCAGGTATTTTGTGTGGTTGGGGGGTGATGGGGTATGTGGGTATGGGGGGGAATTTGTGAAGGTATGGGGGGCTGTAGGGGGGGGTGTGGGGTTTGGAGCCCAAGAAGGAGGGGGTCCCCACATGCCCTGGCAGGATGCAGGGTATTGTGGTCAGGAGCTAGGGGCAGACACACATGCACACAGACAGACACACACACAGACAGTGCCCAGAAGGTAGGTCTGTGGAGGGGAAGAGGAAGAGGTAAGGGGTGTGAGGGTGGGAAGATCGAGGCCCCCATTGTGAGGGAAAGAGTGGGGCAGAGGCAGGGCTGTGGTGAATGGGGCCCCAGTGCCTTGGTGGGTTGTGGAACGGAGCCGCGGGAGGCTAATCCAGGAGCATGGCTCCATGCCACTGCATGCACCCCCCTGGGGAGGCATGGAGAGCATGTGCTCCCCAATTTGTGTATGGGGGAGAGGCAGGCTGGCCGCTGTGGGTTGGGGCTCTGCACCCTGCTGCCTTTGCTCTGGGAGCTGCGTGGTGGTCGTGCTGCGTGTTACCTCCCCACCCAGCCGTGGGAGGCACAACATGGCATACTGTGAGTCCTGGAACAAAGGCAGGACACAGAGCCCCAGCCTGCAGCAGGCAGCCCACCTCTGCCCCATGCACAAATCCAAGGGCACATACTCCCATGCCTACCCTGGGGGTGTGCACAGTGCAAGCTCCAGCTGCTACACCTTGGACTAGGCAGGGGACCTACATGCCTGGAGCCAGGGAACTGGACCCACTGGCACCTGATCTCCACTATGGAAGGTTGGGGGGGGGGATGATCACACCATAGCATCCCCCTGGATCCCCCTGGCTGAAGAATGATCTGCCTAATCCACTAGATATTTTCCATACCTAATATTTGTTTAAATTGTTTACCAGAAAAACTAGGTAAAATATGGGGAGAGGAAAAGTAACCAAGTACTTCATGACAAAACCACATTAAAAATAGGCATATCTGTAGGCCGAGGGTTGCAATAGTTTGGTCACTAAAAACAAATGACACAGATATAGTTAATGTAAACATATATGGCTGGGAAAATGTTTTATCAGTTATGGGATAATATGGAATGTGCCATGTAAGTAGGAAAATACTCATAGACAGCTTATACATGCACATACATGTAATGCACATGTAAACATACAGACTCAGGTTTATGTTTTCCCAATAAAAACGGGGAAGGAATTTTGTTTTATACTGGTTCAATCCATGTGTACAGTAAAACATCAGATTCTGTATAATTTGAAAACAGTTTATGGCATTCAGCTTCTGGAGTAAATCAGGTCAGCAATAAACACAGAGTGATGAAGTGATTGAGTCTCCATACACATACTTACATTTCTCCCAGAGCAGTTTGCAAAAGGAGACTTTTAAAGCTAACATCCCTATGAAATGTGCTTCCAAAGTTTAGATGCTGTAAAAAGCTTCTAAAATAGCTATCTAAGAGCTTCATTTAGAAAACAAAATAAAACACTGCAGGGGGGACAGGGGAGGGAAATCACACTGCAGCATTTCCTACCCACACATTCTAGTACTGGGTCTCATGCAGTAACAGCCATTAAAATGGACTAGAAACCTAAAACAAATGTAAGCCTGTTTTTATTGTCTACATTAAGAAACACCAAATGGTGCAGTCTAAGGTAGCTTTTCCCTGACTGATGGGCATTTTTTGTTTTGTCAGGTTCTCCAGTATTTACTCTACATGCTTGTTTTCCTAAGGCTTTTAACAAATGAGCTGCTTTATACAATCCTTTTAGGTTTGACGAATACCGACATTAATCAAATACCCCTACTGGCGAGAAATGAAGGTGACGAGCATGCAGAACAGTTTGAAAGTGACATAATGTACATCGATAGCTAAATGTAGTTCCCATTTCATCAAATTAAATGGTTTGCCATACTAAAATACTTCTGGGTGAGAGCCTTGCCCCGCTGACATCCATAACAAAGCTCCTATTTGTTGTCAGTGGGATAAATTTCCTATTCGTGTTTTTGCCTATTACACCTCTTTACTTACTTTGTACTGTATTTATTTTTTACATCACTGTGCCACTGATCCCCTGCCCTTTTTCTCCATTCTGTTGCTCTCTTTGCCCATGTTGCCTCCAGAAATGTATCTGCTTTTTTTTAAAAACACCTCTAATATTATGACTTTTCACTTGTCTGCCCGTTTTAAGCCTACTGTACATGTTACATTTATAAACAGCACGTTAATTGCAGCATAAATGGCAAGGGTACTATACATGCACTCAATTTAAGGTACCAAAAATGGCAAGCCAGCCACACACATTTGCCACATTCAATACAAAACATTTCTATGGCTGGTTTGTGTGACACCTTAAACTTAAGATGGCTAGGGCCAACAATGAGTTTACTGCTGGTCCCAGACTGCATGGGGGTCTAGAATCAATCCTAGCCCCAGCCCAAGGCTACAGGGGTAGCAGAGGATGTGGGGGGAAGAGGAAACAAAGAACTTCCCTGCTGGAGACTTTAAAACCCATACCTGGTGCCTCTGTCCAAGCTGCTGGGCATGAGGAATCAGAGGCTCCCGATGGGGGAACCAAAGAGCTTCTCTACTGGGGGCTTTAAACCCCTTACCCAGAAGCTCTGGAAAAGGTTTTCTTTGACACTATAGGATTTGAACCCCAATCCCAACAATTGCACTTCCTGCCATGCCACATGGGCATGGTAGGATGCATGATTTTGGCATAAGGGATCAGTTCACAATTGCTCTGGAGAACTGCTGGGCACAGGTTTTAAAATCCCTTTGGCTCCCCCACCAAGAGCCTCTGCTCCCCTGCACCCTAGCCAGAGTTGCTGGGTGCAGCGTTTTAACAATCAGCTGCTTGTCCAGGGGCTGGGGCCAGCAACCCAAAGTGGTCTGGGCCCTAGTCCCTGGATAACCCTTGATCTCAAGCCCTCTCAAGAGCCAAGGCTGTCCAGCTGGGGCCGACAATCAGCTGATTGTCCATCCCATCTGCAGGGCTAGGCACCTGGCTTTCAATTTGGGAAGTAGTAATGGCACAATTTGGATCTGATCCCCAAACTGCACATCCTGCCATGCATGTATGGCATGGCAGGTGAGATTGTTGGGATCACAGATCAGATCACATAGTGCCATTGAATGAACATGTGCCAGGGGCCTTAGATGTCTCTCCTTTTGCCCTGTAACTATGCTTTGCATAAATCTATGGATTCTCCACAAGTTGCCCAAAAAGTCTCTCCTGCCAATGCATGCACTCTAATAAGACCTGATCCTATAAAACCAACTTGCTCCACCCTCTTTTCATTGAACTTTCCTCTTGCAGCATCTTTTATCCCTCTTCCTCCCTCCTAGCCAACCTAATCTTAATAATTTCTTCTGCCATAAAGGGTGCAGACAGAAGTGACAATTTTTGCCCAATTTGGCCACAGAAAACAGTTTACAGCTTTAATCAAACACAAGTGCATGGATGCAGACAGCTTAAAAAATGGCTGATTGGGTGAAAATCTGACCCCTCATTGGATGATGCATCAGCTAAAGACATTTCAAAATGCAGATACAAGTAGCATCTTTTGGAACTTGTGTCTGCAGAGCTCCCAGCCTGTCACTGGTTTCAGAACGGGAGTGGGGAAAGGGAGCGGGGAAAGGGAGCAGAGGGAGTTCAGTCTGGGGGGTTTTCAGCACCCTCTTGGACTGTGGGGCAGGTGTTGGAGCCCCACCCCACAGTGAGGGAGGGAGTGGGGCAGGGGCTGGGGGCACTGCCCAGACAGGGCAGTGCATGGGGCTGGGACAGAGACCAGGACAGAACCACAGGCAGCTCATCCAGGGGATAAGGGGCATGTGACCCCCAGATTTGTGCATGGGGCAGGGACGGATGCAGACTGACTGCTGCATGCTCAAGGCTCCCCACCCTGTTGCCCTGCCCCTGTGGGTCCCATGCTGAGTGTGCCACCATGGTGAGGCACCCCCTGCCCACCCGGCAGCAGCGGGGGCTGTGACGTGGAGTTATGCCCCCTGCTGCTGCTGGGCAGGCAGGGGGCACATGGCCAGAGCAGAATCCCCAAGGGAAAGGCAGCAGAGCAGGGAGCCCCAAGGCCACAGAGGGCAGCACACATCCACTCCACTCAGCTCTGGTCCGGCCATGCCAGCAGCGAAGGCGGGATTGCGGTGGGGGGGGGACCGGGGTCGGGGGAAGTGGGCATGCGTCCCGCCTTCCCCTTTTGAAAAGGTGGTCACTCTACCTTTCCCCCTCCCATTCTGAAAACAGAGCCTGGCTGTTGCTGCAGGAACCCAGCTGCAGGCTCCCAGCCCGCAGGTAGATTCTCCCCCTGCCTGGAAGAACTGTGAACTTCTGTTTGGTCTGGGGTAAGACTGTAACTCAGAACACTTTGCAACAATTGTTCTGAGTTACAGCTGGGAGCTGCACTTCTGTCTGCACCCAGAGTCTTTCTTCTTCACTCCTGCTCCCTTCCAGCTTGTGTTCTTCCTTCAAGCATTCACTTCACAGATCTAAATAAAAACAAGCCCCTACTGGTAACTTCCTTCATGCAGACTGTCCCCAACAACCTGTTTTCTACAACCTTACTGCCCTCTGATTTTTTTCTTAAATGACGTCATTTATTAAAATTCCCCACATTTTTTTCAAAGAACGTACTGTGATGCAGTGTGATGCTTTCCTCATTAAAGCTGCCTCATTTAAGGAACTTCATGTCTATGGGTTTCTTACTTCCCTAGTTATTGCAAATAATCTCCACCCTTCCCTTCCATTCATTATGGAAGGGTGGAAGGGAAGGCTGCTTACATGCCATACTTCCACCTCTTATATGCTGCTTTATCAGAGAACAATGGAGACTTTCTCAGTGCTGCTAGGACAGTCCCCCTGCTTCTAAACTATTTTGTAACTTCCTTAAAGTCTTCATATTGGTCAACAACAATTAAAACTTTGAACAAAAACAAAAACAGTCTTACTTAATGAGTGAACCTTTTCCCAGAAACTACTTGGATTTTCTGTACCTTTTGTCATCTTCATTACTAGAGCTATCTATAGGTGCTGCCCGAGTATTTGACAAGTGCTTTATTTACATGTCCAGGTTAACTAGTTATGGGCCTCTGCTAAACTTTCGTATGAAAACATAGACAAATAAACTGAACATTATTACTTATAGAAGTTCTCTCCCTGTACTTTTCTAATCATAACATCCGATCTTGTGGATTAATATAAATGACCTTGACAAAAATTACTGCATTCCCAGCTTTCTTGAATGGCCAGGCCTCAATTAATTTATATTCCCTAGGAAATCCTTTAATACCCGTGTCAGAAATGCTGATCCTGGTAAGCTGTGTAACCTCCCTGTAATCAGATTTTTTTCCTGTGAGGAAAAAACAAAACTGAAAAAATCTGAGAGATCAAACATGTATTTTATGCCAAACTTTTTGGCTGCGTGAGGTTCTATTTTATTAATGATGATAAATAAGTGCCTCAAATGCTGCAGGTGGCAAGTGAAAGAGAAACAGTGGGAAAAAACCCTGGTTATACCCTGTTCAGTCTCCCTTTCAGTATCCACTTTCCACCACTGTGTGGCACAAGATAGTGAACAAGATGGACATATGGTCTGACCAGTAAATGGCAGTTCTTACCTTACATTTGGGTTGGTCTAATAAAAGATATCAAATTCACCCAAGGAACCTTGTCAGTTCTTACCTTATGATCTAAATGTGATTTCTTTATAAAATGGGAGTTTGATAGCTTATTTCACTATGTCAAGGAGCTCGAAGTCCCATTACTGTCTTTCAGAGTGACACTGGAGTTTTGGCATCTCATGCTCACCCTACAATATGCTCACCCTACGGGGAAGAAAGATTTGCCACACTGCAAATTTGTTAACCTGATCTTTTAACAATATTGCTCCTACTGATAAAGCCATCTACATCCTATAAAGTACACTCTCTTTACATTTACTTCCCCTCATAACCAGTCAGTCCCTGCCATCAATGAATTAAATACCTATTTAAAAGTAAAAGCACACGGTGATGAGTCCAAGGCAGGGATATAAAATATACTGTCCGTGGATCAGACTGGTGTACTATCTGCAGCACACACTGGTTACAACCCTGCATACTGTATGCGGTGTGCAGAGCCCATCTGCTGCGGGCTGCACCTGGCATGAGGGCTGAAGCCAACCTGCACACAGCTATTCTAAGGCACATGCTCATGAATTGCCCGGGTTGGACTAAGCATGCATGCCAGATTCAGCATGCATGGAGCAGGTGCCACATGCAGTATGTGTCCCAGATTGATCCTGTGCATCATGTAGGTCTAGGGCTGCTGTATGCTGCATGGGGGTAGAGCTGGTCTGGCATGAACTGCATGCAAAGCATGCAGCTGTGTTGCATGCTGGAACTGGGGCCAGTCCAAATCAGGCCCACAGACTGGCCTAATGTGCAAAGTCATCACGCAGGGCTGGGCTGTTATGGGTGCCACATGCAATGCATGCCCCCTACTGACTTTGCCCACCGTGCTCAGTCTGCGCCCCAGACCAGCTTCATGTACAGCATACTACATGCAGGGCAGAAGCCAGCATGTGTGCTTATGGTACATGGGGCTGGAGCTGGCATGGGTACTGTAAGCAGCACATGGGCCAGTGCAGGGCATGGCACAGCACTCGCACTAGGCTGGCCTTGTGTGCTGGATCCAGCATGTGAGGCTACTCTGCGGGCCTAATTCAGCCCATAGACCAGCCCTCCACCCCTCATCTGATTCATTTGCCTTTTTGGTCCAGCCTCTTATTAAATACATAGGGTGCAGATATGTGTATGGAACCTAAAACTTGTTTCTCACAGTTGTATTATTTATCTTATTTATCCCCCAAATAAGACCCCACACCTTGTTTTGAGAAAGCAGAATGAAGAAAAGATTTTTCCATTCATGGCCTAACCACAGAGGCAGGGTAAATGCTACAGCATCAGCAAAAGTTGCAGCATTAACTCTTTCATAACCATTGCTGATTTGGCAGCAGCTTTTGGCTGCTTGGCTATTACAGGGCATACTTTACTGCTAAGCCAAAAGCTGCTGCCAGTTTGGCAGTGGTGAAAATGTTAACATTGTAGATCTGACCCTGAACAGTGAACTCCACCCCTCCCTCTCTGGGTCAGTGAGGAGAAGTGGAGCAAAAACTGTAGCCACCAGCCATGCTTCCATTCCAGTGCCGAAAATGACTTTCCCCACTTAATACTGCACCCCAATTTTGGAGGGATGCTTTTCTGGGGGAATCATATATGAGGTATTAATAATTCCTGGTAGCTTAGATGAGGCAGTATGCACTGTTCACTTACAAGAGAAGCAGCTATGATGCCAACCTTGAAATCAGCCATTTTCTCTTCAGGTACTTCAAACATTTTTATCAAGAACCTCTCCAAAGTAGCTTAAGTAGTGGAGCAAAGGAGCTTTGTTGCAAAGGAAACTAAAGAAACTGCCAGTTCCAAGAAAGGAAGAGGTAACCTCTCAGTAAGCAGTAATAAATATGGTAACACGGATGACTAAGTTGTTAATTGAGGGCACTGGTGAAGATAAAATTGATCCAAATTGGACATCCTGAATTTCATCTCCAAGAAAGTAACACTTTAGCCTCAGTTTTCCTAATACCCCCCCACTAAAAAGGTAATCTCCATACTTACTGCATTTACAATTCTCACAACTATTTCTCATTCATTGCGTTCCTTTTGAACCTTGTAAAGCAGGAGTGTCAAATATAAGCCTTCCGCCCTATGGCAGCAATGTTAATTCATCTGGCTGCTGGAGTGGGTGTTTCAGTGCAGCTCCAGAATCCAGGGAGTTAACACCCCTAACCTTCCCACCCAATCCTTATCCACCACCAAAATCAGGGGGCTTAGCCGCACCTGACAACTAAAATCAGCAGCAGGAGAAAAGTGAGAGGAGAGCAGTGGGGGACGAGAACAGGAAGTCTTCTGGTCCAAATTCAACCAATGGGCCAAATGAGTTTGACAACCCTGGTGTAAATCCTTCCTGGGGTCAAAAACAAAAAGGAAAGACCAAGATGGGAAAAAAATGTTTTGAAGAGAGTTTATCTACAGATTTGGAATAAAATCCTGGAAGATTGCCCCCAAAACTCCCACCTGGCCATAAGAGACTATATGTATGCTTTGCTGCTATTACCCATAAAGCTTTATTTTTTTGCTAACATACATACAGTTCAAACACACCCAGAAACCAAGCTATGACTAAATGTTTTTAATGACATTCAAAATACAAAAAGGATCTCTTACTGATCTCGCTCTAATACAAGGCTTTCCTTTCCAGGGAGTCTGCTTCAAGTCCAAATGGAAACACTGTACCTCACAGAACAGTTTCATACCTATAGCTGAGACATCAGCACATCACATCACATCCACAGCCAGAGCTGCTAGCTGCTTGACCCATCAGAAAACTGTCATACATTGTACTTGTACGCTCACGCATGCTAAAAGTCAGTTGAGGCCACTCCTCAGGGATATCTTCACTAGAATATTTCTAGGGATGCTTAACACACCTTATATTTCTTTGATAAAACAATATGCATCCAATAAAATACATTAGAAAGAAAATAATAGTCAGACCACTGTAACAATGTTTAGTTTGCACAGCCCATGGTTAGTTACTTATTGTGCTTTTATTTTTAGTGGCACTGTAGGAGGTATGATTGAGCCCATGACCCAGTCTAAAGGACATACAAGTTGGGAGAGTGTTTCCCTCTCTGGAGGCAGGTCATGCCATCAACTCAGTTCAGTGAGGCCTTAAGGTTTCTTCAGTTCTTTGTAACTCCACATTGTGAGTTCATTTTAAATCTATAGCACTGGTAAGTTATTTCTACATATTTTTGGTAGGAAGGGAAAACAGGAGTTTCTTGTTTTCACACTTGGACCCTTACGTTAAGGTACCTTGTCCTTGTGGTCAAGACCTTGTCGTTGCACCAGGGACAGCCAAGATGGCTTCCTCACGAACACAAAGCACTCTATTACTTCCCCACCGGATACTGCCTAAAATGTGCCAGAGCCAAGCCAGGAATGGTTTTTTTGTAGCTTCATTTCTGAAAAACTCCCAAATACTTGGAAACCATGGAACAGATGCTAGATAAAAGCTTACCATTTCCTGTTCTGATAAAAGCTAGGCTGAGAAAGAAAAGAACAATTTTCAAAAGGTGGTCTCCTAGAACAACACTAAACTCTTTATATGGATATTCTTTATTTCCGTTTCAGGACTCTCAGTCCTCCTCTTCATGTTCTACTTTAGGTCGGAAAACCTTCCTATTCCTTTTTTTACTACTGTGGAATCCTACCGTTCCCCCCACAGCCTCTTCTCCAGTGCCAGGATCTCCTTTTTTGCACAGGTCCTTCAAGTTCAAGCATCCCTCCTCTGCCTTTTTCTCTCCACAGCCTACATGCCCCAGCTCAACCTTATCCTCTACCTTCAGATCACCAGCCCTCTTGGGAGATTTCCTTTTCAAGCTTTGCTTTGTGTTCAAGGATTTCTTATCATCATCCCCTGCTGATCTTTTCCTTCCCAAACTATCTATGCCCATCTTTGTAGGTTTCATAAAGACAATTCTTCCAGCACCACAACTGGAGGGGTCCTGGTTGAAATATGGGATATAGCCATCTTGGGCAGATGAGCTGTGTTCCCCTCCTTTCTTCTTCAAGCCCCCTAGAAACTCCATAGCTACCTCCCTGTTGGTTTTATCACTCGACTCTGAGACTCCCTCCAGGCTGTACTTGGTCCAGCGTTCTGGGTGTGTCACATAGTCGGGGACTGATGGAGAGCTTTTAGTAGTCGGAGGTGGTTTGCCTTGCCTTCCAAAGCTTTCGGGTACCATCTTACTAGGGAGAGTGGCTGGGGGTAGGGGGCGTTTAAACCTCCCATCGATAATGTTATCTTCAGCCAATGATGGTGCTGCCAATTTGGCTGCTCCTTCCAAGCAGTCAAAAATGCTCTGGCTGCGCATGGAGAAGGTAGAGCTCATGCCTTTTAGGTGGAATGGCTGGACAGGCGATTTGAGGTTGATCTTTAAAGACTCAGGATTCTCACCTGAGCCACAAACCACGTCATCCAAAGACAGAGATTCCTCTGGAGATATTGTATCAACTTCAGCTTCATCTGCTAAACCGAAGTCTTCAGGGTCTGAATCACTGAGTGACACTGTGTCTGAGGGTTGAATGCCATCATAGTCAGCAACCTCACTGGCAATTATACCCATAAAGGGCTCGCCAGCACCTTTATCTTCCATTTTCAAGTCGTCACTCAACTGCAGTCTCTGGATTAGGTTCAGCAGCAGCAAATAAGGCCTTCCAAATGTCCAATGAGTTTAAAGCCTAGCGTAAGAAGGAACAAATATAAACTCAACTGCAAAATAAGACTCAAATCCCAAGAGATCCCCATTACCATTGCAGCAGTCCAAGCCCAAAGAATACACTTGACCCAAATAGTGCTAAAAAATGAAACAGAGAAGAATCACTGTATAAGGACTACCCGTTACACTTAGAGCTGAAAAGCAACCTGGCCTCCATTATGCTATTTGAACCAACATATTGACTCTCATTATTTCCACTGATGTTGTACGTGATAGACATTCCAGACCATGCTATGCATTACTACTGGAAACCTTAGGCACCTGTACCCATTCCGTGACCTGAGTGACTCCTAAGCAATTCTTGTTTAAACTAAAAAATATTCTTTACTGCACTAATCCTCAGGGAAGACTGACTTTCCAGCATACAGGGCTGCTTAGAAATCCTCTAACCTGTGTGCTGGTTTTGCTTAAAAACTGCAGATCTTGTTCATTAGTTGATGCTGAGGTATGTTGCTTCTGAAAAAGCCTGAATATCACATGACATTCTTAAACACTTCCTCCAGATTGGTTTGTTTACCTTCAGCAATAATTGAAGGTCACACTCAATATTTATCCTATAGGATTAATGGATGGAAACATGTCCCAAGCCCTAGCAGCATTCTGTCAGGCACTCCCTTGTATTCCTGAGCTACCAGCATGCTTTTTGTTCCCCAAATTCTACAGGACAGGTGATAATGAACTGTTTATCATAAGGACATTGTCAACACACCAAGGTCAGTGGCCTAGATATGACATCATGTCTTACTGAGTTGAAGTACAGGTTTGAACCCCAAATTCACTTATCATTTGCTTGCAGGATCTCTGCCAGGGTGAAGATGGTTAATCTGAAGCCAGAGATGCAGCTGGCCCTGTTAATTAGGACTACTTTGGTTAGCACAGCATCTGATGAAGTGAGCTTCAGCCCATAAAAGCTTGTGCTATATATCTGCTTTGGTTAGTGCATAAGGTGCAAAACTCTTCTGCCTTCTAATCTGAACACCCCTGCTCGCTGAGCAAACAGAGCTGCTAGTGGCTAAGTGTACCTTAGTTCAGCTCTCTTTGAGAAAGAGAGTTATGGAGATAAGAGATTTCTATACAAAGAGGAAAGAAAGAAAGCTTCTGTAGGTAGGAAAGATAGGGCAGGAAGGAGCACAAATTGAAACCAGATCCCTCGCTACACAGGCATGCCTCACATTGTGTGCTCCAACCAGTTGTCTCCAAATAGACAGAACCAGAAATCTAGCAAAGAAGAACAGTGTTAAAAGATAGGCAAACAAAAGGGCACAGCTGATTTCTATTTCAAAATAAAAAATGGAATCACTCCTAGCCTTTATTGATGATCCTTTTTCCATTTGACACACATTTTTTCCCTCTATACTGGAGAACTGATGCAACATAAATTCTCCTTTTGCTTGCTCTCATTTGTATATTAGCATCACTATGAGTTTCAAGACTATACACAACTCAGATACTCTTTTTGTAAAGCTACCTTCTAACATAATGGCTATATTCATAAAATACTATGCATAATGGCATAGGCAATAAAGATATCTAGAATCAGGGCAATATTTCCAATATACTGTAAGAATTTTAAAATAGGAAAAAAATAATCTAAACTATTCAAATAAGTTCTCCTTAACGGCCACATTAAATAGACATGGAATGTCTGCTAGTCACTCACTAGCAGACTGAATCAGTTTTCTTTCCTGGGAATCATTTAAAGCCACCAAGGATCTCAGCTCCTGAACCCTGAAAAACAAACATCTGCATAAAGATAAAGATAAAGATAGATAGATATATATATATATATATATATATATATTTAAAGTAAACCTGAGTTTAACAGGCAAACTTGGCACATTTTTTGAGGCATCCCCATGCAGATATTTCAGAAAAGAACTTTGTAAATCCTGCTAAAACAGACACCACTGAATCCATTCAGCACTTAATATCAGTGTGCAGATTAATGCTAACTTCCCTTCGAATGAACTTTGAGGGGAAGAAAGAGAATTCACAAATGTATTATTTTTTCTGTGGTTTACACTATAAATGATTAAGAATGAAACTCTGCTAAGTAAAAAGAGATCAGGAATTCACCATCATTGTGGTTACCAAGAGTAACTGATTATAACTAATAAAGGATAATAACCACAAGCACTGAACATTGCAGGAAAGAGACAGAAGGACAGAACAGGACTGGATTTTCAAAGTAATTCTACACTCCCAATTTGCAGCAGATATTATAAAAAGGTGTAAGTGATTAGTCTTCAGAATAGCGTGATAGATTTTTTTCCCCACAAGACCTCAATGGGAAATTTGGCAATCTGTCACAAAGAAAGCTGATAGATGGTTTTGAAACCTGGTTCCATTCAAGTCCTGAAAAAAGCATAGGAGCCCCTGAAATCCTGCCCATTCTGTCTTTAAAGCTATGGCATATGGATCAACGGCTTTTGTAAAAATAACAACAATCCCTCAGAACCAGGTGGCCGACTGGGTGGCAGTAAGTCTACCTGTATATAGCCTGCTTTCATACTGATGCCAGGGTGATAGTTGACTACATTTTGGTGAATTAAATTGCCTAACACTCCAGGACTGGTAACAAAACAGTCCCTGTTTTGGGACCCTGTGTTGGGACCCTGGGAACCTTTTCAATTCTGGAGAACATCGTGCTCGAGCAGTGACCCCTACTCCCCAGACAGACTCACAAATTCGTTGTGGTGATCCGAATATGGTACAACTCAGCTAGGACGGCACCTCTCTGAATGGATAGGTCCCCGTCAGACTCTTCCATCCTGGTCTCAGCTAACAGGGTTCTGCTGGATCACTTGTGACCTGCACAGGGGTCCAAGAGTTAGTCACTCCACACTTGGGCAATGAGCCTTTTATCACCATACTGAGTACAGAAGGGGAAAGAGCAGAGACTGGACAACAGCTACGCTAACACTGTAAAGCTTAGTGAAGGTGGCCATATAACTATGCAAACACAAGTCATGGTTTATTCTGAAATAATTTACCTTGGCATTCACACCACAATAAAACCACTCTGGTGTCCAGAATGAACACACAATGACCAATTCACCACACGCTGGCATTTGCAATACACACTACTGTAAGCCCTTGCCAGTCAGCAGATAGGAAGCCTATAGTCCACTGAGCAAAGGACTACCCTAGAAGGAAGTCATGGACATCAGATGGGTACTATCAGCATAATAGAGAGGAGGATCCTGGCAGAGGTACCACCCTGCAGCCAGGGATGGACACACAATCTGCTCTCCCACACTGGCAGCCAGAACACAGGGTAGCGTTGCAGCTTAGAGACCAGTAGTTCTCCGCCTTCTTAGACACAAGGCATCCCTCGTTAGGCCCAAGGCCCGCCCCCCTCTCCCCTTGGAAAACTCTGGCTCTTAGCTTTCACTTGTGTTTTGACTACAGGAAAGATCAAAGAGCAATTATTCAGCTGCAAAGAATAATTTCACAACAGGTCAGAACATTTTTAATGTTGGAGGTTTCAAATTGGAATCCTCAAGTTTATCTTGTGAACTGTGTTTGCACACCTAACAGTGCTACCATTGCGTGGCACCCCATGGCACCCTCAAAGGACTCTCAAAACATCTCAGGATGCTGCAGCACCCTGCTTGAGAATCACTGTTATGGACTAATTATGGGGTGTCAAAGATATGGCCTGGGAGCCATAGATGGACTGTGAAGTATCATCAGCTGCCCCTTCCACCCCCCATGCTGCCCCTGGGACTTGCAGTTGACCCACACACACCAAGCACTGAACCAGCCACAAACACAGGGCCTGGGATGAGTGCCACATCTGATGCCACATTTGATGCCCACTCTGGCTGGTTTGGACCTTATGTTGCATGGCTGGTCCTAGGACCACACCACATGCAGTGTGTGCAATGCAGGTCCGAGACTGGCCGAAGCAGGCACTGCACGTGCTGGGTCTGATACCCAGCCCATGGATGGACCACAGGCCGCTCATTTGGCCTAAGGGGGGGGGGGGGGGGGGGGGGGGGGAAGAATGATGCTGACTGCTGGGCAGATGGGGGGCAGTATGACGTGCTGGGGCTCTCCTCACTTGAGGCAGCTACCCATCCCCTAGGAACAGGAGCTTGCGCTGCTGCCACCGATTTGTGGGCAGGGGCATGAGCTCCCAGGGCCCCATTCACCCCCTAGCCCCACGGGCAGGGCTGAACCCCCTTTGGTGAAGCCTCCCAGGGGAAGGGGGCGTCACTCCACCCTTCTCCCCCTCTTGAAACACTGCTGGGCACAGTGCTCCCCAGCTCTGCCTTGCTGGGAAGAAGGGAGGAGGAACCCCCCACCCCCACAAAGCGAGTGCTAGGGGCGGCTGCTGTGCTTGCCTGGCCCTCATTATGCCAGGGGAAACAGAGATACGTAAAGCTTTCTGGAGATACTTCCCAAACTTTTCCTCAGCATGAACCCATTTATGGCCCCATTTGCTCAGCATGACCCCTCACTCCCAACCCAGAGCCGCCCACCCCCGTAACCCTGATTTCGCAACCCCATCTGGCATAATGACCCACAGTTTGGGAACCACTGGGCTAAGTGCAAAGAAGCTAAGTGCCCAGACCCCCTCAGCAATGAGACCCATCTGCAATGAGGGGAGGGGCTGGGCGGACACGCAGGGTCTCTCACAACCACACGCCCATGCACACCCTTGCCTGTGCACCCAGGCACACACGTGCACACACCTGGGCATGAGAGGCCCACAGCCCACCCCTCCCTGCCACAAGGAGGAGGTGGGCTAAGGAGGGTGATGCTGTTGTGCACACAGCATCGCCAGGTCTTAAATATGAAATTGTTGTATCGGAAGCTCAAAACGATCGTATTTGCTGAAAAACTATTGTCCGCTGCAAAAATATGCAAATAACTATGCAAATAAGCCTTCTTCTCGACTTCCTATTGCTCACGGCAAGTCGCCGGTGAGTCAGCAAGGACTTCAAGTCGAAGCATTTCTTTATTTGGAGGCTAGGGCTGACAGCAAACCCAGGTGTCATCTAAGACTCCCTGAGAGCGACTTCGGATTTGCATTTGCTGCCTCAACAATTACCCTACATTTCGCGCACTTTTACTACCACTGAACATACGAGAGCTCCAATGATCCTACGCAGAGGCTAATGATCGCGCACCTCGCAACACTGCGCACGCGCGCACAGGGCTGCCCTGCCCCCGCATCTGCCCTTCCGCGGGCCGCTCCGCGCCGCATCGCCCCGCCCCGCCCCCTTGCACAACGGGGGGTGGACAACGGCCGTGCCCTGGTGCCTGCCCCCCGCCCGCGCGAGCCCAACGGCAGCCCCGCGTACCTCCGCGGAGCTCGAGCCCAACCACTCCGCGCCACGGTCGCGTTCCTTCCGGGGCGGCCCCTGCCCCTCAGCGCCCTTGGCGGCCACCGTCCGCGCGGGGCAAGCTGGGAAAGCGAGTCCGCTCCGCCCGCGGAAGCTCTAGCAAGGCGCGGGAAGTGGCAGGCGCCCCGAACCACAGCTCCCATGGGGACAAGCGGCAGGATGGGCAGGGCAGGGGGGAAAGGGCAAGGGCAGCTCGTCCCTCCGCTTGGCCTGCTGGGAGTTGTAGTCCACGGACTCTCGGGGGACATTTGGCGAGCCTGCCCCCGCCCCACCCCGCACGGAAGGGACTGCGGCCCCCATAATGCACCGCGGTGTTAGCCGCTCTCGTCGCCGCGCCCTGTTACACCAATGGGGTGGGGTGGGGCGGGGCGGTGGAAGGTAGACTGCAGCCAATTAGGTGCTTGTATTTTGTAAACCGCCGCGGGATAGGTCGGGATGCGGGTAGCATTCTAATCCGCAGCCTTGTGGTCCCCGGTGCAAGCGTTCCCTAGTTCCTCGTGAGGGGTGTGGGGTAGGAGCATCAGAGCAGCCCCTTACGGAGGGAGAAGGAAAGTGAGGCACTAGCAACCGCAGGGGAGGTTAGCACGAGCCGTCTCTGGGTGTAGAGTCGTAGAGAAGCAGGGATGGAGGGCTGCCCAGAGATCATGTAGTCATCCAGGCCCCCTCTTGGGAGCAGGGCAAGAGCTTTCTGTGGCAAGCCACACTTGATCTCCCAACCTGCTTTCTCTGCTAGATGAAGGAGATGTCAACATGCCTCTTGCTTTTAGAGGTGGGAGGGGAGTGGGATACAAAGCCAAGCGTGGCTCATCTGAGATCACTCACACCCATCATGGCTTTGCTATAGGCATGCAGGGAGGGAGAGCCAGGGGGGAAGAAATAAACCTCTACCATCAAAATGAAGGAGGATAGTTTGGCCACCGTGGGGCTGCACAACATGGCCAGCTCTGACCATCAGGGATGTAGTGCAGTGGCATAGCAAGCTCGCTGAACGCCTGGGGCGGGCGGTGCGGGGTGGAGGGTGAGGGTATGCTGGCCACACAGATGGCGGCAGGTGGGGGGTGGGGTGCCTATGGCACGGGCAAGGGGAAGGGAGGTCACACCTGCCTGGGCTAGCGCTGCAGATTCTCAGTGTCAGCAGTGCGAGCTCTGCTGTGGCCAGGCTTCCTCCAGCAGATCCGGGTGTCCTATTTGCTTCCCCCCACCCACCCCAACCCTGATACATGTTGGGAGTAGGGCTGGGGCTGCTTTGCCAAAGGCTCCCCAGGGTCAGGGGAGAACCATTCCACCTGTCCCATTCGCCCCCCACCCCCTAGATATGTTGATGGGTGAAGTGCTGCCCTGCCCAGCTCCCATGGCCCAGCAGGGGCCGCCTAGGGGCTTCCCCTGTCAAGGCAAGGACTCCCAGAAGGGGAGGTGGATGGATTTTGGCAGCCTCTCATAGTTGGCGCCTGGGGGTGGTGCCCTGCTCACCTCATCCTAGTTAACACTATTGCTGTAGCGTGCTGTTTAGATGAACACAGTTAGCTGGTCCAGCCTAGACTGGGCTACAGTATGGCGCTGCTGCCACAACAGCTATATTAGCATGACTGGCAGCAGGGGCCCCAGTAGAGCTATTTCAGGGTTGTTGGTTGTAGCCACGTTGGTCTAAGGACATAGGCAGGCAAGGTTCTTTGGGTAGGTGGGATATCTTTTATTAGATCAACTAAATAGTTGGAAAAAATGTTCTTTGCAAGCTTTCAGGCACAAGCACTTTTCTACCTTGGGGAACATATGACACCAGTAGAGTCTCCCGATGCCTGAAGAAAGGTGTTTGTTCCTGAAAGCTTGCTTGCAAAGACCATTTTTTGCAAAAGAAGATATCACATCTACCCAAATAACCTTGCCTGCTAGTAGAGATGTGGCATTGAATAGCTAAAATCTGGATGAAGGAAAGCTGCCTCAGGTGATTTTTCTAGGCAGGGTCAGAAAGGCAGTAAGTCTGACAGTATTTGGGAGACACCCTCATATGAAGGCCCTTAGCTTCCAGCCAGCCCATAAACAGTCTGGCCCAAAGTCTTTAACACAAGACCAGTCTGGAGCAAAGCCAGCGATGACATTAGACCATGTCCCTAGGGATTTGCTTTAAGGTCCCTTTAGTCCCAGTTACACATCACTGTATAGGCCTGATTTAAGCCAGTGAAAGTGAGAGTGAGTCCTTCAGAAGAGGTCAGTGGGCTCTGAAACAAGATGTAGGGAATAAAAGCTTTTATTTAATTAGTTTTCTCAGCACTGGATAGATAACTCAGAAACAATGTGGCCTTTACTTAGGGGCCTACATATAAACAAAAGCTGTATGTTTGTGCCATGTGCCAGCATATCATATTGGGACAGGAGCTGTATTGTATTCCAAGCTTACCTGCCTCAGGGATTGCTGAGATACCTTTCCTCATGGCTTCCAAACACTGCTTCACCTCTAGCGTTGGTGAAAAATGTGTGATGTTAAAGGCAGGTTATGTTTGTGGCCTAAAAGATCTGGCTGAATCCCTTTAAAAATGGGGCCTCATTATGAGTCATCCATAATATAAACTGCAGCCATTTCATTTGCATTGTCGGTTTTAAATATATATCACAGCCTTCTGGAGTGTTGCTAACTACAGTAATTTATGACCAGAGAGCTGTGTTTGGAATATATTTGGCAGCAATGACAGGCAAGGTTAGAACAAAATGTCTTTCATCTGGCCAGAGTTGTGCTGGAGTTTTAAAACAACACTAATACAGGCTTTTCCCCATTCAAAGATCTGTGCAGCATGGAAATTCATGGGATCGGCCTTTCCCAGGGGCTGCAGAGGGTTGTGGGGTACCACCTAGGAGCTCAACAGGGAGCAGTGTATGGGTGGGTTGGGTGGGTAGAGAAAGAGCATCATTGGAAAGAAAAGAATAAACAGTGGGTGCGGTCTAAGGGAATAGGGTAAAAAAAATCTATTTGCAGAGTAGAGGGTAGTATTGGGAGCATGGCAGGTGATGCACTCTAAAGTGTGGATGGGAAAGGGCAGGAAGAGAGCAGGGGAGAAAGCAGCAGCCGGTCCCATTTTGTAAGATCAGGCACAAGCCGTCTATCACATGGCGAGGTGGATTTGGAGTTTCACTGGAATCAGAGAGAGACCGTTTTCCAGTCCTCGTTCAGGTGCCAAAGTGGCCAGAGGCGTGAAGAGACCTTTCTCCATCACTGCCACCTTCAGCACCCAGGTGCCTTGTGGGCCATGCACCATCAGGAGATATTTTACTTCTTTTGTGCTCCACTTTAGTTCCCTTTTTAATGGCTTGTGTTTCCTGCCTGCCTGAGGGCTGAGATCACTGTGAAGTCTATGTCGCCCTCCCCGCCCTTGCAAGTTGCTACCAAGGCCCATGTGCTGCGAGGCATTAAGGCTAGATTTGTTTTTCCTAGAGGCTGGTGGCAGAGCAGTTTGTGCTGGCGGCGTGTTGGGGCTCTTGCAATTGCTTGGCGACACCAAAATAAAAATAGTGAGTCAGGGCTCAGAGATGAACAGATGGTAAAGCAATTTCTTCTAGCTCGTGTGAGCGGAGGCAGCTTGGTAGGATGGAAACACAATTCTAGGCAACAGCGCAGGAAACTGTCAAAACGAAAAAGCCGTGTTTTCTGAGTACTTCTTCAGGGGTTGTTTTATCACAGCCCAGGGGATCTCAGGAGAAGTAGCCCTGCACAGCTGCAGAGGAAGTGATCATATCCCCTAGAGGCGTATGCATATGCCTGCTGGTCCTCAGCCCTGTGGTGTGAGGGCTGTAGCCCAGAATAAGCGGACAAGCTCACGCAAACCCCTGCATACTGGGTGCTCCCACCCTCAAATACATCAGCACAGTGCAGAGCAACCAGTCATTCAGCCTTTCCCTCCACACAGCTTTAGCACTTTGCTAAGAGCCCCCCTCCCTCCCTCCTTATACAGCTGCTGAAGTTTCCTGTTTCTGCTGTTGTGAGACCCATCCACAAGCAACAGGGGCGAGAGGCTGTCAATCAACCACTCCAGCTGCCCCTGGGGAGAAAAATGATGGGGCCATCCCCAGGTAGTGTTGAGAAGTCCTTCATGGAAGTGCCAGCTCCAGGATTCTTCCATCAAGGAATGGGTAGGACCCAGACTCACCTTTGGGAAGGAGAGCAAACAGCATGACTGTGCTCCAGGCAAGGGCTAGCTTCCAAGCTCTGCGTGGTCTGGCAAGCAATTAGATACATTTTCCAAATCTCCTCATGCCTTGGGTCAGCTTCACTGAATAAACATCAAAATAAGCTTGGTCAAGCTGTCTTCAATAGTCATAGAGGGTAGATTGTTTTCAAAGCAAGCAAGAAAGGGACAAGAGATATTCTCCTGTAGCCAGAGCAAAAGGCACAATAGGGAAGATACTTTCTGAATATCTTAAAAGAATACAGGGACACAGAGCCAGGGGTTCATATAAAGAACAGCATCCTTTCCTCAGTGGCATGTCTCTTCCATTGATATTGCTCTAGAACTGGGGCTGCATTCACAGGTCTGTTACTGCTGTGCTCTGCTTATATCCTGGCCAGGGGAAGGAGGGAGAAAGGATGATAAGAGGGACTTGAGACCACCTACACTGAGACCGTTCTCCATTTGTGGGGCTGGACTGTGCATAACCTAGAGCAGTCTCAGTATCTCCAGTGTCTCCTACAGCTCACAGAGACCATTCTCCCAGATGAGATAGAGGAGGCACAGGTCAGGTCAGCTACGCCAACTGAGAGCAAATACATCGGGGTGGGCAATTATTTTGGGCAGAGGGCCGCTTACTGAGTTTTGGAAAGGTATCGAGGGCCGCATGACGGGCAGCCAGGGGCAGATAAATATTAACTTTCTAAATTTTTTAGGGGCCCCGTGGGCCGGATAGAATGGCTTGGTGGGCTGCATGTGGCCCACGGGCCGCATTTTTCCCACCCCTGAAATGCACCTACTCCAGGGCACTCTGGGCTCCTTGCTATGCATGGCACATTCCCCAGTAGAAATTTGCATGAATCATGCACGAATACTGTCATGAATCACCCCTTTGTACCAGAAAAGAGGGTGGCCATGGCCATAATGAAACTGGCCACTCCCACCAGCCTCCACTTCATTGGGAACCAGTTTGGCATGGATCCCTGCACAGCCGGGATGGTAGTACATGAGATATGCCAGATGCTGCAGGAGGGAAGAGGGCAGTGGGGTCCCCCCCAGGGCTCTGTCCTTGGGCCCGCACTATTCAATTTCTTTATTAGTGACTTGGACGATGGGGTGAAGAGCAAGCTGTTTAAATTCACAGACGACGCCAAGATTTGGGGTGAGGTGGGCACACTAGAAGGGAAGGACAGATTACAGCAGGCCCTGGACAGGTTACAGGGGTGGGCAAATGAAAATAGGATGGGATTCAATACTGACAAGTGCAGGGTGCTGCACTTGGGCAGTAGGAACCAGCAGCATACCTATAGGCTGGGGAACTCCCTTCTCGAAAGCACGGTAGCAGAAAGAGATCTTGGAGTCATTATTGACTCCAAGATGAACATGGGCTGACAATTTGAGAACACTGTCGGTAGGGCTAACCGTACCTTGTCCTGCATCCACAGATGCATCACAAGCAGGGCCAAGGAGGTGATCCTTCCCCTCTATGAGACACTGGTCAGGCCGCAGCTGGAGTACTGCATCCAGTTCTGGGCGCCGCACTTCAGGAAGGATGTGGACAGGGTTGAGAGGGTCCAAACAAGGGCCACTTGCATGATCTGGGGACAGCAGGGCAGACCCTATGAGGAGAGGCTATGGGACCTTAACCTGTTCAGCCTTTACAAGAGAAGGCTGAGGGGGGACCTGGTGGCCTTCTATAAACTCACTAGTGGGGACCAGTGGGGTTTGGGAGAGACCTTGTTCCCCCAAGCACCTCCTGGAGTAACAAGGAATAATGGCCATAAATTGCTAGGGAGTAGGTTTAGACTAGACATCCAAAGGCACTACTTCACTGTCAGGGTGGCTAGTATCTGGAACCAACTTCCAAAGGAAGTGGTGATGGCTCCTACCCTGGGGGTCTTTAAGAGGAGGCTCAGTGTTTACCTGGCTGGGGTCATTTAAGTCCAGTTTTCTCTCCTGCCCAGGGCAGGGGGTCAGACTAGAAGATCTACAAGGTCCCTTCCAACCCTACATCTATGAATCTATGAATATCCACACACACACATGCTCTCTCACCCCACACATCCCCATACATTAACAGTCCCCCACAAACCTATACCCATGCCCCCCACCCCTCCCACAATATACAAGAGTAAGACTTCATTTTCAGCTATTATACAACCACCTCTGTGTACACTACACAAACACATGTAAGCCAGGTCAAAAACTTATTTTTTAAATCAAATTATGTTTTAGATGTGTGATTTTTAGAATATAATTTGGTATGTTTCTGGTTCTGAGATGGTAAAACCCCTTGCTGAAAGGAGTATTCCTCGGGGCAAAAGGAGGGACTTCTGGTGGCAAAGGCCAGGAGTTAGGGGGCAGGACTTCTGGTCACAAGATGGCAACCAGAGGGCAGGGCACCTGTCAAGGGACGGGGCTACCCATGCGGCCCTTGACAGCTTACCAAAACTCAGTAAGCGGCCCTCCGCCTGAAATAATTGCCCGCCCCTGACTTAGTAGAACAATGAACAGACCCTCTACAAAGTCTCACCCCAGCAAACACCCCCAACCCAGCAGAAGAAATGTGGGTGTAAAAGGTCCCCATGCTCTTTTTGAATAGATCCTATTAGCACATCAAGGGCTAGGCCAGACATCAAGGTGCCAGAACCACCAAGTAATCTTGCAGGCATAAATGTCCCAAATCTCCCTACACCCAGTTTTCAATGTGATGTGAATTTTGGGAACCCATTAACTCCTATTAGATGTTAAATGCTCAGAGCAGAATACACCAAACAGAGCCAGACCTCACCTCACCTCCCCTGTTGTTGCAAAGACAGACAGCTGGACAGCTGTCCAGACAGCAAGGGAACTCTGGGGACCCATTCAACTCCTATTAGGTCTTAAATGCTCAGAGCAGAACCCACCCAACTTGGCCAGCCCTCACCCACCCTGTTGCAATTTTTGGTGCCAGTCAGCGGCATGTTTGCCTACCAGGGTCAGGTTTCTTTACACCAGGCATGGCACAGCAGCCATGGGGAAAGCCCCACTGCACTGTCCCTGCACCCCAAAAAATCCCTGTCAATGAATGGCACAACAGGCTACACAGTGACCCATGTGTCAAGACACTGCTTCTGGGGGCCCCTGGCAGACCAAACGACTGCCTGCCCAGGAGCATGCCTGCCCTCTCCCTGGTGTGGGGCAGGCACAAGCTTCGGGTCTGATTTGTGCCTCAAACCTCAGTCACCAGGGCAAACGAGGAAAAGTGTCCACCCTCCTGGAACTGCAGGTCGGCTTCAGGGAGCAGGGGCTGCACACCAAAAAAAAATTCTATGATGCCTGCAGGCTAGTATCCTCCATCCTGAGACTGGGTGACTGCTTACTGCTTTTAATAAAACCATGCTCAGCAGCCCACATAAAGCAGGCGATCAATTATTAATTCTGTGCAGTAACCCTGAACCCTGAACTAAAGGAGCAGGATACACCTTTTGCCAGCACAGGTCATTTTTATTCCATTGAGTGGTTTCATGACACCACTCACAGCATAAACCCCAAGTTAGGCGACCAGCATTCAATAGCACGCTTTGCTGTGCAGTATTTCTCTAATTGTGCTGAGGGGCTCAGGGTACACCACACACTGCATTATCCCCAATAATACAGACGGGAGCAGATACAACACACACTGATTGATCTCCAAAAGAGCCTGAAATCACCCCAATCTGCAACCCCTGCCAACACACCCTGGGGCCCTTTAGGACACCCACCACACCAAGTGAAATAAGAGAGGACAAGCACAGATTATTTTCTTTGAATTCTTTATTTAATAAAATAAGAAGAAGAGGTCAGCAGAAGATAGATTTATGTTGGGTTCTGCAGCTACACCTGGCATCCTAAAACATTCATTACACACAAATACCATTACACGCAAATTGCAGCGACACTTGGCGGACAAGGGGCTCACTACACAAACATTGTAGCAACATTCGATGGACGAAGGGGCTCGCTATACATCATTCAGTGAATCGACACATGACAGATTAATGGCTGCACCATTCCAAGTTGCGCTGTTGCAAACTAAACTACATTGGGGTGGGGTTTAGCTTATGAAAATGAAACTCATTTAAATTGCAAAAAACTCGCATACGTATAAAGTGTGACACCATTAAGTTACACAAAAGGGCAATTTTCGTCATGTGTACACAAACCCGTTATCACATGTACAAGCGCCTTGAAGCCATAGCTCTCAAAGAGAGAAAACAACAGTGCTTCCTTTTCTCTAGGGAACGAATAAGGGGTGCTTGCACATTAGTAACAGGAAGTCACAGCCACCCTATTCTTTCCCTTTTCAGTAAATGGAAGGTAGAGTCTCACACAGAATCTGCTGAATGGGAAAGGAATTCTGGGGTCCTCCTGATCGGGTGTGGAAAATGTAGAGAACTATGGCTGCAAGGCCCTGGCTACTGGGGGTGAAACCCCTGCAAACACAGGCAGCTTCTTCCAGGCTGAAAACCTGACCTCATGTCTGGTACCCATCACTGTATGTCCCAAGGGCCTCCTAAAAATGAAGCAGAACAAACAAAATCTAATTAACTAGCTGCTTCCCTCTGCCCTGTGTGGATTGGCAACAATCACCATTGGCTGACACCAGGAATTAATCCAAGGGCCTCCTCTGGAACTGGACACATAAATCTCTACAGCTGGAGCCTAACCAGCCTAACTCCATGGGTGGGAGCTATAACAGCCCCATAACTTTTGCAGATCAGGCATAGAATGGGACACATGTGCTTGACCAGTGGATTATAGCTGCTTTGGACTTTGTTTTCTGGCTGTCCGAGAGAGATCCCTGTCCTTGCTCCCCTGCTGATTGTTGTGGAATAAAGGCTGAGCGCAAGAGGAGCGGTATGCTTTTAGTTCTAAGGCTAATGAGGAAAATGATCTTTCTTGCCTCATTCAAAAGGATGTTCCAAAGTCAAAGGTCCTGCCTACAAGAAGAAAATATGCACCAGCACCAATATAGCATTGTACTTTCAAACATTTTTAAATTAAAAAGGTGCAGGGGTGGGTTTTTTGTTTAATAATTTAGAATGGCTTTTTCAATAAAATGGAAGTTTTCAGGCAAAAAAAAGTCAGTTTTCACCAAAACTTCAGGTCTTTGTCAAAGGACCCAAATCAAAACCTATTAAAAAAAATCAACTCCCCCTCCTCCCCCTTTTTCTGGTGAAAACTTTTAATAAAAGGTTCATTTGCTTCTCATTCCCTAATTTTGGGGCGGCAGGACTTTGCATAAAAACACAAAACCAAATGATCCCCAACTAAAAAAGAATCAAGATTTTCTCTGATTTTTTGACAGAGCCTTCCCTTTCCTCCCCCTACTCCCCCCAAAAAAGAAAAATGCAGACAAAAGTGAACTTTTAGTTGAACTATTTTTCACTGGGAAGATAGAGAATTCCAGAGGAGCGCTGGTAGGTTCACAGGAACATACTTCACTGAGTTACCAGGTAAAGCAGCCCTGCCTTGAGCTTTGGTCACCCATGCCACTGAGTTTGGTACTAGAGCAAGGTAGTTCAAAGCTAGCTTGAACTAGTTGAGCTGTGATTACTCCATTAGATCACAGCCTAGTTGAGCTGTGGTCACTCCATTAGATTGCAAGGTAGATTTACCCAAGGTTAAGTCTTTGCAAATGCCAAAGCTGGTTTATCTGTTCTAAGGTTTCCTAGGGCTTGAATTTAATGTGGGTAGACCAGATCCAGCCATGTCTTTTCAAGGCACTGGATGAAGTCATCTCTTTCTCTCAAAAACTTCTCTCTCTCTCTGGTTTAGTTAAAAATGCATCTCTACCCTGCCTTCAAAGTAATGGATACTTATATTATCCTCTTCCCCAAGCAGTGATCAGCCTTAGCACCGCATGTAGCATTCACCCGGTGTGGGTTAACTGAGGAGATGTTTGTACGGTGTTCTTCACAGCCATAAGTCCTAGAAAGGTTTGGAAGATACAGGACTAAATTGGTTCAATGCGGACAGGCTTGACAGAGTGTGGGAGGTACTTTGACTCTCTCCCACCTTAGATTCACTGCTGCTTAGACACCCTGTCTGCTCACTTCAGTAACAAATCCTTCCTTGCTGACAACAGTAGCACCCTGGCTCCTTGGCACTTTGATCCTTCTAGGGTGCTTTCACTAAATGCTGGAGGTAGGCCAAATATCTTTCCTTCCTGTTTTCTAGGTTTCTTCCCTCTACCCTCATGGCTTTGGCATTTTGCCTTCTTGCAAGGAAGGTGAACAGCAAGAGGTTAGCAAGCAAAGAAGTACCTTATGGTGATGCAAATGTATCTGCCAGGTATGAACTTAGGCTGAGGGCTTGCCTATTTCACAGGGATCTCTAATAGAAGCCTCAGCCAGTGACAACTTTGACTCTGAGGTCCAAAATCAAACCAATGACTTACACAACTGTAAACTTACATGTAAATACACCAAAGTGTGCCAAATGAATGGCCTCTCCAATTTGCAAGGCTAAATCCTGAACGCAGCAACACCAGTGTAAATCCACACCAACCTCATGGAACTCAGTGGCTTTATTTGATATTGCTACCAGTGCAACAGAATTTAGATCTGGCCACAGTGTAATGTCTCATACTTTTGTTCCTCAACTTTCAGTTTGTAGTTGGATTTGGTAGTTATGTGTACAAAGAACTGGATGGTGGCACTACCGGGCCCCATTCGCCTTCAGCAAAGGCAGTTGTCTGCTTTCTTGCCACCTGCTCTGTTCATTTCTGGTAACCAGAAGTTGCTTCTTTGTAAGGCAGCAGATGGGTAAAATGCTGTAGCAGGTGAATGTGCTCCACACACAGAGTTCAGCCATAGAGAACTGTTTGGAATGGGAGAGCTGGTTCATATTATCCTCTTCCTTCTGCACTAATATTATTCGCTTTTCCACATATAGCTTATTAAATTGCCTCTCAATAGGGAAACAGACTTACACCATTTAGAAATCCCTTGCTGACCCTGAAATGTTCTTTGCTGGGAAGAGGTAGGGGTTTTTTTTGCTGTCTTATGACATCAGTAACAGTGATATAGGTTATGAAGTAGAGCTGGTTAAAAAAACCCAAGGTTTTATTTAAAAACATGCAATTATCATTTGTTTCTGGGGGAGGCAGTTCTAAAGAAAAGCCCCCAAATTTTCATAGTTTCATAGTAGTTTAGGGTCAGAAGGGACCTGAACAGATCATCTAGTCTGACCCTCCCCACTGGCAGGAGCACACGCTGGGATCACATGACCCCAGACAGGTATTCATCCAAATTCTTTTTGAATTTACCCAAGGTAGGAGTGAGGACCACTTCCCTAGGAAGTTGGTTCCAGATCCTAGCTACCCTGACAGTGAAATAGTGCCTCCTAATCTCTAACCTGAACCTATTCTCCAGCAGCTTCTGGCCATTGTTCCTCATCACCCCAGGTACTGCTGGGGGGAATAGGACCCTTCCTAATTGCTGCTGATCTCCCCTAATGAGTTTGTAGGCAGCCACCAAATCCCCCCTCAGCCTCTGTTTGCTGAGGCTGAACAGGTTCAGGTCCCTCAGCCTCTCATAGGGCCTGCCCTGATGCCCTCCAACCAAGCAGGTGGCCCTCCTCTGAACCCTCTCAAGGCAGGCCACATCCTTCTTAAAGTGCGGTGCCCAGAACTGGACACAGTACTCCAATTTTGGCCTGACCAATGTCACGTAGAAAGGGAGTATCACCTCTCTGAACCAGCTTGAGATGCATCTTTGGATGCACGACAAGGTGCGGTTGGCTTTGCCGGCTGCGGTCTGGCATTGGTGGCTCATGTTCATCTTGGAGTCAATAATGACTCCAAGATCCCTTTCCGCCCCTGTGCTCACAAGAGGGGAGCTCCCCAGCTTGTATGTGTGCTGTGGATTCCTTCTCCCAAGGTACAGCACCCTGCATTTGTCTACGTTGAACCCCATCCTATTACCATCCGCCCACTTCTGTAGTCTGTCTAAATCTAATTGCAGCCTCTCTCTCCCTTTGAGTGTGCCTACCTCTCCCCACATCTTAGTGTCGTCGGCAAACTTGGACAACGTGTTTTCCACCCCCTCGTCCAAGTTGCTGATGAAGATGTTGAGCAGTGTAGGCCCCAGGACAAAGGCCTAGGGGACCCCACTATTCACATCGCACCAGGTCGAGTATGACCCGTCCACCACCACTCTCTGGGTGCGCCCCATCAGTCAATTTCTGACCCATCCAACTGTGCCCCTACCTGTGGTGGGAGAGCTGTCCTGGTCCCTGTCCAAGAAAACAGAGGCAAAGAACTTGTTCAAAATTTTGGCTCTCTCATCTGGCATAGCCACAAGATTACCATTTAAGTCTAGCAGAGGCCCTACGTTACCTGGTGCCCTCTTCTTACTCCCAATGTATTTGAAGAAGGACTTTTTGTTGCCCTTAATCCTGGTCACTAGCCTGAGCTGCACCCCTGCCTTGGCCTTCCTAATGGCCCTCCTACACTCACAGGCCAAAGAGGAGTATTCCTCCTTGGTGATAGCCCCTCCCTTCCACCAGGTGTACGCCTCCCTTTTGGCCCTCAGGCATTCTCGAATGCCTTTGCTGAGCCATGAGGGTTTCAGAGCACTCTTAGCCCCCCTTGTCTCTCGAATTTTGGTTTGAAAGAACTCTTTTTTTTTATGAAATCCCCAAATTTGACCAAGAAAGAAGTTCTCATGAAAACTTCCATTCTCAAAAGTCCATTATAAAGGCATAAGTGACTTCAGTTTCTTTTGTTTAGGTTCCTATGGTTGGAAGAGCTTTCAAAGAAATGTAAATCACTATCGTAGCTCCCATACAAGACGGGGTCTCTCCTATTGTAAGGCCTTTCCCATTGTGGCTAAGCATACAGGAACACAATAGGGCTGTAGTATGTCCCGAGAGTAATTCACGACTGACAGTGCCCCACTTGGCATGCAGCTCAAAGGGTGGATGGCCAACAATTCCCGGAAAAAGAAAAAAACAGGCCTCTTTAGGATGCTGGGCACCTATTACCATGGGTTTAGAGTATCTTAACCCAGATGTAAACAGGTCAATAAACTGTACTTGTTGGTGTTTAAGAGGAGAGTAAGTTAAGCAGAACCATGTTTGGGGACTGCATGGAAGTAGGAGGTTTATTTCCTGAGATACTACCTGGATCCATCTATTGTGCTTGTTCTGCACACAGATTGGATGCCAGATTGAAACAAACCACTACCCCTTGCCAGTTTATTTCTCTCAATCACACACTTGCCCAGAGTTTAGGCACTGCAAAGTCAGGTTATACCTGCCCCCTCCCTCCCCAAAAAAGCCATCACAGGAATAATTTTCATAGGGTTCAAAAGAGAGCTGAGAAAAGGCAGTGTGATACTCCAAAGCATGTCTGAGTCTATCCCAATCATGCAGTTACTCCAATAAAAGAGATCACCCACAAAAATTCTTCATGCCTCAGGAATCACTTTACCTGCTTCTGGGACTAAAACAGAGCACCACTACCAAGATGTTCTGGAGTGAGAAGCATCACATGTAAAGGATGGCATCAAGGGGCATTTAAGGAGGCCATCGTCTCTTGGCTCTGGCATTCAAAATGAATGACAACTGTAATACCCTCTTTATTCACAGACGGGATCCATCATCTTTAGAAAGAAACAAAAGCTTTGACAACAGTGAAACAAATCTGCAAGCAAAGATTTGGGTTTTCTTTATTTTTTATTGTTTTTAAATACTATTTTTTTTAAAAGTCATTATGTCAAACTGTTAACATTCAGGTAAACAAGCAAGAAGACAACAGATGGGCATGATCTCTTAGCGTAGGCACAGCCATGGCGAGGGGCTGTTTGCATTCCACTGCCTTCCTCCCTTCTCCCCCAAACAGTCGCACCTCAGTCTCTTTGACACTCTCTCCCTGTTTCCTCAAAGGCATTGGTCTGGAGCCCTGGAGCCAACCTGGCACACCTGTACTGCCCAGGTCAATACGTGGGGCAGGGCAGGGAGGGAAGGGCAGTTGTGGGATCACATCACTGCATGCCAGTCCCTCTCATGCAGAGCAGGGGCTTCCTCTGAAGCTTCAGGGTGGCAGCATCATTCAACGACTGGGCCAACCTGACAGATCAGAAAGCTGTCCCAGTAGGTTAGAAAAAAGGGGCTCTTTGGGACAGTTTCAACTGCTTTTTAGCACAAATTTGGTTTAGTCACCACAGGTCTCTGAATTTTAGTCCCCCCACCCCCACCCCCACAACCTCTTGGCATTTGCTCCCCCACTGCTGCCCCTCCTCTCCAGGCACACCCTGCTGCAGCAGCCATTGCCCCTGGTGAGCAATATTTGCTTTACCTTAGGCCCATTCCAATGGCCCACGCACAACATCTAATTTTTTCTCTTCCCTCCTCCATCGCCCCAGAGGCTGCTTTGGCCTATGCTGTCAAAGCCTGGTTGATGAAACATCCTGGCATTAAGGTTAACTGGTTGTAAATGGCAGAGGTTGGTCACACTATGCGTGCTATGAGAAACATTTATTAAAATTGGATTTTTTTTCTTCTTTTCTTAAAAAAACAAACAAACACAAAAGGCAGAAAGAAAGAAGTTAAATACAGCTTTGTGGCATGCTCCACACAGTATGAAAGGATTCAAGCATTCAGTTCAGCTGGCAGCAGCTCTGTTTGACCTTCCACCACGGTCCTTAAGCCCAGCCCTGGGTAATTCACTACTCTTGGCCTCCCCATTGAAATGGGGCCTCACTCCCCTTCCTTACCTTATGACTCTTTCTTAGTTGTTATTTTCTCTAGGATGAACTTTCCTACAGGTTGAGTATTTATGGACTAAAGCCTAGTACTGCAAAGCCCTTCTGTCATCTCTCAGGTGTTTCCAGGACCAGGTCTCAGATCTGTGTGTGTATACACATAGGGATCTGGGACAGCAGTTCAATAAAGCAATTTGATCTAAATCAGTTAAGTCTGATACTACATCCATCCACGTTTATCTTAAACTGGTTTTGGCTATTTTGAAAGCGGTTTATGAGCACTCAACTTCCGTGTGTTACCGATTTGAACCAGTTTCCAATCACTTGTACTGGTTTATGTCTAATTTCTGTCCCTAGCCACAGAGACAGAAGCATGTCTCAGAGGAAGTGTAAGTGCTACAATCTTCTTCTCTCTCCACCTCATCTAAACTTTAGATCCTGTTTCCTCTCACATCATCCTACTCATATGCACCTTAACAGCAGTTGAGACAGAGAATATCAAATCAGCTGCTTTAGCCATTTCTCAACTCTTCGGCCATTCTTAAGCATGAAAGCTGCTACATCTATCTCCTTTCCTTTCTCATCTGCCCCTCTGCCTGCTCTCACCCCCCCCAGCAAGCTAGAAGACACAGGAATACCTTTAACAATGTGAAGGGAAACAACCAAATTATTAACATCACCCAGTGAAATTTATCTCTCAGCCTTTTTCTGTGCCCCCCCCGGGTGCCTCTCTATTAAGAGATGCCCTTCCTCTCATTGCAGCCGCATTGGACCTGTTCTCTCTGGTGGGAGGCTGCACAGGTAGATGACAATTCATGGGTCACCCCTGAAATTATAGAGCTGACCAGTTACCCTCTGTTACTCTGTTTTGGCATGACAAAATCCAGTGAGCCCAGAATAGTGCTGACCAAAGATACTTCTTGGGCTATAACCCTCCATAGTCACCTCCTCCCGCCTGCTAGAGCAAAGGGCAGTTCCAGTACTTTAAAGTGATAACAGTCGAGAACATGCTTGAACTATATTTCTTTGCAGAAAGACCCAGTGAATCTTCAAGCAGAGCTTTGGCTATGTACGTGGTATCAGCTGAATACTGAACAATATCCAAATATATGGTATATAGGGGAAAAAACAACTGAAATGCTTAATGCATATTTATACACATTTATCAACAGTCGACAAAAAGGTGGCAAGTTACACATCCATTCTGTATGCTAACAACCCTGATGTACACATATGTAAACACATGCTTGGTTGATGCATAACAGTATACATATAGCCACGTATCAAGGAGATAACCTGCAAAATCTACACTGGGGGTAGGGGAATGGGGGGAACCTGGTGCACAACCTGTTTTTGTTTTCAAAGCATGCAAAATAGACATTCAGGGCAGTGTTGCTTTAAGGCTATTTCTAAGGCTCAATTACATCTTGTCCAATGCCCAATCAATCAAGGCTCTGTTTGAAACACCTTCTCCCTGGATTGTGAACTAGCACAACTTAATATATCAATATTTTGAAAGCCCCTACATGCTATGAAGGCAAGAAGGGGAAAGAAGGGGGAGGGAAAAAGAAGCTGAATTGATCAAGTTGCCTCATTGTAGGAGTCCTTCATTGTTTATATTAGTAGCACATTCAAAGGGTGTGTATTAGCCTGGGAAGAACACAGTTCTCTTCCCCCCAATTCGGATTTGCAAGTTTAAAACGAAGCACAATCCAGGGAACAGAAGGGTGCTGGAAGCATGCCTGTATGTAAAAATCTCACATCATAATCAGACTGGGGGATGAGTAACTCTGCTTTTTGCTCAGTCAATAGCTGAGAGATACTAAAGTTTCCAGCTCAAGTGCCAAAAGGGGTAAGGGAAAAGCTTTACTTAAAAATATATATCTATATATCTATACATATAGAGCATCTTTTAGAGACACATACTAGCTTTATTACACAGAATTTGGGGCACCCTTTCCCCTCTATGTACATGGCAACAGCTCTCCTGTTAGCTAGATAGACTGGCATACAATAAAGGCCACACACATTTGGTTGGGAACATCTAGCTTGGGTTTGAACCAAAGCACAAGAGGGCACAACAGCATTTAAACCAATGCCTCCTTAAATCCTGCATTTCCCGTCTTGGAGGAGTTGGTTTCCAATGCTTCATGTCAGTTTAAAAAAGGATTTTTAAAATAACCTTTATTTATTTATGTATTTCAACTATCAGGCTGTGGTATTTTTCTGGGAGAATGACAGCATAGTTACAAAAGGACAATGAGTAAGCAAAATGGTGCAAACAGAACTATGATGAAAATATAAAAATTAGTTCTGAAATAAATGGAGAACCCCTCGAATCATCTTGCTGAAGCTTTGTGGAGGATTTTTATAGCCCAGACCCTAGAGCTTTATTCTTTTTTTTATCCTTTTCAAAGTATCATACGTACATAAGCGTTCATTTAAAGTATGAACACAGCACCTGAGTGGAAGTTACCCCCTCCTCCTGCCACTCCATGCAATCGGACTACAAAGAAGCATTCAGTCACTTCTGGAATTTGAAGAGTTTAGCCCTATGGACTCACTCCCAGGTTGTGACCCTGTGAGACACTTTCAGCCCAAAATGAACGAGTCAATTTGTTTATTTAAAAGAGTTACAACCTCCTGGGGAGAAAAAGAAATGTTAATAGCTTAAAATTATAACTCTTTGCTTAACAAGTCACCTGTGTACCTAGCAAAACAAATGGGCCTCACAGGAGCGATCTATCTCCACCCTGTCCCTTTGTGATGCATCTCAGCTATCAGGCTATACCCTTGCCTCTCACATCTATCAGTTTGCAACAGCAAATCAAATTTTCCTGTAAGCAGCTAAGAAATGCCAGGGGTTGGGCTGGTGGGAGGGGGAGTGGGAAATGAGAAGAGCAACAACCCTGCTTCAGTTTCCAATTACTATAAACATTAGCATTTAAAGAAAAAAAAACAAGGCAAAGGTGTCCATCATCTTCACAACAAACTAGGGAGCCGTCTGCTCTGTTCCTCTTCTATACCAGCACCATTGCCAAAATAACATGAAGGGTAAAGGGCCAGACTTGCTGGTACAGTAATTTTTACTACCACACAAAACTGATGTGTAACTAACTCAGCCACAAGGATACGGGAAGGTTTTATTTATTTAAAAAAAAAAAAAAAAAAGTAAAAATGATAAGTACTGTACGGTAATATTGGAAGTAGTTATATACATGGTTTTGTCTTTTGTTGAAATGTCTCCTGGTCATGTGGTGGCACTTGGGGATCCTTTAGCGCCATCATCCCCACCCCTCCCCCTGCAGCTCTCCACTTCTCAGTACACGGAGCTGTTCCTTATGCCGCAGCACAATACCATGCTCAGAATCATTTCAAAGATCTGTGTGGGGAGACAAGATCACTGGTAAGGCTCCGATTTATAAACGTCTTGATGACCTCACGTTCTTCCCACCTGCTGTCTTCTCTTTCCATCCAGAATACTCCACTATGCTCCTCCTGGGTCTCCTGGGTCTCCCTTCCCTCCAGGCTGAGGACACATCTACCCTTCATCTTCTACACATCATCTACCCTTTTTCTGCACATCTACGCCTGCCCCCACTTGTTTGTTTGTTTTTAAATGGAGCCGTACTTTTGGTGTCTTTATTGCATCAGACAGCTGAGCGCTCATGAAAATGGGAACTGGAATGGATGAGGAAAGGCAAGTTATATTATTTCCTGGTAGGGCTGTGCGAAGTTTCGCTGGCTGTTTTGTTTTGATGCTGTTTTGACTCGTTTTGAGCTTGAAACAGCAAAATTGAAATGAAGGGCTTTGAAACAGCCTTGAAATGAAACAAGGCCAGTCAGAACGTTTTGAAACGTTTTGAGTTTTGAAACAGCCAGCCAGGTGGTGGGAGGCAGGCAGAGCCAGTGCTGTGCTCCAAGCGGCTCAGCAGCCTCATGTGGCTCCATGTCTCGACACCTCCCACTGCCGGGCTGCGCTCTGTGGGGCTGGTGGAGCCTATTGTAGCACAGTGCCATCTCTGCCCACCTCCCACTGCTGGGCTGTGCTCCAATCGGTTCCACCAGCCCCATGGGTCTGAGCCCAATGGTGGAAGGCAGGCAGAGCCAGTGCTGCGCTCCACCTCCTGTTACTGGGCTGAGTTTCACAGGGCTGCAAGCCACTGAGAGCTGAGTCCGGTGGCAGGAGGCACTTCCCTCTGCTGGGCTCCATTCCCAGTGCTGGGAAACTCAACCTGGCTGGTGGAGGAGTCTCAGGTAGCAGGAGCAGCATCCTGTCATCCGACAGGCAGATCAGGGGCCTGCCTGCATTGCCAGGAGGGCTGCAGGGGCTCTACCAGACTCCTCCTGAGGATGCAGGCCCCTGATCTGCCTGCTGGATCACAGGATGCTGCTCCTGCTCCCCACCTCCTGCTCGTCAGCAGCTTGAGGTGTAGTTTCCTAGAAACCCCTACACCTAATCTCCTTGAAACATGGCAGACTTTATGCCCTCAGACAGGGCAAGTTTAATCGGAATCAAGCAAGAAATGACAAAGCTATAGGCTGTTTCGTGCTTCCCCATTATAGCTTATGGGTGAAACTTTGAAACAGCGTTGAAACAGCGAAACCGTTTTGATGAAACGGAACAGAACAGTGATTTCAAAACTAAATGAAACTCAAAATGAAACACTGTTGCATCGAAACGGAAGTCTAAGTGGAATGCTGCTGTTTCGCACAGCCCTATTGCCCAGCCCAGTCCAAGCACAACAGGCACAGAGATGAGGAAAGATGCAGTATGTTACTGGTTAGCTCACTGGAGAGTACACTATGGGAAAGAAAGCTAACTCCTTCCAGCTGGAAACCTTATGGGTCAGTATTCTCCAATCCAAGAACTACAACGGTTTCGATGCTGGGCAAGGTGGCTCAGAAGATTATGGTACATTTCCTTGCAAGTAGAAACTTGATTTTAAAAGTAGTTTTGTTTACAAAGTTAATCTTGTATACCTCTTGCCTTTGTCTCAGGATTGCTCTATCACAGAGCCACCATTCAGCTTAGCACAGACGCATGCCTCAGAGGGCATAGAGCTGAGGTGCACTAGCACAGATGTGGGAAAGGAAGAGTTTGCTCTCTCCCAACCTGGACTAAACAGTAACCTGGCTTGGGCGAAGGGAAATAGAAGCTGCAGGTCAGTACTGGGAAACTCCTCTGCATTTCTGTGGGGTCAGCTGTTTAACCCCCTGCCTGCACCATGCCTGAAGTCACCCAGTGCTTGCTTACTGGCACAAAAAAGTTATTTAGTATTTTTAAAACCGAATCCCCTGCCCCTGAACTCTAGTATGCCACATCACATTTCTCACTTACCATGATTACAGCTACCACAATGGCAGCAATACCAATCAGGTACAACTTCCCAGAGAAGAGCTCATCAATTTTCTGGTGACAGTTGCTGTACATCTGTTGTACAAAGAGTGGGAGAATGCGCGTCAGCCAGCCTCATCTCTAACTATGCACTGCAAAACATTATATAGAAAGCAGCAGAATGTGGGATTTCTGGCTACTCCCCCCATATGCTTAGACCATGAAACATGGTCCTGGATGAAGTCAGTGACTGAACTCCAATTGATTTCATCCCATGCTATCTTACAGCACCTCAGACTGGACAGGAAGCGGCAGGGATGGGCATATTCAGTACACCCACAGTGAAATCTTAAGGAACATCCAGCTGAAGTCTTCCTGACCCTGGAGTGCAAGAGCATTTCAGCAAGTAGGGACCCAGGCTCTGCCTTTCTTTGGCAGATGCTTGCATTCCTAAATAGCCCCTCTACTTCTGGAAGGATTCCCAGTGCTGAGGAAAGGAATTCCTGAGCTCCACTCCTTCACTATTCCCACTTACTTGCCCTCTCCCGGCTAGCAGACAAGGAAGGGGTAGTTGCCTGAAGCCCTGCTACTGTCTTCCCCTTTGTTGTGAATGGGTTGACTTCACTAAGGAGATAGCGTAACCCCTTCAGCCTAATGGGGCGAGTTTCTGGGTGTCACAAAAGTATAGAGGGACTCTGTGAAACTGCACTCACCCAACATCATACCAAGGAGAGAAGCAGGCCTTACCATGTTATCCTTCTTTGGGCATATGTCATCCCTGAGAAACTGGGTGAATGTGCTTTCCTGAAGATTTGCACCACAGCAATCCAGCTGCACATAGTAAAAACACAGTGTTAGCAAGATGCAGATATTTGTCTAAGGAGGTTCGGAGATAATTAACTCATTGGACCCAGCCCGTTCTTGCTGGATGTTTTCTAATGTCACAGGAATCAGTTTGGCTTGTATAGAGTGAATCCAGCCTCCAAATTAAACTTCTGATTTACATGCAGGATAGTCACTGAATATAATAATCCCAGATGTTCATTCCCAACCTGGAAGATTCACAGCCAGAGCCTGTTTCCTACTCAGCAGAGGACACTTTGAGAAGAATTCATCTGAGCTGAACTTCCATTCCATTGCACTTACCTGAATCCTGGGATGCAGAAAAATAACAAAAATGACTTCATCTTGGTGTGGGCCAGATTTTATAGGGCTCCTTCTAAATGATCTAGTCTAATGGTACTCAGTCTTTTTGCTCAGTAGTGCCTGATCTGTCCATAAGCCAGATCTGACTAGTGGTCCAGATCTGGCCCCTGCAGCAGGCACAGATCCAGCTGTGCAGAGAAGGGAAAGGGGCAGTCCAGTCCTAATCCAGCCACTTATGGCCTAGCCCCAACCTAGCCCTGCAAGTAAAGAGAGGGTGGAAGGAAAAGGTGGTATGACCTGGGCCTAATCCAGCCATGTGAGGGGAGAGGGCATGCTCCAGCCCCAAACCCACTGTGCAGAGGGAAGGGGGTGTGGCCCAGGTCTGATCTGCCGTGTGGGACTTGGAAATCTGGCAGCAGGGGAGGGTAGTGGTATTCTCCCTGGTGCCGAATTTCCTGACCCATGGGTACTGCATATGAAAACTTTGAAAGCTTGGACAGTGTCCCTTGCACAAAAATGCAAGACAATGGCTTGGGCAAAACTGGGTTGTGGTAACAAGACTGCCACAAGAAAATCAAACTCCACTAATGGCTTGTAACCCATTAGGCATCGAGACAGATATTTGGCTGGGGCGATATGATCCCAGAACCCATTCCTGCCCGGGGCAGGGGCTTGGACCTGATGATCTGTTTAGGTCCCTTCCAACCCTAAGTACTATGATACTATGAAACATTAGAGCCTGAGGTACCCAATACCAGACCCATGACATAAAATAATAGAAGTAATGGTTAAAATTGTTGTTAGAGACCTGACACACTCATCACATGAGTATTTCCAAGCTAAGGAAGCCAAAGAAAAGGCTGAGCCAGTGAAGGCAAGGAAACTACATATGCATTTCAGTTGAACTAGCAACTAAAGAAGATAAAAGACTAAATATGCATCTCAAGAGAAACCTGTAAAAGATACAGGAAAGATGTCCTGTATGGGACACACACACATTTTTCAAAACAGGCATCCAATGTTTAAGGTATTACAAATGTCTCAATCATTCAATGTATGTCCGCGGTTTTGTAAACAGACCATCACCGGTGCAAGCTACTGCAAATTTGCCCCACAGTTAAACAAATACCTGAAGACAGGATAACCAATTGGTCTGGTAACCAATGCCTCTAAGCATCCTGTTTGACCACTCAGGACCCATCACCAGTAATTGACCTATAATTGCTGGGGCTGCAGAGAAACACAAGTTTTCACACCTAGACAAATCTAAAAAGAGAAGCCAGGCAATTTAACAATTGTAATATGATGGTCGCTCTTTTCCTCCCTGTTTTATTCAAACTTTAACTGGCCAACCATCAAGAAAAAAACAGGGGTGAACTTAGAGAGATTTTGGGGGGCCGATACCAATAGCCAATTTTTAAGAAGGCATATTGGCTGATACCAATCTGATTTCCGATACAGCTGTGTGCAGCTGGTAAGTCTATTGTGGTGGAAGGGGAGGGCAGAGAGAAGGGACGTGGAGGGGAGGCGAAAATTAAGGCCCCTGCAGTGAGGGAGGGAGTGGGGCTGGTGCTGGGGCAGGCGCTGCCCAGCTGGGGAGGGGTGGGGCACAGGACAGAGCTGTGGCTCATCCAGGGGCTGTGGTGTGGCTCCTGACACTCCGTACACCCTCGGAGAGCATGGGGGGGGCATCTGCCCCCAGATCTGTGTGGGGCAGGGCAGGCGAGGGTGGGCTGCAGATGCGGGCTGGGACTGGGGCTGCACTGGGCTCTTTCTGGTGGGGGCTGGGCCAGCTGTGCTTGGGGCTGGCATTGGTGGCACTGGGAGGGGGCCTATGGGGCAGCATTAGTAGGACCCAGGGGGAGTTGGCGGCAGGACCCAGCAGCTACAGCAGCAAGGCCCGCCAAGCCCCAACCTCCTCCCCAGCCCCCAACTGGAAGTCTGGTGGAAGGCTTCTGGCCTGGTGACCCTGGGGCTGTTTCCTGCTCTTGTGCAACTCAGCTAAGAACACGGTGATCGCCCCAGTCCTCGGGGCCAGGCTGGTTTCTGCTTCTTCCTGAGGTCCTGGCAATGCAGCCAGGAATCACATGGTGCCAGAGTGATAGACTGGGGGTGGGGAGAAGCAACAGTGGTGGGTAGAAAAGCAGGGAAATGGCAGTGGTAGCGGTGGCAGGTGGGGGGGAATGGCGGTGGGCACGAGCACAGCAACAGCCAGGCAGGAGTATGGGGCCTGTGCCAATGCCCTGAGGCCAGGGCCAGCCAGCAGGAGTGTGGGGCTCAGGCTGGCAGGGGCTCTACAGAGCTGGCCCAGCTCTGCCCCTCTCACTACTGGCGCAGCCTAGCCCAGCTCCATCGAGTTGGTAGGGGCAGCTGGGCCCATAGGGGCAGCCTGGGCCCTGTACTCTCACCCAGGTGTTGCTACATTCCTGCGCACTGCCACTCGCTCCCCGACCTGCTCCTGCTGCCACCGCCATTTCTCTGCTTTCCCGCCTGCTACTGCCACTTGTCCCCCCACTCCCACCCTATTTCCGGACCACAGGATGCCGCAGGAACAGGCCTGGTCCGGTCCCCGCGATTCCTTGTTGTGTGGACCTGGCCATGCAGCTGGGGAACTGCATGGTGCTGGAATAGCCAGCGGGGGGTGGGGTGGGGAAGCGGCAGCAGCGGCAAGCAGAAAGGTAGAGAAGCGGCAGGAGAAGGGCAGCGGTGGCAGGCAGCGGAGGGATCAGTGTGGCAGCATCTGGGCAGGCAGCAGCACAGGGCCCGCACTGGTGCCCTAGGACCAGGGACGGTAGGAGTGCTAGGCCCAGGCTGGCAGAAGTGCTGGGTAGGGGCTCCGCCTGCCACAGGCCTTGAGCACCTCAGAGCCTCACAGCCTGGTGCTGCTGCTGGTGGCAGGGGATGTGGGCATGCACACACCCCCATGCACCCTCCCCCACACACACACACACACACTCCAGCCACCCTCTCCCCTCCACACATGCCACCCCTGCCCAAACACTTACAGACTCCCACAAACCTCATACCCACACCCCACATAGCCACGCACATACAAACACCCCCACAAACCCCACACACACACCCTCCCCCACACCCCACATACACATATATCCACACTCCCATAGCCCCCCACAAATCTACACCTATCCACCAATATACCCCCTCACAATATACAAGAATAAGACTTCATTTTAAGCTACTGTGCAATCACCTCTATGTACACTACACAAACACAAGTAAATCAGGACAAAAATATTTTTTGAAATAGAATGAATATTGTAGTAGATGTTTGATTTTTAGAATATCATTTGGTATTTTTCTGGTTCTGAGATGGCAAACCCCCTTGCTGAAAGGAGTACTTCTGGGAACAAGGGGAGGGACTTCTGGTGGCAAAGGTCAGGGCTTAGGGGCAGGACTTCCAGTCCAAAGATGGTGACCAGGGGCTGGGGCACCTGTTGAGGGGCAGGGCTACCCATGTGGCCCTCAACAGCTTGCCAAAACTCAAGCACCGCTCCATCCAAAATAGTTGCCCACCCCTGCCCTAGGACAACCTCATGGTTACTATCCCTCCTCATCTTACTGTTTCATGGAAGGTCTTCAGAACAGCTTTCCCATTGGTTGAATTGGGGTCTCCCTGAATCACTTGATGATATGCTTGGTCATAGAACTGCTTCACATCTTTGGCAATCTGCAGAAAAGGTAAGAAAAAACCTTCTTACAGAGGACATACACCTAAAAAGAGCTCTGTCAAACCCATGTGGGAAGGAATAACAGTGCTGTCAGGCTACCCAACAAGAGGCATGCTGCGTTCAGTGCCACTCCCAGCTGAATAAGAAGTTTCTTTCAGATTTGGGCTATATTATGTATTTATTTATAGAGGTAAGTAGTAGGGGCCTCTCCCTTACTGAGATCAAAATTCCTGCAGCTATACAATGTTCTGAAGGGCAGATGCTAGACTTCACTCATCATCTAGAATCTTTGGGCCAATATTTCCTAAATATTTTGTGAATACTCTGTCTGTACAGGCCTATATATTCTAAATGACTTACAGGATATGGACACTAGAGTCCCCTAGTAGCTTGTAGCACCTGGGCATCTAGATATTGTAGAAGGCTTTGAAAAAAAAAAAGTCAACTGTATTTGTTATTCCCAGATCAGCTATCGAAATGCAGCTCCCCCTGAGCCAGAACATGGCATCAGCCAACACACAGCAACTCTATGCAGCAGCCAGGGGAGCATGGGAGAGTTCATACAGTCAGTGCCTGTGCCATATATTCACGTTTGCTGAATCCTGAATGTTGATCTTATATACTCTCTCCCTTATGGCTTCTGAAAAAGCAGGAGTTTGGGAGAGAGGCTTAAAAGAGCAGAGATACAAGATGAGTGAACAGATATGAGGGACAGAGTATTTGGGAAACGTAATCTGCAGTGATCCAATCTACGCAGTGTGGAGAAGGTGAGGAAATAAATAAAATTAGAACTGGGGTTTCAATAAATTGTTCTTTTGTCCTCACCTTCCTTCCCAATGTACTGAATTTGAAACCATTATCTGCAAGTCAAACCTTTTATGAACAGAAAAAGGGATGGAATTGCCTCCCTTCCTCCACCTAAGACAAATCAGACATTGAAAACAGGGATCTAATTTCATAATAAAATGGCACCTCACACCTACTTCATTATGAAATAATTTTCCCCCAGGTGATATCGTTAATGGCGCTAAAATAAAGCTAAAGTGCACTGATTAAATGTATTCAGCAGTGTCTAAACTTGCCTGGTAGTCAAACAATGCTAATAAAATTTCGTTTCTGCCTGTGGTTGAGGATAAGTGCTCCAATACCACTGGCAGTAATTAGTGTGAATGACCGTTAGAGTCATTCAGAAGAGACACTTTCATAGAATGGGCTCGCCTTGGCTTGGGACTCTCCCAGCATCACCTCCCTTCTCTCTTCCCATGTCATTCAGGACTGGCATCAATAGGTGAGGGTAGGGAACAGAAACAGGTTGTCAGCATTGTTAGCAGGGACCTTCGTCCACCAGACCCCCTGGGGGCAGGAAAAACAGACACAGAAATCAAGCAGCAGCTGCAGATTCCTACTCCTTTGCATTAAATGCATTTAATCGAGCCACAAGTGGCTGATGCTGTTGCTTTCATCCTGTTGGAAAGAAAAAAACCCCTGAATCTTTATTGGGGGCGTTTATACTAGTGCTCATTTCTGCCATATGTGTGTGCCTTCCCTGCAGAGCCAGTAGCAGCAGCGGGGTACCTACAACAGCAAATTCCTAATAGGATTTCTGGAGTTTTGTAAATTTGTTAAATCTTAGACACTGAAAGATACCAGAAGTAATACCTGCACAATACACAACACCTCCCCCTTCCCGCAGAAGTGTTAATTTGCACCAGAGGTTGCTAGGTAACAGCATCCCAGCCACAGGACCTATTTAGCCACCAAGAAAATGTACCGATGAAGTAATGCATCTCTCTTGTGAATTAATGGTTGAGTGTCTGCACCCACAACAAGCTCTGAAACAGCTCTGAAATGGAATTGGCTACCACCTGCTTTTCTAGTTGAATTAAACTTCTTAATAAAGCAATTAGTTTCTGGCTCCCCCGCAGATTCCAAGCACAAAGAGATTCCCTTCTCTGCTTCAGATCCTCAATGTCGAAGTGATCAGAATACTAATGTCTGGTTTCTTCCTCGCTGCATGACAGCTCAGGTTTTCGTGCATGGACAGTCTATCCTTAGAGGTTTTAATACAATAGGCTTGGCCCAGTTCTGAGGAAACCCATGAGAAGCCATGCCAGGAGAAAGATGGATGTTCCAGGCACTCATTGGTCAGGGAAGGTCACAACTCAAAAGACAGGAACCAGCACTGTGTGTTCATTCCTCCACGGAAACCGTGGTATTCTGATAACCTGTAATCCCACTGGGAATCCTCTCTCCCTCTGTTATATCTCTGTCCAGAAGACAAAGCCTATTGCTGTGCAAGGCTAAGGGCAGGGAGAGCTCATTAGGGAGATATTCTAGATAGAAATGTTAATTGCTGGCATGTAAGTGGACCTCTATACAAGGTCACCCACATGTGTTTGTGTGAGTATGTGGGGACTTAGGGAGCTGGCAAAACAGTGAGTAGGGACTTTGTGTAGGAAGCAAAAGGAAAGGATTCAGAGCCCTGTCCTTCATTCCAGGCTCCTCAAGACGCATCTAAATATCTGGGTTTCAGGCTAAAGCCGTCTAGGAAGATTTAACAGAACTCCTGTTCTCAGCCCCAGTGGGAATGACTATTACACTGCATCTACAAATGGATACTGCCTTCACACCTCACGCTCCCTGTAACAGGGAACCCCTAAAAGTGGGGGAAGATAGGAAACCTGGGGAAAGCAAGGGCAGGAAGGAGTAGCTGCATATGTGGACTGAGCCAAAGACTAGAAAGGCTAGGCGCTCAATGAGGCAATTCCCTGCACCTGGACCCTGGGTGCAGGAGATGTGGTTACATGGCTAGAAGAAGGCTGGGCTCGTGCATATAAACCCAGTTTCTGACCATGCAAGGGGGAGTCTGGCCCTGCAGGCAGCAGGGAGAGGAACTCCCAAAAGAGTCAGACAGACAGACAGACACCTAGGGCAGCTGGGGTAAGACGGCTTCAAGGGAGGTATGGCCTGTGGATAACATTAACCCTGAGTGAGGGAGACTTTTTGCTTGAGACTGGAGGACTTAGTCCTCTAGTGGCTACAGGGGTAGAAGTGGCTAGGAGAGCAGATTCAGATTCACAGAAGTTTAGGGCTGAAAGGGACCTTGTGAGAGCACTTAGTCCAGCCCCCATGCTCTGGGCAGGAAAGATTGCTGGGGTCAAAATAACTCCAGCAAGGTGTGCGTCCAGTCTCCTTGGAAGATCTCCAGGGTAGGTGCCTGCACCACCCCCACTGGAAGTCTATCCCAGGGTCTGGTCACACAAACCGTGAAGAAGTTTTTCCCTATATCCAGTCTGAAACCTTCTTCTAGTTTATGACTGTTGCTCCTGGTTTTCCCCTGGGGTGCTCTGGTGAACAGCAGAAAGCTAGCCCCATGCTGGAGAGGCTGAGTTTGGGAGGATGCAACTGGAGCCCCAGGAGGGGCTGTTGTCAAGTCAGGGATCATGCCTGGGAGTTGAGGTTTTAGGCAGCAGACCAAGGCTGAGGGTGCAGCCAGAGCAAAAGAGTGCCAAGACTGTGGCAGCTGAGGTCCCAACAGGTGCTTAGAAACTTGAGGGAGCAGTCCCGTAAAAGGAAAGCACTCGAGGGGGAAGCACAGGCCCCAGGTAGGGTGACCCTGGCTGTGAAGGTAGAGCTGAGCATCAAGGTGACCAATGAAGCCCCCTGACCTCAGGGACTGCATCCCCAACAAACCACGGTAATGGCAGTCATGGCAGTGAGAGACTGGAGGTGACATTGGGGCCAGGAAAGAGCCAGCAGATGGCTGGACCCTGGAGGGGGCCATCAGCTGCCAGGGTGGCAGATCTCCACTCACGCAGCAAGCAAGTCAACAACAATGTGGTCTAAGCTTCAGAATAATCTAGAACATGTAACACAACCCTTTTGAGGAACAAATGATACACTCAATCCCATTTTTTGGGGTAATCATGCACCTTTACCAGGCTATCAGCCTAAGTTGGAAGCAAGATGCAAGAACTTTGCTTCATGCTTTGTCCTAGGGTTCACTGATATTCATCTTTGCACACCCAGGTGTGAGGCTGTGCAAGGGTCCCATTCATTGTGTTACTGATGCTACAGTGGTAAGCAGAGACCAGGGCACTGTTCTAGGCACTGTATGCTGACTCATAGTGAGGGACACTCTCTGTAGGGCAAGATCAAACAAGGATAATGTTATATTAAATAACTGGGGCATAGAGAGGTTAAGTGATTTGCCCAAGATCATATACCTTTGGTGATGGTTCAGTTCCTGGTCTCAAGTCTTCTTTAATGCCTTAAACTGAAAGCCACCCTTCTGCCAGCTGGGGCAGAACCACAGCACAGTCCTACACAAGCACATGATCACACAGAGAGAAAGGTTTCAGGGTTTGCTCTTACCTGGTCTTTGTTGACAAATCCCCAGATTCCAGCAGCCACTTCACAAGCAAACAGGATCACCAGGCAAGTGAAGAACTGTGAAGAGATCAGGAAGAGGATACTAATAGGCTTGACAACAGGAGAAAGAGAGGATTTGGGGATGGAAGCCTATGGTTTCATTGGATAAAGAGTTTGCAACAGAATCATCCCACAAAAGTAAATATAGCTCAATGGATCAGGAAGGCAACAGGATTTGGTGTTTTATGGCAGCAGTGAGAGAAGCCCCCTCCCCTCCACACATACTCATACCTATGCCCATCAACCCATTATTTTTACTATCCTGTTCCATGCACAGCCCAGGCAGGAAAAACCCCTTGAACAATTCCACTAGTCATCAGGCTGGTGTGGACCGTGGAGAGATTAGCAGAGATGTGTCAATAGGGCAACTGGGGTGGGGGGCTCCACTGGAAGACAGATTATCCTTCTAGGGTTATGGGGATATTTTGGGCAAGCTGTCTCCTTTGACACAGCTACTCAGGTACTACTAGCTCCATTCTGGCATATTTCATCTGATGAGAAACGGTGTGTCAGTGTGTGATGTATAGATGGCTATCAGCATTCAAAGCCCTGCAAAGCTGCTGCATTTTTTTTTTGCATAAGCAGGAACACAGACATGCCATGTTAATCTGTAAATTGAATATGCTACTCATTCTCTCCAACCCCAACAAGCTGGAACCTCTCTTTCCTTCTGGATTCCAGTAACACCTGGTGATGGTGTGTTCAGTTTTCCAGTCTGGCTCTGGGAGACTTTATTACTCATAAAAGAGAAGCTAAAAATCACATTCATTAGGAGTCAAGGACCAGCTAGTAGGATTTCCAACACCATTCCTGCAGGGAAAGCAAGGGAAGAAGAGAGCTGTGATCACGTCCCACAGCTAACTCTGCTGTCCTTAGACTGATTCTCCTCTGGGAAAAGTTTATCTACAAATATTTCTCCTATAAATTCAAAGAAGATGGGTGAATATGTTTGTGAAAGAATATGGTGGGCAGTGATTCTCAACCAGGGTGCTATGGAACCCTTAGGTATCATGAGATCTTTTAAAGGTGCCACCAAATGTTAGCACAGTTAGGTGGGCAAATATGGCATGCAAGATAAACCCAGAGATTACAAATAGGAAATCACAGCATCAAAAACATTAGGGCCTGATATGGTTTTTCTGAGTTATTTGCAAGAGAGAATTTGCCCTGTTATTTTTCTGTAGTCAAAAAAACAGTGAAAACTTGCCCCCTGCCTCCCATCTCCCCTGCCTCATGCCTGCCAACCCATAGCCTCTGGTTCCTGTCCCCTTTCCCTCATCTTCAAAGCCTCCACCCCTTGCCTGCTGTCCCCACCACACCTGCACCACCAGCAGGCTGTATCCCCACTGCAGCCTGGGCAACGAGCACAACCCCAGCCGCTGAAGCAAAGGTCTGCAGGGTGGGAGGGAAGCAGCAACAGGGGAGCTGAGACAGGGGATGGTAGGGGCCCAAGGCTGCAGAGGAGGAATGATGGGGAACAGAGAGCCACTTAGGTTCCAGCTGACTCAGAGTTTGGGCCAAAGCTGCTGCCTGGCCCCTGCCACCTTGTACTCTGATTCCCAGATGAGGGGCTGTAATTTCCCCATGGTAAATGGCAGGGAGGGGAAACCTCAATTTGGAATTAAATATGGTAATTAAAAAACAAATGCTGAAAGGCTGTTGTAATTCCTACATCAGACACTATGGCTTACATTTGTGACCACTGTCCTTAAAATGCATTCTTAATCACGTTTGTGGAAAGATACAATTTCTGCCCATGTTCTTGACTGAACATTTGGAAATCCAAGTGGAGTTGCCACCCATCCAGAATCTAGGCTGAACACACTCAACACCAAGGTTGTCCCCGAGTGGAACTTGGCAACTGCAGTCGGTGTTGCACAAAGACTCATGTAGTGAGATGACGCAAACCTCCCTCCCACCCAGCCATCCTGTAGGTAAGTCCATTGTATGAAAGAATATTTTTGTAAGTCATTTCTATCATTACTAGCCATTCAACAGTTCCATCTCCCAGCCTTTGTAACAAATATTTCTGATAAACCCTCATTCCCTTACTCAACTTAGGGAACTGTGGTCATGGGAGGGGAAATAGCTTCATTTCCTAGGGAGGTTAATACTTGGCCTCTAAACAGTCAAAGTAACACAACATGGCAGAAGTATCAACCACTACTTAGGAGGTACTAATACAAAGCACCTATAGCTTTCTCTGGTAGGCAAAGGCAAAAGGAAAGAAAGCACACAGACAGTACTACTGATCTCTCCCAAAGCCAGTGGTTTCACTATTGGGCCTCAAGTACATTCAGCTGCTGTACATTCAGATGCCTACCTACTAAAATCTCCTTCTAAAGTTTAAAGGGAGACCAGGGGTAATTCAAGTCCTATAGTCCTTTGCTTTGGCAAGGTCCATCTGACACCGCCATCTCATACTCAATAAGGCCCTCAAAATGAGGCTACCCCTGCTATAGTGGCCTTCCAGTCTCGCTAATACAACACTGTTACTGATATTTTCATGCACAGATCCCATATCCATTGCAAAAACAATCACTGTTCCTCTTGCACAAATGTGGGAACAGCGGTGAACAGATATTGAATGGCTTGCCTTCGTTCACCAAGCAGGTCAGTGGCAGGGGAGTAGAGGAATGGCTTCCTCCAGTTCTACTCCAGTGCTCTATTCATTGGACTACACGTACACCCACTGTCTTGCCAGAGATGGCTGGGCACTAGGGCTCCAACCTGTTTCTTCTTCAGAGCAAAATAATCCTGTAAAGCTGCAACAACATGGGATAAACACACTATCAGTTCAGACATGAGGGTCAACTTGCACATTTCTGTGATTCACAGAATCATAGAAAATTAGTGTGGGAAGGGACCTCAGAGGGACATCTATTCCAACCCCCTGCTCAAAGCAGGACCAGCCCCAACCAGCTCATCTCAATCAAAGCTTTGTCTAGCCGGGTCTTAAAAACCTCCAAGGATGGAGAGTCCACAACTTCTCTGGGTAACCTGTTCCAATGTTTTACTACCTTCCTAGTAAGAAAGTATTTTTTTCTAATATCTAACCTAAACTTCCTTTGCTGCTACTTGAGACCATTGCTTTTTGTTCTGTCATCTGCCATAACTAAGAGCAGTTTAGCTCTATCCTCTTTGGAAAACACCTTTCAGGTAGCTGCAAGCTGCTATTAAATCCCTTCTTATTCCTCTCTTCTCTAGACTAAATAAGCCCAGCTCCCTCATCCTCTCCTCATAAATCATGTTCTCCAGCTCCCTAAACATTTTCACTGGCTTCCGCTGGACTCTCTCCTCTCTGTAGTGGGGGGCCCAAAACTGGACACAGATGTGGCCTCACCAGTGCTGAACAGAGGGGAATAATCACATCCCTTGATCTGCTGGCAACACTCCCAGCAACGCAGCCCAGGATGTCATTAGCTTTCTTCTCAAAAAGGGCACATTGTTATCTTATATTCAGCTTGTTGTCCACTGTAACCTCCAGGTCCTTTTCTGCAGAGCCGCTGCTTAGCCAGTTGGTCCCCCAGCCTGTACCCACAACATGGGAGTGTTCTGTCCTAAGTGCAGGACTTTGCACTTCTTATTGAACCTCATGAGATCTCTTTTGGTCCAATCCTCCAATTTGTCAAGGTCTCTCTTAATCTTAGCCCTAACCTCCAGTGTATCTACTACTCTCCCACAGCTTGGTGTCATCTGCAGATTTGCTGAGGGTGCACTCTATGCCATCTTCCAGGTCACTGATGAAGATATTGAACAAAACCAGCCCCAGGACCAACCCGTGGGGCACACCACTTAATACCAATTGCCAACTAGACATCTAGCCATTGACTACATCCAGCCATTTTTTTTTTATCCACCCTACAGTCCATTCATTCAATTTGTACTTCCTTAGCTTGTTTGCGAGAATGTTGTGGGAAACTGTATCAAAAGCCTTGCTAAAGTCAAGGTATACCACATCCACTGGTCTCCCCGCATCCACAGAGCCTGTCATCTCATCATAGAAAGCAATCAGGTTGGTCAGGAATGACTTGCTCTTGGTGAATCCATGCTGACTGTTCCTAATCACCAGAGATACTGGTTGCCCGATACAAAAATTGCAGATTCTCCAATTAAAAATTGCAAATTCTCTAAAACCCCAAAATCCATGATTAAAATGAAAGGTCACTATGTATATATATATATATATATATATATATATATATATATATATATACACAGAGAGAGAGAGAGAGAGAGAGAGAGAGAGAGAGAGAGAGTGTGTTACATACAGTATACAGTTGAACACAATGTTTTATTGATATATTTATAGGTTTAAAATAATTGGGAAGCCTACCAGTGCCTCAGTCATTATAAAAAAATAAATTCTAAATACATATATACTTTGGCATTTGATTTTGGGTTTTTCATTATGGAAAACCAGCATTCCTGCTGAGACTACTCTGTACACCCCAAGGAATTATGCACAAAACAACTCAAAATTATGCAAAATGAATTACTTTTTTCTTTTACAAATTAAATATAACACTATTTGAACCTTCTTTAGAAATATATGCAGGTACTTTGCATGGTACCTGCATGCAAAAGGGGGTGGGTATGGGGTGTGTGGGGGGGGGATTTGTGAAGGTGTGGGTGTGTTGGAGGGGTTGTGGGAGGGCATGGGATTTGTGGGGTTAGTTGTGAAGGGGTGTGGGGAGTATGGGTATGGCAGTATGTGGATATGTGGGTGGTGTGGGGGGAGTTGTGAAGCGGTGTGGAGTTTGTGGGTGGGTGTGGGGTTTGTAGGGATGTGTGAAGGAATGTGGGGCGAGTGTGGGTGTGTGTGTGCTGTTTGGCCAGGGGCACAGCAGCTGCAGGCAGTGGGCCCTCCAGGTGCTCATGGCTGCTGCAGGCAGAGCTCCTGGAGGTGCGGGCCTCTGGCTGATAGAGTCCCAGGGGCTGTACATGCTGGCACAGAGCTGGCCCAGCCTGCTGGCGTGCACCTTTGCAACAGACCAGGCTGATCCTGTGTCAGCATGTGCAGATTGCAGCACTGTAGGCAGGAACTGTGCACTATCAGGCTGGTTAGGCTTGGTGCCTCCACATGGGGCTTCCAGCACTCCAGCGGGACACCACCCATGGAGGCACGGAGCCTGCCTGACCGCAAGGTGTGGAACTCCATGCCTCCATGGGCAAGCTCAATGGCACACAGCTCCTGGTCCATGCGCCATCAGCCCAGGATGGCCCTCCATGTGGGGCTTCCCATGGACACCTCGCTGCTCCCTCAGCCCTCATACACACACCCCTGCCCCACCCACCCACCCCACAGGCTTTTCCCACAGCCCCCCTCTCCAGCCCTGTTGGTGCCCCCCATCCCCAACCCACAGCCCCCTACCTCCCTACCCTAGCTCTGCTGGAGGGGGTCCCCAGCTGGCCTCCGGCCCCCTGCAAGCCTCACATACCTCAAAGGCTCCAGGAGGGAAAGTTAGCCTGAGCCAAGCCCTGGCTGGCTGAGAGTCTCAGGCCCTACCCCTTTCCCCCTTTTTCTGTATCCTTTTGCCAACCACCTACATGATCAGGAAGAGGTAACAGGGAAGGTACTTGCTCCATCCTATCAACTCTAGGAGTCCCCTATGACTGGAAAATAGCAAATACAGTGCCTAAATTTTTATAAAAGGGATAAAGAATGAGCCAGTCAATTATAGATCTGTTAGCCTGACACCAGTGGGTAAAATCTTAGAACAGGTGCCAAAGGAAAGAATGGGTACAGATGCGGAAGGAAATGGAAAATGGGACAAAACACTACATCGGTTTATCAGAGAATAACTGTGTCAGACTAGTTTAATATCCTTCTATGACAAGATAATGGATTTCTTGAATAAGAGCAATGCAGTGGACATAATTTATCTAGATCTAAGCAAAGCTTTTGATACTGTGCCTCGTGGGAAATTACTGGCCAAACTCAAAAGGACAGGGATTGATGCTGTAATTATGAGGTGGATAAGGAATCAGTTGGCTTGAAGGGAGACTACAACAGATTATTTTGAAAGGAAAGTTGCTGTATTTTCTTGCATACCACATGTGCCTCCTCCCAAATGAAATAAAAGCACAAACCTTATTTTGCTAGGGCAAAATGAAATATTTTTTCCCCCAGAGTCATGGCTGAATGCTGACTGCACGAACAGAGTACATTCTTCAGCTTCACTGCTCAGCCTGGCTGCTCAATCAAAAGCTACTGTCAATTTGGCAGCAGCTGTGAAAGTGTTAAAAACTGTGGCTGTGATGGCATCCATTAGTGTCCCCAAGCAGGAATAATTCCTGCCCCCCGCTTAAGAAGCACCCCTCTATTTTGGAGGGCTGATTTTTGTGGAAAAGGTGTAAGTGGTATGCAAATAAATATGTATTTGACCACAACATCTAGTGATGTTCTTCAAGGTTTGCTCTTAGAGCCTGTCCTGTTTAACCTTTTTATCAGCAACCTTGGACTTAAAAGTACCTTTAAAAAATTTGCAGATGACACTAACAATGGTGCAAACTGCTTTGCAGAAAAGGACTGAATTATTATACAGGAGGATTGAGATAATTTTGTGGAATGTAATATAAAAAATGGATTGAAGTTTAATAGTAAAAAGTATTAAGTCATGCTATTATTAGGGTGCAGACAGGAGTGACAATTTTTTCCCTGATCTGGCCACAGAAAGCAGTTTATAGCTGTGACCAAACACAAGTGCATGGCTGCAAACAGCTTAAAAAATGGCCGATTGGGTCAAAATCTGACCCCTGGTGTGAAGGATCAGATAAAGATGTTACAAAATGTAGCATCTTTTGTCTTCTGTAACTTGTGTCTGCACAGCTCCCAGCCTGTCGCTAGGATGAAAGCCTGCAGCCAGGTTCCCAAAGCAATGGCCAGGCTATCCATCTGTGCTCCCTACCCTGCCACCCCCAGGGGCTCCAATTCACCTACCCCACCCTTCAGCACCAGTTGGGGAGCCCCAAGAATGAGCTCTCTCCACTGCCTTTCCCCCTCCCATTCTGAAAAGAGAGCACAGATAGACAGCCTGGCCATTGCTACGGGAATCTGGCTGCAGGCTCCCAGGCCCCAGCTAGATTCCCCTCTTCCTGAAACAAACAGTGAACTTCTGTTTGGTTTGAGGCAACGCTGTAACTCAGAACACTTTGCACAAAGTTGCTGGAACGTAGTAATTACCACACTCCAGCAGACTTGATTAATTGAATCTGCACCACGCGACAAATTACAGCGCATCAAAACAACCTCCCTGGATGTGTATAGGAGCCCCAGGATTTCAGCTATAACAAAGCGCACAAGCCAGCTGTCCCTAGACACTCACTCCTCTTTGCAGGAGGAGAGCAGAAGGCATGGGTTTGAAGTGATGCTCTGGGGATTACTTGGGTTAGAGACTACTTGTGAACACAGAAAATTGCACTTGATGCATGAGGCCCCTTCTAGTCCAATATTTTTATGTCTATGCTGTGCTCTTATAAAGTATGCAGTACCAACTGTGTAAGTGGTAAATCAGACACAATATTGCCTTTTTAATGGAGGTAAGGAGCTGAAAGCCCAGGCCACTGGAATACATTTGAAATAGGCTTCTTGTAAGGGTTGAGTGGGAAGTAATCAAGTTAATAAGGGTGGGAATCCTCATTTAAAATGGTCTTCCCTAAAACTACTACCCTTTAGTTTTTAATCCCTTGCTTGTAGATTCTCATAAAACACCTCTCCTTTGGCTTAACAGACTGAAGTCTAGCCTACTGCATTCAAGGATGGAACTCATTTTTAAGCCACTGGGACTGCCCTGTTCCTGCTAAATGGAGGCCTTCCCTGTGCTTTTTTGAGGACATACACAAATTAAAGAGACGGCACCTGGGGGTGGGCTCAAAGTAGAACGGGTTTCTTTCCCAGAATACAAAGAATACCCCCCATACACCTCAAAGCGCACTGTGGAGTACTTCAGGAAATCCAGAGAGACACTCGAGCATTGGAAATTCTCCAACTAGAGTCCATTACAGCACTGGATTGAATGCAGACTGAGACTTGGAAGTTCAAAGAAATTTGAGGTAGTTCCTGCTTTCCTCTCTTATTTTTCATTTTCTAATGACATTGCAGATCTAGATTGTAGAAGTGCCGACATGCCAAAAGAATGGGCTGAATATGTTAGGGAATAGTCTATTTGCAGATACAGGAAGTTGGACACCTAATTTTTTTTTTGGGGGGGGGGGGGGAAGTGATCCAAAATAAACTTCCTCTCCAAGTATTAAGATTTGCTTACGTCAATCTCTTAAGAGATCTCCAATTTTTTTTTTTCACTAGGACTCTACTATGAAGCTTCCTCTTTTGGTAGATGCATAAGGGAGTAAGTATAAAAGAAAGAAGTGGTAATGGCTTCCCATGCATCTAAAACACTTAGGCAAGGTTTAGACATTAAATCCTTACCGTGTTTCCATAGCTGACAGACAGGAAGAGGAAGGTCAGAGGGAAAGATGAGTGGAGACAAGAACACTTTGTGGGCCTGGAGCTCCCTGTGCAGTATGTTCAAATGTGAAGAATAAAACCTGCCAAGAATCTGAGTCCTTGGCTCAAGCCAACAATACCTGTTATATTTGAATAAAGGATTTCCCAGCATTTACCCAACATCCGTATTACAATACTGCTAGAAGGTCTACTGCTACTTTTCCTGCCTCGAGTTAGGTCACAACTAGGTCACTCTTAAGCAAGCTGCATTATCCATAGTCAGATGTCAAGTGGAGACCAATTTCCAGCATTCTGGAGGCTACTTTGATCGGGAGAAATAAATACAGCCAGACAACTCATTCTAAAATGGATGGAGAATGAATATCCATGAAGCCTGCTATCTCCATCCTCCTATTCCACTGCTGGCTCCTGCTCCTTTCTTTAGGCCAGGGATTAAAACAGTGGCTTGCTGGCATGTACCAGCAGCCTCAGCTTTCTGGTTGCTAGTGCAGAACTGCCCAATACAAGCTTTAAGGGCAACTGGAGTGTAATAAAGACTCTGCTGCCAAAACTCACAGGGAATGTCTGTTCTAAAAGGCTTGGGGGTGAGGTAAGAGGTATTCAGGGAGAATGTACCTGTGCTCAGATAACAAAATGAGCTCTATACCCTCCGAGGCAGTACTCGAAGGGTTAAATTCCCATCATCTTCACAGAAAATTAGAGCTTTCACTAGTTATATCCACATGCCAGTATGGCAGTCTTCCTCTACATGGCACTTCCCTGAGCACCATTCAGTCCAGCTTTCAACGACTAACTTTGTTGAGCCTTGGGAAGATCTGCCTGGTGTCACAGGGTGTTCAAAATTTGTCTCTTACCGTTCCCAGAAGGCACTGTGACTCTTGAATAGCGCCATAGCATCCCAGGAACCCCACAAACATCATCACTGCACCAACAGCAATCAGGATGTAAATCCCTGCAAGGGAGAGACAGACAGGGCAATCATGTTAATAAAGAACTCGCAGCTGAAATATTCTAGCCCTTGACCAGACAGGATGGCTCCTAATGAGAATTAATTTCTGGGTTTGGATGTCTGTGATTTACGCATGGCAAAGGTAGCAGATGACATAATTCCAGTCTGTGCTATCCTAAGCAGAGATGTAGTGCTCTCTCTATTAGAGGTGCATTGATACATCAGTCTGATATCGGATTGGCACTGACATAAAGAAAATTGACGGTATCAGAAATTGGCTTTTTTTGCCTGCTGTGGCCAATAACGTGGCTGATAAATGCCCTGTACATGCGCGCAGCTGCAGTGTAGCACATAGGCAGTGAGGAGCACAGCTCGACAGCTTGAGAGCTGTGTCCATTTGGTAAGTCTGTTGTGGTAGAAGGGGAGGGAGAAGGGAAGACGCATGGCAGGGGAGAAGATCGAGGCCCCCATGGTGTGGAAGTGGGGCTGGGGCAGGGGTAAGCACTGCCTAGACAGGGCAGGGCGGGGGGATGGAGCCATGGTTTATCTGGGGGGCGCGGGAAGGAGAAGGTGGCTCCTGCCTCTGTGCGCACCCCAGGAAGGCACGTGCCCCAGATCTGCATCAGGCGGGCTGCTGCTGCAGGTTGAGGCCAAGACTGCACTGGGCTCTTCCCAGTGAGAGGCTAGACTGCGCTGGGCTGTGCTTGTGGTGGGCAGCAGAGCTGGGATGGGGGGTTGGGGAGGCTACAGCAAATTTTGGGGTAGCTGCAGCTCTCCTGCAGCCTCCCTCCCAAAGCCACTGCCACCTGCCCCGAGCACAGCCTGGCCCAGCCCCCCTGCTGGGAAGAGCCTGGCGCTGCCCTGGCCTGAGCCTGCAGCAGCAGCCCATCCTGCCCCACATGATGGTCTCCCAGGGTGTGTGCAGCAGTGGGAGCCGCCCCCCTCCCCCGTGCCCCCCCCGGGGCTTTGTCCAGCACCGCTCCCTGCCCTGGCTGGGCAGCACCTGTCTCCTCCCCTTCCACCACAACAGGCTTACCAGCTGGACACTGCTCTTCAAGCTGCCAGGCTGTGCATCAGAAATCGGATCGGTATCGGCCAATATGCCTCCTTAAAAATCAGCTATCAGTATCGGCCCCCAAAAAATCTCTATCGCGGCACCCCTACTCTCTCCACACCTGGCTCTCTTCACTTTTATCAATACCTTACTTGCAAGAATACTGGAATTGCCTACACATAATAAAAACTGAGTCCAAGTATAAATTTCCATTTCAAGCCATTCCTATTAGCCCCCTTTAAGAATAAGATGTTACCTCCATGGGTAAATGTTTGGTTTTTTTCAGTGTGGGTAGCAGTGGTGTAACTAGGGTGGGGCAACCATGGCAGCTGCCCCTGACTTGTGGGGAGGAGACAGAGGTGAAGGCACAAGAAGAAAAACAAAACAGCTGCCAGTTTTTGCATCTGCACAAATTGTGCTAGTAGTGGCAACTGGAGGTCGCTGCTGCTCTGGGTGTGGCAGCTGCCCCAGACACCTTGCCATGTTTGCAGTTATCACCCAGCCTCTAGTGTGTGGCAACCTTCAAAATCTGAATTTATTTGATCATTTTATTGTGGAAAAAAAATATGCATCTCCATAAAGAACACACGTGTCAAAAAAACATTTGAAGCTAGTAACTTGAAACTGGGCTTAGTTTTGTAGATTTTACTGAAATTTAAGACAGAGAAATATGCCCAGAAGAAGCCACTAGAATCAAGTGCTTCAAATGAAGTAAATCTTTGGAAAAAAATCAAAAGCAATCAGAAGTCAGGAAAATACCCTAAAAAGCTTCCAGACAACTTTGACAGTGCTATATTAGTTTGAGAAATTAAGCACTTGTTGACTTTTAGATACAGTCTGAGACCAAGAAATGGCCGAGGAGCTAGTTTTACCAAAATTCACAATGTTACATTTTCAAAATTTCAAATTCCCATTCAAAATTTCAAATTCAAATGTACAATTCAAAATGTACTTGTAAACATAAATGTAGCTAATAGATACATTTTGATAACAAATGTGATAATGAAACAGAGGAAAGATACAAATGACCAGACAATACAGATAAAGTATATCAAGCAGCTGATTAAATATTTATAAAGTGCATGGTTATTTAAATGCATGACAATCTTACTGATATTTGAAAGCAAATTAATCCAAACATTTCTAAGTACTAAAGTTTTAAAAAGCCTCTAGCAGGGGGCCACCTTGTTAGGGAAAGGGACTTTTCACCCACGTTTTAAGAGTTCTTATTTTAGTTTGTCTACAAATGGGCTAGGCAGCATGAATTGTAGTTCAAGGCAGAAGAGCAAATATTCCTAGATGAATCCAGATTTACTACATGAGGGGAAAAAATAAAGGCATTCCTAATAGGTGTTACAGTGGATTCCTTTTATTGGAATCACTTTGGGAAATGGTGATTTGATTCTATTAACCAGCTGATTTCATTAAAAGGAGACCCGTTTTTTTGTTTTTTTTGTTTTTAAGAACACAGATATTCACTCCCTACCACCCCACACAGCCCCTCCAGCCCTGGTGGTGCACCTCACCCCCACCCACAGCCTCCTGGCCCCCAATCTCTGCCAGAAGGGGACCCCAGCTGCAAGAGCTATGGACCCAGGTCCATAGCCCCCTTCCCCCAGCAGGAGGCAGCGGCTGCTGCAGTGGAGTGGAGCTCAGCTCCCCACCTGCTGCTGCGGCCCGCTGCAGGCTCGGGTATGGAGGATGGGGTCAGCTCCCCAGCGCACTCCCGAAAGGGAAGGGGGGACCTGCACCCCCCAGACCCATGCACGGGGTGGGGGTGGGGGTAGGTGTGGGCAGTGAGGGCAGCGGCGCCGGCTTGTGCCCCTCAAAGCTACTGAGCCCATGGTCCCGTCCCACTCCCTGCTGGGACCCTAGCCCTAGCCAACTCCCTACCTCCCCCTATGGGAGCTCAACCCCTGCCCCCCATTTACCTGTGAGAGCTGCTCTCCAGACTGCCTGGAGCCATAAGCACGGCTCCAGGAAATGCATATGGCCTGGCCATAACACATACATGCACATGGTGCCCTCTGCCTAACCACCCTCCTCCCGCTCCCTTCCGGCCCCTGCAGGCTGGAACTCTGCCAGCCTGCAGAGAGCTTCTCACAAAACTGCAAAATCCCCAGGTTTCTCGGTAAAACATTCCAAAAACCGAAAACCGTGATTCTAATAGGAGCGATTTTTACATGTAATAATATGCAAATGGTTTTGGTTTTCCCGTATTGATTTGAATAAGTGGTTGATTCTATTAACCAGCAATTCTATAAAGTGGAATTTACTGTACGCCTACTCTGTATCTCTAAGCTCTATCTCGTCTCAAATTAGCCTCACCTAAACACTAAATGTACTTTACCACTAAATGACCTAGTGAGACATTTAATGTTTTTTTCCCCCATCTCACTTGCCTTAACATTTCTAAAGTGGTTCACACCTCATGACTTCCTCCTGTCTGATAATTTCCTTCATCTCTTCTTCTCTTACCCAAACTTTGGTGAAGCAAATACTATTCTATATCGGCATTAAGCAACTTAAGACCTACTATAGTCTACACCAGATGTGGCAAAATATGACCTGATGATCGATTGTATCCAGCCCTCCGCTGCCCCCTCAGCACTTAGAATGGGGCTGAGCCCTGCCCACTCCTGCCCAGGGCGTCCCGTGCTGCACTCCCACCTACTCCCACTCCAGTTCCAGCTCCCAGCCACCTTTCACGCACTCCACCCACCTGGTGTGATGAGCATCCATTTATGGGTGGCTGAGTGGTTGGAAGCTGGAGCCCTGCATGTTGAGGCAGAAGCCACCCAGCTGTGGCCCCCTGCTCCCCCCAACCCTCCCCGCCTGGCTGGGCTTGAGGTGCCCGGCCCCCGTCTCCATGCTGCCTGCTGCCTAGAGCAGTGCAACAGGGGCAGCAGGAGGAAGAGGAGTCACTGGAGGTAGGGGGAGCGGAGCAGCATTGGGTCAACTGCAGCATTAGCAAGAGCAGCCCCACTGGGAAGCTGTGCACGCTGGCCCGGGCTGGGGTTATTGGTGGGTGCGGGTGGGAGCACAGCGTGGGCTGCTCTGGATGGAAGCAGTGGGGCTCAGTCCCATGTCGAGTGCTGTGGGGGCAGCTGCAGGGCAGATGGGATGGAGGGAGGATGGATTGCATCTGCACTGCACTGCACTGCACTGCACTACTCAAGTGAGCTCTGCTGCATGAACTGTCCCTGCCTCCTCCCCCAACCCCCACCCCAACCTGCTCCCTGGGATCTAGTGCATGGGTAGCTTCCCAAACACATGCATACCTACCCCTCCCCACACACACACACTATACAAGAGTAAGACTTTACTTTGAGCTATTGTGCAACTGCCTCTATATATAGTTTTCCCCTTGTATATACTTACGCACTTGTAAGCGAGTTTTTTTGGTTGAGGGGGGGAGGGGCTGGGTGCTGTGAGGGTAATAAGTTTTTTTGTTTCACCCACGTGCGTGTCCTGAGAGTGGTGTTGGGGGTGGGTGGTGAGGCAGGCTGGATGGAAGAGGGAGTGCAGAAGGAGGGGGTTGGGCAGAGCCTCCCACAGCCAGTACCCTGGCCCCTGCTGGCAGGTATGCAGCTGTCCTGGGGCCTGGGGGGAGGGGGCTGGGGCCAGCAAGGCCACCACCATGGCCAGCAGGAGCATGGGCACTGGTTGTTGCTGGCAGGGGACAGGCTGGAGCAGTAGAGCACTGTGCATTGTGGGCAGGGGAAGGGGATGGAGCAGCCCTGGTGCAGGGAAGCAGGGCAGGCAACAAGGGAGCTGTTACATGCTGCCCCTGTGCTGGGCACACGGCTCCTGGGCAGGGATCAGAGTTTCCCAGATGGCTGCCAGGTGCTGGTAGCTAGATCTGACTTCAACATGGCTGCCAAGTGTTGGCAGCCATGTGGCTGGAAGCTGGAATCCCCGCCTCCTCTTCCTCCAACCCTGGTGGCCACAGGGGCACATGGCAGGGCTGCAGGAACTTGGAACTAAATTAAAAGTGCCAAGTCTAAGGACTTGGAACTAACTTTAGTGCCAAGTCTCTGTATGTGTAGACACCTGCCAAAAAATCGCTTAATGAGCATTAAATTTAGTTGCGCTTAAATGCACATGTAGACACGCCTGCTACTTACCTAATTAAGTAGGAGCAAAGTTGGGCATTTTTGTAAATTATATCCTTAAGTGTAAGCCAAGCACAAGGGATAGCCAATTCTATAGGAGGGTGGCCACTCCTTCCCTGCTGCCAAATTTCCTGACCTGGGGAGGAGCCAAAGCTCTGTGGACTGCATTTGGCCCGTGGGCTAGAGGTTGAGCATCCTTGGACTAGATTAAATCATGAATGGTAGTTTCATCGATAGCTATTCAACAGAACAGCCATGAGGTGTATCCTCTGGTGGTTCTAAATCAATGACTGTGGATGCCAGGAAGAATAATGAACAGGTGATGGATCACTACTTCAGTGATTCTTAGCCAGGGTGCCTTGGCATTTTGGGGTGCCTCAGGATCCTTTCAAGGGTGCCACACTGTACCACACAATATTAGCACTGTTATGTCTGCAAACATTCACAAGATCAACCCAGAGGTTTCAAACAGAAATCTATAGCTGTGGTCTTTCTGAGTTCTTTGCAACAGAAAAACTACTCTATTATTTTTCTGTAGTCAAAGAGCAAACAAAGAGTTGACATTTTCCAAGGGGTGACTTGAGTTTATCCAGGCATTCAAGTCTCTCCAGGGTTGCCTTGAGTTTAAAAAGGTTGAAAACCACTGCTCTAGATATACCCTGTTCATGTGCTCTCCCTAAGGCATCTACTCCTGCTACTGTTGAAGACAAGATACTGGGCTTGATGGGCCATTGGTCTGACCCAGTATGGCACCTCATACATTCTTATATTTTTGTTTAAGGAACACCTGTACTCCTAAAACCAAATAAAGTTTAGAACAACAACAAAACCCAGAAGTAATCAGGCAATACAGCGTTCACTCATACAAACATGATTGCTTATTACAGTCTAGTAGAAGCCATACTGCAGGAGAACCTTCAAAGTTTGCAATCTCTTAATAATGAGAAATTACCATTTCAACTGTAACTGTGCACTTTAGCCACAGCTGTTGCTATATCTAGGAGGAGGAAGCCAGATGCAAAGGAAAAAGGCAGTAAGAGTCACGGGGAAGCAGCAAGGACCAGGAACAATCCAACAGGATTTGCAGCTGGTGAATGACTTCCTTGCAGTAGCCAGCTGATAACTTTACAGAAAGGCAAACTTAACTGTAGGAGGAAACTATTTTGCTAAATGCATCCCCCACCTTCCTGCAGCTTACATTCATCATGGACTCAGTTACACCACAGGAACTCAGTGTTTTGGGAACCATCACTGCCAACCTGGAGGGTTGAGGATGGGGTTTATAAATTCCTTGACAGAGATGCTGTCTATTTGTTCAGCACCTAGCACAGAAAGTCCTGCTTAGTGACTGGGGATCATAGATATAAGGCACAGCACTATGCTATTGCATTTCCTGACAACCCAAGTAGCTCTACATCCCTCTGGCTCTATGCACACAGGCTTTCTTAAAGAGTGGAACAAGGCTGTCCGGACTGATGTCTACACTACCTATGAAAGCTTGTCTCTCTTTCAACCAGTCAGTCTGCCGGGCCCTACTTGACTTCCAGAGAAAAAAATTAAAAACAACAGTGTTTATAAACAGTAGACTCCTTGAGGAGTAAAAAAGGGTCAAGAGCTCACCCTGGGAGGGTTGCTGAGAGGAAAATAGTGATGATTGTAAACTGGAAAGGAGGAACCAGGTGACAGCTTTGTGAACCTGCTGCTTTGCTTCAATTTAGGTATCACCTCAGCTGCTGCAAGTCAATCTGTATAAGATCATAAATGCTAGTTTAGGAAAAAAGCAAAAGCAAATTGGCAGGAGGCCAGGAAGAGAAGGAGAAGCAGGGAGAGGGCAAAGAGATACAGGAAGGTGTTAACACCTCCTTTCAAATGAAGACTATCTTCTGGCTGCCTGCCAAATTCCTCAAAGATGCAGACCAGTGAAGGCTTTCAGAAATTGTGTAGCTGCTATTTCAATGAGTGGTAGGTTTGATTTTTATTTAGAGAGGATAACCAATTTAATATTTCAAAAAGGAAAAAAAAATACATTGAACACCAGAAAACTGCTTCAGACTCAGTGTCAGATTGTCCCAGGTCATGCATTTTGTTCTCTCCATGGGAGGTGTCATTTTACTTCCCTTGGGGACACAGCTGGGGAGAAAGTCTAAACAAAAGGAACTTCTTCAAGACACAGCAGCTGGCCCTCGGTTAAGTTACAATTCTCCTATCATCATCTCAGTAGACAAAAGAGGGAAATAAGGCTGCATGGTACTCTGCGGGCTATGGATATAAAGCAGCATGAGGCAATTCTAGCAACAGCAGCAGCGAAGTCATGGTTTGTCCCTCATCTAATAGTCCATTTGGGCTAGTGTGGTTAAGATACAGCAATTCCTATAGCTAGTGGCACTCAGAGGGATGATGTGGCTGGCAACTCAGGCATGTGATGCTCCAGCCTGCAAGATTAGGCACCCATTTACAGCTGGGTCAACTGGAAGCAGCCTTTGGCACAAGTTCAGAGCAGAGCTTGAACCCAAGTCTGCAGAGTCATGAAAGTTCACAACCTTCGGCTACTGCCTCCCAGCACACCTGGCCCAGAAACTCCAGACTCATCATAAACAGTGTCTTGTCCATAAGCTCTTCAAGCAAATCCAGGTGTAGCATATAAAAGTTGCAGGTAGTCCAGCTAATGAGGACTGGGGTCATCACAGGCATGTGGCTTCAGCACACCTGGGATGGGAAGCTCCAAGCATGTCCCACACACATCTGATCTTGTTCGCATATAACAATCCTAGAAATGCAGCAGTGAAGGCACTCAAAGAGTGCTAATTTGTGACTGCCTTGGATCTCTACCTTCAGCGTGCACTTTTGGACCTGGTGCGTATGAGCCTTGGACATGACAAGGACACAACAGAGGTGCATAGCCACAAGGATTCACTTCTTTATTTCGTCAATTAAATATGAAAGGTGACTCTGTTAGGCATCAGGATATGGGCAGCCAAGGCCTGAGGGCCTACTGGAGATCAGGGTTATTGTGCCAGAGGGCCATAGCTTTAGAACTGGTGTCACAAAGCTTATGCCAAGGTCAGGGTTGGCAAGAAAAGTCCAAGAGCAGGGTGGATCAGGAAAGGAGCAACTTGCAGAAGTACAATCCAAAACCAGGGAGAGCTCTCAGTTTACCTGGCTCAATTTCTGTTCCTCTCCCTGCCCTTAAACAGGGAAAGTAGTTGGTCAGATGTTACTGGCCAGCCAACTGGGTAGTAGCAGGCAGGGAAGAAGTCCTGTGCACCTCTCTATCCACTGGTACCTGTAGTGAGAGTCACAGACCCCAATAAACTGTTACCCCAAGAACCAGGTGCAAAGCTATACTCTATAAAGACTGAATGAGAAGTCGGGGAAATCTTCTGCAGATGGCTATCCAACTTTGGCATGACTGGGTGCTCCATGCCACGCAAGTGTACACTCTGGGGGCAACAGCCCCCCAGATTTTCTTGGCTGTACTAGTAGCACACTGCCTTCCAGTCCTAGCATGCAGCTCCCTGCCCTGTGACACAGGGATGCCAGCTGTGCAGGAGGTGTGCAGCACCCCCCGTCCTACCCCACCCCACCCCACCCCAGCCACGTGGCAGCAGGGGAGGCAGCCACCAGGGCCCACATGCCACACGTTAACTGCTCATGGACTGCGTGCTGGCCCTGTGTAGGCCCAGGCCATCAGCCAGACAGCCCTGTTCTACAGCATGGGAAGAAAATAAATTGCAAAGAGGCTTTCAGTGTGGAAACCAGGAGGCAAAAAGAATAATGTAAACCCAAAGAGACCAGTGCAACCCAGACCACAGTAAAAAAGAGAGACACTACCTATTCCAGACACCACCTGTTCTAGGGTCTCACATACAGAGGCAAGTTTAAGATATTTCCTCAAGCTTCGGGGGTGGAGAAGAAAGAAAACCTTAGGAGAGACTAAACACAGTAACCTACCATCAAATCAGGATAGGAGAGAGAGAAGATGATATTGTTGCATATGAACACAAGGGATAAAAGTTCTACCCACACCTGCTTTGTGAGGGCAGGAGAGAGAGAGAGAGATTTATGGCTTGCTTTAAATCACAATCCAGTGCAATATGTTCTTCACAAAAAATGCAAAAGCAGAAGTAGGAGGAAAAGTTATTTTTCCCTTTTTCTGAGGAGTACAAAAAAAAAAAAGCCCCACAATCCACCTCTCTCTCATGTTCTCATGAAGATAAAGGTGGCCAGGTCAGACACCAAACTCCTGGGTGTCTATCATTGACCAAGGGAGGAAGCAACCCCAGAGTAGGTTGTGAGGCACTTGTCTTGCTGATGAACGGGGGTACATGTTAAGAGTTGCTTTCTCCACAGCTCTCTCAGATAAGGATAGCTAAGGCCAAGTGATTATGGGGCTCCTTATAGCAAATCAATCATTGTCTCAAAATAAGGAGAAAGAGAACATGAGTAGGATTCCAGAGTCCACTTGTAATGCACTCTGGGTCTATCCCCAGGGGAGAGAAAAACCCAAACTGGATTTCAGTCACTTAAAAGGAATCTGAATGCAACCCCACCCTATCAATTCACAGCAGCAAGGGAAATAACAGGCTTCAGACTAGCTGGATTTTCAGTACAACTCATCTCGCAGCCTGTATGGAGTTTCCTGTCTGAAATCCAGGGGAGGGAAGTTGTTCATCAGGAAAAGTGGGAATGGACAGTCAAGGGACAGAAAGGACTGTGATAACTGGCTTGCACTCCAAAAGCAACAAAAGCCTGAAAGGCCTTTTGGGAACCAAGCCACTTTTCTACTAAGGCAGGAACAAGTGGCCTTTATAGAGAAAGTCTCCCTTTGTCACGGAGGGCCAGAGCACTGGAGGCTACTGGAAGCAAACAGAGTGGGACTCTTCTCTGGAATTTATTTAAAAATAAACAAACAAAATGTTTAATCAGACAATGGGCTCTTGTGCATTGAACGCTTCACGCTAACCAAGTTAGCAGCATCCACCAGCTAGAAGAAATGTCAAACCGGAGTCACTCAGGCTCTTGCATACTTTCCCATGCCGAATCCATTCAAGCTGTTGAAAGCCCTCCAGGGGAACAAAGGGGAAAAGGGTTGGTCTAGCTCTCCAGACTAGGTGCCATACAGTCTGACCATTTCCTTTGCCTAGAGCAATGCAGCCTGATCTGGAAGGAACTGCCTTTCCCAAGGAAGGGGGCTGATTCATTTTAGATCTATACCTTCCCTGGGGGAAAAATGATGATGATGACAAGAGACTGAGTCAGCTGGACCCTGGCCTACATATATGTATATGTACACACACACACACACACACACACGTTCATTCATTTCGAGTAGCACACTTAAAAAATGAAACAAGACATTGCTGTTCTACCAAGATACCTACCATTTCCAGCAGATTCCCCTCTCATACTTTGCATAGTCTTCCTTACTTAGAGGCTAGGCACCACATTTAAACATCAGAGAGAGAGGAGGAACTCTAATGCCTGGTTTCTCATGCAGGCCAAGTTCTTTGAGCAGATGTGATATCTTTTATTAGATCAACTGAGTAGTTGTAAAAAAGTTCTTGGCAAGCTTTCAGGCGCAATCACCCTTCTTCAGGTATAGGAAGTCTCTGCTGTTCTCATGATTTCTCATGCTTCACTTGGTCTCTGTTGGGCTGCAACAAGCCATGGCCAGAACTGTTTTATTGCAGATAGCATGGCTCATCTAATGCTGCAATACCAAAACTGTTATAGCTCTATGCAAGCTACGTTTAGATCAGTTCCATGCGCCTTTCACACTGAATTTCTCCATCTGTTTAGTTCCAATTGCCCAAAAGGAATTATAAATTACTTTTAATGTTTAGGTCTCCCCCCTCCAAAAGATTAGGGATGTTTAAAAACAACTAGACCCACAGTGCCCATAACAGGTTTTTTATTCAGCTGAAGCACAATATATACCCCAGTGAAAAATAGCTAAGTTGTATTTGTAGCAACCACCAACGAACATCTTGTAACTATTTGCAGTTTCAACATATTCTCCCCTCCTGGATCCTGAAGCCACTCCTGGGGCATAATTCACAGATGTGGTAATGAGAACAATATAAATAATCTGGATCGATTAGGATACTACAGTAGCCAGACTAATAGTGTGATCCCATATATCAAGGTTCATGTGTTGTTGTAGTAGAATCTGGAAACTATCCAGTGCTTAGCACAATGAGACCCTAAACACTCAGGAAGCACCAGCCTCTCTGCCCCCAAGCACTCACAGTCCCAAAGACAAAAAAGCAAGAGAAGCAACCGAGGCACAGAAAACAGATGCAACAGCTGATGAAAGGTCAAGAGCAAACACATATCAGATGGAAAAAGAAAAGGGCAGCCTGGTTATGCCCTTTTTTTTTTTTTTTTTTTTTTTTTAATACAAACCTGAAATGTGGCCCAAGTCCACCAGACATTTTACCAGGGTGTCAGCCGACTTACGAGATGTTTCCAGTTCAACCCAGGCAATTTTTATTGCGTACAGAAACCAGAAGGAAAACAGCAGAGAAAGTGGGAACCCAAAACCAAGACAATGATTTGGAGAACTTCATGAATCAAAACCACACAGCTTCAGCTTCTCTTTTCAGCTGCAGGAGTGATGCAGTAAAATTCACAGTCTAAAGCAGGGATTTTCAACCAGGGTGCCACAAGTTCCTTTTAATTGCTGCTGTGCAATACTAGCACTGCTGTGTATGCAAACAGATACACGTGATTCACAAGATAAACCCACACATTTCAAACAGGATTTCATACTGTTAAAAATATTCTGATCTGCTGTGGTCTCTCCGAGTTCTTGGCAACAGAATTGTTCTATTACTTCTCTGTAGTCAAGAAACAAGTGGAAATTAAGAACTAGCATTTTGAGGAATACTTGGGTCTAGAAAGGTTGAGAACCACTGGTCTAGAGAATAGTGGCCTCTCCTTGAGCTAACTAGTTACATGGGGCAAGGCACAATCTGGTATCTAGAGACTATGTTTAAGGGGAGGTTATTCCAGGTACTGTTTCTGAGAGATTCTCTCACTTCCTTCCCAACTAGTATGGTCATTCTATAGGTTCAATATATCATGCCTCATCAGTCATTCCTGGATTCAACTTTGGGATGCAGATCTTCTCAAGAAGTAAAGAATGCAAAGACTCCACTCTTCTTGCACTTGAATATACAACTATACAGATGCCTTCAAGTCTGTCCTCTCTATGCCCTTCTCTTCTGCGTATTGGCAAAAGCCTCTTGACACAAAAAGATACAGGATATCTAAACATATGGTTTGGGACAGATAGGAAATAGGCGGATTTGGGCCAAACAAGTCATGCAAGCCTGTGACCATGGGAAAAGACAGGACCTATCTATATGTGGCTCTGGAGACTAGGTATGGAACCTTTCACCCCCAATAGTACACTGCCAGGCGTGCGGGCCGGGAGCGATCCGGGCCCTTTTTCACGCCGCACGGGCTGTGGCCAGCAGCCCGGGCATGCTGGGTGGGAGAAAGCAGGCGACACGCTAGAATTAGGCACGGACGCGTAATGGTTGATTCAAGATTGTTTACTTACACCGAAGATGGTCGCGGTGTAGGCTGGACAGTTTCCCAGGCAAAGCTCCACTTAAAACCCCAGTTTGAGGACTCAGACAGTATTCGGATCACTCCCACGGAGTTGTCGAGGCTCCGTGGATCCTTTTTTGCACGCAGGGAAGAGGGATTCATCGAGGATTGCGCTCGGCGACGGGGAGAGGCTAGAGGCTGATCAGACCGCCGTTGCCTTCTTGAAACGCGCTGGGTCCAATAGGCTCCGCAGCGCTTAGAGATCTTCACAAGACATGAAGTCTCCTCCTCCTGATGTTCATGAAGTCCTCCAACTTGGGCGGAAACCACTCAAGCCTCTTATACGGCTAGCAAGCCAATCGCTAGCCGCCACATGGGAATAATTTAACACAAGCCAATAATGGGGCTCGAATTTAAATACAAATGGAGGGAACGCCTTGCAACGTGCATTTCTATGCTGCAAAGAAGAAATGCACCCTGCAAAGAAAGCTCCAAAATGGCGGGAAAATAATTCAGTGGTGCCAAAGCACACACAAAAACAAAAATCACACCCTTGGGTTGTGACACCAGGAAGGAGCTGATAGAATCAGTCTAGTTCCAAGCGGGCTGCATGACTAAGTATAGCAGGGGTGGGCAAAATACAGCCCGCATCCAGCCTGTGAGGCCATTCTATCCAGCCCGCGGGGCCCCTAAAAAATTTAGAAAGTTAATATTAATCTGCTCTTGGTTCCTGTCAAAAATGTCAGGAACCAGGGGCAGTAGGACCCAGGGGAAGCCCAGCCGGCTCCCACAACAACAGGGCCTACCCAGCCCCACCCCCCAGCTGGAAGCCCCAGTCCAGGCTTCTGGCCTGGGAGCATGTGGCTGCCCCGTGCTGGAATCGTAAGTAAGGGGGAAGGGGTGGGGGGAAGGCCAGGGGAGGAACCCAGGCAGGGAAGGAGCCTGGGGAAAAGTGACCCAGGGAAAAGCTGAGTGGGGGAGGGGAAAGCAGCCCCTCCCCCTCCCTGGCGCGGCAAATGGGAGGCTGTAGCTGCTGCTGCTGTGCACAGCCCCGATGGGTAAGTCCGGAGCTGGTGTGGAGCACAGGCTGGCAGCGGGGCTGGGTTACAAGCTGAGCATGGGGAAAAGCAGCCCCTCGCTCACCCCGTAGCCGGTGCCCCACGCTACAGCCACTTGCAGCCTGCATGGGGCTGCTTGTGCCTACTCAGGATAGCCCCGCGTGATCTGCAAGCGCCTCCAACAGAAAGTGCTGGCCATGGGGCGGGCGAGGGGCCGCTTTTCCCTGCACTCAGCACCAGTTTCTTCCCTGCCGGTGAGCAGGGGGTCGGGGCTGTGCACTGCACCTTGCCTGTACTATGGGGCTGGGGGCATTGGTAGTGAGCAAGTGCTGGAGCACGAGTCCCACACCGGTGTCCCAGGGCCGGTTGGTGGGGCCCAGAGCAGGGTGGCAGGAGCGCGGGGTCCCAGCTGCAGGGGCTCTATGGAGCTTGGCCAGCTCCCCCCTCTCCTTGCTGGTGCAGCCCAGCTCGGCTCCACAGACCCCTGCCAGCCTGTGCCCCACTTTGGGCCCTACTGGTGCTGGCCCTGGGACATTGGTCCCAAGATGCTTACCAGGCAGCAGGGCACCTGTCAAGGGGCAGGGCTACCTATGCGGCCCTCGACAGCCTGCCAAAACTGGGTAAGCAGCCCTCCGCCCGAAATAATTGCCCACCCCTTAAGTATAGGCAGTCAAAAAGCCCAAGGCCGAATCAATTCAACCTTCGCAGTTTAGTCAAAGCTGCATAAGCTGAACAGATAAGCAAGTGAACAGATATTCACTTTTGTTTCCTGAAATATAACCACATGCCCGCAGTGTCCCAGAACAAAAGCCAGGGGATGCCAGAGCACCCCTTCCTGCTGGGCTGGAGCAGATAGCTTGGGCCAAGGCTAGCCCACCCACCATGTGAGAAGGGGTCTGCAGGGGAGGTGCAAAATATCCTGGGAAGCTGAGAGACTGTGCATTCACTTGAATCTGGAAAGGATCTGGGACAGAAGTTCAATAAACTAATTTAACCTAAATCGGTTAAGTCTGATACTTAGGATGGCCACTGATGCACCCCCAGAATACAGGACAGCCCCTTGGCGAGGGATAGGTCCCCTCATCCCATCGGTGGTGACAGGTGGGGCCGCCATCTCCTTGGCTAATCAGCAGCAAGGGTGGGCCCACCAGGCCCCTTGGCCAATCAGCAGCAATGGGCAGGGCCACCCCCTCCGTCCTTCCTTCCCTGGCTGGCTCAGAACCCCTCTCCTCTTGACTGTGTACCACCTTACTTCTAGGCACAGCCAAAAGAATCATGAGAATAAATGATTGACATGTATTTCCACCAATGAGCTGAAAAACAGGACTTTTTAATGTCAGTTCTTCATTCAGAAATGGACAGGGGACAAAGAATTTAAAAACAGGATGGTCTGATATAAAATAGGACTAATGGCCACCCTATTGACACTACATCCAACCAGGTTTATCTTAAACCCGTTTCAGCCATTTTGAATGTAGTTTGTGCACTGAACTTCTGTTGCGTTACAGGTTTGAACCAGTTTCCAATCACTTACATGTGTTTGTGCGTAATTTCTGTCCCTACCCCATATGTTACGTGACAAAAACACCCCTAGAGGGAGGTCCTTGGGGTCAAATAGGAAGATTGGAATTGGATCCAGTAGGGAAATATTCGATGCCATTGATTCCTCTGGAGTTACATAAACAGCTTTAGCCTTTAGGGCTAGAAATTCAGCAACTTCTTTCTACACTGAGTTCACTTGGGGAAAAAATTAAAAATAAAGAACTAAATGGCCTTAATGAAGCATGAAGGGGCAAGGCCAAAGAGAACAACTCTGGCATCTAGAGATTTATTTTATTCTGGGGATCAAATGAATTAGATGGCACACCCCACAACAGCGTGGTCTGGTTTGTGCTATTCAGAACTACAGTTTGCCATCGGCTATGCAGCTCTGGACATGGAACTTTCCCAGTCAATTTTCTAAGTTCCCATCCAACTTCCACCTCCTGGGCGTTTTGCTTCTCCCTGCCCCCTCCTGCCTCCACCTCCTCTGTGGCAGCTTTAACTTATTAAGCTAATAGAATACAGCCTCTTCTCCCTCGTTTAGATCACCATAGCAGTGTTTCCAAAAAAAAAAGCCAGCACCACACCATTCTTCACAGGAAGCCTGGGACACATTCCAAGTCCTGTCTGCCTGCTTTAAGAGTGATTATTTGCTCCTCCCCTTGGGATGCCCTTTAAAAGAGGGGGAAAACAAGAGAGGGACCTTTACATGAGAATGCTTGACCAGGGCCCACCAGGCTGAGATGCATGTACATACAAAAAATGGCTTTCTTGACAATCCTCTTTGCATCTTCCAAATGAGCTCCCAGGGAGACCAGGTGCCCAAACTTTTTGGCCATTCACAGCATGCACAGTCTCCTTGGTCAGAGACTGCTGCAGGATCACTAGTAGCAAAATGACCCATTAGGAAAAGAGACAGAGGATTAGCTGTAAGCGATATGGCTAAGAAAAATCAGGGCAGAGGGGTGCTCCTTTCATGGCAACGAAGAGAGAGGAAGAGATTCCCCAGCACAAGAAGAATCCTGCTTGCAAGGACAAAAGGTCCCTGGCCACAACCCTCCAGGACAGTATGTTTCTTTTACACCTATAGGGAAACTGCCAGCAGGGGGTAGGAACTCCCTCCATCCACATGAGAAGGGAGGGGTGGCTGCATTGTAGACAGAGGGAAAGCCAGGGAGGTTCTTATTTTTGTTCAGCTGCCCAGTGGAATTAGCCCAGCCAGTCAGTCAGTCTTTCCATCCGAGTTATTTTGGACTCACATTTGAGGCTTACTCACTTTTTGCAGTGGGGATGGCATTTAGTTTTGTTTTTTTTAACTGGCTGTAGTAGAAATAGACTGAAAAGCCCTTCCTTTTCCTCCCCCCCCCCACCTTTTGTCCCTACCTAAGAGAAGCAAGCATCCCTTCTCTGTGGTCACTAATGACTTCCAGATGCAGCAACAGCAGCAGCACAAGGGAGCCAGAGTGCAAAGCCATAGGAAACTCTCCTTGGGCCCCTGCACTATGTAACATGCAGGGTGAGATGGAGAGAGTGCAAGTGGGTAGTGTGCTGGTATGGGGTGGAAGTGGATGTGGAGAGCTGGAAACAGGTTACTCACTTTATTCACAAAAGGAAGGGAGGTGAAGGAACCCCACCCCAAATCACTCCTCCCAACATTCAAGCATACTCAGATGCCACAGACAGATTTTTTCCAAGCCTGCCTTGTTTTTTCTGGGGAGTGCAGGAGTCCAAAGAACATTTAGCTTATACCGTGGTGTGCGTGCATGAGGAAAAGGAACTGGGAACATAGCCTACAGCTTGAGGTCCAACGCATTGCCTGTAGGCTTCCATAATCAGGGTGGACTATTATCTTAGCTAAACATATGGAAGATCCAAACTGTAAGACCTGTCCCTTCTTGCTCGCCACCCCCCAATACACACACGGGGCACTTATACACGTGCTCGGACATGAATGCTCCAGCGTGCTGCAGCATCTCATGTACTTAGCATCCCCCCCTCCCATTTCAAAATCTTGAACAAGCTTTAGTTAAACAGCCTCCACTGCCATGTTGAAATGTGGGATGCTGAACACGAGATGCTGCGAGCATTTTAATTGAAGCAGGTGCTCTGATTAACCACCCCAGAGCATGTGTACAGACACCCACACATCCCCAATTTGACTATTTCCCTGCTGGCCTTAAACGAAGTTCACAGATGTCTGCGTATCTTTGGAGGGTGTGGACAGAACTGAGATTCAGTTTGGAAACTTAAGTTAGGCTTTTTATGCTTAAACACATGGCAGGTTTTCAAACAATCCACCTCAGTCGCTTAAAAACAGTAGACACGCATTAAACAGGCAGCAGACACCTAAAAGGAGGAAAGGCACAAACTGACGCAGCTTCCCCAATGGCAGAGCCAGCTGGTGTAAAAGGATCAGAGTAAAATACGAGTAGGTGAAGAGTGGTGAACGTATTTCAAGTCCAAACAGGCACAAGAGTGGTTCAGGGACCCTCCCATGGAGGGAGCCTCAGTTACCTGTGCCTCACACTTGCATGCATAAAAGCTCATAGCTGTGAAGGATGGGGAATTTCCTAAAAACAGCTACTGATTATCCTTTTTGCCCAACAACACTGCAAGGAAGGCACTTGCCTTGCTTTTATCCTAGGGCCCTTGATGTCCGATTCATTTTCAGACTACTTGTGTCATTACCCCACCCCTGGAGAATGAGGTCTCCCCTACCCCCCACTCCCATCATTTTCCCACCCTCCCATTCCCTGAAGTGACCAGCTGCTGGCAAATGCAAAAATAAGCCACCAGACTCATCAGTCAAGAGGTTCCCTTTTAGATTTCTAGCCCTGCCCAGATTCAGTTAGATCAGTATCAAATCATAGAAACCATTTCTGTCATGGACGTGGCTTGCCATTTGCTCTTCTGCTAAAATTGGAACAGCAGAGGTAGTACATTTTTTACCTAAGAAATAACCATGTTGTTTGATCGGAATTGCCTCTCTTCTGTTCCTGGAAGCACCCCTGTAATCTCTCCAGCAATCGGTATTAGCACTGCCTTGTTATTAATACATTGCCCTCACAGGAAGAAAACAGTGGACAGCTTAGGGGAGCATTAACAGCATGTGGATCTTACACTGCCAGCCTAAGTTCAGCCAAGGTCTGTGACAGAGTTATTCACTGGTGGGGCAGACAAACTTGAATCAAAGCAATTTATAATTGCCAAGTCTAATCATAATTTAAAATCAGAAGGAGAAAAATCTTTATTTAAATCCATCAATAATTCTCAATAATTGGTATCCATAAAGACATGCTGATTTGCACATAGCCTTTCCATTAAATCTGGTATTTATTTTTATTAACCAGAAGGATGCATTGTATCTATATATAGTTATTTAAGTATATATAGATATCAGGGCAGATAAAAAACAATGATTTAAAAAAAAACCCCAGATTTCAAAAGTTTAGATCAAAATTTTATATTTAAATCTTTTAAATCTTTTTTAAGATTTTTTTTAAATGAACCTATATATCCATGTTTTAATTTAAGATATGTTAAAGCTCAAAAGATATGATCATGGGATAGGGATTATAACTTCTAATTATATACTATTTGAGATAATATATTCATGTGACCTTTTTAGAAAAGTTTTATAAATAGGTCACAACAGGCCATGGATTATATTAAGGGCCAAGTCTGATGGGTTTCCCAGAGGCTCCTCCATAGATTCGTAAAGATTAAGAAAACCTTCTACCCAGTGGGACTCAGTGCTCAGTCTAGAACATCCCATTAAGCATCTCTGTGATGCTTAGTTTTAGTTCTCACTGTGGTTTGGTGTCTACAGAGATAATATCACTATATGGAGATGAGAGCAAACAGATCTGATTACCTACCCATCAGCCCTATTGCTTCTCTGCAAGTTTGCGTACTTTGTGTATCAAGCCCTTACAGCTCTCTAAAAAAGTGCAAAGTTTTAAGGAAGTTAAATGAATATGGGATTGTCGGGGGCGGAGTAGATCTGGGCACGGAGGAGAAGTCTGGGGATAAATACAAGGGGGAAGGGGCAGTAGAAACAAAAGAGAAACATTTTGAGCAGAATATTCCAGAAGTTCTGAGGCATACGTTTCCAAGCATAGCTTCTCCATTGATTTGAGATCTACTGAGGGAATGATATGGTAGAAGGGAAAACCTACCATGGCAGCAGGCTTGCCGGGCCTTAAAAGAGAGAAGTCAAATATAAGAAGAAATCTTGAAGAAAGCTCCAAGCTAATAACATATGGCTTCAGTGCTCATTTGATGTCCTCCTAATACAGCATGGCAAACATATCCCGCAAATACCCATGATTAACCTAGTGATTTGGAGATAGTTCACCTTCTAATGACTTCACAAGTATCTGCTTCAATTAGCTTTGGTAAACACTGGCACTTGAGCACTCACAATTTTATATACCTCAAAGGGGTCAGATTTTCTGAGACTATGTAGGCTCAGCAACTTCTGGGCATGTGTAGGGGAGAGTGGAAGCAGAAGTCATTTAGTCTTAATTGGGCACTCAAAAAAATTAAGTCACTTTTGGCACTCAAGTTCTTTACAAACATTATATTCAAAAGAATCCCCAGGATGTTTCTTTACAGCAGTTCCCGAACAGGGTGTCATAGTACTCTGAGGTATTGTAGGATCCTTGTAAAGGTATTGTGTAATAATAAAGCGTGCATACACCTACACATGATTCACAAGAGATTTCAAACAGGAATCTGTAGCATCTCTACTGTGCCCTTTCTGAGTTCTTTGCAATGGAACAAGTTGCTCTATTATTTTTCTGTAGTCATGAAATGAATGAAAACGTAAGCTGGCTTAGAGTTTAATGAGAGGTGTTTTGAGACCCAAAGGTTGAAAACTGCTTATCTAGAGCAATAAGCAAAGCTTTATCTTGTCTTGAAAGTTGTTGTAATCTAGGAGACACCCAATGAAGAGTTAAATCTGGAGCAGCTTTCATGAATACTAGAAGCTGACATGCACTTGGGGGGGGGGGGATTCATCCAATGAGTCTAATCATGATGTAATGCTTCTAACATAATGCTGACAATTAATGTATTATTGGAAAAATCTTTACGTGGTGTTCTCTTGAAAGTGGCAAAAGCTTCTCTACCTTATGAATTACATTAATTCTTCTGAAATTTAGTCATTTTACCTACCTCTAGACTCTTACTATGTACATGCTCATACCATGACATAAGCATTACTATCTGTGGATGCTGATGTGATGGGTCAAGACATTTCTCATATGATGGCAACATTCTTAGAAACATACGTGGAAGGGGAGTCCCATCAAAATCACGATGGGCAGCAACCCAAATAAGAAGGGAATTCAAGCTACATTTGTATCTGTATCAACAACACATCTAGCCTTCTAATAACAGGTCCCTGGATAGGTGTAGAAGCATCCTGTGTGACACGGTTTCATGGGCACACACTGGCTCTGCTTTGTCTTTGATTTGATGATTTATACTTCAGTCAATGAGGAGAAAAAGACAGGAATAAGCATGCATTTATACATTTATACTTGCTACAAGTTGTGTCACGGGGGTTGGCAACATACAACCTAGGGGATGGATCTGGCCTGTGAGCCACTGAATCAGGCCTGCACAGCCAGAGCCAAAACCAGAGGGTTTTGCTTTTATCAGTGCCCACGTTGGGGCTGAGCAGCGAGAAGCTGCTACTTCCAAGGCCAGGCATCTGCAAACTGTGCCCACACTGCTGCTGCTTATCCCTGTCCTGGTATAAAGGAGCAAAACTTCCAACCACTGGGGGACGTGACTGAGCCAGGCTGCTCATGCCAGAGTTGGGTGAAGGAGAAAGAGAGAAGTGGCAGCACAGATGTACCTTCCAAGTGCCTGACCCTGATGCAGCTCTCCACCAACTGGAAACTGAACCCATGCTGTAGCCAGGGAGCTGGGGGCAAAGAGAAGCGGTAGTAGTACAGGCACAACTTCTAGATGTATGTCCCCAGTACACAGGGACAAGGAAAGCCCCCACTGCTGACATACTGCCAAAGCTGTCTGGCCCATGTCGGAACAGAGCTAGGTTAATTCCAATGAGGTTCTTCAATTTGAATTACCAGGGAGGGTGTGAAATTCTACCATGTAGGCTTTGTGCTTCCCATAGCAGACATACAGTTTCACCTAGAGTTTTATATGGAAAGCTGTCTTAGATTCCCTGGAAGGAATCCTTGGCTATTACAGCAACAGTATAGGAGATAGTGGCCAGTATGGAGCAGGACTATAATGCAGTAAGAAGCTGGGACAGGGGAAGGAGGGAGGAGATGGAGGGGAGATTTATATCCAAAATTTGTATCCCTTACCCTTTTTCCCTTGCAGCTGGCTCAGCTTCCATGCGGGGTGCAGTGTTATTCTATCACTTGCTATTAACAGGTGGATACAAACTTCCTATTTAGGACCTGCTGAGTAGGGGCATTTCCACAGTAATGCGACTGCAGCATCCTATTTCTCTCACCAGATACTTCCAGTAAAAACAAAAAGAACCTGAGAAGGTAAAGCAAATATTGGGTGCTCCCTATTTTTTCCCTCTATGTGAAAGATAAAAGGCAAATGAGACTCCAAGCAACTTAAAAGCAAAATTTCAAGTGGTTAGAGAGAAGTCAGAAAGAGACAGAGTAAGAAGGATGGGATGTAATGGAGACAGAGAGGAAAGATTGCTATACCAAGGAAACCATGAAGACTTTGATCTCTCAGGCCTATATTAACCACCTTTATAGCAGCAGGACACTGGCAACTGTAGTCCCCCTGCTTTAACTTCCATGCCCACCATAAACTAGGTTTGTTTGCCACTCAGTCCTTGGGGTGTTGGGGCAGATCTGCAGCACTAAATACTTTGTATTGTTGGGATTTACAATTTATCTGGGTCTAGCTATCACTGTTCTTGCATGAGAGCCTACTCACTAGTGATAACTGATCCACCTCATGGTCCATGAAACCTATACTGTCCCCTCCCTACACCAAACGCATCCTGGCACTCTGCCTAGAGACACTACGTCAGCTGGCCAAGTCAGCCAGCTCTGTTGACACAAGTTAGGTCCAAAACTGCTCTTAGTAGTATGATAGGACAAAGCAGGTCCTCAGCACCACCCAGTCAATCACACGCTAGGGAGCTGCCTTGCCCACAGACTGAGGGAAAGGGCTAGGAGAACCCCCACCATTTTTTTTTGACTGAGGTCTCCCCTCAGTTTCCTCACCACATAACAACAGTCCTTGTATTAAATTGAAAGGCTAAGTGTTCAGTGCGAGTTTCATTTCAGTATTCAAGAGGATAATAAGCAATATGGACCTCTTCCCACTCTAGACTCTCCCTACCTTTGCAAGAGAAACAGCAACTCAAGAAGATTTCTCAAATGACAAAGGACAAAATTCTCCCATCAGGATCACCTGTAGAAAACCCATGAACCATCTAAAATGATGGCTGCATGGATGGGACCTGCAGCAAAAACCGAACCAGGGGGTTCCAGAACAGGATCACATCAGGCTTTGTCATTCAGCACTGTCTCTCTTTCCCCCGACCATCAATAGTGTTAGAAAGAGAGAGATGTGGCTGACACAGGAAGAAAGGGAGGAAGAATTTGCAAAGGAAATGCAACTTCTTGAGGTAGCAAGGACTTGCAGTTGATGACCTGTGTGATTGCTCTGACTCCTGCTTGAAAGGCAGTCAAGAGAATGTCATGAAAGCGAGATTACCGATGAGAAAGAGAGAATGTTCTCTGAACTGGCTCCATTTTACTGGAAAGTGAGTAAAGGGGATTTTGCTTTTTAAGCAAAAAACACATGCTGTTACCTCGTTAGTAGGGCTGTTCGAAGCTTCGGATGGTGATTCAATTTGGTGGCCGAATCACTGAATCCAAACTGAATCAGGAGACCAATTAAAAGGTCCGAACTGATTCAAAGCTCTCTGAATCTTCAGAAAAGATTCGGACAGTTTTGATGATTTGGGCAGTCCCCGGTGGCTGTAGCAGGGAGCTGCAGCTGGACTCAGAGCTGGTAAGTACTAGGGGCAAGGGAGGGGGGAGGGGACCATGGGGAGGGGACCCCCGCCGGGCCCCATCCCCTGCCTGGTCCCCCAGCCCCACCATAGCTGCCCTGGCTGCCCCAGCTCCCAATGCTTTAAAAAAAGCCCTGACTCACTGGGTGCTGGCAGGTGGAAGGGCAATCCCCACTGCCCCCCAGTGCATGGGGGGCTCTGTATGAGCCCTCCTGCCCCCCAGACCTCCCACGGGCCCCCCCCCCCCCCAGGCCACCTCCAGCCCTTTAAAAAAAAAACAAACAAACACTGAGAAAACCCCTGGGACTCACCGTTCCTGCAGCAGCCTCAGGGCATCAGGGGGCTTGTGATTGTGAAGAGCCCCCCCCCCCACGTAGCGTGGGGCAGCAGTAAGTGCAGGGTTTTCTCATTTGTTTTTTTTTAAAGGGCCGGAGCCGCAGCAGGTGGGCCAGCCATGGGGGGGGGGCTGGGGGAGCAGGGGAGATTGGGGGGCTCGTGCAGAGCCCCTCATACAGCATGGGGCAGTGGGGGGCAGCGGGGATCACCCCCTGCCCAGCAAGACCCGCTGAGTGGGGCTTTTTTTTCCCCTCCCCCCAAAGTGTGGGGAGCCGGGGTGGGCCAGACAAGAAGATGGACCTGGGCAAGTCAGGGATTCAGCAGGAGCCAAATCTCCAAATCGGATTTGTCCGGATCTATTCGGGGCAGTGATTCAAATCACTGAATCAAATCATTGCCCCCCAGAATCGGTCGAATCCGAACCCAAAGTGAATACTAGCCGCTTTGCACAGGCCTACTAGTTAGGTCATCATACCCCCTACTCCCTAGAAGGGACGAGACAGCCACAAGTGGAACCTGTTAGGGGTGGAATTCCACTGCTCTCTCCCTCTGAAGAGTCTCCATCTCCCTTACCCGATGGCCTAAGAAAGGGACTGTTACAGGTCAAAAAAGCTAATAAATGGCATGTCTAGCTCCATACTCCCTACCCTGAAGGTACACCGTTTCATGATCTATCTAAACATACACCTATGTTGTGATACATCACTGCAATGACTGCAGCATAGCTAGGCATACCTGAGTTCACTAGAGCAGAGCACTTGACTTTCAGAGTGAAGACAGTTTGACGTGTCATCCCAGCATGTACCCACAAATGCTGCCAAAAACTTTGATCGGTACTGCCCCATCTTCACTGCTAGCACTGCCAAGCTACCAGATGGCAGGCCTACGTGCACTGCTATTGCATCCCCCACCTGCACTGCAGATATACTACAAGTCTCCCACCACAGCTGCCCTTGGCTTCCTTAACAGTGTTCAGCACGATACCTACAATCTGCATCTCCCCTGGAGTTGTAACTCATCTCTTCTACACTTTCAGTATCTCCAGCCTCTGTCCCCACAAGCCTGTTGCAAAGTAGCTTAAATACAAAAAGCACCTCACAGCTTCTGGGGATAATTGCTTCCTGCAGGAAAATCCTCTTAGCTTCCCTCCCTCCACATTCCTCTCTTTCTGTCAGATTCACAGCTGCTCTGTTTCAGGAACTGCATCATTACATTTGCTGACCAGAGCTGGAGGTACCAACACCCACGATCAAAAAGTCACTTTGTGGGAACCCTTTTATAGAAGCCCATTTTGCAAGCCCTTCCTTATGCATGCAGCCTCAACAGAACTACTTGTGCAGCACACAAAGCGACTGCAGGACCCGGCTCCCAGCTTTGCTCAGTTGGATCAAGTTCACTGAATAGGACCGAGCTCCCACATTAATCTCATCTTGTGCTAAACAATAAGCCTTTTGTCAAAGGAGTCTTCAAGAGCCCTGGCAGCAGTCTGCCCTCAGTTTGTTGCTGCCTCTCCAGAGTTTAGAAGAGGGAGCATCAGATCATCAGCAGCTGGAACATGCTGTTACACCCAGGCTTACAGTCAATTGCAAGGGGGAGAGGAGGGTACAACACTTGAAATCACTATCTGCAGTCTCCAAGGCTGAAGGGGAGAAATCAGAGATGCTGCTTTGTACAGCACCAACAGTTCAATTCTTTTCACAGGGAGGTTGATTGATAGTTTCAACACACTTTGTTTTTAGTTATCTTTTTTGCAACCTTTAACCCCCCCCCCCTTTTTTTGCAACATTTAATCCTTTTTTTGAAACCTAACATTTAGTCTGATGCCTCAGCTAGGGACTCATAATGATCCACAGCATCTTCCGCTGTTGTGTAGTCTGAGTTAGTAGATCATTAGAAATACACCTGTGGAGTATCTCAGACCCAGACCAAGTCAAGAGCAGCTTGCAGCAGCATGGCTACATGAGGGAGAAGAGTGGACACAGGAATAAACTGTCTTGCTCCTTCAAGAAACGGGGTGATTTTCAGAAGGCACAGGGAAAAAAGTTAGACATCCCAACTCCTCTGGGAAAAGTCAGTGCTGTGCTCTTGAAAGTCTTTCCCATGCTACAGAGACTATACAGGTCAGCAGTGTGTGAGAGAGAGAATGAACCTAACTTGCCAGCGCTCTAAGAACAAAAGTAGTGTAGGACATGGAGACCACCAGCTATCCCTTTGAAAAACACTGCCAGCTACGTGCAGATTGGATTGTATGCCCAGTTCTACTCCAAGAAAGCAGCTTCATATGTACTGCCTTATTGCTCCACAGCATCAACATACCATTTAAAACCTGTATGGCTCCCAACAGCAGCATGCAGAGGTCCCCAAGCTAGTACTGTATGCATTCACTCCGGAAATGGAAGTGGTACACCTGCACGAAACAACTCTAAACACCACATTCCTGTGGCTGTGCTACTTCCAGTTTCAGAAGAGAGCTCTGATATTGCTCCACCCTGACTTGTCCCGTGTGGTCATATACAAAATACCTTCCCTTAGGAAGTTCCCCACTTATTTTCCTTGCTGAAAAGCAACTTCTTCATCTAACTGGAAGAATGAAAAGGGCTCAACATCTTCCTGACAGTCAAGGTCGTAACTGGAACAGACGGGCTCAAAGCCAAGGTTGCAGGGAGCAGTTATGATCAGATGGACTAAAAATAATGCACGGGAGGTGACAAATAAGAGCCTGTAAGTTCTCAAAAGCCAACCTAAAAACAGAATGAGTTGGAGCCATAGCATCTCCAAAGGGTATTTATTTCCTGTGGAAAACCCCAGCCCCGAACACCCCTTCTGCAAGGAATGAAAACATGAATGAGAAGAGCAGCTGTCAACTGGCACAGGAATCTGTAACAACAGGTGCATCCAACAGTCAAGGTCTACGGAAAGTAGCATGCAAGACAAGACACTCTTCCCCACTCCTTCCCTTGTGCTTCATAGCAGAGCTTTTCCCTCCCCCAGCTCACCCCATCCCAGGGCCACAACTCAGGCAGCTCTCCCCTTAACTGACAACGAACAGGCATTGAGAGCAGTGAGGCCCAAGCAGGAGAGTCAAAGCAGCCACCGAATGGAAAAACCCTCCCCCGCTCTCTGCACATTAGAACAACATCCAGCTGCTCCACTCCTGTTGCCAAGATGGAAGGAAGAAACCTGGAGAACATAAACAGCGAGCAAGCCTGCCAGCCTGATTTGGGGTCAGCCGATTCATTTTCTGAGAAGGGAGACTAGACCTTCCCGCAAGCCGCACCCAGTGAGCAAACGGACCTAGCACTACACTTTACACCTACACCACTTGCAGCTGTCTACTGCCTACACACCTTCCTTGCTGGCCCTACCTCTTTTTTTTTTTAAATACTCATTTTTACATCATGCACAAAACACACCACCACCACCACACCTCCCTTGCAAAATGGCCTCTGTAGTACTGATCACGGCAGGCAAATTTACCAAGCTGTCTCCTCCCAGTCCCTGCAGCCTAGAACAAGGCTTCAGTCCCAGATAATTCTATTGCTTCCTGCTGTCCTACAGCCATGCACCAGAGTCCAATGTTTGTTATAAATGCTGTAGCAGATTTTTGGAAAGAAATATCTCCATACCAGACAGCACACTATTCACAGAGGTGGGGGAGATAGGAGGAGGGGAGGTAGCATACCGGAGGGCAGTCAAGGGCACAGGTGACTGGTACAGGGGGCACATACCCCCCCTGAGACTGGTGTCCGACTTGGCACCACTCAGGATGAGGCAGTTTTTTTCCCACGCAGGTGGGCGGCATGTTGAGGTACGGGGGGATGACTAAGCCATGGCACAGAAGTATAGGAGTGGATATGGGGCTTTTGGCCCACCTGGACACAAACTGTGTCCCCCCAGACTCAGGAGGTACCAGTCACCCCTGGTTATATCACAGAATCATAGGAAATGAGGGTTGGAAGGGACCTCAGGAGGTCATCTAGTCCAACCGCCTGCTCAAAGCAGGACCAGCTCCAACTAGATCATTCCAATCAAAGCTTTGTCTAGCCAGGTTTTGAAAACCCCCAAGGATGGAGCTTCCACCATCTCTCTGGGTAACCTGTTCCAGTGTTTCACTACCCTCCTAGTGAGAAAATTCTTCCCGATATCTAACCTAAACTTCCCTTGCTGCAACTTGAGACTGTTGCTTCTTGTTTGGTCACTCCTGTTTGTGAATTGGGAAATGTTGGCATGGAGTAGGGAAGAAAAGAAAGAAGAGGAGTAGGGCAGGGTGTGCTTAGAAGGGTATGTCTTAATTGTAAAACTCATCCCAGAGACTCCAGACTCAGGGGGCTTGGCTGGGAGAGGCAGATAGCAGCTGAAGGGAATGCTCTGCTATTATTACCAAATGGAAGTTATAGTCAGCATGAGGAACCCGAGCAGATCCTTTTCTGAGCAACAGAGGCAGCAGTGAACAGAATGCCTCACTAGAGAGTCATTTCTTAAATGTCACACAGGAAATAGGTGCTTGTACTCAAATTGTATCTTCAGTCCAGTGTGTTTTTTCAGCTAACATTGTCATCAGCCTCTGCTATCAAACCCAATCCAGAATATGTGCTGCTCTGTGTGCGGGCTGGGAGTGATCCAGGGCCCTTTTTTCACGCCGCGGGCTGTGGCCAGCAGCCCGGACACGCTGGGTCGGAGAAAGCAGGCGACATGCTAGAATTAGGCACGGACGCGTAATGGTTGATTCAAGATTGTTTACTTACACCGAAGATGGTCGCGGTGTAGGCTGGACAGTTTCCCAGGCACAGCTCCGCTTAAATCCTCATTTGAGGACTGCGACAACACTCGGATCTCTCCCACGGAGTTGTCGAGGCTCCGTGGATCCTTTTGCGCGCAGGGAAAGGGATACGTCGAGGATTGCGCTCAGCGACGGGGAGAGGCTAGAGGCTGATCAGACCTCTGTTGCCTGTTTGAAATGCGCTGGGTCCGATAGGCTCTGCAGTGCTTAGAGATCTTCACACAGCGTGAAATCTCCTCCTCCTGGTGTTCGTGGAGTCCTCCAACTTGGGCGGAAACCACTCAAGCTTTTTATACGGCTAGCAAGCCAATCACTAGCCGCCACGTGTGAATAATTTAACGCAAGCCAATAATGGGGCTCGAATTATAATACAAATGGTGGGAACTCTTTGCAACATGCATTTCTGTGCTGCAAAGAAGAAATGCACCCTGCAAAGAAAGCTACAAATTGGCGGGAAAATAATTCAGTGGTGCCAAAGCACACACAAAAACAAAAATCACACCCTTGGGTTGTGACACTCTGTAGAAAATCTGGGGGGTGGGGGCAGTGGAAGATGGGGGAGGAAGAATACAATAGTCATAGAAAACAGTCATTGAGAAAGATACTTAGTTGTTTAATTGCCAGGTTTCTCTAGATTTATTAACAGCTCCTCCTAGCAAAGGTCTGGGAAAGTGATCATTTTTTTGCCTCAGGAAGGAAATGAAATGCTTTGGACCAAGTTAGTACTTGGATGTGGGTGGTGGGTTGGGGGGACCAAGGAGAATTGGGCTTTCTGTTCTTTCACAGCCTCATCGTGTTACATTTTACATTGAAAAGCCGATATGATGAAGACAGGCCAAACGGTGCCCCGCCCATGTACTGAAGACTACAGGGGGTCCTGGTACAAGACAAATCTAGTGGAGTTGGGAATGAATACCTTTCACCCATAGGGAGAGCAATAGGCAACAGAGGCCATGGACAAGTGTGCTGTTTGAAGTGCTCCAAAACAGCGAGGGTACAGATATTTGCTCCTGAAAAAGTGCTCCAAAAAAAACTTACTCTTAGGGCAATACCATATTTATTCAAATACAAGAAGACCCTGCATATAAAACAACCCCTGCAAAAATTAGGTTCTACGCATGGAAAATTTATAAATGTATGGAAAATTTTCCATCTATGGAATTTAATTATTGGAGGATCACGTTAAATGCATCCCCACCCAACTACTGCAGATGGTGGGGGGAAGAGTTGATGAGGGGGGCAGTAGTGGGGCACAGACAGTGGAGGAGGCAGTAGAGAGGCATGTGGTAGGGCAGGCAGTGGGGAGCAGTAATGGGACAAGCAGTGAGAGTCAGGTGATAGGGGGCAGGTAGTGTGGAGGCAGTGGGACAGGCAGCGAGAGGCAGGCAGCTGTCCTTGCTGGCTGTCCTGTCCCATCTCACTTGTCTCCCATTGTGCCTGTTCTGTCTCCTGTTGCGTCTGCATCCCCCACCATAGCCTCAAACTGCCCTAATTCCCCCTTCCTCTGTTCTCCCTTCCATGCTGCTTCTGCCACCTGCAGCATCATCTTCATCCCATCTTCCGCCCTCCCCTAAAGCCTCTCCCCACCCCCACCGTCACCTTTTCCATGCCAGCAGGCCCCAGGCCGGCTGCTCCAGTCGACCTCTGGCATGGCTCCAGCTGAGCTCCGCAGCAGTGGTGTAGAGCTGGCACTGCTGGTACAGGGCTGGGCTGGGCTGGGCTGGGCTGGGCTGGAGAACAGGCTCTGTGCTCAAGGCTGTGGCAAAGGCAGGGTCTGCCACCAGAGGAAAGATAAGGAGTAATGTGGTGGAAGGGGAGAGAGAGGGAGAAGCAGAATGGAGGGGTGGGGGGAAGACTGGGGCCTGCAGGGGAGGAGTTTGGGGGCTGGGGGTGCATGCAGAGGTGGCAGGAGGGCAGCTGCAGCTCCTGCTGCAGCCCCAACCCTGGGTTGAGGCCAGAGCTGGAGCCAAGGCAGCTGCCCACACTCCTGAGGCGTCATGCTCGATTGTAAGGAGAGGGGCTCCTCCCCCCATTAAACAGGGTTGGGGGTGATCGTTTTCTAATTGAGTAAATAAGAGGAGTATCTTTTAGATGTTTCATCAAATGCCTGCACACTCCACCAGAGCATAACAGATCCTGATCTTCCCACAGTGGTTCCATGGGGATGGGTGGGTGGGGAGAAGGACGGGGAGACAGCCAGTGCATGCTCTCCTATACTCAAGGACTTCTGGTGACAGAGACACATGCAAGAATTCCTTCTCACCGACCGCCTTTCTGGAGGGCACTACCACTGCATGCCTTTGCAGCTGTTTTAAGGGTCTGGGTGGGATGGCATACATAGCTGCATGGTGCTTAAGCACTGAATTTGAAGTGCTCCAGATTGGAGCACAATCTGGAGCATGTCACATGCACGTCTGCCCATGCCTTGACTAGATGGGTTAATTTGGTGAGGCAGGAGAATTTAAGAATGGCACCTTCCTCTTAAGTAAGTATTGATTACCACTGGAAACAAGATTCCAGACTACACGGCTTACTGGTCTAGTGTTGTACATCAAGTTTTACATTTGTATATTCTCCCAACTTGCAGTAGGAGATAAATGATTCAGATATATTCAAGCTATTTATTGTATACACTTACAATAAACACAGCTCAGCAGTCTCAAGAACTGGAGGCCAGATTGCCAAAGGAGCTCAGATTCAATCCAAATACCAAGTTTTCAAGAGCTCAGCACCCAGCATGGCACATAGAGAGCATAAACAGATCCAGGTACATGGATGAACATGAGCTGGAACAGCTGTTACTGAAGCAGCCCATTTGAACTGCCATGGTTCAACTGTCTAGGTACCCAGCTGGCTGTGCTACAGTGGTAAATGTTGGTATTTATGGGACAGGGATGAGTATGGTGTGACAGTGTTTCAGGAATTTCACCAATGCTCCACTAGAGTTGCTTCTTTTTATTTTCCTTAAAATTAATGGAAAACTTGGTAGTCTGCCAAAGTGCATCTCGAGAGGCAGCAGGGGGAGACACAAGGTTCTTGTGTTTCTTCCCATCCCATGGTTAGGCATAATCCCCAATACCAGCACTAATACCAGAGATTCAATATTGGTCAGTGACCTACCATTTCCTTAGAATTGTCCTAAGTAGGCTATAGGGCATTTAAAAAAGGGAGGTCAGAGATGAAACGCTATGCACAGCTGGCAGCCTTAAAGCAAGAGGGGGTCGGTCTCAATACTGCTAAACCCCATGGCTCCACACGTATGCACTAGTTCATGAGAATGACATCACATTTCCCCTCATGTCATGTTTGAAAGGAGGCTGCCCTATGCCCTTTTCTACTGGATACAGATATTTTGCATGTGGATGAAGACCTCTTTTGCACACTGAGTTATTTTAGGGAAGGAGGGGATGTAGTTATCGTTCTGAATCTCCCCTTACACCAGTATGTTGGGGAGAATCCCCTGTAAAGTCACAGTTCAACTGGAGTAAACTTGAGGAGAATCCATGCATGTTTTGTTTGGACAGTAGCAGAAAAAAGTCTTTTTAATATTTTTGCTACACATGCCTCCCTCCCATCCATGACAGACTCCCTTGCCCCTCTCTGCAGGAATACTCTGGCCCCAGCCAGACCCTCACAGTCGGTATCCCTCCCCTTTTGCACAGCATCCTCAGCCTTCTCTCTACCAGACAGCTGGTTTTAGACAAACAGTGAAGGGAGAGGAGGAGGCCAGACCTCACAGGAGATGGGGACGTTGCAAGCAGACATTTTGTTCATGCTAGTTGTTTAAGTCTTTGGCTGCTGCAGGTCATGTACATTTGAACACAGCCAAATAAGGGTATCCTTACTTTCCCAGCAAGTCAGCATACTGACAGATTAATGAAATCACATTAAAACTTAAGAACACCCCCATTTCTCCCCTCCCTCCCCCCTACACACACACCTAGAGAACATGAGTCATGCTGTTCTTTTCAATTTATTTTCCACTGCTAACCAATCAGCTACTCAGTGTCATTTTTAGGAGAGACAAAAATCCCCAAATGTAACTATAAGAAGCAAACCTTTCTCTTAGGCCCAATCCCATCATGCAACCCCCTGCTGAAGCTAAAATGTTTTAAAAAGGGGCGTGTTATTCAAAATGGCATAGGAGAAATTAAAAATAATCCAGCTGTTGCATACATGGGTAAAAGAAGAAAAAAGAAGGGGAGGAGGAAGGAGGGAAAACAATTTCAGGTGCATTTTATTTTGGCAGGATAAGGGACTCAGGCAAAACACAGGTTACATTTAATCAAATAGGATTTACATGTGCATGGCATATTTTAAACTATGTGTTATTTCTGTATAGTCACAGATTCATAGACACTAGGGCCAGAAGGGACCCTGAAGGATCAAGTCCAGTCCCCTCCCCCAGGGGTAGGAAGTCAGCAGGGACCATAGGATCCCAGCAAGGTAAACATCCAGATGTCTCTTGAAGGCGTTCAAAGTAGGTGCTTGAACCACCTCCGGTGGCAGTCTATTCCAAACCTTGGGGGCTCGGACAGCAAAGAAGTTCTCCCTTATGTCCAGCCCGAAATGGTCATGGAGGAGTTTGTGACCATTCGACCTTGTCATCCCTTGGGGCGCTCTGGTGAACAAACATTCCCCCATATTGCCAAGTACACTTCATGTAGCTTTGCAGTATTTTTTCTGTTTGCATTTTTGGGATGTCCCAAAAGTCACTGAAGCCATGCACTTTGTACAAGTGGAAAGAAACACCAGCCCCATGACCTCCATGGGTTCTACTTACCCACGTAGAATGTGTTGGGGGCCTGCTTGTCACCCAGCTGCAAGTACAGAATATTTGTGGTCTGCGAATCATGACGAAGCCACAGGGCCACGCCGAGAATGATACCACCAGCCAGCTAGATAGAAACAGGGAGAGAAGGGTACAAATTAACAAGCACTTCTTCTGCTGAATACACAATACACAGGCTACATGCGAGTGCACCTAGGGTTTTACCCAGTGTGCTAGCATAGCTTACAAGGACATCTCTCTCCATAAATTGATGATACTAGCTCCTCTGCACAGGACAGAGGATTACACTCAAATGGCCCTGCCTGTTTACTAGCATGAATTCCGCCGTATGTGGAAAGGTTCCAGATCTCCCACTGAAGTGCAGGAGCATTACACATTTGTTCAGCCCTGAACAAGGTCTTCTCTTTCCAATGTGCATTGGCATCGGGATGTCTAGGCTGACCGAATTTAAAAGAGTGCAGCGCCATTCTTTCAGCTTTGGGAACAGAACTGTTTCAACCACAGGAAAGGTTCATAAGGCCCATCCTGGTTTGAACAGCTGCATGACAACAAGAGTTTCCTTTGCAAGTTTTCAAGAGCAATTATGGAAACAATGGGCTATATCCCACTGTCTGCTGCGCTGGAGGTTGGAAGGAAGTGGTCTTCTCCGGTCTGAGATGGACAGGATTTCAGTCCAAAGATCCTCTGAACGTTAGGCCAGGGAATAGTTAATATGCTTGCTGCTTCTCCACTTTCACAGAGGCCACACACTGTCATACTGGAAGGTAAGGCAAGGCTGACCTTTATAACCCATGGCTGCTATTTTGTGCCTGGTTCCTTTTTGGAACAGCAGTCAAATGTGCTATGCAGTTCCTTCTCTTGACTGAGCTCAGCCATTCTCCAGTTGATGGCATGGTTCAGGAATCCATTGCACCTCAGCTCCAATTGTTCACCCTTGCCTTTGCCCAGTTCTACTGCAGTATTTATCCCCATTGCTCCACTTGCATTTGTCATGTGCACTGGCCATTCTGTATAATACACCTCTTCAACACTCCACCTCTAACTTGCATGCAGACCTTTCTCTAGTTCAGTGGTTCTCAAACTTTTTCAACTTGATGCACCCTGTCATTGGATTCAGGGCACTCCTCAAAATGTCAGATCTTGTCTTTCACTTGTTTTTTGCCTAGAGAAATGTGAAAGAGCAATTCTTTTGCTGCAAAGAACTCAGAAAGTTCATTACAGATCAGAATATTTTAATACTATGAATCCCCATTTGAAATCTCTGAGTTGCACACCTAACAGTGCTAATGTTTCATGACACCCCAAAAATATTTCAAAGGATCTCAAAGGATTTCAAAGGATCTCAAGACACTGCGGGGTGCTGTGGCACCCTAGTTGAGAATCACTGGTCTTAGTCCCTTTCAAATGCTTTGCAAAAAGACAGAACTAAGACCTAGTTTCCTCAGCTTCTCAATAATTTAGATCTTCTGTTCCTGCATGTTCCTGTTCATGCCTTCTACTTTTAAGGAACATCCTTCAGCTAAATCAAATTGACCAGACCAACTCTGTGCAGACTTGTTGTAGGTGTTAAAAAAAAATTACGATCTTTTATTTATGTTCTATAGTGCTGGCTTTCAGCTGGAGGATTCCCATAGGGTTTTATAACCCCTGTATATGGACATCATTTTCCTATTGGTGGAAAGCAGATGTTTCTGGGATGAAAGAACCACACTCCACATTAGCAGCATTTCAAAATGGTTTTTAGAAAGGGACACCAACATTAGCAATTGAAGCTTTCAGGGCAGTTCCTAGGCAAAGGCAGAATTTAAGATTAGCCCCTTTGGAACTGGAAGCCGTAAGATGGATGAGGCCTCCTCCGAACTTACATAAGGATAAAACAAAACAGTTTCTTTGGTCTTGTATTAAACACACCACATTACACATCCCAAGATTATAAATTCTCAGGTCTAATGCTTCTAGTGAACTCATCTTATATTGATTCACTGTAGTATCACACTTCATCTTTGTACCTGTTAATAAAAGCAAGTACTTCACATTACTTTTGTAGGCTCCCATCTAAACACTTAAATGTATATTTTCAGAAATGAGCAAAATGACTGGGATGCTGAATGCCCTCCTGTTCCAAACATGGGAACATGGTGGCTAAGCTGCTTTGGAGACATCTTCCCACTCTCTGAACTGTTGCTTCCCACACCAATCAAGCAAAAATGGGTGAACAAAGTATACTTGGGAGTATGTATCCTTGCTTTGACATGGTATAGATATACCCTTAGACTCTTAAGTAAATGATACTGAAGTGCTTTGAAAATGTTGCCATCAGACTTTTCGTGTACACTGATCTGACTGTAGCTTGACTATTAGCAGCATCTCTTTTCTTCTCAGAGATCTTGAGATGTCCAGTCTCCAGCAGAGAGATTAAGAGACCTTCATTTTCCAGCTTCCTTGCCTTGTGAAGCTTCTTTGGTTAAACCCACAGAGTCTTTTCCATCAACTGTGACCACACCCTCACCACCCCAAAATGTGCTTTTGAAATTACTTTGGAGAGTCCCCCAGCCCATTCCAAAAAATCAGAAGAAGAGGGAGCAACTTATTTTCTCCTCAGAGATGGCAGTTCTCTAGATACCTATCTGAAGAACATGGCTGGTATTCAGTATGTGAGCTGTAGGCCTAAGTTACTGAAACAAACCAGTCATATAGAAACCATAGCTGGAAATACAACATAGAAATATCGGGCTGCATATATACTTAGTTGACAGGAACTTAGACCTCTCTTGTTCCAAAACTGTTCCACTAGTGCTCATACTTACGTTAAAATAGGCCCTGGAACCAACATTTCTTGAGAATTTCAGAGGAATTAATAATAATACTTCTGAATAATTTTACATGGTGAAACAAAGTCTGTGTCTCCAGACCTGCCATGGAATCGGGTACAGCTGCACTCTCTCTTATTTGTAAGCAGGTCTTCAGAAAAAACGCAGAAATAAGGGCAGCAGAGTTTAAAAAGATGCGTGAGACCTCACTTGCTGCAACCTTCTTACAGGGACTGTTACTTTTAAATTATATAGACACTTTTATGAAAAATTTACCTTAAGTGCCACTGTCTGAAAAATGGTACTTATGTACCTTGGAGCTCTTGAAAATTTAAAGAGCAGAGTCTATCTTTTTTTTTTTTTTTTTTTTTTTTTTACTTTTACAAGTAAAATGATCATTTTTCTAAAAAAAATTAAAAAATGAGAGGGGAATAGACTGCAGTATTGCTAAAACCACCTAATCTCACTAGTTCTAGGGAAGAACGACATGAAAAAAAATGAAATCTAAATCAGCAGTCACCATGGTAGGACAGGACAAAAGCCAGTCCTACTGTCTTGCTGTTTTTAGAAACAAGAAAGCTGCAGATGCATGCAAAAAAACAAGATCTACTTTACATGCAACCATACACATTTTGAAAATATGGCACAAATATCTACAGATATTTTGCCCAAGTCAATTTCTAGTACCACCTTCAGCGGTCCGTATGAATTCTGTCTTTCAGTCCTTTACCCTTAACTTCTTCATATAGCTCAAAGTGCTCCTAATATTTGCTATGGAAAAAAAAGTAATAAAAAGCTCACTCTGCCTCCTCCAATTCAACTCCAAATAAGGTTGTTGGATTTTTAAAGAAAAAAAAAAGGTTACAAGAATCCAGTCTGGAGTTTCTCATTTGATGTCTAGGATGGCAATAAAGCCCGTATTTACTTATTCACTTGGAATAAAGAAAAGACCACAAAATTAATCAATGCCACCTCTGAAGCAGAAGTCTCTCTGCAGCTGCTGGGAGGAAGAGAACCCAAAGGGCATTTCTCTCATCACTGTGACTGGACTGTTAAATTTCTGCTTCTGATGAGCACAGTACCTGCCTTCACGTTGTTTCAACACCTTCATGAGAAAGCAAGTGAAGTGCCATAAGAGGCGTGTCCAGTTACTAATGACCATTTACACTTTTGAAAGAGAGGGTCAGAGAGTTATTTAAAGTGGTTGGGGGGGTGGGGGGTGAAGAGTATGAGAGATACAGGGTGTGTACAGAAGTGCTCCATGCACATTTTACTGCATTGTAATTTAGAGCACTTTTTATAGTACTATAAAGTTACAGCGCTCTTGTTTAGTGGGGGAGCCTCTGAGCCTCCCTGCACTTTCCAGGCTAGGAGGCAGGAGGTCCTGCTTTGCAGCCTCCTGGGGCTGCAGGAGGCTGCAGACAGCAGCAGACCAGCAGAGAAGGCAGAACTGGGATCATCAGACCCCTGCCACGGCCAACCCCCCACCCCTCCGAGAGGATACTGCTTCTGCCACAGGCCTGGCAGCAGCTCTGCCCCAAGCTGATAGCCCAGCTCCATGCATCTGGTCCCCAGCCACGCAAGGCTGGGGGTGTCAGTGTGTCCCTTTTACCCCCCCCTCCCCCTTTGCTGGGAAGAGGCACTATGTCAGCCCCAGGGCCAGCCAGCAGCTCTTAAACCCTATGGGACACTGGCAGAATCACCAGAAATTTAACCAGCGTACAGAAGTTATTTAAAGCGCTGTAGGTTGCTAAAGTGCTGTAAAACACAGCACTTCAAATTGAATACTTCATTTAACAAGAGTTCATTTAAAACACTATACCCATTTTTAAAGTGCTGTAAAGCCTGCACTTCTGTTAAATCACAGCAATAAAGCGTTTTAAAATCGTGAAAAAAAAAGCAACTGTGGCACACATTCAGAGATTCTAATTTCCCAATGAAACGAAAATGTTTGGTCAACTATATACTGTCATTTGCTTGAACGAGATACATCCTTTCACTATCAAAATATATGGAACAAGGTGAGGAGTTTGGACTCTTGGGTTCTAAAAGGGAAGGAAGCGAGAGGCAGAAAAAAAATATTCCTTTGGATTGCTATAGTAACCCTGGCTTCCACTAGAATAACTTTCAAAAGAACAGTCCAGGGGTGGCTCATAAAAGCCTAAAAGGAGAGCTAGACATTTCCACAGTGACGCCAATTTCTCTTATTTGCTTTTTCCTTTACAGGGTGGAATTTTGGCTTTGAGAACACGCAGAAAACCACTGACTTCTTTCTGCTTTCTTGCTGCTCTCTCCCTTGCGCTCAGTCCTTTGACATTTGGATTTAAAGACACCAGTATTCCAGACAATCCTCCCTGACCTTGATGGCACCTTCAAACATTGTTTATGTGGTCAGAGATGACCTAGGAGGAACAAGGTGGAAGAGAAGGTATAAATCTAATCAAGGTTGAAATAGCCTGGCATTGATCCAATGGCTTAAAAGATCTTGCAAGCTATTCTCACAAGTTTTGTCTATTTTGGGACACATCAGATATAGAGGAGTCCCTTCCAGTTAGTTATACATTCAAATAGATTTACTGCCAGGTGTCACAACCCAAAGTTGTGATTTTTGTTTTGTGTGTGCTTTGGCACTGCTAAATTATTTTCCAGCCAAATTTGCAGCTTTCTTTGCAGTGTGCATTTCTTCGTTGCATCTGAGAAATGCTCGTTGCAAAGAGTTCCTGCCATTTGTATTAAAATTCGAGCCACATTATTGGTTCACGTTAAATTATGCACACGTGGCGGCTAGTGATTGGCTTGCTAGCCGTATAAGAAGCTTGGGTGGTTTCCGCCCAAGTTGGAGAGAGAGAGAGAGAACACCAGGAGGAGGAGTCCTCACCCTGTGTGAAGATCTCTAAGCGCTGCGGATCCTTTCGGACCCAACGCATTTCTTAATAGGCAACAGGGGTCTGATCAGCCTCTGGCCTCTCCCCGTCGCCAATAAATTCCTAGACGTATCCCTTCCTGCGCGCAAAAGAGACGGATCCACGGAGCCTCAACAACTCCGTAGGAGATACCGAGCTTGTAGTCCTCAAACGAGGATTTAAGCAGAGCTGTGCCTGGAAAACTGTCCAGCCTACACCACGACCATCTTCGGTGTAAGTAAACAATCTTAAAATCAACCACTAAGGGTCCGTGACTAATTCTAGCTCACCGCCTGTTTTCTCCGACCCCATGTGCCCGGGCTGCTGGCCACAGCCCGCGTGCACAAAAAGGGCCCCGGATCGCTCCCGGCCCACACATGGCGACGAGTATGGGATCAGGAGAGAACACGTTAGAGCTAGAATTGGTTGAGAACTGCCCTTGGCGCGATAACCAACACCAAGTGAAAAGCTTTGAAGAACTGGAGGCGCATATCGCTTACCACCAGGCGGGCGGAACGGGTGAGAGATTTGTCAGCGGACGCCTTTTGCTGAAGGGAGAAGAGGGAGCCTCCAAAGACAGAGCCCCGAAGGAGAGGGAAGTGTATTTGCTCCCTGCGGCGTTCGGGTGTATAATGAGAGATGAGTGGGTCCTGTTTAGGCCCCTCGATACTGTGTCCTTCGCCAGAGTCAACCCGGCGGGCGCAGTGAACCCGACCCTCACCTGGGAATGTGCCCGATGCCTACGATGTGCTCGGGAGAGTGGAGAGCCGGTGCCAATCGGCCGGTTCCCTCCCTTCATGGCATCTAGATTACGGGGTCATGAGCTTCCATCCGAGCTCCGCAAAGATCTGGAGATGGAGGAACGCGCCGCAGATGAGAGGGTGGCCCCGCGGTACGACAAGGGGGGAGAGTTAAGTGCAACTTTTCGTACGATCACTAATTTAATGCACAAGAACTTAAGTTTGAAAGCCCAGCTGCAGATGGCTATTCAAGCGGTCAAAGAAGTGGCTGAGAGAAGGGATCCTGAAACGCCAGCCCAAGATGGCGCCGAGCAAGAGGGAGACCGCGTGGAAGAACCGGAAGAGAAGGGTGGAGCTTCGGAGGAACCTGCGAGAGTTCGATCAGCGACTCCACCCATCGACGCAGTGTCGTCTCCGGCAACCCCGCCTAGCGACGCAGCAACGCCTCTGCCGACCACGCCTTCCTGCCGATGAAAGAGAGAGTCAAGCAGAGTGCATCTGCCCCTCCTGCCTGAAGCAGCAACAGCAGCAGTAACTCCTGCGGCGGCAGTTCAGCCTATAATAACATCAACTCCCAAAAGAGCAGCTTGCCCTACAGCCACGGTCAACCAAGCAACTGATGAGTGAGATGTCGCCACCAGTCGCATTCGTGCTTGGACAGAATTACAACAGCTGTACAAAGAATCTGAGATGGAGTCTGACGAGGCTATAGTCTCATGGCTGGAACTCACGGCCATGGAGTTTAAACATGACTAACTGTAATCTCCCTCGTCAGTTGTCACGACTGCGTATCCTGATGGAGCCAAGATTGTCCGGTGATCGGGACCGTCGACACCTGACCGAACTTCAAGGCACGAGACATCGTGAATCCGATCTTCCATCATTGCCACCGAGAACCCCAGAGGAGCGATACATGTTTGAATTTCTCCTACAGCGTTCTGGACTCAATAAGCGGCAACTTCGGATTTTGGGGGATGCAGGTCAATGGCAATTGGCCTATGAGTTAGGTTTTCGTTATTTAAAAGAACCAGATGACGGCTCCTCAACGATTTCATCTAATTGAGTGTATAAGAGAGGGGAGTAGCAAACACTTGTGTTATAGTAAAATTCCATGGAAACTTTGTAAATATGTTGAAGATGCATTAACCTATTTTTGTTTGAGAGTTTTGTTTACAGGTCCGGAATTCAGAGTGCGTGGTGAAGAGAAGCCCTGAGAAGGATAACATCATCGGAAGAAGTGAGGGCCTGACGTACGACTTCGCCATGACGCCCACTGAAGCCCTGATCGTGTAGTTTTGTTATGAATCTGATTATGTTGTAGCAGAAAGCCCCCTTTTCCTCTTGCCTGCATTTGCTCTCCCTTCTTTGGATATGTTTCTCTTTTTCTACCTTTCTTCCTTCCTCTTTCTTTCACTTTAAGATAAGGAATTGTGTTTTAAAATTTGTATGTGTGCATTTTGTGTCTCCCCTTGTAGTTTGGTATTTTTATCTATTTGTGTGTCATGCCATTTGTAGCTTATATTTTATACTCCTCACCTTTCAACTTTCAACTAAATGTGTTTTAGTAAGTTATACATTGTAACATTGTTAACAAGGGCAGGAATCAAACTGCCCTTCCCTGTATCAGGCTTGCCTGTGAAAGAGTGAGTGAATCAGTGATTGAATGTGTAACATGGAAGCAGGCAGCAATTAACACCTGGGAAGCTGCAGATCAGTCAACGGAAGAACTCAATAGAAGACAGTGTAACAACCTGGAAATCTCTAAACATCACTGTTCAAGGGCTAGAAGCCCTGGCATGAGTTAATCAAAGCAAGGGACCAACTTTTGAGCTGAGTATCTCCAGATCAACCGCTCCCAGAGCCCTATTCTAAATTCATCAACGGACTCCCAAACCTGCACGTACATGCAGATGACCCCTGGGACTGACAGATGCTGTCCAGTAGCCACCGAGGGGGGGAAAGTCCCACAAGGGTCAATGACCCCTGGATTGGGCAAACCAGAAAACTGGGGAGTCACCAAAGTCTGCCAGGGACAGATAAAAGGCAGTGAAAAGTGACCCTCAGTGGCACCCTCTTGATCTCCAACTCGACCGTAGTCCTCAAACGAGGATTTAAGCGGAGCTGTGCCTGGAAAACTGTCCAGCCTACACCACGACCATCTTCGGTGTAAGTAAACAATCTTAAAATCAACCACTAAGCGTCCGTGACTAATTCTAGCTCGCCGCCTGTTTTCTCCGACCCCATGTGCCCGGGCTGCTGGCCACAGCCCGCGTGCACAAAAAGGGCCCCGGATCGCTCCCAGCCTGCACACCAGGGTGGATTTAGGGTTGTAAGGAGGAACCATCTCAACATGTAAGAGGCCCAAGAAAGGTTGTATTCAGAACCACACGCACATTTAGTGTGGCATTTCCTCTCTCAGTTACTGCTCAATTCTCTGTTTCGCTTTGTACCCCTTGCCCCCAAACAGAATACAGAGAATGTACACATACAAACTTTGGTCCAATGCTGCCCAGGTTGAAGTTTAACCACTTGTTCCAAAGGGAAAGAAAGAAGATGTGGGGGAAGGAACAAAACAAAAAACCACACACTTACTGGAATGTCATAGTAACCCTGTCTTCCACAGGAATAAGTGCAAGCCACTTACTTATATTACAAAAGCACCTAAAAATACCAAGTTACATCAGGGGTTTGTTGTTCCAGACTGCACAGACATGCAGCACAACTCTTGCAGCCCCAAATAAACCACTAGATCATTTTGCTGTGAACAAGAGAGGGCTGGACAGTTCAATATGAAGAGTATAGGAAACATGACTCCACTGACACGCTGCAAGGTATTAACTATGTTGTCCAGTGAAGGTTGGAAAAAAACACTCAGCATTTCCCGTCTCTTTAAGTCTTAAAAGGCGGGAGGGTCATGAGATCAAGATGGGTTCAGGAAGTGTAGCCGTGTGTGTAGGGAGAGAAGGAATAAGGGAAGAGGGAGTTGCATTCCACACCCTCTCAAAGTAGCAGCACATTAGTCTACTTTATTTCCTGTGCTGAAAATATCCTATTGGGACTAATCTAGTTTTACAATACAAACATCAAACTATCCCAGGTAGGGGCCAGATTCTTTTCTTGCTCCTTCCATCCTGCCATACATTGCTGTAAAATCCATCTGATGCTCACAGGACTGTACCCGAAAATACTCACTCGGATGAGTCACCTTCCACCCCCACAGCCTTCATTATCCAAAACTGTTCCTGAACTGAGATCCACAGACTTCTGGGGCCTGGCAGAGCACTTGGTGGTTTGCAGAGAGCTGGCGCTCTCCTTATTTCCAGCTGCTGCATTACATTTAGAGACAGCTAACACATGCACATTAAAATGCTTTCCTCATAGTGCTTTTCAATACAAACAGTTGCTGGAGCTGCCACACACCAACTATCTGCAAGTCTCACAAAAACAGCACTAAGTGTACCTCAACGTGCCAGACGGCCGACTTGATTTTAGCTTACTAGGACAGTTATTCTATGTTCCAAGCCAATTTCTAAAAGCATATTTAAAAAGAGTTTACTATCTCTGTAATGATACCTATTACAGCTAGACCTCAATGTGTTTTTAATAATTAATTGGAATGTAACATATTACAGCACTTACAAAAGCTAAACTGAATCCTTAAGTTTGAGATACTTAAAAGGGAAACCAAAGTTGCTACAGGTCATTCCAGGTGACAGACTGCATGAATAGGTCATTTCCCCCCCCACTTCCAACACCATTTTAGTGGCTGCTACTTTGCCAATCTAAGCGGCTTCAAGAGCCCCATCCCTTTCCAGATGGCAGAGAAGAGGAGTCTGATGTGAGTTAGTTGAATGGCACTACATGGCAGCATCCAATGAAGTAAGGTGCTGTTCATGAAAACTTATGCAACTCCAATTCAGTCAGTCAATGACAGGGGCAGGTAAAACACAGCCTGCAGGCCAAATCTGGCCTGCCAGACCATTCTAATTGGCCCACAAGGCTCCTAAAAATGTTAGAAAATTATCATCTGCCCCTGGCTGCCTGTCAAAAATTATAAGAAACCAGAGACAGTAGGACACCAGGGGCAGACAGCGGCAAGATCCAGCAGCCACAGCCACAAGGTCCGCCCCATCCTCAGCCTCCAACAGGAAGCCTCTGCCTAGCTGGAACCCTGGGACTGTTGCCTGTCTCCCTCCTCCCGAGAGGGAAAGAGACGGGGGGGGGGGGGGGGGGGGGGGAGGGGAGGACTGCAGGCAATTGCTGGGCCGGGCTGACTCCTGCTGAGTCCTGCAGTTCAGCAATGCAGCCAGGAACCATGTGATGCCAAAGCAGCTGGTGGGCTGAGGGGGAGGGCATGGTGGCGAGAAGCAGTGGTGGCAGCGGTGGTGGGAAGGAAAGTGGGGAAATGGAGGCAGCAGGCAGGGAGCAAGTGGCAGCAAGCAGGTAGGCAGGCATGAACGCAGTGACACCTGGGCAGGAGCATGGGGCCCATGCCAGCGCCCCGGGGCCAGGGCCAGCGTAGGCCCAGAGAGGGGCAGCAGGAATGCAGGGCCCAGGCTGGCAGGGGCTCTATGGAGTTGGGCCGGCTCTCTCTTCTCCCTGCTGGCACAGCACAGCTCAGCTCCATACAGCCCCTGCCAGCTTGGGCTCTGTGTTCCTACCACCCCACTCTGGGGTCCCTGCCAGGCACTGACACAGGCCCTGCAATCCCACCCAGCTGTCGCTACACTCACGCCCACCCGTCTGCTTGCTGCTACTTGCCCCCCAACCTGCTGCTGCCATTTCCCCACTTTCCTGCCCGCCATCGCTGTTTCTCCCCACCCCTTGCCCACCCACTGGCTGCTCTGGCGCCATTTGGTTTCTGGTTGCATCAATTTGAGTACAGGACTCGGCAGGAGCCGGCCTCACCAGCACTGCACAGAGCCAGCCAAGAATCACTGGGGCTGGGCTGACTCCTGCCGAGTTTTGTGGTCTCAGCCGTGTACCTGGCACATGGTGGCAGGAGTGGTGACTGGGTGGGAGGGGGGTCATGGGGAAGCGGCAGCAGTGGGTGGAAAGGTAGGGACGTGGCAGGAGAAAGGCGGGGGGGGGGGGGACCTGTCAAGGGGCAGGGCTACCCATGCAGCCCTTGACTTCTTGCCAGAACTCCATAAGAAGCCCTCCAGCTGAAATAATTGCCTGCCCCTGGTCTATGAGGTGCAAGTTTACCCTGTCTTCTTGTCCAACTTCAGACTACCATGGCTAGGGTGCTTTAAAGTGGCTATTATCCCAGGATGTATTACAATTTTCTCGGCGAGTGGATAGAAAAAGTCTAGGAATATTCATGATATTGCTTCACCCTTCCATTTCTGCGTCCTCTCTCTTACCTTTATCTTGTTTTCTTAGACCAGGGGTGCTCAACCCCTGGCCCACAGGGCTCCCCTTGGGTCTGAAAATTTGGTGGCGGGGGAGCTGGCAGCAATTGCTGCTCTCTTGCTGCCCCACTTCTAGACCCATGGAGAGCCCTACAGGCTAGGTAGCATAGCCATGAGGGGCCTGATCTTGGCAACCTGGGCCAGGAAGAGGTGGCGCAGGGCCCAACCCAGGTGTATGGGGACAGTGGATATGGCAGGATCCCAATTTTGGCGAGGTGGCCAAAAGGAAAAGCTTTAGACTGTAAGATCCTGAGAACAGGGTCCATCTCATTAGGTGCATGTGCTCAGTATGGTCTAATGAGGCCCTTATCTTAAAGGCCTCCAGAGACTGCTGTAATACTGAAAACCACTACTACTAATAAAAATTCATAAGTAGTACAAACCTGTTGCTGTGCTTCTCCTAATTCTAAGTCCATGGGAAGGGTTAACACATAATCTGCCATTTTGACTAGCACCACCTGGCAGCTCTCATCAACATGCACAGCAGCATATATGTTCAACCCCCTGGCCCACAGAGCCATATTATCTGGCCCTAAATGCTCTCCACTAGTCCAAAGATTTGGTAGCAGAGGCGGTGGCCACTCCCATACTGCCAAATTTCTAGACCTGCAGGGAGTTTTGCAGGCTAGATAGCATGGCCCGGCATGTCAGATCAGGCACACAGAGCCAGGAAGGCAGCATGGGGCTGATCCAGGAGCACAGGGGCCAGTCAAGACAATGCAGGGCCTGATTCAAGTGCATGCAGGTGGGGTGGAGGCAGTACAGGGCTCAGTCCTGCCATGTGGATTAGTCCCGCACCAGTCGTCTAGCCTTCAGGGCCAAAAGGTTGAGGACCAAAATGTTCAAATTGAACGACTGTTTAGAATCAGGAATGCTGTAGTAAGGTTGCAGTGCTGTTGTAGCCCTGATGGCAGAGAAACAAGGGATTTTTGCTTCGTGCATAAATTCAGGAAAAGATTTACAGATGCTGATTTGTAATATTCAGTTAAAATGCAGTTAGTTGTTTTTATCAGTTGCTTTAAATACCCTTGAGCCCTTTCCTATTTTAAAAAGATAGGTGTACAGAAGAGCAAATCAAGGGGTAAGGATCAGTCTACATAAACAGGGCAGGGTTAGCCAGGCCAGTGAACTGGCCGAGGGTGGGGGGAGAAAGAAACATCTTTCCTTTTTACCGGCTTTCCCCAGCTTTGAAAGATTTACTGCTCCCAGCTCAGAACAGATGCACCTCGTTTCCCTTGTATGCATGCCGCGCATGCTCGCTCACTTGTTAACAAGGATGAAATTCCTGCTGAGCACAGGGAGAGCTGGGATGGAAAAATACAGCTGAAAGCCCCAAGAAATACTAACCTGATATAAAAGATGTGAAGCCCATAGAGATGCTGTGGTCCATATGAGGGACGGTCAGAGAACTGTTATCAACTACAAAATGTGTACTGTTTTTCACACTTAAAAGGAACAGTCTTCAGTTGCACTGCAAAACAATCAGTGATTGGCCGGGGGGAGGGAGGGGGGGGAACATCTCCAAAGCTCTCAAAAAACAACTAAATATTTATTGGGAAAGTACCTCCGCAACTTTCAAGCTTAAATTCCCACTTTATTCCTACTACTGTTTTCTTTGCTTCCAAAATTCTTACATTCCAGGAGCAGTTCCTATAGATCAGCATTCCTCAACCCGTGGGTCGTGACCCAAAAGTGGGTCACAAGAACACATGAAAGGGTCATGAACAAACTTTAAAAATGGATTCTCCTCTAAAGGAAAAAAAAACATGGCTTTTCCCTTGCAGGCTGTTAGAGTATCATTGCTTGGGGACCCCAATGCCCCTCCCCCCCATACCCTGCCCTACACACTGGGGGCTGGTGCTGGCTATCTATGTTTACAAATGTGTCCTGCTACAAAAAAGGTTGGGAACCACTGCAATAGATGGACAAGTTCCAGCCCCAGAAGAACTGAAAGGGTAGGGCCTGGGTTGTCAACTGCCAGTGAATTTACTGACTGTCAGTAAAAATCAGGCTAAAATGGCTGTCAATAAATTCTGAAAAAAAAAAAAAAAGCTAAATTTTTTATTTATTTATCAGTAAAACACTAAGCAGGAACAGATCAATCAATGCTCTGCTCAGCAGAGCAGAGCCATGCCAGTTGGTGTCTGAGCAGGAGCACAGGACACTGAAGGCTGTGTTCTCTCAGCCATGTGCTACTACTGCATTCCAGGCTGCTAGCAATACTGCTGAGTTATAGGTAGGCTTCTTTGGGAATCCATGCTGGGACAGGGAGAGCAACATGGTGCAGGCTGCAATCAGGGGGAAAGGGGGTAGCAGGAGGGGAATGAGTAGGGGAGCACAGTGTAAAACCGTCACTTCAGTTATGCAGGGTTGCCAAACCAGGAATTTTTATTTTTAATTTGTTTTACTGCAGAACTTTTTACGGACAACCAAAGTTGTTGGGTTTTTGGGTTTTTTTTATTATTATGATGATAGGGCATTTAAACACTTATACATACTTTCTCCCATGACACACCGGAGATCTGCTGCTTCAAATCAGGCAGCTGCCATTTTCTCAGCACTGATGCTCATTTCACCACTTATACACTGCAAGCATTGCAGCACCAGGCACTTTTCAAAGTGCCCAGTGCTGTAGCACTTGCATGTGTAAAAATGCCCATTAATGTTAAAGCCCTAAAATTTGAACCCAGCCCTTCTAACTTAGGCCTGGCAGAAGAGTTACATTTACATTATGTAAAACAAATCAATAAAAAAGGTTGGCTGCCAGTAAAAAAAAGTTTTCTGGGCTGGCAACCCTGGGTAAGGTACTGGCTTTTTATGTTTTGTGCTGTGGCTCCATTTGTTCCTCCCCAACCCCACCCAATATTCAGAGGCTTCCCCAGACTCTAACCTATGGAGATACTTATTTCTGAAATCCCAGTAAGGCAGAAGTAGAGAAAACCCCCAAAGTACCAAAAACATAAATGCAGATGCACTGGCAGGAACATCAGAGAAAGGCCTGGTCCTTTCATACTGCTCGAGAGAGAGGGTTGGAAAAAAGAAAATCACCAAGCATTTCCCCTGGTAGGTGTGCGGGCCGGGGGCGAACCGGGGCAAACCAGACCCGTCTTCGTTGCCCACGGGCTGTGGCCAGCAGACCGGGCACGCGGGGCTGGAGAGAACCGCGGGGCGGTTTAGCACACGCGAGTTAGAATTAGTTACGGAGGCGTAATGGTTGATTGAAAAGATTGTTTACCGACACCCAAAGATGGTATTGGTGTAGGCTGGACACGTTTCCAGGCACAGCTCCCGCTTGGATCCTCGCTAGAGGAACACGACAAATCGACTGCTCCCACGGAGTTTGCTAGGCTCCGCGGGTCCGGTTTGGTTGGGTTCGAAAAGTTTCCCCGGAGTTACTTAGGCTCCGCGGGTCCGAAGTTACAGGAAAGGGATATGCCTAGGATTGTGCTCGGCGACGGGGAGAGGCTAGAAGCTAAAGCTCCGTAGGCTCGGTTCTATTGCTTCTATTGCCTGCTTAGGGGAGGCGCGTCGGGGCCGCAAGGGTCTGCAGCGCTTGGAGATCTTCACACAGAATCTATCTCATCCTCCCTCCTCCGACTTGGGCGGAAACTACCCGAGCCTTTTGTACGGCTAGCAAGCCAATCGCTAGCCGCCACGTGTGCCTACATTAGGAATGGGCCAATAATGTGGCATGAATCCTAATACAAATGGCGGGAACTCCTTTGCAGCGTGTATCACTATGATGCAAAAGAAATGCACCCTGCAAAGAAGCTGTAATCTGGCAGGAAATCCCCTGTTGCACCAGAGTTCTCTCTCACAGCACAGAACTCTACCGTGCAAAGGAAGTGACAAATTGGCAGGAAATAATTTAGCAGTGCCGAAGCACACACACAAACAAAAAATCACAACTTTGGGTTGTGACAGTAGGGAGCATTATTTGGCGCCAGGCACTGGGTTAAAGGTGGAGCCACGAGATTCTTTAGCTAGATTTACCAAAGCCTTTCCCCTCCTAAGGGTGAGTTTGCATCAGGCTTGGAGGAAGTGGTTTTAGAGCCAAGTAGTTCTTTTAATCACAGCCAGTTTAAGGGCAGAAGGGAATGTGATGATCTCCTCCATAACAAAGATGACAGGGTCACTCACAAATACTTATAGAACTGGAGTACAGCCTTCTGGAAAGACATCCATTGCCAGGAATGTTTAGATACCTAGCTGGTGGAGCCTTTAGAAAGTGTTCTTTTTTTTTCTTCTTTTTTCTTTTTTTAACTTGTCCTGCTCCCAAGAGCTGTGCACCCAACCCTTGGAATTTTTAAATTTTTTTTAAGTCCACTCAAAAACAAACAAACAAACAAACAAAAAAACGAAAAAAAAATATCTTGTAATCATTCTTGAAAACCTAGACCAGATATTTTAGGTCCAAAACCTTTAAGCCACACTAGGCCTCAGCTTTTGCATCTGCTGCATTTCACTGATGTTCTGTCTACGTTTGTGGTATCCCATCCATTTTTCAATGCAGGCAGAACCGCAAGTGTTTAGTGTGCCTGCCAGAGATGTAGAGTAATATATTACAGTATCTGATGCTAAAAATAACCTCAAGCGCCCATCAGATCTTGTATGCAGAGCTTCACCTTGTTTCTTAGGTATTTGAAAAGCCTAAAGTATCAATATAAGGCAGGGGTGGGCAAAATGCAGCCCGTGGGTCTGATGCAGCCCACCAGGCCATTTTATTTGGCCTGCAGGGCCCCTAAAAAATTTAGAAAATTAATATTTATCTGCCCCTTGCTGCCTGTCATGCGGCCGTCAATGGCTTGCCAAAAAACTCAGTAAGTGTCCCTCAGCTCGAAATAATTGCCCGCCCCAGTATAAGGCCAGTATATGAATCTTGCACAATTACTGCTGCATTTTCATCTTACCATACCACTCTGGTACAGGAGATTGTAAGTACATGATTACTTATTTTCCCTTCACCCACTTCATGTTCACAGCTCTTCTCTGGACCTTCATATTTTTTGGTGCATTACTGACAGCATGATCCCAAAGACCTAAATAACTTCAGCTCCTACCAAAGAAGAGAGATGAAATGTGGAACAATATTTTCCACTGTGACTTACTTCTTCAGCCATCTGGGCATGCAAAGGAACAAGGCTATTTCTAAAGGCATTCAACCCTGGCAAAGCCTGCACCTTAATATTTTCATTAACTCAACTGCAAGTCTAATGTCAAAGACCTCTCTACAAATTTCTTCCCCTCAGAAGACTATACCACTAGGATAATTCTGCAGTCCAGTGATTTAGTCCATAAAGTGGGAAAGTCTGATTGACGGGTCATTGAATTGGTCAGGCAGCAACAGTTCTTCAGCATGCTGAAATTATCCAACCTAGTCCCTTTAGAACAGGATACTGGGAGATAGGGCTAAGCCCTGCTTGTGACCCTTGAGATTTTAAATGCTGTTTGAGTCTCAGCTGTTTGAGCCTTAATGGAAATCAGGTTGCAGGCACACTTATAGGTCTCTAGACACCAGGTATCTGCCTGGAGTGTGGAGTGGGGAAAGATGAGGAGCTGAACAACCAGTTTCTTTCTTCTATACAACACATAGCAAATTATTTCTCTGGTTAGGGAATGGGGCGGTTCTCCCAGAAATGGTGATCACGGTGCCTGCCTCTGATAGAGGGGAGTATGGGGACTGACTTTCTTCTCCCATCCCTTTTCCTTCCCCACAGTCCATGTGGCTGTCTTGAGACTGCCTCATGAACATGGCAATCATTCCCCCCCGCAACTTTATTTATCTGATAAAAGGTCACTTCAGGCAGCTTCTATCCCTGCAAACCCTCTGAAGTGGCTGGTACTTAGCACACCGAATAAAAGAATTGGTTTGGTCTGATATGGCCCGGCTCCCGCTTCCCAGTTTCTGTGCACTTGCCAGGAGATGCATCATATTTTTTGTCTGTCTTCCATCCATGCCCTCTTAGATGAGTTTGCCTGAGGAAGGGAGGGAAGGAGAGAGCTGTTGGGTACCTTCTGCACATTACTGGTACAGTGCAGTCGGAGTGGTATTTCTTTGCAAATAAGACATCCTGCAGCTAAATCAAGAAAGGGAGAGAAACAAAGGTGCCAAAGTTTCACAATTAGCATTTTTAGCAGAAGGAGTTTTAGATGAGTTCAGTCCTTGCTCTGTGCCTTTATTCCCTTTGTTGTGCTCAGATCAGTTCTCACCATAGAAAGGCGAAAGTGCTAAGCAACTCCACTCTAAGCTTTGGTCACATGTAAGGGCACAATATATCAAATGAGAAACACCAAACACTTCCTTTGCCAGCAAATTTGAAACTGCCTCCTCTCCAGCCAGTTTTGTACACTGTTGTAACTGTTGTCTGGAAGTGTGCCAACCCTGAGAGCCACCAAGAATAAGGAAGTGGGGTACTGACGTGGTGAATGTTCTGACTTTCTATGCCAAAACCATCTGCATCACTATAGAAACATGCTTAATCTGTTACTGCCTTATGGTGTACTATGCACCATACTCAGATGCCAATCATATTGGCCACAAAACAAACAAACAAACACCAAAACAACCCCAGGAAAAAATATCAGCTAGGGAAGTGGGGCTCAATTTTTTTGTCCAGCGGGTTGGATGGTCAGTGCCCTGTCCCTCCACAGGCTGGATCCAGCTGGTGGACCTAATCCGGCAACTAGGGGCAGGCAGGGCAGGGTCTCTTCCAGCTGCACAGAGGGCAGTGGGGGGCAGCCCAGTCCTGATTCAGCCATGCTGGGGAAAGGGGCTTGATCCAGCCCCAACTCTGCCCCACAGAGGGATAGGGGGGCATGACGCAGCCCCAATTTGGCCCCAAAGGACAGAGGAGCACAGCCCAGCTCCTAATGCCCTTGTGACGGGAGGATCATGGCCCAGCTGACTCACTGTGCAGGAATTGGGATTTTGGCAGCAAGGAAGGATGACAGCATTCACTTTCACTGCCACCCCACCATTAAATTTTCTGACCCTTGGGAAGCCCCACAGACCAGATCCCAAGGCTCTGCATTTGGCCCATGGGCCAGATGTTGAGCACCCCTGAACTAGGGGGTTAAATACTACATTTAGATTGGAAAACTTTGTCATTATGAGAGGGTGTTCATTCCTACTCTAACTTACTGGAAAATATTCCTAACGTGCAAGGCAAAAGTCAATGGGGCTATGTCTATTTACTCAATTGAGGCCCTGGCACATTATTTGCATCATGGCAATGCCCTGAGGTAAAAAAAACACAATTGGGTTCGAATTTGTCATAGGTGATGTTTGTGCAGAGCCAGTTCCTGTCTAAAAGAACTTGCCATCCAAGTAGATAAGCCAAAGGAAATATTTCAGCTTTTTACAGGACAGGAGCAGATGTATAGAAAAAGGAAGAGACTTGACAAGGTCACATGGGAAGCCTTCTGCAGAACTGGGAATTAAACTAAGTATTAGGAGACCAGGGAATAATTATGAGGCGGGCAAGATACAGCTCACAAGCCAGATCTGGCCCTTGGGACCATTCCAAAAAACTTATTATTACTGGCAAACGGCTGCCCCTCTGAAAGCTGGCAGGAGGCATGGGCTTTCAGAGGTCATGTACCGGGTGGGCTCTGTGCTTCCACCACCATGGGGCTCCCAGCACTCCAGCTGGGGCAACGAGCACAGTGGCATACGACTAGACAGCTGGTGAATGAGGAGAGGAGCACCCACCTGCAGTGGGGGGGGGGGCTTGTGGGTGGTGTGGGCCCCTCAGCCACATGCCCCCCCATGGTGCTCAGCCCCAACTGCAGGCGGAAGTAGCAGCAGCAGGTGGCAGGCCCTAGGGTGCTCACGGCCACGGCAGACAGAGTCCGCCAGTGGCGCGCAACTCAATCCCGAGAGCTGAACGTGGTGGCACCGAGCCTACCCGCCAGCACATGCCTTCAAACCAGACTGGGCAGGCTCTGTGCCAGCACATGGGGCTCACAGCACTGTAGGTGGGAGCTGTGTGCCACTGGGCCGGGTCGGCTCCATGTCTCTATTTGCAGCTCCTGGGATTCATCCAGAGCCACATGCCACCACGGGGCTCTGCCTGCCATGGCCATAAGCACCCTGAGGGCCCGCTGCTGCTCCCAGCACGTGGACCAGGAACCATGGGGAGTTATGCACTATTGGGCCGGGTGGGCTCCATACTTTCATGCATGGCTCTCTGCTGAAGTGCTGGAAGCCCCACATGGAGGCACGAAACTGGCTCAGCCCAATGGTGCATGGCTCCTGCCTGCAGTGCCGCAAGCTCTACATGCTGGCACAGAGCCAGTCTTGTCTGGCGTGAAAGCATGCGCCAGTGGGCCATGCCAGGCCAGCACCATGCTGCCATGTGCAGCTCCTGGGACTCGGCCAGAGCCATGCACTGCTGGGGGGGGGAGGGGGGGGGCGCGGCCTCTCCCTTACATGGCCATGACTGCCCTGAGGGCCCACTGCCTACTGCTGCTGCTGGCAGCAAGGACTGTTGGTCCCATACACACCCTCATACCCCCACCCCACACAGACCCAAACCCTTATAACAAAATATACAAGCGTAGGACTTTATTTTGAGCTATTATGCAATCACCTCTATAAGCGCTATGCAAACACATAAAATTAAAATATGTATAGTAGATGTTTGATTTTTGGTATGTGTGGCTACCCCCCACCAAAGGAGTGCTTTCAGGGGCAAGAGGAAGAACTTCTGGTGGCCAAGGTCAGGAGTTAGGGGGTGGGACTTCTAGCTCCAAGGGAGTGACCGGGGGTGGGGCAACTGTCAAGGGGCGGGGCTACCCCTGCAGCCCTCCACAGCTCACCAAAACTTGTTAAGTGGCCCTCCAGCCAAAAGAACTGCCCACCCCTGGATTAATGCCTAAAAGGAAAGGCAAAAAAAAAAAAGAAGTACCAGGAACACATAATCAGCCCATAACAAAGGAAAAAACGTTTTAATATTATACCGTATGCCTCTAGTTCTGCTCACGGCCAAAATATACAATTTCTGTACCTTGAATGAGTAGGAGTTCAAACAGGAATCTATAGATCCTTCGCTTTATGAACAGATTGTGCCTGAGTCAAAGAGACTACGATGGTATGAAGAAAACACATAAATTGATGGTATTATTGCTAAGATTGCAAGAACAGGCCTAAAGTGTGCTTAATGATAAGAAGTAGGCGTTCTAGGGAAATCATTAACACCACAGTGTTAAACATATATTTTATTTTGAGATATTAATGCAGGGGTGGGCAATTACTTCGGCTGGAGGGCCACTTTATGAGTTTTGGTGAGCTATCGAGGGCCACAGGGGCAGTCCCGCCCCTTGGCAGGTTCCCCACCGCTTGATCACCATCTTGGGACCAGAAGTCCCATTCCCTAACCCCTGACCTTTGCCACCAGAAGTCCCTCCCCTTGCCCCCAGAAGAACTCCTGGGGGATGCCATGTTGGAACCAGAAAAAAACAAAATCATATACTAAAAAAAATCAAACACCCACTACACCATAGTTTTCAAAAAATCTGTGTCCTGGTTTGTGTGTGTTTGCATAGTGTATATAGAGCTGATTGTATAATAGCTCAAAATAAAGTCTTACTCTTGTTTATTGTATGTGAGGGGGGTATGCATGCGCGTGGGGTTTGTGGAGGGTGTGGGGGGGGGCCCTCACCCCCCTCAGGTTGTCTCTGACAGAAGTATATAGCAATTCTTTTGTTGTAAAGAACTTGGAAAGATCAAAAGAGGGTAAGATGCTTTCTTTTTTGAATGGATTCCTATTTGAAATCTCTGGGTTTCTCTCGTGACTGCCACATAGGTGTTTGGCAGACAAGGTTCCTTGGGTGAATCTGATATCTTTTATTAGACCAACCTAAATGGTTGGAGAATAGTTATTAAGCAAGCTTTCGGGTTCAAAAACCCTTCGTCAGGCTAAGGAAGCTGCAGCAGTTGGTGTGTGCTCTTCCTGGATGGAAGAAGGTTTGCACACCTAACTGTACTATTACTAAGCAGAACCCCACAGCATTCTTAAAGGATCTCATGGCACCTTAGTTGAGAATCACTAATCTACACCAAGAGATAATAGTAGAAATAAAAACAGCTGGAAGATAGATTCTTTTTTCTCCGTGCACCCTCAGTAAATACGAACACAATACAGCTAGAAAGAACAAGGATATGGGCTGTGCTCTGGGCTGTGGCACCTGTTAGGAGAATCCTATCGGTGCCCCTTGGCAAACACTCTGCTACAATTAAATGATAGGCAAAGCTGCAGTATTGCTGGAGGAAGCCAACGTTCAGCAGCTCACTCTGGCTTTCAGCTGTGTGTGGCAGTCAGAACACCAGCAGAAAACTAAGTGGAGAGGTTTGGAAGGCAAGAGCTAACTACGGCTCTGCTGCTGAACTGTGTGGAAAATAAGGACAAGTACTCTATGCTATGCCGCTTTACTACAGCTCAGTTAATCCAGGTGTAAAATGGAAATAATTTTTACTTTCCTCACAAGGATATTAGGAGGCTTACCGTGTATTTGTAAAGGGATTTGAACTTTTCCAGAAGCATGGTAAGTAAATATTAGCATGTGCCACCCATCTAGAAAAACCCATTATTTGTTCTCAGACACCCAAGGGATCTTTGAAATACTTCCTCTGCCCATATATGGTGATGAAGCAGGCATTTTGTACAGGCTTACCATGTCCTTCAATTCACCTTGTAGGCTAGAAAGACAAGGATCTCATTTTCCAACTCCCTGTTAAAAGAGTTGCAAATGGATTCCAACCTTTGCTCTTTGGATCTCGTATACCAGGCAGAAAAAATACAAGCCACCCTCAGTTTGGTGGTTTGAACTTTCAAGCCATAGCAAGGCTCACACACACACATCCCCACCCCGTTTCATCCTTGAAGGAAGTAAAAGGGTAGTATATTCATGGAGACACAGAAAGCAGGGAAACCATATGTTCTTAATCCATAACAACAATGGTGTATTCAGAAGTCTGGGTAGATTTGCACCTTTTAGACAAAATCAGAGATGTATAGCATACAAAGCCACTCTCAAAAATGAAGGGCCAAATTTTACAGATGATATGACAGGTTTTGAATAGTACAGCCCTGATACCTAGTTTCCAGGGTTGATAGGTATCAAGAATGCATGTCAGGAAGGTTGCACATCAGAATTCTTAAAAGGGAAGCCTGTAGTCATCAATCCACAATACACCTTTATAATGTCGAGGGTTATTAAAGTCTCCATATTCTAGGCTTAAAATGAATCAGCTCTTAGAGACACTGCAGAGGAAAGATAGTCCTACATCTGCCTACTGCAAGGTTTCTACAACTTTCTCTGGAACATGTTACTGGACTAGATCAAATATGGAATAAAGATGCTTGGGCTCCTAGAAAAATCTCTTCCTCATGCATTCAAGCAGGCGCTGCCTTCACCAATACCTGCTTCAGAAAGCAGCTTTGCTGGGAAGTGTCAATAGAATTAAGACCTACTGCTAATATCTAATAGACCCATTGGCAGAGAGAAAGTGGAACAGCAATCTGTAGTCTCAAATTTTTGTTCCAACAGTCTATTTGCTCAACATTTATTTATCTGAGATCATTGTTCCTTTTTAATGATAAATCTAATACTTCCACAGGGCCTTTTATCACAGGATCAAAATGCTTAACAAGATGCTATACATATCGCAGCAACCTGAAAGAAGAGAAGTATTACTTTGGTTTACAGGGCAGAAAATTACCCATTCCTTTCTTCTAACCACTAAGACACGAGCCCTCTCAACCCATTTTCATAGCCATTTCAGACCATGCACAACAGCCTCCTTCCAAGACCCAAGTCAGATGCAATTTGCAACATGGGTATACTTGCATACATACAAATATCATGGCTAACACATGAATCTAACTAGTCACCTAAGGCTGGCTTAAGAAAGCAGCTTCAAAACTGGGTACCTAGTTCTTGGATTGGGTTTGATTCTGTTTCTACTGACTGTCCACCATGAAAAGATCCCAGTCCCACTCCAAAAAAAGGGCATTTAGTAACTGCACAACCAAAGAAGAAATACAAGCAAGTATATCTGACTGTATATCATCTAAATATATGTAGTGTTAGCCATTAGCATTTGATTGCATTAGGATTTCTCAGGGACTCCGATCTACCAAAAAGCTCCAGCCCAACCAATCCTAGGAGAGCCTCTTCATAATGCAAAGTTTATTTTGTTTATGACCAGAATGCAGCTCAGCCTCTCATCCTATGGATCTATAGAAGTACCACAAAACATCACCATCTTACAAATGCAAACCACATAAACCACTCTTTATCCAACCTATTATGAAAACAAAATGAGTCTGGGAAACTGTAACTTAAGCTTTGGCAATCATCACTTCTTTCTCTCTCTGTCAAAAAAACCACAAGGCCCCAATCCAACCTAATCACAGGCAGTGCCACTGCAACAAGAATACAGCCCAGTGCTGACAAATCCAGTTTGATAGGAATCTCCAGCCTGCTGAAGTCCCAGAGCATCTTTCAATAGTAATCTGGGGCAATGAACTGTGCTTGTGATGTTCAGGAGCCACCCAAGGAGTTAAACAAACTATTAATTACAGTGAAAATTAGGCACCTATACTGCTTTAAACATCTCAAGCCACGCCTTTCTGAATAAGACCAAGTCTGCACACTTGAAGTCACAAAGGGAGGAAAATTGACTTTTCCACATGTACAGCTCCAGCACACAAACAAAACAGTCTTCCTGTCTTTTAAGCCAAATCACCTCCTACTTTTCTAGCCAGACTTAGTTCATGCCCTTTGGTTCAACTCCAGCTGACCGCCGGCCTGCCTCCATCTGTCTGCTTCCATGCAGCCTTTACTTCACTTGACTTTGTTTGGGGTTGCTTGTTTAAAAAGACAGATCCTTTCCATACTAGGTGATTTCTCATTTCATCATCATCTCTTAACCCAGTAATAAAAAACCCTGGGCCTGGTGGGCAGAAAGAAATTAACTAAAGCTAAAAACAGAGCATCTTGTTTTCCAGCAAACCCCAGACCTTCCAGAGGGGCAAACCACATTTAAATACCTGTGTAGTATCACAAAAACACATTTGGCCTTGGCACAACCACTACCAATTCGAGTTAATTGTCATTTAAGTCTCATGTGTAAAATACTATGCCTCAGTTTAGATATGAGTGAGTAATCAGTCCTGGATTAAAACAGCTGCCTGTTTTTAGCCTAAAAAAGAAGACAGTCTTGAACAGTGGTGCTCAACATTTTGGCCCAGCAGGCCAGCTGAGTGGCCCTATGGTGCCACCGCACACCAGGACTGAGCCCTGAATACGGGGATCAGATCCCGGGCCACCCCCACACAACTAACATAGTGGGCAGGGCCACATACCCATGAAGAGCCCAGTGGCCTTGAGGACATGGCACCAGGGGCCAGATCTGGCCCACAGGCTGGGTATTGAGTACCCCCGATCTAGAAACATTCAAGGAAATAATACTTGGGCAGGGGGAGGTTTAGATATTACAGGCATGAATATAGTCTTGAAGCGCCACTCCTCCAAGACAGAGAAGACAAAGCGGTCTTATATTTTCCTCCAGCTCTTCCCATCAGCCCCTAATCATACCATATATGCCCACCACAGGCAACAGAAAATAGCTATGTGCTGTCTGGAAAATTGAATTAAGAGCAAACTCTTCCTTCTAATTAGACACCTTTCTGGTAATGCAGCCAGCATGTGCTCCAGATCTGGAAAGCTGCCACTGGCTGCATTAGATAATAAGCTGGGTGATGCTTCTCAGAGCAAGTCAATTTTTCTTTGGTTATGTTTAATTATATTGAAAAGCAGCTAATCTGGCTTCTGGCTTTCTTCAGCCCCCCAGGGACCCTTTTTCAATTGGGTCAATTCCACTTTGGAGGAAGACAGCACACTTCCATATCCAAGACTAAACTGCATTGTTCAGTTTGTGACAGAGCCCAAGATTCATAGATGTAGAGTCGGAAGGAACCCAAGTAGATCTTCAAGTCTGACCCCCTGCCCTGGGCAGAAGAGAATACTGGGCTCATATGACCACAGCTAGGTAAATTATCAAGCCTCCTCTTAAAGACCCCTAAGGTAGGAGCCAGCACCACTTCCCTTGGAAGCTGGTTCCAGATCCTAGCTGCCCTGACTATGAAGTAGTGCCTTCTGATGTCCAGCCTGAACCTACTCTCAAACAACTTAGATGCAGTGGTGTGTTTGGGCTTCTCAAGGAGAGCTTACAAAGTGGCATGCAGAGGAGGAACACAGGATCCCTGATGAATCCGATATCAGTAATTTCCCATCTGAGATGGGAGAAAGACAAGGGGTTTTCTGTTTTGTTTTTAAAGGTTTTTGGCAATTCCCATGTAGTTTCACATTTCAGAAGTGCTCAGCACCTCCCAAAAATCTGGTCATCACCAGCAGAAAAGTGGGCTCCAAGTACTTTTGAAATGACAGCACCAATCCATAACAAACAACAACAAAAGATTATGGGACTTCTTTTCCCTTGCTTGCTGAATAGAGTTAGTTTAAAACTACTTTCTTTCTTCTACAGGACAAACTTCTTGTTAGCATGCAAGGACGTTGCAAAAAAACTCAACTGAAACTTTTTTTGTTCCGTCTCGCACTTGTTTTTTGCCAACAATGCCTGACCTCAGTGCACATAAGCGAATGAGTGTGGGGAGCTGTGGAAGGGCAAGAGCAGAGTAGCTTTGCATACAAATGAGTTTGCCTAGTGTCAGTCCTAAGAACCCTGGTGTGTACTGCAGTTTAGCAAGGGACTGGAAATGAGTGTATAGGTCAAGTTGGATTTTCAACCTGTGGGGCAAGGTTTTTGAGAGAGCAGAGCCTGGAGGAGGTGCTCAGGCCTTCTGTCAATGCAGCCCCACATTCACAGGACACGGAGACTCTGAAAACCTTCATGCGAGCAGAAGCCGGAGGCAGGGTAGAGATGCACCTTATAGACTAACTAAAAGCAGAGATGCATAAGCTTTCATGAGCTCAGAGCTCACTTCTTCAGATGCTGTGAAAAGATGTGCACACAGCAGTCTATCAAACAGAAGGATTGATGAAAGCGAATGCCCTTCTATAAGATACTTCTGCCTCTAGACCAATACGGCTACAACCTGGATACCTGACACATGGAAGAGACTGAATTTTAGTGAATTTTTTAAAATGAAATCTTCATCATTTTACAAGGAGGAAGCAAGTTTGACCACCTGAAACCTGAGACCCTGCTCCTGCCTTTATTCAAGGCAATTTGCATCATCACAGAGCCTCACAACAGAGCTCAAAGACACCGTGGTTACCACGTAAGAAGTGCCTGTCCAGAAGAGTATTCCATCTTTTTACTCTTCGTGAAATATGAAATACCTTAACCAGAAGGAAATATGACTATGTCCTGCTTGCCACCAAAAAACTTTGAGGCAAACAGACTACTCCAACTTTTCTCCAAGTCTAATCTGCATAAAATGAACTGTTCCAAACAGAAGATTTTATGACACCTTCAACTCTCCTATGAAATATGAACTTTCATTTCTACCCAGGAGAACTTGTACAATCTTTTCTTCTATGCCTGAAGAAGGGTGTTTGTGCCCAAAAGCCAGCAATTAAGGATTCTTTTTGCAAAAACCTAGTTGGTCTAATAAAAGATCTTACCTCTACCACAGGTTCTGATTCATTTTGCATCTAGACCAATACAGCTACAACCCGGATACCCGAGCTCTACCCTGCTGCTTTCTGCCTGACTTCAAACTAACACTAACTACCTCTCTCCACAGCCAGTTGTAAAGCTTCGAATCCAAATGTTGAAGACACTTGACATTAAGTTGGCATCAGCTAGCCCCATTTTATGGCCAGACCATTAAGTTTTAGGTATCTCTAAGCATACGCCAGAATTGGCTGGTCATACAAAGCTGACAGCCAAACTCTTCAGAGCAAAAGGCAGGACCCAGTCTCAAACCTTCTGTCTGGTTTAGAAAGGGGTGGCTAACCTATAGCATGCAGGCCACAAGTGGCACAGGCAAACTGTGTGCATGGCTCACAAACTGGGGCAGGGACAGAAAGCACAGCAACACACAGGGCAGGGAACAGAAAGCAGAGAGGCAACTTGGGCAGAAGGGGACTGGAGTGGCACTCGAGGGTACAGGGCTAATCAGCGGCACACCTGCCAAAAGATGTTGGATCCCACTGGTTTAGAGTAAGGATGACAATGCTAAAAACACACATGCTAAGTGTAGCATCTGTGTTGGGCAAGACCTGCATCCTATGGCTGCCGTTGTTTTTCTGGGAAAAGACCTTTAAGATAGGGGTGCACTGATAGAGATTTTTTGGGGTCAATACCAATGGCTTACTTAACAAGCCATATCAGTCAATACCAATCTGATAGCCAATATGTAGCCCTGCAGCATGGAGAGTGGCGATTTGCTGTTAAGTCTGTTGTGGGGAAAGGGGTGAGGGGAGGAATGGGGCGTGGGGGGCAGACAGAAGCTCCCGCGGTGAGGGAGGGATTGGGGCTGGGGCAGGGGGAGAGACAGGCACTGCCCAGTCAGGGAAGGGCAGGGCATGGGATGGAACAGAACCATGGCTCATCCGAGGGGCGGGGGGGGGTGCTCCTACCGCTATGCACACCCTGGGAGGCCATGGGGGGGCATGTGCCCCTAGATCTGCACCTGGGGCAGGGTGGGCTGCCAATGCAGGCTGGGGCCAGACTCCTCCCGATGAGGGGCGGGCTGGGGGTGTGCTCGGGGTGGGCGGTAGCAGCACTGGGAGTGGGGCTATGGTGAATTTTGGGGTGACTGCAGCCCTCCAACCTCCCTCCCAGAGTCACCACTACCTGCCCTAAGCACAGCCCTGGCCCAGCCTTGCCACTGAGATAAGCCCAGTGCAGCTTCGGCCCCAGCCCACAGCGGCAGCCCGCCCCACCCCATACATGGAGCGAGGGGCACACCCCCCCACGCCCTCCCAGAGTGCATGCAGCAGCAGGAGCCACCACCCCTCCCTGCACCCCCCCCATGAGCCGCGGCTCTGTCCCGTGCCCTGCCCCACCCTTGCTGGGCAGCATCTGCCCCTTCCCTGGCCCCAGTCCCACTCCCTCCCTCACCGCTGGGACATCAATCTGCTCCCCCCACCCCCCATTCACTTTCCACCCCCCTTCACCCCTTCTCCCACAAGAGACTTACCAGCTGGACCCGGCTTCTCTCTACGCTGCCGGACTGCATTCCTGATTGCCTGCATGCGCGCAGCCGCAGCACAGCAAGGGGGCATTTATCAGCCACATGAGTCAAAACAGCCAATTGTCAGTACTCTCAATTTTCCTCATATTGGTGCTGATCCAATATGGGATTGATGCATCGGTGCACCTCTACTTTAATAAGAAGGTACTCACTAAAGCCCTCTAATTCTACTGCACAAGTCAGATAGCAAATCCTCTTTGCACACTGTTGGCACTTGCCAGGTAAATCTGCTCTGCTGGGATTCCAGGGTGACCACTGAACAGCCCCTGTGATGCTGAGGGACTGTAAATTAAGCTGAATCTGGAGGGGATCTGGGACAGAAGTTCAATAAACCAATTTAACCAGATCAGTTAAGTCTGATGCTACATCCATCCAGGTTCATCTTAAACCGGTTTTGGCCATTTTGAAAGCGGTCTATGTGCACTGAACTTCTCTTGCGTTACTAATTTCAACCAATTTCCAGACAAGGTCCTTTGGATAAATCCAACATCTTTTAAATCAGACCAACTCAGATGATCTGAGGGCATTTGTGCCCAAAAGCTTGCTAAGAAGAATTTTTCTGACTATCTGTAGATGCTTCCTCAGCCTGATGGAAGGCATTTGTGCCCAAAAGCTTGCCAAGAAGAATTTTTCCAACTATCTGAGTTGGTCTGATTAAAAGATGTTGGATTTATCCAAAGGACCTTGTCTGCCTATGTCCTTAGACCAACATGGCTACAACCTACACCCCTGAAACTGATTTCTAATCATTTATACCAGTTTGTGTGTAACTTCTTGTCACCATATAACTAGGGACAGACCAGAACAAGAAACAGAACAGGATACTTCCCTATGAAACAAAGCAACCACCTACCACATGGGATGACTGTCATTTCCTATATGAGACAGAGGTGGCTGCTAACAGGCAAGCTGGCTCAGCAATTAGGCGCTTGTGTAGTTCCCATACGTCCTTCCTGTCAATCCTAGTGCTGCCAAAAAGGATACCTTTCCCTTCCCCATTCCCCAACCCAGACAACTGTCAAGAATGACAGGAAGCTATAACAAAAAAAGAAAGAAAAAGCCACTGTCTGAATGAGATAACTGGGAAGGAACAAAGAGGGGAAAAAAAGCAAGGAAAATGCAATAATGCCATACTAAAGTTTTTAGATTAAGATAGTACCGATTACCCTCCTCTTGTTTTAAGGCAGAAAGCCTTATTTTTAGGGAGCAAGAAGTGGTAGCTGCATAACTGAAAAAAAAAATATAGTGCTACATTCACTTTGCGTTTGGAGTCATGCCAGGAATAAATCTGGACCGTTGCATGATTCTGGTTTAGGTTTCCACAGGGAGATGATATTGGAGAAAATACACAGAGCAGCAAGGGTGCTCCCAGTTCAGCCTGAATCCAAACTGGGTTCAGGAACACCCCAATTGATTCAACAGGTGTACTGAATATAAAGCCCCAGGAAGGTAGTCTTACAGTTAAAGTATCTGACAGACCAAGGTTTTACTCCTAGTTTGACCAATGACAAAAAGCATCCCTGGATGTCACTTTGCCCACTCATAAAACAGGGCCAATGACTGCATTGCCGGGGGCACAGTACATCTTCATAATCCCACGCTAGCAAATCCTCCAAGATTTTTTTGGTGGAGATGTTATTGATATGCACAATATTATAGAAAGACTGCCGCTTCTCAGCATGAGGGGAAGGATTAAAGACTAAGAAAGTAACAGAACAAATAGGAAATTCCCAGCAAATAAACAATCAGGCTTTGGGTGATAAGGCATCTCCTGTTTACATACCTAGCAAATCAGTTAGTGGTGCATTGTCTGATAATCATTGCTCCTTGGCCTGGGTGGGGACTTGGTCATGTAAATAGAGCGCCTTTATGAATGGTGCCTTTTAAGTGAGAAAGCCCCAAGTCATTTGGGATTTTTTAAGTTTCTTTACCAGGTTTCCCCTTCCTTGAGCTCCCCTCTGTAGTCATCATCACCACTGCTCTTTCTAGTTGCTAATAAGGAACACTGTTGCAGAACTCAGTGAAAATGGGAATCCACAGGGTATTTTTTTGGGTTTGTTTTTTTTTTAAATCACCCTGCTAACTAATGTAAAACTGCATCTCTCAAATGGTGCCACTCTGCAGTGTCCGATCAGCACCCAGATGTGCTGTGACCTCAGATTAAAAAGTAGACTGAAGGGTCAGACATAGCCATGTGTTCATAAACATTCGGAAAACATTAACTCTAAAACCAGGGGCCACAGTCAAGAAAGTATTAAGCAACTATCTCATTCTGGCAAAGGTGCAAGAATTGTGTGTTATCTGAACTGCCAACCTACAACAAGACCGCAACAGCTTCCACTGTTTTTCAGTAATGATAGCTAGCTACAAGAGCTTCCCCAGCAATCTCAGGGGGAGGAAAAACATATGAAAAATAAACAGCTAAATTGAACAAAAGACATTCTCCCCCCCACCCCCAATTCCTATTATTTCTCCCAGAAGCGGGGGTGGCTCATCATAAGTTAGGCAGTAACACTTATCCTGGTTACATATCTATAAACGTTCGCACATGAGAAATGCAAGGATGTGACCAATTGCTGAATTAACAAAGCTGTGTATATTGACTATTCTCCCCCCTAATTGCTGGAGCCCTCTGGGATGCCCTTTCTGGACAGACACAGGGAAGACAGCTTGTTTCCAAATAGTAGGAAAGAATATTTCCCAACTTGCACTGACTACAGAATATGACTTAAAAACCCAACAAACCCAAACCCCTCTTGAACCTGCAGATGAGGCAAAGACTTTTTCTGAGCAGTGGGGTGTGGTCCCTGCAAAATTCTCCAGGCAGGGAGGGAGGGATAGGTGGGAGGAGTGTGGGAAGTAGCTCGGAGTGGCCAATTCTTTTGAGACACCATCATCCGCCTACTTTAGCCACCAAGCAAGTTTTAACCCCCACCCTCCAGGCTGAAAACTGTTCTCCACATAAGAGGCAGACGGCAGGAAAGGGTGACATCTGAGAGCCTCCAAGAACGACATCTCCAAAGCAGCAAGCTATAGCAACCTCAACCACAGCAACAGACTGTCACTTCCCATGTAGAGGCTGCAATCTCTCACTCCACCCATCTTTCAAAACACAGAACAATCCTACCACTGGTTAAACATATTTTTAGGAGCTCCATTTCTCATCACTTCGAGCCATTTACATGCATTGTCCAGATCCAAATTTGCTGCCTGTATTAAAAAAGTTTGGCAAAAATCAAGTGGCCTTGAATATAAAAGCCTGTATACGTAGAACACAGTTGGCATTTTCTCTTTAAAGGACACAGTTCTCATTTTCTCTTGACATGACAGAAAGACCAGGAAAGATCAACTTTCAACTCCAAAGCCCTGGCCTCCATTACATTTTCATATATTTTGGCAATTAATGAGTCTCAACTTTCAATCAGTTAGAACCCAAGGGGAGGCACAAACAAAACCAAAACACATACCACAGAGCTAAAAAAAATAAAACCTTTCCAAGTGTCTTAAATCTCGATTATTATATGGCTGCAGACCTGTATACTGAACACAGAGGCATGCCCCATCAACCTAGCAGACAAACAAGTAGGCTGTCTCCCAAGCATTGTTTTTTCCCAGTGCAGCTCACAGGTGGTTTATTAAGTTTGAAGACCATCTGCACACGCAGCAAACCAAACACATTTGCCATTTCAAAAGAAAGAGGGGGGTGGTACAAATTGACTCAATTATTGTAATCAATTATTGTAGCAGTGGTTTTGGGGAGGGGGATGGGAAGAGATAGTTCCCAGCTTTGGTTTTCTGAGCAAGCTAGGCTCTGTTATCAATGCAACACCCATTTTTGGGGTGAGCCAATCTTCCCTCCCCCCTCCATCTTCTCCACTTAAAGGTTGCTGCTGTTCCCTCCCCAGGTCTCATCCCCCAGAGCTGCTAGGGAAAAAGAAGAAAGCTCTGTGCCTCTCTCCTGCAGAGGATGGGAAAGTCAGCTCCTTTCTGAGCCTGCTGCATTATTTTGGTGGCAATCTGACACCAGCCAGGAGCAGGAGAGAGCAAGCTGAAACATAACATTCACCTTCCTTTCCTTCTCTACCCCCCCCCCACCCCCACTCCCTTTTCGTTTTCCCCAGCCATTAAATCACATGCAAAACTGCACCCCAAGCAAATGCACTCACCCAGAAGATAAAATTGAAGACAAACAGCAGATATTTGATGCACTTGGTACAGCCTTCCACTCCCATGGCTGAAAATTTCTGCAAGCAAAGCTGCCTGGACGCTGTGGCCTGATAAATCAGAGCGTGAGATGGAGCTGCTGCTCTTGCAGAGCCTGATCACAGCTTCTCTTCCTCGAGCTGAAGCACAACATAAGCAGAAAACTGGACTGCTTCTCTGGCTCCTCCTGCTTGTGAGACACCCCCACCCTGCAATCCGCCCACCCAAGCACAGGCCATCTTAAAAGGGAAGCTACCGCCTCCTGGGGGTATCTACCCCTCATTTCTCTGCAGCCTGTGCATCTGTCCTCATCCATAGAACAGCAGCAGTGACAACGACAGTGAATGAACTGAGACTGTAAACCGCAAAATTGAGGCTAGGACTAAGAGACTGCAACTGGATTAGGGAAAGGACTGTGTGTGGGTGTGTTTATTGTAACAGGTGCTAGGCTTTAAATATGGTTTAAGGTGTGTGAAGAAAAGCTTATCCTAGATGCTGTATCTATCTATATGTTTTAAAAAAAAAAAAAAAAGTATTTTCTGATCCATACCCCACAAACACAGAAAGGGAGAGGAGCTACCATCCAGACAGCACTTGCTTTTTTCCAGTCACCCAGCAAATATGAGCCACGAAGGCTTATGGAAAAATAGTCTCCGCCAAAAGACCCCTCAGACTATAAGCAACTACAGAAAAAAGCAAAATATTGAGGCTCTGGTGGATACAGGTGTCATAACCCAAGGGTATGATTTTGTGTGTGCTTCAGCACTGCAGAATTATTTCCCGCCACGAGGAGCTTTCTTTGCAGGGTGCAATTCTCAGTTGCAAAGAGAAAACCCCGGTGCAAAGGAGTTCCTGCCACCTGCATGCAAATTTGTTCCCCACTATTGGCTGTTTCTAAATTATTCCTACGTGGCTTGAGCGGTTTCTGCCCAAGTTGGAGGACTTCACAACCATCTGGAGGAGGATGAGGACGAGTTCACATCTTGTGAAGAACTCTAAGCGCTGCAGAGCCTAACAAACCCAGCGTGTGCCTTAAGAAGGATATAGGGGCCTGATCAATCTCTAGCCTCCCCCTGTCACCGCCTAATCCCTCGATGTACCCTTCCCTGTGCGCTCGTTCCACGGAGCCTAGAAAACTTTGCGTGTGTGTATCCAGAGCTCTTTCCGAGTTATTTCAAGAGGCTCGAGTTTGTCTACGGGTCTTGTTCGTACGAGTTTTGTAACTGCAACTTAAGCGAAGTTTTCTCCTGCCTGCACCGCAACCATCTACGGTGTAAGTAAAATAATCTTTAATCAACCGCTACACGTCCTTGCCTAATTCTAGTCCGCCGGCCTGCATTCCCCGACCCACATGCCAGGCTGCTGGCCACAGCCCACCGCGTGCCCCCAAGGGTCTCAGACCGCTCCCGGCCCGCACAATAGGTTGTAGCCGCGTTGGTGTACAAAAACAAGCAGTCAGTGTGCTAGAGGCAATATCTTTTATTAGACCAACTAGATTTTTTTTTTTTTTTTTGCAACTTAGTTGGTCTAATAAAAGATACCATCTTTAGCACACTAACTGCTTGATGTTCTGATGGTTCTCAACCAGGATGCCATGGCATCTTGGCTGCTGCTAGATCGGGGTGGGCAATTATTTCAGCTGGCAGGCCACCTAACGAGTTCTGGTAAACCATCCAGGGCCACACACAAAATATTTTGGGCGATCGCGTTTCAATAAGTTTTATAAGTAAAAAAAATTAAAAAAATTAAATCAGATACTAAAAATCACACATCTATCATAACACATTTTATTTCAAAAAATATGTTTTGTCCTGATTTATGTATTTTTGAGTAGTGTATATAGAAACAATTGCATAATAGTTCAAAATAAAGTCTTACTTTTGTATATTGTATGGTGGGGGGTGCTCACGTGCGTGGGGGGGAGAGGCTGCCTGCACATTAAGTCCCAGGAGCCAGCCAGAAGTGGGGGGATGAAGGGAGTGGGGAGCAGGGGGTACATTCAATAGAGCTTACCTGGGTTGTGTAGTGCAGGGGTGATCTCCACCCCTCCCATCCAGCCCATGGATGCCCCAGCTGTGCTCCTTATGAAGCCAAGCCCTGCTCGCTCCTGCCCAGGGCAGCCTATGCTGCACTCCTTCCTGTACCTGTTGACAGCCCCAGTTCTGGCCAGCACGCACAGCTTTCCAGCAGGGCTGCTCCTGATGTGCCTGCAGCTACCCAGGTACTGCTCAGTGCCCCCCGTAGCCCCAGTGGCTTCTCCTCCTGCCCTTGTGGCACTGCTCCAGGCAGCAAGTAATGCAGAGAAGCGGCTATGGTAAGTGTGGGGACACATGTTGGGAACCACATACCCAGCCAGACAGTGGCAAAGCTGCAGCCAGGCATCTCTTGCCCCAGCGCACAGGGCTCCAGCTCCTAGCTGCCTTCCACCCACTCACCTCACCTGGCAGGATAAGCAGCCACCTATAGGTGGCCGAGTGGGTGGAAGGCGGCCAGGAGTTGGAGCCCCATATGCTGGGGCAGGAGCTGCCCGACTGCAGCTTCCCCCCACTTGGCTGGGCATGTGGTGCCCAGCACGTGTCTCCACCCAGCACAGCCACCCTCCTTCCCCATGCTACCTGCTGCCCAGAGCGCTGCAGCAGGAGGAGAAGAAGCCACTGGAGGCATAGGGATCTGAGCAGTACCCGCGCAGCTGCAGCCACTCAGGGAGCAGCCCTGCTAGGAAGCTGTGTGCACTGACGAGCCAGGGCCATGGATGGGCATGGGCAGAAATGCAATGCAGGCTGCCCCAAGTGGGAGTAGACAGGGCTTGGCACCATGCAGAACACTGCGGAGGCAGCTGCGAGCCAAATGCAATCAACTGGTGGGTGCCCACCTTTTGGCTGGATCCGATCAGCTGATGAGATGGATCTGGCCCACGGGCCACATTTTGCCTACCTCTGTGCTAGATCATTTTAAGGATGCTGCAATATGCAAACACCCATGCACGATTCATAGATAATCCCAGAGATTTCAAAGAGGAAACCATTGTGTCAAAAACATTCTGACCTGTTGTGTTTTTTCTGGGTTCTTTGCAATAAAATTGCTCTAGTTATTTTCCCATAGTCAAAAAACAACTGAAAGTTAAGAGAGTGCATTTTTGAGGGATGCCTCGAGTCTAACCAGAGGTGCCTTGGATCTTAAAAAGGTTGAGAACCCTTGTTTCACTGGATCAAGTATCTGTCTCCACTGAATTCAACAACAGAGGACCTATTTGCCATTGTATTCTGTAATGTTTAGGGCTGCACTCAATTTTGCATAACCAGCTTGGATTCAGATTCTATCCAGCAGTTGCAGATTTGGAAAAGCATTTGTAAATTATTTTTTTGCCCCTCATCTAAGTCCTGCACCTTGTAGGAAGCCCTGATCTTGCCAACACTTCTGCCTGTATATAACTTTCTTACCATGAACAGCAGCACTGAAACAGTGGCCTTGTTTATGATGGCAAACTAAAGTATACAAGTGTTTACGGGTTCTGAATTTTAAGATGTCCACCAAAGAAATGCATGTCAGGTGTGCATGAATTTCAGAGATGTATTTGGTAGCCGTGTTTGTCTGAGATAAAAAGAAATGCAAAATTCTAGAACTCTTGGTTCAGAGATGATACCTTTTATTAGACAAACTAAGAAATCACAAAAAATTATCTTTCTTTGCCAGCTTTGTGCCCTTCCTCAGGCTGGGGGAAAATTAAAGAAGGTAAAAAGTCCCCTGAGGTAAAAAATAAACTTAATTTTGCACAGAAGAAGCTAAAAGTGGATGCATGTTTCTCTGGGTCCATGAGAGTTCCTTTGTGTGAGTTGCTTTCTGATGTGCAGATAAGGCAGTTTGATGTTTTAGCACATGAGGAAAGAAAAAAACCATGGGTGACTGGTGGCTCCTGAGTCTGGAGGAGCGCCAGTGACCAGGGGGTGGGATCCCCCAGCAGCTGATCACTGACTGGGTAAAGAGGGGGTCCCCCAGTGGCTGACCCTGGAAGCACCCACAGCAAAACCTAAAAAATGCCACCGGTGCTTCTCTCAGCACCCCCACTCCCTGGCCGGCCGCAAACTCAGGGTGGGCACCAGCTAGTGCTTCTCTTGGCACCCACACTCCCTGGCTGGCAAGGGCCAATCTCAGGGGGGCATGTGCCCCCCACCCTGTGCCTCCCCTACACATTGCCTATGAAGAAAAGCAACACTCAAGCAAAATAAATACTGTAAAATTTCACAAATGTTTGCCTGAAACCAAGTTTTAATCCTTTTTTTCTTGCCATGTAAAATGTATTATTTGCTCATTGTGATGAGGTGCCTTTCCTGGGATGGCCATGAAGCCCCTGGAGTCCCTTTAGCCCTCACTTTCTGTGGGCAATCATCACCCCTTCAGCCACCCACCACACCTTGATGTCTTTTACTTTTATATGAGGGAGGCTGCACCAGGGCATCCTAAATTGTTCTCTCAAATGAACACCAGATTCCTGTGGTCCTTGCTTTATGGGCTAATTGCATGGTTCCATTCTTCCCCTACACCATACCCCATGCCTCACTCACGGATGTTATCTTCCACTTAGACCCTCCTCTGGGCTCCTGGACCTTCATTGGTCCCACACTCTTAGTCCCTTAGCAGACTCCTGGACCCCCACTGGTCCCACATTTGTAGCCTCTTAATCTGGGTTCCAGACCCCTCTCTGGGTCCCCAAGAACCTCGTCCTCCCCTTAGCTCCTCCCCAGACTGCACTCTTCTTGCTGACATTCCAGAGCTGCAGTCATCCTGCTCAGTAGATGCTTCCTCAGCAGTCTCCAAGATGTTACTGCTGGGTCTACTCAGGTCTGGGCTTATATGTTACGATATATCCCTAACGGGTCCATGAGCAATCAAAAGCATGTGACTACCCACACTCACAACTCAAAGGGGTCTGCACCTTCATTTGAAGTTTTGTGCAAATTACGGTTGTGCATTTTAGGGTTGCGCAAATGATAAAAGGTTGCAAATCACTGATTTAGCTCCATCATCTTTATAACCATCCATCAGGTAGTTGAAGGATGCTATCAAATCCCCTCATAGTCTTCTCTTCTCTTCTCCAGACTAAATAAATCCAGTTCCCTCAGCCTCTCCTCATACATCATGTGTTCCAGCACCCTTACCATTTTCATTGCCTTCTGCAGGACTCTCCAATTTGTCCGTATCCTTTCTGTAGTGTGGGGCCCAAAACTGAACACATTACTCCAGATGTGACCTCATCAGTACCGAATAGAGGGGAATAATCATTTCCCTTGCTATGCTGGCAACGCTCCTACTAATGCAGCCCAGTATGCCCTTAGCCTTCTTCACAACAAGGGCTCACTGTTGGCTCACATTCAGCTTATTGTCTACCATAACCCCCATATCCTTTTCTGCAGAGCTGCTGCTTAGCCAGTTGATCCCCCAGCCTGTACCATGGGAGTGTTCTGTCCTAAGTGAGGACTTTGCACTTATGAGAGAATCCATGCTCCAAAGAGCTTAATTAGGCAATATAGATAAGGGAATATCCTCTCTGCTTTAGAGATAGGGAATAAGAGCACAGAGATCTTATCTAAGGTCACACAGGCTGTGGAAAAGTTGAGCAATGAACTCACACACCCATGTCCTTCAACAGTCCTGAACCCCAATGCCATCCCAATGTCCTGAACCCCAATGCCATCCTTCCTCTGGTCTGCTGATATAGCCTATATTGAACTGACAGATTGTCACAGGAACATTTTATTCCAGAACAGAAATGGAAAGTCTTCCACGGACTTCACTAGAGTCTGAATTGATTCACTGTGAATACATCCAGAATTCGCTGACCCTTATCCTGGAATTATATCCACTTACAGATAATCTATGCTCCTGAGCCAGCTTGTTGTGAAACACAACCAGATTAAATCAGTTCACCGCTAATGCAGCTATATTTTTTGTACATTTTAGGCTGTGGTTCAATCAACTGGTTATTCAGATTTCTTGTACTTTTACACTGAAATTAGAGAGGCAGAGTCAGAATAAGAAAGAAATACTTTCCAGTTTGTTTTTGATGACAAACCATAGTGTTCTGTGTATGTACAAAAACAAACCAATATCTCCATGCAAAATACTAGTTATGGTAAATAGTTTCCCCCTTTCAAATATCTGAATCAAAGTACCATGTTAAAATTGCATTCACTTGTGTAACCATAGTAAGAAAGTCTGAAATTTGTAAGCCTTTGCATGGTTTAGAATTGTTATCCCATGACACATGTTATTCCAGGTCACCTTCATATATGGGTGCCCTGGCAGGCCTTATATCTGGAACAGAAAACTACATTCCATAAAGCAGAGGGACAAATGAACCAGAACTGAACATACTGAGAAGATGCCCAGGCAAGCAGGAGAGGAAATGTAGTTGTACAAATGGAAAATGCTTCTATGAAAAAATCCCAAACTTCTTTTTTGGGGGGGGGGATACAGTACTTAAAAATACTGAATAGCTTCTCCGTGTTGACAGAAAAAAAAACCAAAACCAAGAGTTTGTCCCCTTTTATCAAGAATGTGTGCAGAAATTCACTGAAAGAAAGAGAAGGGAAAACACTGAGAAGTGATTCCTTAAAAGGAGACAGAAAAAACTATGGAAATGTCCAAGCAGATTCTCCTATAAGGGGAGTTTAGGAAATATCTAGCCTGACTACTGAATGACATACTTGAGCCCAAGAAATTATGCATATCAACACCCTGTTCTTTCAATGTGGTCCTTTGTAAGAAATTCTATTTTTTTGCCATACAGAACTTGTATGAGAATTTATCAAAGGAAGAAATCAAAGCAGTGATCAAAGAATACAAGAAAGGTTTGACCCAAAGGCTATCCATGAGGACACAGTGGAATGATATTTTAAGCAAGGGAGAATCGGGACTGAGGGTGAACAAAGGTTAGGACACCACAGAGAGACCACCCTACCAGAACAAGTTGATGCAGTCTACCAGACAGTGATGAATAACAGAAAATTCACAATCAGACTCAGAGCTCAGAAAGGGGACATCAGCATTAGGTCAGTGCATGCCCTCCTCTGTGGAGACTTGGGCATGACAAAACTGTCAGCAAGATAGCTGCCCAGACCATTGAGCACGGATTGGGAGAGATCACAACTTAAGATTTAGAGCAGTTTCAAGCCACCCTAGAAAAATTCCATGAGCAGGACATTCAGGGAAATGGTACTGATGGGTGCCAGGGCTTTTTTTTTTGGCGGGGGGGGGGGGGGGCAGGGGGACAATGAAAGGGCAATCATCATTGCCCATTTCTAAATAGGCAAAAACAGCAAGGGTGATTCTCATGTTACTTAACTGTTTTACTTCTGAGAAGCCATCAAGAAGTTGAGTCCAGGACTGTTTGACCGAGACAGTGAATCACCCCACACACTAAATTTGTACTAGTGTCCACAGCAACTAAATCTGACTTTCTATAAGCTTTCCCTACCTGGTCTATTCATAGATCCGTCTCTCTCAGACATCTACCAGTTCCTAAAGTTGAATGAAAACTGAATATTAAAAGTTTAAATGATGACAAGGTAAATGATAAGGTAAACTCAAGGAATTTCTGGAAATACAGGTGTGAGGCCCATCCCGAAGAGGCTTCTGGGAGGAGGCCAAGCTGACTCCCCGAAGGGGGGGTGGTCAGCTTCGCGGAGCGCGGAAGCCACGGGTTAATGACCTAATACGTCTGCTGCTGTTTGCTGATGTGCAAGAAAAAAAAAAAGGGGGATCTGCCCTTGCCCGACCAACGGTCCTAGAAAGTCCAAGGCCAAAAGGAATGCAAAGATAACAATTTTTACTTAGAAGTGACAGCTTTGCAAAATGAGATAATTGCTTGGCTTTAACCCCAGAAAAGGCAGTAAGGCTAAAAGTGAACCCCCCTCCTCTCCCCTTCTTAGGGAGATAGTTAATGGGTGGAAGGGTATAAAAGTCAGAAGGATTGGGTCCCACGTGGAACTACTTTGGGGAGGACAAGGCTGAGCATCTGATAAAGGAAGTAGTCTTGCCACCCTGGACACAGGGTGTGGTTCCCAAGACCTATCAGGTAATAATATAGGACAGGGTGGGGAGTGCCTTTCCTCCAACCCGGCGCACTAGCGGCTTGTAAGCTCGCCATATTGACTTGGCGTGTGTTGCTTTCTACAATAAAGAGTTATACTTGTGTTTTGCTTTGGCATGTGACTTGCGGGTTACTCACCTTCCCCTTGGGAAGAGAGGGAGCCCCAACAACAGGACAATAGCTTTGACCAGGGGTGTGCATCTAAGAGCACCTACATTAGAACATATGAATTGAAGTCAAGAGAAACTACTCAAAAAGCAACAAACAATTGAAAGCAAACAGTTTTTCATTCTTTGTGAGGCCTGAAACTTTCCGAGTGCCCCTTGTAGCCTATAAGGGAAGACTGGCTACAGAGAATATAGTATTGGTATATTCATAGGACTTTAGCATACTGCAGACTTCAACAGACACTCTGGTCATAATGGTTTGGCCCAGCCTAGGGACCAGGAGATGTGACTTTGCTAAATATCAGATTTAATTCTGTCCAGCATCTCCATGCCTTAATACACGGAGCAGGCAAACCAGCAGAGAACCCTGTGTGGATGGCAGACTGCCTGGATTCCTAGGAATTACAATAATGATAAAGCTTGTGTTACTGTCATCAGGGTCTTGCTAAATTAGAGGGTGGCGGGAAGCTATCAAATATGTGGTGCTGTATTTTTATCTTAGGGTGTGTACATGAGAGCAGGCAGCCTGTCGGGTAGGCACTCTAACTTATGGCACAAAGCACCATGAGTTAGAGTGCACTGACCCCAACAAGTATTCACCTCTTGGGTCAGGGGGAGGGAAGGGGTTTGGAGCCTGCCTGCACTAGCCCAGGCTACCAGGTGGGGCACTTTAGCAGCTCCCAGCAGGCTGCCAGACCACCCCTCTTCTTATCTCTGTCTCCCCCATCAGCTGGCAACTGTCAGCATTGACTGCAAGGGGGGGGGGGAGGATGGAGTCCCCCTACCATGCAGCCCCCTCAACTACCCCTGCTGGGTTCTTGGGGGTGGGGGGAGCTGGATCAGGCCCATGAGGCAGGGGGACTCCGACATGAGTGTCCTGATAATGGCAGAGTGTGCTGCACCTGAAGCTGGGGTGGGGAAATGGAGCCCCCCTGCCTGATGGGCCCAGTCTGGCTACCCCCAAGACTACAGCAGAGGTAGCCAGGTTGGGCCTGTGAGACAGGGGGGCTCTCTTTCTCTCCCCTCACCTGGCCCAGCTGTGGGCATGGCAGCCAGGAGGCTGCTGTTATCAAGAGGCTCGAGCAGGGGAAGGAACAGAGCTCCCCTGCTGTGTGCGCCTGGTTTGGCTACCCCTGCTGGGGTCATGGAGGAAGCTGGACTGGGCCCATGAGGGTGGGGGGGTGAATCCATTTCCTGCTCCCCCACTCTGGGCATGGCAGCCACAAGGCTGCCACTGTCAAAACACTCATGTGGAGGACAGGGGGAAAGGAGCTTGCCCACCATGTGGTCCCAGCCTGGTTCCCCCCAAGACCCCAGCAGGGGTAGCTGGGCTGGGCCTGTGACATGGGGGGGAGGGGCCTCTGTTCCCTCCCCAGCTCTGGGTACAGCAGCCACTACCACTGTCAAGACACTCAAACGGAGGACAGGGGAAGGGGCCTCCCACCTCTTGGGCCCAGCCCAACTCTCCCCAAGTTCCCAGGAGGGGTCTCTGGGGGGAGTACATGTGGCAGTGGGGGCTCTCTTTCCCTTCCCTGCCCCACCTCTGGGTCAGAAGCATCTACTGTTGTCAGGATGCTTGTGTGGGGTGGAGGGAAAAGAGCTCTCCCTGCTTTGCGGACCCAGCTTGACTCCCACCAAAACCCCAGAAGGGGTAGCTGGGCAGGGAGGCATGCAAGGTAGGGTGGTGGGGGGGTGCTCCCTCTTCCCTTGCCCCCACCAGGTTGCACAGGGAGGAGACAGAGGTTTTCTGTCTCCTCTCTGTGACAGCTCCAGGGGCAGGGTAAGCACCAGTCCAGTCTGTGCAAGCACTAGTCCAGCCTGCAAAGCTGCATAGGATGTAGGCAGAATTGCCAGAAATTAACCCTCACAGGTTAATGTGCCTTAGAGCACCCCTGAGGGTTACATTTTTGCATGATTGGCCATTTAAAAAGTGCTTTGCAGCCATGAGCATTTGCTATGTTATGGCTAAGCACTTTTGGGGGCCTCATCATCATGCAAAAGCTGTAACTTCTTTAAATATCCTTAGTTTTAAGCTATCTTAGTTTTAAGCTGTTTTATTGTAATATAATGTAAATACAGATAACTTATATTTATTGAAGCAAAATGCAAGGGAGGAGAGGTTGGGGTTGGGGATGCAGAGGTGCAGGAGGACACTCTGACGTCAAGCCAGGTGACACGAGCAGGAATAACCCAGGTAAGTGACAAGGGCCCAGGCAAGCTTGGGAACAAGAGGGCAGCATGAACACCTGTAGGAGGTCTCAATTGCCTCTACACAAATGCTAGAAGTATGGGGAATAAGCAGGAGGAACTTGCCTTCCTGCTAGCTAGCAAAAACCCAGACCTGGTAGGGTTTACAGAAACCTGGTGGGATTTTACCCGTGACTGGGCAGTAGACATCAAGGACTATGGGTTGTATAGATGGGATAGGGAAAAAAGGGATCGGGGTGCAACGCTCAATGTTAAAGAACAGTACATGTCCTCAATGATCAGGATGGGGTCAGAAGAGGGCGAAACTGAGAAGCTCCATGTTAGAATGCAAGAGGGTCATGGGGAAAGGGACTTGATAGTGGGCATCTACTGCAGACCGCCTCACCAGGGGGATGAGCTGAACCTGGAATTTTCAGGTCAGCTCACAGAGGCTGTAAGGACAAGGGATGTAGTTGTCATGGGTGGCCTAAACTACCCAGACATCTGCTGGGAGGATCAGTCAGCCAGGTCTGAACGCTCACATAGGGTTTTAGCCTGCATACAAAACCTCCACCTAACCCAGGAGGTACACAATCCCCCCAGAGGACATGCCTTGCTGGAATTGGTCCTTGCCACAGGCGATGACCTTGTGAGGGATCTGCAGGTGCTCAGCTACCGAGGCGTTAGTGACCATCGTCTGCTGGAATTTAATATCCGGCACAGGGTGGTTAAAACAAGCAGTAAAGCAAAAGTCCTTGACTTCAGGAGGGCTGACTTCAATGACCTAAGGAGGTTAGTAAGAGAGAAACTGGTGAGTCGGACCCTCAATGAGATGGGAGTCCAGGATAGGTGGTTGTTCCTTAAGGAGATGATCCTCTGAGCTCAGAGGGAGTCAGTCCCAATATGAACCAAAGTGGGGACCCCCTGGTGAGGCGGTCTAAAAAGCCCCCTTGGCTCAGTAAAGGCATCCAGGAGGGCCTGAGGACAAAAAAGGTGGCAGATAATTAGTGGAAGCAAGGGGCTATCACCAAGGAGGATTACACCTCTGTTGCTCGTGACTGCAGGGAGACTTTTAGGAAGACCAAGGCAGAGACAGAAATAGGACTGGCAACCAAAATTAAGGATAACAAAAAGTCCTTTTTCAAATACATAGGGAGTAAGAAGAAGGCACCAGGTAACGTGGGGCCCCTACAGGACAGGCTTGGCAATCTGGTGATTGCAGCAAAGGAAAAAGCCGATCTGTTCAAGGAGTTCTTTGCCTTCATATTTCTGACAACTCCCCCACTAGGATTACAGACAGGCTCAGGGGACACGATGCCATACCTAAGGGACAACCTAGTTAGGGAACTCCTGGAGGGGCTGGACATGTATAAATCAGCAGGTCCGGATGCTCTTCATCCGAGGGTATTGAGGGAATTGGCGAAGGTCATAGCAGGGCCCCTGGCACGGCTGTATGAGCGCTCATGGTGCTCTGACCAGGTCCCAGAGGACTGGAAAAAGGCCAATGTGGTCTTCATTTACAAGAAGGGGAGAAAGGAGGACCTGGGTAACTATAGGCTGTTAGTCTCACCTCGGTCCTTGGGAAGGCCTTTGAGAAAATTATCAAGGAACACGCCTGCTGGAGCCTAGCATGGGAGGTAATGCTCAGGGGCAACCAACATGGGTTCATTGCAGGCAGATCCTGCCTGACTAACCTTGTTTCCTTTTACAACCAGGTCACAAAGTCCTTGGGTGCAGGCATTGAGGTGGATGTTGCCTACCTGGACTTCAAGAAGGCCTTTGACACTGTTTCTCACCCCATTCTCATAAAAAAACTAGGCAACTGTGGCATTGATTCCTACACAGTCAGATGGGTGGCAAATTGGCTCGATGGTTGCACCCAGAGAGTGGTGGTGGATGGGTTGTTTTTGACTTGGAGGGATGTTGGCAGTGGAGTTCCCCAGGGCTTGGTCCTCAAGACTGTGCTATTCAACATTTTTATCAGTGACTTGGAGGTGGGCATGGAAAGTAACTAGATCTAGACAGGTTACAGAGGTGGGCAGATGAGAATAGGATGGAATTCAATGCAGACGTGCAAGGTGCTGCATCTAGGGAGAAGGAACCTGCAACATACCTACAGGCTGGAGAACACCCTTCTCATCTACACAGTGGCTGAAAAGGGTCTTGGAGTCATTGTTGATTCCAGGATGAACATGAGCTGCCAATGCGAGAAAGTGGTCAGTAAAGATAATTGCACCTTGTCGTGTATCTACAGATGCATCACAAGCAGGTCCTGTTACGCCTCAGCTCTGTATTCTTGGGCAACCCTGGCACAGGATGCAGTCTGTCTGACTCACAAAGGACTCCCCCCCCACCCCCTCCCTCCCCTCCTCTACATAAACAAAACTGATTAAGATGCAGTGAGAGACGCACCTAAAACTCTCCAGATAAGGGTGATAAGAGTGAAACAACTGCCCTAGGTCTCATTTACATCCGAGATGGAACCAGATGACCATTCATTTACATGAGAGATGGAAAACAGAAAGCCTGAAGCAGAGACTGCAGTGAATTCTGGGACCAGAGAAGCAGGAGAGCGCTGCATGATGGGGAATCTGTGCTTCCAATGTTAATTAACCCATGTTCACACACACCCAGCTCAGCATTTATCAGACCAGTTCTAATCTGGATTTGCTAAGGACTTTTCTCCCCCCAGACACACACACACAGCTCTAAGTTTAATAGGCATCTCGGGCCGTACATTCCCCGGTCCCACTATGGGAGGCCTGTTTAAACTTGATTGACTAAAACTCGGTTGCCGGGTTAGGGAATGCTGAGGCAAGAGACCGAGTCCGAGGGGGTACGGGCAACATTTGAACAATGGTTAAGGGTTCATCACAGCATCCAGCCTGCTGGAGCCCTAATCCCAGGTGTTGTTGTATCTTTCCCGAGACAACTGGTGGGAGTCCTCTCCACAAAAGGTTATGAGCACCCCAATAATTGCTTTAAGTCTGTTAAAAGACTATAGTAAAATCTGGAAAAGTCATGCTAAGCTGAGGCTTGTGCACAACAAGTAAAAATCCAAAATCCTGATACTGCAAGCTATCTATTGTTCCTGAAGAAACCATGAGATATCCCATCAGGATATCTGCCATCCATAGGAATCTCAAGCTGGCTCCCAAGTATTTGGGTTACTCCCTAATCTTAAGTGTTTCCTGATTATCAATCAGTTTCCTGAGACGGTCCAAACCAGATAACCCCTTGTCAATATAAAAGACAATGATTTACACTACTGAGGGTGCTTCAAAGCAGCTGAACTGAGGGTATAAAAATCTGTAAGTGTGTGTGCATAAAAAAAAAAAGAAGAAAGAGAAGAAAGAAGAAGAAGAAGAAGCAGGGAGAAAGAAAAGGAGAAAGAAAGAAGAAGAAGAAAACTCCTGTGCTGACACCATCCCCTGTCGTTCTTGGGACGCTGGAAGAACAGATCGTCTCTCTCTTCAAGGATTGTGCTACGGACTGTGCCTGTCAGCTTTGCAGCCTGGGTACCGTGGACTCGGTGAGATTCCCAGCGTTCTCTCTTCTTTCTAGGCATAAACTTCTGAACCTGAACTGTATCAGTTAAGCTTGAGCTAAGTTTCCCCAAATACTTAGTGAAACCAGGGTAGTATTGTCATTGTTTGTGCTTGTTTTTCTTTTGCATGTCTATTACTACTAGTACTATTATATATTTCATATGCTTAGCAATAAATAACTTTTATAGGCAAACTGGTAGTAATTGGGTATATTTTTCCTTCTCTGCTTCTTTTTCCTCCTGTGCTCTGCAGCAACGCTTCTTTTACCTATGCTAAAGATCCCTGTGAAGCCTAAATTATTGTGGGGTTTGCTCATCAAGAGGCCAAAGATTGGGACGTGCTGAGTTTGAAACACATAAGGGGATCAGCTTGTACAGGCTGATTGACCCAGTTTGACTCAGACGTGCCCTTATGAACTGAATGCTGGCCCATGAGGGTGTCAGCTGGACACCCAGCCGGATTCAGAGGGATTCTGTTTACCTGTGTGCTTGTGTCTGACTGCGTTTTATTGTTGCTCTTATGAACTGATTCTTGGCATATGAGGGTGTCAGCCTGTCCATGCTGATCAGCCCGGCCAGATCAGGCGTGCCACGTTAATTTGTGTGTGTTTGTGTGTATGACTGATTTGGTGACTGGAGGAACCCAGTCCCATTGAGATTGAGTCCTGCAAGATAGCTCCACTGGGGGTGAGGGCTTGCAGAAGGGAGAAATACAGCTCCGTATAGTAACACAAGCAGCACATTGACAGAATCACCAAGACCCTAGAAACTATCCCTAATAAATGAGCACACCCCAAAGTAATGGGCAAATTTGGTAACAGTCCAGGGAGGTGATCCTTCCTCTCTATGCAGCGTTGGTCAGGCTGTAGTTGGAGTACTGTGTCCAGTTCTGGGCGCTGCACTTCAAGAGGGATGTGGCTAGCATTGAGAGGGTCCAGAGGAGGGCCACTTGCATGGTCAGGGGGCAGCAGGCCAGGCCCTACGAAGATAAACTAAAAGGGCCTGAATCTATTCAGCCTCCACAAGAGAAGACTGAGAGGGGATTTTGTGGCCATCTATAAACTCACCAGGGGGAACCAGCGGAAAATAGGTGAGGCTCTTGACCCACCCTACTAGTACTATCTGAAAATGTCATCCTTAACATACAAAAGGAAAGTGTGATACTCTAGCTGGATTGTAGAATTGGTTTCCCAGGATCATACCATACTTTCTCACATACAGCCCACACCTTTGCCCCATCAAATCATGTCCCCAAATTGGGGTGCATGTTTTAAGCAGGGAAGCTGTTTTCTTCACTGGAAAAGAAGTATGCCTAGAGGGGTATTTTAAAACATTCCAAGATGACTGCTGCTTGTGTCTGTTCAGCAAACTAAAGGGGCAGAGCACGGGCAGCACCAGCCTCTTCCCAGTGGGGGGGAGTGGGGGCAGGGGCTGGGCTGGAGCTGGACTCAGCCAGGCTGGGGACTTGGGGGGGGCGGGGCTATAATCACCATAGGATTTGCATTAGCGCCCCCCCAATAGCCACCCCTCCCATTGCTGTCACTGCCACCTGCCTGCCCTGCACAGCTGAGCCTGCCCAGCTCTGAGCCCAGCCTCAACCCCCCACACCGGGAAGAGGTTGGTGCTGCCCCTGCCAGGAGCTCTGCACTTTTACTGGCTTACCTGCATGGGGTGGGCAAGCAGGCTCACCTGTGTAGGGTGAGCTCGCAGTAGTGGCGGCGCTAGGAGGGGTGGCTACAGAGGGGATAAGTCGAATTTTGAGATGGCTGTAGCCCCCACAAATTTCCCCTGGTGCCACCCCTAGGGCTGAGTCTTGTGTTAACCCTCTCACAGCCATAGCTATAGGCTAAGCACTGCAGCTTATGCTGGAAGCAGCAAATGAATGAATGGCTGGTAGTATTTTGATGAGGCTTGTGATGTGGAAACAATACTTTATTTACAGACACTTGCTACTCACCTCTGTCACACAGTCAGAAATGACTCTGGAAATAATCTTTTTTTATACAATGCACTGGGTGCATCTAAATCTTCATTAATGTACTTTTACTACTGTGCATTAAATTTAGTACCTCATCTAATGTGAGGTATTAAATAAAGGCACTTTAGGCTGCCCTAATGTGCAGTAGCAAAAGCGCATGCTTTTTTAGTGACGCCTAATGTGCAATAGCCTATTTTTACTGCGTTTAAGCATAGTAACTCGGTTTTTGACATGATGCTCTAATGCACGGTAAAATAAGCTACTGTACATTAAAGCTCATGTGACGTATATATGTTTAATGGACAGTATGAAAAGTTCATTGGAACAACTGAGTGCTGTACAACTTTGAGAAATCTCTCTCTCACTGAGACATATTTGTGCTACTATTTTTAGACCAAATATTGCTGCTATCTTCTTCACCAATCTTTACTATGGTATGTACGTTTACATCAATTTGTTATAGTACATAAGATATTACTTAAATATGTATTTATATATACACATACCACTGCACTACCATAATACTGTTTCCACAGAAGACTTTCAAATCATTGTCTAAACTTGTTTTTAAATGATCCCTGATTATGACTTCATTTGTGTTTTAAACACAGTAACTCCATGAAGGTTGGCTTTGCTGGCTGCGGTCTGGCATAGGCGGCTTATGTTCATCTTGGAGTCAATAATGACTCCAAGATCCCTTTCCGCCTCTGTGCTCTCAAGGGGCTCAAGATGAACATGAACTGCCAATGCTAGGCCGCAGCCAGCAAAGCCAACCGCACCTTGTCGTGCATCCAAAGATGCATCTCAAGCCGGTTCAGACAGGTGATACTCCTCCTTTACGTGACATTGGTCCGGCCTCAATTGGAGTACTGTGTCCAGTTCTGGGCACCGCACTTTAAGAAGGATGTGGCCTGCCTTGAGAGGGGTCAGAGGAGGGCCACCCGCTTGGTTGGAGGGCAACAGGGTAGGCCCTATGAGGAGAGGCTGAGGGACCTGAACCTGTTCAGCCTCAGCAAACGGAGGCTGAGGGGGGATTTGGTGGCTGCCTACAAACTTGTTAAGGGAGATCAGCAGCAAATAGGAAGGGTCCTATTCCCCCCAGCAGCACCTGGGGTGACGAGGAACAATGGCCAGAAGCTGATGGAGAATAGGTTCAGGTTAGAGATTAGGAGGCACTATTTCACTGTCAGGGTAGCTAGGATCTAGAACCAACTTCCTAGGGAAGTGGTCCTCACTCCTACCTTGGTTAAATTCAAAAAGAGGTTGGATGAATTGCCCACTTGTCTAGGGCAGTCCGCCCACCTGCCTCACACCTTTGTTGTATCTGAAGATGCTCCTAAGCAGGAGGCTGCCTATTTAACTGCCCTGATGCTAAGGGTGAACACACAGCTCTGAACCTCCCCTTATACCATATCCCATGCCTTGCAACTGGCTTCCATATCTGCTAGTACTCCCCCGGCCCCTTGGCTGGGCCACACTCAGCCTCATCCAGCCCAAACTTGGCCTGAGGCATTCTCAGACCTACCCTGGCCCCTGTGCCCCCCATAGTGGGGCCTCAGTCTTCCCATGGCCCCCACACTGGGGCCCCAACACCTGGTTCCCTCGCTGGGCTTCTGGGCCTAATGCCCCTTGGGCCTCAAGCCCCACTTAGTTGTCCTGGGCCTGATCTCAGGCCACCTTCTCAAGGCCTGGACCCTGCCTCAGGCCCCACTCAGTGGGACTTGGCCCTATGATTTTCTGTTAGGGTGTGCTTCTCAAAGCTTTCCCCCTCCACAGGGTCACCCACAAGGCAACGGGGGCTGGGGCTTTCTGCTGCCCCATCCTCACCCTTCACTGGGGAGGCCCAGTATTGTGTCATTTCCTGGAGACTGCCCTGCCACAAGCAGCCCCACCACACCATCCTCGCCAGCGGGGTGTAGTTTTAGGTCATGCCCCAGGACCAGGAACTTCCTCCATCCCCATAGTTCCTACCCTGACCTCTAGGTCTTCTGGGAGCAGCAGCTCCAGCTGGGTGATGTTGTTACTTCAGCCCCTGCAGCAACTGCCAGCTCTGCTCTTAGCCTTATACCTAGGCTCCCATCCTCTCCACCAATCAGGCAGCCTCCTGCCTAACATATGACCACCTGATTGGGCCTGCTCCCACCTACAGGATGCTTGCCGCCTGCTCAGACCCCTTAAAGTGGCAGGCACCGCCTGTGCTCTGCCACTGCCTTTATGATACAGTTTGAAAGCCAGCACCATATATATGACCTTTGGCATGTTTCACAGCTATAGGCACAATTTGCTAGTGTCCATTAAAACAAACACTGAGTGGAACAGAACAGTTTCTCTTCCCTGTTTTTTTTCCAAGGGCAGACTCCCCAGTTGGCAGGTGATAGCAAACCCACTTGGGTCAAGATATCTGATGAGTAACTTTGGATAGACAATTTGAGATACTTTAAAGGAGCCTGATTTTCAAAGGACAAGTGCTCAGTAGTCCTTAAAGTATCTCTAGGTAGGCAATCAAAAGCTGAACCATCCAATAATCTCTAGCCCCACCTTGAAAAAGTTGATTTTTGTTCTTTGCTTAGAAGATCATAGATGGCAGTAGAATATTGGATGCTAGGCAACACCAAAACCATTGGAAACAGGACTAACTATCAGAATTATGTAAGGACACAAAAGGGAGAAAAAATGGAAAAGAGAGGCGAACACTTCTGCTTTATACAAGGAGTTATCTGAATATTAGTGCAAGAGCCAATATCAGAAATCAGACTATACAAACACAACACTGAGAACCTGCCTGCAGAATCTGGTGATCTGAGAGACCAGTTGGAAATTCTCACTCCTGGCTTCCTTGGATTACAAGATTCTTATTTGAAGCAATGCTATGATTACTCACTGTTTTGTTCAGATGATAATCCTATTGTTTAATCTTTCCCCTTCCCTCCTCCTGCCTCCTTTTACACATAGAATACTTGGAAAAACGTATCCCTGGTGCAAAATTTCTGGCTGATAGAAGCTGGCCTACATTAGAGATACAGCAACACTGCGTCACTCAGGCAGGAGCAACTGTGATGTGATATTTGATCCACACATATAGAATGGGTGTCATCTCATCACTGGCCAACAAAGGGCACAGATCCTGGATGTGGGGTGGGCACAGTGGGCCCCAATCTGATCACATGGAGGGAAGGAGCATGGCTTAGCTCCAGCTGAGCCATGCAGGGAAAAGGGAGTGTGGCCTGGCCCTGATCTGGCTATGCAGAGGGAAAGGGCATGGCCTGGCCCCAATCTAGCCACACGGGGCTTGGGAATTTAGTAGTGGGGGGTACACTGCAGTATCATTTGCCACTGCTCCCTCACTGCCAAATTTCCTGACCCATGGTAAGTCCCATAGGTTGAATGCCAGGGCTTCATGGGCTGGATTTGGCCCATTGGCCAAGGAGAAACTGTGATTCCATGCATTGTTCAGGAAGAACAGTAGATCCCAGACTACACAGATATACAAGTGGTTTCATTTCCAATAAGTGGTATAGCAAACAGATAAAGTTGTAAAAAAGAGATATCAACGTGATATGCTGAGTAGCCTTTGTCTGGTGATACTGAAGTCTTATGTGCCTCTGGAAGCTTAACCCTTTTCCCCAGTTCCATTTATCATTGCCTTTGCATCATGTCTTAGAGAGGTACAACATCCTTATGCTGTAGATATGGACAGTTCTGCTGCCTGTGGGCTCCCTTATTCCCATCTTTGCATATCTCCTTTTATAAGTAGTTAATGACCCACAAGGCATTGGTGGAGAGAAGTTCCTGTTCTAGTTATGCCAAGTCCCCACTCAGAAGGGTGGAAACACATGGGGAAAAAAGCTTTTTCTCTTTTCTGACCCTAGCATGAAGGCCAAGCACGCTCTGGATCTCACTGGGGAAACCTGAGAACATAGTACATGTTGCACTGAAAAGGCATCCAAGAAAACAAACCAAAAAAATGTCTATCTGTCCTTTTGGCAGATGATGATTTGTGCAGCAGCATTTCCTCAAAAACACATCCAAACATCATCCAAGCAACAAGCTGGAGGATGGGAAGTAGACACTGCTTATGGTAATAAGGGGAGCAGAAGGTTAGCATGGGTATGGTTTCATATGCTCATGTCAGTTGTTATGATTCAGCTGACACTTTTCTTTTGACTGGAAAATCTCTTTTGGTGCTTAATGGGAAGGAATTTCTAGAATTCATTTTCTGGGATCTGTAGGGAGGAGCTGGTTCCTCCTCATTGCAAACTGAGCTTGGAAAACTCCCCTTGCCCCTCATCTGCAAATTCAGTTCAGTCCTTATTTCATCTTCAGCCTGTGATAGGGTTCTTCCCCCCCCACTCTTTTCTGTGCTTTTTGTGGGAAGAAAAACACGGTAGTACTGCCTGAAGTTTCTGTTTTCAATAAATGCAACAAATGGTTCCCATCTGTGCAATCCACCTCTCTTGCCACATTTAAATATTTATATCCATGTATCTATGGTGACCAGTCAAGTTATATAATGAAAAGGGGAGACGCTTTGGAGGAAAACGAAACCAGGAGGGTGGAGGCATCTTAAGGCTCTTTTGAAGGTATAATTACTGTCACTAACTGTACATGATAGCTTCCAAACAGATGGAAAACTACTTTCAGAGAGCAGTGACCACACTGGGAAGCACCAGTTTGCTATGGTGAGATGAGCAAAACTCAAGAAGTTCACATGAATCTCCCAAAATACCTTATCTGCTTAAGCATGACAAGTAAATCTAGATGGAAATCATAGGAACACAAGTTTCTTAAGAGCTCTCAGGAGAATTCTAGTTTTCAGCTAGAACTGAAAGGAGAAATGGGGAAAGGCACTTATGTAAATACATCAGAGGAGATTTAGATTCCATTTGGGTCAGCCATGTTATCCAAACTGGTTCATCCTTCTCCCCTGGAAATGTTTTCTAGATAAGGGAGAGTACGCAGCACACCATACGAACTATAAAGGAATCACTCTTCACTGATGATGCCATTATGGTAGAGAAGCTGTGGCAGTAAAGGGATTAATTAGTATGTCCATAGACAAGTTGGTTTATTCAGCTGAGCACAGACAGTCAAAAAGCCCGAGGCTGAATTGATTCAATCTTCACAGGTTAGTCTAAGCTGTGTAGACTGAACTGGTGATAACCAAGTGTACAGATATTTACTTCTGATTCTGGCAATGCAAACATATGCCTGCTGTGACCCAGGCCAGAAGCTAGTGGGTGCTACAGCATACCTCCCTGCTTGCTGAAGCAGACAGCTTGGGCCAAGGCTAGCCTGCCCACCCTGCAAGGTGAGTTTGTGGGGGAGGTGCAAAGCATCTTGGGATGCTGGGGGACTGTGAGCTAACTTGAATCTGGAGGGAAAATGGGACAGAACTTCAATAAACTGATGTAACCTAAATCAGTTAAGTCTGATACTACATGTATGCAGGTTTATCTTAAACTAGTTTTGGCCATTTTGACAGCAAGTTATGTGCAATGAACTTTTGTTGTGTTATAGATTTGGTTTTCTATCACTTATACCAGTTTATGTGTAACAGCTGTCCCTAGCATTCAAAAGTTAAACAATAAACACTCTTAATTAGGCTATGGAGGCAAAGAGGGAACTTTTCCTTCCAGTAATATAAATACTGTAAGTGAAGGTTAAAGCCAGAGTGATCACGGAGGATGGGACTTGTGCCAAATGCACAGTCTCATCATTCCTTTGAGCTGAAGTGAGGAAAGGAGATAGAGGAGTGTCAGGATGATGATCCCATGTGGGGATTTGTGGGTATCAAGGCAAATGTCAGAAATGCAGTTTTATTCCTTGGTAAGCGCAAGCAATGTGCTTAGCTCAATCTAAGAAGCAGTAGCAGTCCCTACCCTAAGGCACTAAGTGTACCTATACACGTGCTCCCACGTGTTCTGATTAGAACGGGTCACAGCGGACTCGATTAATCGAGTCTGCGAGAGCATTCTAATTCGAGCATTCCAGCATGCTGCAGTGTTTCTTGTTTTTAGTGTCCTCCATTTTAAAATGGTAGTGGGGGCACTGTAACTAAAGCTTATTGAATGAGCTTTAGTTAAAGTGCCCCGCCACAATTTTTAAATGCGGGATGCTGAATACACGTGACACTATGGTGTGTTACTTAGAATGGCTTCTGAGAGCAACTCTAATTAAAAAACTCCTCCCTACTCTGCAGCATGTGTATAGGCACCTTTACAGTTGAAATAAAAGGAGTACAGAAAATGTACTAGTAGGTTGAGGAGGGTGTGTTTTATAACCTCTCCTTCCCCTCTCTTTTAAAAATATACATAATAATCAAAGATAACCTTCTGAAAAACAGTTCTGAAAAACAGGATATTGGTAAATAAGCCTTCCTTAGACACATTGGATGTTGGCTGCAGCCAAGGCTGTGGATTTTGACTGGGCTGTGCCTGTGCTCCTGCTGAGACTAATAAAGTCAGAGGTTCTTAGTGAGAGGATCTTGCCCCTCTGCTCAGGATCAGACCAATCACCATATTTGGGGTCAGGAAGGAATTTTACCCCATGGTCAGTGTGCCCACCTGGCCTTGAACATCTTGTCCTGAGCAGCTTCGATACGGGTGTACACAGATATCCGCCTTGGCATCGCAGGTGGTCCTTTGAGGAGGTGTTTACTCATGACGTAGTCCTCCCCTATCTTTCCTGCCACGACTTTGAATCTTACTACAGTGGGGGGAGTTTCGGTACTGCTACGACTCCCTCGTGTGCCACTTGCTTCTCCGGTGGTCTTCTGCGCGGCTCCACCTCCCCTCTACCTCGCCCTATACCCACCTGGCAGGCCACTGTTGGTCCTGCGGCCACTCTCCAGCATGATAGATGCCTAATGTTTTCCTGGCTTTCAGGCCTTCGGTGTTCTGCGCTGTTGTCTCTTAATCCTGAGGCTCACCTCTCCCCGGTTCGCCTCTTGCCCCTCTATACTCAACCCCTCCAGACGTTGGGGAATCACAAAAATACTTTACAAAAAGAAAAACCTCCACCAGAACCGCGTGTTCCTACCTCTCCCGAGGTATCCCTCGGTACTCACATTCAGCCCCTAGGGCCCACTCCTATCCTCCCAGCACCCCTTTCCCACTTAAGGGCTATCTAAGGTTCCTCCCGTGGTCATGAGACCTCAGGGTTATCCCTGGTCTCTCTCGTCTTTGCCGCTTTGGCTCCTAGTAATGTAACCCTCTCTCTGGGCCTTCTCAATACTGCCGCCCTCTCTCTGGGCCTTCTTGGTAACGCCCCTCTCCTTGAGGAGTACCTTCGGTTTCCCCAAATCCCTCCACCGTCCCACCTGGTTGGAGGCTGGAGGGAAGATCAGTGCCTCCCCCTTCTCCGCGGTGGCCGCTGGGCTCGGGGTCTCTCCAGCCTTGGTCTTCCTGGCCCTCCCTTCTCCGCACCAGAGCTCCTGCCCTGAGCACAGGTTTACCTTCGCCACCGTCAGCAGGTCTGCCTTCGCCACGTGAGGCGTTGGATCCTCCTCTGGTGGGAACTGCCGTTTCCTGTCCCGCTTGCTCCACTCCGAGCCTCCTGTGTACCCCTCCAGCTGGGGTTTCTCCTGGCGTCCGTTCCTCGCCTCTTTGTGGGCCGTCCTCTTTATCCCCACTGGCCGGTAATTGCTGCTGACGTCACCGGCCGGCCGCAACTGTATGAAAGTGCGGCTAATGGCTTGTGCGGGTTTCTTCCAGTGCTCCTGCTTCGCCACGGGTCTTCCTGCAGGCGAGTGCTCTTTTTTTAATTTTGCTTTTTTTTTTGTTGTTTTTTTTCTGTTCTTCCCCTGACTTCTGTTCCCGGGGTTCCCTCCTTAGCCTTTTGGGTCCCCCCCTGTTTGTCTCTCCCTGAGACAGTCAGATTGATACAGACTGGTCAGGGAGCTTGGCTTCCTCTGTTGCAGGAGGCGTGGGCCTCTTCCTGGGATCTCATGGGCATATCCTAATAACCTTTCACTGAAGCAAGACACCAGCTACTGTGGTTCCCCTGCTTACCTGTGCCAGGTTAGGGTGTTATGTCTTGTGTTGTCAGGGTTGACAGTGTACTAAGAGGTTAGATTCTAGATTTGTATAGGGTGGTTTGGATAGGGATGATCCTGCTTTAGGCAGGGGGTTGGACTAAATGACCTATAGTGGTTCCTTCCAGCCCTACTTCTCTATGATAATCTCTGATGAAATAATGAAACAGCAATATGCTTGTTTTTGGCAAGTTATTTGTAAATACCTTTCCTTTATACTTGTCCAAGTCAAGGAGAAACCGCTGATTTTGATACAGGAGGAGTTTCTTACAGGTGAACAGTTCTGGGTTTAGTTTAAAGCATTCCTGCAGGAATGCATTACTCCAGATATAACAGCCTGATAGACAGTTTTATAACACACAAGTTGAGATTCTCATCTTATGTTTAACCCTTCTATTGCTGTATATATACAGGTTTCCCCCTGAGGCATTAATTTGTTTGGCAACCTGGAGAACAGCAGCAGACTAAAGATTAGTGAGCTAAAGATAGCATAACATTTCAATGTAAGCCTTCCCTGACAATAACAGGTTAGAGCCGGCTGTTCTGTATTAAGTTAAGTGTTTTTAAATGTTTCTCAGTTTCCTAGCCCAAAATTAGATCTTGGCTATGTAGAATTTTCTTATCCCCTTTATCCAGGAAGCTGTATTCTCCTTCATGAAATTCCTAGGAGGTCAGAACATTTGGAGCATCTCCCAAGCTTTGTGTGGGAGAGAGAGAGGATAACAATCTGAGTATCTCCCCAGCACAGCTATAACTGGTTGCAGGGGTGACGCATAGGGGGTGTATGTGCACCCTCTGTACGTGGCGGTGCACCCCTGCACAAAGGCGCCGCTGACTTGATTGCACACCGGTGCCAATGGCACCTGCGAGTGGTTGCCAACTCGTGGTTGGTGCTTGCCACCCCCCAGCTGCCAACAGTCCCGCTGTCATCTGCAGGAGCTTCCTGCTCACTGCTGCCAGGCTCCTCTACTGCCGGTGCAGCCGTGCCCCTGAAGCCACTGGGGGCATGTGTGGCAGAAAGGCCACCGTCTGTGCCCCTCTCCAGAGATCTGTCTCTGCCAGTGTGAGAGGCTGGTGTTGAATTCCTCAGGGAGGGGGATCTTCCTCCCTGCCTACATGACAAAAGCCTGGTGCCTTGGAGGTGGATTCTCTAGTCACCTGGGGAGGGGGAGGGGGAGGGGGAGGGAAAAGCCGAGCCCACCAGCCCAGGTAGCCAGTGATGCTTTTTTAGATTGATTGGCTAGTGGCCAGCACTGGCAGCTTCGATTGGACCAGGCTGCTGAGGTCAGAGAGGTTATTTAAAGGCCCAGGCCAGGAAGAAGGGAAGCCTTTAGCCATGCGGTCATCCAGGTGAATCTGAAACTGGCTCTCTCCTCATAACCGCATACTCAAAGAGTGACCTGCTTCCAGAGGAAAACTCCAACCACCTCTGGATGATGCGTGTGAGTAAGCTACTCGAGATCTGACTAGATATTTAGCTTATAGTAACTCAGATGCGAGATCAAAAGGGCTACCTCAGCCATACTGGTTTGCTCTATGGGATCCCTCTGATATTTCTATGTTACTGCTCTACCTTCTACCCTGTTTTCGCCCTACCCCCTGTGATCAATAAAGTGCTCCTTGTGACCGGTGTGGGAGACTTATTGAGGGGTGGGTCTAAATTATGCCGAGGAGGCCCCTTAGGTCTGTGGACTAAGGGAAACTTTCCTAATAAGCCCCTGACTTGGGGAAGTGCCCCAAGTACCTGTATTGGGTCTAGTACCAAGTGGACGATCAGGCCTGTGTTTTCCAAGGTGCGCAGAGCCAGAATTGAGTCCAGAGCCTTGGATGGTGGCAGTGGGAACCCCAGGCTAGTGGGTGTGCTCCAGGGAAGGGGTCGGCTGGACGTGAGGCACCCCAGGGAGGCACTCGGAGCCTGGAAGGTGTTTGGGCATAGTGAGGTGACCACAAGAAGTCAGAACGATTTTAACACTATGGATTCCTATTTGAAATCTCTGGGTTTATCTTTGTAGCAGCCTTTAAAAAATGGACCCTCCTGAACTGAATGGGAAGAGCTGCCTGGCAGAGAGACACAGTTTATCCCAGAGGGGACACTGTAGGCTCTGAGGGCAAGTGAAGCTGTTTGGAAGCAGCCCTGTTGGAAATGGAGGGGTGATGTAACCCCAGCAAAGTTTTGAAAGAGAGCCCTTAGCAAAAGCCCGGGAAGGGCCCTGAGCTGGGATTGGCTGAGAGGCTTGGATAAAAGGGGGAGCAGTTTTTCCTGCGGGGGGGGGGGGGGGGACAAGAGAGAGAGGGGGCTGAGGGACAGGCTGGAGACCGGATTGAAAGTCTCAGCACAGTGGTCCCTCGGAGAGCCCCTGAGAGAGGCCTGCAGGAGCAGCAGTGGAGAAGCTGCGGCGGCAGGATCAGGCAAGGACTGCTGGCTTGGAGAATCCAAGCCTGGAGAGACCTGACTGCAGCTGGTGTGGCTGGGTGAGCACAGCAGAGCCCGGGGGGGGGACACTGCTGGAGTCTGCCCTAGTTTTCCTGATGGGTGAGGGGCATTTGCTGGGGCTGTGAGGCTGTGTGGGGCAGGAGGGTTGCTATAGCCTGCAGCCCAGACACTGCTCACAGCAGAACCAGGGAAGGGGGTCAAAGGCAGGGGAAGGCTGTCTTGCAGGAACTGCAGAGGAGCTGCTGCTTGCTGCCCGGAGACCCCAGGAACATAGAGACAGACACCAGCGCCAGGGAGTGTCCACAGACCACGTGCAGGGACACAGACAGTCCCACTCCCTGAGATACCCCGCCAGGGGCAGTGCACACGGGATCCCTAGTACACCGTGTGCAAGTGAGAGACTTGTAAATAGGTTCTTGAGGGTTTAGTGGTCAGTAGATCCATGTGCTTATTTAATGATTATTTGTTATGTTGTAAATAATTCAATCTTGTAAATAGTTTGAGAACTGTCTGCAAGGGTGTTGATTGTAAGGGGAGGCTCTCCACTTGGGGGCACTGCAGCAGCTTCCCAGGGGGGCTGGGCAGGGCTACTGGCTACCGGGTACCCCAGGATCCCATTATTCAGGTGAGGGTGCATGTAGTGTCGCGCCCAAGGTTACGTCTTGTGAATCATGTTTATACACCTACCAGTCCTAACATTGTGTAGCACCCTGCAGCACCCCTGAAAGGATCTCAAGACACCCCAGGGTGCTGTGACACCCTGCTTAAGAACTGCTGATCCAGTGTGTATATTTTTTTCAACATACACGCTCTCCCCGGACTTTCTTAATGCCCTACCCTTCTCTTCTTCCGCTTTTCTCCCTGCTTGTTTTCTACTCTCTGCCTCAATGTTGCAATAGTAAGAACAGTTTTCCTAGTCATGAATATAAATGTACTTTGCTGCAGTTTGAAGTCATTGCTTCATGTCCTTCCCTCTGCAGCAAGGAAGAATAAGTTTTGTCACTCTTCTTTATGGCCACATTGGAAAAGTGATATCATGTCCCCTCCCCTTAATCAATGGTTAAGGTGGTTGAATACTACCCTGGAGAAGCAGATTCTCTGCCACAGAGTTCCTGCATGAGTGTGGCCAGTCACTTAAACGAGACACTTCCCAGGTGGTCTGTATTCCTCATTTACTGAGTACCTGACTTGAGACCCTGCAGAACTGCTGAGCACTCAAAGCTGCTTTAGAAATCAATGGGAGCTGTGCTCTGGATATACAAAGCATTATATGATGTTAGATTCCTCAAACCACCTCCCCCAAACCCACCAAAAATGCACACAAACCCAAGCCTGAGGTGAATAGACACTCAACTTCAGTGGATGGTTTTCACCCTAATCTCTATTTGTCTCAGCTCCCAAACTATGTAATGAAGCTAACAGCACCCTTTGTCTCGCTGGGTACAATAAAAATATTTTTTTCACTGTTTATGAAGCACATAAATATTCAAGTGATGAGCCCCATAGAAAAGCCCATGAAGGAATTAATAAAGTCTGTGGTCAAAGTTCGAATAGGATTCAGTAATAAAGCAAAGGGCCACCCATTAAGCAGTAGAGGGAAACCAACAGGGCCGGCCCATCCTATCCTGTGGAACCTGCTGCCGCAGGAGGCCCCACAGCCAAGGGGCCATGCCCAGCTCGCCCCCTGCCACCTGCACCATGTTTAAAGAGTTCAATGCAGGCAGAGAGCCCCTTCCCAGCTGAGCATGGCAGGAGTTCCCTGTTCTGCTCCTGCCTCAGCCCCAGCCCCGGGAAGGGAACCCAGGCATCCCTAGCACGTGTCCCCCGCAGTGCAGCCCACGTGCACGCAGCCCGGCCCTGACTATTTTATTTCAGTGAGTTTATACCACAACGCAATTTTGATTTTTCGATGGATCAGTGGGCCCCAAAGCTATATCTTGCAGGGGGCCCCAAAAAATTGTGGGCTGGCCCTGGAAACCAAAATATTCAAAAGCTAGTCAACTGAGTGCCATCCATCCTGTGCACTACATGAGGTAGGGATTCTGTGGAATAAGTGGTATGTAATCACCTAAGTAAAGGCATCCACATGTGGGAGGACATTTTAGAGTATTTGGGCAATCTTAATTAGAGAATTTCCTAACTTTAAGCATTTCCTAACTTTTAAGTGTTTGATTTCATAGCTTTGATAAGGTACTCTTTTTTCCCCTGTCTTGTGTACAATATAGAGAAAGGGAAAAATCCCACACCACAGCAGTTCCTCTCATGTGGCAATTTAAGCAAGAACTTACTCATAGTACGGCGCTCGCTTCTAGGGAAGCTATTGAGTTCAAGGCGACTCACTTCCCGTTCTTGGGAAAAGCTCAGTGCCGTAGCAAGGAAGTTTGGTGCCCAGGGCAAACCCGCAGTGACAGCCCACCCTCGCCTTGTGCACAGGCCCCCCCCATGCTTGCCCGGGGGTGCTCGCAGTGGCAGGAGATGCACCCGCTTCCCCACGCCACCCCAGATGAGCTGCTTGCAGCTCCATCCCGTGTCCCGCCCTGGCTGGGCAGCACCTACCCCAGTCCCAGCCCTGGCCCCCTTCCTTGCTGACTGGGGGGCCTTGATCTGCCCCCCGCCAGACCTCTTCTCTCCTCCCACCCCTTCCCCCCCACAACAGACTCACCAACTGGATGGTGCTCTCCAAGCTGCCAGTGTGGCTGAGTGCATGCTGTGGCCATGCACATGCATGTGGGATTTATTGGTCACATCAGTTAAAATTTTTCAATATATTTATAACAAAATGTTGACTCGCAACTCACCTGCTAGCACCCCTTCACTTTGGCACCTGGAGTGCTTGCCCTGCTGCCCCCCCCCCCTTGCTATGGTACTGGAAAAACTCTATGAAGGTTAATGAGTTGAAGGTGCTTCCAGGTCTTCCTAATTGACCCTAATCTCCCCATCATTGAGCTCCCAGCTTTCTGACCTGTTCACTTACATTCAGGAGGTTTGTCTCTGATGCTTCCTTCGTAATGTTCTCCAGCACTTGCAAGCAGGTTATTATAACTCCCCAGGCCTTGCTGATGTTGGCAAAAATGAGAGGTGTCATTTATCAGTAAGCAGCGAATTAGCAAATGGTAATCGTGAGAAGCAGGGGCTGTGATGTAGATAGACTGGAAGCCCTTTTAACCACCAGTGAAGGACCAAAAAATGTCTCACGTCTGTCTCCATTATAACTTATAGTGTGGCAGCAATGGAACCATTTGCCACCAGTGGTGACCACCAGGACGCATTTTCGCCTTTGATGAGTATTGGAGTAGTACCTTGACTTCACTGCCACCTGCAACATGTAACAGATGTATTTAACTCCAAATCACTGTAAGCAGACCCACAGTCACAAGAACTGCTTTCATTCCTCTGTTTCCTTGCTGGGGTTGTTGTAGCATATCTAAAAACCTTATTTAAATGTGTTCCCTGTTTTAATGTGCCTAAAATAAAAATCCGATTTTAATAATTAACCACAATGAAATTAATCGCTACCTTGAATCTTGCTTTTTTATCATTTGCTGACTCTTCCTGAGCCCTCAAAGTATCTCTTGCGACACTAAACAAAGTCATTATAATCACAGAGTCACTTTCTTTAGTATTTTTTTCTTTCCTTGCTCTATCACCCATCATAAAAATAAAATGGAAGCTATTATGTGCCTAAGCACCTTGGAGTGCACATATTTTTAATAAAATAATACCTCTGTGCTTTTCTGCCAGTGCTTTGGAGACAGGGGTCTTAAAGTACTTTACAGCCATTAATCAAGCAGGCCTCACACGCTGGTGTGTTGAAGTGATCTGTTGTTTATCTCTATTTCTAGACATGGGCAAACTCAGGCAGAGTTGTAATTTCAAATGACTTGCCTGAGCCAGTGGCAGTCTGGATTAATGGTAAGAAAAATGGGATGGTTCTGGGCTATTCTGGGGGACAAACATCCCCTGGTCTGTCACAGCTATCACCAGATGTGTTTTCCAGCTTCCCTGCCACACCAGGTGGTATGGACCAATTCTAAGCCCTGCAAGGGAGGAAGCCTATAGTCACTTAGGATGGTATTGCCCTGTGCTTACCCTGCAGTGGGATTTATTCCTGATCCCTTGCAGCCTATATACTGCCAAGGCAGGGGAACAACATCCATTTCCAGGAACCCTGAATCCCTATCACCTGCTTTAACACATTTAAGAGCACATCATCTGCCATTACCCCCATCTTGCTGACTGACAAAAGAACAACAAAAGGGCTCCAAAGGAAGTTAATCAGGTTTCTTTGCACAGAAGATAGTGACTGGGAAGTGTAGGGGCATTGGTACTTAAAGCTGGGAGAAAGATGAATAAGAAAAGGTTTTAATTACAGGAAGTAGGTCTGTGGAGAACTTGCCAGTGTTTTCTCCTGTATTCAGCTGATTAGAAAAGCGTTTGGGAAGTTCATTTTTGGATTCTTTCTACTTTTTGGTGCTCTTTGTTTCTGAGGCCTGTCATGGTAGATTTTAGGTAAACATTACTGAGGACTCATGGATGAACCTCAGAATCATGAAAAAAGAGAGGTGTGAGGCCAAACATGTCAAGAAATATGATGTTCTAAGTCTGTTTCTTGTCTGGAAGAATAGCTGGCTTCAGCTCCCGAGGCATTTAGGCTGCTGTGAAAAGGATTGCTGCATTCCAGCTTCCCAACCTCAGCAGCAAAGCAATGAAAAAAGTTTATGTGAATTTTTTGGATACAAAGCAATCCATAGACATAGGCATGGAAAAACTGTCTCTTTTCCCTGATAGCATTGCAATGATCTAGAAAAGACTTTTAAAAAATAGGGTTTCTTTCTTTTCTGAAAAAGGCATAAAAGAATTTCATCCTTGCTCCCTTCCATTAAAAAAATATCAGACTGGTCTTTCCTGTGTGGGTAGGAGTAACTCGGTAATATTTACTCTTTGCTGTCTCTCCTTGATTAAAAAAGCTGCTGTTTACCAAGCAACATGCTTTCTACCAAGTGTTTATCAGACATGGGAGTGAAACAAGTGTAAACAACCCAGCAGACAACTAACCCAGATTTTAAACAAACAGTTAAATTAAAAATCCCTCCCCTTCTCTTTCTCAGTCTCTTGCCACGTCTAGTCCTCATTCACCAAAGTCTGCCACAGTAGATAAGACCTGAACAACTAATATTAAGAAAGGAGACTTCCTTCCATTCTTTTCAGAGAAATGCTGATTTCGCTTAAATGAACACCATGCTCTTTATTTATTGACTAGACAAGTCCTTGTGTTTTGTACATTCTTTGTATAGACAGGAAATGTTCATGGGTAGATCTAGGAATTTGAAAAGAGGGATGGAGATGTCACTAGTGCCAGAGGGGCGCTTGCATCCCCACTCTTCAACACCTCCCCCCCTTGCAAACTGACCATGCCAGGGCAGAAACTACTGAGCACTTTTTGAGTCCTTGAAGCAGGTAAGAGTCCCTCTCCTCCACTCCATCACAGGTACCTACTCTCTTCTCTCTCCCTTTCCCTCTCCACAGGGTTTGCCTCTGGGCATGGGGAGTGGAAACCCACCTGCCACCACTGCTATCCCTGACCGACCTGGGGGCGGGGGAGCCCCAGAGCCGCTCCTGCCCCTCCAGCTAGGGCTTTTATGAGTGGTAGGGCAGAGTGCTGGGCTTGGCTGGGGACAGTAGTGGTGGGTGGGCCTCTGCTTCCAGATGCTCTTAGTCCCTGCTCAGTCCCTCCAGGTGACTGCTGCTGGCCAGGAGCAGGCACTGGAAGGGGGGACTGCCTACTGTTGCAGTGCGTGGCTGAGCCTGGCACCCTACATAGCCACATGCTACAGCTAGATTCGTTGGGCCAGCAGGGGAAATGTGCTGGAAGGGCAGAGAGCAGGGTCATGCCTACTGCTGCTGTTTCTAAGCCATGCCTTGGACCCTGCAGGGGATTTGGCATAGGTGGAGGGAGAAAATATTATTTGGAGGGGCTGAGCATATGTGTGCTTCCACATGCATGCACACACACTCCTCTCTCCCCCCACCAGGTCAGCCTGTTGTGGAGAAGGGGTGTGGGGAGGCAGATCAGTGCCCCCAAAGCAAGGGAGGAAGTGGGGCAGGGGCAGGGGCTGGGGTGAATGGGGCCGCAGGGCTGGGATGAGTCTTGGGATGCTTGGCGCTCAGGCGGCTTATCCAATGTTAATATGCTAATGCACGGTAGAAAAAGGCTACTGCACATTAGCATAACTAAAAAGGTGTGCACTTTTGCTACTGTGCATTAGGACAGCCTAATGTATATTAGAACCTCTAATCTGAGGTGCTACATTAAACTTAATGTGCAGTAGCAAAAGCACATTTTTGAACCCGAAAGCTTGCTTAATAACTATTCTCCAACCATTTGGGTTGGTCTAATAAAAGATATCAAATTCACCCAAGGAAACTTGTCTGCACATGTAGATGCACCCTTTGACTACCAAAGCTCATGCCTCTCTGAACAAGTTAGTTTATAAGGTGCTACATTACCCTGGCTTCTTGTAAAGTATGTTATAGATTTAATACTCATTGGTTGGTAATGATTTAAAGGCAATGATGTCAGCAGCAAGCCAAGTAGACAGTTTGATTGACTGGTCACTTCCTTATAAGGATTGGTGCAGTCATCTCTGTCCTTCACTGCCAACCGATGTTTCTGTTCCAACTGTATGCATGATATGTCTTCACGTTGTTAAAAGAATTACTGCTGAACACTTGTTATTCAAACAGCCAGGCAACCCAAACAGCACCAACAGCACCAGCCGCATACAGAAGAAGAGAATGAAAAATTGAAATGTTTTTCATTTTATTGAAGCCACCAAGAACCACACAACCTTCAATGGAGCCTTCTGAATCTCTCAGCAACGTTGATTTTAATGGGTGCAGATAGCATTTACAATGGAGATCACCTGTGTCTCTGAAGCGTTATAGTTGCTATAAAGACGTGGATAGCAAGAGGCGATGAGACCACTTCGGTACTCTGTCTGAGCAGTTTGGACTTGCTTCTGCTTCCTTGATGAAGTCAATGGCAAGATTCCCATTCATTTCAAGGGAATGGGATCAAGCGTTTAGTTCTTTCTCTCTAATACTCTTTGGCGGTCTTCTTAAATTGTGACCCATATTATGTGGGAGAGAAACCCTGTTGTGGAATCACTGGGTGCTTATACACATACATAACAGGGGTTTAGTCCCCTAAATTGAAACACTGTTTCAACTTAGGGGCTTCTGTTGCTGTTACAGCAAGGGGCATAATCCTTTTTTTTCACAGATCCTGCCCATGTCTCCCGTGGTGGGGTGGGGACAAGCTGCCAGCAGGTCGAGCAGCCCCTAAGCTGCGGGAAGCCCTGGTCCTTCCTTCCTTCCATGGCAGCAGCACCCCTGGAGCCACCTGGGTGACCTGCTGGGCAGGGGGCCCGGCCCCAGCAGGCACCACTGCAGCAGAGGAAAGGACGGGGGACCCCTGCAGCTCAGGGCCCACCAGCAGCTTGCCCCTCAGCTGTGGGAGAGGCGGGGGTGGGGGGCGAGCTGCAAGGGGCCCCAGTCCTTCCCTCTGCCATGATGGCAGTCCCTGGGGCCACCTGAGCAGGTGGCTAGCAGGCGGGTGCTGCCTGAGCTGAGGCAGTACCGGCTTGCTACCAGCCCAACCAGGTGGCCCTGCTGGGCACTGCCACCGCAAAAGGAAGGATCAGGGCCCCCTGCACATCAGGGTCCACCAGCAGCTCACCCCCCAGCCACAGGAGATGTGGGCAGGCTCTGTGAAAAAAAAGCATTGGCCCTGCACCACTTCTGCCTTCAGCCCACTGTTCCCACAGGGGAGGGGGCGGGGAGAATGCTGTCAAAAGGCTGCAACATTACAAATAGTTACATTGCAAACTACACTACATGTGGATGTGGTTTAGTTTGCAACATAAAGTCATTTACATCTTAAACCTGCCCACATGTGTACAGCATGATGCAGTTAAACCGCAAAAACAGTCTATTTTTGACATGTGTACAAGCACCCACTGCTTTTGTTTTTCCCCCCATTGAAACATGGGAGTACCCAATGATATAACTACAAAGACAAACATTACAAACAAAACACATACTCCTGAGCAGTAAATTCCCCTCCTCTTTAGAACACTGCCTTGAGACATCAGTATAAGTAATAATTGTAAGCATGACAACACATACACATTGGGTCTCATGCTAATTCATCTAAAATAAAACAGGAAAGATTTGCACCTTATGGATTAACTAATAAGATATTTTTTAAAATCTCAGGCATATATATAGCCATACAAGCCTTCATGAGCCCAAACTCACTTCATCAGATGCTGCATGCATCTGATGAAGAGAGCTTGGGCTCATGAAAGCTTCTGTTATATATACAGACTAACCAAAGTAGATATATCAAGTGAAAAATCTACCGTCTTCTACTTTACTTCACACTAACATGGCTAACTGATAACTATGTCTCTGAAACCAGCAATGAAGCTGCCAGGAGCTGGGGAGGGACATGCGCCGCTCCCCGACCTGGCTCCTACTTTGCCCAGTCCCCAGGGAGCCACGCAACTGGAGCCTCATGAACAGGCTGCGCAAACAGGTGTGCTTATCTGCCTGGTGCGCAAGTTAGCATGGGAGTTTGCATAGAAGGGTGAGCAGGAAGGCCCGAGGCCCTATCTGTGAGCCCCTAGGGTAGGTAGTCATAGTTAGCCAGACTACCACCAGTAAAATGCGGATGGGCAAATCACTGCAACTCGAGGGTCTCCTCAGAGTCTCTGGCCTCCCCTCTGGCTCCTCAGAGGCCTCTACCCAGACAGAGCCCATGGTTCTGGGCTCCATGAAGACAGAGCCCCTGGCTCTCAGCTGCGGGGGCTGCCTGGCACTTTTTCAGGCTCTGGGGTCCAGGAGCATGGCCACCTCCCCTTGTGGGGTCTGCTCCCTTTTGGGGTCTCTGGTGCACCAGCTGGAGGAGCTCCAGGCTGCAGTCCAGAGAGTGCGTGCCATCAGGGATGGTGAGCGGGAGATAGACTCCTACTACCAGGCCCTCCACCCCCTGGAGGTGGAGGGTAGACCAAGGTCATCTTCCAGGACAAGGGAGAACTTGGGAACCTCCCATGCTGTCCAGCCAAAGGGCTGGACCAAGGTGGTCAAGGGCCCCAGGGCCTGTCGCATCAAGGTCCCCACCCTGCTGGAGCTTTGCAACAGGTATGAACCTCTTGCAGGCCCAGAAGAGCCTGCTAAGCTGCCAGCTCTGGTAGGCAGCACAGGGTCAACTGTAGCTACCGCCCCCGGTCTCCCTAAGACAAAATGCAAAGTGTTTGTCATGGGAGACTCCATCCTGAGGGGCCAATCTGCTGCCCCGACCCCTTAGCCTGGGAAGTCTGCAGCTTCCCGGGAGCCTGTATCTGAGACATTGCAGAGAAGATCCCTGAGCTCCTCCGGCCCACTAACCATTACCCTATGTTCCTTATTCATGTGGACATGAATGACGTGGCTCGGAGCTATCCCAGTCGGGTCATGAAGTGTTACAGGGATTTGGGAGCAGGGCAAAAGGGTTTGGGGGTGCATATGGTGTTCTCTTCAATCCTCCCAGCCTCAGGCTACGGGCTGAGGGAGAGGAGGATTGAGGTAGTGAACCAAAGACTGCGGTGCTGGTGTCATCGGGAAGGCTTCGGCTTCCATGACCACAGTCCACTCTTTGGTGAGAGAGGCAGTGAGCTGCTGGGAAGAGATGGCCTCCACCTCTCTCTGCTGGGGAGGAGGCTCTTCTCAGCCAGATGGGCTGACCTGCTCCACCGGGCTTTAAACTAAGCCCGTCAGGTGATGGGGGGACTACCACCACTGCTGGCCCGCTGAGCAACCCTTGCAAAAGCCAGCACATCAAGGCACTTAAGGGAGCCCACCCCTGCCCCAGCCCTGGTACAATTTGTGGGCAAGGCAAGAGCCCCTAAAGGGACACTTTTCTGCCTGTACACAAATGCCAGGAGCCTGGGGATAAACAGGAGGAACTTCTCCTCCTGCTTAACACAAATAATTATGACATCATAGGGATAATGGAGACCTGGTGGGACTCCACCCATGACTGGACCACAGGTATAGATGGCTATACCCTCTACAGGAGGGATTGAGTGGACAAAAGGGGTGGGGGGGGGGGGTAGGGGGGTAGCTCTCTATGTCAAGGAAAGCTACGTGTCCCTGCAAGTCGAAATTGGCTCCCAGGGTGGACGACTGGAGATCTGGGTTAAAATCCATGGGGAACATGGCACAATGGTGGGAGTCTATTACTGACCTCTGACCCAGGATCAAGAGCTTGACCAGGAATTCACCAGGGAATTGACTGAAGCTGCACGCTCCTGGTGCATGGTTGTCATGGGAGACTTCAACTACCCAGACATCACGTAGGAAGAGTGCATGGCCAAATTCAAACGGTTGCAAAGCTTTCTCTTGTGCGTGGATAAGCGTTATTTGACGTAAGAAGCCGATGGGCCGATGAGAGGTAAAGCGCTGCTCGACCTAGTACTGGCTACAGGGGACGACTTAATTAGCGACCTAACGATCAAAGGGAAGCTGGGTGACAGTGACCACGAGCTGATCACCTTCACCATCCACCATAAAGCTGGCAAGTCAGTCAGCAATACGGAAGTCCCTGATTTCAGGAAAGCTGACTTTGACAAGCTCAGGAGGCTTGTCAGTGAGGCCCTAAGGGACCATGACCCAAAGGGGAGGGGAGTTCAGGATGAGTGGTTGCTCCTCAAAGGAGCGATCCTGGATGCACAAGCAAAGTCTATTCCATCACGGAGGAAAGGCAGCAAAAGGGCACAGCAGCCCCCTTGGCTCTGCACGGAACTAGCGGAACTCCTCCATCTAAAAAGAAAGACCTACAAAGAATGGAGGACTGGATCCACCTCCAAGGAGGAATATTCTGCACTGGTCCAGACCTTCAGGGAGCGAACCAGAAAAGCCAAGGCTGTGACTGAACTGCAACTAGTTACAAATATCAAGGACAACAAAAAGTCCTTGTTTAGATATGTGGGAAACTGGAGGAAAAGCAAGGGCAACATTGGACCCCAGCTAAACCAGATAGGACAACTGATAACCGATGCCCAGGAAAAAGCCAACTTGCTAAATGGGTACTTTGCATCTTTTTTTACCAGTCCCAAGGGGCGCCCCTGCCCATTACAGGACAGGAAGGCCTGGGTGAGGGAGATTCCTTACCATCCATCAATGCTGACCTTGTGAAGGAACACTTTGAGAGGCTGGACACCTTCAAGTCAGCCAGCCCTGACAGTTTACACCCTAGGGTACTCAAGGAGCTGGCTAGCATCATAGCTCAGCCACTGGCAAGGATCTTCAAGAACTCCTGGCGCTCTGAAGTGCCTGAAGACTGGAAGAAGGGCAATGTGGTGCCTATCTTCAAGAAAAGGAGGAAAGTGGACCTGGCAAACTACAGGCCCATCAGCCTGACCTTTATCTCGGGGATGGTCTTAGAAAATATTATCAGAGAGACCATTCTTAACAGACTGGCCGATGGCAGCAGCTTGAGGGATAGCCATCACGGGTTTGTTGCGGATAAGTCTTGCTTGACCAATCTTATTTCCTTTTATGACCAGGTGACCTATCACCTGCACAAGGGAGAAGAGATTGATGTTGTATATTTTGACTTTAAAAAAGCCTTCGATCTGGTATCCCAAGATCACCTCTTAGCAAAAGTGGCCAACTGTGGCCTCAGCTTCAACACAGTGTGCTGGCTGGGGAACTGGCTCCGCGGTCGGACCCAGAGGGTGGTGGTCGACAGAAGTCAATCGTCATGGTGCTCTGTGACCAGGGGGGTCCCTCAAGGCTCTGTCCTTGGGCCAACACTATTCAACATCTTCATTAATGATGTGGACATTGGTATCAGAAGCAAACTGGCGGACTGGCCAAGTTTGCTGATGACACTAAACTTTGGGGTAAGGCATCCACACCTGAGGACAGAAGAGCGATCCAGGTTGACCTTGACAGGCTCAGGAAATGGGTGGACGAGAACCTGATGGTGTTTAACACTGAAAAATGCAAGGTTCTCCACCATGGGAGGAAAAACCCACAGCACCCTTATAGGCTCGGCAGTGCTACACTGGCTAGCACTACGGGCGAAAGGGACTTGGGGGTCATGATTGACCACAAGATGAACATGAGCCTTCAATGTGATGCTGCGGGTAGTTAAGCGAGCAAAATGCTGGCTTGCATCCATAGATGCTTCTCAAGCAAATCCCAGGACATCATTCTCCCCTTGTACTCGGCCTTGGTGAGGCTGCAGCTGGAGTACTGTGTCCAGTTTTGGGCTCCACAATTCAAAAAGGATGTGGAGAAGCTTGAGAGTGTGCAGAGGAGAGCCACGCGCATGATCAAAGGTCAGGAAAATAGACCTTATGATGAGGGACTGAGAGCTATGGGACTCTTCGGCCTGGAAAAGCGCAGGCTCAGGGGTGATCTGGTGGCCACCTATAAGTTTATCAGGGTTGCTCATCAGGATCTGGGGGAACATCTGTTCACCAGAGCACCTCAAGGGATGACAAGATCGAATGGTCACAAACTCCTCCGTGACCATTTCAAGCTGGACAGAGCATTAGTAAAGAAAGAAAATGCAGCACTAAGTTATGCATTAATTTCCCTTCGTGTTTTTCTTTTAAATTAAAAGAAAACCTTGTGGCTGCCTATAAATTCATCATGGGGGCACAGAAGGGAATTGGTGAGGCTCTGCTCACCAAGGCTCCCCTGGGGGTCACAAGAAATAATATCCATAAGCTAGCAGAGAGCAGATTTAGACTGGACATCAGGAAGAACTTCTTCACAGTTAGAGTGGCCAAAATCTGGAATGGGCTCCCAAGGTGGGTAGTGCTCTCCCCTACCCTGGGGGTCTTCAAGAGGAGGTTAGATAGGCATCTGGCTGGGGTCATCTGAACCCAGCACTCTTTCCTGCCTATGCAGGGGGTTGGACTCGATGATCTATTGAGGTCCCTTCCAACCCTAACATCTATGAATCTATGATATGCATCATATGCATATATGTGCATACATATACACTTCAGATCTGGTTAGGTTTGATACAATAATATCAATATATAATTGTGCATTGCAGAGCTAGAAAAAATAGATGGAATCTTATGTGGCTATGGGACAAATCAAAAGCTTATGATTCTCTCCAACGTGCAGAATTAAACCAAAGGCATTCTGACAAAAATCCTTGCAGGAAACTCCTTGCCAAAAGCAACTCTGATCACAAAGCACTGCAGAGTTAGAACAGTGCTTCCTTTTCCCTCTAGAAATGGATATACTAACAAAGCCTTAATAACATATATTTGTGTTTATTATTTTTAAGGCGCATGATACATTCAAGGGATACATAGAAATAAGAATCTAAATACAATATAACAGAAATTATGAGGTGTATTTGTCCAAATAATTTAAGGAATAAAATAAGCACAAGGTACAACTAAATTTTTAGCTGGCAGATACCCTGAAACAGTTTAACAGACACAGTGATCTTACCAACCATATCACTGAAGCCGGGGGGTAAACAGGAATCAGTACAGTGGTGCATACATCTGTTTTGTTTCACTCATGTGTCTGTCACTATGACCAACGTTGTTGGGGTTAAACCAGGCCAACATGCCAAGCGATTTTATATTACTGCATAATGAACAAACACAGAATCATTGAGGCCTGTGCACAGACTGCATAAGGATAGAAATTTCAAATGTGATATCTTTCCAGACCACAATTTAAGAGTGAGTTAAAAAAAGGTTTATGATACATCAGCTGTACTGCGTTGGCTGCCTATGCATCTGCTCTTACACCACATTAGGTAGAAGATTCTCCGAAGCAGCTAACCCTAAAAGAAAAAGGGCTCATTTGCCCCAGTTGACTTCTGCTGAACATAGTACAAGGATGGCCAACCTGTGGTATCTGCTTTGTTTGGCACACAATAGATTTGGCAGGGAGGATAGATCAGGCAGGGGAAGGAGATTGGAGTGCCACTTGGAGGAGTCAGAGCTTACTTAGTGACACACTGGCCAGAAAGGTTGGCCCACACTGTCAGAGTATAGCAGGCTGACCAGCAATGAAAGTCCAGTTTCTGTCCAGCTTCAATCCAGGGGTCTTTCAAACATAACCATTACACCACAGAAACCCTGGGCACACCTATCATGGGGTAAGTGGAGGCACATGGACAGTTACCATGGAGCAGCTGATGTGCAGTAAGTCCACACCCCTTAACTCACTTTAATTTGTTCATTTATCCCCACCCCTCCATCTCCTGATTAGGAGCTCCAGTTGGAGAAAAAATGTGGAACCCTGCAGAATTGCCTCCAGAAAACAGCTTGTGAAAGCAGGTTGCTAGCTATAGCTTGCACTAAATGTTGTTTCAAAAGGTTACTATGTTCAATGCAGAACTGATGGGAAAGGATGGTGTAAACTCACATATGGCCCAAGATGTCTTCCAGGCTATTTTCTTGTCTTTCACGTCTACAGAACAAGAATCATGAATTGGTGAACATCTGCAAAAAGTAACTGACAGGGCCAATTCCTGTATTATGGCTGGATGTTTCCAAAAGGTTTCAGAAGCATGGGTTGCTTTCTAATTGGCTCATGTCATTCTTATGAACCACCAGGTTGCTCTGCTTGCCAAACACTTCTATGTTCCTCAGCTATTTGTTCCCTGAAACTTTCCTTTCCCATGTCTTTGTCACAAGGCATATAGCAGAATTCACAGATTCATTGGCATCTGACAGGGCTGCACTACCAGTGCTTTTGCCATGGTCTTGAACTCTTGATCTCTGGACTTCTAGCCACTCACCCCAGTGTTCACACCACCAGAGTGGGGTTTCCTTGAAGTTGAAGTGTTAGGTTGTGAGAGAGAGACTGTCAAGATAGCTAGCAAAAATGTCTTGAGGGCACCTTAAGTCTTGAGAAAAGAGAGGTGGGGGAGAAAGAAGACAAATGCTTAGGTCAGGAGTGGGCAAAATATGGCCCGCATAGGGACTTTGTCTGGCCTGTAGTGAATCCCTCAGTCCTGCCTAGCCCAGGCACCTTCTGGCCTGTGGCGCATCCCGCTGCCCCCTGGGCACTCAGCAGGGTTGGGGTGGCTCCACAGCTGGACTGCCTTTCTAGGCAGCCCAGGAGGTGACGGCTCCTTCCAGCTGCTGCTGCCACTGGCCCCAGCCCCGTGGTAATGGTGGGGACGTGCACACAGAGCCCCAGCCCTGGCTCACTCCGCACCTGTTCCAGACTTGGACCAGAGGAGTGGACCAGCTGCAGACCAGCTGTAACCCGTGCACACAGCTCTGCCTCTGGCCTGCTCCACGCCTGCTCCGGACTTTCCTTGCCCACACTGACCAGTGGCAGCAGCTGGGCAGAAGCTGCTGCTGAGCATGGGAGAAAAGTGGCCCATCTCCTTCACCACTGCTGGGCCCTTCTTGCTGCAGCTGCTTAGAGCCCATACCCAGGCTGCCCTGTGGCTCCTCTGCACTGCCACCGCTGCCCTGCTGGGCAGCCCAGAAGGGGTGGTGACAGTGGTGGAGAGGAGCCACAGGGCATCCTGAGCATGGGCTCTTGGCAGCTGCAGCAAGAAGGGCCCAGCAGTGGTGAGGGGGAGAGCCTGCTTTTTTCCCCGCACTGAGCAGCAGCTTCTGCCTGGGCATTGCTGCTGCTCAGCATGGGCAGGTAGTCTGAAGTAGGCACGGGGCATGCTGGGGATGGAGCGGTGCATGTGGGCTCCGGCTGGTCCGCTGCAGCTGTGAGACCAGAGCAGGTGCAGGGCAGGCAGGGGTTGAGACTGGGGCTGTGTGCTGTTGGCAGTAGCAGGGAGGAGCTGCAAGATGCCCAGGTTCTAGGCTACTTTAAGGGGGAAAGGGGTGCTGACTGGCCTGCGGTAGCTCCTCAGAACTGCCTGCGTGGCCTTGGGGCCCAAATAATTACCTGCCCCTGGCTTAGGAGTTTCTAAAAATATCACAGTAGGCATCTATCTGCATCTTTAGCAATCTGACCCCAAGTCAATAAGAAAGTGTAAAGGCAGGAAAAACTAATTACACTAATCATGGTATTTGTAACAGGAAATCATGACTGCTTACATCAAAGATCTTTCTCAGAATGTGCTCTGAAGCAATTAGTCTAGGAGTGTCATACCTTGCATGGTGACGAGGAACCAAAAATTTCTCAGACAAGAGAGAAAGCGACATTTGAACTGGATGGTTTGGTAAAACTTTTGCAAAGTGAGGCAAGAGTCTACAGTCCTAGTGAAATTTTAGAGAAATTTGAATCAGCATCCGTAGCACATGTCTGAGATGTAATACATGAGAATACTTATGTATGGGTTAATACACATTGATTTACAATAGCTCTCCAGCCTGTACTTCAGGAAGACAGATCAAAGAATGAAGAAACTTGGCATTAAATTGGGTAAATAAAATTACCCGGTGTATATTCTAGTCCCCCACTGTGTATTCTAGATACCACTGATGATTTGGAGGTGGTGGCGGCTGTGGATGTATTAAGGAAAAGCTTGTTTTGCTCACTGACAAAGTGAATTTGCCTTTCCTGTGGCTGCCGGTCCCAGCCTCCCCTACCCTGCCCCCACCGTTTTGTTGTTATGAGGGGACGGGTGGAGGGAGGGGAGGATTAATGTCTTGCTGTGGTGTGCTTGGTTTGGATGATTTAGTGATTTTTTTTTAGGTTGTTACAGACACTGAATCGAGCTTTGGTTTCTGGTGTCCTGGTATGGGCTTTCTGGTTCTTCTTTATTATGCTACCATCCATGACTCACACCTGTGTTCAACAGGCTTTCATAATCTCTGATCCTTTAGCTGGCTGCCTCTGCACAGTACCTGTGAGTCTTCATGAATCTCTCTCTCTCCTGTGCTGCTGCATGAGGATACTCACACAGCTGGTAATGCACAGGAAATACGTTGTGCAAGAAAAGGGAACATGAAACACAAACATGGAAGGTAGAAAGGTCTGCTTCCAGTTACCCTGGAACAAGTTCTTATTCAACTCATAACTTCAGATAGCTCCCTGGGCCAAAAATCAGCTTCCCTTTGATTAAGAAACTGGTCCAACTGATTTCTACCTCTTTCTCAGCACATATTTGCCTTTGCGGTCCAGATTATTGCTGAAGTGAATGGAAAACCAGAGGAACGAAGTTAAAATCATCCCATAAACCTATGACAGAAAAATAAGACACACAAAGAATTAAATACTAGGACCACTTATTGCATATTACTTCACCTGAGTGTAGAGGTGCTGATAAATGTTTCTCAAAAACATATCAGTGCTGAAGATGATTACTATCTCTGAGCTCTGTACCTGCAAAAATTACATTCTGTGAAATGCTAAAGGCTGAAATTTCAACTTGCAAGAAACAATGACCTTGTAGTTGTGATGTCTTTCATTAGACCAACTGAGTAGTTTGAAAAAAGGTTCTTAGCAAGCTTTTGGGCGCAGTCACCCTTCGTCATGCATAGGGAGTCTCTGACCTTGTAGTTAACACTTTTGATGGGGACATAGAGGATTTTGCGCTGTAACTTCCTCTGTGACTCTGGGCCCTAATGTTTCAAATGTCTATCTGGAAAATGAGGAAATTAGTACTTACTTTCTCCTACCCTTGTACACTGAGACTATAGATTCTTTGGGGCTCTTGCTATGAACAACTGCTAGCACAATGTCTCAATGTCAGAAATGAGAAAAAGCCAAAACACATAGAGTTCAAATTCCTTCAAAGAATATTGTTCTTCCACACCAACAATATGCCCTACTATAGTTTTTAATTGAAAAAAAAATCAGTGTATGCTTTTGGGAATAATACAAAATACAACGTGTGTGTGTGTGTGTGTGTGTGTGTGTGTGTGTGTCCAAGTGCAGAATTATGCAGCTCTTTGTACAGTAATATAAGCATTTACTGAATGGTACCTCACATTGCCCAGCACTGAGAGAGATCAGGTAGAGAAAGTCTATATCAGAATCTAGGTTGATTGAAGGCTGTTGCAGTAAGTATAATGGCGGTGATAACAATGTGCTCTTTTCAAAAGTTTGCCTTCAAGTGAAAGAGCTTTTGAACTTATGGGCAGATTCTGGCACATTTATGAGCAGCTCATTGTGAGCTGGAAGGATAGTGACATCAGAAGAACAAACCCAGCTATCATATGTTTCCTTTACATTCTGCAAGCATAACAACAAAAATATTTAAAAGCATTAAAAATTAAGTATTTAACAGCAAGTGCCACTTATGTGGGCAAGTATCTCTCCTTCCTCCCTTCTTTCCTTCCCTTTCTCTTTCTCTCTCTCTTTTTTCCTTGTATGGAACAAGATCTCTCCTACACAAAATAACAACTAAGAAATGCAACCAATGCAATTCAGACACACGGGCCTCAATCACAGTTCAAGGGATGAATCAATCTATGTGGAAAATAAACAGAACCTTTTTAAATATTAGTGTCAGAACATTACATGTCTATATAATTTGATGCACGAAGAAAGATAACCAGATTGTGATTATTCCACCTACTGTTTGTCTTCCATCCTTAGACACAGCAATTCAGCATTTGAACAAACATTTATCCCAACTTTATTATTAAAAGACAAACTGATATTCAACACAAGAATTTGCTCTTGGGATTATAGTGATAGAAATTACAACTTAGAGAGACTCCCTCATGGGAGACTGAGGAAGTTGGGAACTGGGAGATGGTCCCTCAGTGATAGATCTGCTAGCTTGTCAGGTATTCAGCCAGGTTGCCTATACACGTGCAGGGAGGCTGCTCTGACATGCTGTAATTACAAGATGTTGGAGTATACCCAATTAATTGAGTCTGCCGGAGCATGGCAATTACTGCACTCCAGCATCACGTGTATCAGCATCCCCATGCTGAAAAATGGCAGTGGGGGCACTTTAACTAAAGCTCATTTGGCATAGCCACTTTAATTAAAGCATCCCCCCTCCCCCAATCCCGAAGCATGTCTATAAACACCCTCAGAGACAGGCATCTGCAGGTGTTGTATGCTGCTCCATCCTGTGTTTGCCTGTTTCTTGAATGGATGATGACTACAGGGACCCTTGCTCCCTGCATGTTGAGTCAAGACAGCCCTTTGAGTATACTACAACTATCGCCAGGGCCATCTGCTTATGTGTATTGCAAATTAGATATAATAGTCTTTCACTCTGCATTAAGCCAGGGTAGATTTAAGGGTGAGCATGATTAAGTATGAAATCCCCTAAATATACAGTCCTACTCAAATAATCCTGCTTCCATAACTGAAGTTCAACCACAGAGCTGTGCTGAGTTAAGACAGCAGGTAAAATGTATTATTCTGTATATGAACCAGACTTTAGAGTTGTAACATGTGTCAGAAGGCTGCACAAGTGCAGGACCCTTGTGTAGAGGTAGTGAATGTGTGCTAGAATCACAGGTTTGGAAGGGACCTCAGGGGTCTGCAGTCCAACCCCTGCATGAACGCAGAAATACTATTCCTAAATCATCCCTGTCCAATGCTTATCCAACCTGTTCTAGAAAACCTAGGATGGAGATTTCACAATTTCCCTGGGCAGAGGTTCCACTGCCTCACTATTCTAGCAGGAAGCAAATTCTTCCTGAGATCTAATATTGATCTACTTTGCTGCAATTCAATTCAAAGCCGTTGTTTCACATCATGCCCTTTGCAACAAGGGAGAACAGTTGTTCTCCCTCTCATTTAAGGCTGCTTTTCAGATATTTGAAGACTACTGTCATGTCTCTCTTAACTGCCTTTTCTTCAAGCTAAATATGCTTAGTTCTCTCAACTCATTCTTGTCTGGCTTATTTTCCAGCCCTTTTGTTATTTTTGTGCCCCACTCTGGATCCACTCCAGCTTCTCCACTTCCTTTATAAAGTGTAGAGTGTAGAGCTGTACACACAATACTTTAAATGAGGCCTAGCCAGTTCTGAGTAGAGTGACTATCATTTCCTGGGCATGCCAACAGGAGATGTTTATGGTGGAGCTGCCTAATTACTTCTGCAGTAAACATATCAACATCTATACGTATGGCCCTATACAGTGCAGTAAACTAATAAAATGCACTGCTGGTTAGTACTCATAAATGCAAGTCCTTTCCTGTGGTGGAGTTTTTCAGTGTGCAGCAACTCACATGTAGATGCTGATGGGGCTGTCTCAGGCACAAGAGTGCTTCAGTGCAGGGGCTGCCTGCTGGCCAGCCCTACCCTGGAGCACCCTTGTGTTTCTGCTAGCCCCTCTGCAGCACATTGAGCTGGGTTGGAACAGCCATAAGCTGGCAGGCTGACCTCCTGAGCCCCCTGCCAGCAGGGCCGGCCCACAATTTTTTGGGGCTGCCTGCAAGATATAGTTTTGGGGGCTCCTGATACAAAGAAGCCAGCAACAGCGGTTGTGGCGACCAGCCAAAGATGCCAGCAGTGGTAGCGGGGTGGCAAGTGGGCAGACAGGAAGCTGGTGGTGGCGGCGGCAAACTGGAGTGGTGGCAACTGCTGGCCCCCCTTTGCTACGGCACTGTTTTGGAGTGTTCACAGCTGCAGGGAGCCCTTTGGCTGCGGGGCGCCCTGTGGCCACAAGTTTCGCAGGATAGGGCGGGCTTAGCCCACCAGCCATGGCTGCTCTGACCCAGCTCAACCTGTTGCAGTCCTGGGCGCACGTTCAAATGTGGTGCCCAGGAGCAATAAACTGTGGTGCAATATGTACCAGAGTTTATTGCTGTAAATTAATTGCATGGGTAGATGCACCTGCTGTCTTACAACTAATGCTCCTGTTGATGCAGCCCAAAATTGCTTTTTTATTTTTTATAACTATATTGTATTGCTGAATCATGTAGAATCTGATCCATTAAAACCTCAGATCCTTCTCAGCAATGTTGCCACTGAGACAGTTATCACCTATTTTGCATTTGTGCTTCCTGAGGTATAGCACCTTGAATTTGTCTGCACTGAGATATGTCATGTTGTGTCTGGCAACTTTCAACTAGACACCAGAGCAGATTTTCTGCTAGTAACATTCTCTATCCATCGCATGTATTTCTGGAAGCCAGTGTACTCTATGACTAAATACAATAAAAAGTCTGAGGCTGAATTGATTCAATCTGAACAGGCTAGTCTAGCCTGCATAGATAGAACCAATAACTAAGTGAACAGACATTCATTTTTGATTCCAGAAATGCAGCCACATGCCTGCAGTGGCCCAGGCTAGAAGCTGGGGGGTGCTAGAGCACACCTGCTCTGCTGGAGCAGACAGCTTGGGCCAAGACTAGTCCACCTACCCTGCAAGGTTGTGGGGGACTTGCAAAGCATCCTGGGATGCTGAGGGACTGTGAATTAACTTGAATCTGGAGGGGATCTGGGACAGAAGTTCAATAAACTGATTTAACCTAAATCAGTTAAGTCTGATACTACGTACATGCAGGTTTATCTTAAACCAGTTTCTGCCATTTTGAAAGTGGTTAATGTGCACTGAACTGTTGTGTTACAGATTTGAACTGGTTTCTGATCACTTATATCAGTTTGTGTGCAATTTCTGTCTCTAGCCTATCTGATTAATGTGCCAACAAAATCTGCTCTCATCACAAAATTTCAGTTCCTTCCCCTACCTCCCAGTTGAACAAGTTCAGCAGTTTCATGTCTTTTCTCCCTGACTTGGTGACTTTTGCAGGGTCTTTCAGGGTCTATCATTTCCTCCAGGACTGCAGTGTGTAAGATATTTTTACTTTCTGCAGGTTTATGTTCCACAGGCCATCTGCTTGAGAATCACATATGAATTAGGTGCCCTCTCTTTCTGTTATACAGAAGCCTTCCTACTTCCTGCAGCTTTCCAGCTCCACTGAGCTATTTGCCAGCTTTTATAAAGACCTTGAAGCAATTGTTCAATTATGTGGCTTCAGAATTTCAGAGAGGAAGCACCTAATTAGTGTCTGGAGATAGGCCTCAATTTCTTGAAAGGACCAGCATCCTGGTGCATAACTGCTGCTGGAATGCTTACTGATCTAGGTTAGGTATAGAAATTCAAGAAGCTGAAGCTGGAATCGATCTAGATTATGCTGTTTTCTATAAGCAGTATAGTTTAAATTGGTAGCACACATTCACCCTTTGGTGGTGGTGGGGCAAATCTTAGGTTCTGCCTTTTTTAAACTAGTCTGTGGGTGTGTCTACATGTGCATTAATGCAGTTTTCCTAATGCACATTAAATTTAGTACCTCTAGTATGAGGTACTAAATAAATGTACATGAGGCTGCCCTAATGCACAGTACTGAAAGCACACATTTTTAAAGTGACACCTAATGTGCAGTAGGCTATTTTACTGCACATTAGTGTAACTGCATTTTTTATGTGTTGCTTTAATGTGCAGTAAAATAGGCTACTGTGCATTAAAGTGCACATGTAGACATGCCTTGTGAGTACCAAGCTTCTGTTCTGTTATGGGCATAGACTAGTTTTGTGTGCTGAACTTCTGTTCTGTTACAGGTATAGACTGGTTTTCAATCACATACTGGTAAAAGAATAATGTCTGTACCTGGCCCTAGAGGCAGCATCTTTGCCAAGTCAGTTTGAAGGCAGTTCTTCCTGCCTAAGTTAGAAGCTTCTAAACTTCTCCCTGCATAGAACTACTCTTCTATATATCTAATTAACTTCATAGCTATTTGCAGGATGCCAGTAAAAAAATAATTATTTCAGAAATTTCCCCTGTAAGTTTTTCATTTCTTAATGACCAAATGAACATACAACATTTTTCAGACTGCAAAACACATTCTTTTTAAAGTATCTGGGCTTTGATAAAAAATTTTGATTTTCAAAAATATTTTTTTTACAGAATCATTTTATGTATCTCTACAAAGTACTGGAAGATTTTTACCAGGGTGAAAGTTTTCCATGAAAGTGCTTGCTTTGGCTGGGGGCAGAGGGGGAGGGGAAAGGATTTTAAATGAAACTTTATCATTACATTTTTTTTTAACCAGTTCTACAAAACATGATAAGAAGTTTCATGTGAGGCTCAGAACATGGGACATTCCCAACCACAGGACAAGTTGCTTAGAGAGACTCTTGAGAGTGAGATTCAATTGGTGCAGATGTCCATTTTCAAGCCTGTCCCCCATTCCTGTCTGTCATGCCTACTTCTGGTTGACAACAGTTGAGTAAGCCTCTAGGCTGAGAACCGCCAAGCATTTTTCAGGCCACCAGTAGCTCTTTTCCTATATAACCTATCAGTCTGGAGGGTTTCCCTCTAGTTCAGAGGTGGCCAAACCACGGCTCGCTGGCACAGCGCTTGTGGCTGTTTGGAAATTGGCCGAAGCTCTGCCCGGTTCTCCCCGAGGCGGCTCCGGGGGACAGTGCATCCCAGCACCTCCCATTGTTCTGGCTTCCCCCCCAGGGAGTGCACCCCAAGCCCACCCACCTCCCAGCGGGGAAGGCCAGAGTGGCTCAGTGGTGCGGTGGGGTGAGTATCAGTGATCACTTCCACTCCAGGTCACTCAGCACCCTCCCCTCCTGCTCCCGGCTCCCAAGATGAGTAACTCTGGCCACGCCTGCTCTAGTTTCTGTGGTGAACTGCATCTTCACGGTTATTGCTTTGCTACTGAATGCTATGCTGATGGCTCATTATAACCAGACATGAAAAAAACTCTGCTTCCTAAAGAGAATTTTTTTGATTCGACCCTCCCTCCAGAACCACTGAATTGTCCTGATTCAACAAAATCAATGGATCGAAGGAACAAACGTAAGTACCATGAAGCAGACGGTGATGATCATCAGTGTGGAGACATAACGCATGTGTTTTTTCATAAAGTCTTGGATCTGCTGAAGGCAATCCTGAAAAAAAAGAAAGCCTATGAGAGCACAACTTGTGGGAACTCACCTTGTATCCCCGTAGGGGTTTTGTCATCAACAAGCTTCCTGACAGGGTTTTTCATTATCCCCACCTCAACAGAAGCAGCTTCCAGGCCCTCTCCCTCTTTCACAGGCCTTTGAATATCTAAGCTGTTTCTGTCTAAGGAACGGGAACAAGAGTGAGATTTTCTCCAGAGTTTGATTCTTCTCTCCACTTCCTTAACTAGCAGGGATAACTGCAGCAACAGTGCAAATCCTCTTCAATTTAACCCACTAGTAAATTGCTGAGGATTGTATTGTGAATGGGAATGTGAACGTGTAATATTAGACTTGACCTTTGTACATAAAAGCGCTCTTGTCTCTCTGCTGTAACTGGAGGTGCTCCCCACGACAAGTACACCTGCTGCTACTGTGATGTTCTTGGAACGGCACCAGGTGAAATACATTTTAGATTATGGTGTGTACATGTTTGCTAGAAGAATAAAGGCATGTGAAATGCACCGCAAGGCTGTCTCTGATCTTCAGACAGGTTATGCTAATAAGGGGCTGATTTAAGTATGTGAATAGTGTCATCAGTGAGAGAGAGAGAGAGCGAGCACGGGTAAAGTTACGCTGTTGCTCAAGTACTTTGCTGGGTTAAATCAGGCTGCCCAGAGCCTTATAACCTCAACAAACAAAAAAAAAGAGAGAGAGAGAGAAAACAAACAGCAGTTTCCAATACACAGGATCAGTTCCTGCAGTCCCAGAGAGTCCACAATGTGCCCCTGCCGTTTACCTCCTGCTACCAGGGGCAGGAAGGAATTCAAAGCATAAATAGCTATATGCAGACCTGCTTCCCCACCCTCATCCAGACCAAGTTCCTTCCTCTAGCTTCCTGCCTGAGGGCCACAAAATACTCAGTTCTAGGCTGTTCTATATGTTACAATTCAGAACTGATTTTGCAGAAGGTAGATATCTCACAAAGACCGCGACCCATCCCAGCAGCATATCCCAAATTTGTCCTGGTTCCTGCAAGCAGACCTGCAAAATAACTGAAGCATTCCAGATGTATATGCTGCTAGCTGTGTTGCGATGTTGTATGAATGTACTATGATGTTGCATTAATTCAAGATGGCTTTGCATAACCATAGCAACTCAGCAATCACTTTGTACCCCACAGCAAATACACACTCCAAAGTTAGCAACTTTAATTAGGACAGCTGGTCCAACAAAGAACAAAAGTTACACAGACCAAGGGAATTTATTGAGAAAACTCCAAGTTAAGGGCTCAGTATAGAGCTTATCTACTATTGATTCTGATTAGTCAGATGGCAGGGGAGTCTTTATTGAAATGTGTTTGATGAAACTGCCCAGAAATAAAAAAGCCCTGCTTTCTGAGCTCTGAAAAACTAGGGCAATTTTTGTTTGTTTTTTAGTTATTGCTTTAATGCCCTTGAAAAGGAAATTATAATTTGCATTTGAAAGTCTGCTCAGGCAGCTTCTGGCCATCAGTAGGGAAACTGCTTCAAATAGAGAAGTCTGATTAGGCAATTGAGCTTTTGACATCAGACATCAGACATGCAAGTATGACATCACACACCGAGGACAAGAAGCTTCAGAGAAATGACAAGTTGACCAGATCAAACATTTTCAAATCTCTCTGGGATGTAAATGTCAAAAGCTACAAAATTGTATTTGTGGCTGAAGGAACTACTGATCCACTCTAACTTCTCCCAGCTGGAGTTTTCAGTCTGCAAGACGCCTGCTTTGTATTTCTAATGAAAAATTAATACCCTTATTCTAATGGGTAAAACTGCAGAAGTGGTGTTTGGCAATCAGTAAGAAGATAAGTAGCATCAGTTGGATGTATAGAAAAATAGTCCAAAATACTCCTTTTTATCCCACCAAATGCTACCATTTCTCTTGTTCCATCTGGACTTTCTCAAAGGAGAAAAAGATGCCAGTGAGAATATGATCCAAAGAAAGTGCCAATAGATGTGGTCAGTCACACAAAGACAATGAAGGCAGCTAGTGAAGAGGGGTTTAACTAGGAGCTTGGAAAACAGGATGAACAGAAGACACAAGTGTCGGTAGCTCTGTGGAAAAGATTTGGGAATAATGATCATGCTGCTACTGCTCTGACTAAAAGTCTATGGATATTTACAAGATGCAATTTAGACAAAAGAATAAAGTCAGTACAATTATCCAGATGGAGAAAAGCAAGCAGGAGCCTCATAATCGCTGTAGTAACAGACTGGGACTGAAAATAATGACCAAGGGTAACAGCAAGACTCCATTTACTGTTGACCTTCATCATGTATGTCCATTTAGGCCTTACCTACACAAGAACAAAAGCTGTTTTTTAAATAAAAGTAGATCAATTGAGCTGTTTGAACTAGCTGTTAAGTTACAAGTTACTTTTGACATCTCATCATACAAATGCTTCCCTAGTTCTTCCCTTACCTCTCTTGCTGTACTTGTAAGAGTTGATGGACATGTCCCATTTTCAATGCCTCTGATTTCTTCAAAGGGTGAATACTTCCCGCAGCACAGAAACTGAAACAGAACAAACTATGTCAAAAGTCACTGTTGTGGTTCCCTTTCTACTCAGAAGGGCAGACTGATGATGCAGAATGAATGGAGTCAGGGGAATAACAATTTCTGTCTATCTTCCTTTGGGCTAAGATTTCATAACACGGTGGCCGCAAAGGACATAAAGTTTATCAAGAAAATTAGCCTTAAAGCCCTTGGAGGGCTTCAGGGGTTCAGGGTCTCAGACCCTGACCCAAAGCTTACAGAAGTCCATTGGAATCTTTTCACTGACTGCTGAGTAGCAGGCTTTGGATTAGGCTCTGAATTCTCCATACCTGGAGCAATGGGGCTATCTCCTCTCTTTTCTTCTCCTCATCTGCATCTCAGGAATTTCAACTCCAGTTTTCAGAAGTTACTAGTGATTTGGGGAGCTCAGCAACAAGCACCTTGAGGCCACCTACCATTATTGCATGGTATCCACAGTTCTCTTGTGATTCTTCCAATGCAGACTACACATCCTTAGCACTTCTAGACGCTGGACCCTGCATTTTTGTTGGACCTTTTTTTTCTTTTTATCTGATTCTAGTGGCCTGAAGATCCTTAGATCTACAAACTTCTGACAAAACTTGGAAGTTGCCCACAGCTCTTCAACATGCTGGTTTTTACTGTGGACAAGATAGTCAAATGGCTTATACCTTCTTACCAACATTAGCTGCACAAATGGTTAGGTCACAGGATGAGGAATTGAGAGACCTGACTTCTAATCCTGCCTTTTCTGTACCCGATTCCTCTCCTCTGCTCACCAAATTGCACAGAGGACTCTGATGTCCCCTTCAAAGTAGACACAGCAGGGGTGCACCAGGGAGAATAAGGCAATGAAGGTAAAAGGTGGTGTCATCCAAAGAACTCCTTGCAGACCCAGGTACTGGAAACAATATAGCCGATGCTCCTTCCAAGCTAATCTAGCTTGCTTCCTAGCCCAGCTATTTAGCCCATGACTGTGCCACACTTCCTGCTGTCTCGCAGGAATCATGGGTATTACTATATTATTGAAATTAAACAACAATTATCATGAGTACAGCCCTTTGAGAAATACAGATGCACATGGTTACAGAAGACATTTGTAAGTGCTGAGAGACAAAAAAACAAAACGAGAGAAAAGGAGTAGTCCGGAAATAAACAAGCAATTTTGATCATCTTCTCTAGTTCCTACAGCTTGACATTAGATCACTATCCAAACAGGTCCTGCTGAGTGAGGGTATGACACTTCCTTTACTCAGCTGGCTGTGGAGGACTTGCATGTTTCTCACCCCAGGAAACATTCCAAAATGCTCCCTTTTCTATTGTGCTGTCTCATCATGCACACTCCAAAGCAAGTGCTCTCCCTAGGCTCAGTGTGGTCACCTTGATCCACCTATGGTACTGCAGAGTTTAGGCAATAATTTTTATTCACACCTACAGGTTGCACTGCAGGGTCACAGTTCTTTAGAGCTTTACAGCTTAGCTCATGGCTTTAGCAACTTTAAAAAGTTGCAAAGAAGGTCACATATCCAAATGCTTGCAGGTGGCAAATTTACATCCAGCTCGAATTAGTGCTTTTACCCTTAGGGCACAGATCGCATTCATTCTAGAGCCCCCTAATTACTAACTGTGTAATGACAACAGTTTTAGATTAGGGCTTCAGCTTCTCAGATGTATACATTACACATATCCTTCCCTTATCAGTATGGCTATGGAATGGCAAAGGAACTGACCAACTTGTGGTATGAGCTGCTGCTGTTCCAGGAAGGTGAGATTGCCTTTTAGTACATTTTGAACAAGAGTGATATTCAGATACATGAATCTCTCCACTGAGACAACATCACTGCCCCATAGTTGAAGTCTGTAAATTTAACTTGCAGGTCATCATCTACAGTCTTATGACAATCCTAGTAAGTCTTCTCTTGCTGCTACTAATACAGCCAGCCAAACCTGGAGCAAGATGCCAAAAGCGAACCAACCAAGACTGGGTGTAACTTACTGTTTCATGGATGACAGTGAGTTCCTCCTTCCTGAAGCTGGAGGAGTTTCTCCTCACCTCCTCATACACAAGATCATATACATCCATCATAGCATCTTCCACCTACAAAGAGGATGACATATTTAAGCCAAGGATTTGACCATACAAGTCACTCAACCATGAGCCAAATCATAATCTTTTCAAGATGGAACTGAAACTCCAATCTTGGAGTCTTGTCTGGAACACCCTTGGGATAGCCTATTCAGCTAATAAAGTCATATAAGCACAAAGCTTCCTCTGATATACTCATGAAACTGAAATATAAAAGAGAGGAACCCAAACTGGATTTCTTTGCCTTTGGGGGTTAGGTGGGAGTTGTTCTAGACTATAGACTGTGGCTGCTTCTGTCATTAGTATTAAGTGGTAAATAGTGTAACATGTGGGATGTTACCAGTCCTCTTTCCATTAAAATTATGTTACTAACAAACCTGATCGCTGCGCTGACAATTTGCTGCCTTTTAAGTGACACTATTTGGCTATATGAATAAAGGGCTTTTCTTAACATCTTTACATTTTGTAATGGGTAGGTCAAAACATGTCAGATTTTTGATAATGTTTGAAAGTTCACATAAAGAATGGTCACCTCTATGAACTACCTCTAAATTAAAGTTTTGCACAAGTAAAAGTCTCAATGACTGCTGGCATCCAGAGGAGGGCGATTTGGGTGCTAGTGAAGGACCTGGGTTCAAATCTTTACTCTGGCAGAGAATTATTTTACTATCTTGGACAAATTACTAAGAAAATGTCTATGCCAGTGATTTGTAACTAGGGTGCTACTGCAGGATGCCATGAAATGTTAGCACTATTAGTTATACAAACATGATTCCCAAAATAAAACCAGAGATTTCAAATAGAAATCCATAGTGTCAAAAGCATTCTGCCCTGTTGCAGCCTTTCTGGAAAGAATTACTTTATTATTTTTGTAGCAAAAAAATGAGAGAAAAGTAAGAGCTGAGGTGTTTTCCAAGGGGTACTTTGAGTGTAAAAAGATTGAGAACCAAGTATCTATGCCACCCCCACACAGATCCTGAGATGGCTGCCAAGAAACAAGCCTTGCCTATTCACTCTTACTCTATATACACCGTTCTGCCAACAAAAGTTACATAATCACTTCTTGTTGCATACCTATGGACACTCTCAGGTATGGTCCAGGGTAAAACACAGGGTGCATCCAGCACCCTCCAACTGCAGCCATGTAACAGTTTTTCAGCATGCAGCTCATAGAGTGGGAGTGATTATGAAGTGTTGATACTGGTTTTAGGGTCAGTGAGATATTGAGTGAAGGCCTGTGAGATTATGTGCCCACGCTTGGGCTTCAGGGTCATGCCACCCTCCACCGGGGATTCAGATGTTAACTCTTGCCTAGATTAGGTACCTAGGTCAAGATCTTCTCAAAAGACACAGCAGGACTAGACTATGGCAGTAGCAGCAGCCTTTTGCCCTAAGCCTTGTGTTTAGGACACTAATCCAGGATGCTGGAGACTAAGGTTCAATACCCTCCTTTGCCTGAAATGATTTACAACCAGTTTCAGTCTCCCTGCTGAAGGCTGGAACTACCAGACTATTTTAGATGGGAGATCCTTTAATCACTCCTATTAAATCTCTGTGTATGGAATAACTGTCTATCCTTTGAGCCATACTGAATGAACATGTCCCTTTGCCTCTATAATAAAGCAATCACTGGGGAGGAGAAGACCCAAGTTTCAGCCCGTTCTAGAAAAGATTGTTTTATTTTATGCTATGGTAGTGTTGGAGTGATGTTGTAGCTGTGATGACCCAGGAATTATGCGAGGCAAGGATTTTTGTGGGCGATATCTTTTATTGGACCAACTGTGTGGTTGGGAAAAAGTTAGACACTCCTTCTTATGCAAGGCAGTCTTTATTAGATCACCTGAAAGATATCACACACAAAAATCCTTGCCTCTTGCAGTATTTTATGTTAAGCATTAATTGGACTGGAAAGCAGGGACTGGAATGCAACTTCCCTTCTGTCCCCAGTGAGTAGCCATCGGCTAAGTTTAGTCATATTTATTATTTCACTGTCTGTCTGGCCCAGTGACTAATTATTCTGTGAAAGTGAGAAAGTTTCCATAGGAGAGACTGAAAAACACCAGCACTGTATTCCCAGGGGTATTCATTGATGAAGTGGTGGCAAAGCATTAAAAATCCCCCCAGGTAAAGGAAAGGAATTAAAGCCAAGTCTCCACCATGCTGAATGGTATTCTCACATTCAGTAAAAGGGATTTTTTTTTACATATGTTCTACGCAGTTCCCAACTCAGTAGGTGTATTCTGAGAATACTAATCAGATCAGGCCTAGTCAACAACACAGGGAGAAGAAGGCCTTATCTGCAGATCTTGGCTGGGGCTTCAGTGTGAACTAGGCATAGAGCTCCTCAGCTTCTACCAGACTTAGGCAGCTCTAAAAAATACCCACAAGCAACCTTTTACAAACCTAGGTGACTTCACTTGTGGATACTTAGATATCTTGGGAACTCAGGTGCCTCCAACCTTAGGAAGCAGCTGAGCTGGTGGTTTGAAGGACTTAAATTTAGACCTGGGTGCCTCCTTTGAAAGTTAAACAGTACTTGGGCACTCAAGTCCTTCTGTAGATCTAGCTCCCTGTGCCTCTGATTCCTTTCTGTAAAGTGGGGTAATAGCACTCCAGGGGCATTGTGAGGACATGTACAGTCATGATTGTGAAATACTACAATACCAGGGTTACTGGCACCACATGTTTACTAGGGCTGTGGGAAACTTTGGCAGCTGCTTTGTTTTGGAGGTGTTTAATCCCATTTTGGCACCCAAAACACTGAATCTGCTGGGGCCAGCGACAGCACTGGGTTCTTTCCGGTGCTTGGCGCGGGGTGCTCCAAGCAGATTTGGGTGCTGGTGCTGGCCCCGCCACCAGAGGCAACCTGCTGTCATCCCGCATGCAGATCTGGGGGCCTCTGCCTTCTGGGAGGAGTACAGCTCAGCCCTGCAGCCCTCTCGGGGGGCATGGGCCCCCAGATCTGTGCGCAGGATGACAGCAGGCTGCCACTCCCAGCAAGTGATATGAGTTTTGCTTTGAATAGTTTGAGCTGCAGTTTCACAAAAAACCCTGCACCTATCTCCTTGAAACTTGGCAGGCTTCATGCATTCAGGAGGGGCAATGTTCATCAAAATTGTGCGGGCTGGGCCCCGATCCCGCCCTCGTCGCCATGTGCGGCGGTGATTCCGATCCCATTCTGGCCGCCATAGGCAAGCCGGGGGCGAACCGGGGTCGTACCGGACCCGTCTTCGGTGCACGCGGGCTGTGGCCGGCAGCCCGGGCACGCGGGGTGGGAGAGAGCCGCAAAGCGGTTTAGCGCACGTGAGTTAGAATTAGTTACGGAGGCGTAATGGTTGATTGAAAAGATTGTTTACTTACACCCAAAGATGGTATTGGTGTAGGCTGGACAAGTTTCCAGGCACAGCTCCCGCTTGAACCCTCATTGGAGGACTCTGACAAATCGATTGCTCCCACGGAGTTTGCTAGGCTCCGCGGGTCCGGTAAGTTGGGTTCGAAAGTTCCCCGGAGTTATTCAGGCTCCGCGGGTCCGATAAGTTTTCCCTGGAGCTTGCTAGGGTCCGTGGGGTCCGAAATTACAGGAAAGGACGTCTAGGATTGCGCTCGGCGACGGGGAGAGGCGAGAAGCGAAAGCTCCGTGGGCTCGGTTCTATTGCCTCTCTTGCCTGCTTAGGGGAGGCGTGTCAGGTCTGCGAGGGTCCGCAGCGCTTGGAGATCTTCACACAGAATCTCTCTCTCTTTTCCTCCCTCCTCTGGTGTTCGTGGAGTCCTCCAACTTGGGCGGAAACCACACAAGCTTTTTGTACGGCTAGCAAGCCAATCGCTAGCCGCCACGTGTGCCTAAATTAGGAATCGGCCAATAACATGGCACAGATCCTAATACAAATGGCGGGAACTTCTTTGCAACGTGTATCACTACGGTGCAAGAAAGAGATGCACACTGCAAAGAAGCTGCAATCCGGCGGGAAATCCCCCGTTGCACCAGAGTTCTCTCTAGCAGCAGAGAACTCTACCGTGCAAAGAAAGCGACAAATTTGGAGGGAAATAATTTAGCTGTGCCGAAGCACACACACCAACAAAAAATCACAACTTTGGGTTGTGACAAAAATCAGGCAAGAAATGACAAAGTTAGCATTTTAGTGATTCCCCATTATATCCTATGGCCGAAACACCAAAACAGCATCAAAACTCCGAAACAGACTTGGCCGAATCAAAATGGGACAGTGATCTGAATTACCAAAACGAATCACTGTCCCTCTGAAACGTCGAATCCAAAACTGAAATGAAACATAGACATTTTGCACAGCCCTAATGTTTAACTCACAGATAGTTGCTCCAACATAAGACTGCAATGGCCGCATTCTAGACAAACAGAGTAGGTGTAAGACCAGAATGCCACAGTGATGAATCAGGCCCTAAGCACTTTTATTGAAAATATGAAAGATGACAGCTTCAGCAATCTCAACCAATCATTGGTGACGTTTCAAATGAAAAATATGCCAGGTGCCCTTGAATCTAGCAAGGAGCTGGCAAAATTCTCTCATTTTTAGTCCTTTTTCTCCCTGTAAATGATCTGAAGTGGGTCTGAACACAAAGCATTGCTCTTAGAACAGAAAATCAATAGGCAGGTAGGATGGGTCAGGGACAGAACAAGTATACTTGGATCAAACACATCCCTCAGCAAGGTTTTCCAGTCAGGTCTTAAGGTTTTGGCTTAGAGAATTACCCAAGAAGAGACACACAAAGTATTATCTTTTTTTGCATTTGGGAGATGAAAGAGGGGCCATTAGAGACCATATTAGTGATTACTGTAATGTGATTCTGCTTTTCCAATTGAAATTCACTAACAGGGGTTAAAAACTAAGGGAGAAAGAAATGACTGCTTAGTTTTGACCTTCATCCATTTTGGCAGGAATAGATTTCAAGTTTCAAATAATGTGTGAGGAGATTTTTTCCAAAGGCATCAATATGGAATGGAAATAAATGACTTTTGAGATGCTTTTTGTTATTAGGGGCATTTAAGAAGAGTTTAGCTTTAGTTTTGTGACAGTAGCTTCATAGGTGGGCAAGTGAGGGAATTTACTATCATTATGTGTGTTCACCTGGGAATTCAAGAAATTACAGAGGAGCAGCTGGCAATTTGTTGATTCCATTGCTTGATCCATTGATTTTAACCTACAGCACACTGATAAACTCCCCCTGAGGAGTTTTGTCATTGCTCACAATATAATTAAGTAATTCAGAAGACAAGGTTAGAGAGATCTAACAGTGTACTAATAACAGACTTGATGGGATTCAGAGTTGTCAGATGCAGCAGGTTGTACTGTTCCAAGGTAGTTAAACAACAACAGAAAAAAAATAGTGACCCATTATCAGCCTGGTACAAGACCATAATTGGTGGCCATGCAAAACATTCTTTCCCTGGGTAACCTTTTAGCTGAGGTGACTAAAAAAATTTAGTCTCAACTTTTCCACCTCCTGTTCCTTGTCCCTGCCATAAGTAACTTTTCATAAGAACAAAAATTATTATGCAAATGTATTTTCATTTAAAAAACAGCTTTTTCTTTATCAAAGTCCTGAAAAATTATAATTTCCTGACCTGCTCCTTTCGTGTCCTGAATTTCTGGAAAAAACAGAAGAATCAACGAGATGACAAGGAAGACCCATATAAACCACTCTGCTGCTTACGCTAAGAAATTGCATAACTTCATAGATTTCATAGACGTTCAGGCTGGAAGGGACCTTGGAAGATCACTGAATCCAGCCTGCTGCCCCAGAGGCAGGAAGTCAGTTGGGGTCATAGGATCCCAGCAAGATAAGCATCCAAATTTCTCTTGAAGGCATTCAGTGTGGGTGCTTGAACCACCTCTGATGGCAGGCTATTCCAGACCTTGGGGGCTCGGACAGTAAAGAAATTCTTCCTTGTGTCCAACCTGAAATGGTCTTGCTGGAGTTTATAACTGTTCGACCTTGTCATCCCTTGGGGCGCTCTGGTGAACAAACATTCCCCAGATACTGGTGGTCACCCCTGATAAACTTATAGGTGGCCACCAGATCACCCCGGAGCCTATGCTTTTTCAGGCTAAAGAGCCCCATGGCTCTCGGCCTGTCATCGTAAGGTCTGTTTCTTATGAAGTTCTCAACAAAAACATTAGATGTGGATAGATATATAACTGGGTCTGTGGTGGGCATGGGTTCTTATTTAGTCAATCTATATTTCAACTAGCTCTCTCAAGCTTTTTCACAAAGGCCTAACATTTAGAAATGTCTTTATCAAAGGGAATATGTTGGACTATGCTTCCATAGTCCTTTGTAAGATCAGAGGGCTGCACATGTAATTTTTTCTGTTTAATATCTTTTAACACTTTGTTTTATATTAACATGCTTTGGTGTTAATAGGGCCCAGAAATCAGAGCCCAAAATTAAATTTCAAAGATGGGTTTTTTCAAGAATGCCTTTGTGACTTAAAAACCCAGTTCCAATGAAAGGCAGCTTTAGGCTCCTACTTTTTGAAAATCTTGTCCTTTATATATATTCATGTCTATGAAAATTCTTCCCCATGTTATGAATGAAGATTTTGGAACTAAAATCAGAAAACTGCTGAAAAAAGTCCCAAAGTTTAAGTGAATAATAGGTAAGATACTGGGAAATCTAATTTGTTCTGAGACCTCCAACTTAAGCTGAATGTGCTCATTGAGTTCCTAATCCAAAATCTTTTGAAGTCAGTGAAAAGACTCTTATTAACTAAAAGGGGTTTTGGCTCAAGTTTGAAAGCTGCTAGTTGTTTACCTTGAGGCTTTGGTTGTACAGTTCATTAAAGAACTTCCCAAACCTCACAGTCATTAGTGACAAGGGAATAGCCTGTCACCACACTATAAGTATTTTCCAAAAGAGAAGCATTATGCAATTCATCAGTCTCAATGGCTGGATAGTCACAAGCCTTCTGTGTTGGTCATGAGCTTTAGGGCTCTACCTCTGGAGTTCTTTTCAACATGTCATGCACTCACACTGCATGCAAACAATCACAGCATAGAATAAGTGCATCGATACAGATGTTCACAGCTGTTCACTGGTGAACACATTCTACAGCTGCTGCCATGTTGGCTGGTACATGGTGGTCACTGCTGCATAGAGCGAGGATTCATTCTAAAGCAGCATGTCATGGAGTATATGGGAGGCATTATACAAACACCAACAAAAAAGAGATGCATTAGGACAGGAGATTATTTCATTGCCAAAACCATCATTGCTGGATAAGGGTATTTAAAAAACCTGCTTGTTTTAGTTGGAAATTGGGTATATAAATCAACCATGCTTTAATATACTAACCATGTCATGTCATTTCTATCTAGATGAAAGCAGAATGCAAACTCATGTAATGCAAAACTCCCTCTATCCAATTTTTCCAATAAAAAATTAATGAAAGCAGACAAAATTGAATGCAACTCAAGGAGTGTAAGACAGATGCCACATGTCAATGGGAACCAAATTTTCACCTAGGGCCTTTTCCCTCAAGCAGAGGGCATATCATATCTCGAGAATCAGTCTGCTTCATTCTTATTATACTAAATTCTGTTCTCTCTTGCCCACTACATTCATTACGGTTGCACAATTGAAAGGTGGTATTTGGTCTACTGCCTCAACCTGAATAATTGCCTCTCTGAGTTTTCCACTCCAGAGGCTGAAAAACATCAGGGCACTCACTGTAACAGTTAGGCAGCAGGATGCCTTTTAAGGTCCTGTTTGAATGGCCATGTCAGTATTGCTAATAATGTGCTTTCAGAAAACCACAGGTGTGCTGAGTGCCTCAACACAGGCAGTAGCCAGAACCAACTGAATTGATAAATTTGGACGAGAGATCCTTGGGAAAGAATGTATATGGGTCTTTACCGCAGAAGCCTTGGGAAAAAATGAACACACAGAAGTGGGGGTTGGATACTTCTTCACATTACTAGCTCTATGTTATTGATGCTCCCTAGACATGTTAAGACTGGTCAGTAATCATCCACTGTGTACTGTTGTTGGAGGACAGCTGCTGAATTAAATTCTTATTTGAAATGAGAAAAGGCCTCCAACACACTCCATGAAAGATAGTGAGTATCAAAGCCAGAAAGGTCAAAGAAAAATTTCCAGTTTGAATGCTATGGAATGCAATAGTTTTATTAATAGATTTCTCCACGAAAACTGTTGTACAATATTTCAGTTTCAAACGGGAGCCAGAAGAAATTATTCTTCTTTCTCCTGTTTCCAGCTGCATGCCTGAATGACACACCTTTAGTCAGAGCTGCCTAGACACATCCAGGGTTACAATCTGAGGGAAAGAATGCTACTGAATTAGCCAGAAAGCTGACTCCAGGTCACAGTTATTTGTACAGCATTTCTAATGTAAAGAAGGGAATTGTGGTTGTGTTAGTTCTAAATGAGATCAAGATTGGATGCTTGCTACACTCAAAAATCCTTAACGGGCGCATCAACACAAGACACTAACCACGCAGAAGCTTAATCCTACTGCAGAGTAGCATGCCGGGCAAAAACCATGCTAACACGCTACTGCATAGTAGTATTAGGCTACTGTGCAGTAAGCATCACTAAATAGCCGTGCGCAGGCACTACTGAGCAGTAGGGCACATTACTGTACGTTGATTTAGTACTTGGTTAACAAGTACTAAAAACTTAACACACAGTAACTATGGCGCATTAATGAATGTGTAGCTGCACCTAACGGCCTCTTGTTGCCTGTGTCTAATGAGGCTTCCCCAGCGAAAAACATTTTAAAATATAACTGGACATAAGCTCTTCTCAGAAATTTCAGATTTCAAGTTCTCTGCTCCTTCTAGAGACTAATTTGATCAAAGCCTCACCTTATCCAAGAGAGAAATAGCATTTTCCTCTCTGTCTGCTTATAAAGGAGGATTTTCCTGTTAGCTACATTTGGAATGCATGCATAGACAACAGCTTCAATGGAACTGTTCTAGGGCCTTATTACACATTGCACCTTAAGCTTCTCAAACGTTAGTGTTAGTTTGAGTTTAGAGTGCTAAAAATCTTCTCTGACTGCCCCCACCTGCACAGCTGTGACTTGCCACTGGAGGGCTGGAGATCAGGGGCCTGACTAGAAGTAACAGCTATGAGTTGTCCACAGAGACCAGGAGAGTGGGAGGAAGGGGTACTGCATCCTGGGATGCTGGAGGACTGAAATGTGGGCAGTTATCTCTGGGGAGTGGCCACACATTTGTGGAACACAAGCTGGGTAACATGCATCAGAAATAAACCTGCCCTGGAGTGGTGTAACTTTAAGACCCCTAAAAGGTGCTTAAAACTAGTTATGTCTTAATGCGTGGACAATCCAAGGTTAAGAGCTCCCTAAGCCACCTAAAATTAACATGCAACAAGGCCCTTATTGATCCTTGTCAAATCAGATATTGCCAAGGGAATCTGCTGTTGAACACCGGTGTTTAGGCAACTTAAACTGGAAAGTGCACTTGGTTGGAATTGCATCAAGAATGGTCCTGGACTTATTTTAGCAAAAGCATGCAACAAAGATTGTTTGCTAAATATCCCATTTACAAAGCTAGGATCTAAAGGGCATATGTGTTAAAGGACATGTTATTATTAACAGAAGGCATTAAAGGCAAAATCACCTTTTTCATTCCTATTGAATCAGAATATGCCTGAAAAGATCTAGTTAAAGCAGCATTCTGCTATAAAATGCATATCATCTTTATGGATCTTTGGGATGTTACAGTGGTCTCAAAAGAAACCAAGGATCCATGCCTTTCAGCATTGTCTCTTAAATTATAGCTGTATCTGTTATACTACATTCCACAATATAGATGATAAAAGTTTAGAATTGTCAGCCATATAAGAGAATGATTCTTAGTTTCATTTTTCATATTATATATATGCTTATATATATTAGATTATATATATATCCATATTAGATACATAGCTAGATTCATAGATATAGATCTATATATGTTCATGTCATTGTAGAAGGAAAAAGTAGCTGGAGCTATAATCTTATTAGGTTCAAAGAATAGCAAAGCATTATGGAAGGATAGTAGGGGAATTCAGAAACAGTTAGTAAAGACAAAGTAAACAAAGGAAGCGCTGTAATGCTGCACTTACTAATAAATCCTGATCATCAGAAATGACAGGAATTATTACTATCACACACAACAGGTCATGATGAGAATTGAGGATAATGGATTTTGGTCATTTGAGGAAGGTTCAAATTAACAGTTAAGTCATTTGATTGAAATGACTGCTAATGTTTCTGACAGCGCTAGGGGAAAAGAAGATTCTCTCTCAGGAAATAAAGACGCTTCGCTCTTTGCATAGCCTATACTACAACCAAACATCCATGTAGGAATCATAACTCTGAGCTCATTGGAAAATCATTGTTTCTTCCTGTGAGCAGATGAGTTTATAAGCTACAGCAGGGATACAGTTCAAACAGAAGCTTTCTTGTTTGGGAACTGCAAATAATGGCCCAGAACCTTAATTGTGGAAATTGTCAGTAAGTGTCCAGCAGAGAACTCCCCTGATTGTGGTATAAAGCTGGTAGAGCTGGCTGCTCTGTGAATGGCAGTCTTCCCCTCCGCCCCCCACTCCGCAGATTAGGTGTATTAGAGCAGGGCTGCAGGGCCCATGGGGATAGTGGAGCTAAGTAACACTGTCAATTCTTAGCTCACGTTAGAACCTAGACTCCTCTGTCTTTCGGCCTATTTTGTGCATGGGTGGCAGACAAATAAAGATCTTCCAAAAGCTGGGGGTGGGAGAGTGAGGGTAAAAAAACAGAGTTGGGGAAGGAAAACAGAGAGCAAGGAAAGATTTGAAGCAGGGGAATGGGGAAAGGAAACAATGTGGGAAGAAAGATAGGAACAAGAGAAGGTGATCTAGGTAAAACAGCTGTGTAGGACCCTGATCAAAACCTACCAAAATCAACTCAGTGTCTTGTACTGGTCTCACAGGACCTTGAATCAGGTTTTCTTTTAAAGAGTTCTCCTCTCCCATTCCTGCAAGCAGATTCTAGGGACAGTTATGAAAAAGTCCTGCTGCAGTTTTATATTTCATTAATAGCTTGTCAGTTCCCCCTGTCCTAAGTCAGTTATTATCAGATGCAGAAATCTGGCCAGCATTGCAAACCAAAATGGTCTTTGAGGCCCTTGTGAAAGGTTGCATAAGGCAGCAAGGCACTATTTTACCTGGGCTGTGCTTCCATTGCTGGACAAAGTGACAGGAAGGATCTCATGGTCCCTTTATTAGACACTAAGGCTGAAAACTTTCAGTTTTTTTAAACATTTTTTCTGGCATACACTGCCTGTCCTGGGACTGCAGAGGAGAACAGGACTTGATGGTGTTCAATCCTTGACACTGGCTTTGGGTACATCACTGAGGCAGCATGTTAAAGAAAATGGCAAAAGCTTTTGTAGCTCAGTGCAAGCCCAAAGCTATAAATCAATAATTTTTGAAGCCAGAGTTTCCATCAGGTCCCTGCTCAAAACTATTAAAACCTTCTGAGACCAATGTAACACTTCACCTTTTGCCCTCTATGCTACCCAGCCCTCTCCTGTCTTTTCCTCTTATCCTCTTCCTCCTGAGAACACACACAGACTGCTGCTCCAGGGCCAGAAATGTATCTCTGAAAAACATAGCTGTCCAAAGTGCTTAAGCAGATGCCAGCTTCCATAATAAATTACTCACATCACTATCCACATAAGAAAGATGTCTCCATTTTCTAAATGGAACTGTTCAAATTACTTGGAATTAAACATTGAAGAAAACCCACATGGCTTCCAATGGCTCATACATGCACAGATCTAGGATTTTGAAAAAGGGAGTGCAAATGGCATGGAAGAACTCATTGCAGTGGCAGAGCTCACCTCTACTGATGGCAGAGAGCTCAATGAAGTTGAGCTGAACAGGAGTGCAACCAAACCCCCACACCTCCCTGGATCAGCCCCTGTACATACCATCCACCCATGCATGTGTACATGCATACTGCAGCAAGCCCTTGCCCTGCCACCTGGGAGGAAACCAACCCTTAGCCTACTCGCCTGCCATGACTTTGGGTGTTATTCATACCTTTGTGATGTTGCTTTGTGGTTTTTACCGACTCAGGAACACCCTTCTTGGTGCATCTTCTGTGGGGCTCCTTCTTCCCTATACCCCACCCCTTTTCACTTGGGTATTATTGTAGATCCCAGGCTGCTCCCTCTTGGTGTTCCCTCTTGGGCCTGCTCATGGCCAAACATGGTAGTTATCCTCTGATGGCGCATTTCAGGTGCGCAGTTGGACTGCTGGGAGTTTGGGGCCTCATGGCCCACCCCCGAGAGTGCACCCTCATTGGGTGCTCTCAGGGCCCACTGAGCTGTCCTCTCCCGTCTCTGACTTTTATCATTGTTGGCTTCTGTCTTGCATAGGCTTGCTGGCTCCACTGCTCTGGTCTGGATTTCCTGGTCCCAGTGAGTGGGTCTGACCCCAGACAGGGTACCAGAGCTGTGCCTCACTGCCTCTGGGCAGTCTTCTGGCTGGAGCCTGTATGCCCCTCAGGTTTGGCCCTCTTTAGGCTCAGGTGGGCCTGGGTCATTTCCCCTGGCTAGCAAAGGTGGTGGCAGAGTGTTTCTGGTGGTGGGAAGCATGTGTGCGTCTGGTTCCAGTTTTGGTTCTGGCACTCAGACACTTCCAGCTGGGGTCCTGGCCTCTGGGCTGCTTTTCAATGTGTGGCCATTGGGCCATGCTCCAATCAGAAATTGGACCTTCAGATGTGGAGTAGCAGCTCTGCTGGTTGCAGCTCAGCCACCAGGGCTGCAGCACTGAGGTAAGTTAGGTGGGGGCCTGACACACACACACACACACACACACACACACACACAGAGTTAGCTTGTCTTCCACAAATGAAGGCAGGCAATGGTACCAGGTTTTAGGGAGATGCAGAGTGAATTATATTTTGGGCCTAATCTGGCTGAGCACCAGGTAGAAAGCTTCCTGAGACCCACATAAAGGCCCAACAGCTTCAATAGAGCTCTGTGTGTGACTGTCTATATAGGTATTTTGCAGGATCAGGGTTTAACACTTCAGGATTTGGGAGACAGGTCTGTAGTGGCCAGGAAACAGGAAAATCTAGCTATACCATGTACAGGAGAGACCATGTTGGGAAGAGGGGTGGGGGTGTAACTCTCTACATGAAGAAGCAGTATACTTCCCTTCAAACTGAGTTTTACAACCCAGGAGAGTGTCTTGAGACCCCCCCTTAAAATAAGGGGGGAGCATGGGGAAGGGGATATAGTTGTAGGAGTCTATTACAGACCTCCCAACCAAGATGAAAAGCTGGATTGAGAATTCAATAGGGAACTGGCTGAGGCTGCATGCTCCCAATGCTTAGTTGTCATGGGGGCCTTCAACCTCCCCATCTCATGGGAAGAGCACACGGCCAAATCTGACTGGTTGCATAGCTTCCTCCCTTGCATTGATGACCTCTACTTAATGTAAGAGGTCTACAGGCCAACTAGGGGAGAGGCACTGCTGGATCTGGTTCTAGTGAAAGGGGATGATCTGGTGAGCAAACTGAGGATAGAGGGAAGTTCGGTGACAGCGACCATGAACTGATCACTTTCTCTGTCCAATGCAGGTGGGCAAATGTCTCAGTAAAATAGGAATCCCCAACTTGGGGAAGGCTGACTTTCAGAAACTCAGGAGACTGGTCATCCAGGCACTAAGAGACCATGACCCCTTAGAAAGGGGAGTTCACAAGGAATGGTTGTTTCTTAAGAGCACCATCCTTAAAGCACAAGGAAAGTCCATTCTGTCCCAAAGGAAATGCAGTCAGCAGGCTAGAGAGCCCCTTTTACTTAATAGAGAACTTTTGGACCTCTTGAAACCAAAAAGAGAACCCTACACCAGATAGAAAATGGGAGTCATTACCAAGGAGGACTACACAGAACTAGCCCACACCTGTAGAGAGAGAACCAGAAAAGCCAAGGCAGAAACTGAACTCAGGCTAGGCATGGGAATCAAGTTCAGTAAAAAGTCCTTCTTCAGATATGTGGGAAGTCAGAGGAAAAACAAAGGCAACATTGGACCCAGGCTAAATCAAATGGGGCAGCTAACATCTGATGCTCAGGAAAAGGCCAATCTCCTGAAAGATTACTTTGCATCAGTCTTCAACCAGTCCCAAGGGGTTATCCTGTCAGATAGGATGCAAAACATCCAGGGGGTGGGAGATGGGCCCCACAATTGATGTAGATCAAGTAAGGGAACATGTTGAGAGGCTCGACATCCACAAGTCTGTGGGTCCGGACGGAATGCACCCGAGAGTCTTGAAGGAGCTGGCAGACATCATAGCACACCCCACGGTGAAGATATTTGAGAACTTGTGGCTCTCGGGAGAGGTGCCAGAGGACTGGAAAAGAGCCAATGCGGTCCCAATCTTCAAGAAAGGAAGGAGGGAAGACCCAGGGAATTACACACCGATCAGTCTGATCCCTGTAAAGATCCTGGAGAAAATTATCATAAATTGGTTTGAACTAACCTCAGGTTGTTCCTTGTCCCCCCTCCCCGCCCCTCCGCTCCAGTGGAGAAAAATCTGGCAGGGGCTGCCCTGCCAGCGGTGGACCTAGTTGCGGTCCCCAGCTGGGTTTCCCACCCCCGTTCTGTTGTCAGCCAGCCCTCACTACTTGGGCTAGGAAGAAACAGAATGGGGCCAACCCTGTTCTCTAGAGCAGAAAACACAGCCCAGCCCAGGGCTGCAAAGTGTGCCGGGATGCTGGGTGACTGTGATTTCACTTGAACTAGGAAGGTGTCTGGGACAGAAGTTTTATAAACTGGTTTGACCTAAATCAGTTAAGTCTGATACTACATTCACCCATGTTTATTTTAAATCAGTTTCAGCCATTTTGTGCACTGAGCTTCTGTTCTGTTACAGGTTTAAACCAGTTTCTGATCATTAAATCAATTTATGTGCAACTTCTGTCCCTAACCAAGCTCTCTGCCTCTGGGTCCCAGGCTCTGTTCTATGTTCCCAGGCCTTTCTACTCCCAGGCCTGCTGGGACCTCCTCCTCCCCTTTCCCTTCCTCAGACCTCCAGAGCTGCTTACCCCAGCTCAGGTGTTACCCAGAAACCCTGCTGCCCAGGAGCTCCTCTCCCTGTGCCTCTCAGAGCTAGACTGCTTTCACAGCTCAGGCCCTTGGCTTATATCCTTCTAGCCCAGCCCACTTCTGGTTAGGTGACTCTTCAGTTGGCCCCTGCCACACCTGCAGGCTGCTTCTCACTCAGTCTCTTCTCCTCTTAGTGACGGGTGTGTTAAGTGCCCTATCACATCTGGACAACTTAGAGAACTATTTTTTTTCTTTTAACATTGCAATCATGGTCACCAGCCCTAAAAAGCCAAAGGCAGTTTCAATTGATAAATCTGAAGGCCATTAGACCTTAGTTCTTAATTCATATCTAGATCCTTCACAGTCCTGAAGCAAAAAGGGAATGATATCTACCAAACCAGTCTATCTACAAAATCACTTAAAACTGTCCTAAAGGAATCCTACTTAGCTTGATAAATAACCAGGAGTGTTTCATGCTGGCTGGAGTTGGAAAGAGGATGAAATGGGAAAGAAATACCAAGTTGTCCTTTAGTGCTTGGCCAGCACAAAACTCCATATGGCCTTAGGTACAGCAGATAAACATCTTGGCTGTTCTAATTTGTTTTCCATTGATTTTCTAGCAGGGACAGATATCAGGGTAAAAAAGTTGGGGGCTATGACCAAGCCAGTTACAAGAGTGCATACTGATATAAAAGCAACGAGTGAAAGTTTAGGTTAGATATTAGGAAAAACTCTCATGGGTAGTAAAGCACTGGAACATGCACCTGGAGAGGTTATGGACTCTCCATCCTTGCAGGCTTTTAAGACCTGACTAGACAAAGACTTGGCTGGGGTGATCAAGTTGGGGCTGGTCCTGCTTTGAGCAGGGGGTTGGACTAGATGACCTCCTGAGGTCCCTTCCAACCCTCATTTTCTATGATTCTATGAAAGTAAGCTAAATATCAAGAAATAGTTCTTCTCACTGAAGAGTGCTGAATATTTTCCTAAGGGAAGTGGTGGAAGCTATGACTAAAACATTATTAAAATAAACAAACTCAAGGAAACATTATTAAAATAAACTCAAGGAAACAACATGGAATTCTCAGGGGGAGGAACTGCATGACCTTTTCAATCTTTTTCTATCTGGCCGTGATCTTGCAAATCTCAGACCAGACTTCAGGGCTTGATTCTTACATTGCAGAAATCACCCCCTAATTCATGACTTCATCTTAAAACTGACCCCTTCTAACATGCCACCTACATCTAGGGTCCTGAAACTTTGTACTCAGATCACAAGCCCCATCCTGACCCTTGTAACTTGGAGACGTGACCCATCAGTTTTGAACCATGAACCATCTAATCTTATGCCTAAATTCTTTCAGACACCTAGAGGATACTTCACCCAGCCTATCCCTGTCCTGTTATCTATGGGGCTTGAAGCTAAAGGCATACTAAACCTTTATTTCCATAGAGCCAAAAGCCTAGACTGTAAAGTGCTAAACTCTGAAGTCCCAGATCTGCAAATTTGGTTTCATGGGAGTTGTTTTGGTTTTTACCTCCACCAGCTTCCACCCACCCTGCAACAAGCACAGCCTTGGCCTCCCCCTGTTAGCCCAGGGGAACTAGGTACATGCCCATCCAGCCTCAGCCTTAAAAGCATAAAGAATCATAGAAAAGTAGGGCTGGAAAGGACCTTCCTAATCATCAGGCCTCTAGTGGCAAGTCAAAGCTATGCAGGTTTCTAGACTAATGGTATGACTGGTCCAAACTCCAAGCTAACACTAACATGAATCAACATTTGTGCGGCTCACAGAATAAGGTGTAACAAGGCCCTAGGAAACCAAAAGTCCTGTGGAAGCTAAAAAATGAAAAGAAAAGAAAGTAGATGATTGAGTAATGGAGGAGCGCTTGCATCTCAGTCCAAACCCTAGGAAACAGTGAGAATGTTTAAAAGCCAGTTAAAAAAATAGGATTTGAATCTCTTTTATTTATATTCATTTTTAAAGGTCAGGATTTATATGCATTATAAAAGGCTGGCCAGTTTCAGAGGTAGTAAAAAATTAAGAACAGAAATTTTTGGAAAGAGAAATTGTTGGAAATTTTTCATCAAATCCTTTATATTTTTTTCAAATTCCGATTAAAGTTCTTTGAAAGAAAAAAAAATCAACCCACTCTTAAAACAGCCAAGGAAAAAGCCACATCTAAAATATTTGCGTGCAAGATCCAGTCTAGTGCACATAACAGGAGGCTGATCCCTCAGAAAACATGTACCATCTTTCTGAAAAATGTACAACATATTTTATGCTCTGACAAGAGAGCAGAGAACAAGCAATTGAGAACAGTCACCCACAGGCTCAGGAGTACAAAATTCCATGCCATAAGGAATAAGGACAGCCACAAACCTTGGGGACTATAAAATCCACATCTTTAACCAGGCTCTCTCACTATGGGGTCTCCACTCTTAGTCATCCCTTAAAGCCACCAAAGCATGGGAAGTGCTCAGATGCTACACTGATATGGCCAATAGGATGCTACAGTAATGACCCCAAATATTACAGCTCATCTTATTGGAAGTCAAAGCTTCTGGGACCATTTTTGTAGCCTGGTAGCATTTAATCCTCTGCATACCATGGGTGGAGGCAGAAAAGGAACTGGGTGAGTTCAGAGTAAGGACACTGATAAATTATGCAAATCGAAAGTCTGTCTTACAGGCATATATGTCAACCTAGAGTATTGAACAAAGGAACACAACGTCTCACTTGGGGAACTGAAATGTTACTGTAGAATAAGAACATGAATATTAGGGAAATTCCAGTTATTTGTAATTAAAGTTTAAGAAAGGAAATTTTTCTTGTCTTCTTCGTATATTCCTTTTGAAGAACAGAGAAAGCCTGTTAATGACTGTATCTGGAAATCAACAATAAGAGTGAGGCTATGCTTCCTTTCAGGAACAGATCCATATTAATCACCCATATGTGACATGATAATCTTTGTCAGATGTATTATAGTTTTTAAAGCCCTTTACAATAGACACTAACATGGCCTAAAACAGCTTACACCAAATGCTTTGGGAAAGCTACTTTCACCCCAATTCAGGGCCCCACTCACCCCAGCCCCTGCCCCACTCCCTCAATCTACCCCCCAGCCCCTTCCCTCCCCCACAGACTGACCTGCTGGGTGGAGGATGGTGAGGGTGGCACACGGTAGAGCCCAGGTTGGACTTTAATTCAGAAAGTGATCTGGTATTTACAAAAGCTGGAGACCACTGCTCTAGAGTGATCTATCCCCTGTTCAATACCCTTGCTGGCATCCATCATTTATTGGGTTACAGATGCCAGAGGAAACATCTCCAACCATTTTGTTTAATAGCCATTAGTTGATCTCTCATCCATGAATTTATCCAGTTCCTTTTTGAGCCTGGTTATGCAATCTGACTCCAGCACCTCCTGTGGCAATGAATTCCACATGTAACATAATGCAAGTTAACATTGTCTAAAAAGGTACCTTCTCATGTTAGTTTTAAACCTGTCATCTACTAATTTCAGCAGGTGCCCACTAGTTTTAGTATTCTGGGACTGGGTGAACAACAGTTCCCCGTTCACTTGGTCCACACCCTTCTTGACTTTACAGACCTTTATTATATCTACCAGCCTTCTCCTTTCCAAACTGAAGAGTCCTAGCCTTTTTAGTTTCTCCTGGTATGGCAACTGCTCCAGGACTCTGATCATTTTAGTTGCCCTTCTCTACCTTTTCTAATTCTACTACATCCTTTTGAGATGCAGAGACCAGAATGGCACACAGATTTTAAGATGTGGGCATACCATGGAGTTTTAATGCCACGATATTCTCCACTTTGTTTTCAATTCCCTTTTTAAAGATACCCAACATTTTATTGGCTTTTTTTGGTTTCTGCTGCACACTGAGCTGATGTTTTTAGACAACTATTTACAGCGACTCCAAGGTTTCTCTCCTGGGACGTAACAGCTAGTTGAATCTGGGCCTTTAATGCAGGGGTGTCAAACATATAGCTTATAGGCCAGATTTGGCCCATGGCACCCCAAGATCTGACCCCTGGTGGTGCCCCAGGTCTGATAAGACCCATATGGGGCATGACACATGTCCATAGTATAGGGCCAGATCACAAGATTGGTCCGGCCCACGAACTCCCAACCCTTCCCTCTCCCCCAGTTTACCTGATCTGGTGGCTGTGCCAGCTGGTCTGGGATTTGTGCTGTGCATGGCGTGGATCTCAGAGGGGCTGGAATGGGCACTGCAGGTGGTGCAGTCTGGATGGAGCAGCAGCTGCTCTGCACACGGTGCCTGTCCTGGCTGGACAGCATCATAGTGGCATCTGCTCTGGGATGCACACCACACAGAGCTCCCCCTTCAGCCAATCGGGGATCTGTGCTGCACACTGTGTTTGCAGGTGCCTGGCAACAGGGGTCTGCCAACAGGCTGACTGAGGCAGGTGCCAAATGTGATGCACTCTTGGAGCTGGCAGGGCAGGGGCTGCATGAGGCACAGTTTGACTGGGGTGGCTACTGCATGCCGCATTGCACCTGGAGCCCATTCTGGCCACACTGAGATCCATGCCACATGCAGCTTGGGTTCCAGATCGACTGCCAAATCAGATATGCTGGGTAAGGGAGTAAGGGGGTCCATGGGCCCAATCCAGCCTGCAGACTGGCCCCAGGGCCTTCATTGTGTCCACGGGGCCAGATGAGTTTGACACCCCTGGTTTAATGGAACTTGGATCAGGCCCTATAAGAGAATTCATAGCTGCTCTGCAGTCCAGAGGTATAATTAAAGGTGGGTGGTTTGGGTGACCATCCAAGGCCATCCAGGGGCACCAGTGGAGTGGTGCAGCTCTGCAGGCAGAGGTGGGTGTGAGGCGGCTGGTGCAGTTCTGGTATTACTATTCAGGCAGCTAAGGGAGCTACAGGAGATGATTGTTATCAGTCAAGTGAAGAACAATGGGTCATTAACAGGCCATTAACTTCCTTAGTTGCCTGAATAGTAATACATACCAGAGCTGCACTGCCTGGGGGAGGGGGGTGGCTGCTTGATGGTGGCAGAAGCGGGAGCAGAGCTGGGACACTCGTTTTAATTTTCATTGGCTGTGACCCTTGCAAGTGTGTGCAAGTGTGTTCAGGCATGTGCAGGCATGTTCAGCTACGTGCCAAGAAGCTTGTTTCAAATTTTCATCAGCTGTGAAACTTGGAAGGAACCAAAATGTCTCAAGTACCTAAGAAAAGGATGTCAGGGGTGTAGAACAGGAAACAAAAAGCTCAGTTAATGACTGCAATACAAAAATGTAGATGCAATGAAAAAATCCTTTAAATCTGTTAGCAACAACCTGTGCAGTAGTAACAAGACAATCACAGTGGAGACATCAGATGAAAAATGCATGGATGATCCACAGTTCAACTTTCAAGAAACATCACAAGAGAAACAGAGATCCAAGTGAAACAGAAATTCTTCATCTGAACTAGAATAATGATGAAATTCACTAGTGATAGAGATTAAACGATTCCCATTATAGGTGTTGGCGATGCCATTTCTTACCCTGCTTTATGGCCCAATCTAACATCCAAAATTCAAGATCTGCTATTGACTAATGGTTCACCAAAAGTAAAGAACACGGATTTTCCTCTACAATCACCATTTTTCTATGAAGTTTTTATACAGATCTTGAAAACTGTGAAGTTCTGAAGCAGAGCTGGCTGCTTTACTCAGAGTCCACTGACAAGTTTTTCTGTTTCTGCTACAAGCTGTTCGACTGGAATCCAAAATCATCTCTAGCATTTGAGGGGTCACATGATGGGAAGCACATGTTTCAGATTCCTGTGCATCGTGACAACTCACCTAGTTATTTCAATCTTGATCTAGTGTTTAAACCAGCCCCACATGTTCATGATAAAAAGTATCAATTCAGCTACCAATGTGAAGATGAAACACAGTTAATAGTCCAGCAGTCAAGTTCAAACTTAAATTTTTCAACCGGCTTATAAGCATGGTGAGAGTGTCCATGGAAGAATGGATTGAGAAAATGAATCAATATGTGAACCTTTGGGGCTTTCTATATAACATGATGCAACTCCTTGACAAAGAAACTTTGAAGAAGTACCGTAAGGACCTTCATTGTGCTCTGACATACGGAGAGAGCTCTGACATTAATGACATCGACTTGTGCGAAGAACTTAGACTTTGGAGATAGCTACTTCCAACAGACTAGCACTCCTCAAGAAGTTCTACAATTTATTTACAACAGTGAACTTCATGACAACTTGTGAAACACATCGCTCGCACCCAGGATTCTGTTAACCATGCCTGTAGCAGTGCCAGGCAGTGAACAGAGCTTCTCAAAGTTGAAGCTCATAAAGATCCATTTGCAATTGACTTTGGGAGACAACAGGCTATCTTTGTTGGCCATGCTATCTATCAAGAATGCTGTGGCTCAAAACAGATCTGTCACAAGCAATATCAGAGTTTGTCACTGCAAAAGGTAGGGGTGGAAATATCATTAAAAAATGCTTGTTTAATCCATAATTGTATTGGTTGAATGATTAACTGAATGATAATGCAGCAGATCCCACACGGCTGCGCATGGGAGTCACTCCCAGCTCTGGGGGCCCTTTGACTGGGAGAACCGAGGGGGAGGCGGCAAGCCCAGCAAGACAACACAGGCTATGAGGGAGTGAGCACCTGTGAGCCAGCAGCTAATTGCTTAACTGATGAGGATGCCTGCTGTTTTCCTCTTAGGCTATGAGTAGTAGCCCCCATTACCCTTCAGCTCTTCCTGCTCCTTTCTCCCTCCCTCCTGCTTGGTCTGCTGCCTTCTTATTCCCAGGGCACCATGCAACTTTGCTTCCCACTTCTCTGCCAGACTACACCCTGCACTGAGTTAAAGGATAACGAGTACGCTAAGTGGTTATCACTACACTTATTGGGTAGACAATCATTTAACCTTTCACATCCCTAGCAAGGGCACATGCAGGGTCGTTTTCGAATCTTGGTGAACAAAGATTTTTTTTGTATTTGTTATTGTTATTTATTAGTTTCATGTTTAATTTAATGCTTAGTTTGTCACAGTTACGTTATTTTTATGGCATATCATTAAATTGAATATGACTGAATTTAACTCAATTGATTTTTGTGTCATTTTCCTCTTTTGTATTTTTTTATTAAATTATAAAAAACTTGAGATTACAGCTTTATTTCTGAAATAGGGGGAAGGGGCACCTCGTCAGGGCACTATTTTGGCTAAGGCCAGCTCTGCTGCAGTACCAATATGCATTCCTGTATGCAGTGGTGTAAACATAAGAGTCTGGGTAGAGGGTGGGTGGGCTCTAGTTTACCAAATGCTAATCTATCAAAATCTTGTGTCAGTAGCTACCTGGTGAAGATTTGAGCAGCAGTTGTATTTTGTAGACAAAAAAGAGTGACCACTTCGGTAAATACCCCTCTTTTGTGCGGGCAACTGTAGAGTGCGTTTTTTGATAACTATTGCAACTTCCTTTGAAAATGCGCTCCTCAAAGCAGGAGTTGTGGAAAGATAAAGCAGAACCAGTTTCAAGCCTGTGCAATAGATGGAAGAAGCACTTTGCTTTTCTTGATAAAATTCTATGAAATACATTATTCCCAAAGTCTTTAGGCAGTTGCTGAGTTCCAGCTCTGCTCTGATGTCCCAGGCCCTGGGATGCTGCTGTTATAATACTGCAGTCTTAAAGATGCCACCTAGCTCAACACCAAAGTAGTCAGCTCTTGCTCTGAGCGTTACTTTATTCTGTCCTTTACAAAGCTGAGTAGGATCCAATACTGGTAAAGAGGACTGGAAAGGATCTGGCAAGTGGAAGGCAGGCTGACAGACTAAGAAATGCAGATCACATTATTCCTGAGGACAGCCATCAAAATGTCTTATAAATCCTATAAGTGGAGGGGAAGACAATCTTACATTATCTGCTATGTCATGGAACATAAAAGGCTCAGTTTTTCTTGTTTTTATGCTACAAAAAGGAAGACCAGAAGCATCTGTGTGATGATTCCTGCAAAAAAGGTCTGAGGCTGAACGAGAGCATGTACACATACACTTCATCTACCTCTCTATAAAAAGCTAAATACACACACATATTCTTTAGACACACACAACATACTACAAAATAACTTTCTATGCAGTAAGATCTGCAGGCATTTGACAAAACGGCTACTTATGAGAACACTTAGCAGCTTATTGATTATCAGTCTTGCTGTCAAATTCTTAATTTTAATACATAAAGGTAATGAGTTTATATCTAAGCAACATGATGCTTCAAGGACAGTGACAGAAGATGCCCTTTAACTCACCCTGAAGAGTATGGTCTCACCAGCCTCTGAAATTTTGAAACCATGTAACCTCAGCTTCCATTTAATCAAGTCAAGTGCAGCCCTTTTCTTAAAGGGACAGCTGTCAAATTATAAACTGACGGAGGGAAAGAGAGGCTATGTGGAATCTCTAGCTAGGATTGGCTACCCATGATATTTGACATTTACCTAGGGGTTCAGCGGCAGCTTATAGCAGCCACTCCTCAATTTGTCATGACAGATTTTTGGCTGGCAATTTGTACTCCATAGCCAAAGTGAATTTCCTCCTAGCTACCAGTTACCACTGTCTGAACTACCACCATGACCTTTGTCTAGGAGAAGGTACAGCTTGGTATAGTGATAGTTCAGTTGCTTGCACAAAGGAACTGGGCAGCGAGATGGAAGAGAGGATGACACTACCTTCTCCTCACCTTCAGTGCCAGCAACTGTCCTGTGAAAAGACAATAGTAAAATAAAAGATGTGGAGCCTTCCACTGGCAACAACAGGTTCCCTGATGGAGGTGGGAGTTACAAGATAAAAGTTAAATAACCTCATTGAAGGAAGAGGGATGATATCCATGTCTAGGTGAAGGCAGCATTATTTGGCCTTTTGGGGGAAAAACGAAGAGGGACATGAGAAGAGAGCCCCAGAGCAGAGGGAAGATGGTGACAGGAGGGCAATAAAGACATAATAGAAAACAGAGGAGTGCAGAGCAAATAGAAAGTATGAAGGCTCAAAAGAGTCAAGGACTGAAATCTCATTCCCTTGGTAAAAGATAAGATGTTGTTTTAAAAAAACAAAAAAGACAGGAGAAGACAGACAGACAGACAGACAGACAAAATGGTCTGGAGAGGAAGAAGTTAAAGGGGAAAAAAACCCAAGGAAAAAGTTGAAGGGGAAAAATGAAGATGGAACACTAACTGCTTTTGCATTGACGTACTCAATTATAAATGATGCTTTTATTTTTACAGTGAATGCCAGGTTTTCTAAAAATTCTAAATCTGGTGACAACAAATAATATATACTACTTTTGTTCTTGTGTATTCTTTTTTGTTAAGCATGTTGTGATGGGGAGAAGAGAAGAGAAGAGAGGCATGGAGACAAGCAGACATGGGGGGAGGTGCTGCAGGCTGGCTGGCCTGGCTGGGCCCTTGGGAAAGGGGCAGCCAGAGGAGGAGTGGGGGCAGGTGGGCTGGAAGTGGAAGCTGCCCTGGGACTCCGCAGACTTGGACTGTAGTGGGGGTGCTCACCAGCACCAGAGGTGAGGCCCATTCCAGGCCGCGAAGCTGTCTGGGAGTGAAGCGCAGCTGCCCTGCCCACAGGGGAATGATGCCTGGCCAGGACAGGACATCAGGCTTGGGGGGCTCCCTGCCTGGTCTGTGTGCACTGAGCACAGCACAAGCAGGGATTGCCTGGGCTCTGGGAACAGCCACTGCTGGGCAATCAGTGAAGATGTAAATTGAGGAGTCTGTGGGTGAGAGAGGCGGGGGGGGGGGAGGGAGATTGCATTCATCCCCCTTTTCCCTCCTCCACCCCCCTAACCTGCCTCCCACCTACCGACTCCTCAATTTACATCTTCACTGACTGCCTGTCTTGCATGCATACCAGCCCAGCCTCTGGCTTCTTTACTATTCGTTCCATCCAGGAAGAGCACACAACAACTGCAGAGACTTCCTCAGCCTGACGAAGGGTTTTTAAACCCAAAAGCTTGCTACAAAATTTTTTTTCCAACTATTTAAGTTGTTCTAATAAAAGGTATCGGATTCACCCAAAGAACTTTGTCTGCCTTTAAATCTCACAGGCATTTTGATGGTGCTCAACACCAAGATAAGTTATTTAATGCACTCACATTAATGAGCTAGGCCTTAACACCCTTGCAAGATAGAAGCATACTGGCATAATAAGCACAGACACCTAACCTGGACATCCTTGCTTCCAGGCTCACTTCAGTATGTAGAATGAGTCATGCATGCAGCTTTACCACCTTCTATGTACCAGTAGCCTCCATGTCCTGAATTGTGGAGGTATAGTAAAGTTAGACAGAGTCTGACACTGAGGAATAAATCAAAAGGGAGACTCCAAGAGATTTAAAGTGTGGTTTCACTGTATAGATGGCGCTTTTCATACTCTGTAACTCAAAGTACTTACCGATAATGAATTACATCCTGGCAGAGCAGTGCTTGAGCAAGCCAAAACAGCAGCCATTAACACTCAGCAATAGCTCTTACACAGACCTCAACATTAGGACCTGTCACTGAAAGACAGAATGTTGGCCAGGATACCGGGGTTCTCTTTGCCCTTTTCTGAGCAGGGTCACTTTCAGCTTTCATTTGGACAACCACCAGAAAGAATGCAATGTCTATCTATTTATTTGTATCACAGTACCACTAGCTTTGAGCCAGGATTTGGGGTCCCCCATTGTGTTAGGCACTTTATATACATATACCCCAAGACTGGAGAATTATCTGGGGAAGAAATAAAGCTGAAACACTCTCATAACAAAACTATTCTGGATCAGCTAAGAGAAGGGAAATGGCCAACATTTTTCTCTAAGACTTAGCTCACTTGCAGGATATGCTTTATGAATCACACTCTTCTCTTGAAGCTGCAACCGAATTCCTGAAAATCTGATGGAAAAATAGCATGTACATGCTGGGCCCAAATGAACTTCACAATAATACAATGTTTTTGTATTCTATTACTGACATTTTGCAGAGCCAGTGTGTGTACTGTTATCAAATAAAAGTAAGTCAATATGGCAGGGACAGGGTCCCAACCCCAGCCACACTCCCGCTGAAACAACCCTGCAGGCGGGGGCACTCACCCATTCAAGTCTGGATGAGTGGCATGGCTCAGGCAGCCAGGGGAGAGCGAGAACCTGTGCTTCGGGGAACCGGCCATCATTGGCTTATGGCAGGCAGTGGGCAGTTTAAGGGGAGGACGCTGAGAGAAGTTCATCATTTGGTGTTCCCAAGAAGAAACCTGACCTGAGGCAGCAAGAAGGGGTAAGAACCCAGAGAAGCATCCCAGCACACTGGACCCTCGGGAGCTGCAGAGGCTGAGACAAGCCCTGAGGAGAGATCAACCTTTTGCCTGAAGGAGATAAGTAAATGGGGAGAAAGGGGAAGGATGGGACCCCGTCCTTACAGAGCCTGAGCTGGCCATCCAGGGGAAGAATGCCTGTGGGAAGTGGTTGGGCCAGCCCACCAAGGAAGGAGGGAGCAGGAGCAAACGAGAGCAGACTGGTTTGCTGGGGCAAGCAAGGACAGAGGTGACCTGAAACTGCCAGCATAAAGAAACAGAGTATATACATCTTGCTGGCGAGTGAAGAACTGAGCAGGGACATGCTGCTAATAGCAGAATAGACCCAGAAAGGGAGGAGAAGAGACCCAAGGGAGGTACTGGTTAATTTTGAGTTCTAAAAGAATAGCATGAGAGGACCCAGCTAGGGCCTTACCTTTGATTGAAATCCCTTTGGATTAAAGAGCAGTAATAGCAAGAAGGAGGAGGGGAAGAACACTTCACCTGACAAGCTGATTTAAAGAAAGGAGGGAAGGTGCCTACAAGCCCCAAAGAGGAGAACTGAAGAGGCCTGAGGCAGAGGCCTCAGAACCTACAAGGGAAAAACTCCAAGGAAGAGCAACAGGGCTGAGTGATGAGGAACTAGGATGAGCTATCGCGAGCTGAAGATCAGAGAGAGAGAGAGAGAGAGAGAGAGAGAGAGAGAGAGAGAGAGAGAGAGAGAGAGAGGCCCGGGCAGTCTCTGCTCATCATCCACGGAGAACAGTGCCCATGCACCTGAGAGAACAGGGACAGGGTATTGGGCATGTTGGAGCCCTGCAGAAGATCTGTGATAGGACCAGACAGACGTACAGGCCAGAACATACATCCTCCCGGACATAATGTTCATCAAGGCATGGCAGGAGAGTGTGGGGGGATATACTGTGGTCCAAATAACTTGGCATGGTTCCAAGGACAGAAAATACTACTTGCTCACAGTCAATGCTGAGCAAAAGAAAGAAGGGGCACAATCTGCGACATGAACAGTTGAAAGCTTAATGCTAGCTGCGCCACTCATTTCCCTTACAAGAGCTGTAAAACCTGGACAGACAGAATAAGGAGGATGCCTGGAAGGACTTGCAAGAGATGCTCAGTGACCTTGGGTGGGGAAATCTGCATTTAGTTTGTTTTCTGCTCATCTTTGCTTGCTCTTTGATCTAAGCTGTTAAAAACCTGCTTTACTGCAACAAAAACAAAAAACCATCCCAATTACAGTTTTATTTCTGCTGACTCATCCCATTATTCTACATGGCCACACTTTCTCAAGCTCTTGTTTCTAAGTTAGTGCCAATAAGGGAAAAGAAGGTCATGACACAGCACTGACATCTCTTTGTTTTTGGGGATTTTTTCATTTTGTTTTTTTTTGCTGAACAATCCAAGACAAACTGATATTTTGGTGGTTAATGACAGCCTTTGGCTAAACTGTTCCTCTTCATAGCACTGCCCTTCAAAGCAAGCTTTTCAAACTTTTTCCAGAGGGGAGGCTTTAGAAACAGGACTTAAATGGTAAATTAATAACAAATGTTGGTAGTTAACACACAAGGGAGCATCCACACAGCTCTTTACAGGAACTGATCTGGCATAAAGCAAATTGTTTTCTGAAAAGGAGACTCAATTCTCTGACTTCTGGAATCAGGATTTCTGAACGTGGCTCCAAACCACGATATAACTTCATGCTTATGGTAAAGTGCCACAGCTACTCAGTTACAGAAACACATGCAAAATAAAGGTCGTCTTTACTAGTTTCCCTTATGCTAGTTTCCTTTTGTTAATTTTAGTGCATTAGCAGTATAACTCATCAGACAGCGTCTTGCCACTTCTATGTCTAAATGCTCAGCAAAACACAATGAGGCACCCGGCATCTCTTGTGTACTGATCCAGGTAGACCAAAAGAAAATAGGGATCATGTATTTGCCTTCCATCTCTGAATAGCCATCCCTATAATAGATCACAAGTGGGGAAAAGTGTTTGATTTTCTCAGCTCTGAACTAGAATTTCAGAGGGGTTCTATGACTGGGACAGTAGAGGTACAGCAGGTTAAAGTAGAAGTGAAATACTGTAGTAAAGTTACATGTGGAAGTTGAGGACTGGGTGGATTTGGGAGGGGATGCAAAATTAAGCTATATTTGGAAATGTCAAAGTCTCACAAGTCCCTTGGGGTCACCCAGCACCCAGGCTAGCAATTTACCACCTGCAGTTATGGGAAAGGGCTATGAAGTTCACTAAGAAGCTAACATACTGTGGGGTGGAACCTTTGGAGTTTAATTATCTATGCAAATCAGAATCCCTGGCTACACACCATCATTAACAAAGCACTGCAGCACACTATTTGCCCATCTTGAAACAAAACTGAGAATTTAAGTTTTCCTGTTCTGCACTGGAACTAATCTGAGACCTTCTGAAGGTTTTGTTTTTTGTAACAAAACCTAAGACAGACAGACTGCAAGTTAGCAGCATAATTAGAAATGGGTGATGAGGGTAGCAGCCCCAGACGCTGAGTTAGAGGGGACCCAAGAACAGCAGCTACCCTCAGCGCTGGCCTGGTCACCAAAGTTGCCACTGCCACTGGCCCAGGCATTGCCACTGCCACCCAGGGTGCAAAACTTTGTAGTTAAGCCTCTGCCCCAGGTAGTCAATAAACTAGTGGATTGTGACGTGAGAAATACATGTTTAAGTTCCTGGTTTTAGTCAATATTAAAGTATATGAACTACTGGGCTACTTCCCATTCAGTGCTGTGATACGTCTCTCTTGTTTCGACCAGAATTTGCATCCTGGACCTGAGAAAATTTTTCCAAAATTCCCAAGGAGAAATTTTTAGTTTTAACAAATTTGAAGGAAAATCAAAGCCAAACTTAAAAGGTAAATGGAATAAAATGCCATATGGGTTTACCAAAATCAGATCATGCCAGACTAACTTGATACGTTTGATAACTGATTTTCTAAAGATGGGAAACTGAGGTCAAGCTAATCTAGGTGGTCTTCAGACAAGCACTCAATATAGAGGCAGATTGGAACAGTTAGTTATCCTGGAGAAGATGGGGATTAGTGCAAAAATTGTAAGGAGAGCAAGGAAATGGTTAAAAGAGAAATGGCAATAGTCTGTGAAACTATTGGGCAGATGGGAGATTACTGGTGAAGTGTCTCAAAGATTGGTCCTGGAACCAATTTTATTTATTATTTTCATTAAGTGTATGCTAATGAAATTTGCTGGTTACATAACATTTTGGGAGGCATTGTCAAAGAGAAGAAACTGGGGTATCAGACAGAATGATATTAAAGACTAGAGAATTGGAAAGTGAATAGCACAGGTTCAATCAAGACCATGCATTTAGGCAGAAATAACAGGCATTTCTGATATGAAATGGGTGCTCATTAACTGAAAATAATTGTATAGGAGATGGTAAACTTTGAGCTACCAACACAATACAGTCATTAAAAGGTTAAAAGAATATACCAAGCAACATATTGTCAGTAGACATAGGGAAGCATTAATGTGAATGCCAGTGTGCAAGGCACAAGTGAAACCTCACAGGGAATATTGTGTACAATTTGTCACCCATATTCAAACTGGAACAGGTGCAGACAATACAGGAAATGGAAAGCCCATCTTACTGAAAGAGGTTAGCTTATTTAACCTAGTACCAAAAATGTTGAGAGAGGCTTCAATTCCTTTCTATAAATATATCCAGGAAATGAACACCAGGAAAGAAAAAGAACTACATAAGCTAAAGGACAGTGCTGACCTAAGAACAAATGGTTATAAACTGGCCAAGAATAAATTTAGACTGCAAATTAGAAGCTTTCTAACCAACAGTGGTGTGAGGTTGTGGAATAGCCCTCTAGTAGTTCTTGTTGTTGTTTGTAGGGTGGAACCTTACTGTTTTTAATGTGGAGCTTGACTAGTTTATAAAATGGACTATATGATGTGGTTTCCTGCAATAGCAGGAAATAGACTCTTTACCCATGATATCCTTCCAGTCTTCTGTCCTTCAATTCTAAAACCTTCAGTGAAAGTCTATTTTGTTGAGAAGTCCCTGACCAGCTCTGACATTTGTGTCTTAAGCCTCTAACCCCTTTATCAAGGGGACAGACTACAGGAAGTCACAAGTGTACTAAGTTGCAGCTTTGGCACCTATCATTATAGTGTTAAAGTTCTAGTCAAGTCTGGTTTAAAGTACCGTAGGTAACCACTGTCCATCCTTTAGATAGCTATAGAAGATATGTAAGCAGATAGCTGACATAATGACAGCCTCCAAATCAAAGCCCAGGCACACGTACCACTACTCACATGCAAAGCGGCTGAAGAATTTGAATCATACTGGCACAAAAAGCTTTGCTGGGTACCTTTTTGGAGTGAGTGTGGACATGTGGAAGAGACACAGATAGGTCTCATGGTAAAAGAAGAAAGCTCCTGTATAGCCTGGACCAGAACCAGGTGTTGCTGAGAAACAACTGAGAGAGCTTACTGGCTGAAAGAGCCTTAGTATTGTGAATAAAGAAACTGCCAGGCTTGTTTGATTCCTCTTGTTTTCAAAGAAGCAGGACTTTGTACATTCTTGCAAATAAATAGAACTGGATCAAGGATACCCCAGTTCATCAACAGTTTCACCTTCCAACTAGAACTGCCTTGAAAACTTCCAATTTTGAGATTAGAAAGAATGCCACTTATCCACTCTCTTCTTTATTAAACCTGGTCAGACCCTTAAAAGTAGTATACAGGGATGCTATCCCTGAATAATGAAAGCCATATAGCCACCCAGAGATTTCAGAGATCTCTAAAATCCAGTGGAAAATGGGCCTGTATAGACCACTCTAAAAAATGGGTCTATATACTGTACTCTGTATGGAGAGATTTCAAAAGGAAGGTGCATGAGGGGAAGATTGAGAGTTCATCTCTCTCCCTAGCAGACTTTCCCTCATCTTGTTGCATAGAAAGAAGAGCAGCCACATGCCATCTACAGTAGCAGAACTCTGACATACTTCTTTCCTTTGCTTTCATGTTTCCTCCTTTAAATTTATTTTCTCTTGAAGTTGGACAACTTTTGTCTCATCAGTCATAATTAAGTCATCCTGATTTCCAGACATGAAGAGCTCGGCTTTATAAGGCTCTCATATTTCAACAATCTTTAGCACATAGCATTGTTTCCCAATGGCTTAATTGCCATTGATCATTCAATCATGGCATCTACAATAAGTACTAAAGAGGCTGCATACAGAATATTGGAATTTGAAGGATTCTTACTGGAACTTATCCCAGCAGTTTAGTTACTTGTATTTTCTGCATTTTCTATAACAGCACTGAATATTCAGGGCAAATTTTTAAATTATGTCCTGTCTTCTTCCCCCTTACCCTCCACCCCACATCCACACTTAAAAGTATTCTTACATAAATATGTGAGAGTCTGCAGCCTAGAAAGGCTCACTGTAAGGCCCAGTGCCTCTCAAAACAATGCTGGGAAGTAATATGTAACAAAGACAGAATAAAAGAGCAATTATCTAGCTCTTTACCATATATCAGACTCATTATTTTGCATTATGGCACAAGGAATGAAAGAGACATCAGATTGATCCAGAACATAGATAACTGAAGAATTAAAATGAATATAACGCCCCCCTCCTCCCCATTTTGGCTTTTTGCCAGAATATGATTCTTCACTGGAAATCGACATTTTATGTGGAAAAATCTGCATTCCAAGCTTGATTTCTCTCTGTGCATTAAAGCAGAGGCTGCAGTCCTTTGCTTGATGTTTACTGGAAGTGCAATCTCATCTCATCTAATTGCCAAAAGCACACACACACACTGGGCAAGGATAACATGTTAGCATCCAATACGCTTTTAATATTCTCTCATTGGGTAACTTTCTACCAGGATAAAAAAAATATATAAATGCACAACGGCATTTTTGCCTGCAAAATCAGTTCTTTTTGACAAGAGTGGAGAATCTGTTTAATGGTTAGTATCGGTTTACATATCATTTCAGATACAGAACAAGCTTGCAGAGTCTGTGCTCACTCAATTGCTGAAATAGGAAAACTCAGCCTGAAAAAAAATAGCTGGAGAAAGAGCTATCATTACCAAATAGGGGCACGAGTGATGATTTCGGAATCCCTCCAGCCCTTGTTGAGGTGAGGAAAGCCATCAAGCAGATGAAGAATGACAAGGCATCTGTTAGCCAAGAGGTGTTGCGAAGGATCTTTCTGAAGTATGGATGCCCACCAAATTTTGTCACCATTTTCTGCCTGCTCCATGATGGTATGTGAGTGGTGGTTCTCAGTAATGGATCTATCACAGGTGCTGTGGAGGTTAAAATGGAAGTTAAGGAAGGCTGCGTCATCGCTCCAGCACTCTTTTCAACATTCCTTGCTGTCATGCTAAATCTGACCATCAACAAGCTTCCAGCTGGAGCGCAGCTAGACTACCAAATGGATGGTAAGCTGTTTAACCTCAGCCAGTTCCAAGCCAAAACCAACACCACCCCAACCTCAATCATTGAACTCCAATACACTGATGATGCTGTAGCGTGCTCTCTCAGCAGCAGACCTTCAGGCAATCATCAACATCTTTTCCAAGGCATGCAAGAAAATGGGACTGAAGCTTAACATTCAGAAGACTAAGGTCCTCCACCAACAAGCTTCTTATGAACAGTCCCCAGCTCTGGCAATCCAGATCCACAGTCAAACTCTGGACAACACTGAGTATTTCCTGTACCTCAGAGGCCATCTCTTGCAGAAGGCTGACATTGATGAAGTAATCCAACATTGCCTCAAATGTGCAAGTGCAGCCTTTGGATACCTGAAGAAATGGGTGTTCAAAGATGAGATCATGAAATTTGAAACCAAGCTCATGGTTTATCAAGCAGTCATGATCCCCACCTTGCTGTATGGAGCCGAGACATGGACAATGTACAGGAGACATCTAAAGTTGTTGAAGAAGTACCATCAACGTTGCCAGTGGAATATCCTCTGAATCCAGTGGGAAGACAGTTAGTGTCCTCCTGCAAGCAAACACCATGAGCACTGAGGCAATTATCACCTGATGTGGGCTTCATTGGGCTGGCTGTGTCATCTCCAGACTCCTGAAGCAGGCTTTATTCTCCCAGCTCAGCCAAGGTGTACGCTTAAGAGGAGGGCAGAGAAATCCTTCCAGGATGTCCTCAAGGTCAACGTAAAAAAATGCAACATCAAATGTAAACTCATGGGAGACTATTGCCCAGGATATAGCTGACATGTAGGGAGGGCACAGGGGGGTGCGTGCCTCCCTTGAGATTGGCCACCACCAAAGCCACCACCAAATTCTTTGGGTGGTCGCTGCCCCCACCTCTTGCTGCTGACGCAGCCACCAATGACTGCGGGAGGTCCCTGTTGGCCGTTGTTGACAGTGCAGATAGTGGCTGCGGGTGGTCCCTGCTTGCTGCCTGCCACCCTTGCCCCCTGCTGCTGACACCACAGCCAGTGGCTGCAGGTGGTCCCTGCTCTCTGCCACCAACACTGCTGGCGGCGGTGGCTGTGGGCGGTCCCTGCTCATCACCATGGTGCCCCCCACAGTCGCAGGAGGCACCAGTCGATCATGGCCCAGGACTATCCCAAATAGAGGAAGGCTGCTGCAAGGATCTCAGTAGTTTGAAACCTCACAACAATAATGGAGATGGAAAAGCAGGAGTGGCAGAAACATCATGTCACAGATCAAATCAAGAATCCAGTGCCACCCACCCCACACAGAAACACATGTCCAAGTTCCAGTAGAGCCTGTCAATCCCAGACAGGCCTCATCAGACATCTTTGGACACACAGATAAGACAATCATGGAAGACAACCATCCTCAACTGTGAGGGATTGCTGAAGAAAAGTAAGGTAGTTAGCTGCATTAGTTTGAAATCAAGCAGAAGCCAGGACAGGCTGGCACCTCAGAGACTTTGTCTGTTCTGCCTTCTGTCATTACCAGGAAATTATTTTAGGTGAATTTGCCACAGGGTAACTTGTGGGAAATGTTGAAAAAGTCCTTTCATGGAGAATGTTACAGGTAAGAAAGAGATGGTTTTAACCTCACTGTAGCAGTGGGGAGATGTGTGTTGTTATATTTGTATTAGATCACATTTGTTACAAATACGTATATTTAAAGGAGTCGCTTCTACCATGTGTCACACTGTTTCTCCTGAATGCCCCTTTTACCACTTTTAGCAATAGCTCTAAAAACTAACCCTGGTCCATTCATGCAACTCACACACCACTTAGGTACTTCATGGCTGACATTTTTTTTAATAAATGCACTGGATGTTTACCACCTGGAAAGCACTGCAGATACCAGAGACTACACTGGTTGTGATCTGTCCTCAGTTTTTTGCACTCAACTCCCAGTTGACGTGAGTGGGGATTAGAGCTGGTGGAAAGTTATTCCATTACACATTGAAGACAAAAAAGGTTTTCCAAAGGAAAACATCTTTGTATAAAATTTTGTTTCCTTGATTTTTTTAAAAACAAACTGCTTGAAGCAAAACAATTCGCTTTCATTTTGCTTTGGGTTGCAAATTTGTTTCAGATCATTTTAACAGCACTTCAATCTGCTTCCAAATCCTTTCTTCCCAGCCCCTGCCCCAAAGGGGGACTACTCCCTCCCCACTCAACCATACAAGCAAACAAACAATTTAATACTTTTCCCCAGAAAGCCCCAGTGGAAATTCAAGTGTAGACTGAAGGTATACCCCCTAGTCAAAAGCTGAATTCCACTGACCGAATTTACAAAACATGAATTTGACGCACAGCCTATTAGAAGGGTGGCTTAATTTCCACCAGCTGTTTGACTTTTAGTAGCAGTAATTGCCACGTCACTATATGATGATGAATTCTTGGTCTTTCCTAGAAAATAAGCCTTACCTCTGTATTGCTGTATCTCCAGAATGCAGCTAGTATCAGTCCACAGAATACAATAGCAAAACAGAAGAATCCCTGAGGATAGAGATTAACACGTTAGCTATAGCATTTCTTCTCAGGACAGAAAATATTTATGCAAAAACAAAGTAAGACATTGCTAATTATGCTAGTTTTAATGCAAGTAATGTATTGATTTAATATAAGTAGTGTTAATAGTTGACATACTTAAACAACCCTCAAAATATTAGTTAGCAACACAAAGGTTTCAGATATTCTGACAGGGACCCCCAATTATACTGTGACTTTAAAAAGTGTTTAGCAAAAAAACAGGCTATGTGCTACAAAGTTATTAGTCTGTTTGATTCCAGTCCTGGAAAAAAGTGAAGGTAAGAAATTAGATTTTAAAAGTGTGATACTGATGCGAGACTAGGCAAGAAGGTACTTTCTTACATAAGAGATACAAACATCTTAAGGGTTCAAAGCTTCTCTCCTGACTTTAGAGAGAAAAAACACAAGAAAAATGTAGTCTTGCTAGTAGTGGAAAGCCGGAGATTATGAAGAGGGAGCTATATGTAATTCTGGTTTGCGCTTCAGAGTTGCTCACCAAGTACCAATTACACTGCCAAGTTGCCTTTCTGCACAGTGCAACTGGAAGTAATAGGATGGCATATGAGAAAATCAGAGTAGAAACTGCCTCTGAAATAGAAAATATTTAGAAAATTTACACATAATTTCCTGGATTTTGAACATCCTTGGCCTGAACTATTTTAATACTTTAATACCAGAAGGGGAGTCCATACATTCTTGGAGGTTTTGTTCTGAGAACAGGACTCTGTGTGTGCGTGCGCGCGCACGCGTGTGTGCGTGCGTGCACACATGTGTGTGCGCGTGTATGTGCGCGCGTTGTGTTTCTGAATGCTCTCAGTGTTGCACTGTTAACCTCTGCCTATTTGGTTATATTCAAAACACAGAAACACAGGCAAAGTCTTGATTTTTCCATCTAGAGACTGAAAATTATACTACTGATGACAAGATGAGGGCAGATTGCATGCTGTCCATCTGTTGAGTACATACCCAGTCTTTCCCTTCTGCTTTTAGAGTATTACAAGCTTATTTTTCTTTGATAAAATGCCCTTTTTGTATATAACAAATGAAGGAATTATATTTATTGTTGAAAATCCAAATAACCAGTTTTCTGTTTTATGACAAAAACTTTGAACACTCTGCAGAAACTTGAATCAAAATGAAAAATACTATTTTTTCATCCTAGTGTGCAATGTGACATAATCATCACATTGATACCTAACAGTCTTTAATGCTCTTTGTTGTTTATCCCAGTGGTGCTCAAACTTTTTGCCTTGTGAGGCAGATGGGCAGTGCTCCATATGTCTGTGGACCTGATTCTGTGAGTGCAGCAGGGCCTGATTTGGTTGGCTGGAGGGGGGCAGAGTGCAGCCTGGCCCTGATCCATCCATGTAGGGGGAAGCGGGTATGGCCTGGCCCTGATCTGCAGTGCTTGGTAATTTGGTAGCCGGGGCAGAGTGGTAGTATTATTAATTGCCACTCCTCCCCTGCCACCAAATTTCCCTACCCATAGGGAGCCCCATGGGCCAAATATTATAGCTCTGTGGGATGGATCTGGCCCATAGTTGAGGGGTTGATCACCGCTGGTTTATTCCAAGGCCCCTGAGAAATGCTAATTTAATTGTGTGATTGGGAGATGACGAATTTTATCCTGAGTCCATCAGCTGGAGACCTCCTTCTATATAGGCAAGCTGAGAACCATATGGTGCAGCCCCTTGCAGAACTGTACCATGTGGCTGTTAGCCTGCCCAGGTGCGGGGGCCTCCAACCATGTCAACAGGCTGGAAACCATACCTGGCGGTTGGGCTCACGGGCCCCCTACTTGTTGGCACCTAAAGCTCCCCCATGCCGTGTCTAAAGCTCCTCTATCCCCAGTTGCAATGCTGTGGACCTGGGAGATTAGGGATGCTTCCCTGCCAGCTGGTAAGCTTAAAGCCCTACCATAGAGCCAACATGGGGCTGAATGGCAGGGTTCTACCTGGCCACATGTTTAATTTAAGACATGATGGAAACCTAATGTTCCACAATGTGGAAAATTTTTGTGGCTCGCGTCTCCTTTTCTCATGCCATGAATTGCCTGAATGTGTGGCAGGGTTACTATATATGTCATGATTAACAAATTAATCGTGCCATAAGTGTAATGTCTGCCAGAGTCTAAAGAAAAGTTTCAATTTCAGGTTACCAATTTAAGTAAAAAGATAAACATTGCAGACTTTAAGATCTGAAGTTTGCTAGAGCCAGCAACTTGACATTACTGAGCTAGCCTTTAATAATTTGCCAGTTGATTTTAAAATGTTTTAGCTGTCAAAAAATTCCGTCCAGCCTTTGAGTCTTGTCTTCTTATTCTAGCCTTCTGATCCAATGTTATTAGACCATGAGTTTTCTACTCTTCCAAGCCACTATTCTTCCTTGAATGCATAACAGCCCCAAACTATATAGCTATAACGGAGCAGTTTTTTTCCTCTTTCAGAATCAATACTTTTTATTTTTGTGGTAAATGGATTTAACTACCAGTGGTTAGTCAACCAGTTTACATGTTTGTTACAACCCAAGGAACATTTTTCAACAGATCATGGAGTTTTCATCATTTGTTTTTATGATTTACCTGTATGAGTAAAAATAAAAGGTTATAAGTATCAGGCTAGACTCTCCAAGTCACTTAATTAACTTTGTGTAGGACTGGAATCCTTTACCACATAGATTTTCCCTTCACACATTGATACTGGCAGGTTTAAAACTGAGCTCTTGTATGACCAATTTAAAAGGTGCATATCCCTAAGGAGCAACTCCAAAAATGGGCTTGAAGGTAACGCTGTCTGGTTGGCTATTACTAAGGCAATCTATAGCTGAGTCCTAGAAAAGCTTGGGGTCATGTTTCATGATTTTTATTAAATTGGTCATACAAGGTTCAATTTTAAACCTGCCAACATCAGTGTGTGCATGCATGTCAACTATCCACTCACTTGCCTGGCTAGTGTAGTACGGCTGCATATGGTAAAAAGTGGTAATGGGAGTGGCCTCTGATATCAGGAAAAAGCAGCATCTCTATTTCCCTTGTTAGAATTGGAGCCAATTTGACCAGTGGATACTGCACAAACATTTGTCTATTTTTCCTGTGAACCTTTCTGGTCCAGGGATGGGCAGAAAAGGTAGAACATGTGCACTATTACTGACAATATTTTATCTTCTCCATAGCGACTGTCTGATATCACAGACTGATTTTCTAGTTGGACTCCAATAAGTAGATGAAATATTATAAAGAAACCCCAAAGGCTTATAACTATGAACAAATACACATTCTATCACATATCAATACAAAGAGTTATGGGATAAGATCACTTGAAGAATGAGGTTTGGTAACTCTTCCAGGAACCAGACACCAAAAACTCCATTCCTTTGTATTCTTTAACAGAGGTCCAAGAAAACTTGGCCAGGACCCACACGTATGCCTCTCTGCCAGAAAAAACCAAGGGTGGGGATCACAGCAGCTGCTGATCTCTTTTGCTTTTTGACAGCTGCTGCAAGAACAGTAACAAGAAGAATTACAGGGTTGAGTGCAAGAGGAATGATATCATAGCTCAGACACAGGGCAAAAGAAAATACTGCCCCTTTATTAGTAATCTCTTTAAACAGAAGATTCTCTATAGTGTTCCCACAGCTACATCCAGGCAGCACGTTTGAGAACCAGACCCTATTCCACCTATTAGGCACTCAGCTGTGCATAGATACTTAACTGCAATCCTATTCCACCCTCTTTGAATCCCTGAAATACATACATATATATATATATATATATATATATATGCATTTACGTTTGTGGAACATTGGCACAAAGCTTTAATCTTAAGTCATGGATAAACAGAGAGGTCCCACACATGTTTTTGTATTAACATTTTTTTAGGAACTCCAGCAGCATTGAAGAGGATCATGCTTAGGTACCTAACTGGTGGGACAACAACTGGCCTGGACTGCCTAGTGGTGGACATTTTCGTGTCCAGAAAGTGCAAAAGAATTGGGGCCAGAAATGAAACCTAGAAAGCAGGTGAAGTTTTTTTGTGAATTTTCAAGACTCATCAGATCACTACTCACTAGAATAGGTCAATTTTTTCATGCCTTTGTTTTCTCTCCCTAAGATCTATGAAAAATTGCTGACATTATGATAAAACATATCTTTTTTTTTACTGAACTTTTCCATAACAAGCCATGTGAAAAAAGTGTTTCAAAACATTTTGATGAGGACTTTGAAAGTTATTTCACAAAAAGTTTCAATGAACACCATAAGAACCTCCAAAATGGGTCAGCTGAACCCCGGAAAATGGAAAACAACAATAGCAAAATTCATCATAAAATGTTTCCATTCTCCAGCCTGACCCAACTACATTGTTTGCCATCTCTTCCCAATGTCAGAGTACCCAGTTATTGAAAACCCTTCTCAGCATCCCCCAGCAAGCTGACCCACTTCTTTGCGCTTTAGCGTCTGCTCTACTTGGCCTTTTATTCCACCCAGTTTGTATACAAATACTGAAATACACTCCCTATTGGGAGATCTCCCTGCATCCAACATATGATATATAATTATATGGCTCCTAGAAGTACTTATAAATGAATTATAGGCTGCCTATTTGTTTCCCAGCCAGTGGGCTTGAGGACAGTGCAGCTTTTTAATTATATTAGAATACATTTGAAAATGAGTCGTATTTAAAATGTCAAGAGTCAAGGTTGACTTGCTTTTTCCCTGTTCAGGGATTTAAGATGACTTCTGTGAACTTGTTGCAATAAAGAACATCTAGCATCTTGCAAAATGCAGCATAATCAGCTACAATGAGAGCTGGCATTGACCAGACATTAGTCACTCCTTTATGAATTACTTTGTTTCTATTCTTGCTGCAAGGAACAATTTGTCTCCTGTAGATTTGGCAGAATCCTAACAATGCTTCCAACTCCTTACCTTGTGGGTCTTTTTAGCCACCTCTCTCTTGCTCACCTTTTACTTGACCACCTCCTTTGAGTTCATCATCCCTTCATCTTCAGGGTAGTGAAACTTTATCCTATACAATGAATGGCCCCTCAGTTGCAATGCAGTTGCTTCGTACCTCATCACTGATGCAAACCAGTAATACCAGTAATAAAGGGGCTGTGCTAACCTTGGAAGAATCAAGTCATAAGTAAGTCACTCAATTCAGTGCATATCCTTTGGTAGCACTGATTGAACTGAATGCCTCCCAGAATCTTCCCTTACAGCTTTGTGCCCTAGCAAATCCCACCTGCAGTAGCAGTCCCTCGAGGCAACTGACAGTGACTATACTTTAGAATAGCCTTTGGGATGCTCTAATAGCCCAAAACTGACTCAACGTAGTAGGCCACAGTCAGAGGAATGGGTAGGGGGCTTCATCCTATCCTTGCATTCTTCCTCCCCTGTTATAGCTGGGTATTCCTTGACAACCATCGGTATATTTAGGCTACAGTTATATCATTTGGGTTTTTCAGTTTGCTTGCTTACTTTGCGCAAAAGAAAAAGAACAATTCCTGTATTTTTCCATCCCAAGTCATAATATGCTCGTTTTCTTTTTCTACAGCTCTAATAAGGGCAATGACTGTCTGAGAAATCTCTTTATGGCTCTGACTGAACACAACAAGAATTCTGCTTGCTGCTGGTTCTGCCTACTTCAGTTTCCAAGGGAGGCAGCACAGCTTTAAGTCAGTCCAGGTAAGATTGATTTCTTAGTGAGGTACATAATTGATGCAAGCACTAGCTTAGCTTAAGAAACAGAATAGGCAAGGCACTGAAGTGCACTGCTGTACTATTAAGAATCCCTGACACATTCGCCTACAATTATACTTTGGGGAGCAGTAAAGCAAACAGCTTATGCTAAAGGCCTGCCACAGTGGTACATCATTCCCAATACACTGAAAAAAACTAGGTTGGATCATGAAGGGGTTGAGGATTTTTTCTTCCTGTTCACTGGCTCAGAAACAGACCTTGGAACCCTTTACTGGTCCTGAAAACTTGTTCTTGTCTAGCAGTGTTTCTAGCCTATTGCAGTTTCAAGCTACATCATTTTGATGGCCATATCACTCTATTCTTCATTATTGTTCCTCTCTTCCACATGTCTGACAAGACATTAGCACAGGGTCTCATGCACTACTAGAGGTAGAGATTATTATTTTATATCAGCAGTTGTAAAGAGATTGCTACTTTTTTCTTCCTCTTCCACTTGGCTTCTAACAGGGTTTAGGAGACTCTCCGAGCAATAGGATGTTTTGAATCTGTGCTGTGTCTATCACTAAAAAACTACGAATCTCTTCAGCCTCATGTCCTACAACTGGTGAGCATATAGTCATTCCCAGCTCCCTCCATGGTCTTGGCAGCTTTTGGGTCACTGGTTCAGGACCTCAACATGCATTCCCAGTCACTTGGGATCGTGTCTATAGCTCTAGAAATTAATCCAATGATAAAAGGAGCCTTTGGGAGAAGGTCAGGACACCACCTTGACCTAGAGTGGGTTCACTGTATTTGTGTCAGCTGGTTTGGATCTTATCTTCCCTGAGGATATTGAGTGTAGCTACAACAGAGCAAGCCTCCAGTGCAGATATGTTGATATGTGTTGGTATAAGACAGGGGCAGGCAATTATTTTGGGTAGAGGGCCGCTTACGGAGTTTTAGCAAGCCATCGAGGGCCGCATGACAGGCAGCCAGAGGCAGATAAATATTAATTTTCTAAATTTTTTAGGGGCCCCATGGGCCAGATAGAATGGCCTGGCGGGCCACATCTGGCCTCCGGGCCGCATTTTGCCCACCCCTGGTATAAGATGAGGAAGGGTAGCGCCTCTCATATGTTTTCATAAGTAATAGCCTGCTTTGTCAGATGCCTCTCTAAACCAGTTAGCCTTCAGGGTGTTACTTTGCTCTGCCTTCTGCCCAACTTCAGACTAACATGACTAATTACAGCTCTGGCATAAATTGAAGCTTCGGTTAATGTGACTTCCCTGGTTTCCAAGTAGGGAAAGTCATGTCACTGTTACCCTTGAATTATTTGTATTACATGGCACCAACAAGCACAACCAAGATTAAGGCCCCATTACAGGAGGAACTGTATACATATACAGACAGACAGCTCAGGTTGGAAAAGAAAGTTTACACTTTAAACAAACATGAGAAGGAAAAGTGGGGTACTGAAAGATTAAATGAGTTATCTATGGTTATCCAGCAGGGCAAGGGCCATGACAAAATTAGGACCCAAGTCTCCTGGCTTCCAGAACAGTACTCTTCCTACATGCCCCAATGCAGCTTACCTACAAAATGAGGTCGTGTCTTCTTAGCTCTATCAGTACAATTATTACAAAACTGATATTCCTTAGAGCAGACAAAACCCAATTCAGTTCCTTTGACATTTACAGGTAGAAGAGCACTCATACTACAGCTTCCTCTTGGGGACTAAACAACAAAATCCTCTTAAGCTATATTTTACAGAGAAAGGGATTTTTAGAATCAATAACTCCCTAAGAAAAAGTCCAGTACATCAATGTGACAAAAAAAAAAAAAAAGAAAAAGAAAAAGCCACAGGCTTAAGACTTTCTGTGTGCATCTTGACCAGATGCTTACTGTGCAGTAGCTCATTACTACTGCACAGTGCACACTAGCATTGCCAGGCACAAACCATGATGTGACGCTATTGCGCAGTTGTAACAAGCTATTGCGCCATAAGTGTCAGCAGGCAACTGTGTTGGAGACTACTGCATGGTAATTCTGGTTACTGTGCAGTCATTTAGTACTTGGTTATGCAAGTACTAACTGACTGCACAGTGGGCGTCTCTGTGAACTACATGATAATACAGGAAAGGGAAGCCTGGTTTAGAGGCCCAAGACAATGTGTGGGGAGTCTCCAGTTCTAATCCTAGTTATGACAACAACTCCCTCTAAATGGTACAGGTTAAACACTGACCTCTTTGCCATTTCCTGTATAATAGGCATCAAAACAGGGACATTTTAAGTGTTATTTACAAAAAAGTACTTGAAAAGATCAACAGCCCATAACTTGTGGAACTTACTGCCACAAGATATTCAGCTCAGTCAGACTAAGAAATATATATTAATAATAAGAAAGTTCATTGCTACATTAATAAAGCATAAACCAGGAGCAGGCAAAATACAGCCCACAGGCCGCATCTGGTCCTCCAGGCACTTTCATTTAGGGGGCTGGACTTGATGATCTTCTGAGGTCCCTTCCAGCCCTAATGTCTATGAAATCTATGAAATCTGACCCACAGTGTCCACCAATGAATTGTGCCCCACCAGCCCTTCTGCCCTCGAGGCTGGGAGCAAGGCACCCACATATACACCCCCCTCCCCAACATACCCTATTGTGCCTTGCTCCCACCTTCGTGGGTAGAAAGGCCCTGCCCAGCCAGCAGAAGCTTCTGGGTGGGGCTGCTCCTGCAGGCTTCCCCGTGTCCCTCTTGCACACTCCGGGCACCAGGTAGGGAAATGGCTGGGGTGGAGCTGCAGCTGGGCAGGTGTAGGACTGTAGGGCTGGGGCTTGCGGCAGTGTGAAGCCCGTGCCCAGGGGGGCGGTGGCAGTGTGGAGCTTGGGTGGGCAGCATGTAGGTGTGAGGGAGGGTAGGGGGTGTGGGGAACCTCCTTATACTCCCCACCATGGCATGCAGCCCCAGCAGGGAGCAGTGGTAGCAGCAGCTGCAGGTGGGGGTGCTCCGGGTGCTAACACTCAGTGCTGGTAGCCAGCTGGTTTCTCCACTCCAGCATGTGGGGATTCCCTCCCACGCTAGTGCAGGGAACACAGCTCAGCGAGGAGCTGCGCTCCTCCCCATGATGTGCACCACCGGCCGGAGCTGGGCACCAGTGCCCCAAGCACCTCCACCTACTGCTGCACCATGGGGAGAGTCCTTCCACTCCTTCCACCCTCCCTCACACCCCACAAATGCCATACACCCACACCCTGACCCCATAGCCCCCCCACATTTACACAACCCCCCCAACATACCCTATGCCTGCACACACACAGCCACACCCCCCCACCCTATCATATACACATCCCCTATCACACACATGCGCACACCCTATCACACATGCACATGCCCTGCCACTGTATACAAAGCCCCCACCCCCCACACAATATATCAGACTAAGAATTGATGTTGAGTTATTATGCAATCCCTTCTATATACAGTACACAAACACAAATCATGACAAAAATATTTTTTGTAATAAAAATATGTTATAATCTGTTTGACTTTCAGTGTATGATTTGGTTTTTTCCTGGTTCTAAGATGGCAACCCCCCTCTCCCAAAAGAAGCATTTCTGGGGGCAAGGGGTGGGATGTCCAGTGGCAAAGGTCAGGGGTTAGAGGTGGGACTTCCAGTCCCAAAATGATGACCAGGGGATGGGGCTACCCATGCAGCCCTCGAAAGCTCACCAAACCTCATTAAGTGGCCCTCCACCCAAAATAGTTGCCCGCTCCTGGCATAAACCCTCCTCTTTTAGGAGATTAGCTATCTGATAATTTGCAGAGATTAGCAAAGAATTTTCTCTCTGAAATATCTACTCAAAATCAGTGTCAAAGAGTACATTTCTTCAGAGAGAGTACCTTAGGAATAAGCTATTAGTGGTGAGGTCCTGCATACTTGAATATAAAACAGCACTCACAATTTATTCGTCTCCTGAGAGCCTGACCCTGGCTTGGCTGACACCTCTGTGTGTCTGTGTCAACTACTACAAGGGCTAAATTACACAGTCATGTCTCAAGTTCTCCTGTCCTTCCTTCTCTGTTTGCCTTGTTGCTTATTGTATGCTCTAGAGACTGTGTGCTCTGAAGAGTAGGAACTGCCTTTGTTATATGTTTGATTATGGGGTCATGATCACTCATTAAGGTCTGCAGGCACCACTGCAAGGGAAAAAGTAATAATGTAGTTTCTGTATAGAAACTGAACAAATTAGTTGAATGTGTCAGGGGACACTGAGCTGAAGCAGCTGGCTCTGACCTTAAACTTTCAAGGTTAACACAGAAAGGGCTCTCTTGTTACTGGAGAATAAATGGCATTAAATTGGTTTGTAGGCTACCTTTGCTGGCTTTTATGGGGAGGTGAGAGGTGTAGTAGTGCAATGCAGTGTCTGAGAGCGTGTTTAATCGAACTACTGGAGGCAACAATAGCAAAAATGGTGCCAAGCCTGCATATGAAAACAGCCTTGCTCTTCTTGACACTGCAGCCAGCTCCTCTCTTAATTTAAGAACTTGGCACACTCTAGTGGTATCTCAGGGAAATAGAGGATTAGCACACACTGCATGTCCCAGTCAAAGGAGAGTTCCAGCAAACCTGCAAGGTTTCCTTTCTTGCAATATCATCCTGGCCCAGTGTATGAGTGTAGGACAGATTTTTACTTTACTTCTGCCTTCCACCAAACTCAGTGTGCATCCAGCCCATAGTAGATCCAGGCAAGAGGGGATCCAAGGCGGGTGCAGCAGCACAGTTACACCCCCCTTCCACAGTGAAGTCTACACACTGGTGGCTCTATTTCCCTGTAGCCCCAGATGCCTGGGTCCCCTGTGGTGCTCAAGGCACAGCTGGAGCCCCTGGCTGGAGTAAGACACTGGGGGACTGAATGGGGAGCAGGTGAGAAAGAGGGGACCCACACACTGTTGACCCAGGGTTAGGGGAAGTCCCAGCACTGCTCCTGCTCTGCTATAGCTAGGGGCTGTAGGGAGCTGGGATGGCTACAGTGGCAGGTAGTTGGTCCCTGCTCCCTCCCCATCCACTGTGTTTCCCTTGGGGGCTCCAGATGTAGGGAGTGTTGGGCAGGGCTGGGAACAGTGGCATTAGTGGGTCATACCCCCACTTCTAGCACCTGCTCCTGGACCACAGGGGATACCAGGGGGGCAGGCAGGGAACAGGAGCACCTGGAAGTTGGGGCGGGGGGGAAAATCACCCATTGATGTTGCTGTACCCAGCCCTGCCTGGCACTTCATACTGCTACTCTCCACAATGGGAGTTGCCAGGCCAGCAAGAGAAACACAGTGGCGGGACCCACTCCACTACCACTGCCACCAACCTGGTACCCCATGCAATCACTCCCTGCAACCTCCAGCTGGAAGAGGCAGGACTGTTCTGGGGCTCTCCCACCCCTGGGTCAGCTGGGGACAGCAGCAGTCCTGGCACTTCTGCCCCCTGCTCACTGCTCAGGTGTCCCCTATGGTCTAGGAGCAGACACTGGAAGAGGGGGCCCACCCACTGCAGCTGCAGTCCCTGGCCAAACTGGGCACCCCATATTGCTGCTTACCAAAGCCCCTGGCTGGAGCAGGGCAGGAGAAGCCGTGGGACTCTTCTGCCCTTGGGTCACCTGGGAACAGTGGGGAGGTTTTCTTCTTCTTGCATCCAGAAGAAACCCCTGGGCAACCTCTACTGGAGAGGGGAATGGGAGAGGAGGGGGTGCTGAGAGTGGTGGGGAGGGTGTGTTTTACCTGCTCCAGGGACTCCAAAAAGTCCCTGGCAGCTGCTGCTGTGGCATGATCTGTTTGCAGTGGTGGGGAGCAGGGGGCAAGGGCTGTAACTTCCCCTGCAGCACCAGTGGCATCTCTCATACCCCCCTTTTCCAATTCCTAGATCTGTCCATGGATCCAGGTAGCAAAAGCCAGCCTGGCCTGTTCCTAGTAAGGAATTTGTAGCACAAGGCCTGTTCCTAGTAAGGAATTTGTAGCACAAAGGACTATTGCTCCCTCTGCCCATGTGGATGGGTTTGCAGCACATATCACATCCCTAGCATCGCATCCCTACCAATTTGACCACTTAAGCAATGACTCCCTGCCTCTATTTTATTATCAACCCTACACCGAGTTAAAAAATACAATGGCTATAACAAGAGAAAAAGTATTATATAGAGCCCACCTCTTCTACAGAGCCCACCCCTTCCCTCTCTGAGAGCCTTGCATACTTTTCTTGCCTCCTGTAGGTATATCGGAGTGTCCGAAGTGGAGTCAAAACAAGGAATAGGGCTTAAGTCTCTTGAAAAGGAAGATTCAGAGCATGTCACAGACAGTAACAGCCTTCATTGCCCAAAGAGCCACAGAAAGGATGACTCATCTTCCCTCTTCCTTTTTGCTACAAAGAGGTGCTACTGTTTGTTAATGTGACTGACACTGCAAAAGACAGAAAATGACAATAACTCCTTTGCCATGAAGAGCTTCCAATATGAAAGACAAAACTAAGTAAATCAAGATGTACTGGGTAACTCAGAGGAAGCAAAAAAGATATTATTTGCAGCCTATTGGGAGCTGTTTTTCTAGGGGAGGTTGGCAAGTCTGTCCCCAAAAACATGGCATGTTGCCTTTGAAACCTTAATTGATGCTAAATAAAAAAACAGGCCATGTTTTCAGTAGCCGTGTACCCAATCCCTGAGGGTGCGCACACGCTCATCTGCAGCTGCAAGGATGTTAACTGCAAGCAGAGAGACACCACTGTAAATTATGGCTGAGATGTTCAGACCCAGCTGGGGGACTTAGAGACACAACTACTGTTAGTATGCATGGGAGTTATTTCACTAAATCTTCTAGTCAGCTTTGAAAAAAATCTTGGCTGGACAGCTGGGGATTCTATGCTAGGGTTGCAAATATTTATTTCGAGACCTGCTCTGCATCCCCAAATTTTTTGAATGACAACAGCTTCCTGTTTGATTGATAAGTATCCTTTATCATATTTAATACACTAGAAAAATGTTTTAAAGCACATTGCTATTTTGTGCATCTTAGCTAAAAGATGCACAAAATACCATCTCCTCTATTAAACTAGTTCTTCTCCTTTCTCTAAAGCACATGATAAAAGCAGCAACCATGGAGGTGTTTTGGGCAGAGTAGGTTCTTTTTATATCTTAACTGGAGCTCTCAAGAAATAGATTGTAGGGTGGAAGGAAGGAATGAGAGTACCTGAATGTGAGATAGCAGCCAGATGGGAACTTTGTCTGGTAGAAGCATTAAATTGATAAAGTGACATGTGAGCACACTAGAGATAAGTCGAGAGAGCAGGGGGAAGGCAAAACATGTTAGGTCATGGCCTTGAATCTGCGGCCTCAGCCTGCCCATCATGACCACACATCCCAGTCTGCCACCTCTTCAACAGAGCACTGGGGTGGACCTAGGTGGTCAGAACCTGATAACTAGACCTAGCCACCCACCCACTCTTTGAAACTGGACTGGCCAGCCAGGGTCAGCTGACCCTTTACCACTTCATATAAAAAATCCTGATGTGGAAGAGGAAGTGTCTGGGCAACAAGGCTCAATCTTGTAAGCAAGCTGCCTCACGCTTGGCTTGTGCCTCTATTGGCTCTTGGATTCTATGGCTACCAGATCCAGCTTGCCCACAGACCCTGAGTTTGGCCTGACCCTTTGGCTTCCCAACCTGACTCTGGTTAAATCCCCCAGATACCTGACCCAGCTGGCCTCCTCACCCTGCGCTCTAACTGACCTGCTGGATCTCTGACTTGGTTCCCTGGACAGATCTTCTGACTTCCTGGCTCCCCTACACTCAGACTTCCTTCCTTCTTCTGACCCTGGGTGACCCCCAGACCTGGCCACCCACAACCCAGCAGCTGGAGTTGCTTGTAGGTTCAAGACTTTAAAGATTTCACTCTAGGTATCTGATGTTGAAAAGGTAGTGAACTAATAAGTCAGGATGTAAGAATTTTTTTCTGAATTTTGAAGTAAAAAAAAACAAAAACAGGAATAAGTTATATATGCCCCACACTCCCATTCCTTCCCACCCTCCTTGTTCCTAAATCAGCTCTTAATTGTGTTTCACTTCTTTCAATAAGCTAAGTCTGTGGCACCCAACCTTCTGGCCCTGCAGGCCAGAAGAGTGGAGTGGGTCTGGCCACAGGTCAAATCCCACATGGAGTTGCAATGTGGGACTGCGTGTCACCCCAACTGCACTCTGCCCTGATCTGGCTGCACAATGGCTCAGCTGCACACCACCTTGATCCGGTCGCATGCTCATGCAAATCTGTTGCACAAGGCCATGTTATCCAGCCTATGGAGCTCCTTGTGGGTCCAGAAATTTGTCAGTGGAGCTGCCGCTTCTTCCCTATCACCAAATTTCTTGATGCTTGGGGAGCCCTGTGAGCCAGATGACACAGCTCTGGGGAATGGATCTGGCCCATGGGCCAGGGGGTTGAACATCCCTCAGCGAAGTGGTTGAAGCCTTTTTGACAAAAAGAGTTGCACCTCATATATATGACACCTGATTAGCTCCAAGGAATTTCCCCCAACTCCCTGGGTGCAGTCATAGTCACATCCCTGGACTATCATTTCCTTTGCAATCTGTTCATAGGCCACCTGGTTTCAGTGGTATGACCAGAGTGTGTGCTAGTTCATGATCTTACCCCAGCTGGCAAGAGATCCACTACCTCCTCCATGGTTCAGTTGCTGCTGCACTTGTTCATGACACTAGATGCAGATGGGAGCCCCATGATAAAGGGTAGATGGAAGTCTGAACTTGACTTAGTGGGTGGTGGTTGGGTCAGAGGGTCTCCTCAAAGGGTGGATGGATAGATGGATGCTAATCTAGAATAGGTGGCAAGCATGACATGGGTGGTAAGTCACTCTACAGAGCAGTTATAGATGGGGTAGCCACCTGGGCCTTGACAGAATATTACTGCCCGGAGAGGACATCAGGGCCAGAGCAATGGCAACAAGTTCAAGAGGGGCCAGGACTGGGGCCAAAGCAGTACACTGTGGGCTGCTTGTTAGGGGTGTGCAAAGTGGGCCCTATTTGATTTGGATTCGGCCCAAATGAGGGACAGTGACTCGATTCGTTGATTCGGATCGCTGTCCCTGATTCGATTAGTCCAAATCTGAATTTGAAGATTTGATGCTGATTTGGAGAATCAGCAATTTGGACATAGAAAAAGCTTTTAAAGCTGTGTCTACACACCATGAGGTAGCAGGCACAGCTTGTGATTGCTGCAATGCTGGGGCTCATGGCACATCCCACATGAGTGTAGGGAGGCCCTCCATGTGCTTGGCGGTGAACCTAGAAGTGGACTTGAAGTACTTCTGGTCCACTTCCAGTTCCGCCAGGGAGCACGTAGGGCCACCGCCACCCCCTCTCCCCCCCCCCCCCCAAGCGCCCCTCTAGCTCGGCGATCAGTTACAGGGGGACCCCGGGTGCCCCCCAGACCCAGGAGGCACCAGTCACTGAGCCAGGTGCGGGGGGGCCCCTGGTGTGTTCCCCAGTGGACCTGGAAGTGGAACAGAAGTGCTTCTGGTCCACTTCTGGGTCTGCTGCTGAGTACACTGGGCAGCCCCCCACACTCCTGTAGGATGCTCCATATGCTCCAGCATCACAGCATTCACAAGCCCCTGCTACCTAGAGGTATGTAGAAAAAAACATTTAAAGCTGTGTCTATGTCCAAATCGATTCGGAGGGTTCCGATTTGATTTGGAGAGATTAAAGGGTCCTCTGATTCAATTTGGAGATTCAGCCACCAAATTGGGCCAAATCTTCGTCGAGTTGAATAAGAGACAGAAGCATCGCACAGCCCTACTGCTCGGCCCAAACTTATGTCCCAGCACAAGTGTTCAGATGTCCTTCACTATGTCTTGGAATGAAATGTTAGCACTTCTAATCCTGTAAATCTTTTGGATGTTTGTCCTGGGACAATGGATGTGGATGTATGAACAATTGTGCTTTGTCCCAGGAGGCAATGATTTCTCCCAGGACAAATGTGACACCTGTTCTTAGTCTAAAAGAAAGACTACTTACTGCTGAGGCTGGTAATTCAGTCAAAATGTGGGCAACCACCACTGTATTTTCCAAGCTAATAATAATCTTTATAAACATTTATAGTAAGCTTCATTGAGGTGGAGTTAGGTTTGCTGTCACACAGACAGACCTCTGACTTCAGTATCAGATAAACCAAAGATGCTGTTAAGGTCTCCCCACAAAACCATGTTGAAACTACAAGAGAAAATAAATCAGGAATGATGATTGTCCTAATTGTTTTGGCAAATTGGCCTCTCCCTTGACCTCAGTCAGAGGGCTGTAGCGTATACACAGTACCTCTGGAAAGATTCCACTTCATAGATGCAACCAGAGGTAGTTGATTTGATAGGTCAGACACAGTGTGCCTTTTGACACAGCAGGTGACTTCTATCCCATTGTGGCATGATGTGTGTAATAACTCAGCATTTGGGTTTGGCTGCCTTTCCCCCTGCCCCACATATTTTTGGGTTACAAAGAAAAACATTACAAATGCCACATGCAACCGTCATAAGCCAAGTGTGGGGAGCAGGTTGGATACAAACAGAGCCTTTTCCTTTCATCAATGCTCCCCCTGCCCCCTCCCATTTGTCACAGAAATAGAAAAAACTACCCCCCTGCCCATCCATGCCAGGCTATCCATGCACTTACCATTGCCATGAGACACTCCGATTCTTTTACTGTGGCAATGAAACTCAGCAGGGCTGCGAGGAACAGAATCATGCTCAGACACATCCCGCTGTAAAACACTGGAGGGAAGGTACACATTGATGTTTCCACAAGCTATGACAAGCTGCCCTCAGGAGTTCTCTGCTGGCAAGTTCCAGTTCATCTCATGCTCAACTCCCTTGGACTAGCCAACTTTATGACCAAAGGCTTCAGAAGAGCTTCCTTAGGGACCCCAGGTGACCAGAAACTTCAAGGTTTGGGTCCCCAGGACATTAGGATGGGGGCTTGGGAACACCATGGAGCTAGGATCTTTGGTAGCTAGTATAAGCTCCCTTACACTACAAAGTATTAGAAGGGGGAAATTACACATTACACTTAGTCCAGGGGTGTCAAACACATGGCTCGTGGGCTGGATCTGACACGCAGAGCCACATGATCCAGCCCATGGGTCTTGCATAGACCCTGCAGGCTACATGCAGAGCTGGTCTGGCACGTGAGCTGGACCCAGTGCTGTGGGCACTACTCATGGCACAGGGGGTTAGTTCAAGGTGTGATCTACATATGAAGCCTGTGTTGGACTAACTCTGTGCACTGGTTTTGGGGCCAGTTCAAATCAAGCCATGCTGGAGCCAGTGTGAAAGGCTGTCTGGCAGGGTGCTGCATGCAGTGTACATCTCATGATCTCACTGCGAGCAGTGCCCATGGCATTGGATTCAGCCTGTGCAGTACATGCACCGTGTGCTGGCTCTGTGTCAGGGCTTGTGCTGCCTGTTGTGAACAGGCTGGATCTGGTGCTGCAGGTGCTGCCCATGGCACAAGGGGCATGCTGCATGCGATGCCCCACCAGATGGCCTTGCATGTTGGCTCTGGTGCATGCAGATGGTCTGTGGCCTGATCCTGACTGGCCCCAGAGTTAGAACTCAGGGCCAATCCAGTGGGGTGCTGCATATAGTATGTGCCCCATGCCAGCCCCAGCTCACAGGCAGTGCTGGGTCCAACCCACACAATGCCTGGATCTGGCCTGCAGACCAGTCCAGAGATTCACATCCAGGCTGCAGGGCCAGAGGAGTTTGACACTTAACTTGGACTGTACTAAGAGCACCTCAAATGTGAGCATCCACACATTAAAGTTTGTTAACTTGTGCTAAGTGCCCTCTAAGCGTCTCAGAGTTATGCCAGTTCAGGTGAGGGTTAACTCTGGGCCGTGCTACCTAGCTCATGTTAGGGTAACTTCAGTTTGCTCCAGAGATAAAACAAGCAATTAGTAGTCCTCTAGCACCCCAGGATGCTTTGCTCCCACCCTCCCCCCACCAATGTAGAGCAAGGATAGAGCCCAGGTATCCTAGCCATGCCCCTGCTTGCCAGACGTTTGGTGGCAAGGCAGACCTGTGCAGGCAAGAAACAGTAAAAACCTTTAACATGTAACTGCTTAGAGCACAGTCTAACTTTAACACCACTTAACATGCACAGATTGAGTATGGGTTCAGTGTAACGTGCAACTTGGCCCAAAGAGTCCCCATCCTGCCCCCAAACCTGCTGAAGATCTTAAAGGTGGCAACATAATTCTATGACCAGACAAAACCGTAAGACAAAGGAACAGAATAAGTTCAGCAGAGCAAGAGTTTAAATGGAGTTAGTCTCTAAACTTCTAACTACAGATGAGGAAAAGTAGGCGATTGTCCTCTGTACAGTGGGAAGTGGGGGGGAATTGACATTCATATACTGCAATACAAACAGTCCTGTATGACCATACTTTATTAGCTATATGAAGGCATTGCCCAAGGCCCATCTCTCTATAGCAGTGGTGTCAAACTGGTCTGGCCCCACAGGCTGGATGAACGGTGCAGCACAATCCCCCTTGGCTGGATTGTGCCCTTCTAGTCTGGGACCTACTAGGAAGAGGCCCAGCATCTCAAGCATTTGGCTGGCACTGTAAGAACAAGCCATGGGGTCAGGCCTCTTCCCATGGTGCTGCTGCAACTCCAGTTCTACAGGTCTCTCAGGCACTTGGCTGCAGCTACAGGAAGGTTCTACTCTCAAGGCTGTGAGCTGGGTGACCTGGCTCTGTGGGGCCAGATCTGCCTGCAGGCATATGTTTAGCATTCCTGGTCTACATTGTACAGGAGAAGTAAAATAAAGAGGCTGGTTCTGTTCCCAAAAGCTTGTTGTCTAAGGCCCTGATTCCACAAACAGTTAAAGATAGGAGGAACCTTCATGCCAATGAGCAGTTCTGAAAGACTTCAATATAACTACCTGTTGGTGGGCATGAAGCAGTGGGGCATGTGCTCAGCCTTCTCAATCAGTATAAGAAAGGGCCAGATAAAAAACAGCATAGGATGCAAGATGATTCAAATGCCTTTCAACTTATTCAGGACTCTTCATCTTTGTATAGCTTGTCTATCCTGAAAGACTATATACATACACCTGTGCACACTTCCCTTTTCTCCCAGAGCTCATGCTGAACTGAGTATCCGGGAAATACTTCATGCTACCTTGTTATTTTACCCAAAATGTTAAAAGTTACCTTTTCAGGGATCTCTGCCCTCAGATAAAAATCCTGCTGAATCTTAACAGTGCTAAACAAGTGCACGTGTTCCAGAACGCAGCCTCAAGCACGTATTCACTACTAATCTCGTACAACACTCACTCCTGACTTCCTGGCCAGAACAGAGTTCTAAGTGATACTGGGGGTAAGGGGTTACGGAGTGTATTGATGCTAAAAGCTCTTTAACTCAGCACTTGGGACTAACAATGCAGTAGACCAAGAGCCTTGTTGCACATTACATTTTAGGTGGCTCCTGGAGCTCTTAACCCTTAGATTGTCCACACATTAACACCTGAAACTAGTTTTAAGCACACTTTAAGCAGTTTAAAGTTATGCCACTTCTGGGCACGTTTATCTCGGGTGTTACCCAGCTGTCATGTTCAATTAATTTGTGGCCACTCCCCACAGCTGAGCCACCCAAGCTGCAGTCCTTCAGGATCCCAGGATGCAGCGTCAGCTCCCCGACCCTCCTGTTCTGTGTCGACAAACTTCCCGCTCCCTGAACTCTACTGCCCAGGGGGTTGTTCTGGCAGCAAGCCAACTCCTGCTCCCACCTCCAGGGATGTGACCTTTCCATCCCCAGGGGTGCAAACTTGGGCAAACAGCCTGCAGAGCACATGCCAGCTACTCAGGGCACAGGGCATGGATAGATCCAGGAGCGGGGTCTAGGGAAGCAGGAACAAGGTGGGGGGCCAGACTGAGTCCTTATAAGCTAAGGGTTCCTTCCAGGGGCAGGGGCTCCCCAAAAAGTGCCTTTCCTCACTGCTCCCACTCCCAAGGTACTGTGGGCAGTATGCCCAGCACCCCACCCCACACCCCAATCCCAAATTCCAATTTATTAAAACGCGAGACTTTCTTTAATTTACTTCCTCTTATATATCTATTTTTACTTCTTTTTATTTTATCCTTCAGTGGCTGACTTCCTTCATTTTACCACCCTCCCCCATCCCCATTTCCTTTCCACCTCCCATTTCATTACTCACCCTCATCCCTTAATTCTCAGCCTCCCAACTTCATGTTCCTTGCCTCCCCAACCCACCTCTCAGCTCCACCCCACCCCATCTAAAGCAGGAAAAGAAGCCTGTCTTGGCTCACCAGCTCTCTAGTAGCAGCTCATAGCTATAGCTCCTCGTCAGGCCCCTGCTTGCCAGCCCTCTAGTGGCAAGTCACAGTTGTGTAGGTGGGAGACTGAGACAATTTTTAGCCTTAAGGTGTGGCTGCTCCAAATTCAAGCTAGCACTAACATTGATCAACATTTGAGCAGCTCAAAGAGCAATGTGTAACAAGGCCCTAATGCTGCATGTCTGAAAGGAAAGAGGCTTTAGGTATACCCCCTGAAATGTTAAACTGGAGTCTGGGAGCAGTCACCCAGCTTGCTCAGGCTCCAAAAGTAGCCACCTCAGAGTGAGAAATGGATAGGCATCATTCCAGCAGCCATAATGGATAAAGCAAGGGAGAACTGTAATGCCCAGGCTCTTCTCACTTCTACTCCTGCCTTATTTTTATCCATTTTTTCCCTCTGTGAGTTCAGAAGCTTGGATCGCTCCCTTTGCTACCTGGTCTTGTCAATGCTTGAATTCAGCAAAGACAGAAAGCAAACCTTGCTGTGAATGATCAGGGTCCCTGTGCCAGAAAAGAGGAATTTGTCTGCCTTTCTTCTCTTGCTCCATTTCTCCAGCTTCTTTTACATGGGTGTGTTCTGCCTCCTTTCCTCTATTAGACTCTTTCTTATTTGATTCCCTTCCATTTTCTCAACCTGGTGCATTAAAGCTAAACTTACAATTCACTACACATTATACAGGGAATGAAGGGTTGGGGACATACAGTTTGTGCTCTTGTTACATGACAATTACATGTTCAGTTGTGCCAGTATAAATTTGGGCAACACTGCAGGTAAGGAGATACTGAATGCAACCATCTATTCTTTAGCCTGCAGCTTGTCTGACCATCAGCAGCAGTTTATACTCATCATCTTTGTGGTAGTCAATGGGGATGGGGAAACAGCTAACAGTAACATGGAACTGAAGTTCTGCTGGAATTTGAGAACTGAATCCAGATGTAGAAGTGGAGTAGTTCCACTGTGAGTGAATCTCCTATGCACTGAATGATGCATGACTCTTACTGAATCAGGGCCTAACTCCTATCCCCACTCATTTTTAAAGCACATCACAACAATGCACTGTTGTGTGGTCCTATCAAATCTCTCTTCCTCCAGGCCCCTGCCTTCCATTCATAATCTCTCAGCCCCTTTCCTATGTTTGTGTTTCCTTATATACCAATGTTTATTTTTTCTTCATGGTTTGTCTGAAGCATGTGACATTTTGTTTGAAGTATGGTGAAGCACAACCAGCAGCATTAAAGCATCATGATTAGTGTTCCACACCATGCTACGACTATTGCTTTGATACCTTTATACTATCAGTCAGGAACTTGTTTGATGCAAAATCTCTGAATTTCCTATCACTGCACCCTAATTTTACAACGATGCAAAGATCTTGGCCCTCACAAGCCATCTGAGTTGGGATAGAAACAATTACTTACCTGCATTGTGGATGATTCTATAGGGATTAGCATTATAAGAGACACCACTGATTATGGTGAAAGGAGCCCCAAAGTGAGTGAGTGTGGTCAATATGGCAAGTGAGAATCCCAGGAGCTAAACAAAAAAACAAACAACAGAACAAGGTGAATGTACTAAAAAATGAAAAAATTAAAACCATTTACAATTAGCAAGCGCAACTACAGCAGGTCATAAGAGATACACAGCTCATTCAGATGCTCAGCTTCATAAGCAAAGGGAAACTAAAGTGATTCAAATACAGCATACACTTAAAACTCCCATGTAAAGACCACTCCATGGACACTTTGCACAGGAAAGGCCCCCAAAAGGTTATTCTTATAATGGCTGCCTATAAAAGCATGCACTCACTGCCTTCACCTCTGCAAAAAAAGAAATTTAGATCACTGGGAAAAAAAAAGGAGCTAAGCCTTTACTGTTTTGTCTAGCAACACATTCATGTTGTACCAGTTTTTGTAACGTACAGCTACCAAATTTGTTGTAGCTTCAAAAATCATCCTAGTTTGGTCTGTGCTCTCCCCTCCACTCTTTAAGTGTAGATTTGCAGTGTTTCAGAGACTGTGTTGCTATCTTTACTGAGGAAAAGGTGGTACAAAAAGAGAAATCTTACCCTGCAGCCCAAGCCTCCATTTACATGACCCCTTTTGTCCTCTAGAATTTACCATAGCTATTATTGTTTTAGCTCTGTCAGTGGTAGTGTGATGGCTCTATCACCACCTGTGTTTTAGGCACTGTGTGGTCCTATCACAAAATCATAGAGAAGGGCTGAAAGGGACCTCCAGAGGAACCTAGTTTAACCCTCTCCCTGCAGCAGGATCATCCCTATCCAAGCCATCCTATACGCTCCACAATCTAAACTCTACATAAGACTTACCGTCAATCCTTACAATGCAGAATTAACACTCTGACCTGCCACAGGTAAAGCTGGCTGCTGTGGGTCCCTTATGTCCTGCTTCTGTGAAATGCTGTCAATATATTATCAAAAGATCCTGGGTAGAAGGCTATGTCTCCCACAACAGAGGAGGGTAACCGCCCTCACCCTTCATCCATACTGATCTGGCCATGGGGTAAATCCATTCCTGACTCAAAATCTATCAGTCAGTCTGCCCGAGTGGCGGAGCAAAACCCTGTAGCCAAGAACCTCCAGCTTGAGTTCTAGCAGGAGCATTGGCACACCCTAGCATTGGAGCCCATCCTTGGCTATAGCTAGCACTCAATGCCTCCAAGGAAGGCTTAAAAACACCCTGACACACACAGCAAAAAAGGGCAGGGGGGTGGGGGGAAGGAATGGGGGCAACCAGCAAAGCCCAGAAGCATGGGAACTACCCATAGTAAAACATAGACATAGCTATGCTGATATCATCCCTGACCAGTGGCTGTCCAATTTTTTGAACACCCCCATGATTTCCCTAGGCAGTCTGTTCCACTGCCTCACAATTCTATCAGTGAATAAGTTTTTCTTGATACCTACTCTAAGCTTGCTGCGACTTCAAGCTGTTGGTCTGCATTCTCATCTACAGCAAGAGAGAAAAGGGGCTCTCTTTCTCCTTCATAGCAGCTCTTCAAGTATATGAAGACTACTATCACATGCCCTCTTAAGCACTATTTTTGCAAGCTGAACACACCTAACTCCTTCAGCCTCTCCTCACATGACCTGCCCCCCGAGCCATTCATCATCTTTACTGCCCACCTCTGGACTCTCTCTGACTTCTCCATGTCCTTTTAAAAATGTGAAGCCCAGAACTGCACAACATACTCCAGATGATGCCTAACCAGTGCCAAGTAGACAGACATTATTACCTCCTGTGTCTTGCACCTAACACTTCTGTTGATTCAGCCCTAAACTACAGTTGCCTTTTGTGCGGCTGCGTCACACTCATATTGAGTCTGTAGGCTACCAAGACCATGAACACTGTGTGCTCCCAGTGGCTGGGGGGACACTGTGAGCTCCCACAGGCAGTAGTGGCAGGAGTGTGGCGGCGGCGAGTGGGGAGCTCCTGCAGGCAGCCATGGCAGTGTTGGTAGCAAGGGGAGGTTAGGGGAGGCCAGCAGTCGGTGACCACCTGCAGATGCTGCTGGCAGTGTTGGCAGCAGCCAGCAGCAAATGGGGACCATCCACAGGTGCTGTCAGCGATGTTAGTGCAGGGGTGGGAGTGGCGAGTGGCGACTGTCTGCAGATGCCACTGGTAGCACTTTTTGAGGGGGATGCACTGCCAAGCTCAGGGGGTGCATATGCACCTGTATGCACCCCCTACACATTGCCAATGACCAACACTCCCAAGTCCTTTTCCACAGAGCTGCCATCCAGCCAGGAGTCTCCCATTTTGTCTTTGTGTTTGATTATTCCTCCTGAGGTGTAGCACCTTTCATTTGTCTGTACTGAACTTCATCCTATTGGCTGTAGACCAAAAGCTAGGACGGGGAAGATGAGGGCAGAGGAAGCCTTGGACCACTAAACCAAGCGACACCCACAAGAACAACCTAGCCTGGACCAACGATGAGCAGAATGAATACCCAGGTAAGCAACTGGGGCGCGGGCAGTACTGAGATTAGGGGGCCAGTGCACACATCTTCAGGAGGCCTCAAATGCCTCTACACAAATGCTCGTAGTATGGGGAACAAGCAGGAGGAACTTACCCTCCTGCTAGCTGACACCAAGCCAGACATAGTGGGGCTCACAGAAACGTGGTGGGACCCAATGCATGACTGGGCGGTGAATATCAAGGGCTATAGGTTGTACAGGAGGGACAGGACAGGGAGGAAAGGTGGGGGTGTGGCGCTTTACATCAAGGAGGAATACATATCCTCATCTAGTAGCACAAGGTCAGATGAGGGGCACACTGAAGTGCTCTGGGTTAGAATACAAGGGAGTCGAGGGGAAAGGGACTTAATGATGGGGGTCTACTACAGACCACCCAACCAAGGGGAAGAGCTAGACTGGGAATTCTTAAGTCAGCTCATGGAGGTAGTTAGGTCAAAATACATGGTCATCATGGGTGACCTGAACTTTCCAGACATCTGCTGGGAGGAGCAGTCAGCCAGGTCTGACTGCTCACATAGGTTCCTAGCCAAGATACAGGACCTCCATCTAACCCAGGAGGTGCATAGCCACACCAGGGGAGATGCCTTTTTGGATCTGGTGCTGGCCACAGGTAACGACCTTGTGAGGGGGCTGTGGGTGCTCGACCACCTGGGCAACAGCAATCATTGCCTGCTGGAATTCACCATCCAGTGCAAGGTGGCAAAAGCCTGCAGCAAGGCAGCAGCCCTGGACTTCAGAAGAGCGGATTTCAATGAGGTAAGAAGAATAGTTGAGGAGGTACTAAGGTCCCGGAGGGGAGGGGAGTCAGGTGTCCAAGTAGAGTGGTCGTTCCTTAAGGAGACGATCCTCCAAGCCCAAAGGGAGGTAATCCCAACAAGGATCAAAGGGGGCAAGAGGGTGCAAAAGCCCCCATGGCTCACCAAAAGCATACAGGAACGTCTCCTAGCTAAAAGGGAGGCGTATACCCAATGGAAGGGAGGGGCCATCACCAGGGAGGACTATACCTCGGTTGCTCAGGGCTGTAGGGGGGCGGTCAGGAAGGCCAAAGCAGAGATGGAACTGGGACTAGCTACCTGGATCAAGGACAACAAGAAGTCCTTTTTTAAATACATAGGGGGCAAAAAGAAGGTACCGGGTAACACGGGGGCTCTGCAAGACATGCTAGGAAATCTGATTGTCACACCAGACGACAAGGCTAACCTATTTAACGATTTCTTTGCCTCCATTTACCTGAGCAGGGATCAGATCAGTCCGTCCGCTGGGACCCCCTCAGGCCCCGGGGGAGGCGCACCCAGGCCTAGGGTCAGTGAGGATCTAGTTAGGGAACTTCTGGAGGGAACTTCTGGAGGGACTGGGCATATTTAAATCAGCTGGTCCTGATGATCTCCACCCCAGAGCGCTGAGGGAATTAGCAGAGGTCATTGCGGGACCCCTGGCACGGCTTTATGAGCACTCGTGGTGCTCTGGTGTGGTGCCAGAGGACTGGAAAAGGGCCATTGTGGTTCCCATTTTCAAACAAAGGAGGAAGGAGGACCCAGGAAACTATAGGCCCGTTAGTCTTACCTTGACCCTAGGTAAGCTTTTTGAGAGAATTATCCTGGCACATGTCCATGAGGGGCCAGCAGGGGAGGTTATGCTTAGGGGCAACCAACATGGGTTCATTAGAGGCAGGTCCTATCAGACCAACCTGGTGGCCTTCTATGACCAGGTCACAAAATCCTTAGACGCAGGGGTACCAGTGGACGTAGTCTTTCTGGACTTGAAGAAGGCCTTCAACACTGTCTCTCACCCCATTCGCATTAAAAAACTAGGGGACTGTGGCGTCGACACCTACACAGCCAAATGGGTCACTAATTGGCTGGAGGGCTGCACCCAGAGAGTGGTGGTGGATGGGTCATTTTTGACCTGGAGGGATGTAGGCAGTGGGGTCCCCCAGGGCTCGGTCCTCGGACCTGCATTGTTCAACATCTTCATCAGTAACTTGGACGAGAGGGTAAAAAAGCACCCTGTTCAAATTTGCTGATGACACCAAGATGTGGAGGGATGTTGGCACGCTACAAGGGAGGAATAGGCTGCAATTGGACCTAGACAGGTTACAGGGGTGGGCAGATGAGAACAGGATGGGTTTCAGCACTGACAAGTACAAGGTACTGCAACTTGGGGGAGGAAGAACCAGCAGCATACCGACAGGCTGGGGAACTCCCTTCTCGTCAGTGCAGAGGCAGAAAAAGATCTTGGAGTCATTATTGATGCCAAAATGAACATGGGCCGACAGTGTGGGGACACGGTCAGGAAGGCCCACTATACCTTGGCATGCATCCACAGATGCACACCGAGCAGGTCCAAGGAGGTGATCCTCCCCCTCTATGTGGCACTGGTCAGGCCGCAGTTGGAGTACTGCGTCCAGTTCTGGGCACCGCACTTCAGGAGGGATGTGGACAGCATCGAGAGGGTCCAGAGGAGGGCCATTCGCATGATCAGGGGGCAGCAGGGTAGGCCCTATGAGGAGAGGCTGAGGGACCTGAACCTGTTCAGCTTCCACAAGAGAAGGCTGAGTGGGGATCTAGTGGCCTGTTAGAAACTAGTCAGAGGGGACCAGCAGGCATTGGGGGAGTCCCTGTTCCCCCGAGCATTACCAGGAGTGACTAGAAATAACGGTCACAAGCTGGCAGAGGGTAGATTCAGACTAGACATCAAGAGGCGCTACTTCACTGTCAGGGCGACTAGGATCTGGAACCAACTTCCAAGCAAGGTGGTGCTGGCTCCTACCCTGGGGGGTCTTTAAGAGGAGGTTAGATGAACACCTTGCTGGGGTCGTTTGACCCCAGTACTTTTTCCTGCCATGGTAGGGGGTTGGACTTGACGATCTGCTCAGGTCCCTTCTGAACCGGCTGACTATGAAACTTTTCAATCTGTCAAGATCCTTCTGAATTGCACTCGCATCCTCCAATGTGTTTACAATCCTTCCTAGTTCCATGTTGTCCGCAAACTTTCTCAGTAAGCTTTCTATGCCAGCATCCAAAGAGTTAAATAAACACATTGAACAGCACTGTGCAGAGGACAGACCCTTGTGGGACTCCACTTGAAACCTTGTGCCATTCCGACATGGATCTGTTAATAATTACCCTTCACTTGCCGCTATTGAGCCTGTTACCTGTCCACTTTGTAGTTTTGTCCAGCCCACTTTTGTCCACCGTGTTTATGAGAAGGACATGTGAGACCTTGTCAAAAGCCTTGCTGAAGTCAAGATATGCTATATCCACAGCATTCCCTTCATCCACCCAAGTAGTTACTTTGTCAGAGAAGGTGATCAAGTTTATTAGACACTATTTGTTTTTCATAAATCCATGCTGCTTACTTGCACCAGCCTTTCCTTCTCCAGATACTTGCAAACGGTCTTCCTTAGGATACATTCCAGTAGCTTCCCAAGTACTTAGGTGAGGCTAACCAGTCTGTAGTTCTCTGGGTTCTCCTTCTTGCCTTTTTTTTTTAAAAGAGGGGTACTACATTGGCCCTTTTCCAGTCCTCAGGTACCTTCCCCATCTCCCATGAATTCATGAAGATTATTACCAAGGGCTCCAAGATCGTACCCTGGGTTGAAGCTCATCCAGCCCTGCTGACCTGAATTAATTCAGATCTATTAAAAGCTATCTGACTGTCTCTTGTCGTCTCATCCCTCAGCTTGCCCCCATCTTTATCCAGCTAAACCTTATTAGGTGTCTGGCTGCAGCTTAATTTTTTTGCGAAGACTGAGGCAAAGTAGTTGTTGAGTAGCTCTGCCTGCTTTGCATCTTCCATTAGGAGTTCCCCCTGGTTTGTTATCTTTCTTGGCCCTTCTTTTCAGGCTAACATACTTACAGAACTATGTTGTCCTTAACCTCTTTTACCAGGTGCAGCTTCTTTATCTTTTGCCTTCCTGATTGCCCCTGCATGCTCTTAATCCTTCTGCCAATACCCTCATAGTCACCTCTGATCTGCTCAGTGTCATGCCTGGCAGTGCTGTTGGTGCCTACAAGGACAAGCAGGAAGACAGTGTTCTGAAAGATGAATGAACTTTGGGAGACTTTGTGCTGTCTTGAATTTGGACTCCAACCACACAGTACACCTCCTGGACCCCCAAAACTGTATGACAAATTGGTGCCTCTTTCTCCTGCAGAAGGGAGTCACCAGCTACCACCACCCTTCCCTTCCTTTTTGGTGCAGTGGTCCTGGAGCCCTTGTCCTTAAGGCCTTGCATTTCCTGCTCTCTAGGCTGCTGCCTCCTCTTCCTCAGGCCCACAGATATCCATCCTATCCTCTGCCTTTTCCTCAGCAGTTCCACCACAGAGTGCTTGAAAGGTTGCCAACTTCAATCCACTGCTCTTCAATTCTGGGGACCCTCCTTCTACGAGTAGTCACAAGCTGCCATTGCTCATTGTCCTTTGGCTGCTCCAATACTAGTATCTTATCATTCTTGTCTAAGTAATCTTCCTGTTCCCTGATTCAATAAAGCATAGATACCTGTGCTTCCAACCTTTGATCTTCTCTAGGGCAGATACCAGTTTACATTTAGTGCAGCTGAAGTGCTCCTGACCCTCTGGGAGGGATGGGAATATTAGAGGTGTGCCAATACATTGGTCACATAGCGGATTGGCACTGATATAAGGAAAATTGACAGTATTGGCAATCAGCATTTTTTGGCTGATGTGGCTGATAATGTCACTGATAAATGCCCTGTGGATGTACGCAGTCACAATATAGCACACATGCAGCCAGGAGCACAGCCAGGTCTGGCTGGTAAGTCTGTTTTGAGGGGGGAGGGGGGGCAGATCAAGGCCCCAGTGGTGAGGGAGGGAGTGGGGCTGAGGCAGTGGGGTGGGTGGGACAGAGCTGTGAGCAGCTTGTCCTGGGGGGTGTGGGGGGTGACAGCTCCTGCTGCTACATATACCCCCAGGAGGGCATGTGCCCCTGGATCTGTGCATGGGATGAGGACAGGCTGCTGTTATGAACTGGGGCAGCACTGGGAGGTGGGGATGGGGGGCTACAGAGAAATTTGGGGTGGCTGCAGCCCTCTGTAGCCCCCTTCTCCCACTGTCACCACCTGCCCCCAGTGCAGCCCCAACCTCAGCCTGCAGCGGCCGCCCGCCCTTGCCCCAGGCGCACCCCTTCCCCCACAACAGATTTACCAGCCAGAAGCCGCTCTCCAAGCTACCCAGCTACATATTGGAATCAGATTGGTATTGGTCGATATGGCTCGTTAAAAACTGGCCATCAATATTGGCCTGAAAATTCTCTATCATTGCACCCCTACTGAATATAGTACATCCCACACAGGGTGCAACAGCTAACCCAGACTCCATTGTGCCTCCTTTGCACCCTGGAGAACACCTATGCTGCAAGGAAAAAAAAAGGGGGGGGGTATGGGGGGAGGGAAAGGCATGCCACAAGAACCTGCGCACCAAATGCCCACCCAAGGGCCTTTGCGTGTATCGACACAGAACAACACACCTTTGCCCTGGCTCTTTCCTTTCAATCTTTTTGGACTCAAGGCCTCCCTCACTCCCAACCCAGTTTGTGGGGCTAGGGAAGGGGTGGGGCATGGCCCAGACTCCACTGCTCACCTCTAGTGGCAGAAGAAGTTGGAGGGCAGCACAGCCAACTTGATCCATTACTCATTGTGCTGCTGGTGGCACAGCTGATGGAGGGGTCCTGGCAGCAGCAACGAGTCTCACTGCCCCACTCAAGGTCCCACCCACTAGTTCATGGAGGTGGCTCCTGCCTGTGCTGGTCTGGCCAGGCTGCAGCTTAATGTGGGCACAGAAATCTGGGGTAGAAGAGCACCCCAGCCCCACTCCACATTGCTTATGCCCCTCTCCAATGCCCCATCATCTATGCTCCCTCAAAATTTACCTGCAGGGAGCTGTGGGAGCAGCAGGGTGAGGGCAGCCTGCAGGCTGGAGCAGAGCGCAGTGCCACTGCAGGCAGCATTGCATGAGAAGGTGCACTTAAAGAGTGCCAGCTGCCCCTGAAGCTCACACAGTGCTGGGCTTAGCCAGCAGAAGCCCAGCACCTTGTAAAAAGGTAGCCTCAGGCAGCAGGGGCCTGAGCCCCCCGCTTGGAAGCAGCTGGCACCCAAATGCTGCTCTCTTCATTCCTCAGGCGCAGACCCCCTGAAACTGGCTTGCAGTCCCCTGGGAGGGCCATGGACACCCAGTTGAGAACTGCTCTAGCTTCCTCTCTGTTCACTGCCCTCAGGGTTTGCTGGGGGCTACCTTTTTAAAAGACTGCCTATCCTAGATCCACCCAGAGGAAGCCCTGTCACTCAGTTATTCCAGAAGGAAACTAAAAAGAACAAGAGAGAAAAGCAAAATACACACCACCACAGAGGGAAAAGTGGGGGGAACCAAAACCTCCCAACACACACACACACACCAGGCACTGGGCAAACACTCTAGCACCAATCAGCCAACCTATTAAAGTTATTAGCACAGGGAAAAGCCTCTTCAAGGCAGCCCCACACCCGAGCTGCTTATCCCCAGAGCCGCTGCTTTCTACCAGCTTATCTCAGAGCAGGTTTAATAGATAAGGGGTCTAGAAGTCTGGTAGCTGCCGGATGTATGCTAGTGTTCTCACCATCACTTGAGGTCACAGCTGAAATGGTGATAGCTAGAGTGGTAAAGTTTAAAATTATGGGAAAACTTGGGGTAAGCAAACTGGAAAGCAATAAGACAGGAGTTGATCCTGAAGCCCTAAGGGAGGGTCCCTTAGAGGCAGTTTTCATTAGGAATACTTCCCCTTCAAGGTTCAACAATCCTGTTCTGGGAATCATCAGAAGTTATATTTGGCACTGCAGGATAGGCTTTAAGAGATGCAATATTTCATTACTCATTAATGGGGGAAGAGCCAGTCATTTTTTTAAAAACTCAATAGTGGAGCAACAAAATATTACACTTAAGTGTAACCTGATTACTTTTTCAAGCAACAACTGATGCATTTGAAACAGATAGCTTTACAGATGAAATATCCCATAACTGTGTTCTTCCCTGGTTTCAAAATAAGGTAAATTATAGCATTTGTTTGCTCTTTAGGCTGCTTACCATTGCTCATCACTGCCTATCTGTTAATACAGTCTCAATCTGATGTCTAGCAGAACATCAACTCACTCAGCTTAAGAGAAATACCAATATAAACAAATTGTTGACATTGCCACCCTTGGTTGTATCCCAGAAAGATAAACTAAACTAAAACCTGTCCAAGCACCCCTCTGACATGAGTTGGACTGATTTTGCTTCAGTTGTTTTCAGAATCACATTCTTTCAAGGCACCATGACAGCCTCAGGCCCCCTCTGAAGGGAGAGCAACATATTGGTATTAGAGCTAGGCAATTTTTTTTGTTATTTTGACAATTTTTATTTAAATATTCAATTCAGATTTTAAAAGGTACTTCTCCATTATTTTTTTTAAATAACTTCTTTCACACCTATTTTTAGCCCGTCAGAAACTGGCTGATAATTTTTCAGTTTTTCCAATTTGGTCATATTTAAAATAAAGAAGAAACCCTCCCCCAAATTTCCATTTAATATTCATCATTAACCCCCCCTCCCACCCCATTTATCAGCTTTAACTGCAAGTGCAGTTTAACTTTTAAGAGGTCAAGACATTTTGTCATATTTATTTCTTTGACATAACTCTAATTTCTTGTTTTGCTGTATAGAAACAGAAGATCTCAAAATGCCTCTTCCATCTAATAGCCAAGTCAAATAGGTTTTTGCCAGAAAACAATACAATGATTCTGTAGCCTTATTATGATATATAAAACACACACACATCAAGAAACCATTAACATGAAATGTAGTGAAACCATTAAAAGAAAGGGTAAGAGAAGATGTCTGTCCCCATTTTAAAAGCTCCAGTATCCACCAGCAGCAATACATTTCTTACTTAAATTCACCCCCAACACTGAGACAATTGGAGCAGCATGACAGCTTGAGCAACTAAATACCTATCAGCGAGAGAAGGCAATGCTGGGAAGCAACGATAACAGCTTGGGATGCAAAGATAACTCATGCAGTTTGCTTCTTTCATTCTAAATGTTCTCTGTGCTAAAAATAAAAGGAGAGAAAGAAAACTCTTACAGCTTATTTTAAAGAAAGAATTCTAAGGCAGGTTAGTTTGCTTAGCCCAAATTCTGCTCAAATTCCCCCTCTGATTGTTACCATGACAAACAGGCTGGTCACCAGCAGCTGGCACTTGGTGGCCCTGATCTGGCATTGCTGTCCCATGTCTCTCTCTTCTCACTCGATACTGGCTGTTCCTCCCTTAAGATCTTGCTAAATTCAACGTTTCATCTTGCTGGGGCAGTTTACAACAGATGCTTGCAGCAAGGCATCTTGGGAAGTGTAGTTCCTACTTCAAACCTGATACACTGCTCCTAAAGAGCATACCCGACCTCCTCACCCAAAACAGTAAAGCCAGTTTAAAACTGAAATAAGCAAAAGAAAGAAAAATTGGAAGTAGTTTTATATCATTCTAAGGAGAGAAAGAAAGAAAGAAAGATGTTCAAGTCAAAACTGTAGAACTACTTACCAAAATGGTCCTTGAAGCTTTTGATGATATTAAAACCCAGAGCTTCAACAAATGCAGTTTTTAATAACTATTTGAACAACAGATAATCACAATAAGCCATAAGGACAATCACAAAGAGTTAACTGATCAAGGTAGTAATAAGAGTGAAATTCATTCATTTGCAGAATGATCTGAATAGGAACCATCTTTATTAACATGGGCACTCTTAATAAACCTGAGGTTCAGGAACAGACAAGTGGGAAAAGGGGATGGAACAGGGTAAAGAAAGATAATTATTTCTGGAACTGTGAGGAGTTGCAACTTAAGGACTAACTGAATCAGAGATGCATAAGCTTTCTTAAGCAACAGCTCAGTTAGTCAGTCTGTAAAGTGCAACTCTACCTTGCCTGACTTCAGACTAACGTGGCTAACTACCTCCCTTTCCTGAATAGTAAAAACAACTACAAGGAGTCAATAAGAATGAAAAGGACAAAGATATGGAAGGAAAAATATAAAGGAGAAAGAAGAAAAAACATACAGCACAGAGTCAAAGAGAAAAATGGATTGCAGAATCAAGTGCCACATACGGGAAAACAACGTGATGTTGCATCATCTTGAGTACATCGTTGTATGGTAAAATGAAAGCTTCCTTGTGGGCATGCAACTAGGAAGTTTCACAAGATGCGAATGAAATTTACCACAGCTGTGTGCGAGAGCATGATCTTTAATGAAGGAAGGAGGAAATACATGCACTAATTCTATTAGACCACACTGAGATGGATAGAGAATGGTCCAGTGTACAGGACATTAGGCTGGGACTTGGGAGTCTTGAGTGCAATTCACTCTGTTGGACAAGTCAGTTGAAGTCTGTGTAACAGGGGTCAATTCCAGGGGTGGCTATGACAGCAGTTATCATAACCCTTACCCTGCTCCAGCTCTAGGGTACCCTCCTCTTCTCACTTTCCTACCATGCCTTTCATGTAATTATTTGATAGAAGGGAGGCTGCCTACAGGTCCTAGACAAGCCCCAGGTCTTTTAGCCACCAGCAGGTCCCTTTTAGATCCTGCTGGTCTCCAGTTTGCCCTTAAACGGAGAGGGCACCCTCATCTTGACCATGCCCCTGGGCTAATTATACATGGCTTTGACCACATCTTACACCACTGCCATGCCTCGCAGAGGACACTGCACCATCATTCCCTTGTTGGGGCCTTCTCAGCATCCACCCCTTATCTCTAGCTGGGCCTGGCTTCTGGGCATCAGCTCTTATCCTGGTTATTTTAATCCTGGGCCCTGACTCCACCGTGCTCTAGGCATTGAGCTTGCTTTGGCTCTCTCTGGCACTCCACCCCTCAAAAGCAGTGCTGTGGGCTCTTTAGCCCTTTCTTGGGCTCTGGGTCCTCTGGCCCCAAGCTCTGTCCCTCTCTGGGCTCTCACTGTCCCTTCTCAGGCAATGCTGGACTCCCTGGGCCCTCTTGAGATAGGCAAATCACCAGTGTAAAATTCTAGCCCCAAAAATAAGCTCTCTGGCTACAACATAACTCAATCTACTCCAGGGATAGCAAACAATAAGAATATCCTGCTGTCTTGCAGCAAGGCTTCCCCTTATCCAGGTGTGGAATCAGAAAAAATATATGCCTTAAACTTTGATTATTTTAGTTATAAGATGACATAACCGCTTTGTGTAGAATTGCTGGCTCGGTACAGTAGAACAGATAAGGGCAAGTGTTTGTTCTTTGTAACTCTTCTGCAAATGCTTCGCTCACTGCGGCCTTGAAGGTAGAAAAAAAAAGTATGTACAAAGTAGATTTCCAGGTGCAAGAAGGAGGTTTGTGAACTAACCCTACCTCCCCATAATTCCCATCCTGATAACAGCAAAGAAATAAAGAAGTAATATTATAGCCGCTTTTCATGCTAATTTCACTATATGATCACGTGAGTTGTAAGCGACTGTTAAAAAGTATATAAGCCTCCTGATTTTGCTCTTGGGGGGGGACCCCTTCCAAGTGCTTGGGAAATCCATGTCACTTTGGAACTCCCCCTACAGCTGTAGTTTCTTTTGAATAAAAGCTTCTGCTGACCTGACCCAAAAGTACTCTGTGTGTGTTTCCACGACACAGGGTTGTGTTCTTTCATAAGGTACAGTATCCTGATGGCAGCCCTTAGGGCAGCTCTGAGGTCAGTCTATCACCCCCTCGCAGCTTTCCTGGCCAGGAACTGTGGCTTGTAGGGCTAGACGCTATGGCTTGGCTCAGCCCCAGGCTTATATACCATCTCGAGGCATAGCATGTTCACAGTCCCTCTTCAGCAGGCAGCCCCCTACAGAACTCCTTTCCCTTGAGCTTCCAGAACCAGACTGTTTTCTCTGGCCAGGGCTTATATACTCAGAGCCATGCCCCCTCCAGCCAGGTGACTCTCTAGGCAGTCAGCAGGTGCTCTCTAACATGCTTTGCCTACCAGCCTGAAGGATGGCCTAAAGCAGCAGAGCTATCTCTGCAGTTGTTCACTTGATGCTTTCCCAGGTTACACTTCTGTTGTACTATTGCTGTTCTGCTAGCACAGCAATAGGCATTTTTCCCTTTTAAAGGGCTTGGGCTGCCTATCACGCTATGGCAGGGCCTGCTTTTGACAGCCCAAGCACCATTTACCTCCCTTTTTTCCACTCTCAGTAACAGTAACCATAGGTCCCTTGTTACAGTATGACTACATACTGAACACCCTACTGCCACCATGTAGCCAGTCTCTCCATGCTTCAGCTCTCCAAACTGGTACTTTCCTACCAGCAACATAAGAATAACTGTACTAAAGATTGTGGAGCATCCAGATATTGCCTAACAAGGTCAATATAAGCATTTTACAGAGATAGAAAGCATTAATGTAGGAGGCAAGAGTCACCCAAATAAAGCTTTAATACTATTGATTACTTTTAGCATGGCAGGGCCTAAAGATGGAGAGCTGCATCTATTCATTTACTGTACACTATTAAAATGTTAAAATTATTAAATGACCACTAATATGCAACCAGTATAAAGCTATGGAAGGTAGTTTCACAGGAATCACTAAGTGTATAATGGGAAGAAAGCAGAGACAAGAAGATGTGATCCAGACTGTAATTTGCTGGTTGGCTGGCAGAAGCCTATTTCAGGTGATGAGGGGTTAGAAAAGGAGCACCCAGCTTTCTGAGTGAGTTAGCAAGGAGGAGATTCAGAGATGGAACATGTCATACAGAATACTGTTGAGGAACACCATGCTTTGAGCAGTATGGAAAAATCAATGGTCTTTAACAGGAATAAAAAGGCCCTCTGATTTTCCTGTCCCTTGATTTCCTTCTTTAATTCCAAATCCGTAGTATAGCAATAATATATGCTACATAAATAATACTTGCTACAAATTCACATTGTCCACCAGAGGTCCTCACAGGCTAAAAAAACCACAAATAGGTTGACATTCATAAGCGGCAGGTGCTTCAAGTTTGCTTTTTGACAGAGAACTTGCCCATCTCAAAAATATTCAAACAGTGCCTCTACCTACAAGAAGTTTCTGAAACCCTATCCACACTAAAGACATTCCTCAAAGCTCTCTTGTCACGGTTAACACTGTTTTGTTTCCACTGCTTTAAATGCTAAGAGCCACCACAGTTTTAGGCAGCATACGTTACAAGATAGTTTAAAACACTGGCAGCCAATGAAGCTAAGTCTACATTAAGCCCAGCACCAATGCAGCCGAACATGGTAGGACTGATAGGATTTTTTCCCTAAGGTAGACAGGGCTCGTGTGTTAAAGATAGGCATTTGGACAGAGCAACTGGATTGCTATTTCTTTATCCAATGAAACTGGGTTGGATTTTTTTTTTTTTTTTTTAAAGAGAGACATATGGCTCATTAGACCTGCAAGAGCTGCTTTTTTAAAGGATTCCCCCTGAATATGATCTGCTCAGGTCCCTTCTGACCCTACCAACTATGAAACTATGAATAGTTGTTTTGAGGCACAACTCCTACAGTACCTTTTGGGGGAATGCCTTCTCCTATGAAACCTCTGCTTTTTAGCAGGGAAGAAGCCAACCTCCTGCATAGCACTCCGGTTCCATTCACCACGCCAAATTTTATGTTTGAAGTTGAAAAGCTTACTTTGTGTTTCCTCTTCTGCTCCTCCGCCATCCCACAACCACTGAGGGGCAGAAGGGAGGTGGGGGGACAGAGGTGGAGGGAAGCCAATGGCGGAGGGCTTCTGAGGCAACTTACTTTTTTCCCTAAAATCATAGGTCCTCATGTGAACTTACTGATGGCTTTCACGGTAACATCTTGTCTTTCTGTGCAAGTCCTGCAGGTGGCAGCAGGCCAGGTTTAGAAAGAGCAATCCACCTGCCTGCTCCTTTAATACACCAGCTGCGGATGCTCACCTGCCAAAGACACACCTGCTCAAGTAAATTGAACATGCAGGAAAAGGGTGGGCAGCTCACGAAACATGGATTGTAAATATATTACATAAAAATAACCAGTTAAAATGAATAGTGGCCTGCTGGGGATTTTTTTAAGTATGTTCTTTTTTTCAAAATCTTTTACCTTTTGTTATCTCAAACTACTACAATTACTGTGGGTTTTTTTGGTGGGGGTGGGCATGGAATTGGAGAAAAATAGAAAATATTATCTACTATTTGCAATTTGGTTATTGTCAGCATCAACAGGATTTTGTGTATCAATAGCAGGGGCAAACCAGGGGAGGGGGCAACAAGGGGGACAGTGGTGTGGTTGCGCCACCCTTTGATTCCTGCTCCACTCAAAATATAAAACAAATGGCCTGGCAGGGGGAGCAGCATTTTTTCTATTTAGGCGTTAGCGAGGGCGTCACTCGACTTCATGGCTCATTGTAATCTACCCGATTCCTTCTAAACTCTTAATTCCACAGGTGTAAGTAACCCTCTTTCCTTTGATAATGGTCTTAATGTTCCACTAATCAAGCTATTTTTTCTTCTGTAATTCTGCTGTCTGTTGGCTACTCCAGTTAACGTAGCTCCCATTTCACCCTGCAGATTGTTTTTGAACTCTAGCTAAAAACATTAATGCATGTGTGGAAACAACTTTCAGAGAAGCATTGGGTGCACTGTAAAAATGCTTCATAAGTAGGGTGGCCATCGCAGACAGTCCGGTTGTCCTTTGTCTTCTGTTGATATGAAACTGGATGCCCTTGTGTCCTGTATTTTTGATGAGAAAATTACAGGACATAAAGGCATTGGGTTTCATATCAACAGAGGACAAAGTAGCAAAAACCAGATGTCCTCTATGATGGCCACCCTGTTCATAAGGGTTGATCTTGTATTATGAATCTGAAGAGATGTACATTTAATCCTATGACTATAAACTAAAGAAGAAACATTTTTTGAATACTTTGACTGGTTTGTTGTGTTTTTAATATCCAATATAAGATATAGCAAATTATGCACATTCCAATAAAGTTATAATTGTTTCTGCTTTGATCTTAAATTGAATAATAGAGCCCTAGGCCATGAGCATATTAGTAAAGCTTTTAGTTCCTTTTTACCTGGAGAAAAATGTGTTGTGCTCTATGTGGTGGTGCACCACACCATCTGCACCCCCTTCTTAAAATCCTAGATTCACTCATGATCAACAATATTACCATTCTCCCTGTGTAGGCACTTGGCTCCAGACGCTGAATTGTGTTCATAGAATCATAGAAAACTAGGGTTGGAAGGGACCTCAGGAAGTCATTTAGTCCAATCCCCTGCTCAAAGAAGGATTATTCCCAACTAGGTCATCCCAGCCAAGGTTTTGTGTAGCTGCATCTTAAAAATAGCTCTGGATGGTCAGACTCCTGACCTTGACTCCAATGTACTCAGGCTTTTTTGCAGGATTGAGGCCTCATTCAGTGCACCTGTTTCTCTAGGTTTTGTACATGAAAGAGGTTTTTTCTTTTCTTTCTTTCTTTTTTAAAGATACATGGAGAATTGTAACAATTTCCCCTGGATTTCAGTAAAAGCGAAAGGAAGACAGAAGCCTTCCTTTTCCCCTGAGAGAAGGAAGAATGGAGGTGGAAAGTTCTTCATTTTTGCCCACTCAGGCAAGGAAACTAGCAAGGTTCAGATATTTCTGCAGAAATGAGGCAGTGGATAGGGAAATCCCACTAAAGACAATTCCTTCTTCTATCTGAGGCCCATGCAGCTTAACCTACTGATGGGAAAGGCTCAGAGACCCCTTGTGTTTTGTTTTCCCTTCTTAGTTTGTCTTTTGGTAAACTGCAGCACTAACCCCTCACACTGTAATTATGCCATGGCACAGACACTTCTGTGGGCACACTAGCTCAGCACCTTTTCCTTAATAGAGCAGGGGTGTCAAACATCCAGCCCATGGACTTTTGCCTTAAGTCTGGCTCAGGTGGTATGGCTTGTGCCCATGTTGCTACTAGGACTGGAGCTGTCACCATGGGAATCCCTGCCACCATGGCAAGAGCCAGGGCTCTGCCCATGGTAGTGGGACTTCTGCCCATGGTGCTGTTGGGCAGAAGGAGGCTTGTCTCTCCTCTTTTTACCTTTCACATGCTATAAAACGTTCTTGGTGTTCTGCGTGTAGCACCTCATCCGTGTGAAGGATGAGGCGGCAATTCTGGGGATTTCTTGGTTAAATGGTTGTCCACAAACACAGGGGACTGGACTTAGACCCTTTCCAGTCCTATGTTCCTATGCGACTCTCAGAACTGTTTCTTAGGTTCAGGGTCTCTGCTGCTTACTAGTTCAGCAACTATAATTCACCTTCTGTTTTAAGTGCATTTTTTTTACTTCAATTGTGCATACGTGTGCATGTGTGTATGCGCATGTGTGTGTATTATAAGCAAATTAATTAATAAAACACTATTGGCACATACTTTTCCCTTTGGGAAGTGACTGAGAAAACACACAACACATCTTAACAGCATTGCCAATGCCTGAAAGCAGGAAGTCACCAGACTAACCTCAAAAAAGGACTAGATGTCACTAAGTAGACCTTCTAAAGTGATTAAAAAATTGTTAGTAGACAGTTTAGAAGAGATGAACACAGTAAACTGATAGGGGATCCTTAATGCATGCATTTTATCATTAGGAGCCCCAAGAACTCACTAGACCTAGCAACAAGATCACTTAAGTTAGCAACACTAGATCTTAGTCATGCTGTTTCAATACCTTTGAATTTTCAATTTTATCTCTTCCTGTACAATGAGCAATGGCCCAAGAGAACTGGAAGGCAATTCAACATAGGTAAACCTCATTTCAGTTTTTCCATCTTAAAATTTACCTGTAGCACAAATGACAGCAGTGAGGCAGAGAAAGTTTGTCCCTCTCCTCCTCACACAAAATTCTCACTCAAATTTAGAAGTTGCTTTCAATCCAGGCTAGCTGGCTCATCTGTGTCTGTGAGATGAAGCCACATGAGGTTTACACTTGGGTTGATAATGCTAGTTTGCAATGGCTAATGCAATGCATTCGATTGACTAGTTTGCGTTGTGGATACAGGCTAAATCCCTCAAGTGTTCAAAGTTCTCCATATCTATCCCACAATTCCCCTTGTGCCCAGGACACAAGACAATTGCTCCCACAATTAACAGTGAAAAAAACCCCATGGAACAGTTTGGTTTAGTACAGCACTGAGAAATAAAGGATGTGCCTGCAAGAATCCTAGTAACTCACATATAGTACAATTGAAGACACTGTAATCAGTGCAGTGTGGCTGCTGCCACCAAAACTAAGCCACGTTGGGCACTCACACTTAGCTGCTGAATTCTTTCTGCAATGGAGACATGCTAAAAATTGATTAACGAATGGGGCCAGCATTTCACTCTCCTTTTGGAAGGGAGAAAGATGGCTGCCTTCAGGAGACAGGCTCTTTCAAGGATCATTTAAGAGAATGAGGCAATGAAGTAATCTAGTAGCCAGGTTGTAGTAACTGTCTGAGATGTAAGCATCTTGTTAGGTGAGTATATGAAGCTGGTGCCAGAGAGACCTTTAAAGGATCAGTCTACACTGCCCGATTGCTGCTCAAATCTGTGAGCAAGGGATCACAGTCTTCCTTATGCCTTTGTTTTGAAATCTTTCTAAAGCCCACAGGGAAGGCCTCTAAATCAATACCTATAACAGAGGTTCTCAAACTGTGGTCCATGGACCACCGCTGGTCCACAAGATCCATTTATGTGGCCCACAGAAAGGTTGTGGAACAATTAAGAATATCTGTACTTGGCCCTGCACTTGATTTAATCTCCATCATCAGAAAAAATAAGTAGTCCGCCAAGACCCTCAGCAATTTTCAAGTGGTCCGTGAAGAAAAAAGTTTGAGAACCACTGATCTAGGAAGACCATGGCAGGTTAAGTGACTCTTTCTCTGCTTTTATGAACTGTGTACCCTGTTTGTCTTATCTAATGGATTATTACCTATCTGGTAGCAAATGCAGGAAAGGAGAGACACTGCTACTTCAGTAGCCACAAACTCATAGGACTTGCTACTGCATTGTGTTACATCCTAGTCCATGGGGCTGGCAACCTTTACAAGTCACAGGCCTGAACAACCTGACCCCAGTCCACTGGAAGACAGGTGGCTTCAGCAGTGGGCCAGGGCCAAGCACTGCTGCCATGTGTCCCAACACCTCCCTATGAAAAGACCAGCCCCTGAAGGGGGCTGTGAGGCCCCTTGATGGCCACCTTAATTCTGCCCCACTCCAGTTCCTCAGTATCTCACCTACCACACCTTAGTGTCAATGTTATATTACACTGGGAGGCTGTCACCCTGCCACACTGAGACCTGTAGTGCTTCTATTGGTGCTGCCTTTACCTAGGTCCTAAGTACCATTTGTCTTTCTGAGGTACCAACCCCTTCCTGCACAGCTTTCTCTCCAAACTCCAGTTCTCAGACACTGGGCCCAACTGACCCTACAAATCCTGATTGTTTTAAGAGCAATAATCATGGCCTTGAGCCACTCCTATAGCTACACCCATGCCCTAAAGATTTCACTTAGTCATGCACCAGACCCCATGGCCGTACACTGGTTGTAGCCTCTGGGTCTTTGACCCACACTGGGCTGTTGTCTCCAGCCTACAACTAGTCAGCTTTTGCTGATGCAGCCTGCTGGGTCCCAGACCTTCACAAAGCTCTATCTTGGCCTCAGCACATCTCCATTTCAGCTCTGGGGGTCTCTGACCTGTGCTGGGCTGTTGTTTTCAGTTGATAACTGCTCAGCTCTGGCCCACACAGCCTGCTGGCTCCCAGACCCATGTGAGGCTATCTTGGCCTCAGCCCTCTCTCCATCACAGCCCTGGGGGTCCCCAACCCACGCTGGGCTGTTGCCTTCAGCCTATAGCCATTCAGCTGTGGCCCACATGGTCCACTGGGTCCCAGACATGTGGGAGATTCAGTCTTGGCCTCAGGGTCTCTTTTAGCTTCTGCCCATCTTGAGCCCTCCCTCCCTGCAGGGCTCTACTCAAAGTGTCCCCAGGCACCATGGCTTCCACACTTTCCCTGTAGCCACAACCTAGTTCTCCAATCTGGCTCCAACAGAAGCCAGGGTTTTGTCCTCCCCTAGGCTCTCCTCACTACCAGCTATTCCTCTGGGATGCCCTTCCTAGGGCCCTTCCCCATATCAGTCTACGAACTGTCTCACACCTGGGATTTACATCTGGCTAAGACTTCTTCTCAGTTTTGCCCACTCCCACCTGGGTTTCCTGCTTGATGTAAGCATCAGGCCCACAGCCTTAGTTTCTCCCTCTAGGCTGCTCACAAAGCACACTGCAGTAGTTTTCTAAGGACTCTCCTCTGCAGAGATCAGGGCCAAACTGCCTCTCTAGTGCTGGAGGCAGGCTTATATAGCCCCTGACTCCTCCTCTACCCAGTCACCTGACTCCTGCTCCTCTTGCAACAGGGCTCAGGTGCCACTCACCATTTATCAGCAGATTTCCTACTCAGCAGCCTGTGTTTCCTCTACAGTTCTGCCTCTTAGCAGTAGGTGCAGGGGTATCCTATTAGTCCTTCCACAAGATTGAGTGAGCAGTGTGCTAGCCTTCCCTGCAGACTGTATTTTGCCCTCTCCTGCAGTCATTACCTGATCAGTTGCCTGTCCTACTCCCAGTAACAGGGGCTAGCCCCCACACTTCCTGCTTCTCGGCTGCAGAGCAGCAGGGAACTGAGATGGGGCCAGACAGCTGGAAAATGCATCCATGGTGCCACTGGCTCTCTCCATCCCCAGCTGAACTATGGCTGTGGCTGGATACTGCCTAGCCCTGTCTCAATTCCCCTTTGGCTCAGAGCTGCTCCTGCAGTGCAGCTAGGGGGAGGAGGAGGTGGGGAGAAGCAGTGGTGGGACGAGTGCATGTCCAGCTGTTGGGCCCTAGTGCAGCTCCTCATTGCCCAGCCCCAGCACAGGCATGGGCAGAGGCAAAGCGCTTTGGTTCTGTGAGCCAGATCCAGTGGTTCTGTGGGCCATATGTTGCAGACCACTGTTCTAGGACTTTCACCCTTTACTACTGCCAGTTTGTATGCACTGCAGTATGTATGTACTGCCAGTTTGTAAATAAGGAGCAGAAACACTGAGCTACTTAGAGAAACTACATCCCATTGGAATCTGCATTTCCATCAGCAGGAAAATGTTTTGTTAAATGGAGTTATTTTACCTGAGTTTAGTTAGAAAAAAATGACTTCATAGACTTTATAGACATTAATGGCTGAAAGGGACCTCGTGAGATCATCAAGTCTAGCTCCCTTGCCATAGGCAGGAAGTCTGCTGGGGTCAAATGATAGTTCTAGCATACCCTTTATTAATAGTGTCTAAGCAGTTACACTGAGGCTCAGCATTTCAAAATAAAAAAAAAATAATGGAAAGAAAAGGGTCATTTTAAGATTTTCAGATTGAAATTTTCCAGTGTTTCATTTCAGAATGGCTTTTTTTCAAAAAGACTAAATGAAACATTTTGATTTTATATCCCATTTTTGTTAAGATGCTTTTGAAATAAAACTTCCGTTTCCATCACTTTTCCACCCTTATTAAAAATGGCTAATGGCTGGTAATCTGTGGGTGTTTGGTTCTTTCTGTGAATTTAGTCGGATGGTGTCAATTGAGTTCATTAGAATAGATAATACAGGGGACCAAGATGGAACGTAAGTCATTTTGTTGGCAAATAATTAAATAAATTCCAGGAAAACAGAACAAGAGCATTTCATGCTTTCCTACCTTCACATTAATTTGTAATTTAGCTCCCTAAATTATAATCCTGGGCAGTTCTAATATGGCCTTTCTAGTTAGATAGTACTTTGGATGACAGAGTTTGGGAGCTTCCCATCCTGGAGAAACAGTTGAAGGTGTGTGGAGACACTTCAATTAAATTTCAAGCTAAAGACACAAAAACACGTATATACACATGTATCTGTTATACATTACATTGGATGAATAACTGGTGTGTTATCCATTCTATAAACTCCCTCACTACATAAATTGATTCAACCCAACACTGTGATGGAATGAGGACCCTCAGACAAAACAGTAGTAGAAAACAAGAGAGAATGTGTGCCTATTTTGCTCAATGTTTTAAAATTTCTGCTGTAACCTTAGCTTCTCTTAGTTAAATTTGGATCTGAAATGAATCATGTGGTTTATAATCAGGGGTAATTAAGAATTCAAACATTCAAATCAATTAAGATATGATAGCTTCCCAGGACACACTGCTCAGCAGATGTGAAGGAGTGTGTTTTTGTAGTGTGTACATGCAGTGATTTATTAAGCTTCCAAGTTGTCCCACAAGCTGTATTTTATCTCTTTGATCAAAAGTGATAGCCTGAGAAGGGATACAGAGTCAGGAATTAAAACAAGAGCCTAACCTCTCCTTGGTTCTTGTAATACCGAAAGGAACAGGGAAAAAGCAGAGCCCTCCCCTCCACCCCCTTATTTAGCTTGCTAATTAAGGACATGCAGAGAACGCCACTGCATATCTCCTCCACAATGCTGCTACTGCAAATGTATCAACATTTTCCTCCACTCCTTCCAGTGGTTTCCCACAGAATATAAGATCAAGTTCAAACATTCAATCCTAATCTTCAAAGATGTTTCATAGCCTGGGCCCAGGATATCTAAAATGCCAACTAGAGCTTCAAATAAAGGTTATGGCTGAAATGTTTTTCCTCTAGCACAGTGCAATTTTGTACAGTAAGGGCAGTGATAATTTGTGCAGAAACCAAGGCTTCCTCAGTGGCTGTTACTGTGGAACAAATGTCACAGGAAGTAAGCACCAGCACCAAGTGCAAGGTGCAGGTCTTTGGACCGTCTGTGACTTCTCTAATAGGCATACAGAAGGGTGTGTGTAAATCTTAAAACAAAACACTACTGCAAATGCTTCCCGCTCTGAGAGGAGGATGAGAGAACGAACATACGACAGATGTTAGGTCACACTGCTTAAGGCAATACTGGAAGATACTCAAGATATTACACAGTAGGCAGTAGAAAAGCCTACTCACAATAGAAAGATAGTTCCATCCATTTCCATTTTCTTCTTTTCCACTAGGTTTCTGGTTATTTGGGAGCTCCTGTAGAATGACCTGAGAAGTCACTAAATAACTTCTATAACCTTTTCTTTGAAGCATCCTTTATATCTTTAGAGAATGTGTTCTATCTCCTTTCATCTCTAATCATAAAAACAACATTTGTATTACCACCACCCAAAGAGGCTTCAGAGCACTCAGCATTTGAGAAGGTTCAAGCACCTGGAAAATATATATATTTAAATATAACATTTTATTTGGCTGCAACTGATGATTTTATCAGCCTTGCCAATCTTTTTTGCTTTAGATGTGCTTTTTTCTCCCTCTGCAAATAGAATACATGTTGATTAAGCTATAGAAAAGAAGTATGTCCATGTTCCACACACACCTTGTTTTGTTCTTTCACTTGCTCTTTTTAAGCACCAGAACAAACATTTACTAATCTGTTTGTCTGAACGTGCATTTTTAAAAAGGTGATTATAATCATAGAACCATAGAAAATTAGGGTTGGAGGGGACATCCCCAACGAGATCATCCCAGCCAAGACTTTGTCTACCTGGGTCTCAAAAAGCTCTAAGGATGGAGATTCCATAACCTCTCTGTTCCACTGCTTCATTACCCTCCTTCTCATGTAGATACTACTGTTTGGCCTGAGAGAAGGATACTACTGTCACAACCCAATGATTTTAGTGCCTCGGCACAATGGAATTTTCCCGCCACATGAGAATCTCTGTGCACAGCAAAAGTTTTCTGCTGCAACAGAAAACCCCGGTGCAAGAGAGTTCCCGCCATTCACATGCAAATTTGTGTCCCACTATTGGCCAGTTCTAAATTATTCCTACGTGGCGGCTAGTAATTGGCTTGCTGGCCGTATAAAATTCTGTGTGACTTCCATCCAAGTCAGAGAACTTTGAGCACGCTGCAGAGTGCCTTTAAAGATTCCTGACTTGCGGCTGAGCTGATCGATAGCCTGATCACCTATCGATTCTTCTCCCCGTCGCCGAGCGCAATCCTTCGAAGTACCCTTTTCCCTGCTGGCCTGACTCGTGTACAGATTCGCTGGCCTGAGCTTTGCCAGCTGGAGCAACTCGTGTAGTTGTTTAAGCGACCAGACCACCTGCGTCGTGACTACTAGCGGCGTAAGCAAAGCTTTTTGCAACCAAAATGCTTTGTCTGCCTTTCCATTCACCAGCTCGCCCAACGACGGAGTAATTTCTAAATTACCTCAAGTCAGCTCCGGCCATCTGAGACATGGCGACGAGGGTGGGATCTAAGGGCACAGTGATGGAGACGAACCTAATAGGGTGCTGCCCTTGGCGCACCGGGATTCGCCGCGTAGAGAATGCAAATGATCTATGGGCGCATATCGCCTACCACCAGGCGGTAGAAGGGGATGAACGAAATATTGATGGCTACTTCTCCGTAAAGAAGGAAGAAGCGGTCATAAAAGAGTGGAGGACAAAGCTATCCCTTGGGGAGTTCAGGTGTATAATGGGGAGCAATCGGGTCTATTATCGACCCCCGGAGGAAACATCGACCATATCCCTAGCTGGGGTGAAGGCGCGGAAGGCAGAAAAGCTGTCCCCCGCTCAGGAGTTTGCTCAGTGCACCCCATACCTGAGGGAAGGAGGGGAACCCACCCCAACGGACTGGTTCAACTGTCCGGATTTGGTGCCCGGGTCGCAGGGTCATGAGCTTCTCGTTCAGCTCCGGGAGGACCTGGAGACCAAGGGCCGTCACGTGCCCAAATGGGGTTTAACTAAATGGAAGAAGGGAAAAATGATGAATGTGTTGTTCCGTACAGTAGCGGGTCTACTAAGGGAATATGCAAATTTGGAGGTTCAGCTGCATACGGTAGGTAAGGAGTCTCTGGAGCAGACGGCAAAGAGCTCCAGAGTGACGCCTATCAATAGCGCCGGCCGCATGATGCCGCTGATAGAAAATGGTGCCGAAAGAAACACGAGCTCTCCGGAGAACCCGGAAAAGAGGGGCGGAGCTTCAGAAGATCCGGCGGGGATCTGCCTAGCGACTCTGCCCCCTAAGGTGATTTCATTCCCAACGGCCCCGCCTCCTTGCCTCGGGGAGGGAGCAATGGGAGGATGGATGTACCCAACGCTCCCGCCTGAAGAATTTAACTCTCTCTCTGCTGCAGCTCACCCGATAGTTGTAATGAAGCATGTTGCGGATGAAGAAGGTACCATGCGTACCACTGTTACCTCTCGCACACGCACCCGACCAGAAATTCAGGAACTTTGCAGGGAATCTAAAATAAAACCAGAAGAAACTTTGGCCATGTGGTTGGGACGATTAATAGTAGAGTTTGGATCTGACATTTTAGACAGGGAAGAAGTGAATGCCCTGACCCAACAAGCGGCGTGGAGCGGAGGGCGTGCTACTGATTTGAGTGTGGTCACGGACAGTGCCCACTGGCCCATCCCGCTCCCGGCGCTTGTAGTGGGACAGGTAACCCACAAATTCCACACCTGGCATGAGGGTCGCCCGCAGAAGGCTACTGCGGAGCAACTCCTCCTAGCCATAATCGGAGTATCATATCTTTCATGGAGCCCAAGAGCGAGCCCAATGCGGCTAACAACAGCCCAACGCAAGGAAAGATGGGCTCATCGCCACCTATCGGACCCCAGGGCAATTCCAACGCCCCTGGAAGCTATAGACGCCTGTGTAGAGGTATATGGAGGAGCAAATGCTGTTACGCTCTGACTCTTTTTGAACCCGATGGCAGGTCAGCCAGTGGGAAATCTTTTAGGCCATCTCCCATGACTGCAGGTGCTCATGAAACAAAGTGAAGAAACTTCTGATGATATAAAAGACTGATCTTTGGCATATCCAGTCGAAGCACCGAGACCAAGACGTCAAGAATTTACCCCCCGGCGAGAGCCATGGTGGTCACCTCCAAGAACCTTGAAGGAAAGAAATATGTTCGGATTTCTTCTCGCCCGCTCCGGACTTACAAAGTATCAGTTGTGCATTTTGGGAGAAAGGAGCCAACGTCGTCTAGCTGAAGCGTTAGGATTTAAATTCGAGGACCCACCAAAAAACGAGTAATGGCCGGCGGCTCCGCCGGCGGCCTTCTCCAACTCGAACCTGACCCCACTGACCCTCGTCCTTATGCCGAACTCACTGTTTACAACCCTACTGATCCAGATGACCAACAATAAGTATTTTTCCTCCTCGATACTGGAGCTCAGGTTAACGTAATTACCTCAACAATACCCCACCAGAAGACCACCAAAACGATCAAGGTACAAGGGCTTAATGCTACTGCAGTCACCACAAAGGTCAAATTCTTAGTCCAAGGTTATCGATACGCTCTAGAGGCCGTGTTAGGGGGCATCAACATTCTAGGAATCCCGGGGATTAAGGCGCTTGACCTTAAGGAACAAGTGCTGCAAGCATTACCCATTATTATCCCAAAACAGGATTGGCATCGACCAACACTTTGTAACACCTCCACCTGGCGGTACTGACCAATCCCAACCAAGGGTCCCCTAAAAAAGTCCCTTACTGACCTCCTGCAGCAACTCGAGCAACAAGGTTGTATCAAAACTGTAACTGCTAGCACCTACCTGTCATCAGGATGGGGAGCTGCGAAACCTGGAAAGCCCAATGAAGCCCGGTTCGTCATCGATTATAGAGAGGTCAACAAAAGATGTCAAGTACTTCAGAAACCTAATCCTTCTACTCTGCCACAATGCATGTTCGAGATGGCTCAATTCCAGCAAAGTAAGTGGGTTGGGGTCATGCTGGATTTGAAAAACATGTTCTTTTCCATCCCGGTAACTGACCCTGAAGGAATACTAAATATGTGCATTGATGGCACTATGTACAGATGGTCAGTTTGCCCTCAGGGATATCGCAACGCCTCGTCGCTGGCTACTGGTGCCATGAACAATACCCTGAAGAATTTTCAAGCCTCACATTCTCTTCCCCCAGAGGAGGAATTAAGAATCTGGAGTTATGTCGACGACATTGCTATCATGGGTCGTGATAGTTCCGTAGTTACTAGTATAGTCAACCAACTAGTCACTCACCTTCAAAGTGAGGGATGGACAATCAACGAGGAAAAGTCATGCCTATATCCTGTAGATGACATCACGTTCCTCGGCACCCGATACATCGGTTCCATCCGCCACGGAATCTCACATGATGGTCCCAACATCGATCCATTAAAAACATTCCTCCCTGTTACTAAGAGGCACTTCCAACAGCTTTTGGGTCATTTGAACTGGTACCGGCATTATGTTGAACCCAGTCATTTGGCGCTCCTCATCAAGTTGCAGCAACAGATCCGTGACAAATCCCGAAAATCCACGCCTTGGACGAAAGGAGATCAGCGGAATCTGCTCTGCCTGCTAGCCACGGTTAAAAATACACAGCTCCACGCCATCGATCTGGGTGAGCCATTAACCGTAACCCTTGGGTTCACCACAAACCATGTGTGGGCTATGGCGCACAATTCTCGCGATGAGCTAGTATACACTGCCCATAAGATGCTTCAAGTGGCACAACATCGATATGGAGCTGTAGGAAAAATCCTCCTAGCTGGACAACTAGTGGAGCCATTAGCAAGGGGGCATGGGACACTACGCACTCCCGGTGCCACATTGCTACCCTTGCTGGATGTGGAAAAGGTCAATCCGCATTTTTAGGGGGAGCCTAAAACATGGAATACGCTGGTGCTTACCCACCATTACAACTGGCACTGCTGAAAGTTTGAAGATACGACGCCTAATCCTAGCCCAGAAGACGAGGAAAAGGTCCCTACACTGTATGGAACCTCTGCCCCAGCATGGATGGCGTCAGATGGAACCTCCCGACATGGCGGAGGCTATGGGTATTACTGCAAGGCTTGTCATGGTAAGAAAATATTTCAAGCCTACTCAGATGACAATTTGGCCCAAAAATGGATTCCTCAAGGTACTGGAGCACTGTCTAACACATCATGACGATACGCTCCCCGTTCCAATCATTGCAATCGACTCGCAGTACATTTACCAAATTCTTACTGGTACAGACCTTCCTACCGAAAATTTAAATGATTGGCAAGACATCTGAAAACGTTAACTAAATTTGCATGGCTCCCGTTGGTTAGGCACACTAAGTCACACCGTCTGGATACTGATCCAGTACATGAGGTCATCGATAAGTTCTTAGAAGACCCACTCCGGACCGATGTAGTTTTGCCTATCACATCTACCTCTGGTCCTGAAGTAAATCCGTTCCTCGCATGGCTTCATGAAAATTGGGGTCACCTGGGACCACGAGCTTGCCATTAACGTTGGTGCCGAACCATTACGGAACCGGCCTCATACGGAGTTCGGCGCAATTGGGAAAAGGTAGCTCAGGCCTGTGAGATATGTGCTAAGGAAAAGTGTCATAGAACTAAGCTTCAGCTCGGAGCTTTCGACTCTTCACAGTTCCAGGCAGGAAAAGTCTGGCAGGTAGATCTGCTAGGACCCCTCCCAGGGTCTAAGCCACCAAATAAAGGATTAGTTGTTGTCGATTTGGGAACAAGACAGTTACAAGTTATTCCCTTACGGAAAAGCAATGCCACTGCTGTTATTTCTGCTTTAACTGCTGTATTTGCTACCTGGCAACCTCCTCATGAGATTCAGTCTGATGAGGGACCCCCGTTTAACTCTAACGCTTTAGACAAATTTGCTCGTCTTCACAATGTAGCATGGCATCTCCATCTGCCATACTACCCGCAGTCCAATGGCGTTGTAGAAAGACATATAGGCCTGTACAAAGAACAACTTCGTCTCAGAGGAGGAGGAACATTTAAAAACTGGACTAAATTCAATCATGATGTTCTCATCTCACTGAACACCTCAAAACCGATATGGGATGAAGCCAATGTCCAGAAACCTCTACCTTGGGAACCTAAGTTCCAACCAGATGAGTTAGTGTGGATCTCAATACCGCACCCCCACCAGTCTCATCCGCAAGTTCACAAGGGAACAGTTCAACGGTCGGGACAATATCCTAATACCTATTCTGTCCAATTAGAGGAAAAGCCCGATTGTCCCCCTATTATCGTTCATCACAACAGGATGACTCGTCGTTCTGACGTTCACCTAATATCCTTATAGTAAATTCAATTACGATTCTCTTTTGTTTTGTTTTGTTGTTGTTTTCTTTCTTTACAGGCCTGACTTCAACAAAGCAGTAATCTACAGCCTCTCGATTGTGAGATCCATCGAGCACCAAACTGCGGTTCCTTCGAATCAACAGAGTGATGGCTATGAAGGAGACACCGAGGCAGCAAATGTCCATCGGGTCAGAACTTGCTCTGATGCTGCTCCTCTCTCATTTCTGCTGCAGTGTATTAGTTAGACCTGTTGTTGATCCACACGTAACAGCAGTTTGGGGAAAGAATGTCACATTAAAGTGTATGATTGACATGAATGAAACCATAATACAAGTTTCATGGTAAAGACTGCATGGTAAAAGTGCGCAAACTATTGTTGTGCATCATCCTGAATATGGGTTTTCTGTTCAAAGAGAATACCCTGGAAGAGTGTCATTTAAAACCTCTTCGTTCAGTGATATAACAATCAACCTAAATAATGTGAGTTTCTATGATGAAGGAATATAAATGCAAAGCAGTTACATTCCCATTAGGAAATGCAGAGTCATTAACAACTATAACTGTAATTGTTGAACCCACTGTGAGCTTTACGAAGGGACTGACTCCCTTAATAGATGGTAAAAATTGGACAGTAGCAGCTATTTGTACAGCAGCCACTGGGAAACCCGCTGCAAATACAAGTTGGGAAGGAGACCTCGGTAAAATGGAGCGTAATTCAATTTCCTTTCCAAATAGAATGGTAACAGTTATAAGCCAATATAAAATCATTCCCACTAAATTTGTGAGGGGAAGGCGTATAACTTGTATTGTGAAACACCCAGCTTTGGACAGAGAAATAAGGTATTCTCACGTACTAGACATCCAATATGCTCCTGAAGTGTCAATAACTGGCTATAATAGGAATTGGCTTGTTGGACAAAGAAATGTTCAACTTAAGTGTAATGCTAATTCTAACCCGCCACCTCTAAAGTTTACCTGGGCCAGATTAGATGGACAATGGCCTAAAGGCTTACTGTCTGTAAACAATACTCTGCATTTCAATAGCCCACTAACCCACAATCATGGTGGGACTTACATTTGTAGGGTGATAAATTCCCTTGGTCAAGGAAGCGATCAAAAGACCATTTACATATTAGATCTCTGCACCATCACTACCACACGATCGCCCACGGTTTTATGGTATCCTTCAACTAATAGCATTACGGGTTTAGCGTCAGCATTCACCCTAACAGTAATGCAGGGACGTAATTGGGGTACCATCATCGGTAGTGCAGTGGGTGGAACTATCTAATACTTGGAAGCATTTTAATTGGCATTATCTGTTATGGGAGAAGACGGACGTCTCGCGATGACTATTTCATTATGAACCGTATTTCACTGACTAATAAATGAGGGGAGTCCCAAACAGATGTTCTCCAGTCAGATGATGACCAATAGTTGTTGTTATATGTTTAAGTTATTGTATTTTGTAGTTTGTTAAAAAGACCGGTCTGTACAAATTGTTTATTTGTATATATATATTATTGTTGGTTGCTTAAGCTCCGTAAGGCCAGTGAATCCTGAAACGATAATTCCTTATAACGTGCTCATGTGTCTAAAATTCCAGTTGTGCCGTCGGCAAGGGGGCATGTCACAACCCAATGATTTTAGTGCCTCGGCATGATGGAATTTTCCCGCCACATGAGAATCTCTGTGCACAGCAAAAGTTTTCTGCTGCAACAGAAAACCCCGGTGCAAGAGAATTCCCGCCATTTGCATGCAAATTTGTGTCCCACTATTGGCCAGTTCTAAATTATTCCTACGTGGTGGCTAGTAATTGGCTTGCTGGCCGTATAAAATTCTGTGTGACTTCCGCCCAAGTCAGAGAACTTTGAGCACGCTGCAGAGTGCCTTTAAAGATTCCTGACTTGTGGCTGAGCTGATCGATAGCTTGATCACCTATCGATTCTTCTCCCCATCACCAAGCGCAATCCTTCGACGTACCCTTTTCCCTGCCGGCCTGACTCGTGTACGGATTCGCTGGCCTGAGCTTTGCCAGCTGGAGCAACTCGTGTAGTTGTTTAAGCGACCGGACCACCTGCGTCGGGACTACTAGCGGTGTAAGTAAAGCTTTTTGCAACCAAAACGCTTTGTCTGCCTCTCCATTCACCAGCCCGCCCAATGACCGAGTAATTTCTAAATTACCTCAAGTCGGCTCCGGCTGTCTGAGACAACTACTAACAAAAACTACAAGCTCACTGTATGGCAGGTTCCTTATAACAGCAGTGAGTTAAAGAATGTGGCTGTACATCTGACATTTTGTCAAGCAGTGTCAATGATAACGATGACACCTGTCAGCTTCTCAGACATGGATGCCTGTGGATGTGTGATGAGCAGACAGGCCTTTCTATTGTATACATCCAAGGCTCCACATCTGGTTATGCATCAACCAGAGTATAACATTGTATAATAGAAGTTTAATCACATCTGCCTATCACTCTGTACCAGAGTCCAAAACTGTAGATCACAGACTATACTGACTGGTCATAGGGTATTAGCTTCCCTTGCAGTTCCATCTGGGGAAACCATAACAAAACATATAGCAGAAGTAAGAGATGAAGAGTAAAACTGGAAGGCACAGCCTCAGAAAAAAGGTTCCCTTTCCGTGGCCAGCTAAAAATAGCTAAATACTTTTCAAACGTTAGTTTACTATGTAAGCAACTGCCCCGGGAATGTTATATGATAATGACCACTGCAGTTTGATGCCACCTCTCAATATGGTCTCATCTCAGTTGGATAGCCAGATCTCTATAAGAAAATGTAAAGACTGGGAATTATGTACCAGTTCAAACATAAGAATGAAGACTACAGATGCCCCAGTTAGTGCCACTAATTTAACACTTATGCCAGCAATTTCGCTACATGAGAAATATTGGCTTCTTGATTTAGGAACCATCAAGATCAAGGTCACATCTGCTATCTTGATTAACTCTTCCAGTGTGGCAGTTCCAGAGAAAGCATATTAGGCGCCAGTTATCCCCACCCTAAAATACAAGCAGGTGGTTTGAAAACTTTTTTCTGAATTCTGTTGAATTTTAGGTGACTTGAAAGACTTCTGAGACATGAATCTCCAAATGGAAACCCCTCTGCCCCAGCAAAAAAGCTTCTTTATGTACAACTCTTGGCTGGATAAGTAGTAAAATTGTGACATTGTAAGAGGCTGAATGCTGATTCAGGAAAGCAGTCCAGTACTTGGCTATCCCCATTGCAGTCAATGGGATTTAAGAATGTGTGCTTGGCTCAAGTGTGGCAATTGAACAGGGAAGGAATTTTTATTTAGATTTTTTACAACACCTGTTTAACTGCTAAGCCTCACAAACACTTCGTGGAAAAATGAGTTCTTTGTTAAAGAGTTAACAGTCCTAGTGATTTAACAGTGAGAAAGTTCTCAATATACATATTTAGACCTCTCCTCGACACCACCCAAGAAGTTCTCCCACAAAGCACATGGCATTTAATGTTTTCACTCTACCTTTGAACTTAGACATTAAAATAAACTTTTCAGATATTCTTCATAAGAAAGTAAAACAGACTACATTTAATTTAAGAAATATTTTGTAAATTGGCTTTAAGATGAGCAGAACGTATTATAATGATCAGCATTGCAATTTTAGTTAAGAAAAAGGTGTGAACAACACAACTCCTTTAGTAAGCACCATGGAATTTTTTATGGGTACAGTAAAACAAAATCTAGTTTTACATCTGAACTGAAAGATGGGACTTTCAACAGTACAACATCTTAGAAATACAGAGCCAGATTATAAGGAAAGTGTCTCTTGTTTCAACACCACTTCCTGTTGAACCTTTGGATTTCCTTTGGCTGTTTTCATCCATGTGTGGCCTTATTTTCATTGTTACAGATGAAAGGAACCCAACAAGGAAGTGATACAGTTTTAGCTGCCCCATGATGTACGTATCTACAGCTGACCACTCTTTGTTCAGATGCTTCAACAGTTAACAGTTCACAGTTTGGAGTATTAGGATCTCAAAAGTATGAGCACAATAACTAACTAACTAAATAAAATGCATTTTTTTTCAAGGGTGTCTGAGAGATTTACTGCTAGCTAAGATGGTTTTCAGTTTGCAGTGTGCCTGAGGCTTTATTTGTAGAAGGTGGTACTTTCTTTTACCCCAGTGTTGAAAAAAATGCTGTATCACATTTGATTCAAATACCAGCAGGTGATCGTGGTAGATATGGGTTTGCAGGTTGACTTTAAAATGTGGATGTCCTTTAGATCTGAGAGCTGTGGTTTAAAGGATGCATTGTAGAAGAAATACACAACCTGTAAAACATAGGAAGCTGGTCCCCCATCACATTTTCCAATCTGTTCTTGAGCTCCCCTTGGCGGGATATGACTTCTCACTGTCCCCTACATATAAAGCAGAGCCCATGGGACAGCATCTGTCCCAGCATGTGATTTAAACCATTCTCTGGGTAAGATCTGGATAGCTGCTCCTTCTTTTTCCTCTATCAATGACACTTCAGACTTGTGGGGGTGATTGAGCATTGTTCTCTGAAGGAAATGGCTAAGCCACTCTGGATTAGACTGGCAGATTTGTAAAATGGCAGCATAATATTATCCCTGCCTTCCTCTTCTCCCACAGCAGTTCTTATCAGTTGGCCTCCCTACAGAGTATAAACTGCCCTTCTCAAACTTGTTGCTGCCTTACAGGCAATCACAAGGAGCCACAAGTCCATCCTGGGACTTTCTACCTTACTTCTAGTTACCTTATCTCTAGTTACAGAACACATAGCTGGAACTACCATGTAGGTCCTCCAGATGGCCTTTAATTAACAGACTTCGCTGGAGTGCCAGAGACACTTTTTGTCATTCCTGTGAGCAAGACTACTAGGCAGGTCCAGCTGCACTGGAGTTGAAAAAGTGACCACTCTTTTATCCTACATGAAGGGATATCTTTCAAAAGGGCACAAGACCAAATTGCCCTTTTGTCTGATAAAGACCATTACATCTACTATTGTACCTGTGAAGAACTGGACACTACTCAGACTGCTGAGGTCCTAGAAAGTAGGCCTGTGCGAAGCAGCTAGTATTCGCTTTGGATTTGGCTGATTTGGGGGACAGTGATTTGATTTGGTGATTCGAATCACTGTCCCTAATCGATTCGGCTGAATCTGATTTGGAGATTCAGCTACTGCCAAATCAGCTGAATCTCCGAATCATACAGGCCCCACCCAACGCCCTCTCTCCTAGCTCCCAGCTCTTTGGAAAAAAAAAGCTCCCACTCACTGGCTGCTGCTGGGCAGAGGGCGATCCCCACTGCCCCATACTGTGTGGGGGGCTCTGCCACAAGCCCCCTGACCCCCTCCCACTCTCCCAGCCCCTTCCCCCCACCCCCCATGGCTGCCCTGCCTGCTCCAGCTCCCAGCCCTTAAAAAAAAAAAGTCATGACTCACCAGCTCCTGCCCAGCGGGGGGTGAGCCCTGCTGCCCCACACTGCCCACTGTCCCACACTGCATGGAGGGCACTGCCATGAGCCCCTAGAGGCCTTGAGGCTGCTGCAGCAGCTGGTGAGTTTTTTTGTTTTTTTTTTAAAGGGCTGGGAGCTGGGGCAGGCAGGGCAGCCAAGGGGGGGGGGGTTGGGGGGCGCTCAGGGGGGCTGAGGGAGCAGGCAGGGGTTGGGACCTGCCAGGGGTCCCTCCATGGTCCCCTCCCCGCTCTTTCAGCCTCCCCTCTTCTGACCCCTACTTACCAGCTCGAAGTCCTGGTCCAGCTCCCTGCTGTAGCCAGCGGGGACTGCCCAAATTGCAGAAGGTCTCTGAATCTTTTCTGAATCAGAGAGCTTTGAATCAATTCAGACCTTTTAATTGGTCCCCTGATTTGATTTGGATTCAGAGATTTGGCCGCCAAATCAAGCCGAATCTCCTCCAAATCGAATCAGTACCCAAAGCTTTGCACAGCCCTACTAGAAAATGCCAACAGGAAAGGAGGTTTGTTTATTGAGGTACTGATGCTCATTCACAATTTGAGTCTTTAAAAAAAAAAAAAGTTGACTGAAGATATTTTTGAGTTCTCCAGCTTGAATATCCTTACATTTCCAATTTTATCTTTGCCTGTACAACTAGCAATGGCACAAGAGAATGGGTGGAAACACTGGTCACAGAGTTGTTTATAATGAGGCCACATGAAACACTGGAGAATGCAGGGCAAGGCAGAACCTTGCCTTGGCAATGGAATGAATACAATTACCTTTATCTCCGTGATCTAATGCAAGCATATATCAGTAAAAGTTCAGAACTCATCAGCCTTTCTTAGGTTCTCTGATACCCTGAGACATTGTCAAGAACACCTGATGAGGAATAAAGCTCCATTTAATGCTGTATTTCTCAGGTTAATCTCTGGTAATTTGTCAAAAAGATCAAAAGGTAACAATCAATATCCAAGTATCTTCATGGGATGAAATACTGGGTCCTAAAGGATTCTTTAACCTAGTGCAACAAGAACAAGCAATGGTTGGAAGCCAAAGCCAGATAAATTCAAACACAATATCAGTTTTTAAACAGCAAGTGTGATTGACCATTGGAATAACTGACCAAGGCAAGTGGAGGACTCTCCATCTCTTGGAACCAAAGCTAAATGCCCTTCTGAAATGCATGATTTAGTTTGGCAATTATTGGGCTCACTACAGGGGAAGCTGGGTGAACTTCTGTGGGCTGTGTTATATGGGAAGTGAAGCTGAATTATCTCAATGGTCCCTTCTGGCACAGCAATCTATTCATCTAGGGTACAGATGATAACCAGACAGATGTTACTGATCAGGTTTCTTCTTTGGCTTGAAAAAAACTAGAGATGACCTCTATTAAGCTCACTTAAAGGCAGAGAAGGTGGTGCAGAAGCCCTTCTAGCATGTTTGGCAAATTCTGTAGACCAGGATTAGGAGCACAACCCTGGGAGGGAATGTGCACAGACCGAGGGAGAGCATTCTGCATGCAGAACTGGGATAAAGCAGGCTTAGGCATGCTTCTTTACACTGTTATTCAGGGGTCAGTGTCCAGCTAGCCCTACTATTAGCAGCAGATGAAGCTGCTGGTTAATTGAGTTGCAGCCTCCTCTCTTCTCAAACCTAAAACTTCCTTTCCTTCATGATTTGCCTCTGGGAGAAAAGGTGGTACCCCCGCTCAAAACAACTGCCACTACTTAGGGATTCCAAGTGGGCTTGAAACCCCTCTGCTTCCCTTACAGGGTTGAGAACAAGGAAAAAATAATTTCATGGTCATTATGAGATTCTCTGCATGTAGAGCGGCAGGCAGCCAAATAACCAGGGCATTGTTTCCTTCAAATAGTTTCCTCCTGCTGTAGAAACTAGCTCCAAAATGTGACTGAATTAAAGGGGTGCTGGCTGTGATTCAACCCATTCAGTCTTTCACCTACAGCCCATAATATGGCTATATTCACTTTTGAGCTTGCTTGTAAATAAAAAGTATTGCACTGTAAATCACCCAACTCTCCCCTCACTAAAACACACACAAGCTACATTAATTAAAGCAAGCTCTCCCTCCCTATCACAATTACCTGAAGGGGGAGGGAAAAAAAAGAGAGAAAGAAAGAAACCCCACAGCCAAAGTCTGCATTCTTTGGCTCATCACAAGGATGCATTGTGAAGGCTGATTAACATGCATATAGCACATACACACAATCAAAGCTAAAATAAACTTTTAAACCCGGAGCTGTCTCTTTTCAAGGAGGGAAGGGGGAGAGAGAAAGGGGAGGGTGTTGCATTGCCAAGCTTAAAATTCACGATGCAACTCCATAGTGAATGGACACAACGTTTGCCTGTAGCTGTCTAAGAAGAAACAAAACCAAAGAGAAACCACACGACCTCCAAAAGGATTTTTTTTTTTTTAATTTCCAAATCGTGCCTTAGAGACCCTGAATGGAGCCTCAGGCATTTTCAAATGAATTTAAGATGAACAAGAAGGGAGCTGGGGGAATAGTTATAAGTGTTGTCAATCTTGGAGAATATTACAGATGGAAAAGGCCAAAAGAAAAAACACAAATCTTTTCTCATAAAGAGAATTAAAAAAACCCTTTTGCTAAAATGGTAAGGAATAAACATTAAAAACAAAACAAAACAAAAAACCCCACTACAAACCAATAAGAACACAGTGATCTCTTAAAATTCATACACCTTTCATGAATATTAAGGTAACAGATACAGTTGCTAAAACATCAAGAAATGCAAGTGATAGACTTGAATGTTAACTCTGCTCCTTGCAAAGCATGAAGTGTCCTTGGGCCCCAATCCGGCAAGGGTTTACTCACACACTTCACTGAGTATGCCAGTAGGCTCACACTGACAGCATCTAGGATATTTTTTTCACTCTTGCATGCTTACATTAGTATCTCCTGGAGTCAGATCTTGCAGCTTTTATTCACTCAAGTAAACTGCATACAAGTGGCCCCCAATGAAACAAACTGAATCATTCCAGGGAGTGAGCATTCCATGGTCAGCTCATTGTAGGCTCAATTCCCCATCAACATTTCCCCATCGTGTTCTCATTCATACATGTACAACATGATGTGCTGGTCTTCTTACTTATGCTGGACAAGTACAAACTACATCAAAATGCAGTCATAGAGAATTGGGCCCCTGTGCTGGGTAAGTTTCCTTATCTGGAAGGAATGAGCCTGTTCCCTTTACATTTGTACAGGGTCTAGCACAGCAACATCGTGATTTATTGGAGCCTCTAAGTGGTGATGGTAAATATTTCAATTTTATCTTATGTATGCTCATTGAAGTGGTATGATAAACCTTCCCCCTGCACCTTTGAGACACACTCAGCATCTCTGAACATCCTCTCCAGATTATTACCAGAGGGAGGTACATTAAAATGGTTTATGGTACTTAATGATTTCTTGTGTCACTGCATCTTCTTTTATAGTAGTTAATGCTACAAAGATATTTTAAGATTGATTTTTTTTAAGCTCCTGGATATACTTAAGGAGCATCATGAAACTTATGCCGTTACAATAAGAATGTATTCAGAGTAAGCCTGTACCCTACCAAGGCCCAGGTCCTGCAAACACTCCCAGATCTGCCTAACAGTAGTAACTCTGAAGTCTTAAAGTTAAGCATGTGGGTAGCACTGGCATGACGGTTGCATGTTCTACCTTAATGCTATCTTTACTGACGCTCACATATGTACAAGTCTTAACCCATTTTAATTTCACTATGGTTATTTTTAAGCAATTAAAGTCCAGTTATTACTCTTGAATGTTCAAGCCTTTTTTTGTAGAGCCGAGGAAAATGCAATTTCCTTTTGCCTAGAGAGCCAACTTTTTCAAAACGTGACCTATTTGTGGACTGAAATTCATCCTAAATGAAGTTTTTCTATATTTCAATTCTTGCTGCCATTCTAGCTAAAGTTATTTATGGCATATTCTAGACTGTACTGGGATCTTTGCAAATACTTAAAAAATAGGTCCCTGCCCCAAGCAGCTTAGTGAAAGGAAGTGACCCTGTAACTTTATATGAGCAAATGGGTCCACTGAATACAGTCAAATGACTCACAAGCTAAGTTCCTCCCATCTACTACTGTTTGCAAGATTGGGTTGCAAGGGATGGGCTACCTATGTGGCCCATAGCACCCAACTTTTCCAAGAACCATGAAACATCATTCATTGGTTCTTCAAGATACACAGCATGGACAAAATTTTCCAAAGTGATCACTGCGTTTGGATACTATACCTGGAATGGCTGATTTTCTGTGATGTTATTCTTTGCAGCTTTGCACCTTGACTTCATTTACCCATGTGTAAAGTGAGTACAAACTGCTGTGGTCTTATATGGCAGCAGTGTGAAACCACTTTATATGGACACAAGATAGTATACAACTGGGGCCTTAGGTCTACTTTAGGACATGTCTCACTAGGACTTTCAGACTGGTGAAGAAGGATGAAGACCCTCATTTCCGTATCTGGGCCCCTCACATTCTCCTTACCACTCTCAATTGCCTAACAAACTTCCCACCCCACATTTTTGATTTATGGAAATATGCCCTATCAATAACTTGCCCCAAGGAGCATACAAAAATTAACCAGCCCACACTCCTGAGCATCTTTCCATAGCAGAGACAAGGCCCTCCCTGAAAAAACAGAGTTCCAAGTTGCTGAACTCCATCACTCTTCATCTCTAGCAACCATTTGGGAAGAGATTAAGGGAGTCAAGATGGTTAGGACCCTGAGTTTGCCTCTGGGGAGAAAGCAACAACTATAGATTTATGTGAAAGGTGCTTGTATACCAGGGTAATTAATAACAGTTTAAAACCCCAACATAGATGAACACCTTCCACTAAAAACATCCCACTAGTTGCACCAGATGACCAAATCTAGGGACCATTAATTTATGCATCTCCACTTACATATTGTAGTGCTACATGAAGAAAGCTGTACCAGGTAGGTAAGAAACAAGCCAGAAAGGAGCTGATCCAGGGCCCACAGAAAATAACGGAAAAACTCCCATCAGTTTTGGCATCAGGCTCACAGGCTGTATTAATGAAACAAATGCCTGAGTTGATATTTCAATCCATTACAATTGTTAATTGTAACATATTCCATGTAGCTAACAGGATTTAGGAAGCAAGCAATATATATTTGCAGCAGCTTTAATTTCTGAGAGGCATTTAAGTGTAAGCACATGTAGAACACATTGTAGTAAACCAATCTGGAAAGCAAAGGCAAGGATTAGAGTGCCAAGATCCAAATCTGGAAAAGGTCTCAAGTACTTAGCCTCATATTCCTGTTAAAAAGCTATTTGTCACCTGTAATCCCAAGAGAACCCACAGCCAGTGAATCTCTTGGAGATAATAAAGACCTCCCTCAGGGGGGGAACAGTGTCCCCTCTTCCAGATACTCACCCCACTTAACTGAGTTCCATACCTGTACTTTCACAGCTACATTCAGATCCTAGTTTACAAAACACTGCTAATGTATTTCTAACCATTTACCTATGAATAACTAAAGAGCTAATTTAGCCCTGAATGTGTTTTGTAAACAGGGAACTTAATTTAGTTCCCAGCCCTTCAGGGTGGCCAGCACTATAAAAGCTTAAAAGCTGTAAACTGATTTAGTTGCAACTACATATGAATCATGCCCAATAAGGTAGAGCCCTAATACATGCATTTCTAATTAAGCCAAAACATTTTGGTGTCATCACAAAGATGGAAACCACCACTAAATTCAATCACTGTGAAATTCAATAGAAGTCATTATCTAACCTACACAGATTAACGCTCAGACCGTAATTCCTGATCCTCAACCAATGGACAGATAGGCAGAGGGGGGACAATTACAACACTACCTTTGAATTACAACTCTATTTGCAACAGCGTCCCCTTGTTGCGAGGAAGGCTAAAAGCATACTGGGCTGCACTAGTAAGAATGTTGCCAGCAGATGGAGGGAAGTAATTATTCCTCTCTATGTTGCACCGGTGAAGCCACATCTGGAGTACTCTATCCAGTTTTGGGTTCCCCGCTACCGAAGGGAGGTAGATAAGTTGGAGAGAGTTTAGAAGAGGGCTGAGGAACATGTCTTATTAGGAGAGGCTGAGGGAACTGGGCTTATTTAGTCTGGAGAAGAGAAGACTGAGAGGGGATTTAATTAGGGGTACACCAATAAAGTTTTTTTGAGCTGATACTGAAAGCCAATTATTAACCAGCTGCATCAGCCGATACCTGTTTGGTTGCCAATATGCAGCCTGGCAGCTTGAAGAGCAGTGTCTGGCTGGTAAGTCTGTTGTGGGGAAGGGGTGGTGGGGGGGGAGCAAATCGAGCCCTCTTGTGAGGGAGGGAATGGGGCAGGGGCAGGGGCAGGGGCAGGCACTGCCCAGCCAGGCTGGGGCAAGGCAAGGCATGGGACAGAGCTGCAGCTCTTCTGGGACGTGCAGAGGGGCGGGGAAGGGGGAGCTGCTCCTGCCACTGCATATACCCCTGGGGGAGGCACAGGGAGAATGTGCCCCCCAGATCTGTGTGCAGGGCGAGAGCAGGTTGCCACTGCAGGCTGGGGGCCAGGGGCCATACCAGCTTCTTCCTGGTGGGGGTAGGGCTGGGCTGGGGCTGTGCTCAGGCTAGGGCAGGGTGGGCAGCAGCAGCACTGGGAGAAGGGGTACAGGGGGGCTACACCACCCTGAAATTCACTGTAGCCCCCCCCTGGAGCCACCCCTCCCAGTGCCACCATCCAGCCTGAGTGCAGCCCTTGCCCAGCTCCCCCACAGGGAAGAGGCTAGCACAGCCCCCAGCCCTCAGTGTCTGCAGTGGTAGCCCGCCTCTACCCCACGCACAGATCTGGGGGACACATGCTCCCTGGGCTTCCCTCGGGGGTATGTGCAGTGGCAGGAGCCACTCCCCGCCCCCCTCTGCGCTTCCCAGAAGAGCCACAGCTCTGTCCCGCACCCTGGCCGGGCAGCATCTGCCCCTGCCCCAGCCCCACTCTCTCCCTCACCGCAGGGGCCTTAATCTGCCTCCCCCCCCATACCCCTTCCTTCCCTCCCACAGACTTACTGGCCGGACACTGCTCTCCAAGTTGCCAGGTTGCATTCCTGGCTGTGTGCACACTGCAGCCATGCACATGTATTTATTGGTGACATTATTGGCCACATCAGCCAAAAAAAGCTGATTGGTGATAATGTCAATTTTCCTTTTATGAGTGCCGGTATGATATAGACTGATGTATTGGTGCACCTCTAGATTTAATAGCAGCCTTCAACTACCTGAAGAGTGGCTCCAAAGAGGATGGAGCTAGACTATTCTCAGTGGTGGGAAATGACAGAACAAGAAGGTTGACAGAACCTGGAGGTTTTTAAGAGCCAGTTAGACAAAGCCTTGGCTGGGATGATTTAGTTGGAATGGTCCTGCTTTGAGCAGGGAGTTGGACTAGATGACCTCCTGAGGTCCCTTCTAACCCAGTTTTCTATGATTCTAATTTTATCTACAACATAAGAGTTTAGCCATTAAAAAATAAATCACCCAATTAGCATAGTGTTAACATATGTAATTTTTCTTCCGTCTCAAAGCTCCACTTACATTCTTCAAATACTGCAGGAAACAGTTACCTTTCCTAGAATTGCCTAGCTGCCAATGATGGAGCTTGGGTTGAGGCTCCTGTGTTTGAAAGTAATTTCAGTACAAAGAGAAAACAGAATGTTTGAAAAGAAAAGGTGTGCATGTTGGGGATGAGAAATAGCAAGGAGAAAGTCAGAGACTTCCTTCCCACAGCATCTCATCTCTAATACATGCAGAATAAAGGCATGTCCCAGCCATATTCAACCAATTTAATTTGTACTTTCATTCATTTCAGGGCTCAGTTTACAATTGTCTCTACTTTCCCTCAGCATAGTTTATGGGGCTTCCTAATTTCTGTTTACAGACCTGGCTTAAATCAGGGGTGTCAAATGCATCTGGCTTTGCTGGCCATATGAGGGTTGCTGGGCCAGTCTGCCGACCAGATTAGGACCAACTCCCTGAGCCATGTGCAGCATCTGTGCAGCATGCACTTGTCCCACTCCGGGGCTTGTGTTGCATGTGACTTGTGGATAGACTTAGTGCTGCACACAGCACAGGGGAGGCAATCCAGGGTGCAGGCTGCATGTGGCATCCCACTGGACCAGGCCTGTTCACTGGCTCCAGGTTGGGCCCGAGGCTGCCTACACATGCCGGACTGAGCGCACAGGGCTGGTCCAGTGGGACACCACATATAGCCCATGCCCCAGATTGCCCCCCCTGTGCTGAGTGCAATACCAGGTCCAGCCCCTACAGATTGAACCCTGGGACTGGTATGTGCTGCACATGGGATGCAGGCTGGACCAGCTGTGGTTGCTGCAAGGGAGCTGGCATAGGGCCTGTGTTGCATGTGGCTGCATGTGCTGCATTTGTCCCTACTAGATAGGCCCTGTGTGCTGGCTCCGGCATGACCTGATCTGGACCAGCCTCAGAGTTGATCCAGCGTACATACTGCATGCAGCATGCACTTCCTACCAACCCCCTGTGCTGCTTGCAGTGTAGGGTCCAGCCCATGTGCCACGGGCAGGGCCAGGGCTGATGCATGCCCCATGGTGGTCCAGAGACCCACACACAGCTCCATGGGTCGGATCCAGCCCACAGGCTGTCTGACACCCCTGGCCTAAATACCTAAACTTTGTAACAAGGAAGAAGAATTTTCATCTTGGGAGACAGACAGATTAAGTGACTTGCACAAGATTTTACAATTTGTGGAAGAACTAGCATTAGAATCAAGATTTTACTCCTTTCAATCAGGTTCCTTAGTTGCAAGACTGTTACTCTCTCCATCTAATCCAACCCTCTACACAGCCTAGAAAATGTGGATCTTCCTTTTGAAAGCTCCTATGAACGTAGGCTTTTCCTTAACTTTGTTATTAGTTCTACCTCTTCATATAAGACATCTAAAAATGTCTCATCCTTGTCCTAATTGTGAGGTCCTTAGTGTCCAAACACAGAGACACATGCTTAACTTTGAATCAAATGGAACTTTTCACAGGTTTGAATTTAAGCATGTTTGCCTCATTATTTTAATTTTTCCTTTCCCTGTATCATTGCTCTCCAGAGCTAATTCATTTCTGAAAAAAAGATGTGCTTTGTGGCGGATACCCTTTATCATACTGTGATATACAGAATATGAGGTCTGTATACTCTTTGTTTACATAATTGCCATGGATTCCCTTTCTTGTTGTTACATGATGAATGGCCTTCAGTCATATCATTTAACGTATCAAAATGCAAAGGAATACAGGATGTTACTGTATAACTATTGCATGGTATCTGAACCAGGTAGGTTTATTACAAATACAGAGAGTTCCAGCGTAACATTTAAATCTGTTAAATGTGTTGGGGAAACACAGTGTATTCTATATAAACATATTTTACGGGCAACACAGATTGCACATACTGAGATTAAGGCTGGGTTCCAAGCATAATGGCAAACTTGCACAACCTTATGGCAAGCCTAGCAAGAGTTTGGTATTTTTCCTAAAGCTCTACATTCTGAAATAAAGAGATTGCATGACGACCTCCACTTTGATTAAAAAACACCAGTTCCTTGTTCTCACTGGAGCAGAAAATAAAAGTTTGAAAACTTGGAGCGAGTGAACCCTAGGAGCTCAGAAACCAGAAGACAGAAAAAAACACTGGGAATTTTTTTTTTCTTTTTAAAAAGACCCCATGATATTCAAGGCAGAGACTCTCGATAGAGTTGGGCTCAGATTTAGGATTTCTGGGTGTCTGGTGCTGGCAAAACTGTCTGACCTCTTCTTTTCACACCCTCAATTTATTTCTGAACTCTCCCACGTGTCATCCCAGTCTGGAACATAACGTACAAAAGGCAATTTTTATTGCAGCCTCGGAGTTTGTAGAGAGCGGTCACAGAGGTGACGGGGGGAGGGAGGGGAGGGGGAGGAGTGCAATAAGTTTATTATTCAACTGCTGCGACACAGTGCAAAACCACCTTTTCTATGCTGGTGAGTCTCAACCAGGGTGCCATGGCATCCTGGGGTGGCTTCAAGTCCTTTTAAGACATGCCCCTTACCATGAGCACTGTGTGGGGTGCCCTTCAATATTAGCACTGAACAACATGATGCACGATAACCTGGGGACTTCCAACAGGTATCTGGAGCCTCCAAACTATTCTCCCCTGTTTTGTTTTGTATTTTTTTGCAAGGGAAGAATCCCTCTAGTATTTTTCCCTGCAAAAACTAAGAGGAGGGTTTTCTGAGGAGGTGGGGGGCCTCTGGGCTAAAAAGAAAAAAGAAAAGGTTGAGAGCCCAGTGCCTTGTGGGTGGAGAAGGTGCTTTGGCAACATTTTATAGAAGCAGGGCATTGGCTACTCTGGTCCCCCTGCATTACCTGTGGCAGGTTAGGGTGTTAGGTCTTTGTTGTGCCAGGGTTGAAGGTCTTATGTAGAGTTGAGGATAGGGTTGTAGGGGATGGCTTGAATAGGGATGATCCTGCCTTAGGCACAGGGTTGTACTAGATGATCTCCAGAGGTCCCTTCCAGCCCTGCTTCTCTATGACTTCATGTGTACTCCATCTCCAGATGCATGGGGGGAGCAGGTCAGAAAAGAACCCTCCTGCAGGCACCCTGCCACAGGTAAAGCAGAGGAAACACAGCAGCCAGTGTCCTGCTTCTACAAAACATCATCAAAAAAGCATTTTTATCCACCTACAGGTGCCTAGTGGTTCTCAGCCTTTTTATTTTTCAGCCTGGAGACATCCCTCAGAAAATATGAGCCTTCTAGTCTTTGCAGCCTGCCTGGCTGCTCTCCCTGCAGGTGGAGAGGGGCTGGGGGCTCTGACACATTCAGGTACGTGAGTAGAAGGCAGGCAGGGTTCTTTGGATAAATGTGATCTCTTTTATTAGATCAACTCAATAGCTGGAAGCAAACGGTGCATGCCCCCGGTGGTTGGCGGGGCACAGCAGTGGTGGGAGCACGGCAGGCAGGAACACAGCACCGGTAAGTGGGAATCGGCAGTGGGGTGGCGAGTGGCGACCACCCACAGGCACCACTGACAGTGTTGGCAGCGCCCTTTTACAGGGCATGCACCGCCACGCTCAAGGGGTGCATGTGCACCCATGTGCACCCCCTACGTATCGCCCTTGGCTGGAAAAATTGTTCTTTGCAAGCATTCGGGCACAAACACCCTTCTTCAGGCACAGAGACCATTTGCTGGAGTTTTGTGTTCTCCTGGACAAGGGTGGAGGCTTTCCTGCCCAGAAGCCATGCAGCCGCCTCAGAGAGAAACAGCGTTGCTAGGTCTTAAATATGAAATTATCGTATTGGAAGTTCAAAGTTATTATATTTGCTAAAAAGCTATCATCCACTGAAAAAATATGCAGGTAAATCTTATTTACTGTATATTGCTCACTGTAAGGACCAATGAGTCAGTGAGAACTGGGTTATCAAAGCTGAAGCATTTACAAGGTCTGTTCAAAAAGTATCGTGACTGAATGTAGCACAGGATCTTCCAACTTCAACCCTAGTGGGCAAAGGGATGGCGACAGCAAGGAAGAGGAAGAGAAAAATGGAACTGAGGACAGCAGCAGCGGGCTCTCCAGCAGAAGCTGGAGTGACAGTGACATGGATGACAGGCAAACTGAGTATGTGATCCCACAAGTGGGGTGGGGATGAAAGGAAGGGGTTGCCTGGTCTGAGAGACCAAAGCTTGTTTGTGCGTGTAGCGAAACATTGGAAACCCCATTGGAGTGGAGGATGTTTTCTGGCAGTATGGCTACTTATGGTTCTGGACTGACTCTTGGATTTTGAATTTGTTTTGGCTAATGTGGCTTGGAATACAGAAAATTAAAAAAAAAAACTGGTACAAAGTATTGGGCGTGGGGGATGTGACTTTGCTGAATATGTCTGGGCATGCTGGGACTCCTGTGGACAGGTTTGCGGCTCATGGTGTTTTCCCAGTTTTCTGTGGCCAGCGGTTGACGTAAGATCGTTTGTGTCTTGTGTCCCCTTTCATTATGTCAGAGTGCCCAGAACAACACGTGTGCATTACATTTTGCATGAAAATCAGGAAAATGGCAAGTGAAACATTTGAATGACTTAAAATAGCATTTTGTGATGACACTATGAGCTGTGCAAGAGGTTTTGAATGGTAGTGTTGGTTTAAAGAAGGACGATCATTGGTCAAAAGTGACGAGCTTTCCGGACACCCTTCAGCATCACAAAATGATGAAAATGTGGCAGCGGTTCACAGTTTGATACAAAATGATAGGCGATTGACTGTCCGTGAGATAGCAGAAGAAGTTGAAAGTTCTGCTGGTTCATGTCCTTCAATTCTAACTGGCGATTTGGGAATGAAATGACCAGAAAAACGACCAAAAACATAAGTGTCCGACTCTTGGATGCTTCACCACAACAACATGCCTCCCCACTCAGCACAGCTTATGAAGCAATTTTTAGCCCAATTTTAGCCAAGCACCATATCCCACAAGTGCCGCAGCCTTCATATTCACCTGATATGGCCCCATGAGACTTTTTTCTCCTGCCTCAACTAAAGAAAACCTTGAAAGGAAAAAGATTTTGTGATGTGGAAACCATAAAACAAAATGTGACTGAGCAGTTTTTAGAGATTCCACAAATTGGGCAGGGGCCTAGACCTGATGATCTTACGAGGTCCCTTCCAGCCCTAAAGTCTATGAAATCTGTGAAATTGCTTATCACAGGTACTTCCAACAATGGCAGAAATGTTGGGAGAAGTGTGTGGCTGCAGAAGGAGCATACTTTGAAGGAGACTAAACCAAAACCCTTGTAAATAAAATATTTTGCTTCCTACAGCATCAGTTTCGATACTTTTTGAACAGCCCTCCTATTTTGAGGCAAGCAGTCCTAAGAAAGCGCTCACAGCAAACCCAAAAGTCAGTTAAAACTTGCTGGGAGTGACTTGGGTTTTGCATATGCTGCATCAATTTGTTGCTTCAGAAATTACTGGGGATAAAGGTTGTAGCCGTGTCCATCTAAAAGTACAAGCAGTCAGCGTGGTAGAGGTGATATCTTTTATTAGACCAACTAGGGTTCAAATTACACTTTGAGTCTTGGGGGGGCTGTGCAAAAAAATTGGGCTGCCCATCATGATGCCCTAATAAAATTGGAGACCCCCAGATTATAATTTTCAAATCTTACAGGGGGCCCTTTGGTCAATTATGGGGCTGCCCCCCTGATCTCCCCCATAATTCACACCCCGAGACCAACTAGACAGCTAGAAACAAAATTGTTCTTTATTATAGAATCATTGAAGGACCAGAAGGGACCTGTAAGATCATTGAGTCCTGTCCCCTGCCATGGGCAGGAGGTAACTGGGTTCAAATGAACTCCACGAGGTGCTTGTCCAGCCTCCCCTTGAAAACCTTGCAAGGACATATTTGGGTGCTGCTCTGAGACAAGAAGAAATGCACATCTCCAGAACTCTTGGTTCAGAGATGATACCTTTTATTAGCCCAACTAAGAAGTTGCAGAAAAAGATCTTTTGTTTTTTGTTGTGATTTCTTAGTTGGTCTAATACAGCAGTACCCAACCTCAGGTCACAACCCACATGAGGGTCATGGGGGCAATGCCGGTGGTGCTGCACACAAAGGACGAGCTGCGCCGCGTGCTGGGAGTTCCCCACCCACCCCTGGGCTGCCACCGCCGCTGCACTCTACTCCCAGCAGCGGGTCACGGCAAAAAGGGGTGGGGAACCACCGGTCTAATAAAAGCTTTCATCTCTGAACCCAGGGTTTTGCATTTCTTTATTGATTGGCATGCTTTTGGGCACACACGTGCTCTTCCTCAGGCATAGGAGAAGGCAAAGATGGTACAATTTCTCCTGGGGTAGAAAATTCATATTGTACAGGAGAGCTGGAAGGGGCAGGAGGGGTCATCTCTCCTGGCTGGAGAACAAAGAAAAATGGTGTTTGCAAGTGTCTAATAAAAGACAGGGATGTACTTGGTAGCTGTGCTGCTCCGAGACAAAAAGAAATGCAAAAATCTATAGAGCCATGGGTGACTGGTGCGTCCTGAGTTGGGGGGGGGGACACTTGCCCCCTCCCGGCTGCTGACTGGATGGGGGAGTTCCCCTGTAGCCCATTGCGCTGGGGGGGGGAGGTCCCCTGCAGGCGATCCCTGGCACTCCTGGGTTGGCGCAATCACTGCAGAGGAACCCCCCAGTCCTGGTCAGTGTGATCCGCCATCGGGGAACCGCGGGGATCACTGCTCCTGGTGCCCCCACTCCCTGGCCGGTGCTCTCAGGGGGGGTACCAGCACTCTCCCCTGCCCCTCGTCTCAGCGGGGAACACTGGCTCTGGTCTGGGGGTGCATGTGCACCCCTGCGCACCCTCTATGCGTCACCACCCTCTAGAACTCTTGGTCCAGAAACGATACCTTTAGGTATCACTGACTCCTCTGTGAAATCCTATGAAATACGAACTTTCATTCGCACCTAGGAGAGCTTTTGCAATCTTTTCCTCCCATACCCCATGAAGGCTGTTTGTGCCTGAAAGCTTGCAATTAACATTTGCGGGGGGTGAGGGGGAGAAAATCCTGCTGGTCTAATAAGACCCCTAAGTCCTGACGGCCCTTTGGGAACCCAGAGTTCTCGATTTGGGCACACAAAAGAAGACAGGCCCCGCTGCCACCCCCCGCGCTCAGGCGCGGGGGCCGAAGCCGGGGGCCGCGCGGAGCCAGGCGGCGGCGCTCCCGCGCGGAGGAGCCGGGCGTCCCCGCCAATCGGCAGCGGGATGCAAATGCGGCGCGGCGCGTGCTCCCCCAGAGCGGGCTGTGCCGGAGCCGGCGGCGGGAGCCACGCGCCGGCCGCGCGGGGCTGCCAAGCGGGCTCCCCCCTGGGGCGGGGCGGGGCGGGGCGGCGCCGGGCGCGTCGCGTGCGGGCGGCGGGGGCTCGCGCGCGGCGGCAGCCCCAGCGCGTGCTGATAAAGGGGCCGCGCGCGGAGCGGGTCCGCCGCACAGCCGCCCTGAGCTGCCATTGACACGGCTGGGCTGCTGGCGGCTCGGGAGGGAGGAGGAGGCAGGGGTGCAGCTCCACGCGCTGGGCACGCTCCCAGCCGCTTGCCAATTTTTTTTTTTTTTTTTTTTTTTTTGCGTGCTCTGCCCGATGCCCCGCGATGAACAGCGGGGTGACGGCCGGCGCGGCGCCCCCGCCAGGCTTCGCGGCGCTCGCCCCGCAGCCGGCTAGGGGCCCCCCGGCGGGGCGCTGCAAGGGCCCCAAGCGGCGTGGCGGCGGCTCTCCCGAGCTGCTGCGCTGCAAGCGGCGCCTGGCTTTCCCCGGGGCTGGCCCGCTGCAGCTGCAGCCGGCGGGGCCCGGCGCGGCGGCCGTGGCGCGGCGCAACGAGCGCGAGCGCAACCGCGTGAAGCTGGTGAACCTGGGCTTCCAGACCCTGCGCCAGCACGTGCCGCACGGCGCCGCCGCCAAGAAGCTGAGCAAGGTGGAGACGCTGCGCTCCGCCGTGGAGTACATCGGCGCCCTGCAGCGCCTGTTGGCCGAGCACGACGCCGCCACCCGCCGCCTGCGCCCGCCCGCCGCCCCGACGGCCGCCGCCGCCGTTGCCACCGCCTCGCCCGGCGCGGCGCCCGGCAGCTCCGCGCCCGCCTCCCCGCGCTCCGCCTCCTCCTCGGACGACAGCGCCTACGACGCGGCGCTCAGCCCCGAGGAGCGAGACCTGCTCGACTTCACCGCCTGGTTCGGGCCCTACTGATGCCTCCCGGGTAAGGGGCCCTGCCCGCCAGCCGGCTCCGGTGTGAGCCGGGCGCTAACTGGGCCCGAAAGGCACCAGTTTTGGGGGCACCCCCTGCAGCAGGGCAGCCGCGAGCGAGAGGGGTGGGGGGAGCCTTGCCTGGGGCGTGGGGGAGGTGCCCTCCTGAGGTCCCTTGCCACCCTCGCTTTCTGTGATACCTGGGGCTGGGCGGAGGACGAGCTGGAGGGGATTGAAAGGCAGGTCCTGGAGGCACAAGAGCTGCCTGCAGGAGGTCTTGGGGTCCAGGAGGAGAGGCCCCACGCTGGGACTCCTCTCCTTTTGGCTTCCTCTATGCACTTTTCTCTTTTATAGGTGTTGGTGCATGCACTTCTTTTTTTTTTTTTTTTACCCACGCACATGCCCGCTTTTGGGGGGGGGGGTGCTTAGCTAGCTTGCTCGCACTTGTGCTTGGGGGGGGTGGCAAAGCTTGCTTCATCCAATCCTCTTCCTCATTCCGTCTGCACTCCCACCCTCCTATATTTTCTATCTTGCCCCTGCTTCTGATGTTGGTATTGCCAAATCTGGTGGAGTGCATTGTGGTACTACATGGCATCTTGCAGGTGCCTGACCACTGCAAGCAGCCAGGAGCATTGCAGGGAAGGGGCACTGGCTGTCTTGTAAGAGCTGGCCTTCAGGCAGGGGTAGGGGTTAAACATCCCTGTAGCGGATTGCCCTGGACATCATCAGAATAGGACAGGGGAGTGGGGAGGACAGTAGTTTTACACGCGCTGTTTGAATGGCACTTCACTGGAATTGGCTCCCTTGCCCTCATTGTCCCAGAGCAAAGTGTTAATTCAGATACTTCCCCGGCATCCCTCCCCGGTCTATTTTGAGCCTTGGACTAACTGGTTCCAAAAGGCACAAGCGTTTTTGCAAGCAACAGCCTACTGTCAGGGTCTGGGAAGGAATTGGCAGAGGCTGAGCAGGCAGCTCCCTCTCTGCAACAGTTGGTGAACTTCCCTGGGAAATGAAAAGCGGGGGGAAGCCTGGAATCAAGTGGAGTCAAATGTGGATTTAGCTTAGAACTGTTTGGGGTTGTAAATCAGTCACGATTACAAGCATCTGCAACAGTTGGCTTTCTTGTAGCTTTGTATGTGTTCAGCATGCTAGGAATAGGCTTGGGTTTTTTCAAACAAATGGGGATGGAGATGCTTGAAAGATTGGGGTAGGGGATAAGAAAAGAGGACTTTACAGTGCAAAACCTAAGTTTAAAAATATGAATTAAAAATGCTGGAGCCTTGTGAATGATTTTCTTTCCTGTCTCCTTGTCCCCCATCTTCAAAGCTAGACTCAGTGGCAAAATTCCAAAATATATGAGGAGGAGACTAAGTTTACAAGAGTTGTCTCCCACCCACCTCCATCCCCCACCAGGGCAAAGGGGACAGATTAGAGCAGCGCAAGAGCCAGCTCTAATGCTTGTACTTCATAAGGACAATAAATCACTTGTGTGCAGCATTGTGAGTGAGCCTTAAGTTGAACTGAGGTTGATTAGCCTAGAAGTCATGGCTAGGGAGAAAGCAGCATATCTGTTCTAGGAGCTGTGTGGACTCTGTTAGTTACATACCACTAATGGCCTTTATTTATTTATTTTGTAACAGCCTTGAAAGCAGAGATGTTCAGGACCTCAGTACCTCATTGTCCTTGATGCCTATTATGATGAACAGAAGAGCAAAAAGTTCTCTTCCTACTTCAACCTGTTTTCTACCTTCATAAAGCCCTGCTGCAAAGAACTTTAAGAAACTGGACTTTCAGAAGCCACCTGCCAGGGTTCTTGGAGCAATCTGTTGTGGCTCCCGAGTTCTCTTTTATTTGTTTTTTAAAAGTGCAATTATGTAAATAGGTTCTAGGGACCACTATGTTCACCTGCTGTTGTACAGTAGTTTATGGTGCCCTCCATGTCTTTAATTACCAATGAAATGGTATGCTTGTACTTCAAATGGTAGCTTGAATGCTATCGGGCTTCCACCCTTAATACCTGTGTACTATTTTTGGTGGGGAGGGTGGAAAACTAAACACTTGCAACTTCCTTTTTTATTTCTAAAGGGGGAGGGAATTTTTGTAAAGTCAAACAGATGCTATTTTAAGTAACTTGAACTGCCTATGGGAACACTATCAATATGAAGACGTATTTTTGTATGAGAAACTTTAGAAAAGGGGGAAGGGAAGGTTGAGTTATTTTTAGTAAATCCAGTCCCCTTGTTCCTTAACACTGCCAGCTAGAATGTTTTGAGAACTTATATGATTTAGATAAAGGATCTCTTTTCCAAACACTTTACTAAAAGGACTATAAAATCTTGTTTTGTCTTAAAGGTGGTGTCCAAGTTGTGTCTGGTGTGAAGGCTCATTTATCTGAAAACTGAAGTTTTTAATGTATTGAAGGCATTTTTGTATGCACTTGCTAGGTTTTCTTAAGTTGTACATATGCAGTTTTTAAAGAGTATCATATTTTATGTAAATTGAGTTTATAAATAAAATTATTTATAAATGGCTTCGGTAGCTGTTAGATGTGTACATTCCAGCTATCTATTTAGGTGTCCCATTTTGCTTGGGGGAAGGACCTTGACCTGGAAAGCAGTAATAGAAGAAAACTTACAGGGTAATAAGGAGGACTGTCTGCACGCAAGTGGCATCCACTGTTCTTAATTATAGGGGCTAGATGCATTTACAGTCCCCCTATTCAGCAGGGTGTGGGAAAGAGATGAGCGAGAACCGCTGGGACAACTAACCACTCCATCAAAAACTACAGGGAGGTAGGATTGTAAAGATAAAGGCATACTTCAGCCTCTAAAGGCAAAACACAATGATTGCTCTCCTTAGGGTTGCTTTCCCAAAATACAGTAGAGCCTCTGCCATAGCCCTCTGTGCAAGGCTGTCCTGAAAGCAGTGAAGAGCCCTACATAATACCTCAGGCAATACCATCATTTTTAGTAATTAACTTGTACTGAGAGCTCCAAAGACAGATGCCTGGTACCCTTCCTCAAGCTAAGCAATACTTTGAAATAAAATGAGGTGTGCAGGGGAGCCATATTAAGGGGTTTAGTACTACTTCTGGGTCTATACTGAAGGCATGGTTCAGTGGAAGTGTGCCCCAACTTCTGTTACTGGGGGAAAAGTTAATAAGAGCCAAAGCAAAGATCGGAATGGGTAAACGAAGGATGTTCTCAACAGGTCTTATGAACTAAAGCAAAACAAAAATGCATATTAGAGGATGTACAAAACCAAACTAGTAATCACTGAAAAAAAACCAGACCTACTTCTGGAAGACCACGTGTATGGCTCTTCCTTTGAAAGAAATAGTTCCTATATCTTAGAATTCAGAAAAAACAATAGGATAGTGCAGTTCTACTTCTCTTATTATACTTCAACATGGTGATTTAAGTCCTTTCATATTCTTGAGTTCATCATTCAAGGACTTGTGTGTGCTTGACACATTTTTTTTTTTGTCTCTGAGCCTGAGTCCTAATATAAATAAAAACAGGGTGTGATGAGGTGTCTAAGAAATAAATCAGTATCTATGGCACTCCATGAAGCAAGAAAAGCTAAGGGTATTTGGTACTACTTAAATAAAAGCAGGCCCTATTTATAGTATTTTGAAAGGGCAGCTTGGTCACTTGTGAGCCTCTGAGCTTATCTGTACCTGAGACAATTGCTGAGCAACTCTACATATAGACATTTTAGAAGTGCTTAGAGTTAGAAGTGGACAAGGTTCCTTGGGTGAGTTTGATATCTTTTATTAGATCAACCCAAATGGTTGGAGAATAGTTATTAAGCAAGCTTTCAGGTTCAAAAACCCTTCGTCAGGCTAAGGAAGCTGCAGCAGTTGGTGTGTGCTCTTCCTGGATGGAATGAAAAGTAAACAAGCCAGGGGCTGGGCTGGGCTGGGGTTGTTGTACTTCAAAATTTGCACCCTACCCAAATCAACCTTCAAATGTAGAAAAATCCTCAGTCCACTGGACAGACTATGGGAATTGGACTCCAGAGTGGTGCAAGCAGTGTAGAGAAAAACCTGCTCCTATACGACTCATCAGCATCCCATAGCTCACCAGTGACAAAGCAAAGACTAGCATAGCTAAATCCTAATCTGCCTGTTAAATACATCAACAATTAGACATGGAGAAAGCAAGTAGGTTCTGAGGTTTATCATTTTCATCCTTCCAGCATCCCCTTTTCTTACATTTTAATTTACCATTTTCATTAAAAAATGACTGAGACTTCAAGCTCTTATAATTAGAGCACACCTCAAAGATGAACTGAAATAGGGATGCTTGTATAAATCTTTCACCTGCTTAAAACAAGAGTTTTGAGAGATTTTTTGGCTTGGGCTTTTCCAAGCCTTTTTAGCCTGCCAAAAGTACATAAAGAGACATCCAGCTCTCCTGTCCAGCTATGCACAATACTGCAAGCCACTGGTCTGGACAACTCTGCTACTATTTAATGACTGCATTGTTGTTTACCTTCCTTCAAGAAATTAATACCAAAAGTGTTGCGTTTAAAATGTAGTTAGTAAGTCTTTTTCAGAAGTCAGTCACCCTAGATATTTCCTGCAGCAAAATTAAAGCTGTATAAACTAACTGTAACAATTTATAGCTAACAGTTATTAGCTATAAATGATAAAATATTAAAGTAAACTAGATGTCATACCTTAGATTACAAACAGAGTCCACTATCACTATTCTATACCACTTTTATACTCACTTTTTTGGGTAAGCTGTGATTGAAATTACTCAGGAGCTATAACCCATGCCATTCTCAGTGACCTAACAAAATCTTGCAAACATTTCTGAATCCATATGAAAAGCAGAAAAGTTTACATTTCATATTTGGAAGGGGTTAGTACAAGTTTTGGCAATTCAGGCACAGAGAAGCCACACCAAGTTACCTGAACAAAATATGGGGGAAACAAATCTTTCCCTTTCTGGGAAGACAAACTGATATAGGCTTTTGCAAAGCTTTTGAGAAGCTGAAAAGGAATTTCTCTTCTCAGGCTCAGAGATAGTGAATAATTCATTGTGTGTCATGATTAGAAAACTCCTCCAGAAGCAGAAAGGAGCAAGGTGAGCATATACTGATTCTGACAGAGTTGTGAATGATAAAAGATTTAATTTTTTTTTTTATTAATAATATTCTTGGATAAATCTAACTCAAAGAATTTGCCAAACTATAACCCCAGATTAAGTCACATCTTTCTTCCAGCTGCTTCAATCTCAGATGAGAGCTAAAGGAACTTTTGTCTAAATACTAGAACCTCAAATAGTAAATAAAGAATCAAAATTACTTGGCATCAGGTAACTGTGAAGTTCATACAGAATAATATAGTTCCCCTATAGACACTGTAGACCAGTGGTTCTCAGCCTTTTTAGACTGATGGCACCCCTGGGTAGACTCATGGCATGGCCCCCAATGGAAAATGGCAACTCTTAGTTTTCCCTTTTTTTTCTGACTACATAAAATTAACAGAGCAGTTTTGCTCTTGTAAAGAATGCAGAAAGACCACATCTATGGATCTCTGTTTGAAATCTCTAGGTTTGTCACGTGAATCATGTTGTAAACCTAACAGTGATAACATGCTGTGCTGTACTGTGGCACCCTGGTTGAGAATCACTGCTGTATACAGTGAAGATGCATTTCTTCAAGTTAATCAACTAATGTTTCTTAGGTGAAGAAACACAATGTATTTCCTGTTTTCCAATGACTTCACATGTTTTTAAAACAGGAAACACCGTGTAGGGAGTTTATATATAAACTGGAAAATGGAAGGTCCTTTTTTTGTTACATACAGTCCCACTCAACTCTGCAGTTTATTCTCCACAATCAAGAACAGCTGCTAATTCAAAACTGACCAGGCTGAGTTGAATAGCACCTTGAAAGCTGGCAGAACCAGAAATGTGGACACCAAAATCTTCTATTTGTATAAAAAGATTGCATGGGTGACAGCAGCAGCAGTCCAAGATTTTTGGCACTCCCTTATGTACTTCACCAACCAGGAGAAAGTCATCACTATGAATAAATGGGATTATTCCCTTGCTGGTTCAATGGCTGAGTTTTGTCTTGTCATCAAGGATTCCAGTTAATGACAACTGTGGTGGTACTTGAATGTATTGTGCATTCTGGTCCATGGCAAACAGAATCCTGACTGTTTAGACTTGGAAATACAAATATCCCTTCATCACAAACACCCTTCATCACTACTGATATAGGCTACACTTTGGCTCTCTATTTACCAGTTCATTTTATAAAAGGGATTAAGAGAGCTCAGTTTACTTAGCCCAACAAAATGAAGGCTGAGAGGTGATAAAAGTATTTTGTACCGGATGTGCTGGGGTGAGCCAAGAGACCTACTTAGTTGCAAGATGTAACCTGATACATTTATGGATGGATTTAGGGTGAGATACGTTTGCTTGCAATAACAACAGGGGACTGGATTTGATGATGACCCAAGAAGTGCCTTCCAGCCCTATGTTTCTACCATGTAGGGGATCAAATTGGAGGTTTTCATCAATACAACTGTAGATCTTCCCAGCTTCCTTCCTTTACCATTTTTGTTTGAAAACTCATTGCTCAGATGAAGACATTCCTGTGTTCTGAAACATTTTTTTTGGTTAAGGGTTCCAAGAATTCCAAAATGCAAGCGCCTACAACTAGCTACCTAAACATGTACCTTAAACATCCAGAGCTCTCATGGGCTACAATGGGAATTGTGGAAGTTCTATTTCTCTCAGAAGCTTCTGGCTTTCATTCAGGATACATACAGGAATTATATTTAAATTGACCTAAGAAGTGTTAAGGTGATCTAAATGCCCACTTGTGCAAGTATTTGGAGGGTTTAATTCAGCCAAAAAAAAAAAATGGAGCGCCCGAACTAAGTTAGTGCACCTCAGGAGATGTTCATAGATGTTCATAGGTTGTAAGGGGCTGGAAGGAACCTCAGAAGATCATTGGGTCCAGCCCCCTGGACTAGGCAGGAAAGACAACTGGAGTCAGGTTACTGCAGCAAGGAAGGTGACTGTCCAGTCTCCTCTTGAGACTGCACAGTCTCAAGTAAGTAAGTCTCAAGTAAGTCTCAAGTAAGATTTCCAAAATGCACCAGCTTAGATCAAGAAAGGGTTAACTTGATCGTGGAAATGCCCACAAATGTTCACAGTACAGCCCCAGGGTTAGGTAAACCCAGCCACTTGACACCCCTCCCCCCTGCCTCTGTAGCCCTGAATGGGCTATTTTTAGCACCCCCAACTGAACAATACCCTCTACAGACCTACCAACCCTGCCACCAACCTACCAGCTCCCCATCCCACCCTAAGTTACTTACCTTGGGGCTCCCCACACTGCTCCCAGCAGCAGTGAACAGCTTCACACATCACTCCCAGTCTAGGTTTAGGCAGCTTAAAGTAGGCTGCCTAAACCTAGAACGTGTGCAGCAAATGGTTTTTCGCACCCTTAGATATCTGCCTATGAAATGGAGTGCATAAAGCTAGATACCACATTCTAAGGAGCTCTAAGCAAGCAAGTAGACCACCAAGGTTTGGTATTAAATTGTAGACAATCAATTCTGAGCAAATTAATTGAACAGAGGTTGCAAGGAAGACTTAAGTATTAGGCAGAGTAAATTTGCACCTTACAGAATAATCAGTAGAGCCTAACAGCATATATGTATGTACACACACACACATATATGTATGTATGTATGTATGTATGTATGTACATACATAATAAACACACACACACACAAAAACACATACTGACACAAGCTTTTGTGAGCTGAAACTCACTTCATAAGATGCTGTGAAAGGATGTGCCTCTCAGACTTGCATCTTATCAATTCCTAACCCTTTCCCCTCTACACACTCCCTTGTACTACTTTGATTATATGACTATAGTTAAAACTGTAAAACTCTGGAGGGGTTGTAATTGATACAGCTTATTTCCATACAGAAAGGGGAAAAAGCTATGCCAGTGTAACTGTATACGTATCAGGGGTTGTATTAGTGTGACTAATTTGCTCAAAAACACACCACCCTGTACATCCCTAATCAGCAGTTACACCTTTACAAAAGCTATTCGTAGACCAGGACTTAGCAACTTGCTAATAAGTTATTAACATTTCAGTTTTATATTCTGCTGTTCTCTTCACCATATTGTTCATTCTTTTTAGTGAGGCTTATGGAGTAGTAATTTTTATACATGTGCTTCTTATCCTGCCCCTATTCCCCTCATATTAGATCAAAGTTGTTCCAAGTTCTCACTTTTCTCCTCAGCTCACATGGTAGAAACATATTGCATGATGGTGTCAGATCCAGCTTGTCCTTCTCTGGATTGTAAAAAATAGCCTGTTTTTATATTCATATGCCTTTCCTTTGGCATTTTGAGTTGCTCAAAATGAGGCTTTGTTCTTGCTACCCAAAGCAAATTAATCCTACTGGGTGCATCTACACATTGAATTAGGGTGATGATGTGATAAACTTTGGCACAGTTTGTGCCAGAGTCAGTTGCTTCTAAGGTGCAGTGTTTACATGTATACCCAGGACCACCAGGACCACAGCATTTTGAGCTAGTGCAGAGCAGCCCTGGACTGGCAGGGGACCTGGGGGGTCAGCTCTGGGCTTCAGCTGGCAGAATTGGGCAGTGGAGGGGCTGGCTGGGGTACAAGGGTGCTACATTGTGGGGCTAGCCAGCAGGCAGTCCCCGCACTTTAGCACCCTTGCGCCCCAGCGAGCCTGTCACAGTCTACATGTGTGTTTGAGTGTACATATTTGCTCCACCATAGGACAGTACTGTCCCCAACCGTACTATCCTACAGCAGAGTTAATTAATTTACTGCACCCTAATATGGGTGCATGTGTAACTACAGTGCTAATTAGTCAACTCCTCAAAACAGCGCATGTGTAGATGCACCCAATGGGTGCGTCCACATGAACGTGCACATGCATCTTGCAGCATCTCCAAGCTCTTTGAGACACTGCAAGAGGCATGTGTGGGAACAAAAAAATGTTCCCCGCACTGCAAATTCGCAACCCAGGGGCAAAATTAGACCCCTGGATATCCAGGGGTCAAAAAAAAACAAAACACAGGGAAAAAAGCATGGTAGGCAACCAGAGGCTCAGTCCTCCACAGACACGCTCTGGTAGCCAGCCAGACCGTCTCTATGCCTGGCCCTCACCCTGGTGCTGGAGCACATTGCCTGCCTGTGCAAAGCAGGCAGAATGCCAGCTGCAGGGAGCTGGACCCCGGCTCCTGCTGGTAAGTGGGGGGGGGGGAGCTGGAGGAGTGGGGAGGGGACCATGGGGGGGCTCCATCTGCTCACCCAACCCCCCTAATCACTGCCACACCCGGCCCCATCCCCTGCCTGCCCCTTCAGCCCCCCGATGGCTGCCCTGCCCAGCCTTGTTCTCTGCCTTCCCCCCAAGCCCCCCTGGTGGCTCCCCTGCTCAGCCCTATGCCCTGCCTGCCCACTGAGCCCCCCCACAATTGCTGCCCCACCTGGTCCCAGCATCCTGGCAATTAAAAAAAACCCCCCAAAACAAAAAGCCTGCACTCACTGGCAGTAGCGGCTGCTGCTGGGGTCACTGGGGTCACTGGGGCCTCTTGTCAGAGCCCCCCCTCCCCCCACAGCACGGGGCCTAGGTGACAGCTGTAGTGGCCTCAGCTGCCCAACAGCTCAGTGACTTGCTGATCCCAGCAGCACCCGTGTGATGGGCAGTGGCAGTGCGGGTGCCAGGCAGCCAGGGCTGGGCCCCACTGCCCCATGCTGCATGGGGGGGGAGGTGCTCTGCCATGAGGTCCCAGTGACTCCAACAGCAGCTGCTACTGCCGGTGAATGTGGAGCTTTTTTTTTTTGCTTTTTTTAAAGTGCTGCCGGGAGGCTGGGGCCAGGGGTGGGGAGGGCAGCCATCATGGGGCTTGGGGTCCAAGCAGGGGATGGGGCCGGGTAGGGCAGGCATTGGCAGGTCTGGGGGAGTGGGTGGGGCTGGGTGGGCAGCCATGGGGGGCTGGGGGTGCAAGCAGGGGGTGGTGCTGGGTGGGGCAGCAATCTGGGGGACTGGGGGAGCAAGCAGGTATGGGCATGTGGGACCTGCAGGCAGGGGTCGTAGCCCCTGTGGGGGCCATGTAACCCCTGTTGGGGGGGCTGTAACCCCTGTGGGAGCAGTCTGTAAGCTGTGAGGGGGGCGGCTATGCCCTGCAGGGGGGCAGGGGACCCACCCCTCTTGAGCAGCCCCCTGTGCACAGTCCCCCCACAGCTCCCATGGCCCCTCATATCCCTCCACAACCACCCACACCCCCCTACCCCCCTCCTGCAAACCCCACATCCTCCCAGCACACACTCTGTGTGCCCAGCTGCCAGACAGGATGAGACCCACTGGCAGGAGCTGTGGCTTCAGGGGCAGCTGCCCCACATCCTGGTTAGTGAAGGGGTCACAGGGAGCTCTAACTGCTCTATGGTAAGAAAACCAAAGGCAAACAGCAAAACATATAGGTGTCTAGAATTCATTTTATTATGATAGAGACAATGGTAGTCTTCCAAACTGCTTTAGCACTCTAGATCAGGGGTAGGCAACCCCCGGCACGGGTGTCAGTATGGCACTCGAAGGCATTTTGCTTGGCACACGTGCCTCTGGGTGGATGGCGGGGAAGGGGCCAGGGCTACACAGCAACAGCAAGGATTGGGCCCTTTGTGGCTCCCCCGTCATCCACCCTTGGCACACCAACATCTTACAAGTTGAAGTTGTGGGTGTTTTCAGCACTCCACCCAAAAATGTTGCTGACCCCTGCTCTAGATATATCAATAACACATTGCCCAACTGATCGCTGTCTCTCTGTCTCTCACTCTCTCTTTCTATATATAGTGGTCTTTTGTTTTAATTGTGGAGGAACATGGATTTGAGGGTGTTTTACAGAGTGACTTTGGGATTTTTTTATCAGGGATTTTTCAGTTTTCAAATAGGGAACACCAGAATTCCTGCTAGGGAGGCCAGTGGCAGGACCTAGGCAGAGGAGCCTGCTCAGAGCTGGCACCTCAGACCCAGCTGGAGGTGGCTGACCTCCTCACCAGTTGGAGCCAGGAGGACATGCTTTGACAGTTCAAAGCAGGCCACCACACTGGAAACATCTTCCGGGCGACAGCTGCCCAGATGGCTGGGCAGGGGGCATACATGGCAGCAGTACCGCACAAAGGCCAACTCTGCAGCCACAACCCACTGGCAGCTGGTCCAGAGGGGCAGATGTCTTATCCAGGTCTGGCAGGTGCGCAGCAGGTCACAGCCAGGCAGCAGCCCCCACTGCTGGACTGCTGCAGTGGGTAGAGGGTGCAGGGAACTCTCCGGGCTGCTTCAGCAGTCCAGCTGGCACAAGGGGGAGTGCCCCAAGGTACCAATTGGCCGGGCCCCAGAAGCTCCTGAGAACGAGTAGCCCTGAGCTACTTGACAGGGCAGCTTTTTGTACTTTTGGGGCCAGGACAGGGCAGCTGGGGACAGCACAGGTTCTGGCTCCAAGCTCTAGCTCCTTCTGGCTGCAAATCCAGGAGGAGCCAGGCAGGGCTATTTTGCCCCAGGTGGCACAATTTGCCCCACACCAAAGTGCATGTCCAGGCACATGCCCTGAGGCAAAAGCCCTGGCTCAAATTTGCACCGCTTCTATTTGAGCTGCTGCATATGCATGTGCTTGCATGTGTGGACACGCCCAATAAGTGTTAAAATAACCCTTCACAATGTACTGTCCCTCACTGCTATTCTGAATCTATGCTACCACACATCATGGACCACTTGCTGTCAAGCTCCATTGCTTTCCTACCCCAAGACTACCTTTGAAGAGAGAATACTTCAACAAAGGAAAAAAAGGAGCAATTTTGAAAAAGAGCAGGTATAGGCCATTTTAAACATCAAACAAATCATTAGCAAGAAAACCTTCCACAAAATTGCTCACTTTTACTGTACAACAGCTATGTATAATGTACTTCCTGGCAGCAGATACCTGAAGTGGAATGGAGTACAACAGGGACTCAAGGGGCTGATGATAGCTTTTAATATACGCAGTTTTCCTTAAAATACATAGAAGGAAGAAAAAGTGTCCAAAGAGGATCCAGCATGGGAGGGGTGCCTAGTTTTCTTCATCACCTAAATCATAGTCCAAAAGTAATAAATAGCTGGTTTACAAATGAATCTGGTGCAAAGAATGAGTAACTGTTGGTTTCAGTTTATGATGGCTTGCATTTGTGCAGCACCTCATAAAGAGTTTGTTATGGAACAGGCATGCTTCAGGAAATAGCAGCACAAACTTCCACACATCTCTCTACCTATACCTCTGTTCTGGCTTGTGAGAAATGGCCTCCAGGAGAATTAGGGTCTGTTCAATCTTTGTTTTGTCTACTGAGGACTTTCCATTATGGTGTTTTGTGGGACATGACAGCTGCTTACTAAGAAGTGACCTGAGGTCAATAAACTATTTTCATATAAGCCACTTAATAACTGAATGATTATGATAATTTTTAAATATACCTTATCCAGCTTGGGTACAAACCAGAAACCTAGACATATACATTATTACTGGTGTTCTAAGACACCCAGCTCCCTGAACCACTTGTAGTCAGTAGATTTGCATTGGCTCATGAACAGATGTCCAATAGGTTTGTTATCAGAGGGGGTTAGGGTTAGGGTTTTCTTCTTTACAATCCAGTGTTGTACCAAAGAAAATGTTAGTGATATTAATCTAAGCTACAGGAAATGTGCCAAACTACATTACAACAGAACAGTACAATATTAAACTAAAGTACAATATTTCGTGAATGAGTCCTCAAGAGTATAGTGTGCAATACAACAAGATGACAGAGAAATGAACTACTCCCTTCAATCCCTCCAGCCCCCTCAAAAAAGCCTTTTGGAGATGCTACATACCCAAGCCTCATTTAAGACTGCCTATATTATGGGAAATGTTATCCCTGGGATGCACTTATATTGTATTCAGCAGGTCCTGAACTCATTTGAATATGTCACTGAGGGTTGGAGGGAAACTATTTTCAACCCTCTTAGCAGGTTTAAGAATGTGGGGTACTGCACCACCTCCTGCTGACTTGGAGTTGTCTTCTATTTATAAGCAGGTTTAAATGATTTGTTCTAATGCTTACAAGCAGCAATGATTTCTTTGGGTGATATCTTCCACTGGACCAATTGCACAGATGAGATAAAGTTAGATGAGCTTTCAAACGCAAGGCATTCTTCTTCCAAGTCATTGTTACTTACTTGCATAAGGAGTCACAAAAGGATCCAAACGTTAGCTGAGGGAGAAGATGATAAGAGCTCTGTTTTGGCATCTGCTCAGTCAAGGTCACATCTTTCTTTAGGGGAGGCAGACAGTCAACTAGTTTTGCTTCTTTATTATGACTGACAAGAAATAGCACTACAAGGAAAGTACCTGTGTTGCACACTGCACCCCTGCCCTTAGCTAACAGGAACAGGTCTAAAGGAAGGAGTGATTTGCAACTAGTGTGCCAGCCTCAGTTTATGTGGAAGCTGTGGGAACGCCTTGTAAACATAGGGCTGCCTACCAGATGATGGACTTATTGTACTATACAGTCTTAATCTCCATTAGAAAGTTGTCAGGAAAACTCATTTTTCTGTTATCAGTCCTCTTCCACCAGAAGCATATCTATGTTAAAGGATGGTAAATGGAGCAATTAGGGGCACTTAGTACAGATGTGACTGTGATGTTACAGGGATTGCACGGATATTCAAGGGAATTGCAGCCAGCTGAAAAGAAGTGCCAGTCATCCAAGTGAAGGAAGGAAGAGGCTACATCTTATTTTGTTAAAGACAAAGCAGAGGAAGACGACAACTTTTGATTTGTATCTGGGATGAATCAAAACAGACAAGCCATTGGAATTTGGATTAGAATTGCCTCAATGAGGAGGGAAATGACATGTCAGGATATCATCCAGCAAGCTGGTAACAGAGCTAGGAATAGTTCCCAAATAGCTCAGTGCTCTGTGAGGTAGACCACTATCTTTCCACAAATCCTTCTCATAGCACAGTATAGCCATGACCCTGCAACCTGTCCCTTGCTGATGGACCTTTGTGACTTACTGCTGTTCCCAAAAGACCATAGAGGCCTGATAGCAGGATTGGGCCTATAACTGTACATTCCTACCTGCTTAACAATAACTCAAAGTATTAAAGTAGAAAAAATATTCTTAATTTATTTTTCTCTATTGAAATATTCTGCTTGCTTTTTTGCAATCGATTCAGCTTGGAAAGTCAAGCATGATATGCCATTTTCCCTTTGGTTTACAATCAGCTGCTGTTCCTCATTTGGGAGCATTCATATTTCAAAAAGAAAACAACAGAGTTATATGTTGGAATTAAAACACTCTTTCGTAGTTTCATGGTTGGTAGGGTCAAAAGGGACCTGAGCAGATCATCAAGTCTGACCCCCTGCCATGGGCAGGAAAGAAAGCAAGCTGGGGTCAAACAACGCCAGCCAGGTGATTATCTAGCCTCCTTTTGAAGACATCCAGGGTAGGAGCGAGCAGCTCTTTCCTTGGAAGTTGGTTCCAGATCCTAGCCGCCCTGACTGTGAAGTAGTGCCTCCTGATAACTAGCCTGAATCTACTCTCAGTCAACTTATGGCCTTTATTCCTTGTTACTCCTGGTAGTGCTTAGGGGAACAGGGACTCTCCCATAGCCTGCTGCTCCCCCTTGGCAAGTTTATAGATGGCCACCAGATCCCCTCTCAGCCTCCTCTTGTGGAGGCTGAACAGGTTCAGATCCCATAGCCTCTCCTCGTAGGGCCTGCCCTGCTGCCCCCTGATCATGTGGGTGGCCCTCCTCTGGACCCTCTCGATGCTGTCCATATCCCTCCTGAAGTGTGGCGCCCAGAACTGGACGCAGTACTCCAACTGCGGTCTGACCAGTGTCACATAGAGGGGGAGGATCACCTCCTTGGCCCTGCTTGAGATGCGTCTGTGGATGCATAACAAGGTGCGGTCAGCCTTCCTGACTGTGTCCCCACACAGTCGGCCCATGTTCATCCTGGAGTCTATAATGACACCAAGATCCTTTTCTGCCTCTGCACTGACGAGAAGGGAGTTCCCCAGCCTGTAGGTACGCTGCTGGTTCTTCCTCCCCAGGTGCAGCACCATGCACTTGTCAGTATTGAAACCCATCCTGTTTTCATCCACCCACCCCTGTAACCTGTCCAGGTTTGATTGCAGCCTGTCCCTCCCCTCTAGCATTCCCACTTCTCCCCACAGTCGCATGGAAAATTTCTGAAAGAGGCTAAAAACATGGAGTTTTGAAATGGTGACAATAATGTGATTGTTGAAAAAGTAATAATAACTTTCTAAACAACTGCCCCCACTGCATACATTTGTTTTGAAGACAATTTTCTACATTTAAAAAAGGAGGTATTTAAAAAAAAACCATTCATTTACTCCTTCTTAAATTTATTTTGCTCCTAATGGATTTTGTAAATTTTAAAAGCACCCACATTTAAAGATTAAGCTCATAACAGTCTGGATTTAACATTGAAAGAGAAAGTGGCAAGGATGATACTGAGGTTTAGAACCTGGGAGATGAAAAGGAGGGCAAAATTGTCAAAGATGTTTGGGAAAGGAGACAAGTGGACAAAGATTAGGAAGGTATACAAGCACCAGTCCCAGAGACAAGGGGATATTCTCTATGCAGCACATGCAGTATAACTCACAGATGCCCCATCTTGCTCAGATACCAAAAACAGTATAGCTATTCTAGTGTGAAGTTGTGGCTAGGCTAATATGCTCTGCTACTCACCAGATCTAATTAGCCCATGTGGGGCACTGTGTTAATGAAAGGCTATGTTGCCACTGGGATATTTGTATTAGCTTATTCAGATCTGTCTCATGTATGTGCTGTGTAGATATAGATAGCCTGAATCTAAAGTTCAGGCAACATGTCGAAGGGAGCCATGAGACTGAACATAGGCTGAGACATAAATGAGAGTTAGGTTTGAAATAATTCACTCAAAAGGTGGTAACAGAAATCAGGGCAGTGGATAAGATGACCTTGAAAGACAATGCAGAGGAAGCAACAATGACAACATTTCTGGGGACTCGAACAGATGCAGGAAAATAGGAGGAGAAGAGAGACACACCAGAAAAGATGCTGAATCAAAGGACCTATCACAAGGAAACCCATGATGAAGGTCATCGAAGCCAGAGGCCAGCAGTGTCAGAGGCAGGGCACAGAACAGGAAGGATAGGACTATAGGAATGTCCTTTTAATTTAGCTAGGAGGAGGTTGCTAGCAACCTTGGGCAGTGCTATTTCAAAGGTTGGCGTGTGGAAGCTTGAACCAGGGAAGAAAGGTGAGGTCATGAAGGGAGGAATCCTAAGCCCTGATCTTGTAAGTGTTTATGCACATGCTTAGTCAGAGCACTGACCTTGGCAGCAGGAATAGATAATATAGCAGTATATATGTCCTGAGTGCTGAAAGAAGAAACACTCCCGTTCTAACCAGAGAAGCAAACTCTTTCCTAGAACATTGTGGTTTAATTACAGCAGTAAAGTGGCCTGCGAGCTTCAAATTTAACATTCTTACAGTCTCTCTCCTCTTTATTCCCTTTCCCCTCAGGGTCTCATCTCCAGCTATTGAAAAGCTATAAATATAATAATTATCCAGTCATAGGATACAGTAAACTGTACCTGCTTTTAACTTTTGCTTTCATTGTGAAAAAAAAGAACAGTGCATAGAGTTATTATAGCCCCTGGAAAAAAACTTCCTCCCTAAAGTCATTGCTGAAAGCTGTCCGATTCATAGGTGAAACATGGCTGCTTACAACACAAACACTATCAGGCCTCTCTTAAAAAAAAAGAAATGTGGCAATTAATCACTTTTTGTATTCTTAAAGGAGATAAAATCTGATGAAATATTAAATGTTAGAAAGGGGCCTTAAGGTAGGACAATAACCCTTTTTACACACACACACACACACACACACACACACACACACACACACACACACACATACGGTTTTATGATGGACTTGAGTTTCTTTCAGCAGATTCATCTCTGAAGGGAGCAGGTGCTATCCCACAGGCTGGATAACTTATACTGGAAAAGTACTTGTACATACCATTCCTCCTACCAGTACTGTAGCTAAGGGAGGGCAAATGGGGCACCAGCCCCAGGCACCAAGTTGGTGGCTGGGGATACGGGAGTGGGGGGATACGGGAGTGGCTGTCACTGCCAACAGCCTAGCCAGGGATGCTGGCCTGTGTACTGATGCTACCCAGGGCAAAGAAGCACCTAGGTACGCCTCTGCCTCTTGCCTACATATAATGTTGGCTTCTGTCTCTATAGTGGGCCCAGATTCATCAAGGCCATGACCAACATTAAAGCATGTGAACAGGCACACTGTCTTCAGTGGACTTAACTTACGTTGGCTAAGCATAAGCATGTCTCACTTTAAGAATGTTATTTGTACGTTTCTGAATTAAGGTCATGGATACAAGCTGGGCTGATTGCTACAGCAGGTTTTAGTGTAGATTCATATTTAGGGGACAATTGGCATCACTGTCAAGTATGCACCAAAAGATGCTGACATGGGCTCTATTGAAAATCACAAACAATTCAGCTTAAGTAAAGAGTCTCTTTATTTTTCATCTGAATATATGGCCTGGTCTTGCACCATCCAAATGAGAGGAAAGTTCAGTTGACTTAAATAGAGGCAAGACTGTGTCTTCAGAGCTCAAGAAGGATGTCTATTAGCTGTGACAGACATATGAAAAACAAGTCCTTTGTTTATCTATGCAATAGGTTGTGGTAGCGCATTCTTTCCTTGCTGTCCTAGAGGGACCACTTCCATGTTGCCTCATTTCTCACCTTTCTAAGGAAAATTAATGGTTCAACACATTTAGCATTGAAGTTACTGCAGTGTTTGGACTTTTTTGGACTGTTGCAGCAGGTTGCTGAAGCAGTTTGTGCCAATTTAGTTCTTGGTTTCTCTACAGAGCCAGATGGCCAGGAGTACAGCGACTGGTGTAAACTGTTGTGATTTTTAAAGTGTGCATGTCTATCCACTAGGAGTCCACAAAGCTCATTACTCATATATATCTCACTGAAATGCCATTCATAATAAAACCTCTCTATTCAGAGGAGTAGAAAACTGTTATACAGTTGGAAAAAAAATCCTGTGCCAAATTCACAACTGGTACAAACTGAATTTAGCTCTGCCCATTATGCCAAAGCATTCTAGTGATTGCCAGTATGCGACACTTGAGTCTAAGGACGATTACAGCCTTTGTTACATAAGAACTGCCATAGACACATTTAACCCATCTCATACAGTGGCAGGGAGTGGGTGCTGAAAGGGAGGGTTAACAAGGAATATCCAAAATTGTCCACCCATTGTTCTTCTGCCACTGCAGCATCTAGCATACAGAGGTTTAGGCAGTTTTGATTCAGAGGCTGCACCCCTTATATACCATGTTCAGTATCTGCTGATGGACCTTTCCCTCAAGTATTGGCGCAATCCATTTTTGACCTAGGTTATGCATCCACAAGTTAAAAACTGTATGAGAAACAGCTCCCTTTTCTTAATTTTAAACTTATTGCCTAATAGTTTTATTTTATGCCCTCTAGCTGTAGTAGTAAATAATAAACCTGTGTAGACAGCCTGTTCTGGTGAGAAGCCATGCTGCCATGTTAAGACTGCTGCCTGTACCTGAGCTAGCTCTTTCCACCTAACTTGGCTACATCTCCCTGGCATTGCAGGCTCTGTGTAGACCTGCCCTAAGTAACATGATGATCGTATCAGTGCAAACAGTTACGAACCTGGAATTTTAAAATTACTACCTGATAAAATCCTTTTGTTCTCTAATCTACGCCTATTTTTGTGTGTGTGGTTATAGTTTAATATCAAAAGTACAATATAAGAATGATGTTTCAACTTTGACTATAAACATTCCCTGCACGCAATAGATTTTAGTTAATATCACAGCCATCATGTTGGTTTTAAATTAATTAATTACAAGCTGGGCTAGTGGAGCATTATAGAAATTATTTGTTTACTAGTTATTACTCATAGAGGATATACTAGTCAGTGAATTGGGTATTTTTTCTGTCCATGTTCATTCACAATTAGAGAAAAAAAAATCAGGAAAAATGCAGAATTGGTGCCTCTAATATGCTTTATGGTTTTGAAAAAAAATAAAGGTACTAAAAAAAAATATAAAAAAAATCTGTTCATTATTTCCTCAATGTATTGTTGGGGGGGTGGGTGGGGGGGGTTCTTTGAAAAATCTTTTCATTTAATTTTTTTCTTTATTTGTGTTTTAAAATGACTGAAATAAAGTCAAATTAGTTAGTCTGACCCTACATGAATTTATTTTCTTTACTTTTCAATTAACTGAACCCCCCTCCCCCACACCTCCCAAAAAAACCCAAAACCAGCCCTATTCACTGGCGGATCTTAATTTTCTTCACATCCACTTATTATTTGGAAGTATTTGCTGAATGAGTTGGAAGGACAAGTTTCAACCTGTCGGTCACGCACAAACTGTTTGCTTCAATTTACTGCTGTCCCTAGGGTGTGACTGCTCATCTAAGGTGCAAGGGAACAACAGATCCTGAGCTGTCTGAAGAATGCTCAGTGCAGCTTCTTGAGGAAGTGGGATAGTTGTGCAAGTGTCCTCAAACCACCTTTATTCTCCTCTGATCCTGGGCCATTATGCACCAGATTAATCAGCAGATCAATTTAAAGCATCTGCTTTAAAGCTGCTATCAAGGAGCCATTCCAGCAAGTAGGGATTACTTGGCATAGAAATGACCTGGCCATACCTGCTTTTTCCCAGGTATATCCTCTTTGATAAGAGCCTGGGTTATGGTCAGCATAGAAGCTACTGGACTGATGCTCTAGGAGCCGGAGAAATACATAGCGGCCCAATGAAGCTAAGAATGACGCCCATGTTATTGTTTCCATTCCTTAATTGAGGCTACACACAGACATCCAGGAAGGTTAGGGGGAGGTTAGATTGCGTTAAAAATGGCCACTTGATCTAACTTAGTTCACCCAGGTGCCAACCTTAGAGCCCTACTTAGGTTTATCTAAGTGTGAACGGTACAGAAGTTCACAAAAGTTAGACTGGTCTAAAAATGGCCAACCTGATCTACATAAGTCTACCTCTGAGGTAGTCTAACTTAGATTGGGACTAGTGAAACCAATCTAATTGAATTTCTGTACAGTTGCAGCGCAGCCCTAAAGCCCAGCCTTTGGCCCCAGTCCTTTTCCTACATCCCCCTCCCCCCCAAGCACCAGGCTATTTTTAGCTCCCAGCACCTTGCCCCACCCCTAGACTGGCAACCCCACCCATCTACAGACCAGCCAGCCCCCCCAAGCCTAATACTGCATCCCCCACCCCGATCCTGCAAACTACTCTTGGTGGCAATTTTACCAGCATTTGACAGTGTCAAGGACTGTAAGTAAGATGGGGTGGGGGGAAAGGGCAGGTGGGATCAGGGGTGTAGGTTAACTGGGGGGTTGTTTGTCTGGAGCTGTGGGGGTTGGGTGGATAAAAATAGCCTCTAGGCCTTGGGGGGCAGAGAGAGTTCCCCCATCCTGCCAACCTCCCTGCCCCCCTACAGAGCTGTCGGCTCCCAACCCCCACCTAACTGCCCTGAATGTCTGTACATACCCTAAATGGCCAAAGCTTTTTAAAGAAGCAAATCACAAATAACAATTAAAGAATGGTACATAGCAAAGAGAGAATCCTCATTTTTGCCTGTGCAAACTCTTCCAGCATGCGAATTAAGGGTGTTTCTGTGTGGAAGAGCTGTTTTCCAACTATGTGCAGGACCCACCCTGCTTGCTAACAGTGAAGAAAAACTGGGTATCGGTCTGTTAGAAAGGGGCAACTCTTAGGCATTTGAATGATGGTGAGTTGGGCCATGATGCAAGAATTAAACCACTGGCTTCTGTTGCAAGCTTTCTAGTGATCTAATATAGTATCACCGAACCCCAGAGTCAGAAAAAAAAATCACTAAACTGTCAAAAAAAACTATTGGATTTTTAATGGTAATACATGGGGTTTTCCTTTTCTTTTCTCTTTGGCTTTGAGTCATCAGGGTTTATGCTATCAAGCCTTAATTCTCAAAAAATAAGGCTGGAAACTTATGGGATGGGAGCTGAACATACTTGCTTGACTCTAAGATCTGGTTGCTTTAGGGAACACAACTACTATGACAGTCATGACCAAATCCACAAAGTTGGCAACAATGTAGAGGTATGACAAGTCATCTCAGTTATGTTCCCCCAACCATTATTGTCTATTTAGAGAATGAGGTCACTGGTGTGAAGGCTTTCTATGAGTTTCCAGTGTTTGGCAGATGGAGGTGCCAATCTTCACCTGGAATCTTTAAGCGCCTTTGTAGTAAATACAATAATAGCTACAAGTGTGTTTTTGCCATAGTCAATCAGCATCATGGTTTGTATAGAATGTGCATTTTATTTAGATGTGAAATGGCCTGAGGGATGCGATGAAAACAAGGAAGGCAAGATTTGACAGAAGATCTTGCAAAGCAGTGAGCATGCTCACAGACTGAGATCACAGTGGAAGGAAGCTATTAAAGATGACAGCTGTTTCTCCAGACTGGACAACTACATAGCCAAGGCAAAGGAGTTGATCTAGCCACAAGAAGGCAAGAAGGGAGCACAGTTCATGATGACAGATTTCCCTTTTCGTTGCTATGTATAACAGAATCCCAAACGAACCTTGCAGACTAGCTTTCACACAGCCATGCTGCAGGTGACACGTGCTAGGACAGTTACGGCTCATCGCAGTTCTCTGAGAGCGTCGTGCTGCATAAAACAACTAGTTACTTTCCAAGCTCCTGGGGTAAGTCAGTCCACATCAGAACAACCAACACTTCACTTCTATTTCATTAGTAAGCAATTGTATTTTTAACCTGCATTTTTACATATTTCTTCCTTTACAACAGGGTCAGGGGGCTCAATTCAAAACATAAAAATCTCATTGTCATCAACTTTTAGCGGACTTTGGATCAGGTTTGCTGCCCGCAGTGCAGTTTTGTTTTATCCTCTGGGTAGATTTCCTTATCCCTTTGTCTAGTATATTTTTTTTCCTTTTCCTTCTGAACTGGCAGCAGGTCATGGATTTATGAAGGGCCCCATTTACCCTTTCTTTCGTTCTACCCTCCTTTCATCCTTATTTGCATGTAAAACACCTGCCTCCATCCCTACTTTCCTATTACAGTAACTTGACAGGGATTCTCTAATAGCACATGCAAGCATATACGTATATGTATAGGTATGTTATTTATTTTACCATGGCTCCTTTTTAGGAACATATGTAAAACAGCCTCACACCAGCAAACAGACAAGAACTCTTGATTTTCTGTGCCCTGTAAAACAGCCCTTGTGACCACAATGAAATCTTGGGTCTTTTCTGAATGGCTCCACAATAGTGGCCATGGCTCATGCGTGCAGAGGGGGTCTCTTTTATTGGCTTCCCTCTCCCCTACTTCCCATTTTTTGCCACTGATGTCTTCCATCACCCTCCTCCTCTCCCCCTTTCCTTTAAATTTATTTCATGTTATATATCACCCTGCCCCCTCCTTTCCTTTCTTTCTTTTTCTTTCACAACTAGAGAGAGAGAAAAAAGGGGAAGAGAAAGGAAAGGAAAAAGCGACAGGAAAAATGGAGTGGGGTGGGGCGGGGGAGAAATGGAGGAAGGGGGAGACTCTTTGGAGGAGGAGGGTTTGAAAGAGTTCAGAGCAAAGTGAGGAACAATAGAAGCAGGTCACTGTGCTCATTGTGCCAGGCTCTATCCATCTAAATAAAGGGAAGGCTCTGACTTGTGTCCCAGCTGGGAGAGGTTTTGTTGTGTTTTGTTTTTTGCTGTTCCCTCCCCACTATTTGCTCCTCCTCTTTCTCTCCCCCTCCCTCCCTTCCACTCCCTCCCCAATTCTCTTTCTCAAAATGGATCAAAGTGCTCCCTCCTCTCTCCCTTACTCTTTCTTTCAGCTGCCTCTCCTCCGCCTCCAGCATGGCACAATACAGTCTTTTGTGGGAGCCATTGTTGTGGCCTTTTGCACCTCATTATCCTCATTGTGGGTTCCCCATTATTCTGCCCCGCCCCTTGTAAATAAACTCCATAGTGAAAAGCCAAGAGAGGGAGAAGGGGAGGGGAGTGGTGGTGGTGGTGGTGGGGATGTTGGGAGAGAAGGGGGAAATTTGCTTTTTTTTCCCCCTCCCCCGCAACCTGTCACTTAGAAAAGGCAAACAGCAACTGCTAGAGCCCTGAACAAATACACAGCGAAGGGAGGGATGCACAGGGAGAACCAGTCGAGGATGTAAGGTCCCCGCATGTTTGCAAACATGCGGGGACAAAGGTCCCTGCATGTTTGCAAACATGTCTTGTGCTGCTTTTGCCTACAGTCTCGGTACCAAGCAAAGGAGAGTTCACAAATGGCCTTAGGGCAGTCATTCTCTAACCTTATACTGGCAGGACCCATAAGAAAATCCAAACACCACCACCAAACATGTGTCACAAATCTCAGTTTAGGCAACTAAGGCCAGATTTTTTAAGAGGTCCCATTTAGACACTTAAGTCAATGGCCAAGATTTTCAAACATCCTTAGTACCAAGGTCCCCCTGGGAGCAATGGAAAGTGCTGGATCCTGAGGTCTTCCAAAAACATGGCCAACCTTCTGCATATTCTGAATATGGGTGGCAGCCTCATCGGGGAGGTACAAAACCAAGGCTTGATAATTAGGTAGCTGAGAAATTTTTAGCAGCTTTTGAATGGGTGACTGAGTGCAAACTGGGTGGGTATTTGCTGGTTTGTCTATGGCAGCCAAAATCCTCATTGTTTTCCTGTCTTGTTCCCTTGAACATTTACAAGCCTTGTTTGCCCTTCAGTTTGATTTCTGTGTGAATTATTCTCCCTCTGATTCCTGGTCCTCTCTTTCCCCTTGATCTCTATTCACTTACTTCTTTTGAGAGGCCCAGTCATCTTCTGTAGAACCATGGGGCCCTATTTGTGCCCTTTAATGCTCTGCCAGTAGGTATTTGCTGCTATGGGTGAAGAAACTACACTGTGAAACCACTTGGATCCATATCCATATCCATGTCCCAAGCAGAAGATAGTGACAGAAAGGTATATATGGAAGAACAGGGCACACCTTTTATGACAGCGAATCCCAGAACTAGAATTTTAGCTTCCTCAAGTGAATTGAGAAATAAATACTGTTCTCTCTTAGCACCTCCCTTGACTACATTTCTCAGAAAACAGTCACTAAGGGCACATCTGCATTGCCCACCTGCCATGCCTGGGAGCAATGCTGACAAGTACACTCTGTCCACTTGATCCCAATGGGGTGTATCTACACATGCAATTAATGTGCAGCAATAAACGCTAGTGCACACTGCGCCAGATTTTATTGCTCCCAGGTGCTGCATTTACACTTGTGCCCTGGATCACAGCAGGTTGAGCTGGGTTGGGGCAGCTCCAGCTGGCAGGGGGCCCAGGTTCAGCTTGCCAGCTGGAGGCTGCTCTGGCCCAGCTCAGCGTGCTGCAGAGGGACTGGCTGGGGCATGAGGGTGCTTCAGTTTGGGGCTAGCCAGCAGGCAGCAGGAAGCACGCTTGTGCCCCAGCCAGTCCTGCCAGTATCTACACATGCATTGCTGCAGAGTAAAAAACTCTTCCACAGAAGACTATTTGTGTTTACAAGTGATAACCTATAGCAAGTTAATTAATTTTCTCTGTTCTAATAGCACTGCATGTGTAAATTCTGAGATGTTTACTTGGAGCTAATTAGGCAACTGCAGTAAATGTCTCATGTAGACTCAGCCACTTAGTAGGTTCAAAATCCTGGAAATGTAGCTTAAAGTAGGCTCAATCTACCACAAAACAAACCTGGGACAGGGAGCTTGGGAGTGATGCTGGAGTTCACACTCATGACTGCTCTGTGTTATGAGCTACCTGCTACTCTCATTTCCAGGATTTGCCTCCAGATGTTCAGTCATCAAGAGCCATAGTTATTTAGACACACAGCAGTTAAACTCAAATATTGGAACCGATGACATGGTGCTCAACACAGCAAGAAGATTTACCTCTTATGGAATTACCATCACTAGCCAGGTTATTTTTCACCCCAGATAAGGTCTGAACCATCTGTCATGAATTGTGCTAGCTCTGTGCATACTTTTTAACAGCACTTTAGGATCTTTTATGATGACAAGCATTATACAGGTGTATTATTATTTACAGTGGAGAAAAGACAAACAGATTGGCGCCTTATTATTTCAACGATAGCTTAATCTTATTCCTGACAATGTTGAATTAATACCTATAGATCATATAGCTTAAAGACTGCATCTTCTCTTTGGTATGGGCATACAACTTGCCTTGGAGTAAAAGGGGGTGAGGCTCTGTCTCACACCAGCTATTCCACAGTAACTGCTACTTTGCATGCTCTTATCCTATGGTAAGTGGAAGCTAAACTATGGCAATTTAGCCTATATTTATTCACGATTTACTATTGTAGATTAACTTTCACTTATCATTTCATTCTTCCCTTCAGTCAATTATTCAGTAAATCATTCTTTAGCTCTTTTGTAAAAGACACTGAAGGTATCATTCTGAGATGGTGTAAAAATCAATGAGAGCCTCAAGTCATTTAGCTGCATCCCACAGCTGTCCCTCCTGTCATGACACAGCACTCTGTTTTGGACCCAGTGCTCCTTCACTCCAATCATACTCTGTGCCCATGTGCGTGTCTTAATAAATATATAACAATCACTGTTTAGAATGTGAAGCACAGATAAAGGCCCCTTCTCCAAGGGTTTTTTGTTGTTGTAAGGGTCTTATATTCAGAAGGACGAAGCACCCACAGCTTCTACTGATTGCATTTGAAATAGTAAATACTTACCACTTCTGAAAATCAGGGTTAAGCATAAGAGATTGATCCACAATCTCTTATGGACTGGAAAGAATGAGAGTGGATTCAGGGGAAACATATTTGCCTGGATGGAAGTCCACAAAAGTCTTCCTGCTAACTTTGGTGGACGATCAGTTGGGCCCTAAACTTAACATCATAAAACAGCAAATATGGTGCAGATGATGGTCTTCTGGCTTGAATACTTCATGGAACAGTGGGGGGGGGGGGCGCTGTTTTAGGCAGAAAGTCAAGTTAAGTGATTATTAAAACCTCTTCTGGTCTTAACATTCTTGAATCTATGTGACTTACAGAGTTATGAAGGAGGTGAGGAAAGGCTCTTGACAAATGTTACTTGTGGAACAGTTCTAAGCTTAGTGGAGACATGAAAGAGATGGAGTTGCAACATGTTCCCTTCTATTACACTTAGCACGTAAGGATAATTCCAGGCCTTATCTATGGTGCTGCTTTCTAAAGGCACATGCACACACACACTTTGGTTCAGTTCCTCAGCTGCTGTCAAGTGGCTTACTTCCAATATAGCTCTGCTGTTTGTCACTAGCTGAGGATCTATCCCATTTTTCTTTCCTTAGGACCTGACTTCTGTCATTGTTATTATTTATATGCTGCCCATTTACATCAATGTTGTGCCCAGCATGATCCAAACACACAGAAGAAAAAAGCAAGGTTCTTACCTCAAAGGGATCATCATCCCCTTTTGGGGGCCCAAGATACCTAAAATTAGGATGTTATACCCTAAACTGAAGTTGAACCCAGAACCCCACCCCCAGTCTCAGACAGTTCTGATTACACAATCACCCTGGCTCTCTTTCTTTGAATAAAATGGCAGGATTTTGAAATTCCTTGTTGCTTCACATTTGCATATAAATGCTGATTTTATCTTTTCTGTACACAAAGTAAACACAGAGCTGTTTTACAATAATGTTACCATTGAAACGTGCATCGAGAATGGCAACACAAGCCTCAGTTAAAGCTGACTCCATGCCCAACAATTGTTTCTTAAGTCCTACAGGCAGCCGTGAGCCTGGAACCCCCTTCTTCCCTCCCTACTGATTCAATTCATCATTTAGATATCAAAAGGTGGGAATATAAGCCAAAAGTGCAAAGAAAGCAGTGATGAAGAGATTACATCTTCATAAGGCAGTCTGATCTGGCAAAGGCAGAGGCTGTTCAAAGAAGGATTACCTGACTCTTGCACACACAAAAGTGACAATGGAAGGTTCATAAACATGGGGTAGACCCAGTGCTGGGATCTAAGACAGGGAAGTGCTGGGCACTCTCCCTTACCACTAAGTCCATCAGAAGTAGAGAGCAATAGTATTTTTCAGGAAACACTTTATCGGATCAGATCGATTGAATCCACTGCCCACTGAAGCCAATAGGAAACTTTTTGTAAAATTAGCAGATATTGGATTCAAAGCATCTGACAAAAGTAGGTTGTTGCCTTTGAAAGCTCATGCCTCTCTGAATTGGTTAGTATCCAGTGTGCCACTTTGCCCTGCTTTCTGCCCAGTTTTGATTAATATCTGAGTGAGCACACATACAACAGAATATTGGGTAATGCACAGTGGAGTCCCCTATTAGAGAAAACAAACCCAAGCATTTAGCAAGTATATATATTAACCATGTCATGGAAAAGCAGATTTCCATCTCTTGTATGTATTTATGCTGGTCTACAAAGGAAATTTAATTCAGATTAAAGGTGGGTGTGAATTTGAAATTAAATAACTACTCCCAATTAAATTTGTTGGGTGGCTATCCCTATCTCAGAATCAGAAAGCCTTAATCTAAATTAACTTATTCCACTTCTAAACAGCATTAGAGAAAGATGAGCAAATATGTATGGGAGGGGAGAATGAAAGTGGATCAAGCTCTTTGGGAACAAGGCATTCTTATTCTTAAATAAAACCATACACCCAGAGTTAATTAGCAGTAGTTATTCAGAATCAGTGTAATGGTTTTGGCCATGAGAAAAGTATTGTTAAAGCAATCTAAAATGTAAGTTTTAATAATTATTTTCCCCTTAATAATAGATGTCACAACAGACTTCTCTTCAAAGTACCCAGTACCGGGCAACAAAAGAGACTTGCTGATGTAGTCCATTTCATCTTGAGCATGATTCAACATCAAAAACATGAATACTATTAAGTGGCTGAATGAGCAAGGAATCTGAATCCCTGCCTCCTCCCCTTCTACTTTATATAATTGGCCTCTACCAATCTGAGGGTCCTGATCCAAAATCTACTGAAGCTCATATTGCCAAAGATTTCAGTGAACTCTGGATCTGATCTCCAGGGTGGTATATCAGTGTGACGGTGCAAGAGCAATCTTATATTACTTCTGCTCATTGCTGTACCTGTTCAATGAATGAACAGAAAACTTCAGTCTCCATGGCTGCAAATCGTACACCTGTAATGAGCTCTAAATTCACTTAGTAAAAAAAGAGATATTATGTTCCCATCTTCATTGCTATGGCTTTCCCTCCGGCAGTTGCATTAAATTCAAATCCTATTATGTTGACTTCGCAGCTGCAAAACCTGAAAATGTAACACAATCATCTTATGTACAACAATTTGAAGAGCACAGCTTTGGGATATTAGCTATTTTAAATTAAGCTTCTCTTCTTCTTGTATTGTACTAAACATTTAGCAGAAGGACCAATGTGGGCTTGGGGGTGTTAGAGTACAGGATCCTTGAAATTCTAGTAGCTAGTGCTACATGGAAACCTGGGGTAGGAGGCTGTGAAAAGGTTGCCAAGTGTGGTGGCATTAGAAAGGGATCAAGGGTCTGGTTTACAGCTGTCTGGCTGCTTTCTCAAGCAGTGTTAAGCAGCTGGAAAGCTGCCCTAAGTAGGCAGCTGAGGATTTCCTTTGACTAGGGAAATCTAGAGTGGTGCAAAGCTGATGTGGCTAGCTTTATGCTACACACTCCCGTATCTTGGCTAAGAGGATTTTGCAGTCAATGAAACTTAAGCACATACCTAAATCAGGATCGACTTTAGATTCTAGGCCTGTGGGTTTTTTTTAAAGGAGTGGAGAAGATGAACAGCTAGTTCATGTCGGTGGTGGTAGTAGATTTTTCAATAAATAACAAAACTGGAACTGGAACAAAACTCTACAAACAAAACTGGACTGTTGAAGACAGTCTGACCAAATGATCATATCAACTGCAGTGGACCACACAAGTGCCTGTCTGAACTCTGCTGTAGCCTGAAGGGGTTGCACAAGGGAAGACTGGAGTCATTGCATTCAAAACTCTATATCAGTTGCTCCCCTATCTGTGGGTTAGACTTTCAAATGGTGTACATCTGCCTAGTTATACAGACTTCAGGAGAGATATTTATGCACAAGCTGGAGTTGTGACCTTTATGCTGGTGTCTCATCAGTATAACTATTGGCTTCAGGAGAGTTGCTACCCATTTCCACAAATGTAAGTGAAAGGAATATCATGATCTGCGAGTAATTGAGTGAGCTAAAGTTCTATCGCCGCAAGAAGGGTTTGCGCTGCAGGCAGTCCTTGACTTACAACGTTTCGAGTTACAACGTTTCGCACTTACGTTTCTAAATTGACACCGTTTCAACTTTCTGACATCAGTTTCGATTTTACAACGCTTGATCCAATGTGACACCATGACAGCAAACAAGTCTCTGTGTCACCCATCTCCCTGGAGAACACCTGTCCAAACTTCCTTGGACACTTTCTGTAAGAACGTAGACAAGACTCCAGAAAAACATGCAGCCAAGACTCTTGAGAAAACTCCAGCCAAGAACCCTTCAAAAAGTCCAACCAAGAGCCCTTCAAAAAGTCCAAGTCACCTCAAAGAAGTCCTCCCAAATCAATATGATTGCTATTTACAATATAAATACATTAACGTAGCCATATTACTCATCTATAATTGATTGAGTACAAAATTCTGGGTTATTTTTGGTGAAAACAGGGTATCGGGCCTTGGTTTGGGAACCAATCCCCCATTTATAACATTGTTTCCTATGGGAAAAATCAGTTCTGAGTTATAACATTTTGACTTAAGACGCCATTTTTAGGAGCCAATTGTGTTGTAAGTCTTAGGACTGCCTGTACTTCAAGCACACACCACTGTAGTTGGCCCATGAAAATGCCTCATAAAGACCTTCTGACGTGTAGTCAAGCAGGGTTTGCTTCTGTAACATGCCAGATTAAATTGTGCCAGTGAAACCCATTTTAGACTGCTGTCACCCACCTCTCTGGTCAGTGATTATTAATGGTAACTAACCACAGTATCACAGCACTGAACCAGTTAGCCTCATGCAAGTTTTTTTTGTGTAGTAAAGGGGCTTAATCCGTTAAGAAATCTAAGTATTGCCTGGGTCAGAAAATGGAAAAAAAATAGATCAAATCACATACAATTATATAAAATTCACATACTTTTCTTCCCATCCTGATGTTGAATCCCCAGCCCACACAGACACATTGTCTGACCTCACTTGGGTGGCTTTTATTGCTTTCATTATTCCTATAAAAACACAAATGGATTTTAGTCAATAAACTAAATGGAAACTCTTTTATTGCCTGAATGTTGAAAGACATAAAATAACCCCCAATCCCCATCCCCTGCTGCAGTCCCAAATTTAAAGTCCATGTGCTCTTTAGGGGCATATACTCCATTTCAAAATGCAAGATAAAGCTGCTTCTCTCTGTCTGGACATCTCTTATTTGCATTGGAGGCAGTCATGCACACAGCATCAGAAGCAAATGGACATAGATCTTCATAATACTAACGACAAAAAAGGAGAAGCCCTATGAGAGAAACACTGCTTGGATTTTTGCAGCTTCCAGCAGAGAGTAGATGTGGTAGCCACGTGTCTCTCAGTCATCGAGGGTTCACTGTTGCTACTGATTGGGTTCTGGCTCGCGTCCTGGCATCCTTGCCCTGTTCCCTCAGCCTCCCTGGTGCTTCTGAGTTACCTCCAGCCCCTTTGGTCAGTGATTAATGGTGACCATCAATCAGCTATTCCTGCAATGAATGCAACAGGCAGTTTACGATTAACCTTTATAAACCCCGCTCCTCCGTCACCCTTCCCTTTTCAAGCCCCATGCTGAGATTATCGCATGAAATAAAACAGGATTCATTCAGGGGCTCTGGAGAACAGGTCTCCTGCTCTTTTCATATTGAAATTGGAAGGTATCAATAGCTCCTTTGAAGTTGATTCTACAGGGTAAATATATTTTCCTTAGATAATATAGAAGAGAGCCAGTAATAGCACAGTTTGGGCTAAGGGAATTAAACTCTCAAAGTGAATCATACTAACCTGCTTACAGGCTCCCTGAAAAGAATAGGCCATTTATTTTAATTGAGCAGAGAATATGTAAATACTTCCTATAACTTATGGCAGGGTTCTGTATTTCATCCAATGAATTATGACTATTGTTTTGTTATGGCATAGCTTGAAGATCCCATATGTGCTAGGCACTGTACAGAGTAAGAGATAGTCATTGCCATGAGGAGAGTTCAAGGATGATGACGAATAATTGATTTATTATAATGGTACTGTGCAGTTTCTACTGAGACAAGGGCTCTGTTGAACTTTTTGTCACGAACTATTAGGGCTAAGAGAAGGTAAAACCCCGCTTGAATACCATTCCCTTCAGCAACTACCCTCTTTTATTGAGGGAGAGATAGGATCCTGGGCTAGAGGGGTTTGCGGTCTGATGCGGTGGGGCATTTTTATCTTTTGGTCTTTATACACATTGAGCTCGCCATGATTCTAAGTTGCAATTTGCAATGGTGTCGCTCAGCAAAGTACACTGGCATTAGTACCAGTGCAAAGTGTTAATGTTAGGCCTTTACTTCAGTCTAGCTGAGGCTATCAGGGCTGCAGAGAAACTTCACGGGATTTTGTTAGGTCCTCCTCTCCGAGCTTAGAGTAGGCACAGCGGCTGAAGAAATGGAGGGGACTAACTGCAGATTAAGTCATAGCATGATTTATTTACCAGGATTCTTCACAACATTCCTGTTTTCACTTCTCAGGAAACAGCAAAATGGCTGTTCCTCTTTTGATTTCAACTGTTTGTCCATGCAACAATAGAAGACCTTTGAGACCTGGTGATTACACTGCAGGTTCCAATAAACAGGAAAAATATAGTTCAATGTGACTATATTTTGGGGATCTAATGGTCTTTGGTCTAAGGCTTATCAAAGTTTGGGAGCAGAAGAGTTACAACACAGGCTCTGGGTACCCTATAGGATGCAACTGTATGTCAAATGTTCCAGGAACTAAGCTGTATTGTAACCAGCTTCATCAGTAAGGGTGCTCTGGTAGTATAGATAAGCTTGCAGAAAGGACATGGCTTACCATAGAAGGGAAGTATAAGATGTGCTAGACACTGTATTAACACAGAACCCATAGATGATCTCTGCATTATCAGGTCCTGGTCTATGACTGATGCTCCTACTCATTACTGCATTACAAAAAAAATAAATATATTTATATCTATAGTTATAGTTTCAGCCAGTTGTCTCTTTCCTAATGCCTGTACTCTAAACAGGAAAAGAACTCCTGAAATAACACAAGATTAGTACCCAGCCAGCCTCTCTCCATTAAGACAATCCCAATGAAAGAATTCAGTAGTACAGGCCAGAGTCTAGAGTAATGTAGTAGGAGGCTTAGGAGACGTGGGCTCTGTTTCCAGCTATTACAGTGCCATGTCATCGACCTTGTGCAAGATACTTTGCGTCTTTCTGTTTCTGTTTGCTATCCCACCTTTTGTCTATCACGTCTATTTCTACTGTGAACACAGATGCTGAAGGTATTTATCAATGACATCTTTGCTGGAAAATGAAGTTTTGTCAGTACTGACCCTTTGGTAGGATAGGGTTGGTTGTGATGGACTTTTTTGACTTGAAAGGATTTTTAAATCATCAAAATGCCTCATATCAAAATCTTTTAAATGAAAATTCCTGGTTTTGTGGTTTGAAAATACTTTTAATTTCAAAATGTAAATTATCAAACATAATTTTAAAAACATTCAAAATGGTCAACATTCAAAATGGTTAATATTTTAAATGAAGCATTTAAAAATGATCAAAATAAAATGTTTTAGTTCACCCAACTCACTCCCCCCTTCAGATTTTTGGTTCAAGAAGAGTTTTTTGAGATTTAACATCTCATCCTCACCTACAATGGGAAAACTTGACAATATCCCAATTTTTTTTTCCCCCAAGAAGAGGAAAGCATTTTTATCCTCTCTATAATTAAAAGCTATCTGAGGTAGGGACTCTCCCTCGTGATCTATTGGCACATCACCTAGCTCAACAGGGTGCCAGTCACAGTTGGCATTTTTAGCCCCTAATTTGCAATGAATAATAAATCATAACCACTGGAATTACTGGCAGTGGTTAATTGGCTATAGAATATCATGGTTCTCAAAAAAAAATCTTTGACTGGGTTTGGGGGAAAGGTAGGGAATCACTAGTCAGGGGATCATACTAGAAGCTTTTCTGAATGAGTTAGCCTATTAAGTGCTACTCTTCCCTGCTTTGCTTTCTGCCTTACTTCAGACTAATGTGGCTAAGTACCTCTCTGTTTCAACTGATTGGACACCTGATGGCTCTGACAATAGCAGCACATGAGAAGCTCCTAAAATTTCCTAAGTATGTTCAATCCAGATCAACCCTTGAGGTGTTTTCCTGGGAGTAAGGTTGTGTTTGCTACTAATTGGAGAGGTTTTGCTGAACAGGTAGAAGACCAGTGTCACACTCTGCCCTCTAAAACATCCTTACCCCTTCTCATTTGCTTACAATCACCACAATGCTTTATCTTGTACAAGAAATGAAGTTTTATGTACTTTCATTGTGTGCCTGTGGAGTTTGGTCTAGTCTTTCAGCCCATTGATAAGTATGCAAATTATCAAACGAAATCCAATTAATATTCAAATCAGTTAAAAGAATAAATGCCTGAATATAGTGCCATATTTTTAACAGTATTTTTATCAGCCTCAAGTATTTCTCTCTTATTTGAATCAGTAATGTATACCTGGGAAATAACAACATTCTGAACTGTGCCATACACTGTGTGCACACTTGGGGATTGCTGTGTCTGATGGAGACAAGAGGTTGGTTTTAAATCAACCCAGGCCCTGATTCTCACTAGCTCTGAATCAGCGTTGCCCTGCTGACTTTAGTAGAAATACATCAGTTAACACTGGCTGAAGAGCTGGCCCATAGTTCTAGTCTTCCTTAATTTATACCAAATTATTCATCCTGAGTCAACCTCACATCTCTACCATGACTAGGTTTCACTCAATTTTCCAACATACGTTGATCCTTACTTGATATGATCCTTCTAATTCTAGTCCTAGCCTTTTGTTCTTTGTACCTTAGATTTGTCATGTCAGGTCTAAGTCTGAGTGAATCCGAATTCAGACAAAGGAGCTCCAACCTGGGATAAAAAAAAAAGCCGTCTGGACTATGCATCAGAACCTGAATTGGATTCTCAGTACAGTTGTCTGGGAGTAAAAGGAATCATTGAACTGTGTTGTGTAGGGAACTGGTATTGTTGCTCTTTAATGAATACTCTGGACAGTTTAGTAAAATTCACTGGAATGAATATAGGGAAGGACATATAGGGAAGATCACTTTCAGGCAATGGCTTCAGGATTATGAACTGACTAAGGTGTCTTGCTAGAATGACAACACTTGAGAAGAAGCTACTGCATCACTTGTATGCACAAGGGGAAAGGGGAGATTTTCTGGCTGATAATCCATCCCATGTAGCTAAATCCAAATCTAGCTCTTGCACAAACAAATTGAAACAAAACACCTCCTCAGAAAAACACTCCTCTTTTCCACTTAAATACCTTGCTTTTTAGAGAGAAACAGAAGGGAATTGATTCTCTAGTTTGTGGGTGGAGAACTTTAGCGTGGAAATTCTAGTGCCATCATAGGAATAACGTATAATGATGATTCATAGATCCATAGATTGGTAGGGGCTGGAAGGGACTTTGCAAATCATTGGGTCCAGCGCCCCTGCGCTAGGCAGAAAGACAACTAGGGTTAGGTGACCCTAGCAAGGTGAATGTCTAGTCTCCTTTTAAAAACCTCCAGGGTAGGTGACTGCATCACCTCTGGAGGGAGTTTATTCCACAGTCTGGACACCCTGATTGTTAAAGAGTTTTTCCTGGTATTAAGCTTGAAGCGGCCTTCCAGGAGTTTGTATCCATTGCTCCTGGTCTTCCCCGGGGTGCCTTAGCAAACAGTTGTTCACCAAGTTACTGATGCACTCCTCTGATATACCGGTAAGCCTCTATCAAGTCCCCTCTCAACCTTCTCTTTTTTAAGCTGAAGAGGCTCAGGTTCCTCAGCCTTTCCTCCTATGGCTTGCCTTGCAAGTCCCTGATCATACGGGTGGTTCTTTTCTGGATCCTCTCAAGTTTTTTCATGTCCTTATTGAAGTGCGGTGCCCAGAACTGGACGCAGTACTCCAGCTGCAGTCTCACCTGTGCTGAGTACAGCAGGAGTATCACCTCCTTAGTTTTACACGAGATGCATCGGTTGATGCACGCCAGGTTGTTATTTGCCCTCCTGTCTGCTGCCTCGCACTGACAGCTCATATTCATATGATGATCAATCACTACCCCTAGGTCCCTTTTGGCTGTGGTGCAAATCAAGCTGTCACCACCGAGCCAGTATGTATGTTGAGGGTTTTTTGCCCCCAGATGGAGCACCTTAGACTTGGAAGTATTAAACTTCATCTGGTTCCGGTTTGCCCAACTCTCAAGCCTGTCCAGGTCCACCTGTATCTGCATCCTATCTTCTGACATGACCACACTGGCCCATAATTTGGTGTTGTCCGCAAACTTGGCCAGAGAGCTTTTCACTTCTAAATCATTGATAAAGATGTTGAAAAGCACCAGTCCAAGCACAGACCCTTGAGGGACACCACTGGCCACTTCTCTCCAGGATGACACAGATCCATTCATGAGAACTCTCTGGGTCCTATCATGTAGCCAGTTTTCCACCCACTGAACTGTTGAGCAGCTGAGCCCACCATCTTCCAGTTTTCCTACAAGGATATCGTAGGATACTAGATCAAAAGCCTTTTCATCTGGAAGTCTCAACCAAGATCACAAAATGAGAGACAGTCTCTGCCTCAAAATCCTTTGGCTGAAGATCCCAGACAGAAAAGAATGGGAGGGAAAGAGAACGCTTTTACTGCAGGGCTAGCTCAGCTTCCCCTCATGTCCACACACAAAGCCCATATTAAGTAGCACTTTAAACCTGGACTGAGCCCAGATGGAGAGATGGTATAGAACAGGTGTGGCCAACTGGTGGCACAAGGGACACATGGGCTGTCTTTGCACGTGGCATGTGGCAGATCAGGGAGGTGATGTCCAGTGCACTGCCAGATATGGCAGGAAGCAGAAAGCAGCAGCAGACTGAGCAGGAAGCAAAAAGGAGTAGCAGATCATGGAGCAGAAAGTGGAGCAACAGGTCGGGCAGGGGGAAGACATCAGAGTGGCATTAGGGGAAGATATGAGACTGACTTGTGACACCTGGCAGAAAGGCTAACTCCCACTGGTTTAGAGCCTTAAGTTTGGGCTGCTTAAATCCCAAACAAGCTTTAGTTAAAGCACCCCCACTGCCATTTTTTAGCGTGGAGATGTTGATACACGTGATGCTCCAGGCACTTTAATTAGAGCAGCTCTTTCAAAGCGCCCCCTCCCCCCCACTCCTGAAGCATGTGTATAAACGCCCCTAGTGTCTTCCCACAATAACTCCCACATGCCTATAACAACAGAAGAATTCTCTCAGCAGCTTCTCCTTTAGCTGAACGCTTTCAGTTTCAGGATTAGTAAAACAAAGTGCCTTTTCCAGGAAACAAGGTGAAACCCAATTCCCACTGAAGTCAATGGGTTTCCCATCATGCCCTTAGTGAGTAAAAAAACCAACGATTTGAGGTGGAGAATGATCTTCCCTGTATGTCAACTGACCATAGAAGCTCTTGGAATGCTCTTTATTGTCTCTAGACCCAATATATGGAGGGCTTCCTGTGAAGAGATACTTGTGAAACCCATGCCCTGCACATGGCCTTTGTGCTAAGAGCCACACAAACAAGCTGTAGAATAAAGGAAAGATGATAGGAGAAGCAGAAAATCATGAAAGGAATATAAAGCAAGAAGAGAAGTCAGTAGAAAAAGTTCTAACCTGGAGTGAAACATGATTCATTCTTTAATGTTTACCTGTGAGCAACAGTGTATCCCATACACAATCACAATTCTTATTGCTCCACCTTCACTTTGACCGGTCTGTTTACCTACTTGTTAGGGTAAGAGAAGCTTCTGAATTACCCCAAAATAACGAGTAAAAGCTGAAAAAAAGACACGTAAAGAAATGGGCAGTGAGGACAAAGAAAATTTCTTCCCAGTCTTTGTAGAATTCCCTCCAATGTTCACGCTCTGTGGAAGGTAGTACCACATTGAAAAAGTTTGGCTGCCCCATTGCCTCTTCTCCTCTCCAATGTATACTTAGTGACTGCACCATTAAAAGAAGTATTTTAAGCTCTCTGCTTGGACTCTTCACCGAAGGAGCCAGCTTGCTTTGTAAGTGGCACCCGGGAAAATCTCTAGATTGTGGCCCAGTAGCCACAGATTTGAGGAGCAAGGCTACCTGGGAGCCTTTCTGGAAGCTCAAGGATAGAGAGTACAGGTTCCCCATCCTTTCATGTGGCCCAGCCTAGCTCCTGAACAGTGGCCAGAGCATGTCATGGGATGATACAAAGATGCACCAAAGGCTCCAACTCTGTGTAGGTGAAAATGGTTCCTTATTCCTTTACCTCTGGCATAGTCTTGCATAAGAAAAGGGATGATCTATGAGGTTTTGTGGATGGCTCTTCTTTTCCCCAGACAGCTAGCAGTATAATGTCCTCAGGCTATACTCAGCTGGTATTTTGGTATGATTTTTTACTGATGACAGAATACTGGCCTCCTCATTCAGGAGTCGGGTGGTTACATGGGTGGAGGCCCGTGGAATTAGACAAAACTGGAGATACCTCTTACCTGCTCACACAGTTTCATTTAAACTCAAGACTCTTTCATCCTTTAATAGGCTCAGTTGTTATTCCTCCTGCTCCCTTCTCCCCCTTCAGTTTGTCTCTGTAGTTACATTAATTCCATACACAACAGCCAGTGATAGAGATACTGAAATTATCTTTCAGGAGTGAGGCCACAGCATCTGTCAGTCCACACTGTCATTGTGATAAAAGAAAAGAGTCCTGGAAACAGTGATTTTAGGGCATCTGAGCTGAGAATTTCAAAGCTTTCCAAGAGGTTTGAATGCCCACATCATGGAGAAACTGGGCATCTAAATCCTGAAGGTAGCTTTGAAAATAGCTTGAATTTCCCCAGTGACAACTTTCTGCATGCTACTTGCCCCCAGTTTGCATGTTGCTGCAATTGCCAATACACTAGGCAGTCAGAGACTTGGCCTTCAGGTGAATGGGTGGATACGTCTCAAGGTATCCAAATTTCTCTGCTGAAGTGAGCTGACTCATCAGGGAGATGCACCAGGACATCTGCTGAGAAACTGAAAAAGAAGCCCATGCTTTTACTGTGAATGTGGGGCTGGAGGGGACTGTAGCTATTCAGATCGCCATTCAAATGTTATTAAATAATACTTTGCTGCTGCAGCACAACAGGTGTGGAGACTCCATCAGGTAAACAGAGCCTTTGGTAGGGCAGGCTGCCAAGTCTGTTTCCTTACATAAATCTCTCCACTTCAAGGTATGCAATTAATCCTGACTCCAGTCTCCATTTACCACAGACCTTCTTTGTACACATGATGTATTAATCATCAGAAAGGACTTTTACACTTCTGGTATCATTCTGGCATTATTGGCTGGGCACAGGTAGGTACAAGAGTCCTTAAAGGGCCAGTGTAAAACCAGGCACAGGCAGTGGGATTTCAGGACAAGGCAATCAGAGGTGTTCATGTGAAATTCTATCACAGCATTTGCCTGTGCTATTTCAGGCTATGGACAGGCTCCTACTGCAGAATTCATCTGATCAGCTGTTCCAGCTTTTAGAGAAATAAATCAATTTATAAAGTAATAAGAAAGGTTAATGCCAAATTAAAACCTAGATATCTGGCTCAGCAAATGTGTGCCTTTGTGTTTTTATTTAATGTCCTTACATGTGCTTGGCAAAGCCAATACCCTCCCACCGTCACCAAGCCTGAGTACCTGGGCTATGCGCTTAGATGAGCAAGGGGTTTGCAGGGATGGGATCCTTTCTCCTCCTTTCCCTGAGCTGCTCTCCTGTGGGTTTCTGCTCCTTGTGTGCCCCTGGCAGAATACCAGACCTTCTGTGTGCTGGGCACCGTCTCCTCAATCCTGCATGACTTGTAGGACCCTAGCCCTGCTGACAAGGGACCCTTTTTTTGGCATAGTTGTTCCCAAGGGTGTGAATGTTCTTAGGTCTGTGTACGGCCCCTAAACATTAAGATGTGTTTTCCATATTCAGGTCTGTGTGTTTCTGAATGAGATCAGGTTCTGAATTCCCTAACTTCACTGAGTATGTCTATTTGGGGGTTTAGACCATTATAGTGATAGGAAGGAGTTTGGATCTGGAGCCAGAACAAGTTTCATGGTTCAGGATCCATCTACCAAAGTCCCTATTTTCATGTGCGATTCACCTCCTTATGGTTCTTACCATCACTCGTGCTAAGGCTGGCACCACGGATGCCTTTATAGCCCCTTCTTTCTGTGTAATAATGAGACCCCAAAAACTTTATGGAAGAGGCCACTGGGATCAGGTTTGATGAAATCTGTAGGAAGGGACAGCTTTTACAAAGAAGGGCTTTTACGAAGAAATGTGCAACAGGGCTGGTGAAGCCTTCAGGTTTTGGTAGAGGCGTATGGGGCTAGGGGATAACTCACTCGTAACATGGGGACTCTCCTTTCTCTTCTTCAAGGACTAGTTTCTTGTCCTCATCTGCCCTTTTGCAGTTCCTGTGGCATTTTGGAAGTAGGCTGTACAGTGCACTAGAACAGTAGTTTCTCCCTTGCTCTCTCTCTCTCTCTCTTTTGTTAGCTCCTTTTTGATTGCTTTTGCAAAGAACCCAGGACCTTGAGCATACCTGGCTTTCTGGCTTCAGGTACAGCTCTGTAAATCTTTACTGTGAAGGAAATTACTTGAACTTGGTCTGCGTCAGTGGAAGTGGGGGATGGGGATTTGGCGGGAAAGAGCATTAAAATCACAGCAGATGGCTAGCATTGCTTTGTGTGTACCCAGAGCTCCCATATCTCCAAGGCCTTGTAAAGATTACAGATGCACTTCTTCAAAGCAGCAGAGATTGGCATGTGGGGAAACTGAGCACCCACCCTTTCTGGCTAGGGCTGTGCGGAAGCAGAGAGACTTTTTGGATCCATCTGCTCACAAAGGGTCAAGGGCTGAGCCTTCATACATGCGATAAATAAGGTGGGAGGGAATCATTAGCAAGGCTGGAACTAACTAAGTGTTTCAAATAAAACTGAACTTTGTTCATCTACTGAGACACAGAACATATGGCATGCTGAATACAACATTCCTTGCTCGGAGGAAAACCACCCCAGAAAAGTTGCAGGGCCAGTGGCAGATACCTAAAGACACAATGTGGTGAAAATGTACACAAGGGCATGAAGGCTTGGCCTTTCTTCACTGGAGGCAAGATGAGGCACGGGCATAGGTAAACCGAAGAATGCTGTGATGGTATAAACTGGATCCAGCCTTCCCAGTGAGGAACAAGATATCACCCATACAGAAAAGAGCCAGACTCATGTCACCCTCTCCATGTGCTGAGTTATGACATTCTGTTTCCTACTCAGTGTGTACTTGTGCATGGGCTACTAAGGGACAGGAAGTTATCCCAGTTACAAAGAGAACACATCATGCCTTGTGGACACAGTGCCATGCTATTGACTTCAGTGGATCTATACTGGTGTAACAGCTATCGTATCTCTGTGGAAAGAGTGTCCACTTACATGAAAAACCCACAGAGGTTTTTCCTTCCATGCGCAAGTACATGCACACACACATGCACACGCACACACAGCATGCAGTATCCTTAAAAGGGGAATGCCAAGCTGTCACAGGTGGTGAGCTTGCAGTTACAGATCACCTTCATCTCTGCTGAATGCTACATGATAAATGATAAGTAAGCTCTGCCAGCTGAATCTAGGGAGCACCCCCACCCAGCAAAAACCAGTTCTAAAGTGAGGTGTGCATAGAAAATGCAAGACATTTGTAAATAACTATGATTAAATAAAAGTAAGGGCAAGTCCCAAGACCCCATAGCTTGGCTTTAGGTAACAGAATTTAGAATCTCTTAAATGATCAGATTACTGATGGTGGAAAGATGTGAGGCCTTTCAAAAACATCCTTGTGAATTAGTGCCGGGACAAGAGGGTGGAAAGAAAGCTGCTGAGGATGTGAGAGAGAGAAATGCATCTGTTGCTTCATGTAGCTACTTTGCAGATCCCAGGTGAGAGCCTCAGTTAAGGAGGAAAACAAAAAAGATCCATCTGTCTCAGTATTCATCAAGCACTCCTGGAGCTGCAGATGGGTTGGGATGGCTGTAGCTCTCATGCTGATGCACTATGCCACTGTTTCACTGCAGCCACGAGGGCACAATTTCACTGTTTGCTCTTCCACTTACTGTGCTGCTACCTTGGGAAGTTACAGACACATTCCATCCCTGACCAGTGAGTTACAAAACAGGGTGGGTAGTGGAGGAGCAGTCAGGTATGTAGGGATTGGAGAGCATTATGGACATCAGATCTGGGGAACCCTTGTGAACAGCAGGTGCTCAAAGTCTACATTGGTGCTTTCAACGTGGCCCGGAGAACTGAGAAATGGGACAGTAGACTTGGATTCTAGGAGTACCCATACTATTACATGTGTAGACATCCATTTCCAGCCCTTCTTTTCAGGGAGAGCACACACTGGTGTTTATTTTTGTGGGAGATGCTCAGATAGCCTTATTGAGAGTGACCCTATAAAAACTTATACAGACAGATGCTGTTCAGTCTGCTCAGGTGAGTACACAAATCCAGTTCAGATTTATTTCCCTTGTAACTGTTCTTATCTAGTGTTCCATCTAGTCCAAGGTCTGGTTTCCTACAATGGCCAGTGGTATATGCTTTGATAGAAGGCTCAAGAAACCATGAAGTGGACAATTATGGAACAACTCTTAATGGCTGTTTTATGTTAGGAGGAAAATGCATCCTGTATCCTAAGGCAACTGTGGACATTTACATTAGACATATAAATGTTCGTTGCATTTCCTGCTAAGTAGCAGTACTTGGGTTCTGTTATATTTTGCAACATTGAGTTACATGAGTTATTTATCCTATTTGTAAACGAGAATTTTAAAATGCATTGCTTTGCAATTTCATTTATTTTCTCTTGAAGAAAAATGAATTAGAATAATCTGATGTCTCAGCTCTCTCCACCTCATTATGGTTCCTTTTGTTTTTCTCTAAACCAAAACCAACCTTCTGTTTTCCTGTGACTCTAATCATTATCAACAGCTGTCTTCAGCCGCATTATTTCTCTTTCTGTGTTTACTTCATCAACAAGGGAAAAGCTATCATGCTACCCCTGCTCCTATGATCTTGCCTCAAGACTCCTTTGGTTTAACACTCTTAAGAAACAATGTTAGAAAGACAGCCCATGAACTCATGCATGCTGAACTTGGTGTCCATAAACTCCTCTTGGTTCCAGTGTGAGCTGTGAGGGCTCAGCACATCTGGAAAGCAGGCTGCTTTATTTTGTGATCTACACCTGTGAGTACCTACCTGTGAAACTTTTTTTTCAGGGGTACATCATTACAACTTCACCCCTTTTTGATGGGAATGAGATTTATTATATAACAATTAATTTTCTGTCTTTTGGGTGAATCTCCAAAATATGCTGATTATCCTTATATTAAGCTATGTTACTATCTGGGCTACTCTTGGGCCTGTGAATGAGAAACTCCACTATTTATATCTGAAACAGGATTAGGTCAAGAGCAATTACCCCTGAAATTGTACTATAAGTGTCCTAAAACAGCATCCTGCTTTTCTCTGTTCACCCAGGTGGATCTGGGTCATCCACTGATGCCACTGGAGCAGGTATCCTTGAGTTTCAACTGGGTAGACAGATGTGATAACTACAAGAAATCTTGTTTTTAGTAGCCATCTTTGCTGGAAGTTTACTTTTCATGGTTTGGAAACCAGCTGAGCAGGTGAAAAGGTAAGCGACATTGCCAGTCTCTTCTTGGTGTTGTAAATAGGTTTTTCCAGAGCAATTAGATTTTATTAGACCCAGGTTGCTTGTGCCAGACACAGACCCAGCTTTGTGGCGCTTGGGAAGGCACAAATTGCTTTTTCTTGATTTAATTCAGGATATCAATTGCTATCCATTTAATAGGAAACTGAATCTTAAGAGATTTCTCAACTCACAATAGAAGATTTGCAACCATGCATGCAGAAGGCAAAATATGGGCTGAGAAAGAATTGCTGAGAATGTTGAAGCATCTGGGAGTTAATTGAAGCATCTGGGAGTGAATGTTGCCAAAGATCAAAATTAATTTAATTAGGAGAACATTTTGTTGCAGCATGTTTATTAATAATCATTATGACTGTTTCACAGATATTTTGCTGTAATGCCTACAGGTCCTAATTAGGATTTGAGTATCTGCTGTACTAGATCTTGAACAAGCAGGTACGAAGACACAACTCTCCTGCCAGATGAACTTTTATTAGTTAAAAAATATTATAAGGGTATTGACTACAGAGTTAGCACAGGTGTCACACAAGCATCTACAGAAAGACGTTTTCACTTTTCTCTATAGGGTAAAGTTACATGTTACACTTAGACCGTACTAAATCTGTGGAATGTGAAGTGTTTTAAAGTCAAAACATGCTTTAAACAGTCGCATGTTAAGGGCTGCCTGCACAGCTCTGACTTGCCACTAGAGGGCTGGTAAACTGGGGTGTGACAAGGAGCTAGGACACCTGGGAATGATCCCTCCTCTGGGCCTGGGGGTGAGTGGACGAGCTGGGAGCAGCTCATCCTAGGGTGCTGGAGGTACAAATTGTTTGTTTTATCTCCATGGAGTGTGTAACAGGGTCGCAGCCACGACTGTTACTAAGAAGGGGTAGCAGCTGCCAAAGATTAGAACATCCGGGAAATGGGGAATGTAGTTCCCCAGGCAGCCAATGAGGACCCAGAAAGAGAAATAAAGAGAGGGAGGAAATTTCCCAAAGTTGCCTTCGGGCACCTACAGACTGAAAAAAGCGGGCGAGGAGTCCTGCGAAGAGAAATTCCGAGGAAGTCCAGGAGACAGAGTCACTCTTGGACGACGACTAGATTTGGGGGATCAATACGCCCCATGGGTCACTTGTTACCTGGTAAGACAGCCTCTGCAGTGAGTCATAGAAACGGAGCAGCAGTGCGGGGAAAAACCGCGGCTCCGGGTCACGATGTGGCAGGATTCCCAGAGCGGGAGGAAAATAGAAAGAGAGAGAGAGAGAGAGAGAGAGGGCGGGGGAGCACCCGATCTGGCCCTCAAGACACAGGATCCTGATCCCTCACCGGAGAGTGAGAGGAGGCGTGGAGACGGAAAGAGAAAGTAAAAGGAAACTGTAACGGAGCTGCGCTTCGCACGCTGGCACAAGCCGCAGCCGGGGAATCCCGGTGTCGGCGTTAATCAGCCACTAAAGAGGCTGTTAGTGGCTGATCTTCAAGATAATAAGTAGTGCTTACCGTCTGGGACAGACGGCAAGGACCCACATGGTGAACTCCCCCTTTTTTTTGCCTGGTGTTCCTAGAGAGCATAACAGGCTAATGATAATAAAGCACTCTGGACAAAGACCTGGCCAGCGTGTTCCTTACCGCGGTACTGGCGTGTAACAACTCTTCCTCCCCAGAATTTGTATTTAGATCAAGTCGTGGCAGGGGGGAATTGCGGGAGCTACAGGAGAAGCAGGTACCCAGGATGGGCACGCTGACAAAGTGGTGCATTGGCCAGGAACGCAGAGGACTGAACAGTCGCCATGGACACTCAAGAGCCAACAAATTGGCAGCAGGCTCATAGCCTCACCTTGTACCTCCTACAGGGCCAGCAGGCTCAGCTAGAGGAAATGATGAGGATTAGGACTCAAGAGGAAGAGGCCCGGATACAGCTGTGGGCAAGACAACAAGACCTCTGTGAGAAACTCGCGGAGCAACAAATGTTCGGGTCGAGAGAAGGAGGCGTGACCGGACTTCCCCGGATGACAAGAGAAGATGATGTGGAAGCCTACCTCGAGGCATTTGAATGAGCAGCGACGGCCACAAAGTGGGGTCCAGGGAGCTGGGCTGCTAAGCTGGGACCACTCCTTATTGGTCCTGCGCAGGCGGCATATCGAGCTCTTAACTGAACAGAGGCCCATGAATATTCCAAGGTAAAAACAGCCATCCTTTATCAATTGGAAATTTCACCGGAAACATACAGGAACAAATTTAGGGCCAAGAAGGGGCTCAAATTCAGTCGGCCCCGACTCCTAGTACAGACGCTCTGGGACCTCGCGGAGCGGTGGCTACAGCCAGATGAACACACGGTAAAGGAGCTAGTAGACAAGATAGTCTTGGAACAATTTCTGATGGACCTTACGGGCAACACCCAAAGATGGGTTCGACGCCACCAACTGAAAACAGTGGAGGAGGCACTCCATCTGGCAGATGATTATACGGTAGCTGAAGGGGAAGGAGAGAACCCCAAGAGAGAGAGAGGGGGAGGACCCCCATCTGCACATAAAAAAAAACAGCCCAGCGGTAGGTACCCCTTAGAAGGGTGGAGACCACCTGCAAAGAGGGTCGCTGGGGGTAATACCCAGGAGGTGATCTGCTATCGATGTGGAGAAAGGGGCCACATCTCCTGGTTTTGCCCCAGAACTACCCGTGATTTGTCTCCTCGCGTCAAGGGACACGATGAAAAAATGGATTGCAGCTTCGGGCGACATCAAGGGCTAGGCCAGAAAAACAAACCTGTGGTGGAGGGCTGTGTGGGCAATACCATCATTCCGGTGATAATAGACACTGGATGCTCCCATTCTATGGTACGTTGCGATTTGGTACCTCCACACTTAGGGGCCCGGAGTACACCAGTCTCCATGGTCTGTATGCACAGGACAGTATATACTTACCCAAGAAGGAGGCTGGAGCTCTCCGTATTGGGAAGAACAGAGGAGATTTTGGTGGGGCTAACCAAGACTCTCCCCTGCCCAATGCTGCTAGGGTTGGATTGGCCTCACCTGGAAGAGGTGGTCTGCCAGCAGATGATAGACAGCCCCGGGATCCGGGAAAGGAAACACCGGGGACTTTACTTTGGGGATGAGGAGGAAGAACTGGATATCAAACAGCTGACAGAAGCGGGGAATTTCTGTTGAAGTCAGGAGGACCCCTGAACTCGCCTGCCACGACTTTGAATGTAATCTCAGTGGGGGGGGTCCTCCCTTGGGGTAGCCACCAGAGTTGGCGCGGTCCCTAGCGGGTGGTCTTGGGGCTCCATCCTCCCCTACACCCCAGCCACTCGCCACCTGTGGTTCTGTCCTGTTTTGGCCTCACCGCTGCCCTCAGCCAGCCGCTGTCTCACCGCCGATCCGCCTGCTTACGTATAGGTCTCCGGCCCTCTGTGGCTTCTGCTGGGGCTGCTGCCTCCGACCTTCTCCCTCGGCTCCTCCCTGAATCCGGCCGCTCTTCCCGGCCCTGGTCCTCCTACTTCCGAAGTAGCCGGTTACTCCATCGACCTTGCCGCCCGGGACGCCTCTGGTTCCTTCCCTGGTACTATTGTTTCAGCTGTCGCTGGTTTCTTCATCCGCGCCGCTACATGTGGCGCAGCCAGTTCCGTCACTGGCTCTGCCGCTCCAAATGCTGCCGGCTCCTTTGCTAGCTCGGCAGCGTTCCCTGCCGTCAATTCCCTCTGGAGGCTTCGGTGCCCCAGACACCGCCGGCTCCTTCCCTGGCCCTATGGCGTGCACCAAAGTCAATTTCACTGCTGGCATTGTAGCCGGCTCCGCAATCAAGCCTGCTGCCGGTTGTGTTGCCGGCTTCCTCGGAGCCTGCCCTGGCTCCGCCCCTCACTCTCGGAGCGGCTGAGAGCGGCGGTTTCTCTCTACCACCCTGGGATTCCCTCTTGGTGTCTCCCCATAGCAACAGCCCCGCAGTCCCGGCGGGGCTGCTCTTTATTTCCTCCGGGATGTGTCCTCTGCCCCCGCTGCTCAGCCGCAGCCGGACAAAGGCCTAGCTGATTGCCCGCACCAGCGTCTTTGGCGTGTGTGCCTCCCCCGTCTCCTCCGGACCTGCGGGAGGTAAGTAAGCCTCCTTGCTGCCCTGGGGTTTCTTCGGCGTCCCAGCTCCCCTGGGACACCTTGTTTCAGAATTTCTGGAAAACCCAGGAGGAAGAAGCCACGAGAGGAGCAGGACCCGCACCGAACCCCCCCCCCCCCCCCCCCGGAACCCACGATACGAGGTAAGGAGGGGTCTGCTCTATAGAGTGGAGAATCTAGAAGAGGGAGGTGAGACAGCACAGGTCCTGGTACCCTGAAGATACTAGGAGGGCTTACTACGGGTCGCCCACACCTTACCCATGGGGGTGCATCTGGGACGCGATAAGACGGAGGCCCATCTCAAACGTCAGGTCTTTTGGCCCGGAAATTTTTAAATGACCGAAAAATTTTGTGCAGAGTGTCCTGAATGTCAGAGGACAGGGGTGGTAAGACCAGCCAGAGTGCCACTGATCCCTATGCCCTTGATTGCCCGGCCATTTGATTGAATAGCCTTGGATATCGCTGGGCCTTTCCCGCGCAGTAAGATGGGATACCAATTTATTTTAGTAATCATAGATTATGCCACAAGATTCCTGGAAGTGGTCCCTCTAAGATCCGTGACGGCTCCAGCCATAGTAACAGCCCTACTTCGATGGATAGCCTGGGTGGGAATACCCCGTGAGATACTAACCAATCAAGGGAAAAACTTTATGTCAAAAATCCTGAAAGGGGTGTGCAAGGTCCTAAAAATAGATCAATTACGCACCTCGGTATGCCACCTGCAAACAGATGGGTTAGTTGAGCGGTTTAACCGTACACTCAAGGGGATGCTTAAGGCATGCATTCAGGGGGACTCCCGTGAGTGGGACGCACTTTTACCCCCTTTGCTATTTGCAATAAGGGAGGCTTCTTAGACCTCAACAGGATTTGCCCTGTTTGAACTAGTTTACGGACATAGCCCACGGGGCTTACTCGATCTAATATGAGAAAGATGGACCCAAACACAGAGGGAGGACTCCCAAAACCGGGTGATAGGAGAGTTCTGGGAAAGATTGCAGAAGGCGCTAGAGATCACTCAGAGACATCTCAGCCAAAGTCAAGAAAGACAATGACAACAGTATGATGCGAGAGCCGTGGAGAGAGAGTTACAGATAGGGGATTGGGTGGTAGTACTACTTCCCAATAGTACCCATAAACTGACAGCCCGATGGCAAGGACCCTTTCAAGTAACCAGACGAATGGGGCCGGTGAACTATGAGGTACTACGCACCAACCCTACGCGGCGTAAGCAAATATACCATATTAACTTCCTGAGGAAATGGCAACAAGGGGAAGGATGGTTGGTGAGACAGGAGGAAGAAGAAGAAGAGGCTACTACAGTACAGTGCCTGACGGGAACACCGGAGGTACCCCAAGTGGATGACCAATTAGACCTATGCCGGCAGGCCAAAGTGAAAGCCCTGATCACGGAGTTTCAAGATGTGTTTAAGGAGATGCCAGGGGAAGCAAAAGGAGTCTGTCACCATATTGTCAACCCTCCCAGAAGAATAATTAGGGATCATTGGTGGAGGTTACCACGCCACTTATGGCCAGTGGTCCGCCAGGAGATTAATCAAATGAAGAAAAGAGGGATAACTGAACAGTCCCAGAGTCCCTGGAGAAGCCCGATAGTAGTGGTACCCAAACCAGATGGATCTATCAGATTGTGTGTGGATTACCGAAAGCTAAATGAGGTAGCGAGATTTGATGCATTCCCGATGCCTCAGGTGGATGATATGTTCGAGAAAATTGGTCAGGCACAGTTCATATCCACCTTGGACCTCACGAAGGGTTACTGGCAGATCCCAATGGCAGAAGAGGCCAAAGAGAAGACAGCGTTCGGGACCCCATGGGGGCTATTCCAATTTAGAAGAATGCCATTCGGATTACATGGAGCAGCGGCATCCTTTCAATGACTCATGGAACACCTACTGGCTCCACACCAAGAATATGCCGCAGCGTACATCGACGATATTATTATATTCTCCCCCAGCTGGGAGACACACTGCAAACACCTAAGACAAGTACTGGACAGCCTACGACGGGCTGGTCTGACGGCGAACCTGCGGAAGTGTGCGTTGGGGAAGCGAGAGATACAATACCTGGGGTTCATGGTGGGCCAAGGAACTATAAAACCCATAACAGAAAAAGTGGCGGCCATAAAACAACAACCCCTTCCTAGAATGTTAAAACAACTTAGATCGTTTCTGGGATTCGCCAACTATTATCGACGATTCATTCCGGACTTTTCAGAGAAGGCAGCTCCTCTAACCGAGTTGACAAAGGGACAACGAAACCCAATAGCCTGGAATCCAGGGGCTATACAAGCCTTTGACCAATTAAAGGAAGACTTAGGCCAACATCCCGTCCTATACACCCCGGACTTTAGGAAAACCTTCTGCCTCCAGACCGATGCCTCGGCAGTAGCACTGGGGGCGATATTATTTCAGAAAGATCAAGCAATAGAGAGGCCAGAAGCTTTTGCGAGCCGGAAACTAAAACCGGCGGAGACATGGTATTCCACTATAGAAAGGGAACGCCTAGCGGTTCGCTGGGCCATAGAATTATTCCAATATTATTTATTAGGACGGAGGTTTGTGCTTATCACAGATCACGCACCCCTGAGGTGGTCAAGAACAGCCAAATTAAGTAATGCTAGGTTTATGAGGTGGTCTTTGGCCTTACAACCTTTTTTTTTTTTTCAGTGGAACACCGAGCAGGGAGAAGGAGTGGAAATGTAGATCTATCACGTCCAGGTGACAATCCGAAAAATGCAGCAACAAACAAGCGGGACACCAGAAAATCATACATCCAGCTCGGATCTCCAAACAGGAACAAGAGACACGGAAACAAACACAGGATAACACAGAGGAAGAAATGACCCACTTGAGTCGATACAGAGATGTTTCGGCGACTTGGAAAAAAAAAAAGAGAGAATCACAATGACAGTGAATCCACGGAGCAGGTGGACTACGTAACTGAAGGGGGAGGTGTGTAACAGAGTTGCAGCCGCGACTCTGTTACTAAGAAGGGGTAGCAGCTGCCAAAGATTAGAACATCTGGGAAATGGGGAATGTAGTCCCCCAGGCAGCCACTGAGGACCCAGAAAGAGAAATAAAGAGAGGGAGGAAATTTCCCAAAGTTGCCTTCGGGCACTTACAGACTGAGAGAAGCGGGCAAGGAGTCCCGGACTTCCTCGGAATTTCTCTTCGCAGGAGATAGAGAGTCACTCTCGGACGACGACGAGATTTGGGGGATCGATACGCCTCATGGGTCACTTTTTACCTGGTAAGACAGCCTCTGTGGTGAGTCATAGAAATGGAGCAGCAGCATGGGGAAAAACCGCGGCTCCGGGTCATGACATGGCAGGATTCCCTGAGCAGGAGGAAAATAGAAAGAGAGAGAGAGAGAGGGCGGGGGAGCACCCGATCCGGCCCTGAAGACACGGGATCCCGATCCCTCACTGGAGAGTGAGAGGAGGCATGGAGACAAAAAGAGAAAGTAAAAGGAAACTGTAACGGAGCTGCGCTTCGCACGCTGGCACAAGCCACAGCCGGGGAATCCCGGTGTCGGCGTTAATCAGCCACTAAAGAGGCTGTTAGCGGCTGATCTTCAAGATAATAAGTAGTGCTTACCGTCTGGGACAGACGGCGAGGACCCACGTGGTGAACTCCCCCTTTTTTTTGCCTGGTGTTCCTAGAGAGCATAACAGGCTAATGATAATAAAGCACTCTGGACAAAGACCTGGCCAGCGTGTTCCTTACCGCGGTACTGGCGTGTAACAACTCTTCCTCCCCAGAATTTGTATTTAGATCAAGTCGTGGCAGGGGGGAATTGCGGGAGCTACAGGAGAAGCAGGTACCCAGGACGGGCACGCTGACAGAGTGCACTGAAGTTACCCTGAGACAAGCTAGGTAGCATGGCCCAGAGTTAACCCTCACCTAAAGTGGTGTAACTTTGAGATACTCAGAGGGCACTTAGCACACGCTTGAAATGTGCAGGCACTCACATTTTAAGTGTTCTTAGTATGTGATTCTTCTCCATTAGTTGCAATGATCATTTTGGAAGATACTGGGGCCCCCATCCTAGGGTTTATATTATTCTCCCAGGGGGCTAAGATGGGATGGAGCAATACAAGGAGGGCACAAAACTTGATGCCCAGAAAAAAAAAATATCCTCCTTCATGTATTCCAAGGTTTTAATATGTTCTGTTGTTGACTTTTCATTGACTTGATCAGAAATGGGTGACCAAAAATCAACCTGAAGGTAACAGCATCAAAATGTGCGTTTCATTTACACAAGCCTGGGAGACCTCATAGGGCAGGCAGAAGTGGTCAGAAGTATGAGTCAACAAAGCCTACAGGGCTTCTGGAGACCACCTGAGATCAAACACTGGAATTTCCAGACACCAATTGGTATCCTTAGGTGGGGGGAACTATAGTGACTTTTATGCTAGTAGGGAGTGGAGGACTATTTCTTGCTGGTAGTCTAAAGATAGGAGTGAAGAACAGGAAAGGTCCTGTTTTTTCCCCCCATGATGATCTCCTTGGGAATGCTGGTGTCATTCGAGTGCTTTCAGAGGGTCCTAATCTCTTCATCTCTGAACACCTTGGGACATGTTGCTACTCAACAGCAGTCAGTGGTCAAAGACCTCCAGCAGCATGTTTGCTAAGTAGCAACCTGCTACGAGCATCTAGAAGCAGGATGTTAATTTTCAGTTTCAAGACCTGCGGAGAGGAAGGGAAGTAATAATCTTAAGATATTGCGATAAAACAGCAGGCCAACACTGACTAACAACTGAGACTGAGTGGGCTTTCTACTAACTCAATAGCAAGCACTTGCCAACAGACTTCTCTCTTTCCCCATGTTGACCTACAGCAACACAGGAGAAGATCATGGAGCAAGAGCCAACTTGCAGCTAATATTCATTCTAGGATTCCAAGGGGAGCATCCTACTAATGGGAAATGCAGCTGCAAAAGACAGCCTCATGTCAGCAGGGGAGTTTAGCAGCATGAATTAAATGTTATGGAAGAGATTTTGACACTTTGCATTCTCTCAGTTTTTCTCCCTTTCTCACAGATTTCCAGGTTCCCAGATTACTATGTTGCCACCACTTAAACCTTGGGAGTTAGCTTTAGCAGCAGCTTATTACATGAGTGTTGAATAGCATGACATGTACAGCATGGCAGGGGGTTGCTGAGCTCAGAACCAGTTCTCAGTAGCTTCTGGACCACACTGGTCAGTCACCTCTCATTATTCAGGGAGTTCACAGATATTCAGAACGAGCACTTAACAGCCAACTCAGAGCCACCTCCAAACAAGAGAACTACATAATCCAGAAGTAGTTCTCATCAGCATGTTATGCTTCATGGTAAAGATATTATTACCTCGTCTGAAACACTATCCAGGTCCTCCACTCTACTGTGCTTTGCAGGACAAGACCTCTGAATATGAGCAGCCTAGGTTTCAGAATTTGGTTTGCATGTTGCAAAGTGGCAACCTTGCTCCAGATTCTCCATTGCCCTCAGGCGTCTTCCAGGTATGCCAAGAGGCCATAAAAGCAACAAAACTTCCCATCCACAGCATACCTGTATTGCATGAGGGTGCCTGAGCCCATGGTTCTAGACAGGGCTGGAACACTGCTGTGCTCTGGCTATTCTTGGCTGCACACACCTTGTAGAGAGAAATGGACAGCCTAAAAATAAGTGGGAGTAGGTGTGAGCCTTTTCTAATTTATACCAATGTTAAAATAGACTCTAGGGCAGGCCTGGAATGCTTGGAGTTATGAAGGTGTTTAAAATGTCAAGTGCATCTTGGTTGTGATGGAAATGTAGAGCTCTTATTTGTGAATTACATTTGCATTATTTGTTGAGACAGTCCATTTTTCCAAGAGGCAGTGCAGCTTTGCCTAATTGTTTTGTACTTCAAGCCAAACATAAATGGGGGTGCTCCCAAAGGGGTCAGACTCTTCCAACCAGGAAGGGAAGGGGAAAAAACCCCATGCCATTCTATTTCTTCAAAGTCACTAGTTTCAGAAAACAGCAAATGTTCCTTACAGTTGCTGTGCAGTTAGAAATAAATGTTCAAGGGGCTATGGAATGCAGGGGCTGCAAGCAAACACAACTGGACTGCATACGAGGTCACACTGAACATGAAAGGTCGAGGAGAGGGAAAATATAATCAATAACAGGTGAATTTATATGACATTTTTGTTTCTCCTATCTGGGTCTGCCCCCAGCATAGGTTGCATTAACCTCTTTTTATCTTAACTGGGAGTTTCTCTCTTCATTTGAAATCACTCTACCATCTTTTTATCCCAGATCCTTATTCACTTGGTTGTATTTGGTTTCCTGAGTTCTCTTCTGCATGTTCATAAATACTAGCTGAACCCTGCAGTCTAGATACTGGGAGATGATTGTAATTTCTCCAAGTATCTCTGCTTTCTTAGTATCAGGTTGAACCTGTTCAATAGTGGGGCCTGAGGCAGTGCAGATTCCAGCTTTCTCTTTCTGCTCCATTTAATTTGAACACACTAACCTCTCCCTTTCTCCTCCTCCTCACTTGCCCTTAGGCCTCAGGCTTTGAGCTGTGAAAGGCATGAGGCAGGGCATCACTTACACACCTGGAACAGGTCACAACAAGCCCAGCAGCCTTTTATAGAAAGGGTTAGGACTAACCCTTGTTTTGGAAAGTCTTTTGCAAAGCTGCCTTCCTTGGGTAAAAAAAAATAAATGCTGAGCTAACAGCCATCCAACAAGCTCAGTTCTTTCCTGGAGGGTTGGTTTTCTGTTTTGCTTTTGTTCTTTTTCTGTCTAACATTCCCTCTGCATGTGCGCTCGTGTGCAGATGCACACACACAAACACATGTCTTTTCTTTGGTTTCAGAAAGAAACCCTGTATTGATGTGCCTCCATTATTTCTCTAATACCAGGGACATGCATAATACCATGGGCACCGGTGTCCCCCTCCTCAGTAGCTGAACAAGAAGGTGCAGGGAGGAAAAAAATCACAGGCACTGATCAATGTAGGTATGATTCTGGCAGTCATTACATGCTACTTTCTACACTTGCCATTTGGACCCGTGGCCCCAGTGTATTATATCCTCTCCATGCTGACTAAGGTTTTGGTGGAAGCTGTTTAGAAAAAGATCTCAGAATAATGACTCCCCTCCCCACTGCCACTCAGCACATCTGTTTTGATTAATAAGTCTTCTGGCAGCTTTATCAGTGCTTATAATTACCAAAGCTCCCTAGACAGTTTGATGCAATTACCATTAGAGCTACCCCATGTACCAATCCCAAATGCAACTCTCCAAGGTAGCCACCACCATTCAGATAGACCCTCCTGACATGGAGCAGATCCAGATACTTCTTCTTCATGAGATTTCTGAAGTGTGCATGAACTCTCACTCCCCTGAACTAGAAGAAGACTAACTTATGCCAGATGTAGTGCGGTATAGCTGTAGGTGGGTGAATTAGCTCTTCAGCATCCATGTAAGTGTGAGACAGCAACGTGCAGAATTATTAATGTGTGAAGAACTAGCCCAGTCTCCTGGCTGGGAAGCAGTTTAGCCATGTTAGCATGGTGCTGTCAGAGGTATTTAATTAGATATGCCTCTCAGAAGAGCTAATTAAACTGTCTGTAGCATTACACAGCTATACTGCTTCCCGTTTGGGACATAATGCAGGCTGCTTGGTGTCTTGGGAATGCTCAGTGGAGTTGGCTGGAACATATCCACAACTTCTGGATAGGGAGGGAGGGGAGCTCATGGGGTCTCAGCACAGTCTTGCCTCTTGTTGCAAGCACTTATCTTTTTTCTTTGCTATTGGGCATTTTTTCTCCCTAATAAACTTGACCCTGCATTCTTTACCACTGAAAATTCCCAGGGAATGCCATCAAGCTTTTGAACAGGCATTTACTAGAAAATGGCTGCCTGTGTTGGCAGGCTCAGTTGCTGGGATTGCATCCACCTTCTTCAGCTGTTTTGTGAACCACAAGGCCAAGGCCAAGAGCCTTGTCAGAGGATGGGTCTACTTACATGGTGATTGGAGAGAGTTTTGTGTTTACAAAATAGTGGCCATATGCTGGATTATTCACCTTCAGTTCTGGAAGTTTTAGTGTTCATCTTTCTCGAGTATGGTGTTACACAGTAGTGGGTATTGCATCTAATATTATTATGCTGACCAATTTAACTAATGATAACATGGTATTAGGACACAGCAGGATCCTGTCTTCTGTGTGAACAAAGGGTGTTTAAAATGTTCTGCCTGCAATAAGCAAAAATCTAGAAAAGTTTTCACTCTGAGCAGCTTTGATTTGTATGGTAAGGAGATGCAATCCAAGCAGAAAGGAACCAAAGTAGTTTCTCTAGAAGAGAGCATGTTCTCTCTCTCTTACCCCATAAGAGCAGCTATCTTGCAATGCCTCCCAGCCCTGCTCACCTACAGCGTGAAAACAGAGAGATTGCTTGCCTTTACAAGGTGTGATCACTAGCATAACTGATGGGTGCGGGAGTTAACTGTGGCATCAACTCCAGGTACCACCTTTGGTGGGAGTGGGGGGACATACAGATAACTGCAGCAGTAGCTCACCACTCTCAGCAGAGCAGTAGCTGGTACTTCCCTGTGCACTGGTACTGCTCTGTGTATGCCTCTGGGTGTGGTAGCTTGCAAAGATGCCCTCGAGATGCATGTATCAAGAAACATTCCAGGGTCACAGTAAAATATATGTGCAAATGCTCATGATGAACTCCGAGGGGGATGGGGATAGCTTAGATAGTATATGCAATAAGGTAGGAAGAAGAGGAGGCTTGAGAGGTTCCTCCTTTTCCTTGAGCCCCTGAGTAATGGCCAGGGCATCGCTCTAGGCCTCGCAGTCCCCCTGTTGTGCCTCACCCTCCCTTCTGTACCAAGAAGGAGAGCTTGCCAAGGAAAGAAAGGAAGAGGCAGACAGAATGGCTGCACTCTTTCTGTGTTCTGGAAGGCACTGTACCTATTTCAGGAATAATGACTTCCAGATATCCCATCAGAAATTGTTCCTTCTTGTCCCACCTCATCATACATATGACTGTGCCTCAAAGGCATGATACAAGCCTGCCCGGTTATTGAAAACTATTAGAGAGTTCAGAGTTACTGCACACCAGCTCTGATTAGCTAAGGCTATTCTGCTTTATTACAAACTTTATTCAGCTTGTTCCATGAAATGTTTTTGGATCATGTTAAAAAAAAAAGAACTTGGGATCCAGCTAACAAGCAACCTCAATGGGAGATTACATTTTCCTTCTGAGTGCTGTATAGTAGAGCACCCTGGATCTTGCCAAGGGAGATCTGTTCTCAGTAGGCAAACTGCAGTGTGTTTTGTGTGAGCAATGTGACCTGACAAGCAGTACATTGCTGGATGACTATACCATGCCTGGGGGTGGGGGCAGGGGGGTGTTATGAGGCATAAAGCCAAAGGGGGTGACTTTTACCATCTGAGACATGCAGTAATCCTTTGCAAACGAACAGCCTGAAGTACTCTGGTGCTATTAGGAAATTAAATTTATGCCTAAAAATAAGGAGAACAATCAGACCCTTTAAATCATACTCTTGGGAGCTTCACAATATCAGTAAGAACCAATCAGAAATCTCCAGTTGTCTGCATTGTCCTAAAGTCATTTTATCACCACTCATCTTCCTTAATATCACCAGCTGCCTGAAAACTAACTGATGCCTATGCAGTAAGAGACTGCAGTGTGAAGGATTTCTTGTAGGCACCTTTCTAAGATGCAAGAAGTAAGGACAGATTCTCACACCTGTACCACATGGGAGCCAAAATTTGGCTGTAGCTAACTACTCACAAATTCCCTTACCAGTTACTGCTCCTCACTTCCCAGACAGTGCTGCGGTAGGTTTGGTGATTTCTAGGACAGAGCACAGTAGTGTCCATCTATTCCCAGCTGTTGCATGGCCTCAAAGCAGCCCTTTCCACTATATCATATCTTTCAAAAGATTAACACCAAACTTATGCACGCTAGTGAGAGAGCATCTACTGAGCAAGGATCAGTGCACATGAAGCATGACTTCAAATGTGCTCTCCCTTTACCACAGCAGATCTTCATGCAGGCTACAGGGTCCAAAGAAAAGAGGGAAAAACATGCTCTGCAGTTTAGAGGTACATGCAGTGTTGACTGCTTTATTCCATAAATAGCCATCTCTGATATAGTTAATGAATTTAGCCTCTTTTCCCACCAGTAAATTGTTTAGAAACTGATCTGGACCTCTGCAACTGCATTCATATATGTAAGTACTGACAGAATCACTTGGACAAGCAATTTGCTGCTTCTTATGAAACTCTTCATTTACACTTCTCCAACCACTGTTTGCTGCTTTTTCTTTGCAGGGAGCAGGGGAGGTAATGGCTGACCACATGGCTTGATTTGGGATCTCTGATTGGTTGACTGAATGTGATTTTGGTTGTAATTTTGCAGTGTTCACCTGGCTTCAGTTGTGGGGTCAAATTCTTCACAAGCAGGAGAAAAGTGTGGAGTCAGTAGAGCTACACCCATTTCCATACCAGCTTAGAATTTGGCTCCTGAGTTGAAGGTAAGATATCAGCAATGATGTAGACTGTTGACACGTCTATACATGCATTAAGATGCTTTTCGTAATGCACGCTAAATTTAGTACCTCCAAGGTGAGGTACTAAACAAATGTGTATCAGGGTGCCTTAATGCTCATTAACAAATGTTTTTAAGTGATGTTTAACGTGCAGTAGCCTCTTTTACTGCACAATAGCATAATAGCACGATTTTTTAATGACGCTTTAATGCACAGTAAATAGGCTACTGTGCATTGAAGCACACATGTAGACATACCCAGTAATACCAATATAAAACATATGACAAATATTCTTTAATGGCTGTACCACGCACTGTCCACATAAAAAAAAAAACAGCGTCTGCTAAAAAACTCTCTCGTATATTTTTTTCCAGAGCTTATACCAAATTGTGTATGAATAAAAGGGATAGGCCTAAAGCGGCCACACAGCTCAGGTTGACCAGGATAGTTGTGGTTTTCCATTTGATGTCTTCATGCATCAGAAGCATTATTTTAGGACACTCAAATGGTCCTAGTATTTTCATTTAACCAATCTAAAAATTAGAGCTTTTTTTGTTTGTTTCAGAGATGCAACATGCTTGGCCCAGACATATTCCTGTATCAATTATAACATGATTACTTTTTTTTTTTTTTTTTTAACCAGAAATAAAGACTCTAGTACAATGAAAGTTTAGTGATAAGCAGTGCTGGGAGCCCCCAAAAGGTGCTAAACAAGTGCAGAAACTCAAAGTTTGGCTTGGGTTTTTTTTGCGTAAAGTGAGTATTTATTAATGATACCTATTATAGCATTTCATGACTGACCCAGTCAGACAATAACTTACTTGGAAACACTCCACTGCAAGAAATAAACCTGTAGTGTTGTTTTTTTTTGTGAGGAGTTGGCATAGTGACCCTATTATACAGGGTGAAATATTCGGGCTCTGCTGAAGTCAATGGGAGTTTTGGCACCAATTTCCATGGGAGTAAGATTTCTCCTTACAGGTTTTTATAGTGCATTTTTGTCTTTTGTCCATGTATTTTACAACTCTCGAATATGCAGCCTCAAACCTGTTTTTTTATTTTGAAATTACAGAAGGTGACCATAAAGATCTCTACCACCAGCCACTTTCACCTGACGCCTTCAGAAATGTTATTGTCCAGTGTTTGTCACTTTGCAATTGGTTCATGGGATTGGATTGTGATCTCAGTGCAGGGGCCAGGTGGGAGAAGAAAGCTGCTAATAAAAGTAGGGCTTGTTTGGAAAAAATCTGACAAGATGTTTTTTCAGTGGAATTTGTCAGGAGTCAACTAGCCTGAGGAGAGAGTTTGGCTATTGAGAGCCTTTTGTGGGGAGGGTGGCATATAAATCTAATAAATAAATTGTAAATAAATATAATTTAATTCAGTTGAGAAACCTGCACATTACAAGGAGCATTTAATTCAGCCTACCAGAACTTTGTACCAGAGCCAACACTGGTGCTGTACCAGAGCCAAGGGTTTCCAGGTTCCTGGTTCTCTGATAACCTCCCAGCCAGGCTTACCAAGGTGCAAGGCTGCCTAACCTTCAAGGTTTTCTGATGCCCACCTCTAAATGTCAATGGGGACACTGACTCTACTTTTATTAACTTGCAAGTGATTTTCTGGCTTGTTTCACTGCTGCTGGTTGGTGGTGGCCAGCAGTGGGACTGTCAAGGGTCATGTGCATTTCAGCCAACAGCTGCCAGGCCTCTTAGGCCTTCTGCTTCTGCTACACTTCTTCAGGCAGTCAGGCATGGATTTCAGAGAGAGTAATATTTCATTTAATCAAAACATTGTGGGATTGAAGTTCTGAAAAAAAATTGCAGCGCATTTGGCTTTTGGAAATCAGTTGCCCAGATAGCTCTATGTAAATCATACACACATTTTTTGTAATAACTACATCTTTTCAACTGCAAACAAACAAGCTGAGCATCTACTTTGGGACCTGGAATACAGGAAATCTCCATGACAATTTTTTGGGGGGTAAAATATTTGCAAACGTTCCTGTTTGTCAGAGAGAGGTGGTTAGCCATGTTAGTCTGAAGTCGGGCCGAAAGCAGGGCAGGGTGAGCACGTTAGAGACTAAGTGGCTCAGAGAGACATGAGTTTTGGTGGGAAACAGCCTACTTTGTCAGATGCTATCACCTATGAAAGCTTCTGCCTTGCTGAACCAGTTAGTTTCTAAGGTGCCATCCTGCCCTGCCTTCTGCCTGTTTGTCAGAGTGTGCCTTTAAATAATGACCTTTAAATAAATGATCGATAAGGGCTAAGGTCACCTGAGAGCAAATCTCCTGCAAATACCATCTGTGCATCAAGTTTGCTTGGTGAAAACATGTCGAGGGGTCATTCTTGGTAGTCACTCCTCAGCTTTGAACTGTTTCCCTGTTAAGGACTGTCAAAACTGAAGCCCAAGCCTGTACATCCTCAAGAAGTGATATAAGACCTTTTTAATTTGGGCAGGCATTTAACAGGTGGGGTTAAATTTTGGGCATTGTTTGGGGGATTTGTTTTATTATCTACTATTTTATTTTAATATTTTATGGGTTTTTATTGTAAACCACCCTGAGCCTTTTGTGAAGAGGGTGACATATAAATCTAATGCTGTACATAAATATAACTATAATTTAATTCACTTGGGAAACCTGTATAACAGAAGAAGCATTTGCTCACTGGGAGAAATCAAGGGTCTCAGTTCATATGGGCAGGAGTGGATGGGCAAGTTGTTTTGGGGATCTCTCCTCTGAGGACCCATTGGGGATGTGTAGACTGTACTTTACAGAGCCTTGCAGTCTTAGGTTGCTTCTTCGAATACAGTCCAGAAGTATGGTGAAAAAATGTTAAGTTGTAATGACTATTTGACGGCCTCTGTGAAGTGAGCTAGTTTCAGTTTAGCTCCAAGAGGATAAGTGTTCCCACAGCATGGAAACGTGGTACCTTTTTTTTTTTTCAAGGAGTCTCAGGAGGGAAGTCAAGAAATGGATGGATATATGGCATGAATGACCCATTAGAGTTCACTCATCCACATTAACAAGGTTCAAGTTAGATTTGTGGAAATTTGCATGGCAATGAAAATGGCTTTTGACCAAACATAATAGGAAAAATAATTTGTGGCCCTTCTTCTGATAACTCTTTATTCTTCCTATATGTAACCACCAGGAACATAATAAAGTGTCCAATTTCTAATGCATTTTCACATTGATTTTTCACTAATTTAAGTATTCTTCTACCAAGAGCTTTTTTAAATAGAAGTGGCTAATTTTTCTATTGATTCAATGTTATGTCATTATTAATACTGCATAACTGTTTTTGTTGCTTAAATATTTACCAAACAATTATTGCAGGAGTGCATGAAGTCAAAGATTTTTTCCCCCATGCATCAGAACAATACAGGGCTCCAAAGGGAAGATAATATGACTTTCCTCTTAAGTATTTTGCTTGGGATTGTCCTGTTTGCACTAAAATCAACTCTTTTCATTTCTTCCTATCCACTGACCAAAGGATTGGTGAAAGTATTTTTTTACTTAGTTGCATGTAATACTATATGGAACACAATTTACCTGCATCAGCAAGGGAAAGGGGAACAGAGAGAAAGGTGAAGAAACAGACCGGAAGATGAAGGAGGGCATGATGTTTCAAAAGGAAAAGGAGGAAGAAAAAAGATGACAACTAGAAAAAGTGTGAACAGAAAACAAGAGAGAAGGAACTGTAAAGGGTAGGTCGAAGGAGATGGGAGGAATGCTGGAAGGGCAGCAAAGGGGAATAAGAAAAGAGTAGAGAGCCATGGGATATGGAGATGAAGAGTTAAACATGACTCCTAATAGAGCTTCTTTCACATTAATGCTGCTTTTCAAATGGAAATAGTGGGGTCAGAAGCGCAGGGCTGATGCTGCCCTTGGACAATGGTGCAGTTAGCTCTGCCCAGAGCAAGTGACAAAGAGAGAGCGAGACAGAGAGAGAAGGGAAGATGTTTGCTGGAGGAGCCCCCATTCTTCACTGGGAGGTGGACTGCTTGCTACTGTTGTTCCCCGAGGCTCCTGTGGGGAGGGGAGGGGATGGGATGGGGTGTGGGGGAGGAGGTCCCTATCTGGGCTGCGGTTCACTTTGCAGGCTCTAGTCAAGCTTGTCACAAAAGTCCCTCAGGGCACGAAAACTGGCTCAAAGAATGTTAAAGGGGGGGGGGGGCGGAGGAGAAGAGGAAAGCCAAAAGATTTCAACACAAATAATCTTCAAGGAGTGTTCTGTAAACAAAAAGGACGGCATCACGCCAGGAGCACCTGCCTCTCTACATCGACATTAATTGTTTAGGGAGGAAGAAAAAAATGCCTTTTGTTCATGCTCTCTCTCCTCTCTCTTGGACTTCGCCAAGGCTGTGTACATTCTCTCTATCATGGACTGAGCGGCCAAGGGATGCGTGATCTGCCTGGCCAATTGCCTGCTGGGCCAAGCCAAGATAGCAGTCCTGAAAAGCCGCAGGAACTGCTCACGGGGGCTATCTCCAACGATGCCCTCCAACTCTTCCACTTCTTGGTCTGGGCACTTCTCTTATTTGCGTTCAGACACTTCATCTTGCAAAAACAAATGCGGACCAGTTCGTGTCATGCTGGGCCACTGAGTGGGCCCTCTGAAAAGTAGAAGATGGATTGCTAATGGTAAATGTGCAATCCCATAATGGGCGTTGAGGGGAGGGGGTTTCAATCTTTGGCGATGTGAGTGTTTTAATTACTGACAAGTTTTTCATGCCCCTGGAAGGGCCATACTTTTGCACATTCACTTTTTGTTTTCAACATTTTTATGATAAAGGTTTTAAAAGTCAAAAGTCTCTCTCTCTCTGGTGTATATGTGTGTGTGCATGTATGTGTGGGAGAGAGAGAGAGAATGAGCTCAGCAGAGACAATGAGAGATTGGCTCCAATGATGGAGCAATATAGCATGAACTGCTGCATTTTTTATTGGTCCTGTCCTCTGTGGCCAGAGCACAGTCCTTACTGACTGCTCAGAGGGGCTCACAAGGAGGGACTTGAGGGAGATAAAATCTATTCCCTGTTATCTAAATGCACAGATATGATTGTGCTGGTCAGGTTCTTTTGTCTCATGGTGCTCAGGTCAGTACTCCACTGTGCTGGCAGCTGTGTGTAGATGTAGTCAGAAGCCATTCCAGCCCCAAAGCCACAGTCTAAAGACAAGACAGACAAAGGTCAGGACAGGAAGAATTATTATTACCATTTTACAGACTGGAAGTTGAGGCAAAGAAAGATCAAATGAGTCGTTCAGAGAATGTTGTGGAGAAGTCAAGGCCTGAATCCAGATCACTCGAGTGCCAATCCAGTATCTCTAAAAAAAATGGTGTATGATAACCTGCCATAGCTTTCTTCCCATGATTTAAGGAAGGTGCTTTATGGTACCGTGGTTTATTTCCATTTAAAACTCTTGTCAGTTTACATCCTTACTATCATCACTTTGGATACATTTATATATATCTCCATCCAATTATCCATGTTAAATTTTTAATCCCTTGTTGAATGCTGCTTAGTTTTAGGCCTCAGTGATACTTTCTGGCACTAATTTCCACAGATTGAATATGATTCTTTGCTTATCGTTGGGTTGGAAATAAGGTAGTTTACATCTCACTAAGGAAAAAGGAATTACATCAAGAGAGGACAAGTCTGAAATAATTCCAGGTCAACAACCACAAAGCTAATCACCTTATTCTTTAGTGTTTGCTTGAAGTGGGGAATATATTGTCCAGAGGTTCTTGTACAATACAGATTATATCTCCAGATAAGGATCACTTTAACCCCTGTTTCTTCTGCCCAGGTCTTCTGAAAATCATAAAATTCTGCCAAGCTCATCGAATCTACATTTTGAACTATATAATCTGTTACAATATTTCCATAGCATATCTTGGCCAGGCAGCATTTGATTGCCTTTCATATTCCAGTATCATTTCTCTCCTAACATGGAAAATCCCATGGATTGCATCCATGCCAGGCACAAGTATATTTGAAAATCTTTACATGCCTCTTGTTAATGTGATTCTGAAAAGGTTCTTAGACCAACAGTGATTCTTTAAGCCATGCAGGCTGTAGAATAAGTGCTTACCTGGTTAGCAGCACCTGTATCTATAGACATACTAACAGGTAGCTTCTTCATTCAGTGTGGATGAGGCATAAATCACTCTTTGTAGATAGTTCATTGGTAACCAACCCCATGTGACAGTCAGCTTTCTACAGAAAAACAGATATTCTATCTTTTCAGTGAAAGAGGCCTAAGGGCTTTGAAATGAAAGAGACTGCTGTAAATCAAGGGGTGAGGGAGGGGTGCAGATGGAGTCCAGCCATTGTAATTAACACCTCAGGCTCTGATTATCTGTGATGTACTTCTCTGGGAGCACCCACATTTCTTTATGCTGTAAGGCCTGGGGGTCCCAGCAATGCACAGCCTTCTAAAGCAATAATAATTTGGGAGATGCTTTTCCTGCTGGCTGTACCTTGGTAGAGATCACTCTGAACATTAACCACAAAAGGTCAGATGCCCGATGCTGATCTGCAGGAGAAGGAAGGTCATTTCTGGAACTTCCAAGATGGAGCGAGTGGTTTTAATGATGCCATTATTCTCTTAACAAGAGAACAGCATCAATTTTTCCATATGCAGACTTGTGAGATGGAAAAAAAAAAAAAGATTTGACTTTTTGGAGCAGTGCTTAAACCCAGAAAATAAGAACCAGGTTCCTGTGTCAGGGCCAGTTTGAGCTCACGGTTTGTGAGATCACAGCTATTGGAAAAAGAAAAAAATCTTGAAGAGGTCACATAAACAACCCAAAGGCAGCAGGGCACAGAGCCCCAGCCAACAGCAGGCAGCCCGCCTCTGCTCTGTGCACAAATCAGCGGGGCATGTGCCCGCCATGCCTTCCCCAGGGGAGCCATACTCTCCATCCCCCCCACGCATAAGATGCCTGCAGCTTCATCCCATGACCTACCCTGGCCCTGAGGCTCTGTTCACCCCTGCTCCTGCCCCCCTACCTCACCATGGGGGCCTTAATCTGCCCCCCTGCCCCTTCCCTCTCCCCCTTCCCCTTTCCTCTCCACAGACTTACCTGCTTGCTGCTGTGTCTGTGCCTGTGTCTATCTGTCCCTCACTCCCAAGCCACAGCCTCCTCAGCCCTACTGCTGTCCCTCACTCTTGACCCACAGACCCCTGGATCCTGCCAGGGCGTGTAGGGACCCCCTCTCCTCAGGCTCCAACCCCCCCCCACCCCCACAGCCCCCCCCACCCCTTCACAAATTCCCACCCCCCACCCTACCCCCACCCATATAAAGTATCTACATAATTTTGCATAATTTTGAGTTTTTAGCTGTGCAATTAAAATAGTGATTAATTGCAACTAATGTTTTTAATCACAATCAATTTTTTTAATCATTTGACAGCCCTGAGCAAAACTCTTCTAGGACAGATGTAGTTTATACCAACAAAAGGGTGGTTTTGCTAGGAAGTTTTGCTGATACAGCTATGTCACTCGCAATCAACATACCTATGCAGGCAACCCCCATGTAGATGCCTATCAGTATGGCTTTTGCTGGAATAGCTATGTTAGAAAGAAAGATATCTCCAGCTGACTTACTATCTGACTAGCATAGTCCTGATCTTAGACAAAACCATAGTATGTAGAGATAGAAAGAGAGCTGCCAAAGGAAAACACTAAAACAGTACAGAAACCAACCAGCTTCCAGCATTTAATGACCAGCTTAAGTCTAACTCCTCTTTTGCCTGTTCTGTATTTTGCCCTTTCTTCATTTTGCTATCATACACAGATCCTCCCTTCTTGCCATCTTGCACTCTTTCTTGCTTTAGATCATCTTAAACCTCATTTTTATGGCTTATTGACTCATTTGTTTGAATTTCTTACTTATTTGATAGCCCTCCTGTGCCCATCTTTGTAACACCTTTCTCTTCTTTGTTACTCTTCACCCAATAGTAATCTTTCCTATCATACACTCTGGGGCTATACGCTTTACTGTGAATTGTATGCCCTAAAGCAGAGAAGAACAGTCAGGGCCCAGCAGGAAGGTGGACAGAAAAACTGTGCCCTAAGCAAATAGATCTTCTAAGTTAAAGAGGAGCCTACTGAAGATATGCAAGGAGATGAAGGGATCTATGGCATCTTGTAACGTTTTGGAAGGTAGAAGGGAGATGTGGCTGTACTAGGGACAATTCATTTTCTCCTACATTCCCAAAAGTAAAGCGGGGATGGTTGTGTAGTGTCCATCCCCACCCCTCGCCCCTTTTGATTCATTCCCCACTCAAAGTTTCAAACCAATTTTGTATGCTTTGCTGTGCTGGTGTTAGTGTCAGACGTTCTGGCACTCTTAAGATTGGAAGTGACCTGGTCATGTGCTTGGCACAGTACAGGACAGAGCAGTGGTTAGGAGAAAAGTATGAGTTGTGTTAAATGTGATGCTACATAACACCATCTGCACCCCCTTTTCCAAATTGTACATCCACTGCTGCCTTTCACTAGCTACCACTGACCCTAAAGTAATCCTAATTGTCTCTTCCGCCTCAAGTTTCTAAGTCTCAGATGTGGAACACAATGTGGGAAAAGATTCAAGAATGAAAAGTATGAGCAAATTTGAAGTGAAGCTTAGAACAATCAGGGAGACATTTTTGTTACATAAAAAATCACATTTCTATAGCTTTAGCATTGCTGATTCAAATATTAGTGGATAAAGGAAGATATCATCAGGTCTGTGTGAGAAGGAGGTAAAATCACAAACAAAATGAGTGCTGTCTATGGTAAGTGAGAGCTATTATGAGAGGTGTGCCCTGATGCCCTGGGTCTGCCATGCAGTCTATGTTCTATTTTTGCAAGAATCCCATATTCACCTTTTGTAAGGAAACATTTTGGCATGCAGCGAATTATGGTCACTACTTGAAAGGTAGCTTGCTCCAGTAGATAGGACACCAGTCTGGGTCTATGGAAAACTGGATTCCATTCCTGGCTCTGCCATTAATTTGCTAAAAAGCTGAATGGCTCTCTTCTCATCTGCAAAAATACAGGATTCCCCCCCATTTGCCAAGTACCCTGGTGTCAAGGTGTCGGAAATGCTGCTAAAGAGAATGATGGAACATGTTATCTAACTGGGTAATGGTTACCTGTCTATACCATCATGAAGTTACCATTTTTAAGTCCTGTAGGTTCTTACATCTATTAATGGTCTGTATAATGAAGTCCCTCAGGGAATTTTACATCCTCCAGTTAAAACATGCAGAATTATTGATGCCAGGACCCAGAGACACTTGCAGACCTACTGCAATAGAAGGTCATGGCAGAAAGCTGTGGCTTCAATAGCAAACAGGGTAACAGCCCCATGTCATGCCCCCAGCACCTCTCCTTTTACCTCTACAGAAGGGTCTGTTTCCATGCTCTTTGCTGTGGCTGCAGAATTACAGATGGCTATGAACTCCTTGATTAGTCTATAGCTGACATGGGAAACACTTGGGAAGTCAAAGCCACTTCATGTGGGTTACCCTGTGATGGTTCAGGGTCATTTCCCAATAAGCCCATTCCAGAATTCCTCTCTTTTCCTCCATCTAGTCTCCAACCCCTCTGTCCCAAGGTGAACAGTTTGGAATGTGTTAACAGGAGTCTATCAGTGCCTTGATGCGATACAATAAAACTTCAGACACAAGCCAACTCTGCGGCAGCCCAACTGCAGTTTGATGCCTCATCCTGTGTCTCCCCCCTCCCCAGTTTAACCATTAACAAGCCCCATGGAGACAATGGTCTGTTTGTTTAGCGCCAAGGGCTAGAAAGGAGCTCCTATCAGGGGCCCTGGCAGATTTATCAAAGCGCAGTGATTAGCTCTATTAGAAAAGGGATTTGTGTAAACAAAAAGACAGGTGCAAAGAGACTATTCCAGCTGGCAAACTCTTCATAGAGCTTTCAGCATTTCAGCAGCAATAAAACTTCTTCCAGGAAATAGAATCAAACTGGAGAGTGAGCATGTATATTTTTAACTCATTAGCTCTGACCTTCCTATTGTTCATCTTTTTTCTGGGGAATCAGCTCCCTGCTGCCCCCGCCTCCCCACCCCCCTTCTCAGCTGCCCCTAGTTTGGAAGAATACAGTTTTTTAATTTTTCTCCACATTCTTCATTGTCCCCCAAAAAGGAACAGGGAGTTTCTAGACCCTGTGTGCTTCCCTGCATCTAACCCTGGGAAGGGAGCTTCCTCTAGCCGCCCCCAGCATTTACCTGGTCACACACCCTCCTTCTCATCACTCCTTGCACAGCACTTTGGGAGGTGGGTGGTGTGACATCTTTAACCTACATAACTGTCCCTAATTCTGGGGCAGGAATTTTTTTTCTGGTACCACAAACTCTGTGTTTCCCATCAAATTTTAGCTATTTTATATTGGGAGCTCTTTCCCAACACTGTCCCTATAACTCCTCAAAGCCGCAACAGTCATGGAAACAACATAACCCAAATGAAGGCACTTATAAGGCAGGCATTTACCATGTACTTCACCTGTGTAACATCTCTGCAGCTAAGTGGCTTGTTAGGCACTGAAAGGGGGCATTTGTGCCTTCTCTCATAGAAAAATAGGGTGGCACATCCCTATGGAAAGTGGCAAAGAACATCTCTGGAAAACCCCAGGATTCCAACCAATTCTGAGAGCGATCTTTGGAACCAGAACAATGACATGGGCCTTGATTGATTGCAATAAAGTGGTCCCTTCTTAATATATTTGCTTTCTAACTGGCCTTGGAAATTTATGAAAATAGCCGTTCTGGAATAATTATTCTCATTCTAGAATGTGGGTGCCGTTTTCCAATTTAGCTTAATCCACTTGGGGGATGGAGGGGAGGGGAAGCCCTCATTCCAGAATAAGAGTGTCAGCATAACTTTTTTTGATAAATTTCTAGTTGTAGAAAAATCCTGTGTTTCCTTATATCACAACAGCTGACAAAAGCATGTTCTCAGTCTTCCAAGCAGCTCTCCAGACCAAATCAGGGCCATAGAATAAGAGGCTGAATTCTGTTTGTCCTCGTGGATCATGGTTAAAAAAAAATCACCTAAACTTGTGATTATAAAACTCTTTGTTGGCAGGGAAGATCAAAGGAAAAGGATGAATGCAGGCTATCAATTGAATTTACAGCACTGAGACTGAGGAATATAGTCACTTGACTTGTAAACTGTACAACCTTGAAATAGAAATAATTGAGAGGGAAGTAGGGAACTAATTGACAGTTTTCAGAGGGTAACACAGCCACCTAAACACCATGAGAATATGGTGTTCTGTTTTGCAGTAATCTGCACATCTTTTATCTTGTATTGACTATATCATTTTCCTTAATGGATAGCCTCAGAGTAGTTGTATGAAAATATGATTTACATTGCCCAAATGAGGGTAACATAACATTAAATCAGTCTTCAAATCAAGTCGCATTGTATTGCCTAATGGCTAGAATTGTGGATGTGTTAGGCAGCAAAGATGCAGATAGGCACTTCATGAGGCTTTCAAAACCACCTCAATCCCTTGTGGATTTTTTAAAAAGTATTCTTTATATCTTTAGATATTTTCATACATTTTTTTGCAAATCTGGCCTTAAGTATTGTTGCAAAGTGCTGAATGGTGCTGCTAAGGGTGATTTTTCTTTTCTACAGGTTTGTGGTAAAACCACCCCTGCATTATCCTGTTCAAACTTCTTTAAAAGAGTCTCTATACACTTAACCACAGAAGGCAAGGAATTTTTGTCTGTGTGTTTGCCCTCCAGGACATGTCAGGTGTGTGCACACTCACATACCTATGGTAGGTACAGCATGGTGAGTGACAGGGAGCTGTGACTAATTTTAAGTTTGACCAGTTTTAATGAGTTTGAATCAAGCTTAGTCTATGCACAAAGTTGCACCGATTCAGGAAAAGGTATGAAGTTGCGTAAATTTGATTTAACTGGTGCAACTCTGTGTGCACGTGCGTATGTGCTGCGTGTTGGCTCTCTGCATGATTTTGGACTTGGCTTGCAGAGGTTTAGCTAGGCCCTGTTAATTTGCCAGGGTGCTTGGTACCTCTTAATGTAACTCTTTTGGTAAGATCTGTCCATTTATTTTGGTACCTAATGGGACCTGAGTTTTTTTGAACATTTTGCCCCTGTTGTGGCTCCTAAGCTCTTGAGAATTTGGTTGCACCAGAAACCCAGAGGTAAAACAAGGGAGGTACCTATGCAGGTAGCAAGCAAGCTCTTACCACAAAGACCTCAGTCTTTCTTTACCAATTCTGTTCCCTCTTCCCACCTTCTCATCAGCCTCTTTCTGTCTCTCCACTGTCCCTGTTCTTTGGGAGCATTCACTGGCAAACATAGTGAAAGCGGTTGGAGCAAACCAAGAAACCTCTAAATGACTAGGGTACCTACAATATTAGCTTCATTTCTGATACTAGCCAGGTAGATGTCTGGGTTCTGTACTTACATAAATTATGAGTAAGGCAATGTGGGGTTATTGAATAAAGCACCAGATTAGGAGCTAGAAATGGGCTCTATTCCTAACTCTACTACTGGCTTACCACATGCCCTTAGGCATGTCTTTCCATCCCCCTGTGCTTTGGTTTCCCCATCTGAAAAGTTGGGAAAAAGACAGTCCTTTCCTTTGTAAAGTACTTTGAGATCTATGGATAAAAAAAGGCTATAAAAATGAGGATGTATGAGTTATTACCTTGCTTGCAGCAGTGAGCATTAATGACCACATTCTGATGCTGCTTGAAGAGAGTGTTTGTCATTTAATGCAGCTATAAAACAAGTGCCTGGGGCTACACTTTCAAAACACAGGTGCCTCTCTCAGGTTCAGGGAGAATGCACACCCAAAAAAGAGGGCTGTGCCTGCAGAGCTGGGACTTGTATGCTAAACTGACAAAATACATGTTTCTGTGGGTGATGACCAGTTTCCACATGTGCACACGTACTTCGTAGATTCATTTTAGGCAACCACGTATACGGAAATGTTATTTTTTATGTCTTTTCCTGAATCGGCCTGTGGTGGTTCACTCAGCAAGTTAACCCGGGAGAGGTCTGATGTTCAGGATGACCATTCAGTTCTTTATAATTCTAACAAAGGCTCCTTTGAGTCCCTCGCCCCTCACATTACATTTCCAAGCCTGGAACTGCGTCTGCAGTGAAGGTGAATATAGTTGCAGCTATGTCTCAAATAGAGAAATATAAGAGGAATTAATGGCATAGTCAAATGGATCCTCTACACACAGAATTAAAGGTTAATGTTCATCCAGTCCAGTGCGCAGTACTGTGGTTGGCTGATTATCTCCAAATGTTTTCTGTGATACAACTATTATACACCTGGCTTATTCTTAACTGTACAACAACATCCACTCTCTGACACCAAGCTGCCCTCAACTCTCCGCAGCTCCCTCTTGCATCAGCTCCCTTCATTACAGTCTCTCTCCCCTTTTCCCATAGCTGGGAGGGATCTGTCCCATTTTTTTGTTCTCCACATGTATCCTGACAATGGTGCCGACACTAGAATTGAGGAATTAGAGAGGCTACCTTTTGAACTCTCTCTAGGAATGACAGGCCTAAACTGATAGGGCATGCTGTTCTGTTCCCCCATGCCAGAATGGTGAATAAGTGCTCCAACACCCTCTCATTTGGAAAGAGGCCACCCCTCTCTGTGATCTTCACACTTAGGTATCAGAGCTACATGGTTGAAAAAAATCTTTGTTGGTATGATCAGCAATCCCTGCTCTGTAGTGACAGTAGCAGTTTCACAGTGGGGAAGCATACTCTATTCAAATTCAGAGGAGCTTAGAAAATTGCCTCATTTCAGCAATACAGTTCTCTGACTCAGTTGCCTTTGGTGCTATATAATGTCCCCATTTTGTAATGCTATTCAAACAGAAGCGTGCCTCTCCCCTCCCATACACTTACACACCTTGTGGGTTTATGACAGTATGCCGCTGTTTATCTTAACTGAAAATCATGCTGTGACAAAAGGCGCGTGGAGAGATAATTAAAGCCTCAGCTGGCAGGGCCAGAAAGTGCACCACAGCCCATTGGTCCCTCCTAACTTTTGGTTCCCAGAGCTGCTGCCTTTTTGTGCATGCACACACATGTACTACACACCTGATACCTCACATTCACACTTAAATCCCTCTGCACAGTCACACACAAGCCCTATCTTTTCCTACTATACACTTAATCACCTATGGTAACATGTTCAGCCATACATATGACCTCTTTTAAGCACACCTAAATATATTCACTTGCACAATCTCTCTCTCTTACACACACATGTGCATGCATGCACGCGTGCGCACACACACGCACATGTCCACACAGTAGGTATATCAACCCTGCAGTGTGCTGTGATTGCAGTGTTGTACAGATATGTCTGAGCTAGCTTTAAAAGGAATGGTGTAATGAAAGCAGCAGAGACCTCTGTACCAGTTGCAAAAAAGACTCACCTGAGAAGCTGAGTAAATACTTGGGCACTGAGCTCTACGCTGCTGGGCTATATTACCAGCCGTACCTAAGCTGGCTGATTTAATGCTGGCATGGGAAATTAGGCATCTCTAGTACAGCAAGGACTGGAGTGCAGACACACCCTTGAGCACACTCATACCCTACTTATGTCAACTTCCTTTCTATACAAAACAGTCACATACCTCACACGCAAACAAAATCTGCACAGGCAGAACATGCTTATTTTCAGACATAGCTAAACAGTCTGTGCTTTCTGTCTTTGTTATACTTTTGGAGCAGCAATACCATAGCACAATATGGAAGCAAGAGTGGCGCAGGCACTCAGGTACATGGTTGACAGCTTAGAGATAGCAAGTTTGAGGCTATAGCAGAAGTACCCATGGCGCAGCCTTGTCAGATTCCACCAAATCTGTGAATTCTGCTAAATACCTTGTCACAAGGATATGAGAAGGAAATATCACAACATTTGCATAGGCAGTGAGGGAGAATGGTTTCACTTCATCCTGCCTGATGCTATTTCGCTGTTTGAAACGGACAGCTCAGAAACCTCTATTCTCTCACCAGTCTACATAAGAGATAACACATTTCACTTTCTTAATGCAAAAGCATGTATTATTCTCTACAAATTGATGGGCAGAAGAGACCCATCCGCATGAAATCTGGGCCATAAGGGACTACCTTTAATCCTTTCCCCTAAGGGTTAACATTGGAGCTGGGGGTGGGGGTGGAATAGATGGAAAATATACACACATGAAAATTCATGCAAGTATTTTTGGGCAAGTCGTTTCTCACCATTTTGCTTCTGCAAGAAGTAAAGTTGCTGCTGTGTACCAGTTTTATAGTTGTAGTTGTATAGTATAGTCTATAGTTATTCAAGATAAGGGCAGATTCAGGATCTCACTCTCCTTGCCTAGCCCTTCTGCAAGGACATAAGCACTATAATCAGTAAATTAGTATTTTTTAAACAGGGTGCTGCTCAATTCACAAAATTTATAAGGTATAATGAGGGGTGATGAGTCTAAAAAATGGTTGAGAACCACTGGTCAAGTGGATTAAACTTGCTTTTTGCTAGAAGCCAACAAAATCAAGTGACGTGGGTGGTAATTCTAGGTCTTACATCTCTTTGCTATTTTGTAACCAATGCAAAGAAAATTGGATAAAACGTACTCTTTTATACAATGTTATGCAATGTAGCATTTTAATTTTCATAACTGTAACTCCCTCTTGGCTATACCTTACATGTGATTGCATAATCACACACAGTGTAAAGTAGGAACTTAAGGCCAGTGTGCAAACAAGGAGAGGGAGCAAAAAAGCTGTTGCCTATAGTACTTCTAAGCAGAAATACACACACTGCACTGTGTCACCTAATCAAATCCATGCAAATGTTCAGCGTCAGCAGCAGCAGGCTGTGTGCAATGGCTTCTGTAAGAACAGACATTCTTGATAAACACAAGGCGAGGCTTACCTAAATGTAAAAACACCTGTATTTCTGGTGTATGGATGACCCTCTTAAAACCATGGGAACTAGAAGATCTGTGAGAGATCTCTAGATTGCATGGATATAGCAGAAACAGGTAGGCAGAAAGAGTGTGCATTTCAGCTGAATAGGGAATGTGAAGGCAGTCCATAGTCTATAGGAGATTAATTGCTCAGAATCCTTGAAGAGAATCAGGGCCCTTTAAAAAAGAATATTCTCTTGACTCAGATGCACATTTATAAAGAAACACGGGCTGTATCCAGTAGGCAGCCCATGCAATGAAGGTCTCACTGATACTTATGTTGAAGAAGGCAGAATTCTCTGAATAATATTACGCGTGAAACCATTCAGCAAAGTAAAAACACTGAGATGGGTCACCAACCAACACATACTGCAGAAGCATCCATAAAAACAGAACTGTCTTTATGCTTAGCATAGAAAACTAAGGCTTACATTCAGCTTCACTCTAAGTGTCTTATTAAGTTCCTTTGGTGATGACAGTATTTGAGAATCATTTGAACGTTTTGTTGAACTGAGACCGACTTGAGGTTATTGCTAACATTTTTTTACTTTTTATGGTGCCTGCTGTGTCATGCCCACAATAGACATCTGATCATATAGAGATAGATTTACAATGGATATAGGGTCCTCAATGAAGCCACAGGTACAACATCAAAGCAGCTCATATTTCAATGTGGTCCTGCTCTAGGTGAGCTATTAGTATGGCAGGAGACATCCATTATGAATATTCTGATAACACCTAGAAGCTCTTTAAGATCCCTATTGGTCTAAACACTGTAAACTCATAATTCAAAGAGACCTGCCTGCTACAAGGAGCTTCCCAATCAATGGCAGACAAAGGGTAGGAGAAAAGAATGCTACTTACTAACAGAAAATTATGGACAAACTCAGAGAAAAGGTAAGTGGCTTACCCAAGGACTGACAGAATTAGAAGGCACTCAAGTGTCAGTCCAGTGCCTTAAAAATGAAAGCATCCTTCTACTATTAACATTTGTGTTACAGCTTATCATGCAATAAACTTCTCATCTCCTGACAGGCAAACAAAGTCCTCTCACAGCAATGATTAATAGCACTGTGCTCAGAACCAAAGTGGTGCAAGTAAAATGCTGTGTTCTTTTTTATCCGGCCTTGGGAGGAAAGATTCAGCTAACACCCATTCTTCTGCTTAGGCCAGGCTTATTTTTCCCTACAGAAAAGGCAGCAAGACTTGCAAAACCTCTTCACCTTCCCCACTTCCACAGAAGCACAGGAGACTAATCATCGTTGGCACTCGTTTGGAAAGGAACAAATGCATGGTTGTTAAACACAGGGCATTTGGCCAATTAGAAACAACAGGCAAGCAGCTGAAAAGATTCAGGGGGGAATTTCCATCCGTGGAATAGGCTTTTGGGACTACTTTTTTGGGAAGGCCGCTTTAGGTCACAGTTCCCTGGCTTGGCAGTGAAGGACCACGTCCCGTTCTGTAGACCCTTCTCATGCATTGCATTGTGCTATTGCTAAGCCACCAGCTAGCTAGCTATAACAACACTTGTCCTGCAGCCTGGCTTATTGCTTGATGAAATGACCTACCCCAGATTGCATGATGGCCTGGAGTGGTCATCTATCATCTATCATAAAGGATCAATTCTGATGGGTGGACTGCAGGCAAACAACACAACAGATTAATACCTTCTCTCTTCTCTCTCCTCCACTCCTTGCCTCCCAGGGCTAAGTATTTCATAGCATTTTAGGACTAAAGCGGTGTCACTAGTCTGTGTTAAAAAAAAAAAAATCCAAGCAAAACCCTTCTGGCTATGTGTCCAAACACTTGTTTGAGTGAAAATGCCCTGCTGAATGTTGTGTCTTCCCTCACTGGGCCGTCTCTCGGGAGGGCAGTGCTGTCCGTGGTGGAATGTAGGTGTGTGTTGGGGGGTGGTCAGTAACAGTCACATTCCTTCCACTCCTGCAAATAAGTGAAGCTCAAAGATTTCAAGAGAGATGCAGTGAAGTGGCTCTTTTCCTGCAGGGTTTAGCCCATAGAAAAGGAAACAGCTCATCATTCCTCTTAAAAATTCTTGCTTTGATATCCCAGTGACAATGAACAAGGGACTGGTGAGCAGTGAGGGAAATTGAAGAGGAAATGGGTACTTGGGGATCCCCAAAAATCATGGCCCTGCACACTAGCCTAGGTCACAGGGAAGTGCAGGGTCTGATCTTTGTGTGTGGGGCCAGGCAAAAGTAATGCATGGCTCCAGTGTAGGGCCCTGAGCCCGATCTAGGTGCAGGGTCAGATCTGGTCAGCCCTAGCCCTGCACCATTCCACTGGGCCACAGGACCAAAACACTGAGCACCACTGGGCTAGAAGATTGTAATGGCTTTTCTTGGCTTTAAAAATTGCTGTGTCTGCATTGTTAGATCATGTGTTTGAAGCTTAGGCTCACAACTTTGTCATGCTCTATTTTCTGTGTATTATTTTCTCTTGTCTAGACTTCCATGAATATAATCTATTTAACTCTTGTAGGCAAAGCAGGATCAATGATATTTTGATAGACTCCTTAGGAAAATTCAGATCACTGTGGTGCTGGTGATTCAAGAGGAAGCCATTCTTCCCTCTGAGTCAGTGCTGAGTCAGTGTCCCAGCCTGATGTTTGGAGGGAGAAGGTGATATTTTTTTTTCTTTTGGGGGACAGAGAGGGGAGGGGAAGGGGAGTGGGAATGGTCTTTGCAAAAGAAAAGGGAGACTAATGCCAAGTCTTAGATGAACTGAAATTGAAATCACCACCCTAACTAGAAATTTGTGTAAGGCACTCATTTTTTAAGGTCCAGGTCCTGAACTGCTCTTCACTTCTTTTCCCACTCTACCATATACAAATAATGTTCTTTCTGTCCTGACAGTGATCTGGTGAATGAAACCTAATATTATTTACAATCAGGAACTTGGCCTGCAGTGGCAGGGGGAGGTGTGAGGGTCAGACCTGCTGTGGCATGCATTACTGTTGGAAAGGCCTACAGAGTGTGAAGTGGTAGGGGCAGGGAAAGGATACTAAGGGATTTGGGGAGAAACCTGGGCCTTTACAAAAGTCAACAGCAAAACTCCCATTGGCTTTAATGAGACCTGAATTTGACCCTCTGTTCTCCCAAGAGGACATCACTTCTGGCATGTTTTCAGCATCTTCCTTGGCTTTTATTAACCAAGGAGTTCTTGTGGTTTTCAGAGTCTTGTGGGGTGGCTCCAAACCCTCGTCATTCACAATACCACCTGGAGGTCTTCTTTTTCTGGGTTTTATTTCCTTGCAGACACATTATTGTTTGTTTGGAATCCCTTGAAATGAACTCTGGACTATTCCAGTGCAGTCATGTTTATGTCTCATGAAGGCTCTGGTTGGAGATAGTTCCACACGGCTAGTTATGCATTCCTAGTCCACCTGCCTACACACACACATGCCAGTCTTTTGTTACCTGCATGAAAAGCAGTGAAACAGGATTGCTCAATTAACATATATGTATCTTGGCAGGCCACCAGGCAGAATCACTGGCTCCACCCTGCCTTTCCTTCCCCATAGCCATGTAGCTACCCCCTCCTTCTTTTACATACCATTCCTCCCCTTTATCTAGACTAATCTTCATCAGTCACTGCTCCAATGCTTTCTTGCTCTGACATGCTTGGAGTTTCAGTACAATTCCTACAGCAGGTTGTGTCATGTCCTCTAATGCTGGCTGCTTTACATGGATCCAGGCCTGTACAATGCCTTAGCCTTGAGCAAGACTCCTCTCTCTCTCTGAATAATTTAGGGCATCTTTCTTTATTGCTCAGGATGTTAGACTCCTTACTAGGAAGAGCTGGCACTTCAAGTTGGCTTTGCAGAACTGGCTAAAAATGCAGTTCAGAGTAGAGACAACTTGGCCAGTGTGGCTTGAGATTTTGGCCAAGTGCCTTACACACCAAGGGATGCAGTTGTGTTATTTCTGGAATGTCCAATGAGTTTCACTTGTTAAAAAAAAGGGGAGACACAATTAATGCCAGGTTTATGGGGCCAGCACCGCTCATTCTTTTGTGGAAAAGGCTGCTGTTTTTCCAGTTACCTGCCCCCATCTCCTGTACTACCCTAGGGATACAGTATCTCCCTCCCTCTCTTTCCTCTACAGAAGCCTGTCTTCACAGGGAAGACAGTGGAACTTTTAAAAAAGAAAGATGCCTGTTTCTTTCTTTCTTTTTCTCTTCCACATTCACTCTCTTCTGCTCTGACTTGCACCTTAGTCTCACTCTTTTCTCACTATGCCTCTGTCATTCTTTCCCCTTGTCCCTCTTAGGCCTCTTGTGTCTATTCTCTCGGTTTCCATGTTTCTCTTCTCTCTTCCTGTTCATTCCATTCATTTGTGGAAGAGGTGTTTTGTCCTCTTCTGCCAGGGGGCAGGCACCCTGACATATTTTCTGATGTGGGTAACATGTTCTCTGACTAGTATTTGAATACTATGTTCTCTGTTTTTTGGCAAGAAGCCTTGTAAAGTAGCCTGCTGTACCATCATGTATGTCCAGTCAGGTTATATCTTGCCAAGGGACATGAAAAAAGTAGTCCACTGAACAGAATGACAGGGTGGTAGGGGTCTTGACAGGGTTTATGGGGCTGTTCATGTTATAGAGACAGCATGTTCATGTACATGAAATGACTGAGAAGTCTCAGATATTAGTTTCTTTCAGTAGCTTTCCAAGTCTGGAAAATTAAAAAGCATTTGATGCAACTGGATCTGAGTGCATACTGAAAGGGATCTTTTCTGCAGGGGCTCACTCAGTCTGAACTCTCCACTAGATCAATTAGAGTGCTCAGAAAGTCATAGGGTGCACAGCTTGCTTGATTCTTTTGGATGCTGTGTTAATATGTGAACAAAATATGGAATTTCCTCTTTATTATGCATTTATGTGAAGTGTTACTTCACTGAGGAACTCAAGTCTAGTTCATGGTCAATGCGGTGGGCTGCCATCAGCATGCAATGTGTTGTGATATATAGCAGTTATGTATTCTGATATTTCAGGGATATTTTGAACAACAGCATACATTTGCATAGTACCTTCCACATGGAGCAGTTGCAGTGGCTTAGTCTGGAAAGCCACCTGTGTTCAGTGGGTAGCAGCAGGCAACCTACAGGCAAAGACAAAGAGGGAATCTTTTTGACCAATGAACTACAGCCATCCTTCCTCTTCTGCAACTTTTCAAGGAACGTTTAGGACCAATTAAAAAAAGAAAAAAAAAAATCAAAAGCCAGTCTTTATGTTTGAACTTGCAATGTCTTTCTACATGCAGTTACCGCTAATGAGCGCTCATATTGGGTATCAAATACAGCAGTGGTTTTCAACCTTTTTTCATTTGCAGGCCCCTAAAAAATGTTGAATGGAGGTGGAAACCACTTCGGGAATTTCTAATGGAGGTGTGGACCCCTCTGAATTGGAAGTGTGGGTATTCACATGCTTTTGATGGATCAGTCACCTTTCATGGACCTCTTAGACATGTATAGTCTGTGGGCCACAGGTTGAAAACCACTGGAATAGAGCCATGAGGGGGACTGAAATTTCATCTCATAAAGGATTTTCATATTTCAAAACTTGATTTCCCTCTGAATTGGAACAAAAGCCCTATATTTTGAAATTAATTGCAAGGAAAATTAAAAAGAAATAGCCATCTTACATTGATTAAAATATTTTGATTTTGATGCTTTGATTTCATACCACAGTACATAATACAAACACATCAATAGAAAGTCATTTCAAAATGAAAACAAACATTTAAAAGGGTTGTTCTTCCCCCAAAATTGTTGAAATGAGGTATTTCATTAGTATCAGAACTTTTCTCCAAGTTTCCTCCCCCCAGCATGAAATTCCAGTGAAATTGATCTGATGTTACAAGAGTGGTTGTATTTCACAGAAGCACATATTCCAAAAGAAAACAGTGCCACAGAATTTTTTCCACCGGCACTGGTAGTAATGATGTGTTTCCTGCAGTGAGCTGTGACAATGCCATCTGGATGACCAAATGCAGCCTTTGGAAAGGCACAATATATATGAGGACTAGCTCAAGAAGTCAAACTAACAAGTACTAGAGCAGTGATTCTTAATCTTTCTGCACTCAATTTCAAAAACTAAGTTTTATATTACATTGCTTGCCTCCTTGCAGAAGGGCCAGGGCATGGAAGTGGAGGATCAGCCAGGCAGGGAGAAACATGAGCTTGCACTTATTTGCTTATCACCTCAAACCTCATAATACCCTTCAGGGATCTAGTGGCACTGCAGAGTGCTACAACAACCTGGTCAAGAATTGCTGTACTAGCCAGAGGAACCACTCACTTCTAATGGAAGGAAAGGTGGAGGGATGGACAGCTTCTGAGCCCTGGAGGGCTCCCCCTGGCCCCTGAAAGTGGGAGAGTATGGGAAGTCATGCATCAACACTGACTCTTATCCATCCTGCCTCCACTTAGTGGCCCCCAAACCAAAGAAACAGTGGTATGAAAAGTGCTTAACCATATCTATGGTTCCACCCAGAGGAACTGCTGAGTAAAGGACAGCATAGGGACAGAAAAAGGGACCTGTCCCAAATGGCAGGTTTGGGCAGTAATTGTCTCCTTCATTTCCATCTCTTTAAACTAGCAGTTATTATTTTATTTAACAATAAGGAACAAGGAAGTTCCTAACCTACTCATCTGAAAAAATATGCTGGGATAGAAAGCATGAACCTTGCTGAAATTAGTTCCAAGGAAATTACTTTCTTCCACACAGAAAATATCCTTTCCCTCTCTCCCCATCTATACACATAAAAAGGAGGTAAAGTAAAATGTTGCCTTATGCAATCACTAAAAAGACCAGTCAGAAGAGGTTTCTTCATGCCATTGGTCTTCAAATAACAGTGTAACAGAATAGTACTTGTTAGAGGCCTCATTCTATCATCCTTACTCATGTTGACTAGTACCATAGTCATTGAGCAATCCCAAGAACAAGCAATTCCCCAGGGAGAGCAAAGGTGGCCCTGCACTTGGGGGTGGTCTCATTATGCAACAGGTACAACAGGTTTTCTAGTTTGCATGTTACTTTCTCTTGGAGGTCAGACAGCATTATATGTTGCTATGTTAATTAGGAACAATTTATTCCTACTTTTATTTTGAATAATGAAAGCAATATCTGAGACCTCAGATGAATTCCAGGTCCCATGAAATCTATAACAAAAGTATCTTATAACTCTCATCTGTCTTCTCTACCTGCGAGGTAAAGCTGAAGCAGTAAGTCAGGGGAGGGGTGAAGGAGGGACACAGGCAAATATCCCCCCACAATTTATGATTCCTGCTTAACGAGCACATTTGCTCAGTGCAGCAATTTATGCTGTATCAGTCATCTTATCAGTCTTGGCCTGCCTTCGCCACCTGCAATCCAAGATATCAAGCAGGTTATAAACCAGTTTAAGTTCCTATGCACTAAAGACAAGAGCAGATTTCAAAGCGAACTTATCATTTTATTTTTGTCATAAAACATGACCGGCTCTCTTTATGATTCACTGATTGTACACGTTTCCTGTTGAGAAGTGGTGGCACCCTGCTCTCTGCTGCAAGCCTCAAAGGAGCTAGGGTGGCTATGGGCACGTGTCAAGTGACCTCTGAGCCACTGACACTTCCATGCCACCTTTTTGGGTGGGTGAGGTGCCAATGCTTCTTGCCTGTATTTTCCTGTGAAGAGGTGAAATGACTTTTTCTATCCATACTCCTTCCTTTGGTCCTAAAAAGTGTTTCCAAAAAATCTGAGCAGCTGGTAGGAAAAAAAAAGGCAAGCAATGGTAATACTCAGTAGCACCTGCCTCTTCAACCAGGTTTAACATTCTACAGTTAACTGTTCATTTTCCTTATTCATTCAGTGTTTGGATCAGATTTTTTTTTTTCTTCTCATACAGTCTCTTCCTCCACGGGAAGTCTCATAGGGTATCAGCATTTAGCCCTTAGTGTACATTTACAAATTCCAGTGCTAATCCATTTCTAATCTCTTATTCTCTTGTGTCTAGGCATCAAAACCAGAGATAAAATTTTGGTTGTCATTGTTGATTTTTTAAAAAAAACAGGCTCATTTCTTGAATTAAAAAAATAAATAAAAACATGGCGCACACTGCATTTTAAAGGAACCTCAACCAATTTTGTAGCATTTTGTATGCATGCAGAGCCTGATGATTTTTTAAAGAGGCTTTGAGATGACCTCTTTTTGTGGGTATAATTACTTTTTAAAATGGTGGCTTTGTAAAATGGTTCAGATATCTGCAATGTTAAAAGTCCAAGGGGAGATGGAATACAGTGGGCATAAAACAGGTGATATTATCAGAGCCGATGATCCAGATATTCTTATTTATCCCATGTTAATCAATGACATGCATTCCTGGGAGTTGATACGTGTATGAGTTAAATGAAAGGACACCTAGTAGCTATGGTGCCCTGCCCTGGTTCCAAACTCTATAGCTAGGGATGGAAATTACACATAAACCTGTAAAAGTGATCAGGAACTGGTCCAAATCTGTAACATAACAGAAGTACAGTGCATATAAACTGTTTTCAAAATGGCTGAAACTGGTTTACTATAAACATGGACGGATGTAGTATCAGACTGCACTGATTTAGGTTAAATTCGATTGATTGAACTTCTGCCTCAGATCCCCTCCAGATTCAAGTGAACTCCCAGTCCCTCAGCATCCCAGGATGCTTTGCACCTCCCCTGCAAATCTCCCCCAGCTGAATTTTTTACTACAAACTCAGAAACCTGAATTTGGACCTCTGGACTTTTGCCAAATTGTCAGAACTGGAGATACAAATGTAGCCAGATAAGGTGCTGGCCCAAACACTCCTGGTGCCATTGGTGCAGTGGGAGCAGGATGCCTTATAATGTCTGAATAGTTTTAAATGGGTTCAAAATACATTTTATGAAATTAAACAGCCAGTAACAACATAATATATTTTCCTTATGACCCTCCAAAAAACAAACGTTCTCCCTGATGACCTGAAGTCTATAACTTCATCTCTCAAATTTCCATGTTCCCAGCATCCCAAATGCTAAAGTGTGCTTCTTTGGCTGAAATGGGGAACCTCACTTAATTACTATTTGTTAAACTAGCTTTACTGGTGATCAACCTCTTTCAAAGGGCTTCCCTTTGCCAATGGAAAAGTTAAGACCTTTTCTCCTTTTCAAATGGATGGAAGCCAGAGGATGTTTCTTGAGAAAACATTTTGTTTAATTTTTTTCTTTAAAAATCTTTAAAGGATTCTTCTTTTTCTTTAAAATCTTTAATTTTTTTTTTAAACTTTAAAAATATTTCTTATGATAAGAGGTAACTTGAGCCCAGGTGAATTTTTTTTGCCCATGGAGCTGTACAAGGCCTAATATCTAGGATCAAACCAAGCACTGAGATCTGGATACACTGAGCATATACACAAGCCTGCACATGCAGTTTGCAGTGCCACAAACCACACATAGCACATGTGCATGTGTTCACTATGCTGCTGGTTTGCAGTGCAGTGGATTTTTTTGACACGAGGGGATCCCAGTGTCAAAAAACCAAAAACAAAAAAACCCCCAAAAACTCCGCTGCAAAAAACCCCAAACAACCCCCCCGTCCCCTGCTCTCCACAAAAAAACCCTAAACAAAACCGTAGGATGGATATGGAAGCAGCATGTGCCACCTGAAAGGGAGCCTGCTGGCCAGGCCCTGAACACCTGGATTGCCACTGCTGCTGCCCCAAGAAGCCCCCAAGACCTCAGGTAAGGCTGGTAGAGCCAGCCCAGGTGCTGGCCCCAGACTCCCGTACCCCACCCAGAGCAATTTGCCATGCACCAGAGCACAAGTGCATGGGCATGCCTGGGCATCAATAGCAGTGACACAAATACGTGCCACTGCTATTTGTCTCAGGGAAACACACGTGTGCTCTCACGGGGATGCACCCACTGTGGCTGGTGCGGAGCTATAACAAGCATCTTCTGTGGCTGGGGCAGCAGCAAGGCCCAAGGTTACATCTGGGCCAGTGGCAGTGGCTACAGTGGTGAGGCTGGCAGTGATAGTGGCTGCCATTCTTGTGCCTACTCTAAGTTGGTGCCTAGGTCTGATGTCCTGTTCATCCTACCCTCATTATGCTACTGGTTTGGCACCCTAGTTCTGTTAAGAACTAAAATTAGAAATAAGAACCTAATCCCTGGTGCAGCAGAGAGAGGGAACAGGATTATTGAGGCACTCTCTGCGGAGGTTTAGCATTCATTTCCTCCTCCCACAGTTGGGTCGGTCCAAAGTAATATGACTGAGATCAGAGAGTTGTCCTGCTTTTCTTCATCTAGTATAGCAGATCAAGCAAAGGCATCAAACCCTATGCTTCTTTTGAAAGTGTTCCAAACATAGGTGTGTCTACACCCTCTGCACAAAGGCACAAGGGGTAGGGCAGCTTTGTTTTCCCCACTGTGCATGCCAGTATGAGAGAATCCAGGCTGGCCCTTCACCTTTATTGCATTAACAACAGTTCTGGTTTGCTCATGTGCACGGTGTTCTTCTCTCCTTTCAATAAGTCAAGAGAATTCTTTGTTTGCTTTGCACCCAACCTTGAAATAAGTACCCGTGCAATCATCAGAGCCAAGGATCCCTACACTTGCTATGCCATATTGTGAAAGAGGAGGATGCAAATTCCCCAGCACAAACAAAGAACACACTTGGCAATTTTACCTACCCCAGGACAAGGTTGCATTAGAGACTGTAGGTGTGTATTTTTCCTAGAGGAGGATCAACATTTTTTTCATGGGTTGGGTGGGGTGTGGAGGAGGAAAAACAATGAGGATTTGCATGCACTGTGTGTAGAGGGCTATGTTTTACTCTCATACAGGTGAAGCATAGACACACATTTTTCCAGTCCACCAATATACCCGGGACAAATTCATATGAAAACATGCAAACTGTATCCATTCAGCTACAATGCTTGTATGGTCCCTTTAACGTAGTGCCTGAGTAGATCACAGTTGATCTATACCCAAAACACCTCCAGTGGAAGGCCATGACTATTATCATCACTTTACCAATGTGGAACTGAGGCCTAAAGAGATTAAACTAGAAATGACCCAAGGCCTTGAACCTGGGTCTCTAGAGTCCCAGGCTAGTATTCTAAACACTGAGCCATGCTTCTCTGAATGTGTGCACAAAGGTGAGCACAACATGTACACACACCCATGCAAGCATTCATGCATACCTAGTCAGAGCTTCACATGCACACTTAGACCTCTCCTACAGACCCACACATGCACCCAACAAGGATATGGAAACACTGGTTATGGACTGGAACCAAAACCACAAATTCAAGTATTTCAGATTTTGAGATACGGATCATGTCTTTTAATCTGAGGATTGTTAAGTCATGTTACCACATAAGCCCCAGACAAAACTAAGAAAGTGCAAGTGTGTTTACAGGTTTACACGCTCACAGCTAGCACACACACAGAGGCAAATACACACCAACACTGATGGAAGCTCCAGAGCATTATTTTTTAAGAAAATGAGATACAAAAATGAGGCACTCAAGGGTTTTTTTTCTCCCCCTCCCTTGCTGAGCTGTAAAGAAGTTGGTTAGCTGGAGGCTTAGCTTACTCACAATCTGTCAACTCCCCAGCCCTACCCTGCCCTTTTAAACAGGACAAACAGGTTATGACATTAAAGTTTCAAAACCTGGGGGGTTCCTTACACAGGAGAGGTTAATGCAGGGGCACCTTAGGCCCCCAGAGAAGGGGAGTGGATGCTTGCAGATTTAACACAGACAGAATTTCTTCAAATCTGGGAAAGAAGGTGGTTCAGAAGAGAGCTCCTTCCTCACTCTTCTCCTTCCTCCCCAAGACATGGAGATTTTTTTGTACGTTGGCAGCCAGAGGTCTCATTATGCATAGCAATCTGTAGCCAGATCTGAAATGTCATTGCCCCTGGCTATGTTTCTCTTCTACCACAGTCTGAGTGATTTTGGCTGGATCTTAATCCAGGTTCAGAATGGATAAGGGTTCCCTGCCTTTGAATGAACAAAAAGACCTCATGCCACTGCCAGGTTTCATACCCTCAGCTTATGAATCTGCATGCTAGCTTGCTGGTGCCAAAAGCCACACTCCTTGCTATTTAACACAGTAGAACAATAATACAGGAGGCATTAAAAGTAGGATTAGTGTTCCACGAGTCTAAATGCAATCAAATGAATGCACAGGCGCACTATGGTTAGGGCTGTATAGCCAATTAGGCCACAAAATATTACACTCTTACTCCAACCTAATGAGCACAGGCAGACACCATAAATATAATCAAATGCTGCTTGTGTCTTTGTGGGTGGGAGCAGTGCGTTACCTAAGACTTGCAACAATTACTGTTGCTGATAAAAAGTTTGTAGAGTATGAAGAAAGCCTGTGTGCCTTGTGGTGTGGATAGGAAAGCATTTGATCTGGTTTTATTGTCTGTGTATGTCTGTTTTAAAATAGTTCCAAGCTTGCTGTCTGGAGAAGTCCAGACCTTTTATTCTCTCATGCTGCTGCACTGTGTGTCAAGGGCATGCAGAGCAATCTGGCTTGGAGACTTTTTTTCTGCTCGTCAGCTTTCCTTAGTTTAAAATAAACCTCATATTCAAATAAAGATTTAGGAATTTGTTATTTATGTATAGAACTATACTCCAACACTCTTCCCAATCCAGAACTTTGAGCCCTGTCTTTTTTATAATCTTAACACCCCACATACAACAATACATTTTGGAAGAAAAGAAGTCTTTGAGAGCAAGGCAAACTATTTCTTGAATATGATGCAGTATCCTTAGCCCTTGGAAGTGGTTGACTAAGGATACTGCATCTTATTCAAAGAGGGCAGGAGCACATGCATCATTCTGGCAATCGTGGGCCAGGAGAACTATGTCGGGAGAGAGAGAGTGTATGTGTGTGTGTGTGTGTGTGTGTGTGTGTGTGTGTGCGTGCGTGTGTGTAAAAGCATTCCTGAGGTTACTCTATATGCTGGAGGCTGAAACTCCCAGGGGTCCTTCAAGCTGGAGGAGCACAAAGTTTGTGTAATACCAATTTGCCTCTGCTCCTCAGGTCAGCCACTAAGTGTGGCTCAGCTGGATCAAGCTCTGCTTGAGAGCCATGAGAAGATGCTAATGCAATTTTAGATCACCTTCTCTGCCACTTGAAGCAAATGCATACACCTTCCCCATTTCTCACTTCATTTCTTCCCCTTGCTTTCTGTGGGAATGGCTTAATCCTTATGATTAAAATTTTATCCAAGACAAGTACTTTTCTCCTGATCTCAACACAGCTCAAGGACCTGAGGCACTCTGACCTAGTGCAGCAGACAATTTTGGGCCTAGCTGCATGAGTGAAAGGCACAGGGGTACTCAGCTTCTGGGAACAGATAATGATGTCCGAGGTTGAAAAAAGGAGCTTGGAATATTTAAAACCTGTGTTGTTGGTCCTTGCTAGGCTAGGAGATGAGAAAGGCAGCTTTCTACAATGGAAAAAATGGAGCCCTTAAAGAATAGTGACAACCCAAACTGTCAAGTCAAAGGGAAGTTGTGAGGAAGTAGCTTCAGGGTCATATTTTACCTTTAGCACTTTATCCAGTGATGCAGATTGTGGGGAACCTAACAGGCATGTACCTTTGGGGTGTTCCCTGTAGTCACTGCTCTACAGTGGGTGAAAAATTATCGCCTAAGGACATCTACATAATTCTTAACTAGTGCCAAGTGACTTTCAAAATGTTTCTATTTTGCATAGGATTTTTCTGTGCATTGTACTTCCCTGCTTCTCACACTGCAGGTCCTACTGCTTATCCACAGAGAGATAATCCTGATAGCAGTAGTCCCTCCTAGTGGAGTCAAGACCTTTACTTCAGCGGTAAAGAGAGGTAGTTAGCCATGTTAGTCTGAAGTCAGGCAGAAGACAGGGCAGGGACAGGTTACCTTTAAACCATTTCCTTGTACCCTCACTTTTAAGCCACTTGAAGTTGAGTGTACAAACATTAAAGGGTATTAAACTGTGCTAAGTACCCTCTAGGCATCTTAAAATTATACCACTTCAGGTAAGGGTTATCTTTGAGCTGTTCTCCCTAGCTCAAACTTGGGCATTGTTAATCTCCTCCATGGAGATAAAGCAACCAACTTGCAGTCATTCAGCATCCCAGGATACATGGCTCCCAGCCCCTGTACCTCTTACAGACTTTACACCTTCACAGGCTCTACTGCCCAGGGCTCTGGCTCCAAGCCAAACCCCATCTGGCCTTAGTGGGTATGACCTCAATCCACAAGTCACCATGCTCCCAGCTCCAAGGACCCTGGGAGACCCAATCCAGGCCCCTGGGCCAGGAGCCAGGCATGTGGCCCTCCCCTCAGAGGACTAAACCATTGCCCCACATCCAGGCAGCTCTCCCCTAGTCAAGAGAATCCGGTTGGGAGTGGGGGCCATGGCTTCCCTCCTCAGCCTCCTGCTTTCTCAGGGAGGAGGGTGGGAAGGTGGAGGGGACCAGTTGCCTAGGACAAAGCATGGTAAGAGCACAGAGCCTAGGGAGTCATGCTTCCCTGGGGTCCATGCTCTTGCTACAATTAATCCCCGGTGGCTCGAGCATGGAGCACAAGGAGGCATGCTTCTCTGAGCTCCATGCCCTCATTGCACTTAAAACCCAGGGCTCTGCTCCCAGAGGAGGGTAATAGTCCTGGCTCCTGGCCATGCCCCTGCTTGCCAGGCCTGCATGTCACAGTTGTGCAGGGCAGAGATGATATTAAGCCTTAACCTACAACTGCTCTGAAACTGTTCTAACTTTAACACTGCCTAAATTTGCACAGGTTTAGATTGGTAACCTGTAACAGCAACCTAACTCATTCAGAAATGCATAAGCTTTTGTAGCCAACAAGTTACTTTGTCAGATGCTATACCCTGCCTTATCTTCTGCCTCAGTGGTACAGATTTGTGATCATCCTTACCCAGCTGTTGGCTTATGGTAAGGGTTGATGCCATTAGTTTGTTTTTTGTTGACATTTTCCACAGAAAACTTCTGACTCCTTGGCAAAAACCCCCCAACTTATATTTAATCTAAACAGCAAAATAATAGAAAATTCTACAGAGTGCCTCATGCACATTGAATTTCATTTGGGTGAAAACCCAGTTCTCCATTGAAAGACGGTTTCAATGGCAAGTTTTCAACCAGCTCTAATTGCTACACATTTGTCTCCATGTTGGTCATGTTTACATAAATCTGAGCTGTATCTTTTGAGAGGGCCTGTCCAAGGCTGTCAAAACTTCTGCTGCTTAGTTCTGGAGTTCAAATACAGAGGGAAGGAAGGAGGAAGGAAGGATACCAGACAGGAAGGAGATATGTTTAGGATTCCGTGCTATGCCAAGAGAAGAGAGCTGGTACTGCATGGAGGACAGAGGGAAATGTACAGGATAAAAAGGTGTCCCTCTTCTCTTCCATCCTACACTTTCTTTAGGCTTTTCTTTGCTCTATGCTCTTCACAGAATTCAACAGGACACATTTATGACTGACATGCAAGAAGATAGCCTTTAACACTCTACACAGTTCCCTTCTCCTAATCCTGGCCCTTTCAATCTGTCCCTGAAAACTTGTCTCACATTTTAACAGACCCTCTCCCCTGTGGGAGAGCTACCTATCTTTTGCTCTTCTGCTTCTATGCTCTATCCTCCTCATCTTATCTTGGAGTACTGCATTCTTCCCAGTTTACCATGCCTCTGTTTTAGTGTTAAGGGACCAAGACCAGACTATGACCCAAAAACATGCCCTTGAATGTAAAGTCCACTAGGATGAATGGGGCACAGCTAGTTTGCAGCCCAGTTTGGGCCCCATGCCACTGCCATGTGCTGGGATTGGGCCCTAGGGAGCTGCATCACTTCTGCCCAGTCAAACTGCAATTCCAGCTAGGTGGGGACAGTGTGGGGCCCAATCCTGGTGCGGGGGGCCCAGGCAGGAATGGCAGAGGGGTCCACAGTGCCCCTGCTGGGATCAAGTTCCTGGCTGCCCCTGTCCAGCAGGGATCAGGCTCCAGGAAAGATCAAAGATTCCTGCTAAGCCATTCTCCCTGGACTCCCACAAGGCTCAACTCCCTTCTGCCTGTTAAGACATTGGTTAATTTCAGAGTATTGAAGCCCTACTGGCTAAGTACAGACAGTCAGAAAACCTGAGGCTGAATCGATTCAGTCTTTGCAGGTTAGTTTAAGCTGTGCAGATTGAACCAATAAGCAAGTGACCAGGTGGTCACTTTTGATTCCAGAAATGCAGCCACATGCCTGCAGTGGCCCAGGCCAGAGGCCAGGGGGTGCTAGAGCACACCTCCCTTCTTGGCTGGAGCAGACAACTTGGGCCAAGGCTAGCCCATTCACCCTGTGAGGTGGGATTTGCAGGGGAGAGGCAAAGCATCCTGGGATGCTGGGGGACTGTGAGTTAACTTGAATCTGGAGGGGATCTGGGACAGAAGTTCAATAAACTGATTTAACCTAAATCAGTGAAGTCTGATACTGCATCCATCCAGGTTTATCTTAAACTGCTTTCAGTCATTTTGCAAGCAGTTTGTGTGTACTGAACTTCTGTTGTGTTCTAGATTTGAACCAGTTTCTGATCACTTATACAAGTTTACGTGTAATTTCTGTCCCTATGTAATATGATCCTGTTCCTTCTTCAATGGGTGACTGGTTAGCTAGCTAGTTAATTAGCAGGTGACTGGTTAGAGCTACCCCTTGCTCTTGCGGTGGCCATTGGTATGTTCATTCCCTTCTTCAGGGCTGGGCTACTCTCTCTGAAACCATGTATAGAGAGAAACAGTGGGACACAACTGGTCACAGTCCTTGGCATTGAAGAAGCCTCATGTGAAATTCTTGTGATGGATATCAGTAGGGTCATGGAGTCTAATTCTGGTTCTTACCTGGCTCAGCATGTGACCTTGGGCAAGCTATTTTATTTATCCATGCTTTGCTGGGTGAGCAGAGAAGAGGTTTATTATTTGAACAAGTATTGGTTCTTATTTTATTCTGAATGAGTTAAGCCATTCCTAGTCCAAACTTGCCTGTCAGTAACCAAGTCAATTTCTTAGAGAGGCTACACTGGTTCAGTTGAGTGTTAACTCTTCTATGTACTGTAACCCTTCATGGCTGTACAAAGAGATTCTGTTGATATCAGCCAGCCGCATGTACATGGCACTGAAAATAAAAGTCATGACTGGGGGGCAGAATCAAGAGGCTTCAGTATGGTAATTTGCAACTTCATCTTTTCATTAGCTGGTCATGAACACCATGTTTTTTTATGGCTTTCAGCATGAAAATGAATCTGTGTATGGCTCAGTTTCCCAATATATGTAAAACATCTCTGCCTCACAGTTCTTTAGAGAAAGGAATACTCCAACTGGGCAGTGAACAGTTCTCAGAAAAGTCGAATTAAAACATAATGCCAGACACACCCATAGAAAAGAAGCTGAGTGATACAATATTATCTCTCTGCTGGAGGTTTCATTTGCTTTAGGGTACAAGGTGTGGACTCATTCTCATGCCAGCTCAGATGCCTGACCAGGGACATATGTCCAAACTTGCATCCAAATACTACAATTAAACTGAAGAGTTTCAGGCTAGTAAACTATCCTGCTGCCAAATGGGAAAATAAGCCGTTGGTGTTTGAAAAATTTCATTTAAAGAGGCTATACATTTTACAAGGGTGAAAGGATGCAGTGATGTGGAAACACATATTTTATACAATATTGCACATACACAAGAGGAGACTGCATTCTCAATGACAGCAGCTCTTCATAGGGCAACCTTGGAAAAAGTGAAGAGTTAGACAAGGAAGCAGTTGCCATTGTATTCTTATTACTGTTAGTATCTAAACAAAATCTTTCTCCATCTGCTCAGTTAGCTTCATGAAACTGTAAAGCAATGCTAAGTCTATGATACCTGGGACATCAGTGCTGCTGTAAAATTGATGAGGATTTCACAAGCTGGGCGTTATGGCCTCAATGCAGGCTGGAGAAGAAGAGCTGTGGTTGTAACACAAACATTTTCCATTAATCTCTGGAAGACGTGATCAAGAAAACTGAACCAGACTGCATAGTTTTTTTTCTGATAAATCCCAAGAGATACATTGTAAAGCCAGATCTTCATCTAGCATAAATCAGTATAAACTCTAATTACTTCATATAGTATTCCCCAATACTAGAAAGGAATCTGCCCCCCACCAAAAAAGTGTGTGTCATCAGCTCCTTGAAACAAAAATAAGCATGAAGAGTATGTGCAGCATACTCAGCACAGCAGGATTCTGATCTAGAGACTTGCTGGTGCTGCTCTTTTATAGCAAGGAACAGATATTTTGTTTTCATAAAACAGATCATAGTTTCTAGGGTATCCAACCAGAACTAATTGTATGACTTTACTAGGAGAGCTGAAAATTGCCTACAAGGGGGTTCCATCTTACCAATAAAGCATCAGCAAAGTGCTTTAGGACAAGAAAGAGATGTGCAAGCATGCAAGCTCTCTGAGTGTTGTTTAGTATTCAGAATAGGGTACTTATATTTAGTCTCGCTAGGTCTAAATGCCAGTTCGGTTATCAGTCAAGTGCATGGCCCTGGATAAGATGCTTTGGCCAAGATTTTAAAAAGTGACTAGAGATTTGGGGTGTCTTGGAGGGGCCTGATTTTAAAAGAATGCACACTCAAATCCTTTTTTTGGGGGGGGGGTGGGGGGGAGAAATCAGTCTTTTCAACCCACTGAAGACTCGACATTACAAATCATTTTTGAAAATGTATGAAAATCTTGGTTGTATACCGACCAGTATCTAAATTTATCCTTCTGTCACATGATGATAACTACCACACCTCATGTTGTAAGGCTTAATTAGCTGTGTGATGCACTCTAAGGTTGGAGGTAAAAGGCAGGATTAAAGTTATGTTACACTCCTGAGATGTTAAGTTCTCTTTTCTTTGAAGTGAAGGAAGAGGAGAGAGAAATTGGCAGTTGGTGGTCCACAGTGGCACAATACAATGTTTTATTTCTCTTATAACAGATAACACTTCAGCAAGACACACATAAAACAACTCAAGAACTTGTTCTCATGGTTGGAAACTTGAAATGGGAGTTGTCTGCAATCTAGAGATTAGGTCAGAAGGATAATTTCTTCCCCACCACCTCCCATTTAAGATACTGAATCATTACTCAGAAGTTGCCCAAACTGTTGGTCTGATGGCACAGGCCATTAGAGGTGATAGCTAGTTGGATGCATTAGGGGTCACTGACATAGTGAAAACCAGGATATAATTCTAGGTAAAGTGATTTGGAACAATCCAGACTCACTTATGTTTCCCCTATTATGGTCTGCTGAATTAACCCACATGTGTGTTTGCTGAATGTCATTACAGAGCTTTTTGACATCTCACTTGTGGATGAAGCTCAAGTTCTTTTGCTCACTCAGTCACCAAGGAGCTATCTGAAGCAAAACAAGAACCCATCCTCTTAGAGGAAGCTTTGTTTCATAGTTTAGAAAGCTAAAACAGTGGCTGGAAGGTCTGAGGGTGTCTGCACTAGCTACTAAGATAAGCTAAAGAAGGAGTGTATGTCTTAGTGTTTTATAAACACATGTAGTGTTTAAATATATAGTGTTTTATAGCAGTGTTTAAAGTCTTCAGCTCTAATTGTAGCACTATTTTGCTAGTTGCTATACAAACAAAGTAGCCAATAATCCCTGACTCTAAGAGCTTCCTGTCATGAGCTGGACTGAGACATGGAAAGGTCAGGGTTCAGGAACCAGGGATCAACAATACCAGAAGTCCAGAAGCTGCAACCCAGGGTCATAATACCAGGCAGGGATGAAACAAGAACAAGACAGGAGGGTCTTGGCTAACAGGCCTACAAACACTGTTGCCAGAGCAAGGCCCCAGGGTAAGTGGGAGAGTTTTTAAAGCCCTCCCATCAAGGGCTCGTGGCTTGCATTGGTTCTCCTGGGTCACATGGTCCCCCACTGGGAACCTCATGGGACAACCCAGGTTGGGCTGCGTCCAGCATCCTTGCAGCTGGGTGCAGCCACTGGGTGGTGCTGCAGCCCAGGCCTCCAATCCATGAGCCTGGGCGACTTGGGTTTCAGCCCCAGGGGTCCTGACACTTCCAGTCCAAGTAGACAGAGGCAGGAAATGGAAGCACAATTTTTATCCCCATTTTGCATTTTGAGTAGAGTCATAAGACACTATTAAATGTCTTGCCCAAGGTCACATTGGTAAGCTGTAGCAGAACTTACAGACTAGATCTTACATGTCCTTTAATCACAGGGCCAGGCTCCCTCAGCACCTCAGGGGAAAAGCAAGACTATTCATTGTTTCACCTTGGGGCTGCCCCATTTTATAGGTCCTTTCATTAAGGATAGAGAGCAGCTGCCTTTAAAATGAGCTGACACAGATACAACTCAGCTGTCCTCTGAACAGCCTAGAGTCTCTCCTGCATCTTAACTTCCTTGGGAGCCTCTCAGCTCAATGTCTGTGCAACTGTCACATCTCCACTTTTCAGACAGCAGGACAGGGATATAACGCAACTGTAAGGACCCCTTAGGGTCTACACCACCCATCAAAACATCTAAGTGTGATGACACTGGAGTTATGGTGTCATGTTATGATACCAAACACAGAGGAGACTGCTCTTCAGAAGCCAGGTCTCTAAGCAAGGAGGACAGGAATGGCCTAAGAGCAACAAATACCATAGCACAAGGCCCTGATAGGTAAATGGCAAGGCTAGGTTGTCTAGTTACTCCCATGGTCCAAGTGGTTGAATATCCCTAAGTGTTTTTGTACCTTACTCCCACAAAATAGACATTGTTCACTCATCATGGAAACAACCTATTCCTCCTCAATGCATACACTAGAACAGTCCCAGGGCCTTGTCATCCTGATGTAGCCTGTTACATCTTGTGGCAACGCTTGTGTTGAAGGCCATCCATGAAGAAAGGCACAGTCCCAATGGACTGGAATATCCACAGGCTAAGTTAGATAACTGTACAACTGAGCAGGGAGGTCCCCTTGCCAAGTACTTTTCAGTCCAGCCTTGGCTACATGAAGTTAGTTTGTTAGCCAATGAATGATCTACAGGGAGGACAATGCAGTGGGTTTTGTGTGTGGTGGGGGGTACTGTCCTCCTTAGGCAGGTGTCCTTGATTCACTTCCATTCACTCTGAGTTTTGTAATGACAAGTGTGTGCCATGCTGAACTTCCCTTGGAACAGAAAATCCTACTGAGGGAGGGAGCGAGCACTCTCTCCTGCTTTAGGAGCAGTTGCTGAGCCCTGAGGATTTTTTTAGACCACAGCCGTAAAAAGAGCAAGCAGAGGGAAAACTGCACTCCTCCTTAGACTCCACCCCTCTGCCTTTCTGCCTGAAGGAGCCAGCTGTGCCTTCAGATTAAGCACGTGCTGGCTGAAGGACCCCCAAGCTCATTTGGGGTGATACGGTGACATTTCCCTTTTCTTTTTCTTCCTCCAAGTGTCACTTCTTAGCATAGCTGAAGTGCTGCTGAGCTTTGACTCCCCCTGTGGTATTTAAGAGGGCACCAGCCACTGTAGCTGCTTTTGAGCCCTGCAGGAGAGAAATGCCGAACCACAGACATAAGAAATGAAGGGGAGGGGGAATGTAGCACACATGAAAAATTATAACCTGGGAGCAAAAATCAAGTTTTCATTGTGAGTTGCTGTGAGAACTTTCTCTTGGATCTACATTTTTTGGTTTCAATTCTCCTACTTTATGAAGCCCTCCAGTCCCAAGCTGTCATTTTGCTCATTTAATTTTATTTTGTGTTCATATGGCACTATAGGCAAGTCGATGGGGCTCTTTCCAAGAACTATGAGAATTTAACCATTTAGTGCCTCCACGAACATTTTATAGTGTGAGATTTGTGGATCAAAATAGTCAGTGAAGCCTTCTCATTGCTTTTTTCTTTTTTGAAGGGGTAGGGGGAGTTGTTGGGAAGCTGCTAAGTTTTTGCCCTACTCATCCTGTGCTATCAGGACACATATTTCCTCTATGGCTCATATGTCAGTCACACCCTCTTCCTTGTGGTCTCTCTAGGTCTTACATATCAAAACAGTGATCTTGAGAGAACTAGATCAGCGGGATGGGTTAAAAAGTTTTCTTACAGATTAATAAAATCTTCTTTCATCACCCAAAGGAAGATACTTTGAGATTCCCTTCATCGTTATGAAGAACAGATTCTTACTCCTCAGGATACAGACTCATCCTGAGTTACCCAAATCCCTTGGGAAGGCACCTGCTGACAAGATATTTGGATTAGCTGAATTTATTAGAAAAAGTGGCATAATTACATGTTGCTGTATCAAGCTTAATAAGAGACCTAAAGTATTGTATTAAATAAAGATTAAAATAGAACAGTTTGTTACACAATACCAACGTTACAAGTATTTCAAGCTTCATCAAAGCACCTGAAGGAGTGGAGAGACTGTGCAAAGTAAGGGTACATGCAAGTAGTACATTTAGATCAACCCAACTAAGATTAGGTCAATCTGAAGACTGGTCGTGCAGGCATTCACAGGGCTTAAATCATCACTTGCCTCAGAAGGCTGTGTAGATGGACTGTGCTCTTTCTATTCCCACCCCACACCGTGACTGGGCTATTTTCAGGCCAAGCCCAACTATCTTCCTCTGGACCAGGCAACCCTCCCAGAGACCCATCAGCCACCCCCCCAAATTACTTAAGACAGGCAGCCCCTGCTGCTTCCGGCAGCAATGAATGCCTGCACACGCTGTTCCTGGGTTAGGTGGCTTATTTTAAACAGCCTAAACCTAAACCAGGAGCAGCAAATGCTTGTATATACCCTAAGAGTATTGAGACATGACCCAGAGAAATCCTGTTGATACTAATGAGTAAGTAATGTAGTGGAAGGAGAGTATTTGGTGGACCACAGAATAAAAGACCCTTTGTTTACGTAAGACCTCGGGGAAGGAAAATATAAAAACAAGTTATTTAGGTTTAAACCTTAGCTGCGCTTGTGAACTCCGATTGTGAAGATGGATATGTGAACTGGATTTTCATGGGTGAAAGAGAAAGCTAAATGAAGCTTGTAGATTTAGGAGATGTACCTTTGCATGAGATGGTTATTCTGTTTGCCAAATGACAGCCAGTAGGGAGCCTGAAAAGTGGCAACCAGTTATCAACCTCATCTGTTTTGTTTTGATTGGCCTTATTCCTATCCCACCTGTACAAAATATCAGCTGAAATGCTTGTAGGCCAAACGTCTTCAGCAGGTCTGTTTCTGGTCAAGCCAACAAGTGATAATGAACATATTCTTTTCATCTGGAAGTCATTTTTCCTTTTGGAATTGCCTGGGTGATATAAAGGCAGAGCTCAGATATAGCAAAGCATTTGCAAATTCCCAATACCTGTATATCCTACCACAGAAAATTATCCCAAAGGAAATGTGTCTAATTTCTGTGTAGATCATGGGAATCCAGTGGGTTTATTAGAATTTGTTTAGTCACACATTCACATAAACTGGAAAGAATTTAGCTGGCCAGGGCAATCTGCTGGAACAGTGCTCGTTGCAATACTGAATATTGTTTGGAGATGACTTGAAAGCTTATACTGTAGGAAACTCTAATCTAGAGGATGAGGGCTTCAGAATATCTTTGCAGAAAATGAACAGGAGTCCACATTATTGCATAGAAGTAGTAGAGCAGGGAACTAATCCCCCAAATACAAAAACAGCTGAGTAAAATGTCTTAATCCTATACAGGCAGTCCTCAGACTTAAGACACAATTGGTTCCTGAAAAATGTGTCTTAAGTCGAAACATCGTAACGTGGAACTGATTTTCCCATAGGAACAATGTTATAAATGGAGGATTGGTTCCTGAACCAGGGCCTTATACCCTGTTTTCACCAAAAATAACCCAGAATTTTGTACTCAATCAATTATTGATGAGTAATATAGCTACAATAATGTATTTATATTGTAAATAGCAATCATATTGATTTGGAAGGACTTCTTTGAGGTGACTTTGTTGGACTTTTTGAAGGGCTCTTGGCTGGATGTTTTGAAGGGTTCTTGGCTGGAGTCTTCTCAGGAGTCTTGACTGCAGGCTTTTCTGGCGTCTTGTCTGCTTTCTTAAAGAAAGTGTCCAAGGAAGTTTGGACAGATGTTCTCCAGGGACATGGGCGATGCAGCGAACTTGTTCACTGGCATGGTGTGGCGTGGCATGGCATGGTGTGGCGTGGCATCACAGCATCGTAAAGTTGAACTGATGTCAGAAAGTCAAAACAGAGTGTCAATTTATAAATGTTGTAAGTGTCGTTCATTGAAACTCAAAACATCTTAAGTTGAGGAATGCCTGTAGAGAGATAAGTAGGCAGGGACCACTGGTAAACAGATGCAGAGAGGTCTCTGTAGTTAGGGTTGTCTCAGCTTTTCTGTTTTAAACCTCTTCTTTGAGATTGTCCTAAAAGATTTCTGAATTAACTGTTTCACACAAGGGATTGTGGACTAGGGCTTTCATGTTTACAGACAGGTATGTACCTGTATTTTTTTTAAATGATGTGAGTGCTGCTTCCTTTTCATGTAAAAAAGGGCAAGCTCTTCAGGACAGGGCCTTTTTGTGCTTCTCTGATGGCAAAAATAAGCCAGAAAGGTTTGTCCTTTTGTAAAGAGGAATTTCCACATCAGGCCAGCATGATTTATTTTGACGTAGGATCAGTGGTGGTTTGCACCTAAAACGGGTAGAAACCAGGACAGGAATCTATTAAAGGTGACAGAATGGCTATATCAGCTAGAGGATTTGCCTTTTCACTTTAGTCAGTGCACTGAGGGAGGGGAAAGGGGTCATCATAGACTTCAGTGGGCTTTGGATTAGCACCTACCACAAGTCACCAGTTTTGGGTGGCTGAAAATCATTTCCTTTTGCAGATGAATTTGTGGCTTACATGAAAAATGTGCAAGGCCTACACGAAAAATGTGCAGGACCTCAGTTTAGATTATATTCACAAGGATAGCCATCGCAAATCATGCTATCTGGCAATCTTTTAGGCTTTCTAAACAAAGTCCCCCTCTCAACTTTGTCTTATGAATTCGTAAGAGGGCCCCTCACTGTAGTATCTAACTGTAACCATAGGAGCTGAACTATCTCCTTGCCCTTGTGGCGGTCCTGGTCAAATTAAGGCCAACTCATATTAGCGTGCTGGGGAAATTTTCACCTTGTCATTATAATTTAAGGAAGTTAATTGCTGCGGACAAGGCAAATGTGGCACGTTTCCTCAACCAAAATGACAACAAAACAAAATCACCTCAAATCAAGTAGAAATAATAATAATCACCCCCCGCCCCAACCGACCCCTTAAATAACTTCTTTCCTTCCCTCTCCCCAACACAACCACCACTATGTGAATTTTCTAGTTCTGGCTCCCTTGTCCAGGCAACACTGCCCAAACAATGACACCTGTACGCAGATCCATTTTTGGGCTTCTGCCTTCAGGAAGCTGCCTGCTTTGCCTAATGATTGAGAGGCAAGCAACTTACTTGCTGGTTCCATGGAGAAGGCTGGAATATTTGTTAGGAGTGGAAGGGGTATCTTTCCCAATGATGCTGTGCTGCTGTTAGTAGCGAGACCAGACCTTCTGTTCTCTATTTGTTGGTTGCTAAGCAAACCTTGGGCTCACTGGGAGCCTGGAAGCCAGACAATAGATCAAGACCTAGTGCTTTGTGTGGCCTGCAAAGGCTGTCAATTAAGGCAAGCCTGCTATTGATCCTTAAAGGTCACCAAGTTTACCTCCAATTCCTCCCTCTTACAACAGACTGAGGGGAGGGAGCTTCAGTAATGGTTTCTCCAATTGCTTCCTGAGTTACATCTTCTTTTGCCTGCCCAGCTGCCCAAGCAGGCCTCAGGGAGCAGAGCTCCACAGCATAAAACCTTCAATAACCATGCAAAGGGTAAGGAAGTCTAAATCATTGCTACCTGAAGCATGGATTCTGAAAAATTCTGTAGCAATGTGTAAGGAATGCCTCCTTCCTCACCTCCTTGTTAGATGTTTTTAGTAGGGATAGGGTTGTTGTGATTTGAGATAAGAAAAAACGAAACAGTCTAAAAACATATATTTGCCATGCATGAAGACAGCTTCTTTATGTATCCACAACATAAAGAAAGGTGCAGGCATCTACTCTGAATTCCTTTTAGAAACACTTGAATGTCCATCTTGCTGGGATCATTTGACCACTGCTGACTGCCATCTTGTGAGGTCGCTTCCAGCTCTAATGTCTATGAAATCTATGAACATTAATACATCCTCTAGTGCTTGTTTGGTCATAAAATCTGTGTGAAAATGGACCCTTCTCACTCAGGAGATCCTGTTACCTCTGTTTGCCAAGTCAGATCCATTTACTCTAATAAGAAAATACGTTTCTTGTCAAAATATATTTTTCTTAGCTCTGTAGAGATGACATGGTGGGATCCTATTCCTCTTCACCAATAGGAAAGGGGAAAAGAAAAGAATAGAAAAGAAAAGAAGAAAGAGTAGATTTACATGATTGAAACTGGGGTCAAAATTTGAGGATGACTGTCTTGATAGGTATAAAAGGCAGAGTGAAGGGTTGTGCATGTACTGTATAACTGAAGACTTAATATTTCCAGCTGCTGCTGCTGTTTCTATTAGAGCTGTAAAACAAACCAAACAAACAAAAAGCTCAGCTGGTAGAGCTGCATGAAGCTTCGGGTGGTGATTTGATTTGAAGGAGATTCGGCCCGATTTGGTGGCCGAATCTCTAAACCTGAATCAAATCAGGGGACCAATTAAACTGTCTGAATTGATTCAAAGCTCTCTGAATCTTTGGTAAAGATTTGGAGAACTTTGATGATTCAGGCAGTCCCTGGTGGCTGCAGCAGGGAGCTGCAGCCAACTCCAAGCTGGTAAGTAGGGGCAGGGGAGTGGGGGCTGGGGGAGAGGGGAGGGAACCGTGGGGGGGACCCCTGCCAGCTCTCCTGACCTGCCCACTCCCCCAGCCCCCACTGTGGCTGCCCCCACCTGCCTAAGCTTGGTACTTTAATGAAAAGCCCCAATGCTCACCAGGTGCTGCTGAGCGGGGGGTGATCCCCGCTGCCCCCACTGCCTCACAGTGAATAGGGGGCTCTGCACAAGCTCCCTGAGTCCCCTGCTCCCTCAGCCCCCACAATGGGTGCCCTGCCTGGGCCAGCTCATCCACGAGCCCCACAAAGCCCCAAGGCCGCTGAAGGAGCCTCCCCCACCCCTACTTACCAGCTTGGAGTCTGCTGCCTTAATTAACAGCCTCTGACAGCCCTTTAAGAAAAAAAAAAAATGGAGAAAACCCCTGGGACTCACCGCTCCTGCAGTGGCCTTGGGGCTTCGGGGCCTTGTGGAGAGCCCCCCACATGGTGCGGGGCAGTGGGGGGGCAGCGGGGATCGCCCCCTGCTGGCAGAAGTGGTGTGTCTGTGGGGGTTTTCATTTTTTTTTCTTAAAGGGTTGGAGCTGGCCTGTGCGGGGTACCTGTGTGGGGGCTGGAGAAGCAAGGAGGGGGATTGGGGGGCTCATGCAGAGCCCCCCATGCAGTGGGGGGCAGCAGGGATCACCCCCCACCTGGCAGCAGCCACTGAGTCGGGAGCTGGGGCAGGCAGGGCAGCCATTGCCAGGCTGGGAGAGGGGCGGGGGACGGGCCTGGCTGATTCAGAGATTCAGCAGCAGCCAAATCTCTGAATCAGATTCGGCTGAATCAAATCAGGACAGTGATTTGAATTACTGAATCAAATCACTGTCCCCCTGAATCGTCTGAATCCAAAGTGAATACTAGCCATTTCGCACAGGCCTATCAGCTGGGTTTTTAGTTCCTGGACCTGATGGTTAGATAACTGCTCTAATAAAAGTGGTTAGATTTGAGCTGAAATTAAATTTCCCTATCGTGTTTGGGACAATCTGATGCTCACGTAAGTCAAGTTCTGAGGACTCCTCTATACTGCCTCCAGGCTGAGTTGAGGAACTTTGTCTATAAATGTGTCCCGCCTACTTGCTCTCACTTAGCAAATGCTGAAAGCTGAATCATAGGCAGTGCTGCTTATTTAGAGTGGTTCACAATTGGCAGCCCATCCCAGCACTGCCTTTACCTGGAGCACAATACTTAGACTTCTGGTGGCCCCGGGCGAACTTTTGATATCGGCCCCCCCTTTGCCAGAGATAATGATAATAATAATTAAAAAATTACCATTTTTGGGCCCCCTTTCTATCCAGGCTCCGGGTAGCTGCCCAATTTGCCCATGCCTGTGTCCAGCCCTGTTTACTTGTGCTTTTCGACACGTGTTCTGGGCTCCTCTAAAATGGCTGCTTTGCCTAATTTCTAAGCTTTAGTGTACGCAGTAAGGGAGTAAGCAGGTGGGACATGCTTCTCAGGTGCAGACCTGGGCTTAGCACAGAGTCAGTGAAGAGGTGCTCTAAATAGGTAGATCCAGGCAAAGTAAGGTTGCATAAGTTTCCTTTCAAACAGCTGTACCAGTGTACTTCAATCCCAGTCTGCCACAGACTATTCTGCTCCTGGCTTTCTCTTGAGACAAAATACTGTCATTTTCTGTGTCATGAATTTGAAGAGAGGCCAGACTGGTCTTGTGGTGAGATAAGTAAACTAACTAATTTGTGACCTAAACAGAATTTGGACCCAGATCTCCAAAGGGGAAAACCGAAGGCCTGACCCAAAGCTCACCAGTCAATGGGACACTTTCCTGGAGCATTAATGCATATTACTCGGTGGCCTCCTTTAGGATCCCAGCTTTTACTTTACAAAATAAAAGTCATTTTCCACCTGATAACTTACATGAATCTCCCATTTACAGGATGCAAAGCCTCCTGTTCCCTCAGACTCAAGAATAAAAATGCCTCATTAAATTCCTTTAATTAATTGTTAGCATTAGTAATGTTGTTGTTTCTACTACAGTGATACCTAGTAAGTGCCTTCAAGGAGCAGAGAGACCCCACATAAACTATGTGATGACTAAAGCACAATGGATGATGTAGCTTTTGCTTTGCAGTCCCGTGCTTTGAAAAAGAAAGGGCAATGTATATCTCTTCATTTAGGGCCACTTTTATGCTTACAGTTGAGTGCAAGAATGGTTTTTGAGTGTCCTTTTTTCATAAGAAGACATACAAAAAACTAAAACTCTTGGTTCCAAAATGATACCTTTTATTAGACCAACTGGGAAATTGCAAGCAAATTATCCTTTTCTGTAAGCTTTCAGGATCAAAGTCCCTTTGTCAGGTTCTGAGAAAAGAATAGATGGTACAGGATGGTAAAAAGTCCCCATAGTTAGGAAATAAACTTCATTTTCGCACAGAGGGAGCTGAAGATGGAAGGCTGTCTCTCTGGGTCCGGGAGAGTGTCTTTGTGAGCTGTGCTGAGTAGCTCTTTGATGTGTAGATCAGGTAGAATTCCTTCCCTGGAGGTGTCAGACGGCAGGCAGGATGGTAAAAAAAAAAAAATCTTTCTAGTTGTTCTGCAATGAAGTTTAAAATCCCAAATCCTTTTTCATAAGGCACCTTTGGAATGTACTCCTTATATACGATTCCTTTCCCCGTGCCCAAAAATGTCACCAGGCATCAGGGGCAGTGCCAACCTCTTCCCAGTTGGGGGCTGAGGTGGGCTAGACAGAAAATTTGGTGGGGAGGGGGACAGGGAGGCTGTGCTATACATCTTCTGGTCAAACATACTTATTCATTCTTTTTTTTTTTTTTAACAATACCCACTTAAAACATGTGCTTTATCTACGTTATCCACAAAGGGAGAAAAATATATACTGTATGCAAACAGATCAGTCTGGGCTGGGCTGGACTGGGCTGGGCTGGGCTGGGAGCACTGCGCCTCTGCAGGTGGGAGTGGGGTGGACTCAGCTGTGCAGGGTGGGTGGCAATGACCTGGGGGGAGGTGGGAGGCTTGGATAGTGGTGGCACTACTGTGGGGGAGGAGGTGGCTATGGGGGGGTAAAGTGAATTTTGGGGTGGCTATAGGCCCCCCCCCCCCCCCGAGCTCCCCTGCAGCACTGCCCCTGCAGTCATCATGTATAAGATGAATGGAGCATGAAACTACCCTCATGGACCAAGAATTTCCAAGTCTATTTTATTTTGAATCTGGCTCTCCCTTTTCTGTGTTTTGAGAATGTATAACAGGGCCCTACATAGATCCCAGCAAAAGCAGTAACAGGGATTGAAGGAATGACTAAGTTTGGAAGCCATCATCCTTCTATCTTACTCCGAGCAAACCCAAACTCCCCAGCCAAACAGAACAAGTGTTAGTTAGCACTGACTGCTGCCACGGCTCCCTGAGCCTTAGTCAATAAAGCTTGTCTATAGTGTTTGAGTTCTTTGTTATCCCACAAGTTTTGGTCTCACATCTGACAGAGAACTGTGCGTCTTCAGGGGAGGGGATGAAGAGGGCTCAGGGTGTGCATCATCTTCAGAACAGGAGCATCTGGATGTGGCAGGCATGAAATCCCAGCAAGAACTTCATCATCAGAGCAGATAAGGGAAAGACTGAGTTGAAGTGGGAGGAAGGAGGAAGAGGAGGAGATGGCTAAGCAGCCAGGACCCCCTTTACCCCACCCTTCCCTGCACACTCTTATTAGAGCAGATGCATTGTAATTTCCTCCTATTGTCAGTGACCCAAATGGTTATGGTGTAGTGGGGACCCCTGGCTGAGCCTCCCCAAGGACCTGGACGTTTATCAGCTGGAGTCAATGCCGAGCTGTGACCATTCATCACCCCTCCTCGGCGTGTGATAATGGAGCTGCATGCTTCCCAGCAGGCCCTTTGGTCTGCATAAAGGACCATGACACTGTTGCATTCATGGCAAACTTTAAGTAGTTTTCCCTTTCTTGCTTTCCTCCTACCCCCCAGCTCCTTTTACGTTCTTTCCCTTTTGTTCCTTTCTTCTGGGTTTTTGTTGTTGTTGTTGTTGTTGTTGTCTGCTGTGGCTGCTGCTACATTCATTTTCACTCCCTGCTTCTCTTTATCCCCTCAACTGGAAGAGTTTCTCTCTAGCATTTCTTCACTTTCCCTTTCTCTAGAACTCAGAAGAAAGGAAGAGCTGTTTGACATTGGGGTGTTTGGTGGAAAGGGACTCAACCCTTGGCCACAGTTTAGGTTTTGGTACAAGCAAACTTTTACAAAGCCAAAAAGAACAGAAGTGCGAGCAAGTTTAAAAGCACCAGTAATAAAAAAAATTCCAGTCAGATTGGCTGTTTAAAAGCAAATAAACACTCCCCAGCCATATCTGACACCCAGACTTTGTGGCACTGAAATTGCAACTCACTATAAGCAAAAATGAAATGGACTTTGCTGATCTGCATAGTCCAAGTGAAAGAAATGCAGAGAGTAAAGAGATACCCAGGGCAGTGAAAAAGTCCAAGGAATTTCTATAATTCTTCCCATTTGGATATTCTATGGTGTTATATGGGATGTAAAATGCAATTCACCATGTATTTCAGTTCTGCATTAGTATCATGTAGCAGTATGGTGTAGCGAGGATAAATATTTTAAAGAATGTGAGCTGCCCCAATGTTATTGTAGTGGAAACCACATAATATATAGGCACATAGATAGATTTTTCAAGTTGCCAGCTGAGGAGCTAGGTTCTTCATTCTCACCCAATACCAATAGATGCTTTGAAAGTCTCACTTACAAACAAAGAAACATGATTACTTATGATATCTAATCTTTAAGCTAACAATTGGTCTAATGTCTACACCAGCATTAACAACATGCTTCTTTGATTTGCATTATTTGCCTGATGTACATATATAGTGCATGTGCTTGTGTGTGTCTCTGGGTTAAAGGAAGGGAAATTTTACAAAGAAGAGACAACAGTTCCTTTCCACTCTACTTAACCAAAGAAGGGAAGAACAGAGGCAAGTTTGTATTCTACAAAGAAACTGTAAGTGGGTACCTGTTCCCCCCAACAAGACACTTTGAAACAATGAGTTAAGTTAGGTTTTGTTATGGATGAAGTATGTGAAGGCTGGAAGTGGAGACCGGAATAGACTGCTGCCACATTATCTTGCAGTTAAAGGGAGGTAGAAGGTTTTAAAAAAAAAAAAAGGTTTATAAAGGGGGCTCACCTGTAAACCTATCTGTTCAAACCAACCAGTGGGTATGTCTGTTGTTCCTGCATAGTGACTTGATTATTTTGAAGCATTTACTACAAAGGCTGGATGTGCAGTGGCTAACTTTAATTGTGGGGATCACTAGGCCAATATCTTTACTGGAGGCTGGGAGAGATCCCTAGTGATTGTTCTTCCTCCCAGTAATGGAGGTAGTCGAGCAGCATTTGGCTCTAGACCAAGCATCAAAGAGCTAAGGTAAGCAGGGAAGCACGTGCATCTTTGTGGCACAGGCCAAAGCACTAACTTTTGCAATAGAAGCTGTTAGTCAAGCACATTTTGGCATGTTACATATTAGGGCAAAGTGAGGAGGTAGAAGCCATGGAGGGAAACAGTCCATTGAGGATGGAAAAATTAACTGTAGGTGATTCAGGCCTGGGGATTGAGCCCCAAAAGGATCTAAAGAGTGATCCAGAAGGCATATAGAAGAGTCCAGGATATAGTCCTCATACTGGCCCTGAGCTTTAGAGGAATCTAAGTCTCATTCATACTTCCATCATCAGGAAGTAGGGAAATTTTACAGCAGCAGCTGTCTAGTCCTGACAGCTTATGTCAGCAATTTTTCAGGGAGCTACAGCCCAGCCCTGGGTCTCAGAATGACCATGGTGAGACAGAATGGGAGGGACTCAGCTGCCACCTCCTCTTATGTTTAACACTGGCCCTCTGCTGGGAGACCATCTGCTGACTGTCACGCTGTCACTGGCCCCTCAAAGATAACCAAAGAAAGAGGGAGGGAAGTGAGGCAGCCGCTATGGGAGCCTTTGAGTGATGAAAGGAACATCTTCTCTTTCAGAGCTAATTTAGGAGGTCACAGAGGGTGCAGGGGAAGGAAAGTTAAAGACCCTGATCTAAGTCCTGATAAATCTCTACCAGGAGCACAAACATATCTTTTCTGATGGCTTAGAGAGGCCTATCTAGCAAGAACTTCTTATCAAATTAGGGCCAAGTGAGCTCAGAGACAATTCAGCAGGGTACTCTTGGCTAATCTTTGTAGCAGTTTTGATGAAACTGAATTCAGACCTTAGTCTGCTCAAGAGTTTAGTGTAGACATGGGAAATGGGAGGTTGTGGGGTAAGCTAGAACGTGGCCACCTCCTTGCACCATATGTATAGGTATGGGGTTCTCCAGGTGAGAAAATAATGATTGCGGGTGCAGAAAAATCACTGCAGGCATAGGATCTGGAGAATACACTCTAGAAGGTGCTGACACTATTGTGGCTCAAAAGCAGTGCACTGGCCTCATATCCTAATTTAGACTAAATTCTTTCAGCACTTTATTTTTGTACATCAGCGTCTAGGACAATGGGTTTCTGAAGCCATCTCCATATCACCTCCTTGTCAAATCCAGGACCATTACTTCAAAAACAAGCCCAGCCCACTTCTGCTGTCATGGGTACCCAAGCCCAGCAACCAGGCAGTGTAGATAGCTCAGAGGGGTCTGAACCAGCTGCCCTGGGCTGCTCTCAAACTCTGAGCACTCAGTTTAGCATATGTGCTTTGAGAGTTTATCATGGACTCATTCTCACATTCTGCCACATGGTAAAAATGAATAACTATGGGCTGTGTTGCACGTTACACTTAGGACACCCTCACAGCACTTAACACACATGCACTGACACATTCAAGCAGTTAAACACATGCTAAATATGAATATACAGTGGCAAATTTAGGACTTTCCATAGGAGGAGTATATCTAGATTGCAGTAGGTAAAACATATTCAGCTATTGTCAGATTGTTCCACAGAGATAATATACACACAGCTTACTGATTGTTGGACCCAGCCCTGGCATTGTACTGGGGCTGGTTCAAGACTCCAGTGTGGCACAGGCTGGGACCACACTAGAGCCAGTTCAAGACTTTGATGCAGTGCTGGGCTGGGACTGACAAATCAACAAGCCGAGCATTAGAGACCATGTTAGGGATCATACTAAACACTACTGTGCAATCCATCAGAACACTTTTAATGTAGAATAGTAATGCTTACTACAATCTATATAAATTCCATGTGACAAGGCCCTATCTGAGACCTCCTTGTGCCTTACCAGGCTGGGCAAACTTTGCTCGGACACTACTGCCTTTTCAGAGAGCTCACTATAAACAACCAGATTCTGATATCCTTACAAGAAATCTCACAGAAGTTGATGAGCATCTTTTGAGGTCAGGGGTTATTCAGCTCTCCAAACCTGGTTCTAAGTCTTAAGTCAACAGCTGACCATTTGATGTTTGAGTAGACATCTGCCCTCAGTGCATCACTGTATTTTTAAAACACCTTAAAACTTTGCTGCTTCCTTTCTTTTCAACACAAGTGTGAACATCTCCCTATTTGTCACTTTTCCCTTGGCACCTGGTTTTGCTCCCTCAGATGTCTTCTTCCCTAATACATCCCATATTGTGGAGATTTTATGATGGTATGCGTTTTACTTTACAGTTGAGACAGTGGTTTTGCTTGGACTTGTTCAAGGCCACTGGGAGATTGTTGATCAATGCCTCCACCATCATCTTTGTCCTGTATCCCGCAGTGATACCTGAATATAGGAAGGGATCAGGGTATTGGCAGCTTGTAATGATGTGGGATAAGGCCCAATAAGCTTCTCTGCTTGCACAGGAATAGGAGGCAGCAGGAACTGAACCCTAACAACAACAATATTTAGATCCTACAAAGCAGTTTCTGTCCTTGGATCCCAGAAATTTCTACAAAGGAAGTGAGAGGGAAGGATTTTTGTGGGGGGTGTCTTTTTACTGGACCAACTGCATGGCTGGGATAGACTTAGGCAAGCTTTTGAATGCAATGTTTTCTTCTTCAGGTAAGATTTGAGGAGTGTGGTATATAAAAAGCTGCCTCCTTTTACCTCTGGTGAGCTTTTGTGGCCCCTGGGCACTGAAATTCATCGTGTGCTTTACTGCAATTTTTCTGTCTCTGCAGGGTATTCTTAAATAGCAGTCACCGCAGTTAGTGGAGCATAATGCAGACCTACCCAAGATAAATTTAACTTTACTAGTTTGGATACCAATAGCAGTCTGGCTGCATCAGCCGATAGCTCAGCACAGGCTGATTTGCCTTGCTTGCTTTCTTTCCTATGTAGGACTTGCAGCCCCCACTCAGCTCTGGGTCATTGCAGCTAAACTGCTACTGGTACCGTGTTAGTGTTTCAGCTTCTGGACAGCAGCTTTCTGTCTCTTCTTCCAAAGCACTCCAAGAAAATTGGGGAATAACTGGGACAGAAAGAGGATCTTAGCAGGGAGTCAGATGACCCTAAAAGCAAAGTATGTTTGTTTTAGCTTTTCTGTACCTCAACATCTGAGAGTTTCCTTGCTCTTTATGGCACTTCATTATTCTTTGACCTTGGCTTGACTATCCTTTCACTTTTCCTTTAAGTACAATTTATTTGCCTAATCCTGGACTCTGAAATTTCTGGTAGCATTTTCCCATATCTGACTCCTGGCTACATTCCTCTGTAGCATTCATTATTTATTTGGTATAACAAGGGCCTGGCAGTCACTAGCTCAGTGATAACAGTAAGTGATGACAAATCACTTATCCTCTGTGCCTCAGTTTCCCTGCCTGTATTTGGGAATATTTTCACCTACCATGCAGCAACCTGGCAAGGCTTAATTCTTGCTTGGAGCACCTCAGAAGACAGGTGATACAGAAAGGCAAAGCTACCATAGGCCTCTCTCAAAGAGCATGGGTTTAAGTGGGCTTTGGATTTAACCCTTAGCTTTTATTACTGAAGCAGATCTGAGGAGATTTTTTTTTTTTAATTTTGCTTCAAAAATAAGATTGTTTAAGACTCAGCTTCTCTTCACTGGCTGTGCAAAAGAGAAAGGCCAGAGAGAGTTGAAAGACAGTAAATGGGGTGGTAATTTGCTATCTTCTTGGGCTTTGGAAGAAAGCATTATTTGAAGCAGTGTTGGTTTGGGCTTTTTTTAAATAAAAATTGTCCTCATAGCACCATCTTGCGTTAACTTGGCTGCATTGCTGTTGATGTTTAGAAAAATTAAGATCCCCGGTTATGTTCTTAGCCAAGTTCAGACATTCAAGGTGAAATTTTGTAGTTGCCAGTGGGAATTTGGCTATTGACCTAGGTGGGATGCAAGCCATTAAGAATTTCAAGGACTAAACAATACTTTTTAGATTTCTGATGAACCCAGAAAGGCTTTTAAATTCCTTTCCTATTCTGGTGTATGCAGTAGCTCCTCCTACTCTTTCATTTCTATTTTGAGGTGCTGGGCTCTTTGTTTCTCATACAGATGGGTGCAGGATGTTTGTTCATACCTCAGTTCCTATCTGAGTTATCCCAAAGTCATGATGAACATAGCTCCCAAAGGAGTGCCAGAGAGAGGTTTAGATAATTCCTGACCTAAGTCAAGAGGGGGGTAGACATGTGTGGTTAGGAGGAAGAAAACAAGCAAGAGGATGTGTAGTTCAGTGACATGACTGAACAGAACAAGCTTCAGGTTTGGACCCTTGTTTCCAGTGGGGCAGATATTTCCCTACTTCACTGACTTCCTTCCATTTTTTTCCAGTACCCGAACGTAGAACCCAGCTCTCTGGCCTTCTGGGCAAAAGTCCTAACTTCTCAGGTACTGGAGCTAAAATATGAAGAGGCTCTTCTCCCCTACACTTGTCATCTTTTCTGAGACTTATGCTCAGGTACATGTGCACATTTTATGGACAAGGTGTAACCCTAATGTTCATAATCTGTGCTTTGGACATGTAAAACTATGCATGTAAAGTGGGGTTCAAAAATAATCAGGTAAATGGCTAAAAAACTGCCACACTAGACTCAGAAGGCATACAAAGGAAGACTAGACTCACAACAGAACATAGAATTCCACCCTAAATGCACAAACATGAAAAGGGGGATGCCTGACTTTGCATTAGCTCTGTTGCAAAGGATTTGAGTAATAGGAGAACATACTACCAACATTTGTCAGAGATGTGACACTGGTGCAGATAGGCAAATGAAGTTTGGGCTGCAGTAACAGAAGCATTAAGGGCAACACACAAGAGGTAATAGTGCTACTTCACGTGGTGCTGGTTAGGCCTCAGCTAGGGTCACATGTACAGTTTTGGATGCTGTATTTTAAGAAGGGTGTACAGAAATTGGGGGGGTGGAGGGTCCCAGAGATAAGTGATGAAGATGACAAAGAGGGATGTACAGCTAACCTGGGTTCTTACCTGGGTTATAATTCTAGCTTCCTACTATCCACAAAGAAAAACTTCTGCCCCATGTTTTCAGGCACTCTCAGCTTGGTCTAGCTTATTTGGCTGGGATCAGAGAAGAGTTTTAGAGCCCAGGCTCCATTAGAACCTGGCTGTTACCAGCTCACTTTGCCACGAGTGTGTAGGCAAAGGCACTCAAGTCCTGGTAGTCCTTCAGCGTCGAATCCAAAAGCATGTCACCACAAATTACCATGGGGTATGCTGCCCAACACACAGGCAAATGCAGAAATACAGTAATATGAAAAGGGATTTCTGTGAGAATACTTTCACACTCATTAGGCTAAATCAGGGGCTTGTTGATAACCCAGGTTAACTGTGCAGTGTAGCCATTACCTTTCAAAACAGCAGCACTGCCATGCCTTCCTGGAAAGAAACCAGAGGGACGAGACAATTTACAACAGGGTTAGAGATTGGGAATCTGTTGTGTAGTAACTGCATGTGCCCATGTTACTTCACAGTAAGGTAAAGCTGTGGCATTTTATCTCTCAGTGAAAAAGGGATGAATTACTATGGTTTAGATGCCATGCTTCCATGGGGCAAGAGCATTAACACAGGTAATCAGTGTGGAGGAGCTGACAGGTGTGTACATCCCTGCCCCCTTTTATCCCGTGGAAAATTGTTCATACATCCCTACCCTCAACTTCTTATTGCCGGATGGATTCTAGAAGCCTCCTATGTCTTTACAAAACATGACCAAAAATCCATACTCCTTGAAAGCAGTGTGTGCATCACCCACCAAATAGCTAAATAGGAGACATAGACCACTTGAGAAACAAATCAATAGACTTGCCTGACATTGATGGCAGGTACATTGCACAGTGAAACAGTCTAAAAGCTCAATTACACTTCCTTCCCCTCTCCTTGCCTTCTGACAATTTCATCAGTTAAGCTGTCTTCACTTTTCTTAAGTGGACTGATATCTAATGAAAGACTGCAAAGTACCATAACCTTCCTTATTCGCTTTGGAAGGTCACTCAACTGTATTTCTATTCAGTATTATTAAAGGGGCATTGCCCTAAAAGAGAGGATTTATAAAAGGGACATTTATGGTTTTACTGCATACAATAACAGGAATTAGAAGAGTTTCATGTGCTTTTATAGAGTTCCTAAAGAGGCTGAGCATTTGTGTCTTCAACTGTTTGGAAAATCAGTCCCAAGATTTTAAAAAACAGACTGCTTATATTAATAGGAAAATCAGCTTCCTCAAAAATAGACTAAAAGTTATGGTACAGTACAAGACTTTACCCGTTATCAAAAGATACCTTTAAAGTGCGTTTTATACTGCTGGAAGTAAACAAAACCACCAAAAAAACTCAACCAAAAAAAAACAACAACCAACCACCATCTCAGTGCTGAGTTCAATAGCTTGATTTAAAACACACTGAACATTTAGAAACTTCTGTTTACTTCAGAAAGGAAATAGAGCTTCTAGAAATTGGGCTATTGAGTTAGACACAGATGTATAGACCCAAGAGCCTGATTTGGAGCACCCTGTTTTACAAACCTTGACCTAAGGTCTTTTGGAGTACTGTTTCCTATTACTGCAGGATTGTTTTTCAGCACGTGAAGCAGAAAGTGAATTGAATTGCTTCCTGTCACTGTCAAAGAAAATGCCAATGCAAATCATAAAAGTAAAAACTCTGCATAAATATTGAAAAGCAAAAGAAGTATTTCCAATTTTATTTCAGATGTTCCAAAGAGCTCAGTACCTGGTTTTCAACTATTCAGCACCCACAATTCAAAAGCTACTCAGATCACATACGGGGGTTTGTTTTACTATTTGAATTTCACCCATCCAATGTCCCTTTGAAATGACAGAATCATATTACAGTTTTTTTAAAGAAATGTCTTCATTTTTTTCTTACTTAAAACTGGCACATTTTCCATTGGTACTTCCTTTTTCCTTGGTCATCCTATTCAAGTTGTGAGTAAAGACATGGTGGCAGATTCTACAACTACTGCTGTGTTGCAGAGCAGCCTGGATGCTACACTAACTCAAACTGGGACTGGGAGAGACAAGATCAGAAAGTCCTAATAATCTCCTTGATATCCCCTGACTCCCCATGCTGATTGGAGCTTGGATGCGGATGAGAATAAAGCCCATAACATCTATGTCTGTGCCACAAATGTTAGCATTGCTCTGCCTATTCTCCCACTATGCCACAAACAACTTCTGGTTAGTTAAAAGGGCAGGAGTACAGAAAGCAGCAGGTATTTAAACTCGTGTACTGTTTTACACACAGACAGGAAAAGCCAGAAGTGCATAAGATAGCATGCCCCAGAGGGACATGTTTATAGAGGGGAAAAAAAAGAGAGGGGGAGAGGGCCAGGAGAATTGGGGCATGGATGAAACAGTCTTTGTCACTGCAGTGGGGCTCTGACAGCCTCATTGATGGATACTGATAAGAAACAATCTGATGCGAGGAGAAGAAGGGGGAGTTATATCCTGTGACCATCCTGCTATGCCTAAGGGTAGGAGGATAGCAAATGGTCACGTTGAGTCTGTGAGCTGTTCCCCATCAGCCACTGTGACATATTCCAGGGCTGCAGGTAGACAAAATGGAAATGAATAGAGAGCAGCAAGTGCTCACTGGCAGAGCTTACAGAAAGCAGCCTCAGGGTGAGGCAGGTTCCAAACTAAATGGAAAAAAAGAAAGCATGTTGTTGTTTGTAGACAAGAGACAGGAGGCCAGGCTGGGCCTACATTCAGCAACCAGTGTTAGTGAGCGTAGTCAGGTTCCTGGAAACGAGGGAAAGAGCTGCTACAGACTTCCCTATTCCCATCGGCACCTGCTAAGAAAACTTCTGTTTACTGAAAGTTAGGGACTAAAGCCAAGACCTTGTTGTCTCAGGACATTGTTTTCCTTTATGTACCTCTCCTGGGTTTAGTGATTCTACCAGAGGAAACAGGAAGTGCAGGAGGTGGGAAAGTGAGCCCAGGGTGCATCTTAACTCCACTGAGGAGGAGACAAAACGGAGGAACCCAGCCTAGCCCAACAGAGCACAGAAAAAGATCATATCTTGAGCATCTTCACAATCTGCTATGATGGCATCTCATTTTGGTGGCTTGTGTGCATGGAGTTTGCCTTGCTGAGGAAGCTTACGAGAGTCATTCTATATTCCTTCCCAAAATTCAAGCCATGATAGAGAGTTAATTTCTGGTGTTGGGACACAGTGAAGATTTTGGAGGTGCTAGGGAGAGGAGAAGAGTTGTGATGGGGAGTAGGACTGGGAAGAGATTTTAAATAACAGCATACTATCAAAAGAATGGGACTTACCAAAAACAAAATATCACCATGAAGAACAGAAGTTGACCGCATTGTATTGATCTCCCTTGCTTATTGATACATGCCTGATTGGATCATTTAAAATCTAGTAAGTATACAATTTACTACCAAATTTTGTAGGCCTGGTTCTTTACATCTACAAATTATGCCTTTTGGAAGGCACAATGGATTTCTAATCTAGCTTTTAGAATCAGTTATATGAAACATTTGCCCTTAGATGCAGGTCCTAGCCTCAGCATTACCTAGCCCTATTTTTATACCTAGGGCAGAGGGATTTTGAGCTAGTAGCTCCCATAGCATATGAAAACTAGAGGCATTGCCACAATGGGTTACGGTCAGAGGGGAGAGCAACCAGGGTGATGTTTTGGTGGGCGTCTGCTATAGACCGCCAGGCCAGGAGGCTGAGGTAGATGAGTCTTTAAATAGTTAGCAGAAGTTTCTCGATTGCAGGCCCTGTTTCTCATAGGGGACTTCAATCACTCTGACATCTGATAGGAGGGCAATACAGCAGTGCACAGGCAATCTAGGAAGTTTTTGGGGAGTGCTGAGGACAATATGGGAAAGTGCAAAGTCCTGTACTTAAGCTGGAACAATCCCATGCACTGGTACCAGCTGGGAATCAACTGGCTAAGCAGCAGCTCTGCAGAAAAGGACCTGGGGGTTACAGTGAATATAAACTGAATATGAGCCAACGATCTGCCCTTGTTGCCAAGAAGCCTAATGGCGTACCAGGCTGCATTATTAGGAGTATTGCCAGCAGACTGAAGGAAGTGATTCTTTCCCTCTAGTCGGCACTGGTGAGGCCACATCTGGAGTATTGTGTCAGTGTTGGGCCCCCCACTACAGAACAGATGTGGACAAATTGCAGAGAGTCCAGCGGAAAGCAACAAAAATGGTGAGGGGGGTGGGGCACATAAATTATGAAGTTATGAGAGGATGAGGAAACTTAGTTTATTTAATCTGGAGAAGAGAAGACTGAGGAGGGATTTAATAGCAGCCTTCAACTACCTGAAGGGTGGTTTCAGAGAGGGTGGAGCTAGACTGTTCTCAGTGGTGGCAGATGACAGAACAAGGAGCAATGGTTTCAAAGTTTGGGGTGGAGGGCGGGGGGGGGGGGGAGGGATCAAAACTGCAGGGGTGGTAGCTCTTACTGAGGCCACAAAGCCTGTCAGCTGTGTGTATGTGTCCTAGAGCAGGCCTGAGTGAGTGTTGGGTCCTGCTAGGTCGCGAAGCCTGCCAGCTGTGTGCGTCTTGCTGGGGGAGTCTGTCATTTGGGGCTTGAAGTAGTACTTAAAAAAATGTATCTTTTGAAGCTTTAGGGTTGAAAACCCCTTTGTCAGGCTGAGGAAGTACCTGCAGTTGGTCCTGGAAGGAATAGTAAAGAAGCCAGAGGCTGGCCTGGCCCACAATGCAGGCAAGAAAGCCAGTCAGTGAAAATGGAAATGGAGGTGTCGAGGGGGGGGCGGGTGGAAAGAGGGATGTAGCAACACAGGTAAAAGTGCAGAGGTGCCTGGGGTGTCAGATATCTGGCAGGTTGCAGTGTGCCAGAATTCCACTGTCTATATTGAGTCCACCTACTACCTAGGAGGCTGATGAAGTACAGTTCATAGGCCCAGCTCTGAAAAGTGGTTTGTACATTCAAACAAACACCTAACCTCATCACCAGAACTGAAGCCAACTTCCTACAGCTCAAAACACAAAACCTGCCAAGTATCTCCGGTACCCCCACAAACTGCACACCAGAATCTATCAAAGACAACAAAACCCAACTACCTGTGGGAGCACGTTCCTCACCAAAAAAACACTGCCTCCAGTCTCTCAGGCCCGATCCTGAGTGGGAACAAATTATGATGCAAACCACTTTTCAGAGCTGGGCCTATGGACTGCACTTCATCAGCCTCCTAGGTAGTAGGTACAGAAACTCATGGAACTCCATATAGACAGTGGAATTCTGGCACACTGCGACCTGCCGGACATCTGACACCCCAGGCACCTCTGCACTTTTACCTGTGTTGCTACATCCCCCTTTCCACCCTCTCCCCCACACCAGCCTGTCCCTCCCACCCAACGCTTTCATTTCCATTTTCACTGACTGGCTTTCTTGCCTGCATTGTGGGCCAGGCCAGCCTCTGGCTTCTTTACTATCCAGTATCAACTGCAGGTACTTCCTGCAGGTACTTCCTTCCATTCAGTATCAACTGCAGGTACTTCCTCAGCCTGACAAAGGGGTTTTCAACTCTAAAGCTGGCATCCCGGGCAGCTAAGCTGAGCTCACCAGGAGCCTCACAACTGCTCTGCAAACAGCAAGCGTCAAGCCTGTCAAAGACGTGACAGATCTGGGTGTTCCTCAGCCAGAACTTTGTGTGTACATGCATTAGTCGGAGTTATGGCACCTCCTACCCACCTTTCACCAGGGAATCATTGGTCCTGGCATTTATGGGGCTTCTGTGCCACCAGCAGTTCCACCAGGCCTCCCTACCCTGGCAGGGTGAAGTTTTAGTGGTCATGCCCAGGACCTGGGTCCTCCTCATTCCCCATAGCCCCAATCCCATACCTCCAAGTTTGTCCTGGCAGGGGAATGAGCTCAGGAGGGACATATTCTTCCCCTGCTGGCTGGTGATGCAGTTAGTGCTCCCTCCAGCTGAGAGCAGGGCATTACTTGGCTTTTCAAAACCTCAGAAAAGGAAATTGGTGCAGATGGAGTGAGGAGGGTGGCACTCAGTCCATCTGCAGATGGAGCTTGGGGAACCACAGCAGCAGGAGGGTCACCTTGAGAAACACCAGCTGCTCCACCAATATAGGATCCAAGCAGATGCGGTGTGGTGTCACAACTTCCCCAGCAATGCTGAACACCTTCTCACTTGGAACACTGGTCAGTGGACAGGACAGGCGTTACCAGGCAACCATGGCCTGATCCTGCCACATCTGGCTGCAGCTGGCCCAGTAGGCCAGTAGCCCCATATCCTCAGCAAGATAGGTAGCCACCAAAGCCTTGGCGCTACCTGTCCGAAGCTGGGGTCTGGTGCGTTTGGACCCCAGCATTGAAGCCATGCCCATGGCCCACATTGGCAGTGGCTGGCATGGAGGTGACTGGCTGGTGCTGGTGCTGGGAATGCTGGCACAGGAAAGTGGATCCCCCTCTTCCACATCCCCTCACCTTTGCACTTTGGCCTCCCTGACTTTGTTCACCAGCACCTGGGTCCAGTGATCAAGGGTTTGGGGGCTGCCAGTGCACATGCTGCCCTTCACCCTTCATCATGTGGATCATACTGGACTGCAAGGGATCCAGTTGTCTCCTGATGCCCTCCTTCAGCCGCCTCACCAGTGCCTGCACATCTGGTGACAGTGGCCTGCCCCAGCCAGGAACATTGATCCCCTGGAACTTCTCCATTTGGTTCTCCAGTTCTCTCACTAGGGGGATCACCTGGCTGAGGAGGGCATCACCAGCACTAAGGGTCTCGGTGGCCTCAAGGAAGGGCTTGAGGACCAACATCTGGGAGATGGTACCACACTCAGCCCTGTTTAGGGAGGCACTGATCCCTATCTCCCCAAGCAAGGCCATCTCATGGATGGCCTTGTGTTGGTCCACCAGCCTCTCAAGCATCAGGTATGTGGAGTTCTACCGAGTCTCCTCATCCTGCATGATTTTGTGCTGTGGGATGCTGAGCTCTGCCTGTTTCTCCCACAGCATCTTGCCCACCTTGATGCTGCGGTGGAAGTAGCCCACCACCTTCCTGCATTTCAAAATCAGCTGGTTTGTAGCAGTACTGGTGGCAACGCCATCACCGGCAGCCCTGTCCCCCTCCAAAGCATCCCTCGCTATTAGGTGCAGCCTGTGTGCCACACAGCGGATGCCAACAAAGTTGGCATCATGGACAGCCTTCACCATATTGGCCTCGCTGTCGGTGACCATGAACCCGCAGGTGAGCTTGGCCTGCCCAATGAGCCACCCCTGCACCATGCAGTTCATGGCCCCCATGATCTCCCTTGCTGTGTGGGACTCATCCAGCACCTCGGCTTGCAGTAGAGTCCACCGACGGCCTGACTGAGTGCACCAGTGCCCCGTGAGGGAGAGGTAGGCATGATCACCACCCCGGCTGCTCCAGATGTCGGAGTTGAAGTACAAGGCTACCTGTGGACTTGTGCAGCTCCTCCCTCAAGTACTCCCTGAATGCCTGAAACAGAGATGGCACCGCCACCCTGCTAAAGGTGGTGCATGCAGGCACTTTGTAAAATGGGGCCAGAAGTGCTACAAAGTGCCTGAACCCTGGTCGCTCAACTAGGGAGAAGGGCTGGCTATCCACAGGAAGCATCTCCCCAATGCTCTGGGTGATCTCATGCACCTTGGGAACGCGCCCCCCTTTCTGTCCACCTTTCCCCCACTGGCCTGGGGTGCCTGCCTCTGCTTAGGGGATAAAGGGGCTTTGGAGTGAGTGGAGGACTTCCCTTTCTGCACACTCGCACTGGTGCCAGGCTGAGCAGCAGGAAGAAGGGAAAGGGGGTGGTGCCTCCACAGATACTTCACCACGGCCATGCTGCTGCATCTCATGTCCTTGCCATGGCTCATGTGCCTTCAGCAGTGCTGGCAGATGGCAAGCCTGGGATCATCTGCCACCTCAAAATGATCCCACACTATACTACTCCCCCACTTCTGGGTTGAGGGCAAAGATCCTGCCTTCTCCTCCTTCTCAGCAGGCTGAGTGAACAGAAGGAGGAGCTGCCTCAGCTGAACTACTTGCCTCCACAACCTCAGCCTCCTGCGAGGTGCTGCTTTCCAGAGGAGACCTGGGTCTAGGGGAAACTTGAGGGGTGTGGAGCACAAATTCTGATTCCCCCTCAGTCCCCAGAATTGCTTGAGCCGGCATGCTCAGCATCCCTGGTTCCAGCTCCAGTTCCTTCTCTGGTAGTGGGAGGCTCACGCTGAGAGCTGAAATCGGAGTGGAAGAGGCAGTGATTCCACTGCTGGTGCCCACTTCTGGACTGAGCGGAGGTGGTGCAGATGCAGGGATGTTAGGTGCAGACACTGCTCCCGCCACCTGGCTTCATCTGGCAGCACTGATGTCACGGCTGCTCGGGAATAGAATGCATCTGTGTTTGGGATGGAGGGGGGGGCTTACAGCTCTAGCTCTCCCTGTACCCCCTCTCCCTCACCTGCCAGAAGATCTGGCACCTGCCTTTTCAGCATGCTTCATATTGATCTTTCCTGTGCCACAAAAGGTCTGTGTGCGTGTGTGAATCCTTTTGTATATCTGTCTGTCTTGTTCTCCTGTGAATATCTGTGTCTATCTTGTGGTGTGAATGAAATTATTTGTGTGTCTTCCTGTGAATCGATATATTATCCGTGTCTTGCTCTTCTGTAAATATCTGTCTGTCTTCTTCCGCTGTGATTTTTTTTATATATTCTGGGTCTCTGTGTATGTGTGTGCGTGCAAGCAATCTGTGCCTTCCTGCACAGTGATAGATAACACTGGCTGGGAAAACACAACTGTCTTTTTGCAAAGTTTCCAAAACAAGTTCCCCAAAAAATTATTCAAAGAAATAAATTGAATTGTAAGACTACTAATTGAATAAAATAGCTAAGCTAAACTAAGCTAAGCTAAATCTTAACCACTTCTTTTATAACACGAAACAGCAGCAGGCAGGTCGCAGTGTTCCTCTCTCACACAGCTGCTGATAGGGAATGAGCTGCGAAAGGTACAGTAGGGCTGGAAACAGGGGCTTTTATACTTTTTTTAGTCCCACCCCACAGACGCTGCCATTGGAAAGGTAGCCAGGGAGAAATTCTTCTCACTGGCTACCTACAGATGTCAGTCTTCCCCCCATGTTCCCCCTCCCTCCCCCCCCTCCCTCCCTCCCCCGCTCCCCCTCCTCTTCTAATTGGCTCAGAATGGTCGAAGCGGGTCCGAAGCATCCAAAGTGGGTCCGAAGTGCTTCGGATGCCCCCAACCTGCTCCGGACACCATTACTGGGATCCCGCTTTGATCCAGAAGTGCCGCTTCAGATGTTGAAGCATCTGAAGCGGGTCCAGATCCAAAGCCTTGCACAGCCTTAGATACTAGGAAAACCCCCCCTCTCACTAGGAGGGTAGTAAAACACTGGAACAGGTTCCTTAGAGAGGTGGTGGAAGCTCCGTCCTTGGATGTTTTCAAAACCTGGCTAGATGTCTGGGATGATCTAGCTGGGAATATTTCTGCTTTGAGCCGGGGGTTGGACTAGATACCTCCTGAGGTCCCTTCCAAGCCTCATTTTCTATGATTCTATGAATCCATTAAATGGATTCCTTGAGGACCCACTCTATGATTTTTCCAGGGTCTGAGGTGAGGCTGACTGTTCTGTAGTTCCCCAGGTCCTCCTTTTTCCTCTTCTTAAAGATAGGAACTATGTTTGCCCTTTTCCAATTATCCATGAGTTTTTAAAGACAATGGCTTTGCCATTGTCACATCTGCCAACTCCCTCAGCATCCTCAGGGTCATCGTGTCTGGCCCAATGGACTTGTTACACATCCAACTTTTCTAAATAGTCCCTAACCTGCTCTTTTGCAGCTGTTGGCTGCTCACCTCCTCCCAAACCATGCTGTCAGGTGCAGTAGTCTGGGAGCTGACCTTGCCTTTGAAGACTGAGGTAAAAAAGGCATTGCCTTTTCCTCATCATCTGTCACTAGGTTGCCTTCCCCGTTCAGTAAGGGACCCACACTTTCCCTGATCTTCCTCTTGTTGCTGACATACTTGTAGAAACCCTTGTTACCCTTCATGTCCCTTGCTAGCTGCAACTCCAATTGTGGTTTGGCCTCCCTGACTTCATCCCTGCATGCCTGAACAATGCTGTTATATTCCTCCCTGGTCATTTGTCTGGGTTTCCATTTCTTGTAAGCCTCCTTTTTGTATTTTAGCTCATTCAAGAGTTCCCTGCTAAGCCAAGCTGGTCTCTTGCCATACTTGCTAGTTTTCCCACACATCAGGATGGTTCATTCCTGCACACTTAGTAAGGGTTCTCTGAAGTACAACCAGCTCTTCTGGACTCCCCTCTGTCGCAGGGCACTAAGGTGCCTGCTCCTTTAAGAGCAGAAACTGCCTCGGGAGAGGGCCCTAAGAGCCAGACAAAAACCCACAGGTTTTTGCTATTATGGCAACAGGCTAGAGAGTAAATTAGCCTGCACCTGTACCCAGTCAGCGGACTGGAAGAGGCAGGGCCCTGGGCATATATAAACCCCAGGGCTGGGACTAAAGAGGGAGTTCTCTATCAGCAGCCAAGGGGGAAGGAGCTGTCAGAGAAGAAGCTCACCAGAGAGGCTTGACTGCCTCTTCTACTCCGAGTAGGATTAAGGGGCTCTGGGAGCTCACCAGAGACCCTGGCCTACAAGCCACTTAATGCTGGGAGAAGTTTGATTTTTGTTAAAGGGACAGAGCACCCCTGAACTCCTTGTATTATGATCTAGCCCAGGGGCTCATATTTTATTTTCTGTTTATACACTGGTGGATCAGACTGAGGCTATTGGGGAAGGAGGCAGCCTCATTGGGGGCTCACTATAGTGTGGGAACCCCAGCTCCAGGGAAGGGCACAGCGACAAGGGGGTGACCAGACCCCAGTGCCAGTGTGGGGTGCAGAGACAGGGCTGCGGAGAGCCCGGTGAGGACAAGAGGCCAAGCTATGGCAAGGCCCCAGGAGAAACAACATTTAAATTCCATATGTGAGGCTTGGGACGTGGTAAAGGGATGGTTTTGGAGCCATGCATCTAGCCCATAAGGCTGACAGTGTCCTGTGAAGCATCCGTTTCATAGCGGGACCCAAAAGGGATCTAAGAACCCACAGGGTTCAGTGGGGTCCATCAAGACCATGTCCAGAATACAAGCTCGAGGGCAGCTTCCTGATTTATTAGAATTGCCAACAAGATGTGGCAGGAGAGAAAGAGGGTGCCTGTGGTCAAGGAGCCCGAGAGGTATCACAGCCATCCCTGGGCACCCCATGCCATGACACTCTCCCCCTCAGACTGGCCTCCCAGGGGATCCTGCCCAACAGTTCCCTGAATGAGTCAAATTCTACTTTTCTGAAGTCCAGGGACTTTACTTTGCTGCTCTCATTTCTTCCTTTCCTCAGGATCCTGAACTCAGTTATCCTGTGGTCACTGCTGCCCAAGTTGCCATCCACTACTACATTCCCCACCAAGTCTTCCCTGTTTGAGAGCAGCAGGTCAAGAAAAGCATGGCCCCTAGTTGGCCTTTCTAACACTTGCAAAGTGGAGGATTGGACCGAAAGAAATCTTACAAGATTCAATAAGGACAAGTGTAAAGTTCTGAACTTAGGACGGAACAATTCTATGCACTGGTACAGGCTGGGGACTGATTGGCTAAACAGCAGCTTTTTCAACCTTTCTCGGTGACCTGTTTCAATGCTTTACTACCCTTCTATTAATTTGCTATATAATATATTATATATAAAAACACAACAAACTAGGCAAAAATAATCCAAAAATGTGGTTCCATTTGGCCTGCAATCATTATAATTAAATGTGTGCCTCTTTTTCAGGTTCATATAACAAAATCAAGCCTTCTTGAGCATCTGCACAATATCTCCAATGCTTCATTGAAAATGATTCCCACACCTGAGCTAATATTCACCTGAGGTTATATTCCCCCACCCTGAGTTAATGTTTTTATCTAGAGTTAAAAAAACACTCTGCAGGGCTGTGAAATGGGAGCAACATTATTAGGAGTAGCAAACAGACAGCAGTATTGCAGAAGGAAGGAGAACTGCGGTGCGTCTACATGAGACACTTAACTTTGCATTAGCATAGTTTACTGCAAAGTAAGCATGTGTGTCTACACCTGCACAAGCTTAGTTCACAGAAAATCTCCCTAATCCTGAGTCAATTTGCTTCCTGCAAATGCAAGTAGCAAATTTACATGGGATTAGTAATGGCACTGTAATGCTTGTGTAGACACCTGACCAGGAGCAAAATCTGCTTCCAGTTAGCCATCCATCAGGGGTGGGAGTTTGCTCCAAGACCCTGGGAACTGCCTGCTGCCATGGTGGGCTTCACCACAGGAGTCCGCACAGGGACTATGTCCCCCTTCCCCAGTGGCAGGAAGCTCCAAGCCCCACCCTCTGATTGCAAATGGGGATTGAGGGCTGGGAGATCCTCATCTCTCAGCCCCCACTCCAACATTGTGATCAGGGAGCCCCTTATCTCCCAGCACCAGCTCCATGACCATGGGGCCAGCGCTGGGAGACCCTTAGCCTGAGCTCTCCAGTTACAGGGCTCAGCTTGGGTCAGAGGACCCTTATCTCCTGGCCTGAGCTCCTCAGTTATGTGATAAAAGTCTCCCAGCACTAGCCCCGTGATTGTGGAGCTCAGGCTGGCAGATAAGGAACTCCCAGCACTGGCCCTGCTGTTGCAGAACTGGCGCTAGGAGTTCCCTGCTGGCAGGGGCAGTAGAGCATGTTCCCAGCCCAGCTCCACACTCATGGAGCTGGGTGGGGAACAAGCTCCCTAGCCCCCACCCTGTGTGCCCAGGTGGGGACAATGAACCCCTGCCCTGGCAGCAGGGATCTTCCAGCCCCTGTTCCCTGATTGTGATTGCAGAGTGAGGGCTGGAAGCTTGTTCCTGGTGCCAACTTGGCACAGGCTGAGAGCAGAGTAAATGCATGTGTACACATGCCCCTCGAGTAGTGGAACCATTAAAAGACTATTTAAAAGGAAAGAGACTTGTTAACATCTGTGGAATGAAGGATTTAGAAGGAATCAAGAAAAATCTAAAGAACCATTAAGTCAGTTGATTCCCTCACTGCTGCCTGAATAGAAGTGCTGCTGTCACTACTGGGCAGTTGCCTTTAAACTTTGCTTGGAGCAGGAATCAGAGTGGGTGGGGAGTGCACCCCTCCTGGATATAATGATATTAATAAATATCAGCTTTTGAAAAAATAATACCGAGCACTGATGTGGCACTTTTCTATCCCAAAACTCTCAACACAGGTTACAAAGACAGGAAAATATCATTATCTACATTTTATAAAGCCAGAGAATAACACAGAGAGTATATCCAGGATCACAGTGCAAGTGTCATTAAAACACAGGTCAACTGACTCCTAATCACAAATATAATTCTCTCCATCAAAACTTCATCCAAGCAACTTTTTACCTTGCTAACACTGGAGATTTCGGCATCAAGTGTGGGAGCTTGGAACACTTAGCATTTCTTCCTTTCCCCACCAGGTTGTTACTGACCCCTTTAAACATGGCCAAATCCTGCCAAAGTTGATCATAGAAACAAATACTTGTGCAGGAGACGTGGGAAGGGAAAATTGCAGAGCCCAGTGAGAAACCATTTGTAGAAAGCCACAAATTAGTCTGGTGTTGTTGATCCATTGACAGCACTTGGTGACTAACAGCAATTAAAAAAAAAAAGAAAAGAGAACCATTATGTTATTGGCAGTAGCAACACCACACTTTTTTTTTTTTTTTAAAGATTCGCTCAGCCTATTGAAAAGTGCATTGACAAGCTGCCATGCACTTTTTAGGTAGGTTTTTTGCTTTGTTTTGTTTCTCCTTTTTTCACTGTGACATTTTCAAGATAGATCTTACAAAAATGATTCTCTCTCATACTTTTTGTTATTTACCTTTCAAAATCCTTGCTGCTTGGTTTTGAGAACTAACACAAAGAAAGTGGTTAAAAAAACAGGGATGCATTTCAGAAAAAGAGTTTCAGCATCAGAGAGATGGGCAAAGCCAGCGATTTGTGTGTTGTGAAACATGTGCCCCCCTTAAAATTTCTTGGCAAATTATTACATTTATAACTAATGTCCTATAGGAATCAATTTGGTGATAATATCCACTATTAGGATCAAATTCCAGTTGTTGGTGATAAATGTTCAGGCTGTTATTGGAATGCAAATAGTCTTCCTGGAGAGAATAGTGACTGAAGGGACCAATACTGAGCAAGATGGTATTAAGAGCTACACAGGAAGAATTTTCAATATTAAAGAATTTTCAGTCCCTTGATGAAGGCTTGGACATCTCTCAGAGCATGTAGCCAGAGTCAACATTTTCAGAGAAAGCTGTTAAAAAAAACAAAACAATCAGATTAGGACAAAGATAAGACATATGGAAAGATAAGGAAGTAGAAGGAAGAAATCCTCCAAAGCATGCTTTTAATTATATTCTTGTATACCTCTGACTTGACTATATATTTTGGGAGGCCTAGATGCTACATCAATTGATGTATTAAATAGTAACCATAGGACTAATACACTTTATTTTTCTTTTGTTAGTGGGTAAAAAACAAACCTCATTAGGATTTTTCCCTGTTATTCTCATCTGACCATACTTCTGCAACCTGTTCCCAAGAACACGTATGTTGAACTGGGAGGAGCAAAACCTCATGGTATCAGAACCCAGGAAACTGAACCAGGACTGGGAGCAGGAAGGATGCTCTTTCATGCTCCCAGTTTTCAAGTGAAACCACAGTCCATGTAGCCTGGAAGACTTCCTGGACCTTCCCCAGGTTACAGGTTCCTAAGAAGTACACATCTGTACATGGAACAGGTAAGGAAGGGCAGCTGAACTGAGCAGGGAGGCAGGGTTACACTAGGGCTAAATGGCACTTGTTAAATCTCAGGTGACCTTCACTACTAGCATCATTGGCCCTTTCCTTTTGTGCTTCAGTTACAATACAATCCAAATAAGCCCCTGTTTGATCAGAATCTGTGTTAACGGAGACCTTCTCCACTCACTGCCCTGGCTGAAAGGAGAGACTGCGTCACAGGTGGCAGGGAACAACGAGCAGCTGTCTCCGCATCTTACTGTGTTGCTTATCGATAGAACAGCAAAAGCTTCTCCATTTAGGAGAGTGTTTACTTTGCCTGACTGTGGCAGCATGATAGGGCCTGTGATGAGACGCATGTTCTCTTCCACCCCTTCTGTAAACGTCAGTGCCATGTACATGTGTACACTCCACAAAGGCCAACAAAGCCTTGCTTGTGCACCATGCTACACGGAGGTGCTCTCTGGATCATCTCCTTTTTCTCTAACCATAGGTTTCCTCAAAGCTAGCAGAGTCACGTACTAGACAAAAGGATAGTTATGTGACTGGCATGCATCGTGATCCTCTTGTAATAGGGGACTCCTACCCCTATTACATAGAAAGGGGCCATGTGCCTTGAAGGCTATAGCACAGAGGATGAGCCTCACCTCTTTCTGGGGGGTATATAAGAGGTCCAGCCAAAGGGATAAGCAGATTTCATAGGTATTAGGGACTGGAAGGGACCTTGTGAGATCATCAAATACAGCCCCCCCAACTATAGGCAGGAAGTCAGCTGGGATCAAGTGATCCCAGCAAGAAAAATATCCAAATGTTTTTTGAAAGAGTCCAGAGTAAGTGCTTGCACCACCTCTGGGGGGAGTTTGTTCCAGACATTGGACACCTGCACCATAAAAAACTTTTTTTCTTATGTCTAGTCTAAATCAGCCTTCCTGGAGTTTATGGCTGTTAGACCTTTCTATCCCTTGAGAATGTCTTATTTGAAGATCATGCATGTCAGTCTCATCTCAATTACGATAGAAGAACTAAAACCATTTAGATTTAGAATCTTAGCCCTTCCATAGAGTGATGATGATCAGTGGCAGTGGTATTTTCTGGGTGGAGCAGATTCCCCAATGCACCAGTTACCACAATGTTAAAAAGATGCCAAATTACTTAAGGTTGAGACTGGCACACCTTTTTTCTTTTAGAAAATGGTTCTCATGCACAGCTAGACTAAAGAACTGTAGGAGATTTAATTGCTGTATCTCTCTAGCAAAAAGCACACGCTCTCTGAATGGGAGATAGCTTGGAAGCAGGAGTTCTGCCAGGGATGATCTCCTGGTGGCCAGGGGAAAGAAGGGGATGACTAACTTAAGCTTTGCAGGCAGGCCAAGCCTGAAAATACAGGAAATCCTCACTATCTACGGATTTGCAATTTGCGGTTTCAAATATTTGCGGTGCGCTGTGCCAACCCACGCTCTCTCCACACACAGCGTGATGACACTTTGTTACTGCGCTCTGCAAGTAAGGGATGAAATTTGAGAAATTTAAAAAGAGTTATAGCCTACATAATGTGAAGTTGATGGGGGATTTAGAGTCAGCAGACCATGAAGCAGCATGGGATTATCCCTCACAAGCCCAAACAAGATTTCAACGCAGATGATGCAGTACGGTATTTGTGGATTTCCCCATTCGCAATGATCTCTAGAATGCACCCTCCGTGAATGGCGAGGGTCTTCTTTATTATTAATGAGGGAGGTGGTGCTTAACAGGAAGAAACTCTTATGTGTGAATGACCAGAGTGAGGACAACTCCTGGTTGGGCTTAGCCAACAGTTAATGCCATAGGATGTATAGAGAAAAAGCATGCACAAAAACTGCTTCTCGGATGAATCGAGGACTTGTAACAAACCAAAACACTGCAGGTCAGAATATGGGCCACCGGGCAGTTGGGAAAGTGAACTGTGCTAATTCCACAATGGGGGTGATAGTGTGCCCTAGGGAGCAGAGCACAAGAGCCATCACATGCCTCCATAAGCTGGACCCTGCTGTCTAACATTTATTGTCTATGCTGTAGTCTGAAATGGGATCTACTTTTCTGAAGAGCAGTAGATCTCTGCTCTACTGCTCTTTGCCTTCAGCTGGGAGAGGGAGCTAGACTGATTCCAATGCAAAAATTTCAGGGCTGTTAAGGCATCCTATGTAGTGGATGCCCCCCTCACCTACAGCAAGATCATCGATTTGTATCACCTGTCTCACCGAATCTGTACCTGGCCCCAGAAGTTTTCCTGCCTCATGCAACACACAGTGCCTCTTTCCAGAGACAATACACATCTGTCACAAGCCTTTACATCCCCTCCCCCAAGCTCCTTTTGTGTATACACACACTTAAATATGCTTAGTTCGTTCTGCTTGCGCCTCCATCACAAAAATCAGCAAAACTCCCTCTTGCATCCTGATCCCTTCATTTTCTTCGAGAAAGTGAAAGGGATGAATGGGTTTCATTTGATGATTTGTCAAATATGGGATGCAGACACAGAGGCCGATATTGTTGCTGCTGTTGCAATTATACCGTGGGCTAGTAAAGAGCCCCCCCCTCCCTAGCTCATCATCCCTGCAAGGCTGTTTCTCACCCAATTTCAGAAATAAATGGCTCCCTTTCTCTCCCTAATAGAAGACCACTTAAAAGGGATGATTTAGCACACAGAGAAGGCAGCTGCTTAGGGCATGTTGTAATGACAGGTTATCAGCCATATTGATCCCTTTTGCATTACTGAGCACAGGCTAGAAAACTTCCCAGAGAAAGATGAAACCTTTGGTATCTCAAAGGGGGTAGGATGTGTTAGGGAAATGGCCACTTGTGAGCATCTTTTGGATGGGGGAAGTTATTTCAAGAGGAAACAAGCCTAGACTTTGTGTTCATTACTACTAGGTATGTGTATTGTGGTAGCAGGTAGGAGCTCTTATCATGGACTATGGTGGTAGGCAGTGAATGAATACAGAACAATGATAAAAACAACAATTTCCTGCCCCTAACATTAACCCTGCCCAGATCATGATTGTTACTCCTATTTAACATTTATATTACAGTAGGGCCTACAAACCACAACCAAATCTAGGGCTGCATGTGCCAAACTATGTCAGAACCTGAAATGTTAAGGAGTCTAAGACAGTCCAGGTAATGTAAGAATCAAAGCTATCCCTAATCTTAACATTAAGCCCACCATTCGGTTTTTTTGATTATTCGCCCAATTTTGGCTAACCTTTGGGTGCTTAATGAAACCAACATGCAAGGTCCAAGATTTTCTAGAAATGACTAATGATTCTGAACACAAAACTGGACATAACATATGAAGTAATGATTTTTAGAAAATGGTGCATGCTTGTCCTGGGGCAAAGGGATGGGGAACAGGCCTCTTCAAGTGTCTAAAATTGAGTAATCAAAAATTCTGGCACCCAAAATCATTAGTTACTTTTGAAAACTGTGCTCAAGTCTTTTCATTTGCACTCATCATTGCTTTGAATCTTTTTCTTTTTCTTCTACCAATGGAGAACAAAGGGCCTCGCTTTTATTAGTTGTCTTTATTCATGATAATGCTTACAATGTAATGCATGCTGTCCACACAGACAAAATGTAGTCTTTGCCTGAAGGAGCTCACAGATTAAAAATCGATACACATGCAAATAGGAGTTTAGTGGGGAACATTTCACTATGTCACTAGGATGTCAATGTGATTATGGGAAATATAAATATCTGTATCAGTATACACACACACACACACACACACACACACACACAAATATATCCCAATTGGCATCTTACAGAAAATTAGTTTTCAGGTGAAACTTTAACATGGAGATGGCAGAGTCTTTTTGGGCAAGTTCTAGAAAAGCATTCTTTGTGTGGAAACAGCATGGAGGGCTGGTGGTGGTTTTATAAAATAACTAATGACAAGGCAGGACTTCTCTGTCTTTCTCACCTGTCTTGGCTCTCCCCTTTTTCCGCTGAGGAGAAAGCGGACTGGCTGATCTTTTGGTAGGACACACATTAACAACAACGACTTGACTTGCTCTAAATGGGACAGTAAGTGGTGAGCTTGTGTAATTTTCTTTTCTTGATCTTTTGATCCATTTCTGTTTCCTCAGCTACCCTTATTTGGATGTCCCGTGTTGTTACTTTTAGACCTGCCCCATTCCCCAACTTTTCTCCTTGGATCACACACAGACAGGGCCAGTGCTGTCTCATATCCCACCTTCTGTGTTTGGGAAGGGATGAGCTGTTTTACGCCTCCAGCAAACTTGCACTTAAATGAATGGTTCCTTTAAGTTGATATTTAAGATGTTGGTTTGGGAAAGTAAAAAGTAAAAGTGACTGAAGAAAAAAAGAAGGAGTTTAAAGGGAGAGGGGCGGGGAAGAGCAGGAGGAATATTTATATTGAGGAGAGCCTTATATTCCCACCATGGGAATCATTGTTGTCTTATTAGAAGTGGCTGGAAAATTTTCATTAAGAAAAAGCACAATTATCCATCAAGAAAGCCATCTTAAATGAAACTTGACTTTTTCCTCCGTGATTCCATGGTGATTTTGACAAAATTTTATTTTGAAAAAAGTTGGGGAAAAAAATCATTTTTGGAACATGAAAAGTCCTGCATTGACATTTTCAGAACGAGAGGTTGGGATTTTTCATTTTGAAGTGACTTTTAGTTTAAATGTTTACTTCAGTTTATATTTTTAAAAAATTAAATATGTATAAAAAGGGATCAAAATGGGAACCCAGCATTCTTGTGAACCCAGCATTCATTCCTGCCTATGGCAGGGGGTCAGGCTAGATGATCTGTTGAGGTCCCTCCTGACCCTAGCTACTATGAAACGATGAAAATATGAAATCAATATAGAAATGAGGCAACTCAAATCTATCAAAACAAGACACATTGATCGTTCCAAAACAGTCTTTTTGAAATTTCATTTCTAGGGGGTGGGAAAAAAGCCAACCTTTTCTCTTGGGATAGAAAGGCTATTTTCTGACCTACTCTAGTTCTTAGGAGCTGTTCATACCCTGTGAAAAGAACAGAAAGTCCAAGGGCTTTTTCTTAGTTGCTCTGTCTCTTTCCCCTAATGTCACTCAGCTAGTCCAAATTTTGAGGTATTTGGTATCAGGGTGGTTGTGATATTTGCTAGGATTTTAAAAGCAATTTAAAGAACATATTAAAGCTTTGGCTAGTCCCTATTTCTCCCCTAATCCTGATCCACTTCTATCTGTCTCTAGGATTAAAAACTATCCCAAGCTTTCTTTCTTGTTTTTCTTCTCTCTTGTCCTGTTTTCTAGCCTAGCCCATTCAAATAAAAGGAGTTTTATTATTGAACAGACTGCTACTGACCAAATGGGTCAGGCCATCAGCTACAAGAAACTGTCTCAGCTCCACTGAAGTCAATGGGGCTACATCCATTTATAGCAGGAGATATCTATATCCCATTACAACTTCTTATGGCAACAGCAGAGGATGCAGGGAAAGGGTCATTACTTTTTACTGTTGGAGACCTAGCCCATCCCTCATGCAAGATGAGGGATGTAGCTGGTCAGAGTTTTGGCAGGCGGCCTAAAGTCAGCTGTATCTGCAGCAGCAAGAGCTATCATAGGAAAGTGTTAAACTAGCTGTCTGCCATACTATTATCAAAAAAGAAAAGAATAAAAAGGAGATAATCCTTGTTTAAATATCACAAGCAGCAGCTGAGTCAGTGGGAGCTTTAGACTGGAAATGTCAGGGAGGAATTTAGATTTTCAGAGCAGTTGCTAGACTGCAATTATCATAAGTCACTTACAAGGACCTCTTGACCTTCAATGCCCCCAACTGCACATCCATGCCAGCGGGGAGAGGATTTGGAGAAAAAACACATGGCCCTACCAGTGGCAGATAAGATAAAATGAACACAATTTCACTTAAGGTACAGGGCAATTCCCTTCAGGCTATGGCAAGGCTTCTGTGACTGTGTATAAGAGATGGAGGGAGGGTAAAGGTGGGTGAGAAGCAGGTTGGAGGGAGGAGAAGAGGGGGAAGGAGGAAGAAATGGATGCCAGGAAGGGGACTAAAGAGGAAAATGGGATGTAGATATAAGATGAGGATATATGTTAACCCCATGTAAAGGAGGGGATGGTTAATGGAAGGCATTTTAAGTATCTGTTTGCTTTTAGAGTTGTATGGAGCCAGAGGCTGGGGAAGATAAAACTCAACTCCAGTGGAGTCCATTTATTTTTTCAGCTTTACTGACACTCCATTCTTGTCCAAGAGCAGATCTTCTGTAATGGCAATCCAACTTGTTCTGATGTACATTAAAACAGGTGGGAACCTAGCAACTCCCCTTGTTGGGAGCTCAGGGATTAAAAGGATTTATATTGTGGCAGCCAGAGCTACTGAGTACATGGGGGCCTGAGGGGTCTAGTCTCCCTTGGGAAGAGGGCTGTCACCTGAAATACGTAAAACGTTCCACATGTTCATCATATTAGCACTCCCCCCCCCCCCCCCCCCGAAAAAAAAAGTCAGTGCCTATGACAGCACCAGTGTTCTTCAGCTGGGATGGCTTTAAGACTGTCCCTCCCTTCTCCTCCCACCTCCACACACATACATACTCCAAATCTGGAAATATACTGTCAAGATACTCTAGAGCACCCTCTTGCAGCTGCTCTTAAGTCCTTGGTCTCCAGAGTGCTTGAGTGGCCTCTGGGGAGATTCCCAGAGAGCCCTACTGGCATACTTTTGGGTTTAGAGCATGCGTGGGCATGGGAGTGGGTAGTAGGGCATGTTTTGGGCCACCCCAGCTAAGACAGGCTCAAAGCTGTTCTTTTGCAGTGCTCGAGAGCAAGAGAGTTTTATAACCAAAAATCCTAAGATCAGCTAAAAGGATAGGGATAGGCAGGCACTCTAGGGCAGGTTATTTAGTCTAGGCTGTTTTTCCTATTGGGTATATAGACAGTCAGCCAACACACAGCAGACTGAGCTCCTTAATGGCCAGCAAATGTTGTCTTGTGTTATGACTTATGAAATGACTCCTGCTTGGTAGCAATGGGGCAAGCAGATTGATCAAACTGTGTTATCCGGTCACTCTGACATAGCCTAAGGTGCAGTCACCCAAAAAGCACAGGACAGAGAATTTCATCCAGTTACTTGTGTGTCAAGCCCCGTAACTTGTGTTTGACTAAGATCAAATGGTATCTGGGGGCATCTGAATCCCAAGACCGCCGGGCTTGGGCCTGCATGTAGGATGCCTGCCAATGGATTTGGGAGTATCTGAAGTCCCAAGGTGAGAGCCTGGTATGGAGGATGCTTGCTGGTTGTAGCGTCACACATGGCGTTTAGAATGATTAAGTTCTGCCTGATCAATCAATATGGTTTTTGGAACAATTGAGTTCTGCTCGATCGATATGATTTGAAACTGATTTGGCTGATTTGACCTGGAACATGAAATATATTAATAATAATAAAAAATGTCTCCCAGAAAGACATCTAGCCCTGATCTGAGGAAGAGGTAAGAAATTGTATGTCCTGTTACTTATTCAAATTTGTCTGTTTAACTTTCAGCTGCTAGTTCTCGGTATGCATTTTTCATCAGACTAAAGAACCTATACAGCTAGGAGCAGGTATTATTATAACCTAATAAGATCCTGATTCACAATTCTGTTACTTGTGAAACAATTGAAATCAGTCATGTAGTCAGAGTATAAAACTGCAGTAAATGTAAAGGTGAATTCATTGTTAACTCTTTCCTGTCTTACCTTCCAAGACTTGTTCAGACAAACACTTTTGATGCATCCCAAAAGCAAAAAGGATGGCACGAAGTTTAGATCCAGACCTGAAATCATTCCTAAGCCTAAGCCAGTCAAGTGAAGCTTGTCACTAATAGATACATGTGTATTTCTCTTTCTTTTTCAAAAGGAGGGGGCAAAATGTTCTGTCATGCTCTTTTCTTCATATTTAATTTATGAAAGTACATTAGAGAGAAGGGGTCATTTCTTCAGTTGGTGTGAATCAATATAACGGTGTTGACTTTGATGTGAAATGCTGTTGACAAATTTTGATTGAGAATTATTTGCATAATAATAAATCTCATCCAGTCAGGGCTGTCTGTAAAATCTCTCTCTTTAACTGAGTATGAATAAACATCTGTAGAAAGTCAATGGGATGACATTTCCATAGGTCTGGGACTCCTAGTGTATCCCTTGATCCTAAAATGACATCAGACCTTTTGTTTGACAGATGGGCCATTTTCCTTCTCTGACAGCTGAGGAGAGATGTACCCAAGTGGGTAAAAAGTGGGTTATTTTCTGTGCACTCTGAAGTAGTACTGACCTCTGTTTTTTGCTGTGATCTGTTCCTATTGTCTTTCTGACTGATCTGGAGTGGTTGTTCAAAACATGAGAAAAAGGGGCAAAAGGACAGCAGGAGGAAACATATGTATTTCACAGAAATTACATGTTACTGACAAGGGAAAGCATTTAGCGTACATTGATAAAACACCACCTCTATTGGAAATCTATGGCTTCTCCTAATTTGCTTTTTTTTCCATTTTGTTTCTATAGCTAGATACCAAAGTGAGCTGCTGAGAAGCTGTGAGGGAAAATCAGCTTGGTGAGGGAGAAGGGGAGGACATTTTGGTAGCAGTAGTAGGGGCTATAGAAACTTAAATAGTGTTAAGATCTGCTTCTGTGACATAGTTGCCTGTGACAACAGAAACCAGATTCAATGACTCAGGAGGTGTCCACTGTTTCGATGAGTGGGTATTAGAACATTTTACATAGAGGGGGAAGCTGGCTTGTCATCAGTGACATGGACTTTCTACTCCCCCTTTTGCTCTTGCTACAATTACATTTCAGTTATTCCCTCTTGAATGGCAATGGCCATCAGTAGACTCAGAAACACTGGCTGAGGTGGTAAAATTTTCAGAAGGTCTAAAAGACTTAGAAGCCCAAGCCTCATTTTCAGAATGAAAGGACTAGAGGAGTTGGTTACTCAGTGTCTTCTGAAAATTAGGCTCCTTCCAAGAGCCTTAAACTCATTAGTAACGTTTGAACATCTTGGTTGCTACTTTGTATCAAAAACTACCATCTTTTCCTTCCAGACAGAAATGTGTTGCTTATAGGGTAGTTAGTATGAGGTATGTTACAGTTAGTGAACACTGAGAGGGCGGTGTGGTCAAAGAGAACAACATTTCTTGATGGCATTAACCTGAGCCTTCCTTCCCTCTTGAGAAGTGGTAAAAAACCTTTCTACTCTGGTATCTGAATTCCTGTGGGGAAGATAAGCCAAACAACTGGACATCTACTTGTATGAATGGCAGAACTGGCTCAGTGCTGCATTCGTATGGGCTAGATCTCATTCCAGTTCTGCCCTGCTCTGAAAGTCGCTGAAAACAGGGTTAATGCAAAAGCTGAATGGATCCTTCTTCTATGTGCTGCTTTTTGTGACTTAATCTAAAGGCTAAAATGGTTGATGCTGATGTGCAAGAATGTGATTTGGGAAGAGCTAGCAAGGAATGAGCCCAGGTGCAGACTTAAAGGGGGCTTCAGGAGTGCAGCCACCCAGTTAGTCTCCATGGACTGAGGGCAGCAGGGCACAAGGAAGTCTTGTGCTGCTTGCAGGGCAGATGCTGCTTCTGGAGGGGGCGTTGGGGCAGCCAGCAGCTAGGGTGTTAATGGAGCCATTGCTACAGCTGCCACCAAATTTACCTTTCCCAGTGGCACCTAGTGATGCCATTCAGCAGCTGCTGCAGTAAGGGCTCCTCTACTACTGGCCACTCTGACACCTCCTATAGCAGCAGCAGCAGCATTTTCCCTGGCAAAAGGATCAGGGACATGAAGCCGATTCCTCTGACACTTGCCCTGAAGCAGGTTTTGCTCAAGGTTATACCTCCAATGATGGGCTATCCAAGTAGGAACATTAATATTGTTTTCCAAGGACTCAAGCAGGGTAGAACAGGGTCCACAGAGGTGGAACAGAATCTGGCCCTGAAACACAAACATTTCCATGCAAGTTTAATGGAACTGAGTTTGAGGGCTACAGAAGAGAGGGTGGTCCGGTGAAAGGAAGATTAATTTCCGAGTGCTTAAATCCCAGCACTCGTTCCTGCCCAAGGCAGGGGGTCAGACTTGATGATCTGTTCAGGTCCCTTCCAAGCCTAGAAACTATGAAACTACTTATCACATTTTTGCAAACTGTAGGAAATCAGAATCTAGTGCTGGTCTGACTTCTTTTTGGCTGAGAGAATTTCTCCAGTCAACCTGCCTGATCCAGGGAATATTTTGCTGGCCATCTGCTACTGGGATACAGGGACTTGCAAAAGTTGTTAAAATAGGCCCTAAAATGGGGTTTAGGGTAGGAAGGGTGAAGGAGCACCAACAATATAATTAGACACAATCCCTGTCAAAATACAGCTGCCAATGACTGGGGCTGGTGAATGACTAACCAACCAGATCTGAGTTCCTCTCATTACTTTTCACATGTGTAATTTGTTCAAGATGGTCAGGTGCTGTAAGGGATGCTTTGATGTGTGCCTAGTGTGGCATACAGGGTAGGAGCTTTCCTTTGCTGTAGGACAAAGACTTGTAAAGATCAGTCATTCAAAGCAGGTAACCTATGAAAACATTAAGGGTGAAGTTACATGTTATACTGAAATCCTACTAAATCTGTGGAATGTCAAGCAGTGTGTAGCATGTTGGGGTCCCAGGGGTGACTGTGATGCCCCCTGCAGGCTCCGCGACCATGCCCTGCTCTGCCCCTAGGGCATCTTCCCATCTCATCTGCCATACCTTGATGGAATAATGATAAATAGGGAGGCCACCCATGGACTTTTACATGGCCTCAGTTCCACTAACCCCCACCAGGGTCTCAAGCACCCTACTAGTCCTCACAGATCCTCGGCCCCTTACTGGGCCTCTATAGTCAAGTGTGCCCAGGAGGGCACCCAAAGCCTTAAGGGATAATTGCATGGCTCCAAATCCTTCCCTACACCATGCCCCATGCCTTGCAGGTGGTACTGTAACATCGTTCCCTCTGTTGGGGCTTTGGTCTCCTTGACCTCCACCCCTTTACTCTAGGTAGGCCTTCTAGCCTGGACCCACAGTATCAGACCTAGCTTTGAGGCACTAGCTCTAGCTTGTCCTTTCTGGTTGCTGGGCCCCAGACCCCTGTATCTGCACCCCTCTGCTGCTGGCCCTCTGCCCATTGTCTCACTGCTGCCTTGCACTCTCTGTGCACTCCAGGTTCAATAACTGCTTGAGCCTTGAGCCTGTCCCTGGCAGGGCTCAAGGCTACCATGTGCCTCTCAAGCAGCAATGGGACCTCTTTAACTGCCCCTTACAGCTCCATCCCAAACCTCTGGTATAAACACAACATAAATACAAGCCCCACAAGCTATAACAAATCACAACAGTGAAGGTAGCCCTCTGCCCCTTTACGAGGGTAAATTTTCCTTCATCCTTGGGCCAGCATACCTCCCAGCCTAGTTTCTTGTGAGCTTCTCTGAGTCTGAGCATTCCTGCAGGCAGTAGGGCAATCAGACCATATCCCTGGGTGGCTCTCCTGGGAAGGAGATCCTTCCTCTGTGGCTGCCAGGGAGAGGCTCTTCAAGCCAGCCCCAGCCTGGGGCTTATAGGCTCCTAGGGCCCTGCTTACCTCTGGTCAGCTGACCGTCTGCAGGTGCCTACAAATTGCTCCAGTAGCCTATTGCCTGGGTGACCTGCAGCTGCTGCACCCTGCCTAACCTGCAGGGCTCCCTGGCTAGTCTGCTTCTTCTTTTAAAGGAACAGAGCACATCCAGGTTCTCTCTTACACAGTGTTGAAATTAGAACATGGTGTGAGCAGTTGTAATACCATTTTTTGCCTGCACAGCTCTGACTTGCCACTAGAGGGCTGGTGAAGAGGGGCATAGTTAGGAGTCAGGATACCTAGACTCTCTCTCTGCTCTGGGGAGAGTGGGGCTAGGAGTGGTGCATCCTGGGATGCTGGAAGACAGCAGGTGGCTTGTTTTAGCTCTGTGAAACAGACTGAAGTTATCCTAACACAGGTTAGGGAGCATGACCCAGAGTTAACCCTCAGCTGAAGTGACATAACTTTGAGACACCCAGAAGGCATATAGCAGGAGTGAACAAGTTTAACTATGTGGATGTTCATGTTTTAAGTGCCCTTAATATGATCTAAATTGAATGTAACATGTAACTTCACCCTAAGGGATGGAGGTTCAGGTGCCTATGAAAGTCAGGCACTAAACTGGAACAGAACCAGTGATATATGGAGATGTTTAGGTTTCTCTGAAGTATATCTACCAGCAAACTTTGATCCTAATCTGCTAGAGAGAGTGTTCTACTATCTGAATCCTTAGGTCTTCATGGTGGCTTCCCACCAAATTTCCATCTTAACATCCTGCCTGCATACTTCTACTAAAATCTAGGAGCAGCATTGCCTTCTTTTAAATACTTTGTTGGTGTATCAAATCCCAACCTGGGATACTCCTGTCCAAGGCTTGAACTGAAAAATGATATGCAGGTCAGTCCTGGGGAAATAAGCAGCATTGTGTTGATTGCTATAATTAGGACAGAAGGGTATGTCACAGAACAGAATGGAAATGCATTAGCAAAGTACTCTAGATAGTATAAATGGCATTTCCCTTTCATGGCCAATCAGATTCACCCCCCTCTGTAGAAACTTTGTGGGACTGGAATCTAGACAAACATGGAAGTATTTATATTGATCTCTGTACCTGTGAAGATCTGTAAAGACAAGTAAGGAAACTTTGGTACCTTTTAACATCATTTAGCAGAGAAATGAAGGCAGAGTTCAGTGGTATGACTGACTTGACAATCACCTGACTCCAGGAGCTGGGGCTTTGACAAAATGAATTAAGACATTCCCAAACAGCAAGAGCTGGCAATATTGAAGATGGCCTGATCTCAGTAAGGGTCTTCTGGCAGGTAGGTCATATGTGCTGCCTCTTCATGATGGGGTGAATTTCTCTCTCTGAAATTCCTCCTGTCCTTAGTTGACCATGCTTTTTAAACAAGCTACTTGACACCACTAGGAAATGTGCTGCTTATGGATCTTGATATATTTCACATTTTTTGTTAGTAGCTGCATGGATGAGGACTTTCAAAGGACCATATAAAACATAAGAGATGGTGCTCCTGGGTTGATGGAAATATGGGCAAAGCTATTAGGTTCCCCAGAGATCTCACAGCATTGTCTTTCTGATTTCATGAGCTAGAAGAATGATCCCCACTGTGATTTTTATCTTGTTGTATTGATATCCTTTACAGCAGTGGTATTGGGGAAGTATCTACAACATTGTGCGTTACAGCATCATGGGCAAGAATGTATCAATAATTAACTTTACAACTTTGAAAGGCTGAGTGTACTAACAGAAGATACAATTTATGTTGCCATCTACATGCTGCCTGTCTGTCTGCTGCCTGTACTTCCAATGACAAAATTACACTTAAGTGCTTCCTTATTGATCTAAGAAGTGATTGTCATTTTGGATTCTGCAGTGGTGGTTGAATCAACGATATAACATTTCTAATTTTGCATTGACATGTTCCTTGTCTATTTTCTGCCTCTTGTTAGTGTTAATTGCTGTAGCATTTTTCCCTTTGATGTAGAAAGTGTGTGACTTCTTTTGCTTCTTTCTGAGAAGTCAAGCTCAGTTCTTAGGTACACAATTATTCAACAACACTGATCTTGTTGTGCATTCATGCAAAAAAGCATTTGCCAATTTGCACAGAGCAATGCCATTGTGAAACTTTCACAGAATAGTAATGGCCCATCAAGCAAAGGCCAAATTAAATATCGGGCAGGTTCTAGTGCAAAAAACTGAGCTTTTGAATTTAAGATGTTGAATCTGATCCTCAAGTGATGTAAAATCAGTCTCAGTGGAGTTACCCTGGTCTACGCTAGCTGATCCATGTTGTACAGCTTTGCTTATTTCTAGAACAATAGTCTCTCCACCTCCCCTGAGCTGGTTGTTAAGTGGGCAGCACAATGCTTTTGCTTTGGGATCTACCACACCTATTCCCCTTGGGAGCAAGAGAAATGTGCCAAACATAGTGTTTTGGCTTTCACGTGTCTTACTCAGCTGGAGAGGAAAATTAGAAGCTTAAATCTGAGGCTTTATAGCTTGCTGAAGATGTGGGATCACAGTGATGGAGTAGTGGATACAGCCTGAAGAGACTCGACAGTCTTGAATGGGTTGGAAGAAGCCCAAAGGAGTTTCTCTGGAAGGAGGTTTGGTATCCTGGTAGTAGGCAAAGGAGCGTTAAGGAAGGAAAGAAGGAGCCCAGACCAAAAAAAAAATGTGCAGAAAAAGGGGGCAGTTTTCCACTGAAAAGCCGAGTCCACTCCTGAATATAATGCATGCCCTACATAGCCAGTGCCCTTTGTACCCTCATAGTATAACCACAGAAGGATGAATGAATCTAATTCATGAGACAGGGATCGGTACATTTGATGAGCTCTGTGCTTCAGGCTGATTCACAGACACCAGTCTGCTAGGTAAAGACTCCTGGTGCGCAGGAGGGTGTCCCTGGAGCAAGTGGGCAGGATTCATGCACCATTCCCAGCTGCCTACCCAAACCAAAGTGTCCAGTGGCATAGTGGATTGATATAAGGACAGGTATAGAAGAGCCTCTGTTCTTACTGAGGTGAAGTTAACAAAGCTGTGCTGGTTCATTCATGGTATGATGGCCCAACTGGTGAAAGTCAGTGCTTTCTAAATAATAGGAGGCTGTGAACTTAATGTAGAGATGTGGATTTTATTTATATTTTTTTCCTGTTGTGGCCCCAGCCCCAGGGAGGCTGCCAATGACGCTGAGGCATGAGGTATCATTATGGGTTATTAAACTCCTTTGTGGCATTCAGTCATGTTGAATGGAGCTGTGAAGGGGAAAACAAGCTGTTTGATGGAGCTAGCTAAACTCTGCTGTAATTGCTCCAAGTGGCAGACTATAATTATATAAGATTATGGAAGGAAGAAATGAGGGGGAGAAGGGTCAGGGAGGGTCAGGGGGAGGGGATGGGGAGAGAGAAATGTATGGGGAACTGGACTCCAAACATAAATCAACAGTGGAGAAACTTGAGAGAGTCCAGAGGAGAGCCATGCACATGATCAGAGGGCAGGAGAACAGGTCTTATGAAGAGAGGCTGAGAGCCATGGGACTTTTCAGCCTGGAAAAGTGCAGGCTCAGGGGGGACCTGTTGGTTGCCTATAAGTATATAAGGGGTGTAACATTAGGATCTGGGGGAATGCTTGTTCACCAGAGCACCTCAGGGGATGACAAAGTCAGTCACAAACTCCTCCAAGACCGTTTTAGGCTGGGCATAAGGAAGAACTTCTTTACTGTCCGAGCCCCCAAGGCCTGGAACACACTGCCACCAGAGGTGGTGCAAGCACCTACTATGGACTCCTTTAAGAGACATTTGGATGTTTATCTTGCTGGGATCCTTTGACCCCAGCTGAGTTCCTGCCCCTAGGGCAGGGGGCTGGACTCAATGATCTACCAAGGTCCTTTCCAGCCCTAATGTCTATGAAATCTATGAAACAGTAGAAAATTGAGCTATGCATTGTTGGTTATGAGAGATTTCAGCCCATTGTCTGAATAACAAGTGCTTGCCACATTCTTAGTATTATATATCAGCCCTTCAAAGTATATGTGACCAGTTCTTTGCATCTGGATGGGCTGCACTTAGAGCAGGACCAGAGAGATCAGAGACTCCTGGGGTTTTACTAAGCATTGTGCTCACAACTGACTCCCCTTTTCACTGCTGATCAAATAACGACTAGGGCAAATTGAGATTGCAAAGAGCATGTTTATTAGGAAATGAGGGGCTGCGATTTAATCTCGAATCCAAAGAATAGCAAATACCCTGCATGAAACCTGCTGAAGATGGGAGCAGTATGAAAATTCGGAGCTTTGCAAATCCATTGTACCATACCAATTGTTTTATTTGAGAAAGGACAAAAATATATTTCCCTAAAAAGGACAATTTCACCCACATAGGCCTTTCAGGCTTCTGTACACACACAACCAGATCCCTGTTGTTCAGCATGAATGGACTCAGCAACACATCATCCTAATAATCCAAAAGGACACCACAGCACTGGTACAGTTTAAAGCTCCCCTTCCGATAAGTGTAGGTGCTGCTTCCAGATTATATGCTTGGTCTCTTGTGCTGCTTAGCTGCCATTGGACTGAAAAACTCCAGTACAGTTTTTCTTCTTGACCTCTGTTACACTTCCTGAGTACAGTCTTAGTCTGTAATCGCTTCACAGAAATGGAAGCATACAGCCTGCAGTCCAGTGGCCCTTAGTGATAAGGCCCAATGATGAGCCACCAAGACATTGTAGTTGCCCCATCACATTCTCTCAGATAGGTCCAGGTCTTTGGATATTCTGTACAGTACTGCAGTTTGGCTTTCTAGGGATGAAGAACAGAACACAGACTCTGTAACAAAGTTTCTAGTTCAATCACTGCTGACTTTCAGCTAGTACCAGGCATATACAGTACTAGACAAAACAACATTTATGCACATTTCCCTGCCTCAGCTTCTTCCTTATTCTTGAGCATTCTTTGAATTTAGTTCAGAGTCTTTAAAGGGTCTAATGCCCAGTCCAGCCTCCTTGCTACAGACGGTTTCTTCCTTCTTCTCCAACCAGGCTTCTGGTCTCTTTACCTTCTCTTTGAAATGGCAGGCAAGGTAACCTTCATTTATAAATCCAGGTCCCCTTTGTCAGCTGACCTTCTGGTCAGCAACACTATGGGATCTAATTCCTTTACCAGGCATTCTGTTGCTAAATCACAGATCTACAAGGATGTACAAGTTGTCTTGCTGCAACTGCCTCCTTTACACAAGAGCATTTCCATTTCTATAAAATGTTATCTGAAAGCTAACAACTGTCCCTTTATTACCATGGAGTGATCACCCTCTAGAATGTCATCCAAAAATGGAGGTAAAAGCACAAAATAGACAAGTCCCACATTCAAAACAGAATCCACAGATTAATATAGCTATCATAGGGTCTCCAATATCAAACAGAAGTCAGAAGTTGTATATAGGCATGTTCTGCAAATTGTTTCATAAAAATTACCTCTGCCCATTCCTTTATGGAGCACTAATGAAAATCAGGTTCTTTTGCTTTATTTCTAATCTCATATTTTCATGGGGGGAAAAACAAATTAGAATGATACCACACTAAATTTAAAGTCACAGAAGGGATGGGAGTTCTGCGTTACCACCACCACATCACCACTGCAAAAGAACAGTAGAAGTCACAGGAGGAAGATGCCACATATTCCCTAAAGCCCTGGCCCCAGGGTCAATAAATTACACAGCCAATGCAGTCAGTGGTTAAAATAGCAGGGTGCTGTGGTAGAAGTCATTTCTCACTTTTCAGCTTTTGGAACCTTAGGAACTTCTATTTCTCAATCCAGGACCTGTGTGGCCCCAAATTCAGTTAGTGGGATTGTGATGAGTGTATGGGTTACAGTTTGTGTGTGTTTTGTATCTGCATAGAAAACTTGAATTTTTACATTGCACTTCTGGCTTCACAAAGCCAAAATGTTTTTTTCAGGCACTGACAGGATATGCTCTTTTCAAAAGGGCACTGATTCACTGCAGCAATGAACCTGTGTGGTTAGTGATGAGCAAAATAATGGATATGGTACCACCAGCAGCTAAAGCTGAAGGAGAATGTCATGCATTTGGGATCTGATCAACAACAAGACCCCCACCAAACTCAAAGAAATCCCTAGGAATTGACTTCACTTGATGTTGGCTCAGGGTGTTGGTGCTTCAATGGTGTCTTTTGGTCTTGTGCATGCTGCTTTAGGTCACTGGTAGGAAAACTCTTGTATCTCTGGATGTTTTTAAGGTTAGATGGGCTACAGGAAGGGCAATATATGAGAGGGGATCCAGAAATGCTGTTATATACATAGCAGAAGAGGGCATTAAAAAATATGAGTTAAAAGACCAACTGCTTGCATGATTCCCAGAGCACTGCCCAGAATGTAATTTTACACATTTGAAGCTTGATCCAAAGCCAGTGGAAGTCAAGTGGGGGCTTTTCAATTGATGGCCATTGACCTTATTCTTGGGCCATAGAATATCCTCTGTGTTGTCTTTTCAGGTAAGGACCAAGACAATATACAGCACTGTATTTAGACAGCTTGGGACTTTCACTGGGCAGTGGAATCAGGTGTAACAGGGAAGTTTCATGCTCTGACCAGTGGCAGTGCATGGGACAGTGCCAGCACGGCCAACAGTGCTATTTTTGGGCTCTATTTCTGTAATAGAACTGTTCCCTCCATCTAAGACTTGTGCCAAAGGTCATATGGTATTCGACAACTTTGTAATAATTCCCTATTGGGGAGCTGGGGCTGCTTCTTCAATTGCACTTCCAGGGGTAGATCCAGAGAGGGTATAGTGGTGTAGCTTCACTACTCCTCCCCCTGCCTTTCAGGCTGGATTATATCATGGAAACCTCTGGGGACTTTTTAAAGTCAGCAAAGTAGGTGAGAATCTCTCCTCCCTTCCCCTGCATGCTAAGAGACACATCCCTTCCCCTCCCCACCCCTGGCTCCCAGCCTTGCTGCTGCTATTTTTCCTACTGTCCCAGGGGCAGGGAAATCTTCAGAGCTGTTCCTGCCCACTGCAGCTGGGCTGCACAGGGGCTAGGCTCAGCTAGGACAGTGGCAGTGGGGATGGGCAGGGGGGCCTTCCTCCTCCCCAATTCTGCTCCTGGGGGAACCAGGCAGGTTGGGGGAATCCCTCCCCCCTACACCACACATTGCTGCTGCTATTGTCATTGTCCCATATGAGCCCAGCCCTTGCTCAGCCGGGCTGGAGCACACAGAACCACCTCTGAAGTTTTGTTTGCCCCTGGAAAGCATGGTAGACAGCAGACATTTGTGGAGGGAGGGGAGAGGAGATGTGCTTCTGAGCATGGAGGGAAAGGTGGGGCATTCTTAGCTGCTCTGGGGATGTTAAAAAGTTCCTAGAGGCTTCCACAGCACAGTCTGTCAGCACCAATGGTGGGGGTGGGATTTGAGGCAGCTGGAGGAGGCTGGGAGCCAGGGTTCAGCCACCCCTGCAGGGTGGGTTGGTGCTCCCAATGCCAAATCCTGGCTCACACTTCCCAATGCCAAATCCTGGCTCTACCCCTGTGCACTCCTTCTCAGTTGTTCTACTGAAAAGAACTGGTCCCTCCATCTAAGACTTGTACCAAAGATTATTAATTTCATTTGGTATTTGACAACTTTGTCATAATCTGCCTGGAAGGTCCAAAGCAACAGACTTTTTTCTTCAGCATTGCTGAATTGGGATCTAACAGCAAATGAAAGGAACATCCAACAGACCCATAGTGCTGTGTGTGTGATCATGCCATTTCCTTAATCTCTTTTGGCTGAGCCTTACCCTTCAGCACATTGCATCAGAGCTGCTCAGTCAACTCACTTCCCAGCACTTGGACCAGTTCATCTAAGCTGCTTCTTTCCATTTCCTCTTCTACGTCAGATAAATTTCTTTATCCTCAGCACGATCCTTATATGCACATCATACCCAAAGGCATACAGAGGTGATCCTGCAGCCCCAAAGCCCAGTCAAACTGCTAATTAAGACTAAGAGCCTTTGCTTCATTTCTAATCCCTCTCAAACACTTCCTAAGGGCCCCTCTTTCTTCATTAAGATGTTAATTACTTAGTCAAATGGTGGTGCAATTGCAGGCAGATATGGCTCTGGGGGGGGTCCAGTGTTTAACTAGGCACACACGCAAAAAATAAAAGCCACGTTTGATGTCAGCACTAATTGCAGTTGAGACTGAAAAGATGATTAACATAGATATAGAGGCACCAAGGGGATGGAAATGTCAGAGCTGTGAGCTGCCTCCTAACAGGTAGGGGTTTGTTTTCTTTGGTCATCTTGTTTGACTTCTCTCTGAACTAGAGAAGGGTCTGAAGTGCCCCAAGGGAACATCAGGTACTGAGGTAGAGGAAGCAGGAAGAAGGATGCCCTGGCGAGTAAGACACTGACCTGAGTCTCAGAAGATCTAGCTTCAGGTTTAGGCTCTGCCAGTAACTTCCTGAACAGCTTCCATAAATCACTGAATGTCCCTGTGCCTAAGGCCATGGGCAGATGAAACAATTACACTGCTTTACAGAATTTTATGAGGGGAGGACTTACGAGCACATATCAGCTAATCTGCTGCAGTTTTTTCATCTGTCTGCTCTTATCCTGCTCTTATCTTAACCCTTGAATGAAACAAGTAGTAGACTACTGTGGCTTAACTTCTACTTACTGCAGGATAAAGTGGACAGACAAAATGGTCACAGTGGATGAGGCTGAAGATGTGTCCCCCCCATTTCCCCCGTCCCCCCCGCTTTCAAATGATACATGCATTTCATCTGTCCATACTCAGTTCTTTGTCAGAGCCATGGGGAGAATGATTGCCTGCTTTGCCTGCCTCATTTATTTGCACTGTTCAGGTCAGGGACTAGCAGAGGTGTAGCTGGCTACTTTGGCACTTTGGGCAGAACCAAGGGGCAGGAAGGGGCTTGTGCTAGAGGCTGGAGCCTCCCACCCTGATCATCATCAGTCACACTCCCTTTCCCACTGCTGTGTGGCCAACACCTATTGAATTAATGCTCTCAGAGCTGCTGCTGAACTGCATGTCAAATGCCAAGGCCTCAGTTTGACAATGGCTGTGTGAGGATGAGCCCAGACAGCAAGGAAACGAGGACTGAGGCTGGCAAAGAGATTCTTGCTTCTGGTCTCTGCATCTGTAACTTGTACCTACTGTGTGAGCTGTGCCCCTGCTGCCACCCTGGGGCTCCTGCCTCCATTCCAGCACCTCCACACTCAGAGTCAGCACCTGGGACTCGTGCCCTGGTCACCCAGCTCTGGTTAAGCTACCGGGGACTGATTTACAGTGTGTGAGCACAAGTGCTTAGAACAGTGAGCTGGGGCCTCCAAACATAACCGTAATACATATAGTTGTCACTAGGAGACAGTAAAGGGTTTCATCTTTTGTGGCTCTTGCTTATCTCTGGTCTGAATTGTATCTAGGACTGAAGGATATGGGGAGAGAGTAACCTTTTAAAAAGCAGGGGATTTTGGAAGCAGAGAAGCTGGTATCAAATTCACACTACAAGGCTACAAAGAAGAACTGGGGAATGGGAACCCAGTTCCAGGAGTGGGAAATGGGTGCATCACAGAAGTAAGGCACCAGACCTTGTCTGGAAGAAATAATTAGGTGTTGCCCTGCTATAATTACTCACTCCTCCTAGCAGAGGCAACAAACAGCAGTGATCTGTCTCTAGGAGCTGCATCTGAACCTCCTTGTCTAGAAGATTCATCGGTGTAATCTTTAGCAGGTCACATACATCCCCTGTGAGACATGTCACCAACCCTCCCTACAGCACTCGTAAATAGAAAAGAGGGTATTTAAAGGTCAGCAATACCCCAATATATTTTCCTCCAGTCTTGCGAGACGTAGCACACAGAAGGAGCTTCTAATTCAATACTTGCTTACTGCCTGGAGGCTCAGATTAGTGCTATCCTTGGAAGTTTTCAAGAGCAGGTTAGACACACTTGTCTGGGATGGTTTATTCAGGGATGATCCTGCCTTGAGCAGGGGCCTGAACTTGGTGACCCTATGAGGTCTTTTCCAGCACTACTTTCCTATGATCCTATGTTAAAGATCTTATATTACTGCCCCATCTCCAAGCTACAGGTCTCTGCCACTTCAATCCATCAAAGTGCTTGAATGCAGGCTAACCATAAAAAGAGTAGAAGCATCTGGCAGCAGGACTGAGAATTTCAGAAAAGGACAACATCAGAAATTATTTTGAATTGGGGAAACCAAAAAAGGAAACAAACACAGAGGAAAAAGAAAGACCAGTTGAAGTGATTAGTTTGCAGCCAGATAAAAAAAGTTTTGGTTTCCTTCTTTCTTTAAATCCAGAATTGTTTTTATTGACTATTGGTGAAATTGCAGTTCTGTGGAAGATTTTCCATTCACTGCAGTAGGCCAGGATTTTACCCTGTTTCCACTCTGGTCCAACTTGCAGATGCCTCTGTAGAAATTCTGGAGAACTATTTCACACAATGCACAAATCATTAATACTAGATACAACAAAAGCCAAAAGCTTAGCAGGCCTCAGAGAAGATCTATGTGTTTATAAGGATAAAATATCATCGATAAAAATAAGTTTTGGCTAGGATAGGACAACAAGTAGCAGGAACTGATACACTTTAATAAAGTCTCTGTTTTCATATGGAAGCAACATGAAGAAAAATCAGGCAAAAGAAAATATAGTCAAACAGTCAGTTTGTCAGTACAGTATTCTCAAGCACTTTTCTGATTATGCCATCTGGCTTTAAAGCCAATACTTTGCAGATTATTCCTTACATATACTCTTTGATTATGTTACACCTGTATTCTTGAGAGACATTTAAATTATACTTTGTGCTTCCAGAGTATTTTTAAAGTAAGTACTATATCAAATTTCCTATGTCCACTTTAATGATATTTTAAAACTATCCTATCAGTAACTTGACCACAGATTTGAACACCTGGAATTGTTTTTGGTGACTGGCTTTATACCCTTCTAAAAAATCTCCAATTAAAGCTTTATTGTGTCAATATATGGCAGTACTGAGTAGGTTACCAAATAAAAAATATAATAAAATACCTTCCTTATTTCAATTAATATATTACAAATATAGCTGTGTGTAATTGAAAGATTCTTGTTCACAAGGGGTTTCAAAATTTGGCTGTTCTAAAGCAGAGTAAAATCCCAATATTTGGGTTATTTTCCTTGATGAGAATCTCCATTATGTTTTCTTTTGTTGCCATTTTCTTTCAACAAAATCAAAATGTTTCATTCAGAAAATATTGAGACTGTAAGTTTCAATATAGTCAGGTTGAACCTTACCCCCCATTCCTTTTTTTCTTATTGCAATTTAGTGAAATTGGCCCAGTTTCACAAAGATTTTTGATTGTGACAAAACCATTTTTGTAACACAACAAGGCTGTGTTGAAGTTTCTCCAAATAATTTTTATTAGAAAACACTATAGTACTCAGTCTAACCATAGTTTCCTAAGGTTAACTTACTCAAAACTCAGTCATAAATTACTCAGTACCTCCACACTAAATTGCATTATGAGGCAGTTAATGTGTTCTCTTGATGTGTTTTCCTTTAGAAGCATACATCAAGATCAACTCTAGGAGCTGCAGATTTCAGACATTCAGTTGTTTCTCCTTTGATGAAGGAACTATTTTTAACACTTTCTATATAATTATTCTCCTATCTTTAATCTTTCTATTATGAAGAAAGGTACAGGAAATAAAGGAGGATCTGAACTGTCTCTCCTGCCCTCATAGGAACCAAATTTCTTCAACCAGATGAAATATAAATCAGCTTGGATGACTGTTCCTCCCCCTACCCCCTGCCATTTTTTGCATCTCTTCTCTTCCTGGCTGTGGTCTGGGCGAAATTCAGAAGTCCTGCTGTATTACAAGGAAAGTTCTGCTTGGCATATTTCTGACCACTCAGGATAAAATAATAATAATAAAAAAAAACTTGAAAAAAAGCTGTTTCCACGATCACTTTAAGTTAGATTTAGAGTAGCATTGTGGGTGTTTCTCCAGATAAATTCTGAGCCTTTTGAATGAGAGAGATATAAACCTACATCCCAGATCCAGAGTCCTCGGACTACAGGAAATTTCATTCTGACCTTTCTAGTTAGTGCTTATTTCTACAATGGGCTACACCAAAATCAGTACCTCAACTCAAATGTTACTGGAGAGAATATACTCTAATCTCCAGGATCAGTTATTACTAATTAAGAGCCCAAGAGGTGACACTTCCCTTCAGTCAAAACAGGTCACCACCAGGAAAGGCATATTTATTCAACATATCATCACGTAGAAAATGTGAAAAAAGGGTGATGTTTAACAGTACATAGGTTCTGAGACAGGGTGAATGGATTTTTATAGGAAGTAAATAGGTGTAATTTTCAGATTGCAATTGACAAAGGACTTCCTTCTCCCCTTCCAATTCAAGGATTAATTGTTTTTCATGGAAGATGAACAGTAAGGGTATGATCCATCTCCTATTTAGTTGTAAGATATTCAACTTCATGGCTGGAACATTGGATCTTAAAAAAAATGATATACTACCATTTCAAACAGTGTCTCTCTCATTCATCCTGTAATATATCTATGGGTAGGTGCATTTGTGTGTACACGCGCCCAGAGAAGGGGCAGAGAACCACAGGAATTCTTCAGTTCATTCTGTTTCCAGATTAAATACTTTCTTGGACATAACATCAATCAGGATGGGTGGCAGACGATCATTTTAATCAGTGCAATTGCTGAAAAAATGCACAACATACAACCCAACCCATTGATCTGGTCAAGCGATATTCAGTGCAGAGCCCAGTGCAGGGTGGGGGGGGGGGGGGAGGGAGGGGACAGGAGTGGGGAGAGAGATCTCAGTTTCTCCAAGCAACATGTCATTTTCCCATCTTTGCTCTTCCTGCCAGGCAGTGTCCACTTCCCCTGCCCACAATCAAAAGCAGCCTTGGGGCTGCTCTGATTTGTGCTTGGTATCAAATATTTCCAGAACTTCATTTCCAACCACAAGGGGGTACTGCAACATAGCAACGCTGGCCACCTTCTCCTCCCTGCCTCTTACCTGAATATATTTGCTAAATCAATTTTCCCCTTAGTATACTGCCTAGAACTATCTTCCAGGGTAGTGGAAGCTCCACATATGCATTGAGAGGATGGGTGGACTGCATTGAGTCTGTTATGGATGCAGTAATTCAGCATCTGACTGCAGGAACAGGCTCTAGGAACATTTTTAGTGTTTTTGAAGTCCAGCAAATGCCTCTCACCTTTCACTTTTGTATGGTTCTTTCTTTCTCTCTCTCACACCCACACCCACACACATGCACAACATTTCAGGCATGCAGTGTTTAGCAGAGGGAAAACTGGAAGTCCGAGAGGCACAGAGGGGATTATAGATTAAATTAAAGCCAAAGAAAGAACTGTGTGTTCAAAATATGAGTGAAGGTCTAGCTCACATGAAGGAGGCAGGGGAGCAGAGGTGGCTGGGAGCCGATAAGACCTGGTATGGCAACCCCCTACCTGCTGCTTAACTCATTGGTGTAATTTTTTGTTAAAAGAAGAGCATGTGTACCCATGTAGCTCAAGCAACAGGAATCCAAACTGACTGAGTTCCACCGAAACATCATTATATTCTGTACTGGGCCAGACCCTTAGCTGGTATAAGTCAATATAGCACCAATAACTTCTAATGACATTAATGACATTGTGGATACCACTGTCCCACATCAACTTTCGGGCAATAATAAGCACCTATGCCCCAACACTTCTTGCTGTCTAAGAAATGAAGATACAGTTCTATAGCCAGCTGAGTGACACTCTAAAAAACATACCCAACAACGATAAAATCCTACTACTGGTTGACTTCAGTGCATGCACTGGAGGTATTGGACTACACCACTTGGAACAGTCATGGAGAAATTTGGACATGGGTCTCTAAACACAAACAGAAAATTACTCCTAACACTCTGCACAGAGTTGGACCTTGCTATTACAAACACCTTCTTTAACATGCCAGAAAAGTGGTTCTACTCATGGCAGCACCCTTGGTCAAAACGATGGCAACCTTCTAGACTACGTCATCACTCATCTCAATGACCTGAGGGATGTTTACTTTACCAGGGCTATGCGAGGCGGAGAATGCTCTAAATATCACCAGCTTATCTATACTAAACTGAACATCAAGATTCACACTCCTAGACAGAAGGTTGCTCCAAAACTGAACCAATGTGTCAATGTTTTGAAACTTCACACAGAAGATGCAAGAAATCAGTTAGCAACTTCCATTTATGCTACAATGTGCCAATGCAAGAGCAAGTGAAACTATTGATAAAAGGTGAGATGCCTTTCGAACTGCAGTGCAATCAACAGCTAAAGAAGCCCTTCGTGTCCCAACTCAATGAAATTGGCACTGGTTTGATGCAAATGACAACAACATTTAAGCATTCCTTGTGGCCCATTGAGCCAAGCACTAATTTAAACTGGACAACTCCTCCTTTCTCATGGCTGCAGAAGTCTTCAGGAAATCAAAATCTGAAGTCCAAAAAAGGCTGTGGGAAATGGAGGGCAATTGGTGGAGAAACAAAGCAACAGAACTACAAGCTCCTGCTGATACTAATAACACCCAAGGTTTTTTTTTTTTTCAGGAGTAGAATCCTGAATAAAATCCATTTATGGACCACAAACAGCCAATACCTGTCCAATCCTGTCAACTGACAGCACCACCCTCCTGAATGAGCACAGTATGATATTAGAAAGATGGAAAGAACATTTTGCGACCCTCCTCAATCATGAATTGAGTGCAAATGATCAAACAGTGGACTCAACTGAGCAAAGACAAGTTCAGTATGAACTCAAAGGTCCTCCAACTCTGGAGAAGGCTTATGGAAATGGCAAACAGTAAGGCAGCTGGAGCCAATGAAATCACAGCTGAAGTACTTAAATACAGTGGTCCCACACTTCACAAAGCCTTGCTAGACCTATTTGATCTCTGCTGGAATAACAAGGCTTTAGTCCAGAATTTCAAAGATGCCAAAATCATAACAATTGACAAGCACAAAGGAGACAGATATGACTGCAGCAACTACTCATGATATTTCACTCCTCTCCATCGCTGATAAAACCCTTGGTAAGCTGTTGCTGAAAAGACTCCAGGTTACTGCAGATGATATACTCCCTGAATCCCAGTGTGGTTTTCATTCATCAAGCAGCACTGCCAACATGATGATATTTTATTTGCCCTACACCAGTTTACAGGAGAAAGCTGCCGAGCAACAAATGCCCCTGTACATTGCGTGTGTCGACTTTAGTAAGGTGTTCAACTCTACTGGATGCCTTGCTCTCTGGTGCTTTCTTGCAAAGTTTGGCTGCCCAGACAAACTAATTTACCTCATACACTGCTCCCATGACAACACGCAGGGCCCTGTATCAGTGGGTGACTCATCTGATGCCATGTAGCTCATGGGGTTAAACAGGGCTGTGTGCTTGCCCCTACATTATTTACTTTGTTCTTGGCTAGAGTGCTAGAAGTCACTGTACATACTACTGCTACTGGTGTCACCCTAACAACATGATTTGATGGCAGACTTCTAAGCCTCCACTGATGCAAGGCCCAAAACAAATCCCAACAAAGTGAAGAAAAGGATTTACTGTATGCTGATGACTCAGCATTTGTCGCCCTTTCTAAGAATGACCTGCTGCATTTACTGAATTCCTTTGACAATGCTACATCCCTTTTCAGCCTCTGTGTTAATGTAAAGAAAACAGAAGTCCTGTACCAACCACCTCCTGACAGAAACCTAATCGCCTCCATCACCACCAGAAATAAAATTGAATGGCAGCCAATTAAACAACATCAAGTCCTTTTGCTACATAGGTAGCACAATTACCAATGACACCAGCATTGACAAAGAATTTCCAGCACACTTGAAGTCAGCTGCCTCAGCTTTTGATCACCTACAAAAAAAGACTATGGACAAGAAAGGGGGTAAAAGTATCTACAAAATGCCAAGTTTACAGAGTGGCTGGGCACCCTTGTCTCCTATACTCATTAGAGAACTGTCCCCTTTATCATTGCCATATCAGAAAACTTAACTGACTGCTGCGCCACCTACGCAGCATAATGGGAAGTAAATGGTCTGACAAAATCACGACTGGCAGCCATGCTATGTGTGGAAGCTATGCAAGCATTGAGGCAAATGACCTGGGTCAGCCACGTCATATGTATGGACAACAATCGACTGCTTAAGAGAGTTCTGTACAGTGAATTGGAAAAAGGCAGTAGGAAGATTGGCTATCCCAAACTCCACTACAAGGACTGCATTAAGCAGCACATAGCCTGCTGGGCTGGACTTAATGTCCTGGGAGAATATGGGCCATGATAGGTGAGCATGGCACTCTGCTACAAAGGAAGCAGAATGAGCAACAGAACAACATCACACCACCACCTTGGCCAACAGTAGGAGGGAATGTAGACACCAGCTTGCCCTGGCCAGTTTCCTGAACCTTATATGAGGACACTAATTTCCAGTATCAGTAGTAGTCATACTTGAAAACGAGTGACAGTCATTATTATTATAACTTCTGTGGCAAGTTACAGCAGCTTAAGGATGTTGCTTATGAAGTCTAGAATTTGGAAAGCAAGTGCCAGAAAAATCACCAGCCTCACTGGCAGTCATTGACAACAGCTTGGCATTCTCGGCAGAGAGACTGAAGACTTTACCAGCCACTTTGGCTGACCTACCATTACTTCTCCTTTGGGGATGGTTCTTTTGCAGTGACGGCTCTGTGTACAATCAGTGAGGCTATGTGAGAGACCGTAAAATGCTGCTGCCGGATGTTATGAGAGAGACAGGATTTCTGGGACATAACTTCACCTAATGTAAGTCAATGTAGCTGCACTGACTACCGTGTTTCTAAGATGCTTTGCCACAGCTGACGGTCTAGCCCACTGGTTTACCATTAAGCACATTTATACAGTATTTTAAAATGTTAAAGAAGTTTTCTGGTACAGCTGCAGTAGCTCTAATGCTAAAGAAGGGGACAGCATCAGTACAACATGGGCAGTAAAATCAAATCCCTGAGAGACATACTCAGCCAACTTAAATTGTCATAGCTTCACTGAACTTTGATTCAGCCTGCTTGATGTAACGACAGTGAATGGAGCAGAATCCTTTGGAACAATGGATCTTTCTATTATGTCCTGGTTAGATGTTTCAAGATGCCTTTCCCTTCCACTGACTCAAAGGCCCTGATTCTCATCTCACTGATATTAGCTTTGTAATACTAGGCCAAGATCTTCAATTTATGTAAATAATTGCTGAAGTCAAAGGTGAGAGTTATTCCTGATTTATGCCAGCAGGCATGCACATGAGTTCAGGGTCAGGTAAAAAGCCCAAGGTCCCAGCTTTCTTGTTGGTTTAGTCCCCCTACCCCAAAATCAGGGCTGCAGAACAAAAAGGGGGAGAGGGAGAGTTCTCAATCTTTTTCCTCCCTTTGCTGTGGCTTTCTACAGTTTGCAACCACTTCAGAGCAACTCAAAGAGGAGAAGAAAGTGGGGAGAAGACTAAAATATATGTGGCAGAGGAGCCAACTCCTTCAAGAAGAGCAAACACACACGCACAGAAAAAAAGGAACAAAGATCAGAAGCTTTTGGGGGCAGGAGGGGAAGGAGAGATGGCTGGTGTGTGACAGCTGGGTGGCTGCAATCTTTGTAGCAATTAGATTTAATGGGACAGAAGCGTTTTTTCCTCCACGTCCCCTCCTCCTCCTCTTCTCTCTTTGCCTCAGGCTGAAGGGGTGGGGCCTGTGAGAGGGTCCTTGACGTCAGACTTGCCCTATAAAAGCTTGGCAAGGTGAGGGAAAGCTCAGAGCAGAGCCCGTGTAGCAGCAAAGATGCCAACCCCCAACTCCTCTGCCTCTTCAGCCAAAGGCTTCCGCAGGGCGGTTTCAGAGTTGGACTCCAAGCAAGCAGAGGCCCTCATGGTAAGAGACCCTCCCCATCCCCACCCTGAAACCCAAAAGTCTATAGCAGAACTGAAGCCACACAGGGGATTACAACTGTAGATAGGTGGACAGAGTAACAACTTACTTTCTAATGCACTGCCTTCACCCAGGGACCTTGGTACTTGGGGTTGGCAGCCCCCCACCCCAATAAAACCCAGTCTTAATAATGATGCACCCTAAATAAAATAGAAATGAGGGAGAAAGCCATTCAGGTCATCATTATTATTGCTAGTAATGATTATAATAGGCATTTAAGTAGTAATAATTATAGTACAATAAAACAGTCCCATTAAATTAAAACACCGAATAGAACTAAAGCCAAGAATATTAAGGTTAAAAAGGGCACTTCTAAACACATCATAGTTTTTCTATTTTTCAGGGGTTTAAAATGAAGGGATTTCTTCTGTTCCAGTGTAATGAAAATGCATGACTCTTTATTCTGGCAGATCTGCCAGGCAGAGGGAATTCAAGCAAACTTGCAAAACGTTGCTATGTAATTATTATTGCCATGTTCATTTCTCCCAGCAGTTAGATTTATGACTCTCAGCTCTGTGTGTGGAATAATCCCACATGACCTATAACTTTAAAGAAGGTGAAGATAAAACATTGTGCTGAGCCATAAGCTACCTTTAAAAATTAAACTCCAGTCAGCAGCAAATATACTGCTTCTGTTATCTTTGCTCTAAGGACATTTAGGAAGTTTTAGTTAAGAACACTTTTGTCATCTCATCCCAACTGATGTTGCCAAGAACAGTAGCCAGTGTGACTCAAGACTTGTTAGAGTGAAACCCTTTAATGCATAGTTAGTCAAAAACGGTCTGTCTTCTGCTATGCTAGATGACTGACTGTCATAGTGAGTGGTATCTGCATGGCACAATTTAGTGCTTCACAGTCATGGCACTAAAGAATCTCAAGTCACAGCTTTGACTAGCAACTATATGTGGCAAACTAGTACCTTACATAGTTTGTCCCAAACAGCTAGGTAGCAGATTATAAAGATCTTTTTTTGTAGAGTTCTGAAGGGATGTTCTGTGTGTGCAAAGAGCATGTACTGAAAATCTGGATTTAATACAGGACTTAGAATATATGTTTCTCTAATACATATATTCTAAACCTTTACTTGGTTTTTCCTAGCAGTGATGGTCCAGCCCTGCACTTAACAATGTCACTGGTGGGCTGCCTTACACATAGGGAGCTCCCAGACAAGAGATTTCCAATTGTCCTTTTTCCTACCACCTCTCAGGGTCTTAGATGTTGAAGATGGAGGGACAAGGCAAATAAGGCCACTTTGTCCAACACTGGACTGTTTTTCTGAATACTGTGTGTGGCAATGGAAATTATTTCACATGCATTGTCTGCAGGGAATAAACTGATTTCACTTCTATTCCCCCTGCTCTTTTTATTTTTACTTACTGCCTCTTCCCTTGCTTCTGTGTAATCCTCTGTATTTAGTAAAATCAGCTACTGTGTAAACAAACCCAGCCTTTGAGAGACACACTAGGAAAGAAGGGGAAAAGGGCTTTGGGACTAAAGACGTACGCATACTTTCTGTAATAAATGATCACTAAATAGCTTGGGAGGGCCTGCATCTTCCCTTGGCATTTTCCTACTGGCAAATAGTGAACTTCTAAAGGTAGCTAACTCTTAAATTATTGACATTTTTCAGATTGCCAGTCAAATGAATGCTTAAAAGGCCCTCTCTGTCTGTCTGGGCTGTTATCAGGAATTACAGTAGAGGTGTGCAGTCAGGTTCTAATACAAGCTGTGTGAATGTTCAGTCTTTAAAAAGAAAAAGAAACATTAAATAGTGCTACCTCTTGAAATAAGTTTTGTCAACATGTGTTAGCTGCACAGACCCTGTTTCCTTCTAGACATTCTGCGCTGCCTTTGACCAATTATTTAAGGTGCATCTTATCTCAGTGCAGCATGTTATTTAATATATAATTTATTATAGATTATTTTTGTAATCCAGAATCTCTCCCAGTCCCGTCACTGCTTTTGAATGGGAAGGTGTTTGGAAATGGTCAGAACAAAACTATGCTAGGATTTAATCAGAATCAGAATTTAAGTTACAGCTTACATCTCTAGAGAATGAAATAATATCTGCCAAAATAAATCAATAGAAGTACTGATGAAGGTAGTATGAGAAAAAAAGGAAGCCTACAGATAAAATCAAGTTAGCAGCAGAAATGGCAGGAAAACTATGCTCTCCGCACCCTCCTCTTCTCCCCTCCACCCAGCTAAAATCCAGTTTCCTGGTAACTTACCTCTCCAGACTAGGTGAACTCCACTGTCCTTTCTACTAGCCATTCATAAGGAGAGGACTGATTTCCTTTTGATCTAGAACAGTCTGCTGCATAGGAGTGAAACAATCCATTCTAGAGAGGAGGAGCACGAGATAATAAGTCGTAGCAGGGCACTGATATTGATGTCTGCTCACATTTGAGACAGAAACGTAGCACAGCTCACTGAATGGAAACAACATGGGTCATATTCACGTTTAGACATGATCTCAGCTGCCTAATTCCATACTGATTTTTATATGACACACACTCCGTCATACTATCTGAGCCCTGTTCAGTAACATACAAGATATAGGATTTAAATCCGTCATGTGTGGTTCTTTCCTTCCCGGATAAAATTAAAATTTTACCTAGATAAAATTAAAATTTGTCGAACTTCAGACATAAGTGCAGAGGGCACCTTTTTCGTAAAGCATGCGCTCAACTTCAGACCATTACAGAGTTTGTTTATCGTGGATAGCTGCTGAGGTGCTGGATGTTTTTCCTATTCATTGCAGACCATTTAAAGTAAGCACTGGCTCCATTTTAAACATTGTATTAAGACTTAAAACAATATGTTTAACATTATACACATATTTATTCTATGCCTGCTGCAGCAACTACTGCAACTGCCGCTATGTGACCAACCAACCCTAGCCCTTGCTGTTACAGCAACCTCATAGTGTCAGGGCACCCAGCTTCTGCTGCAAGGGCAACTCTGTGGAGCTGTTTTTGCTGCCAGAGCGTGGACTCCACAGGGGTGGAGAACTATTCTGGCACCCCCTCCTAAGTTGGTACATGACTCTGAACCACCTTGCCATCCCTAGATGTGTGTGCACGCATCTGTTTTAAATGTCAGAGTAAAGCCCCAAAGCTGTGTTCAGACTTTTAAATAATCCAAAATGAGAGAGAGAGGATATATGCTTAGGGGATGGTCTCTAAGAGAATGTAAATAGAATAGATGGGCTAGTTAAAAATATATTTTTAAAAAATTCTTCAAACAAAATGTTTCCTAAACCCTTTAGTTTATTGGACAATTTTCTCATTGCTCAAAGTTTGTCAGTGAAGCCCGAATGAAAAAGTGGAAACACTTGGATTTGTTTTGTTTGTGCTCCTGATCTATGTTTAATTCCTGCATGTTTTTGCAAATTATTTCTTTTTCATTGTGTGTGTTGGGCTTTCCATGCTCATTGGGAGACTGTTTTTAGTTACACGGTAGAATATTTTGAAAAAAGCTGAGAACTTTCATTTTATAACAATTTTTTTTGCTTTGCGAGTTAAAAAAAAATCCAAATGTGAAATAGAAAATTTTGGGTTTCTAAGTTTGGCAGGTAAAACAAGTAAGGGGAAGTCAGATTTTATAAAGCTTGAACACTAACAACCACAAGCAGTGACATATTTAAGTGCAGGAGAAGGACCCAAGCTATCACCAGAATCTGAACAAGCCCGAACTACTTATTGTAGACGCAGACCAAACTACCAGTTTTTTCTCCCTTGAGATATTGAAAATCTGTAGTTGAATAGTTTCCCTTGGCCTCATTTCTAGTAATCACAAATTTGATTAGTGAGATAAATACTTTGGAATAAAAGTTGCTGGACATTTTTAAAAGAAGACTTTGTAAAAGGAAATCCTGAAATACGTCGCAGTAGGGTAGCAAAATATTCAGTGACTGGTTAATTATCATGTGCAAAACTAACCCTTTGGTGGTTCTCCACTGGCATATCCGGCCTGTTTGAAGACCCATGCAAGACAAACCTCAGTCTGGCAGTTTTCCTTATAAGAAGAAATAAGTTACAGCATTACACTAGTGCTTGGGAGATCTAAACTCAGTTCATGACTCTGCCACAACCTGCCTTTCCAAATCTTGGGCAAATTACTTATTCACTCCTTTGCCTCAGTTCCCCAGCTCCAAAACAGAGAATTTTGCACTTGAGAGCAAACAAGAGTTGCTTGTAAAAAATGGAGGCATAGAGAGATGGACCAAGTTCTCTATGGATATAAAGGGATGTAGTTCTATTTCTAGTTCAAGAGGACTAGGTCTATTTACATTGACAGAGAATTACCTCAGAAATCCCTGCCTTAAGTGTCACTGAATAAAAAGAACGTAAGTAAGAGGTTTTTACTGACATATTTTCTTTGCGCTGGAATCTACTGCAGCACAAAAAATAAAATTGGTTTAGTAAAAGTATAATGGACCCTTTGTCAGCAGTGATTGACCCAGGGCCTTCTATACTAAAGAATAACTAGAAGCAAGGGTAGATCTAGAATTTTGAAAAGGGGGGTGCAGATGAAGTGCATCATCACAAATAGAAACAACACATTTTCTGCATATAAAATATAAACTAGAAGCTTCACTAATATCCTAAGGGCCTAGGGCTGTATCACTCAGCTTAAGATTGAAAGAAAAACAAATATAACTTCATTAGAAAGAGTTAAAATGAATCTGTGGGATTGTGAAATAGGACCTTCATTATCAGGGACAGCTAATAGACAGCAGAAATGCAGAACAAAGGTTTGCTTGACTGGTGGAACATCAAGATCATTAAATTCAGAAGCTCAAAAAAAAAGTCTGGAGTCAAATCAAGGTCATCTGGCTGTCTCCAGTAGGTGCAGTTCTCTGCTAGCCCGTAAAGGAGTTAAGATCAAATTCAGGCACTGGAAGTCTGATGCTTCCTCAGTTGTCTTGAGGAGAGGCCTTCTACCTCTAACTCTTTTCTCCTTTCCAGTCTCCAAGGTTCATTGGTAGACGACAAAGCCTCATAGAAGATGCCAGGAAGGAGAGAGAGGCTGCAGCTGCAGCCACTGATGCTGCAGAGTCCACAGAAATGATTGTCTTTGAAGAGAAAGATGGAAGGGCCATATTGAATCTTTTCTTCCTGCTCAAGGGAGCTAAATCTTCCTCCCTGTCCCGTGCGTTTAAAGTTTTTGAGGTGAGCACCTAATCTCTCATTCTTTCATAAGCAAACACTGTGTAGCAGGAGTGAGGGCAACCTAGGCCTGTGTTATAGGGAATCTGCCAATTCATCAGAGTTCAGTTGGGGAAAAAAAATCAAGTTTAAGGCCTCCATACTCTGAATTCTCTTTTAATTCTTCAGGCTATAAATAGATACAACCCAATTTCCATAGTTAACGTATTAAACTTATGAAGAACATCTTGTTTATTTGCTATTGCCTCTAGCTCACTGTTTCCCAGTGAGTAAGATACAGCCAGGGCACTATCCAGCTAAGTACAAGTACCAGGCTCTGGGCTTGCTTAGAGTGAGCTAGTAGCCAGCATACCTAACATATAAATAATGTGTATTCATCCCTCACTCTAGTGATGGCCTCTAATGTTCAGTGTGCAAGTCAGTTGCCCAGGGTACTCAACTTAATGTTAAGCCATGGAAGACCTGGACTCAGAGTGTATCAGCAGATGAATCACCCACTTTTCAAAGGCTGCTTGGCCTAGGATTGCAGTGAACTACATAGCTACCTCACATGCCTTGCTTACCCCTTTCCTCAAGGCTTTGCCCATCTCTGAATTACATCCTTGTTGAACTTCAGACTTTTTTTTCAGGACCAGTTTCATATAGATGTGTAATGGAACAGCTTCCATTGACTTCACAGAGCTCTGCTTAGTCAAGGGATACATTTGATCTACATATTTTAAATGAGCTGTATTGATTTTTTTTAGTGCTGCATTCTTTATGATACCATTATATACAGTTGTGTTGGGGAATGGTAATTAATTGGATGTTTTCCTTCTGGCCACCAATCAAAAGTAGCATCTTTATGACACTCAAATGGAAACTTGGAGGTAAGTATTCATTAAGCCAGTAGTCAAAGATAACAATTTACTGATATAGTAATATAGCATACTGCATCCCAAAGGAGCTACTTTGCAAGTCCTGGTCCTACATCTCCTTCCATTTACACAGACTTAATTCTATTAACTACAGTGGTGTGACAGGCAGGAGAAGTAGGCCCTCCATACCACACTTGTCACTTTTATTTACTGGAGAGATGCACCCACTTCTGGGGAGGGAGGGATGGGACCTGACTATTAACACTGCACAACAACACTAAAAAGACAGCTGAGATAGAAAAATCAATTGAATCTGCAAAAGTTTTCACTAGAAACTACACAAATAGAAATGAGAGCAGAGGAGATGCCCTGACCTTATGGAACATCTCTCAGGTTCTTTACCGGCCATGAGTGATGGTGAATCTCCTCTACAAGAAGGGATGGAACCAGGATAAAAATGCATACATTTATAATTAATGCTAGCAGTGGCATTATTTGTCCTATAGAACTGCTGGGCACTTGCCATTACAGTTACTATCTCTTCCTAGGAAGTTCACAACTGTTAAGAAAGCCTTGGGAATTCATGAGCAATAAATTTTAAATGCAATTTACTACTCATCTGGTACAAGAAGCTGAACTCTTTGTGTTCTGTAAATTTTGCAGGATTCTCCACTTCAAAGATTTGGGGAATATCTATTTTACACTGGATTTAAAAATATAAACATTAAAACAAAATAAAAATCAAGCAAGCACTCATGGTGGTTTTTATTCAGATTGCACTTGCTTCCTTCCAAGGTGATTTATTCATTGAATCAAGACCTCCTGAAGTGTTAAAAAAGTTCAGCTTGTCACAAAGAGAACTTGAAAAAAAGAGAAGTGAAAACATAAGCATGTCAAGCTATAACAGGGAAACATTCATTTCCAAGATCCCTCTGGCGATGTAGGTGCAAGATATGAAAGCAGACGAGCATAATGACATTTGCTTCGTCATGAAGCAGGCTGCAGGGAAGCTGGTTTCACTCTGCTGTGTGCGTTTTATGCAGCCAAAGCATAGGTAATGCAATCAGAGCTGTCAAATTAATGCTAAGGTATTGATTATTGAGGGGACAATGCAATAGGGTGGTTGGTTGGTACATTCAGAAACACAATCCTAAATTAAATTTACCTGTGACATTGCATCTGTTCCTTCTCATTTTACTGCTTCTGATTGACTAAAAATCACATCCCTTCCTCTCCTGAAGAACTGTGTCTCTCTGAAAAGAGTGGATCATTGCTCAGTGAAGCGGACTGCAAGATTTAGTTTTCACTTTCTTAGAGAAAATATCCACAAAGTTGCCCGAACTCTTTTTGAAGAGGGTGTATTCATTCCCCCACTCCCACTTTATCTCTAGGTGAATTAATTTGTGATGAAAAGTGACAAATGAGTTCCTTAAAGGCCAAGATCTGGGCAGGTATATTATGGAACGCACTTTCCATGTAGCTCCTCTATCTCAATGCATCTGCCTATCACTGATTGGGAAGGGCCCCTGTTAGTGTGACATTATTTTATATCTGCTCCCCATGTGGAGCAGATATGACAAGGCCCAGTTTACTTGTGATACATAAGCAAAGGCCCTTCATAGTATCAGTGTCTGTGTGCAAGACAGATGGCAATCTCATAGGCCATTGAACAACTATTTTACTCTCGGTCAATCACCACTAATAGGAGGATTGACTTGAACCTATGACCTCAAGGTAGAATCACTTCTCTGACATTACTAGCCATCTGAGCCAACCCATTAACTGCTAGCTTTATTTTTCCTGTGCTGAATATATGCTTCACACATCAAATCAGCCACTAAGAGGTTAACTAGTTCAGACTGTATATACATAGAACATCCATTTAAGTTACTCTTTTTCTATTGACTTCAAGTGTCTGGAGAATAGGCAAAAAAGTGAGCTATATTGTTTCATCTGATATTTGCACTTACATGTGCGTACTGCCAGCATAGTTTGAGTGCTGATAGTGAAAAAAACGGTGGTCTCTGAGCTAGTGATGTCTGACTTTTGGGGATCTCCACTCTGTTTAATAAGAGAGTAACCATGGTGAGCGATCTGCAGCTGCTATAACTCACCTTTCATTTCAGGGGTCTTATTCCAGTTTACCACCTGAAGTAAAGTTACCACCTGGTTATTCAAGTGACTGCTTTGGTGCTCTTTTAATTGCCAGCATTATGTTCCCAGCATTGCACCCTTCCCTTCCCTTAAGGCCAGAGAAGGATAGGGGAAAGATAACGTTCCAGATATTTCTGAATAAGCAAGTTATTTCAGGAACTGCAAGGGTGCCACTGACTGATCTCCCATTGTATCTTTTTTATTTTTGGCTCCTGTTACCTTTTGTAAGCCAAAAAGAAGACAAAGTAACTTTTCTAGTTATTTAAGATTTCACAAGGTCTTAAATAATCCATTTGAAAGGTGCTACTTATTAGATAGGTCAGATCAGTGGTTTGAAGTTATTGGAAGGAAGACTAAAGCAATCAATCAATCACAATGTTTTTTGAGAGCTACTTTAATGGCTAAGCTGGACGGCAACCTATTACTGTGGTGAGGATCAGACTGAATATACTACTTCCAGGCTAAAATGGGCACAGATAAAAGTAGCATGTAGAGATGCCTTGTATGGATGGTTGGGCAAAAGGGAAGATGTAGTACTACATCTATCTAAAGAGATGTCTCCATTTTTTAATTTTTTTTGCTGAGACTACCACTGAGTTTGACAGAAAGCTGCTTGCTGGTGGGATTGTAACTGTGGTGTGAATGCTGTCAGGAATTCAGAGAAAATGAGAAGATGTATTTGTGTGCATGTTTGTGGGAGAGAAAGAGTTAAATGTGCTCAAGGTGTTTGTGCCCTTTTGCTGCTTCAGATATTAAAGACAATTCATGAATGATTTCTCATGGATCATTGGCTCTTCACTAGCAATAGGCCAAATTAATACAGCTTTATCCTAAGATGGGCCAGACAACAGGTCAACCCCACCACTAAAATGAATAGGGTTAACTTAATGCCTGGGTGGGACCTAGAAAAGAAATCCTGATTGGACAACAGACCAACCCCCATTATAAATCCACCCTCTATGGTGGGAAGACCCATTGTCTAGGTGGAGCTTAGAAAAAAAACTCTGACTGGGCACCGTTCCTGCGAAGCCCCTGTTGCCTTCTCAGTGCTCCACTGGATTCTCCAATATAAAGATGGACCAGTTATCCTCCCCACACCTGAGCTGCTCCTGACCATCTGCCCAAGCCTCTAGCCACTTCTGCTGGCTCCAGGCACCCTGGGCCTATTCCTGACCACCCTTTTTTCTAGCTGTGGCTTCTGCCACATCTGGTGGGACACCAGTGGCCTGTGCCATATGGTGCTTCCCCAGGCCCAATTGTGACTTCCCACCTACTGATGCTGATTCCTATAACATCTCTTCATGAGCTGGATCCAGCTTGTGGGTGATAGGTTACAGACCCTGTTTATTTCAGCACCTCGGCCAGAGCACCAAACTTTGGTGAATGAAAGCCGGCTGATTGTTCCTTGCAGTAGCTGCAGCTCATGTCTACAAATACAACAGCAGCAGAAGCCTAAAGCATTTTAACTATCCAAGTATGTAGGCAGCTCCTTGGATGGGCTTTGTTGGCTACACTGAGTTTTGTGCTTTTCCATTCAAGCTAATAGTTGGAACAGCCAAAGTTGGCTAGTTCAAAGCTAGCTACAATGCAAGGTACAGTGGTTTTAGGCATGTGCTATTTCCTTTTGGGTAAAGTTGCCTGAAACCTGCAGTCACAGGTGACTTTGAAAAGACTGCAGTTGTACTAGTGGCCCTCCTTACGTATAAAGTGTTAAAAAAATAAGTGTCAACTGTGTGTTGTTAAAACTATTTGTAGTCACTTGTTGGCACACTCCAATCTGAGAGTTTGTACCTCTTAACTACATAGCCCCTTATCAGTTTAGTTTCAACTGTTCAAATAAAGAAATTTGAACTTTGGCCACAGCTCTGGAGTGAGACACATAGGTGAAAGCCCCCGTGAGCCCCAGGACCCCGCAACAGGACCCTCAATGACCCCCAGCCTGCTGGAGGTAAGTGGGGCCCTTGGTGGGTGGGACCATGGGTGACTGGTGCCACCTTAGTCAGGGGGGACATGTGCCCCCCAGTGACCACTCAACTACCGGGGGGGGGGGGGTGTCCCCCTGTGGCCAATTGCAAGACAGCTGATCACTGTGGCCATTCACTGCAGCTACTTCCAGAAGTGGCTGCAGACACTTTTGGGGATGCAATGGCACTCCACTCCCCCACTGGCACTTGCAGGGGGGGGTACCAGTGCTCCCGCCTGCCTCCCCTGCCCATTGCCTAAGAGGCAAGTGCAGCCAGTCAGGGGATGTACCGGTGCTCTCAGGGGGTGCACGTGCACCCCTGTGCACCTCCTATGCATCGCCACTGGTGCAATGGTGGGTGGGACACATTGTACCCTGAGGTTCCCCCCTGTGGCTGGATCCCTCCCCTCTGGTACTTCCAAGGCCTCCCCCAGTTGGAACCCATGGTTCTAGCCTCCATTCAGAGGGAGCCCCTGGCTCTCAGCTGTGGGGGCTGCCTGGCATGACTCCAGGCACATGGGATCAGGAGCATTGTAACCTCCCCTTGTGAGGTTTGCCCTGTATTGGAGTCTCTGGAATCTCAGACAGTTGAGCTCCAGACCGTGGTGCAGAGGCTGTGTGCCATCAGGGATGGTGAACAGGAGATTGACTCCTACTGCCAGGCCCTTCATCCCAGGAAAGAAGAGGGAAAACCTAGGTCACCTGCCAGGACCAGGGATGCCAAGAGGCACCTCATACTGTCCAGCCAGAGGGATGGACAAAGGTTGTCTCCAGCCCCAAGGCTCACTGTACCAGAGCGACCACCCCCCTGGATCTCTGCAACAGGTACAAACCTCTTGCAGCACCAGTAGAGCTTGCAGAGCTGCCAGCTACTGCAAGTGAGGAAGAAACATGACCAGCTAGCATCCCTAAGATGAAATGCAGAGTGGTCGTTGTGGGTGATACCCTCTTGAGGGGGACAGAGGGAGCGATCTGTCACCCTGACCCCTTAGCCTGGGAGGTCTGATGCCTCTCGAGAGCCTGTATCAGGGATGTAGCCGAGAGGATCACAAAACTTATCTGGCCCTCTGACCACTACCCTTCTCTCCTTATTCATGTGGGCACAAATGACACAACTCGGAGCAATCCCAGCCAGGTCATGAGTGGCTACAGAGCTTTGGGAGCAGAGCTCAGGGAGTTGAGGGAGCAGGTGGTTTTGTCCTCGATCCTTCCAGTTATGGGTCACAGACAGAGGAGAGAGAGATGAATTGAGGCAGTAAACAGAAGAATGTGGCACTGGTGCCACCATGAAGGCTTTGGCTTTTACAACCACAGTCCACTCTTTGGAAAGAGAGGCAGTGATCTGTTGGGAAGAGATGGCCTCCACCTCACTCCACTGGGGAAGAAGCTCTTCTCAGCCAGAATGGCTGACCTGCTTGACTGGGCTTTAAACTAAGCTTGCTGGGGGATGGGTGGACAACCACCAGAGCAAACTCACCAAAGTATCAACCAGAAAACCAGGATGCTTAAGGGAGCCCACTCCTACTCCAGCCCAGGAACAGAGCTTCTCCATGAGTGCAAGGAAGCCTAGGGCCTCCAATAGCACACTTACTTGCCTGTACACTAATGATAGGAGTTTGGGGAATAAATAGGAGAAACTGGTTCTTCTATTAAACAAAAATGACTATGATTTCATAGGGATAATGGAGACCTGGTGGGACTCCTCCTATGACTAGACTACCAGTATAAATGGCTATACCCTGTACATATCATGCTGAAAAAAGGGCCAGGGGTCTGAAAAAAGTCCCTACAAGTTGAGATGTCCTCCTTGGGTGCCAAAGTGGAGACCCTTTGGGTTAGAATATGAGGGGAATGTAGTGAAGGGGATACAATGGTAGGGTTCTTTACAGACCTCCAAACCAGGAACAAGTGCTCGACCAAGAATTCGCCAGGGAACTGGCTGAGGCTGCACACTCTCGGTACATGGTTGTCATGGGAGACTTCAACTACCCAGACATCACATGGGATGAGCACTCAACCAAATCTGATTGGTCATAAAGCTTCCTTACATGCGTGGATGAGCTCTACCTATCTCAAGAAGTTTATGAGCCAACAAGAGGCAAGGTGCTGTTGGACGTGGTACTGGCCAAAGGGGATGATCTAATCAGTGACCTAAGAATCAAAGGGAAGGAAAGGGAAGCTGGGTGACAGTGACCATGAGTTGATCACTTTCACTATCCATTGAAAAGCTGGCAAGTCAGTCAGCAATGCAGAAGTCCTGAACTCCCCTCTCTGTCAAATCGTGGCCTCTCAGGGCCTCAAGAAAAAGGCTCCTGAGCTTATGAAAGTCAGCTTTCCTAAAGTCAAGGACTTACACGACCTGGTCATAGAAGGGAATGAGATTGGTCAAGCAAGACCTACCCGCAACAAGCCCATGGTGCCCATCTTCAAGAAAAGGAGGAAAGATGACCCAGGAAACTACAGGCCAATCAGTGTGACCTCAATCCTTGGGAAGATTTTGGAAAAAATTATCAAAGAAACCATTCTTGACAGGTGAACAGAAGGCAACATTCTGAGGGATAACCAGCATGGGTTTGTTGCCGGGTAGGTTTTGCTTTACCAATGTCATTTTCTTCCATGACCAGGTGATGCGTCATCTGGACAAAAGGGAAGAGATTGATATCATATATTTGGACTTTAAAAAAAAGCCTTTGACCTGGTGTCCTATGATGTCCTCATGGGAAAATTGGGCAACTGCAGCCTTGACTACTCCTCAGTCCGATGGCTGGGGAACTGGCTCCAAGGTCAGACCCAGAGAGTGGTAGTTGATCAACATGGCACTTGGTGACTAGACTAGTGGTGTCCCTCAAAGCTCTGTTCTCAGACCTGTACTCTTTAATGTCTTCATAAATGATCTGGGCACTGGAGTCAAAAGCAGACTGGCCAATTTCGCTGACAACAGCAAACTGTGGAGAAGAGTGTCCACACTTGAGGATAGGCTGGTGATCCAGGCTGACCTCGATAGGCTTGCAAGGTGGGAGGATAAAAACCTGATGGCATTCAATACAGAGAAATACAAGGTGCTCCACCTTGGGAATAAAAACCCACATCACACTTGTAGGCTTGGCAATGCTACACTCACTAGCACCATGATTGAAAGAGACTTGGGGGTCATGACTGACCACAAGATGAATATGAGCCACCAGTGCAATACCTCTGGCTTGCATCTACTGATGCATCTTGAGCAAGACCCAGGATGTTATCCTCCGGCTGTACTCCACCTTGGTAAGGCCGCAGCTGGGCTACTGCATCCAATTCTGGGCTCCACAATTTAGGAAGGATGTGAAGAAACTTGAAAGAGTCCAGAGGAGAGCCAAGTGCATGATCCGAGGACAAGAGAGGCCTTATGAAGAGAGGCTGCGAGCTATGGGACTCTTCAGCCTGGAGAAGCACAGGTTCAGGGGTGCAAGCACCTATTCTGGACACTTTCAAGAAACATGTGGATGCTTATCTTGCTGGGATCCTTTGACCCTAGCTGACTAACTTGGGCAGGGGGCTGGACTCGATGATCTCCTGAGGTCCCTTCCAGCCCACATGTCTATGAAATCTATGAAAAATGCAATATTTCAGCCCTTTGATATGATTGCCTGTACTGAAGTAGAATGAAATAGTCAAAACAGTTAAAATATTGAAATTTCACACACAAATTCTGAGAAGTTGCAAATCAGAAATTTAAAATTTCAAATCAGTATTTAAAAGTGAAAAAACGTATTTTTTTAATGGTTTTCCTGATTGAAGAACTGTGGGGGGGGGGGTGTCACATTTTCCCAATGAATTTAGACTAAACCACATTTTTCAAGGTGCAGATTTCTGCTGAAAATTTTTGATCAATTAATGGAACAAAAAGGATATCAATTTTGTAGAACAAGAGCATGAAATTAAGAGAAAAGTATCTTGCCTCTGACTGCTGGGTGTTAAAAATCCAGAAACACGTGTACCCAGGGCCACATATATCTATGTTCTTATGCTACCTACATCTTGGGCAAGCCTTGTACTTCTGGGCTTTCTTTTCCACTTTAATTTAATTTTTCAGAAAGTTTGCATGTAATTTGATTGATCTTCCTTCCCCTTTCCATCCTCTTAAAGACCTTTGAAGCAAAAATTCATCACCTGGAGACAAGACCTAGCAAGAAACCTCGTGAGGGGGCCAGCGAGCTGGAGTATTTTGTCCGGTGTGAAGTCCACAGCTCTGATCTTACCACTTTCATCAGCTCCATCAAAAGGGTGTCAGAAGATGTGAGGAGCACAAAGGAAGACAAGCGTAAGGAACTTTCAGACTCAAGTCAAATGTGGGGAATGAGCATTTCAAATGGAGGTACAGGGATTTCATTGTTCACAGGTGACTGCTACAGTATAAGAATTTGAACAAAACAAAATACCTCTGCAGTGAGCCCAAACGCCTCAAAATTCCCTCTTTTATTCAGTTCCCTCCTCCCTTTCAGGGGGGTCTGATTCTTTATTCCAGGCCCAAATGACAGCAGGAGTAGAAGTTAATTGCCAAAAATGAAGCCCTTTCTACACAGCTGCCATAGTGATCATCAGGATCAATAAACACAGGCTTACAAGAATCATAAGAAACAAAATTTATGATAGAGTGGGATGCATCCTATATAAACCCTTTGATTCTCTCTAACTATGTAATTGGCTACTACCTGAGGGACCATCTTCCAATTTCCAAGTGTACTGAATAAGAGAGTGCCTCTAGATTATAATTTATCACTACAGGTCCCCATAACTGTAAGAATTTAGAGGATAAAGAGCCCTATGGAAGGTATTCTCTCCACATCAGTAAGATGCCAGTGATTAACTGCTTGTCTGTAAGCATTAGTTCTTAGAAGAATTCTCTCTAGTTAGGATAAAAATATGCTTCAATAATGCTTTAAAAACTCAAGAGGTTTCTGTAGTCCACATGGTTACAAGTCATGGAAGAACCGTTAGGCAGATGAAGTAGAAGGTAGTGCTAGTAGCTTATAAAAAAAAAAACCAACCATACTGAGAACTTTAGTTGCTTACTGTTGAGACCCCTATATTAAAAAGAATAGGGTGAAACTCTATCCTGTTGGTGTCAAGGGAATCAGCAAGTGATTTAAATACAATACTTCCTCAGCCTTTCTATTTGGGCTGGATAGGGAACAACTCCAGCTAAACATGACCAGATAGTGTGAAAAGAAGAGCAGGAGATGAGGATGATGGAAATCAGTTAGTCGTGGGGTCTTTCTTCTTACTACAGTTAGACAGAAAGAATTATATAAATGCAGTCCCCAAGTACCACCTTAGTAATAACAGGTTCCTGTTAACTCCTTTCACATTTCTTATGATTACAACCATTCACTATTACCTGATCATTGTTGTGTCATCTGAGCTGGTGATACAGATGAATAACCTGTCCAAGACATCAGTCCCTATCTAATGGTGGAGATGATTATGATGATAAAATGAAGGTGTTCTCTCATCACCTACTTAGCTTATGAGGACTTGAGCTTCAGCAAAAGGAGAAATAGGAAGTGAGAGAGTCCTATAGAATCTTAGGTGCCTTATTAGGGCAATATATTTTTGCTCTTGCAGGCCAGAGGATGGTTTGAGTGAGAGCCAGTTTACTCCTGGTTGCTTCCTTATGTCAAGAAACAGCATAATATTGGGAGGCTGGAAGAGAAGCCATACTTAATTGTGAGATGGGGTCAGTGTATTATGCCTGGCTGGGGGTAGAGGTATGAGAGGGATTATTCGGAGTCCCAGAACAGTCAGCAAAGCAAAGTACATTATGTTGTTTCCTCTCTCTTTTTTTATTTTATTTTATTTTTTTACAGTTCATTGGTTTCCAAGAAAAATCTCTGAATTGGACAAGTGTCACCACTTAGTAACCAAATTTGATCCAGATTTGGATTTGGATCACCCGGTGAGTTAGTCTCTCTGAACACATCTTTGCTTCTCAGTCATGTGTCTTTTATCAGAAACAAAAACATGGAAAGAACCCATTATTGAAGCCAGTAAGGAATTCTTCAGTGGAAGATCTCTTTTGGGGGAGAAAAGCTAGTCTGACAAAGCTTCAACTGTTCACAGGAAAGCACCAATTCCAATTGATATCATTTAGAGATAATGGGAGGGAAGTTTTGAAATTTGGAACTGTCCTGTTTCATTATTTTGGAAATGAAACATTCCAATTTTTATTTCAAAATTTAAGCAACTATGGTAAAAAAAAAATATAACACACACAAAGCTGAAATACAAAAAAAAAAAAAAATCAAAATAGTTGAAACAAAGCAAATGGTTTCAAATTTTTCACTGATTAATATTTTTGAGATTCTGTCTTTTACTCATAATGTAGAAGAGAAAATCATTTCTTACATAGCTCTTTTAGCAATTTCTGTAAACACATTTGCCTTTTCCCCCTCCCCGCAAGAAAACAGATTCAGTTTCATATGGTTTCTTTGGTGACAGAGAAGGGATGCTGATGCCTTATGTTGGTTTGAAGGACCTAGTGGATGAATAAAGGGGGCACACATTGGGTTGGGATTGTCATACTTTCCAGGAAAAGAGTACAAGGCTGTCACTTTGGGATGGGAAATGGAGCTACCCCTGAAGTACAAAGTGTGTGTGTGTGGGGGAGGGGGGGGGAAAGTTTCTCTTACAGAGAGAGGCCACTGCTGGCTGGAAGTGTGTGTAATTCCCCATTAAAAGGTCTATTTTAAGTGGAGGCATGTTGATATAGAGCTTTATATCTTATATGGCAAAATGGCTGTATGATGTTTTATATTAAAACATAGGCCAGAGGATTTCCCTTGTTTGGAGTAAATCATCTCTAAAAGACAAAAGAACCCCAAAACCAAACAAAATAACAAAACAAAATCCCCAAACAAAACAAATAATCTTTATTTTTTTTAAATGAAAAAAAATGCCCAGTTAAAAAGAAGCTATCACAAACTTTTGGAAGGTTTTTTCCAGTCAGCAATGGACTTTCCTGGCTGAAATGATAAGTAAGTAACTAAGATGTTTCTCTGTTCCCTTCTGTCACAGGGATACTCTGACCAAGCATACCGGCAGCGGAGAAAAACGATAGCAGAAATTGCCTTCCACTACAAACAGTAAGACACACACTTTCCTAATATCTGTGCAGCACAATGCCACCTGCTGGAAACTCATTATACTACTTCCATAAAATGACTCCCATAGATTTTCTGTCTCTGTCCACCAGTAGCATAACTAGGGGTAGGAGAATAGGATACAAGTCCCAGGCACAAATCTAGAGGGGACACCAGAAAGGTGGCTCTGAGGGATCCCACATTCTACCATAGAAATGGTGGCACTGGCAACAGGAGCCTGAGTGCAGGGAGATAAGACTCTCCGCCCCTTGGCATACCTTCCCCTGGCTCTTGGGCATCTCTGCCCAGGGTGCCAAAACCCCTTTGCCTAGTTACCCCTTTGCTGTCCACATTTTCCCTCCTCCATTCTGTCTTCCCAAGTTCTTTCCCTACTCCTACTCTCTGTTCATCCTACCTTCCTCCTAATTGAAAAAACATGGTCAGTAATCTGTAGATTCACAGATTGCATACCACAGGCCATAGAACCTGGTCTAGCAGTTTATACAACCAATGCCATAATGTTGGTCCAAGATGCAGCATCTCTCTTTTAGAAGTACTAGAGAATCCATCCAGCCTCCAGAGAAGTTGTTCCAAGTGTTCATTACCCTCATTGTTAAAAATGTGTCCTCATTGATGGACCAAATGTGTTTAGCTTTATCTTTCAACAACGGTCTCTTATTTTATCTTGCTCTGCTAAATTAAAGAACCATCTGCTATAAGAAATCTCCTTCTCCTGAAGGAATTTTCACACTACAAATAAGACATCTTTCAACTTTCTCTTGGATAAGATAAAAGTTAAATTGATTGAGAGCTTTAGTTCCCCTCTATAACCCATGTTTCCCAGATCTGGAATCATTGTTGTCATTCTTTCAGAACACTTTGCAGTTTTTCAAATACCTTCTAAAGTGTGACCATCAAAAAAAGGGCATGATATTCTACTACTGGTCACACCAATGTCATATACAAAAATAATATATGGCCTTCCTACTCCTAATTAATATTCTTCTGCTCTCCCTAGGGTTGACCTTTCACTATTAGCTGCAGCTTTGTAAGAACATAAGAAGCTCTATACTGGGCCAGACCAATGGCCTATTCAGCCCAGTATTCTGTTTCTGACTGTGGCAGTGGTGCATGCTGTTGAGTATGTTCCTCGCACTGTAGAGGGAGAGCATTGAATCAGATGTCTCCAGAGTGATCTGTCCCCTAATTCAATAACCAATAATGGATGCCAGGGGGGGTAAGAGATGCCAGAGGAAGCACCTTCAACTTCATGTTCAATAGGTATTAGTAGCTCTATCTGCCTCCACACCACCTCCTGTGGCAACAAATTCCACAAAATAACTACACATTGCATTAAAAAGTACTTCCTCTTGGTAGTTTTAAACCGGTCGCCTACTAATTTCAGTGGGTGCCCCTTAGTTCTAGTATTCTGGCATTTGGTGAACAACAGTTCCTTGTTCCCTTGATCCACATCCTTTGTGATTTTTTTTTATATCCTGCTTAAGGTAACATAGCTTGCTTCCTTTGTCTGATTTAGTGGCCAGTCACAAGCTGCACAATAGTGCCCCTTCTTATAGTTTGAGTTAAAACACTGGCCTATAGCACTCCAAGTCCTGCCCTTTTGAACTATCAGTAACTTAACAGGTGGCTAACAGTGACTTTAATACAGAGCCCCACTCCCTTCCCTTCTTCCTATTCCATCTTTCATCACTAGATGTATCCAGTGAATGTTAAATTCCAGGCATGTGACTCCATCCGCCAAGTTTCAGTAAGATCAATGGTATCCAGTTTGTTTTAAAATAAAATGAGGCATTCCTACTGTTTATTTTTAAGGCTTCTAGCACTTCTAGTAATAGACAAATGATGAATTTTTATATCTTGTGAGGCCTCCATTGTTTACAAATTATGCTGAGTTATGTGTATGACTATAGGTACTGCATTTGTTCCATACAGATACTCATTTAAAACCCTCCTGAAAATGCCCTTGGTTTTCAGTATTTAGTTTTTCAATAAGGAGTGAAATTTCTATGGGAACTAGAAACATTTGAAAAATAATCTGTTTAATCTTTCATAAAACAGTGTTTGAGGTGTTTCCTATTAAACCCTACAGTTGTGTATACTCCCTATGTGTCCAAGAACACTTGTACTGGCTTTATGACCCTATACTAAGTGTTTATCACTAATTGGCTCCATGACCTATATGTTAGAGGAGTGTGTTTCCCCAGTATATCTGAATTAGGTTTAGAGTTAGCTAATAAATGCCATGCAGTATGGTGGATATATCAGTAATCCTCAACCAGAATGCTGGGGAGCCCTGGTGTGCCCCGAGGTGTGAGAACATAAGCAGATAAGCTAAGCAGATAAGCGCAGACTCAGGCTTGTGTCTGCCCGGACAATCCTTTAGAGTCATAGAATTGGTGGACTGGAAGGGACCTGTAAGATCATCAAGTCCAGTCCCCTGCCACAGGCAGGAGGTCAAAGAGCTCAAACTAGCTCAACACGGTGCTTACCCAGATTCCTCTTGAACACCTCCATCGATGGTGACTGCACCATCTCTACCGGCAGCGCGTTCCAGATTCTAGTTACCCTTATGGAGAAGAAGTTCTTCCTTATGTCCAGCCTAAATCTTCCCTCTATTATTCTGTAACCATTGGCCCTCATCCTCCCAAGGGGTGCCTTCCTGAAGAGTTGACATATTTGTAGGTGTTTATCAAGTCACCTTACAGCTTCCTCTTACCCAGACTGAACAAACCCAGCTCCCGGAGTGTCTCCTCATAGGGCCTATCCTTCAGGCCCCTGATCATGCAGGTGGCTCTTCTCTGCACCCTCTCGAGTTTATCCGTATCCTTCTTGAAGTGCAGTGCCCAAAACTGGGCACAGTACTCCAGTTGCGGCCTCACCAATGCTGAGTAGAGAGGGAGAAGCACCTCCTTGGATCTGTTGGCAACACATCGGCTGATGCCCGCCTGAGTTCTGTTTGCCCTGCTGGCAACTTCATCGCACTGTTGGCTTATATTCAACTTCTGGTCGATTGTGACCCCCAGGTCTCGTTTAGATGGTGTGCCAGCTAGTGAGTTACTGCCTATCATAGTTGTATTGAAGTTCTTCCTACCCAGATGAAGGACCTGGTACTTCCTTGTTGAACCTCATCTGATTCTAATCAGCCCATAGAACCAGTCTGTCTAGTTGTCCTGGATCTTTACCCTATCCTCTGGTGTGCTCGCATTTCCCCACAGCTTGGTGTTATCTGCAAACTTAATCATAGAGCATTCCATCCCCTCAATCAAATCATTAATCAATATGTTAAAAAGCAAAGGTTCAAGCACCAATCCCTGTGGGAAACCACTGGAGACAGTCCTCCAGGATGAGGCCGTCCCATCGATTACAACTCTCTGGGACCGGCCTCTAAGCCAGGTATCCACTCACCTCACCCTAAGCTGGTCCAGGCCAATCCCCTCCACTTTGATTGAGAGAATTTCATGGGAGACAGAATCAAAGGCCTTACTGAAGTCTAAGTAAATAATGTCTACCTCATGACCCTTGTCCAGCTGGTTAGTTACCTGGTCATAAAAAGGACACCAGGTTTGTCAGGAATGATCTACCTTCTACAAAGCCATGCTGGTTGTTTCTTAATACCCTGTCAGCTGCAAGCTTGTGATTGATGGCCTTTTTAACAATTTTTTCATAAGTTTTTTCCAAGGACCAAAGTCAACCTGACTGGTCTGTAGTTTTCAGGGTCATCCCTCCTCCCCTTTCTTAAAGATGGGCACCACATTGGCCCTCTTTCAGTCATCTGGGACCACCCCAGAGTTCCAGGACTTTTCAAGTATCTTTGCCAAGGACCCTGCTATGAGTTCAGCCAGTTCTTTCAGGACTCTTGGATGTAGTTCATCTGGCCCAATGGACTTGAAAATGTCACATGCCAGCTTGATCTCCATGCTTACCTTGGCTTTCCATATCGCATACCTGCTGAACCTTTTTTTTTCCATTGATTATATATGTCTTTTTTCTTTTTCAAAAGTTCTTCAATGTTCCTGTTCGGCCAAGCAGGTCTCTTGGCTCCTTTCACACTCTTTGATCACGTGGGAATGGTTTCTTTTTGGGCAGTGACAATTGGTCCCTTGAAGAAGAACCACTGATACTGAACTTCCAAATCGTCCAGTCACTGGTCACAGAGGGACTTTCTAACTAGCCTCCTGAGTTTGTCAGAGTCTGCCCTTCTGAAACCTAGGACTTTTGTTCTACTAATTTGGGATCCTTGCCTTCCAGTGGATGGTGAACCTAATCAGATCATGATCACTGTCACCCACAGTACCTCCAGATCCCCTACAATGTCCTCCCCTTTGGTGAGCACAAAGTCCAGAGTGGCTTTACCCCTAGTCAGTCCTTCAACAACCCGTGACAGGAACAGGTCATTGATAGCTGCCAAGAAATTAGCTGGCTTTCTGGAGTTGGCCAAATGGTCTTCCGGACCTATGTCAGGGTAGTTGAAGTCACTCATGACAAATTGGGTCCTTAGTTCTGGTTGCCTCAGTCAGTTCCTTGGAGAATGCCTGATTGTTCTCTTCTTCTTGGGAGGGAGGTCTGTAGTAGACTCCCACCATCTGGTCTTCCTCTCCTGAACCCCCTTGTATCTTGACCCAGAGGGTCTCGAGAGATCTCTCCCTGCTATTACACCTGACCTGCAGGGAGGAGTACTGCTCTTTTATGTAGAGGGCCACCCCTCCTCCCTTTCCAACTCTATTCTTCCTGTAGAGCCTATAGCCCTCAATATCCACTTCCCAATCATACGTCTCATCCCACCAGGTCTCTGCCAGCCCAATGAGGTAAAAATCCTCATTTACCCCCACTGAAAAAAAGATAAGCACTGTAATATATAAAGTTAGTTTTTTAAATTAGGTGCCACTCAATTCACAGAAGTTATGGAGAGGTGCCTTGAGTCCAGTGAGGGATGCCTTGAGCCCTAAAACGTTGAGAACCACTGATTAGTACATCCCTTACTCTGGGTTTCTTGTGTCAGGGAGAAGGGGGCGGGGGGGGTGCTGTCTAATGCCTTGGGAACCATAGCACACAGCATGCAATCCACTTCCTTTTATTTACTAACCCCTGATTGTCTTTCAGTGGAGATCCAATCCCTCATGTAGAGTACACAGCAGAGGAAATAGCTACTTGGTGAGTGTTGATTTAATCCAAAATCCTTCATGGTGCCTTCCAATTGAAGCATGAGCCATTTCAAGGAACATTATTTTAAATCCCAGTCATCGGTTATGGGAGAGTACATCTATACAAATAAGCAGATCATAAAAAAGAAGGAGGTATATACTGGGATTAGCACTGGAAAGTGACTTGAAAAAAAGTCACGTCAAACGGTAAGGTAGGAAGTGACTTCTGGAAATCATCTAATCTAATCCCAGATCAAGGCAGGACTGTCCCTGACTAAACCAAGTGCCCATCTAACCTGCTCTTAAAATGTCCTAAAATGAAGAATCCACAGTCTCTCTGGGTAGCCTGGTTTAGTGCTTAACCACCTGAGAAAGTTCTCCCTAATATCCAACCTAAATTCCCTTGCTGCAATTTAAGACCACTGCTCCTTGTCCTGTCCCCTGTGGCCATGGAGAATAGTCTCTCCGTCCTGCATATAAACTACCTTTAAGCTATTTGAAGACTATAATCAAATGGTGCTCCCATTTTTTTTTTTTTATTTCCAGACTAATAATCCTAGTTCTTTCAGCCTATCCCAGGCCTCTAATAATTTGTGTCACACTCCACGGGACTCTTTCCAGTCTATCCACATCTTTCTTGAGGTGTGGGGCCAAAACTGATCACAGTACTTCAGGTGAGGCCTCACCAGTGTAAAAAAACCCAGAAGAATCACTTCCCTTGATTTGCAGGTGACACTCCTGTTAATACAATGCTGTCAGCTTTTTTTGCACCAAGAGCACACTGTTGACTCGTATTCAATTTACGGTCCGCTGTGACCCCTCTATCTTTTCTGTAATGCCCAGCTGGTCATTCCCCAGTCTACTACAATTCTTGTTGAATTTCATCCCATTTATTTCATACCACTCCTCCAGTTTAATCAAGGTCATTCTGAATCCTAGCCATACTCTCCAGAGTGCCTACAGTTTCATCCAGCTTAGTATCAACTGTAAATTTGAGAACTGTGCACTAAGTCCCATCCTCCAAATTGCTACTGAAGATATTAAGCAATACCAGACCCAGGACAAACCCCTGGGAATCCCCTCTCAAATAAAGGATGACAAAATGAGTACTGGATCATGTCTGCTCTGATGAAATGAGTGGTACGGAGAATTAGGCTAGATGCTGAATTCACACCTTATGTTTCACCTGTCATTCTGAAGGAAGGAAGTTTACACCACACTGAAGAGTCTATACCCAACTCATGCCTGCAAAGAGCACCTGGAGGCTTTTTACTTACTGGAGAAATTCTGTGGCTACAATGAAAACAATATCCCTCAACTGGAAGATGTCTCTTGCTTCCTGAAAGGTGGGTATTTTGTGTGCAAGGAGGGAGAAGAGAAGCACAAGCCAGGGGCACAAATGGGCTCACAGGGGACTGTGTAGGCCTCCACATCCCTGGATAACCTGGTATGCATACTAAGATGGTGTGTGTGAATATGGAAGAGGGAGAACTTGGGGGTGAAGGCAGTTCCCGATGAGGGGGGAACAAGCATGTAAGTGGCATTGTGAAGGTATGCAGGTGGTATAAAATGAGAAATAGATTTGGCATCCTGGTGCGCACTTCAGGAGGAGCAAAATGGGAGCTAGTACAAGGGAGCATTCCCTTCTGGGGAGCCTGACTGAGTTCAGTGATCAATACATGCCGCAGTCTGTGAATCCAGGTAAAGCTAGTGCACTGACACATGGACCTCAAGGATCCTAGGAAAGTAGGTTGAAGAGGAGGACCACATCAGGTCATCTAGTCCAACCCCCTGCTTAAGATAGGAGCAAATCTGGGCACAGTCCCCCAAGGGAAACCTCACCAGGACTGAACAGAGTGGAAGAATTGCTTCCCTTGATTTGCAAGTAAAATTCCTGTTAATATAATCCAGTAGGCTGTTAGCTTTTTCTACAACAAGAAGAGCACACTGGTGACTCATTCAGATTATGGTCTAGCATAGGAGTCTGAAGCAGTATTTAGGGACCCTTTGTGTGCAGATGTGTATCACAAGTGTGGGAGCAAGGATAGACATGGGGAGCAGAGGGAATGAAAACCAGTGTAAAGCCATATCCTTCATGTGGGGTTGGTAGGATGGGACTGAGCCCAAGCACTGAGATATTACTGTAAGGAACCTGTTGTCCTCAATGGAGTTTTAACTTTTGACTATTTACTGTCCTTTCTGGGCCATCAGGGAATTCATTGCCTATTGCAAGAACAAGCCCAAGTGGGCCAGGGTAGAACTAAATGCCTCTACTTACAGCAGTTGTACTTTTACTGCCTTTTTTTTTAATGCTGAATGGCTGATGGTGCACCTCTTAGAGACCTGGCTCAGAGAACATTCACTATTAAAAGGCAATTGTCTGCATTATTTCAGAGAGAACCGGGTTCCAGGTTCGACCAGTGGCTGGCCTCCTGTCTGCACGTGACTTCCTAGCCAGCTTGGCCTTCAGGGTGTTCCAGTGCACACAGTATATTCGGCACGCCTCTTCACCCATGCATTCCCCAGAGCCGTGAGTACTTGCCCAACGTTAAAAAAAAATATATCACTCTCCTCCATGCAGAGCTCTCACATTGTACCTAGGCAGTTTGGCACCCTGACAGCAGTGGTACATGGGGCAGCAGTAGCAGCTGTTATTTTTGCACCTCCCTAAATCAGCACCCAGGGCTGGTGCCCTGTTTCCCCCCACCCCACTAAGTTACATTACTGCTAACTCCTTTGTCTGCTGTGCAAAATCTATTGATCCCTAATCAATCCTTCCTCTCTTCTTTCTCATGCAAGGGACTGTTGTCATGAACTTCTGGGGCATGTACCAATGCTGGCTGACAAGACATTTGCACAATTTTCCCAGGTAAACAGGCCATGTTGTTCCTTGTCCTGAATGCCCAACAGTAGGCCTTCCTAATGCAGAGTCAGGGTCAGTGATTATAAGGAAACTCAAGTCAACTCCAGCCCCAGCTGTTCCCAGAAGGAATTAGTGCGCAGAGCTTTGTACGTGCACTGGCTGTTACTGAGATACTTGACTTCTGTCTCTTTTTAGAAACATAGTTTGGAAGGCAGCATAGCTGAAGAGAAGCTGACTGCTTAAACCAGACCTAGTAAAACATGTGGTAGGACTATCAATGAGAGCTGGAGAGAGCCATCATACCATGCAATTTACCCCATGGATCTACCTCATTCTGCAAGTCATCCCCAAACAAAACTTTGAACTTATTTGATTGTTTCTTGAACATGTGGTGATAATGTAATCTCAGCCTATGCTGGTGAGAGGGATCTCTTTACTTTAAGATCAGCTTTTGACTCTTTGCTCAGTATTTCTGACATGAGATTTACTGCTTAAGTTCTCCTCCTCATCATTTTTTTGTACTCCCAGAGTGTCTAGGAGCACTAGCCATGGACCAGGACTCCACTGTGCTAAGCACTGAATAAAGACAGAACAAAAATAAATAGCCCCTGAATCATACAGCTGACAATCTCCCTATAAAACAAGAGGAATAATCTATATATAAACAGCCTGGGTCACAAGAAAAGGAGATACTATTGGTCAACTTGCTAGGAAAATGGTCTAATTTTTAGGCTCTTTGTACAAATTAGGTAGAAGAGAAGCTGGCAGGGAGGGTGAGGTGAGTGTGTAGATGTTTATGGAGAGCTGCTCATATTCATGAAGACAGCAGGGAAGGAGAAAGCAAAATATGTATTTGCTGGGAAATTTAAGTCAGTGGGTAATAGAAGCTGGACACATGGGTTGATCAGAGGCAGGAAATGGCATCTCAATAGCAATTGAGGTTGATAGGTAGTGTCATGTTGTGGGTTCAGTTCACTGAGGCAGAAGCCATTTTTACAATGAGGTGTCTTTATTCATGCTGCCAGCACCCAGGCAGTCATCAGACTCTCTGGCTAGGGACAGAAATTGCACAGAGTGGTATAAGTGATTGGAAACTGGTTCAAAAAACTGTAACACAACAGAAGTTCAGTGCAAATAAACCACTTTCAAAGTGGCCAAAACCAGCTTAAGATAAACCTGGATGGATGCAGTATCAGACTTCACTGATTTAGGTTAAATTGGTTTATTGAACTTCCATCCCAGATCCCCTCCAGATTCAAGTTAACTCTCAGCCCTCCAGCATCCCAGGATGCTTTGCACTTCCCCCACAAACCTCCCCTTGCAGGGTGGGTAGGCTAGCCTAGCCCAAGCTGTCTGCTCCAGCCAAGCAGGGAGGTGTGCTCTAGCGTCCTCCAGTTTCTGGCCTGGGCCACTAAAGGCATGTGGCTACATTTCTGGAATCAAAAGTGAATGTCCATTTACTTGCCGATCAGTTCAATCTATACAGCTTAGACTAACCTGCAAGGATTGAACTGATTCAGCCTCATGCTTTTTGACTGTCTGTACTTAGCCCCTCTCTCCTGCTCTGTCTAACTCTGCTGAACTCTTAAAAGCGTACAATCCTCACATGTAGGTTAAAGGGACAGGACTTGAAGGGCCTTGCAAATGGAAGTGTAGTATCATTTCTGTTTACAATTTAAATAAGAGAGACAGGGAAAAAGGTAGTATCCCTATTTACAGATGGGGAATGAAGCATTGAGAAATGAAGTAACTTGCCTAAGGTCACACAGGAAGGCAACAGAAAAAAAACAGACCTCCTGAGCTCTCCCAGTCTAGAAACAACGTAATGACCTTTCTTCCTTGTTTCCTTTTACTTCCCTATACAAAAGAGATACCATCAGGAACAATAAAAAAAAGCTGCTATAGTTTGACTTCAGAAATTGTATGATGCCATCTACTGCTAGCCTCTGAACTGCTGGCTATTGGATAGTGTGAGAAGGCCAAAGAATGAGCAGTGCCTGAGAGTGGGGCTGACACCCAAGTCACTAGCAATGGATCTAAATAGACTATGAAGCAATCTGGATTTATACTTTAGCCTTCTTCCTTCCCTTTCCAGGATATTGGACTTGCATCTTTGGGAGCAACTGATGAAGAGATTGAGAAACTTTCAACTGTAAGTGTCTGAAAAGATCCCAGTCGACTCTAGCAGTACTGTGTGTTCCTCCTCCTCTTGAGGTGGCAGTGCTTTTAATTAATGAGGAAGAATGGGCTAGTAATTATAAAGCAAGTTATCATTACATGCAGATTCAGTAAAGACACCAAGGTCAGCCAGTAGGTTCCCGATTCTGTGCCTGTTAAGTTAACGAAAGTCTTCTCCATTAAGTTCAAAGGGCACTGAATTGGTCCCTTCCCAGCAACACAGGATTTACTGATGAAATATGTTGAATGTGGGGGCTGAAGAAAAAAAGAGAACAAAGGAGCTGGGCTAAGACTCTCATTAAGCCAGTGATGTTTCTCCTTGCCCCAGAACATCCCCATGGCTTTTGCATACTTGAGGGAATTGGGTGGTTATGAGATCTAATTGCCTTCAGAAGCAGATGGTTTAAGGATTAAACAGATCACTAAATGGGAGCTGGTAACAATTTTCTAGAGAGCTAGGCGGGACCTTAGAAATCTTTTATTTTCTCCTGAGCTGGGATCATCCATTAAATCAGCCACAGACCAACCATAAGAAGTCCAGTTCTACCGAAGGGAGACAATCAAGCAGTTCCATCGTCCAGCTGCAGAAAAGGGATTTGAGAGAAGGACTCAGGCTAGTCATTGATGCTACTTCAGTGGTTGTAGCATGGAGAAAGCGATCCAAACTGCTCTGAAGCATAGGGACATTCAGACCGAGGTTTCTGCCTCAGTGACCTCTCTGATTCATTTCAAGTCCACACCTAGCAGCCACATGGATGTTGCTCCTCTGCTCTGAGCTGAATGTGCAGGTTCAGAGGTCAAAGGAAAATGAAGGAGAAAGAGTCACCTCTGAGGGTTTTTTTTTTCCCTTTTCCTTTCACAGCTCTACTGGTTCACAGTGGAGTTTGGACTCTGCAAACAAAATGGGATAATCAAGGCCTATGGAGCTGGGCTTCTGTCCTCTTATGGGGAGTTAATAGTAAGTCTCAACCTATCCACCCTTCTTGGTTTACAGACTCAGTGCAGTAAAGAACCCCATTCTCTTGCCTCTCACCTTCTGATTTCTTTAGCCGATCCACTTGCCCTATCACTCTCATGTGCATCAGCCATAGTCTCCATTCTGAATTTTTTGTTTGTGCTTTGTTCAGCACTCGCTGTCAGATGAACCAGAGGTCCGGGATTTCGACCCAGATGCTGCTGCTGTGCAGCCCTACCAAGATCAGAGCTACCAGCCAGTGTATTTTGTATCAGAGAGCTTCACGGATGCGAAAACCAAACTCAGGTAAGAGTCTTGGAAATGCCAAGATGTAAACTAGGTTGATACAGTCAAACATATTAGGACCTGCACAGGCTTTGAGTCATTCAGAACAATGCTTGGTACCTATAGCGTCTCAAAAGTACTTTATGGAAAATCATTTTAGGCCTCACAAGACTCTACAGGCAAGTCAGTTTTTGCTTCTTTTTTAAACACGGAAAACTGAGGTGCAGAGTTTAACCTCCAGGAATCCTAACTGTTAATCTTTTGCTCAAAACAGGAGTCCAGAAGAACTACCTACCCACTTGATCCTTTATCTTTTTGAGAACACTAATCCAGCAAGTGGCAGGAGTTGTAAGGTAGATCAGGGTGCATGACTTAAGAAGCAGGTAGTAGATGTGGTTGTTCTTTTATCACAAGGATCCAAGAGGATAGCCCTACCTCTAGCATCAGTGACAGCCTGACATTGCAGAGGGCAGGCAAAGAGACTAAAAACTCATGCCTGGTTGTAGATCCCAAGGTCTGAGTCAAAGTTCCCCTTAAATCTCCAGTCTAGTACTCTCATTTTTTTTTCAGTCACACTCCCTACCCTTGCCACGCTGCTAACAGTTATCTCATCAGTGCAAGTGTGTTTATCCACATTTATACATCTGTGAAGGGCTGAAGAACAGTGCTGCAGCTGAAAGGGTCTGTGGGACTTTGGGGTCATTTTTTTCTCTACAGTTCTATGCGAGAAGGCAACCAATAGGCCTCAGTTATGAGAGTTCAGTCTAATTTTTGGTTTTACTCCCCTCATGAAGGTCTGTGTTAAGTAAGGCCAAACCATATTTGCTAGATGAGAAATCCACTAATTGGCTTGTGGTATGTACATTGTGATATATTTGAAACTTGTGTGAGCTCTCAGTAGTTGCTAGGTATCTGACCTACCCTTGCAGAAGTATTCAGCTAATGAATGCTTTTCAGAGCTTATAACATCTTAGTCTCAAATTTCATTGGTTGACTAGCCCATCATCTATCCTGCTGTTGGGGTATAGCACACATGAGGTTCTGGAGAAAGGCAGATTTCTCTGGGTCTATTTCAGTAACATCATTTGAATCTACCTCCCACTAAGAAAAGAAAAAAATTATTCTGACTTTAAATGTCCTAATATAGCATAAACAATTGAAAAAAAAAAACACCCTACATTTGCATAGCATTCTATGGACAAAGTGACAGATCCTTGCCTTGAGGATAACTTGCAAGCTGCTCTGGGGAGGAAGGCCCTACTCATACTGTTTTGGCTCTACATTAGTGCAGGAACACATAGGATGCTTTGCAGGACTGAGCCTTGAAGTAATACAGCAAGGTACATGCAACAATTTTTCAGTCATCTTCAATGCTGTGGGAGACTGCTCTGGTGACAGTCTGTCTATTAACTGATGTGCAGAACAGTCTGCAAAAGAAAATACTTATGCTCCATCCTTTTATTTCCTTTTAAAATGAGAGACATTGACTATTTTCTCATTATGAAAGGAAATATAGGTGTTTGTTAAACAATGCATCTCAAAAGGTCAGTGATTCTCCCAAGCCTAATGGCCCACTGGCTACAGAACCTCATGTGCCTTAACCATGCGAGTTCAGTGGCATGTAGGAGCGTGATGTGTTCACCACTTTCAGCTGCCTTTGACTAACTAACCCAAGGGTTCAATCTCATGCATCTGAAGCAGTAGTAAAAACCTCATCTGCCTTGTTGCTGCACCCCACATAGTGTACACACTCAGGATTTCTTGAAACTACAATAATTAATTGTAAATAGTGTGCTTATAGCCTACCATGTGTACACCTGAATCACTAGTGAACCCATGAATCTATTTAACACACCAGCACCCTTTACTGTGCTTTCAGTGTTTGCCTGAGACACAAGTGTTCAGGTTCACTCCTTCCCAATCTCTCCTTTCCAAGAAACTCAGCTGCTTCTTTGCTGCCAGATAATTTAATTATCCATCTCCATTTATTGGAAATTCATAGTAATCGCAGAGAATTGTTTACAATACCTGTCCCTGCTAGAAGACCTGATACTTGATGCTATTTAAAGGTTCACTGAAGGCCACTTAGATATTTATACATGAGCTGAACATGAGGTAATTAATGCAAATACTAATCATGACAATAATAATAATCATAATGATGAACCATCACCAATTTATACTAACTAATAGGAGTCAAAGTCATGGATTAAGTTCCTACTATGCCGGACACAGAAGAGAGGTGAGAAAGAGAGTTAGTTCTTCAAAGTTTTATATTCTGGCAGATACATAGCTATCCATCCAGTTTCCAGCCATGTACAGTAATACTAATGCTTTTCTGTGAATTAGGCAGCTATAAACTGGACATGGACAAATTTAGACTGAAAATTAGAAGGAAAACGGTAACCTTCAGATTTGTGAGGATCTGCAATGATCTACTAATTGCAAGGAGGACTGCGATGGGAAGGAAGGAAGGAGTAGAAAACACCCAGCTAGCTTTTAGATGGTGTTTGATCAGTTTCTGAAAAAGATGCTCTGACACAGTTGCCTGAGATATCTGAGAAAGTCCCCTCCAATCTTGTGCCTTATGATATATTCTGCCCTACCCAATTTGCAAGAAAAAACACACTTTTGGCAATTGGACTCCTCTTAATCACCCACATTAACCCTTTCAGCAGTAGCATAAGGGAGGTGGGGGTGACTGGGGCAGGCTGATTGCACTGCTACAAATCAACACAGCAGGAGTCATCACTGCTGTGGGCACCATGTGGTTGGAGCAGCACTGTTATGCCTCTGCCTGTCAGTGCCCCACCAAACCATCTTTCCTTTCTTGAGCCAGAATTTATAATGCTAATAAATCTAACCTGGGTAACAATGAAAATGCAGTATTTGACAAAGGCCTCAGTAGGAGAGGGGGAAAGAGAGATATTTGGAAAATGTATGATCTTCCATATTGTAGTAGGGTTAGAGTGTTGTAGGCATGATGGTTCAGGAAATACACAAGGAATGTCACTTGATCCCTGAAAGCTTGCCCAGCAGCTCTCCCAACTATACAACTGATCCAGTAAAATATATCATAAAGAATCCTTGCCTCTCCCAAAATTCACTGCAATTCAGTGTCTCTAACATAGCCACAAGAGGGTGCCATAACCTAAGCGATTAGGAAGTGTTAAGGAGCGTATAGGCTTAACAAAAGCTGCAGGTCTCTTAGTTAGGGAATATATGAAGTTAAATAGTGGCTGCAGATTCCATGTAGAACATTCCACTTTTCTCTTTCTCTCTGTTTCTCACACGTTTGGATTTTAGAACATTGACCACTGGGGCCTGATTTTCAAAAGGTGCTGAGGATCCACAACTATGATTGTAGCTAGATCCAATTGAAAGTAAAAGTACTGTAGCTTTCACATACAGAGATACTTAACAAATGTGCCCTGTATCCCCAGGACTTTTCCAATAAACCCTATCTCCAGCCTTGAGCCTCTTCTGTTCATATTTTAAATTTCTACTCTTACTTGTAGCATTTTCTTATTATTTTCAATCCTCATCAGACTCTGGGCAAACCCCTAAATTCATGGGATGTATGTTCCTAGATTACTTGCAAGCTTTGGAACTTTCTTAAAAGACACTGCAGCACTTTTGAAAATGTTACCCTATGCCAAGACGATGTTTTGTAACTTACAGAAATACCTACTGATGTCAAGATCAATTTCATATTCACTTTTATTTTAAGCTAAGTAGCGTAATGCCTATACCTAATGAAATGTCAGTGCCAAATTCATCTGGGATGAAATGCAAATGAATGGAAATATCTCTGTAATATGTCAAGACTAGATAGTCATTACCGCTACAAAAGACAAAATTTAAAAATAGAGCAAGGATAGGTCTATTTGTTTTTCCTAATTAAAAATTCTTAAAGAAAAAGAAAAGGAAAAGAAAAATGGAAATTATTTTGGAAGTGTTTTCATGAGAATGTCCTTCCTGTTTTTCAAACCTGTACTAATTCCAATCCATCTGTATTTACAAATTTCTCTCTACAGGAGCTATGCAGCGCACATTAAGCGGCCTTTCTCAGTGAAATACGACCCATACACCCACAGCATCGAGCTCCTGGATAACCCACAAAAGATCCACCACTCCCTGGAGAATGTGAGGGATGAGCTTCATGCACTAATTGATGCACTGAATGTTATCAGCTAGTATGAGAACCACCCTAGTTTCCTCCCTTATGCCTCCGCCATCTCCTCCTCCCACTGGGGCCAAGATGGCCACCTGGTCTCTTTCTCTACCACTGTGCCCTTTTTGAGGTCCTGGCCAGAAGCTCCAATCTGTTTTCTTAGGGCTTGCCTATCACCATAGGTATCAGGATGCTATTCAATAACCATTGCAAACAGGTACATGCGTTTAAAGATGAATCAGTTTCTATGGAAGGCCAAAGAGTTGATCTATAGCTCAGTCAAGTCATTGGAAGCCTTCCTGTTGTCTACTGCTAACTGACTTGGGAATCAGTCCCCACAAGTAAATCCTGCACGTCTTGCTGCATGGCCTGCAGATCATGGTTTCCCAAGCAAAGTGAAGAGGACAAGAGCAGAAGAAAGATATAGGGAGTCAGGGATTTTACTTTAAGATCCCTTAAGAAACATGTTCCTTTAAATTAAAGAAATTCCAATAGAAACTTCACAAAGTAGCCCTTGCTGCTTACTCTCCCCCACATCACTGCTTTTGAAAGAGGATGTTCTGAGTGAAACCTGAAAGCTCTAACTCTTAGTTTGGGCTGAATTCCTAACTTAAGTCTAGATCCCAGAAACCTGATGCTTTCTTAAGGCAGGAATAAACTTCAGGAGCTTTTTCTAGGTCTTGACCTGAGCTAAATTGGCAGGCAAGATCAAGTATCTGAGTTACACCAAGTTCCTAAACTAGCATGAGCTTATGAGGAGTCTGGCCTCCAGACAGAAGTAAATTCCTAAAATAATATTGTTCCCTCTATCCTCATTCTTAAATTAGCTGCTCAAAGCCAGACCTCAGAGTAAACTGAAGTCCCAGTCTGGAGACAGCACCTCTATCCCAGGAACTTTTTTTGTAGTCACTTAACTCCCCTCCCCTTCTTGGAGTCTTATGAATCAGGTCCTTCCAGCTGACCCTTAATAATAAACTCTGAACTATAATAACAAACACTTGGGGCTTTTCTAGCTGCTGGATATACTCCTCTAACATCTGGCCCCAAAGTACAATTATCTGGGCAGCTACCTTCTTTCAAGATAAGATAATTAGAAGGAGGGAAGAAGAACTAAGCCTACAGCTGAGCTCACTGTTCTGATTCCCACCTACAGGAAATCAAGAGCACCTGCCCTGCCATTCACTTCAACAGGGAGGCTTTTGTCTATTTTACATCACTCAAGTAAGAGAATACACCATAGTGTTTCAATATTTTTTTCCCAACTCTTTCCCTTACCCGTCTGCATGCAAAGAGGCTGAATAAAGGGAACCACTTGTGGTTAAAGGTGCCTTAGCAATAGGACTGAATGACACTCAGACTGAACCCAGTGTTGAAACACATGCTAAACTTTTAGTACATGAGCAATCCACTCAGCCTATATCCAGTGCTCACTGACACCCATGGGGAATTTTATGATGATATCGAATGACATTGGATCAGACCCACTGTTAAATGTGTCACTCACTTAAAGATAAGTGTGTATTGTAAGTGTTCTGGGGCTGATTCTGGGAGCAGTGGTGCCATTTTCCCAGACCTCATAAAAATGGCCTGGAGGATGAACATGCAAACAAGTCATTGATTAAACCCTTCTGCAAATGCAGCATCCTGGGTGGCGGAAACCAAGGGGGCAGTGAGGAGGAAGAAGATGCAAGGCCTTCATCTGAGTCAGCCTTCAGTTTATTCACTGATATCTGTGTGTACTAGTGCCTCAATGAACAGTTTTCTCACTGTTGTTGCTGCTGCTGCTACTGCTATGGATGGATCTGTCTGTCTGTGTAAAGGGAAAAATATTTTTCATTTTGGAATTGTGCTGCTGCTGACATAATATTATTATTAATAAAAATATATTTCTGGTCTAGGATCTTGGTTTTGGCTCTCATGTCTTTCCTCATGTCCAGATCCAGGCCTGGCCCCTTGCCTGTGGGCAGGCCAGTAATACTACTGGGATCTCTTAAATCAGATCTTCAAGTTGTACATAGAAAAACATGCCCATTGTTTCTAAGGAACAGGCTTACTTGTTGCTTTCACAAGGTATCATAAATCACTCAGTAATGTAGACAGCCATTAACAGGAGGCTTGTTTCATATGAGTGATGCTTGTGTGGGTAACGAAGTGAAGGATGCATGGAACAATATCTTTACTTCACTTTTCCCCCTTCTAAAATTTCCTCACTCTTGCTACCACCTGTTCTGCTCCAGCAGAATTAGCAATGCTTGCATAGACAGCACGTACACAATCAGCATAGCACGCTGCAGCCCAGAACTCCTGAGCTCAAGCTGTGATTACAGGCATGAACCATCATGCAGGTAGCAGGTACCCTAACATGGCTCTTTGTCCCTCTCTAACCAATTAGACCAGATATAGAGCTTTATGAGTTCCTTACTGTCTTTGAGCAGAGAGGTGGCTAACCTGAGGATCACCTTCACCTCTGCCTGCATTAGTGCTTCAATTGGAACATCTGTACAAGTGGAAAAGTGTAATGTAGAAACAACCAACTAATCGTCTACAAAGGGGGATGCAACAAAGCGGGGTGAAGATAGAAACGTAAAAAAATCAAGGCAGTTCTTTTCATTCTTCATAATTTTGTTGCCAATATTTTTTACAGGTGCTGCAATTTCTCTCAAGCTTCTTCACAGGCTGTAAATAACAGTGAGTTAGATATTCTTATTCAGGAACATAAGCATGGAAGGGATCTCTCAGACATCAGGGCCAGTCCCCTGGTACCACAGGCAACTGTGCCACATAATCTTTTCATAACTTATCAAGGTCTATCTAAACTGTAGTCAAGTTTGTTGCATGCATAGCTGTAGATGGAAGGTTTTCCAAAGCCTCACTGCTTTAAGGGTTAAAAGCTTTCTTCTAAACTTCCTTATAGAATTAACTTGGTTTATTGCCAATCTGAGGTCAGAATTATGCCCCAAATCTCTGGAACTTGAAAACCAGCAAGGCACTAAGCCACAAGCAGTTGCATTAAACTTAATCAGACTTTATACATGTTTAAAATAAAACATGTCCTAAGGACGTAGGTCTTGACTTCATTAAATTTTGGATGAAGAACAAATCACTACACCTCTTAGTGCAATTACATTAGGATACCATATTTGGAAGTTTTATTTAAGATCTTCATGTCCTGAAAATAACTAGTATGTGTTTTCTAGGAAATCCATATACTTGATCTGTTTGTTAGGTGGAATTGCTTTAGGTACGGTGTATTAAACACACACAATTGTGCATTACTATTCTTCAGTGGCATCATTTTTAAAAGGGTGACAGTTGATTTTACCGCTTGTACTTTACCAGAGAGGCAAGTCATATATTACAGATCCAGCTACTGGCCACGAGAGGGGGATCTTCTTTCTGCACCACTTCTAAGTTATATATGGCCCCCTACTACAGGATATGAGTGCCTCATAACTTTTAGTGTACTGATTCTTAGGGCTGTGTGAAGCTTCGGGTGGTGATTCGATTCGGAGGAGATTTGGCCTGATTCTGTGGCTGAATCTCCAAATCTGAATCGAATCAGGGGACCAATTAAACCATCCGTATCAATTCCAAGCTCTCTGAATCTTCAGAAAAGATCCCCATGGGGGGACCCTTGCCAGCCCCCCTGACTCCCCCCTGCTCCCCCATGGCTGCCCCCGCCTGCCCCAGCTTGGTACTTAAACCCCCCCCCAGTGCTTAGCGGGTGCTGCTGGGCGGGGGGTGATGCCCGCTGTCCCCTACTGCCCCACACTGCATGGAAGTCTCTGTGTGAGCCCCCTGACCCCTTCTGCTCCCCCAGCCCCTCAAAGGTGCCCTGCCCAGGCTAGCTTCAGCCTTTTAAGAAACCCCCCCCCAAGAGAAAAGCCCTGGGACTCACTGCTCCTGCAGTGGCCTTGGGGCTTTGGTGGTGGGGGAGCTGTGGAAGAGCCCCCCCATGTGGTACGGGGCAGTGGGGGGCAGCGGTGATCACCTCCCCCCTGCCCCGGCCAGCAGGAGTAGTGAGTCCAGGGGGTTTTTTTGTGTTTTTTTTCTTAAAGGGCTGGAGCTGCCCTGGGCGGGACACCAGTGGGGGCGGGCTGGCGGAGAGAGGGAGGGGTTGGGGAGCTTGTGCAGGGTCCCCCATGCTGTGTGGGGCAGTGGGGGGCAGCGGGGATCACCCCCCGCCTGGCAGCAGCCACTGAGTTGGGGCTTTTTTCCCCAAAGAGCCGGGAGCTGGGGCGGGCAGGGCAGCCATTTCTGGGCTGGGAGAGGGGCAGGGGATGGGCCTGGCTGATTCAGAGATTCAGCCAAATTGAATTGGGACAGTGATTCAAATCACCAAATCGAATCACTGTCTCTCGAATCAGCCAAATCCGAGTCCGAAGCGAATACTAGACGCTTCACGCAGGCCTGTTGATTCCCATGTCATACTGTAAGGTAGATAAGCACTATTATCTCCAGCTATATGAGATAGAGAAAGTCAGGCAAAAGTCATCACAGTTGTTCAGGCACCTAAATACCAAATCTGCACTTAAATGACTTCCCCAAGGTTACAGAGAAAGTATAAAGTTGGACACAGAAAAATGAGTCTCTGCCTTCTATATCAGGGTAAGCCACTAACCATTGGACTGTCTGTCCTTCCTTCCAGTGTAGTTCAATGGTGCAAGTACTGAGCTGTTTATACACAAATGGATATCTACATAGAAATGTGTGAAATGATTTAAATAAAATAGGGTAAGAGTGAGGTAACTGTGAAATAAAATAAGAATAGACCTGCGCCTTCACACAAATATCTAACTTCAAATCAAAGACCTATTTTTTTTCTTTGAGGGGCTAAAAAGTGTGTGGTACCTTGAATTTTTCCTGCATTGATTTCCAGTTTTCCAGCTTCTTTGTACTTGTTCATTATTTTGTTTGAAGCTGGAAGCAAAAGTGCTGAATTTCCTAGAGAAGCACCAGTCTTATGATACTTTTGGCATAGCCAAAGCAGGAAATGTCAGAAATCTCATGAAAAGGCCTGATTGAGAGATTTTTTTTAGCCAATTTTGCTGACTGAGTGGTTTACAATAAGGATTTATACTTAGAAATACATAAGTATTTACTACAGAACAGAAGTTAGGACAACATCCCTTTGTTGTGTTTTCAAAATGCACGTCCCATGTTTTGTAAAATTAGTTCAATAAAAGAAGGGTTTGGGGCCTGAATTTTCAAATATGCACACAGATTTGTATGTGGCTTCCATATTTGCATTTGGCTTCCATATATGAAAATCAATGCATGTTAAATCCCGGCTTGTCAGAAATCTTGGGTATTACATAGGCACGAGTCAGCTGTATACTTGAGTGTGCCTAGATTCTTGCAACAGTTAGTTTTGAAAACCATATTTTTCCCCAAATTCCCCCTACAAAATCATCCAGAAACTGGTAGAGATTGGGTCCAGATCTAAACTCCCAGCATGCAAATACTGAAGTCAGACTGTGAGCTCTGGCCCCTCCAGTTTAAACTGAACTCCACCTAAACTCCAAACCTTTCGAGTTTGCTCCTCTCTTATGGAAAGAGGGAGAAGCATGTGTCTACATCACATTTAAGAGATTCAGAATAGGGATGTTGAAACTGTTGATGAGGAATGAAGTGTGGATGCTTTCAGAGGCAAGATAAAGGAATTCGGCTCTGAAATGTTCAGCATCTAACACAGGCAGGAACCATCTGAACTGGTCCTATCGGAGAAACTATGATCTAAGATTGGTTTTTATACTTGCTGTTGATTCAGTTCGCTTTTTATTCTTTACAGTTATATATACACTGTACCTACATGCATAGTAATAGAGGTAAATATTTGCAAGGACTGCTCAGTAAGTATCCTATTCTCTCTCAAGAGAAGGAAAAATAACAAAAAAGGGGCACTGTTCATTCTTATTCCACCAAGGTCAACCCTAAATACCTCCTCTGTGTCCTTTTTGGGCTGAAACAAGATAACAAGGACAAAAACTATCACAGCAAGGCTCTGGGCCCCTGCATTTACTGCTCAGGCCAAATCACTAATGAACAGATTGGAGCTTTCTTTCTAAACACTGATAAGAAACAACTTTGAATTAATGGGACCAGCTTCTCAGCTGTTATAAAGCAGCGTAGACCCTGCTGTTAGTGTTATCCCACTGCTCTGAGTCACTTCCTCATCACAGGGTGATTGAGAGGGATTCTGAAGCAAGATGCAGACTTCACAACTAACAGCTCCTGTAAGAGGGAAGGCAGAGTCAGACTTTCAATCATCCCCCCTAACAACCTAGAGATTTGTGTGCCTGTCTCCAAACAGTCCACTCTCTAGCCTACCACCAGCAGTGTCTGTGAACCCTGTAAGGCTAAGAGTGCTTATCAGTAGGATTTACACTTCATTGTCTAGGTACTTAATAAACCAGTAGTGCAAATCTACCTACCCTTATTGGTGCGTCTCTAAACCCTTAAAGTATTTTTAAGTGCTCAAAATGATCCACTTATCCAATGCTTATTAATGGTATTTGACCCAGGGGATTTCATACATTTCCAGAATAACTGGGACTGTCTTAAAGTACTGTCTGCCTGCCAGTGTATATGTGTGTCTACATGTGTGTGTGTGTGAAAGAGAGAGAAAGAATTAACTCTTGGGTAACCTCACAGCACTGATATAACCAGTAGCTACTCAAGAATTATGTTTAACTCTTTTCTATTACTTATTTTGGTGTAGTGCTGGCTTGTTCAGGCTTTGGACTATCACATTGAGGGACTGGGTTTTTTCCTTTACTGATCTTCATAACAATAGGTCATCCTTTATTCTCTCTCCTGCCAGTGTCTATGTCACAACTGAATAAGAAATTGTGTTGGTGGTATTTTGACAGTGGGCCCTAACTGCCCCCTCTCTTTTGCCATGTTTGAGGCTTAACAGTGGTACATTCTACTGAAACTTTCTGATGTTGTAAGGATGTTGTTCCAACAGATTTGGGGGATCTTCTATAGGCATTCAAGTTGGAATGAGTTGATCTTTTCAATCATATACATGGACTTGCATTATTTTGATCCACAAAAAAAAGGACAGGTGACAGTGGTGAAAATGTTCATTGTTGTCTGTGCTGATCATGCCACTTTTCTGAATCTTCTCAAGTTCGTGGAAGGTGTTTGCTGCATTTAGTGTCACCTAGCACAGCGTCATCATCACTGTACAATTCGCTCCCTAGATACGAAAATGACTTTAAATAGTTTTCCATTTACTCTGATGGTTGCATCTGAGGTATTAAAAGCCATATTTTTGTCCTCCCCTTACTGATGAACAAACAAACTTGTTTTGCTGTGTTTGCTAATTAGCTGGGTCTATTAGCAGCTAGTAGCAACTATTTTCACTGATACTTCTTGTCAATAGTGTTGAAAGATGAACATCATTTTTCTGCCTGTATTTGTAGGTCTGCACCTATTCTTCTATCGCTGTCAAATATGACTAGTTCTTATAGAGTAGTAGATGCCAGTGAAATCTCACAGTAATGAAAGCTGTGTTCTGTAATTGACTGAGCACTGCACTAGGCTTCGAGACATACAGGTTGAATTCCTGATCCTGCCCTACAGGTTAAGCGACCATAAGCAAAACTCTTTGTGGTCCCATGCCTCTATTTCACCATCTATAAAATGAAGATAGCAACACTTACCTCTTTTGTAAGAAGCTTTGAGATTTTTGGTTGAACAAGATTTATTACTGATAAATCCAGACAGTTCACCAGCTTTAAGGTCATGTTAAAGGGCATGACTGGCTCATTTTCAGAAATAAATTATGCAGTTGATGTAACGCTTTAAATTAAACTGCCCATGTTCTTCTAGATGGTCCACTCTTTCTTTGCAATTAGCAACATTTTCTACTTTAAGACTGTAGGAGCATGTGTGGAGAAGCATGCCCCAAGCAAGCAAGGGTGGAGACATAATCCAGGATCCCAGTTTGCTGTGGAAAGGGATAAAAAGATCGGAATGGACAATTTCCTTCCTATTCTGACTGCACTGTGGGGAGGGAGGGATCTTGTTAAAAGCTGAGCACCATTTGCAGAGTATAGCAACACATTTTGTTGGACCAGGTTCTAGTTTATGTAGACCACTGCAGATCTACATGTGCAAAAGGACACTGTTTATCAACTAGATATGCATAAAAAGATACTTCTTCTTTTTCTGGGGGACCAGGAATAGATTGAAGTTGATTTTAAGGATGGATCCAAAGCCTATGGGAACTGATCTAAAAAATCTGGTTGACTCTGCTAGCCTTTGGCTCACATGCTCCACATTTATAATATTGCCCTTTGGCTGTGGACGGTACTCTAAAAAAAAGCCAAAGTCTTCTGCTTGGAGAAGCTTGGAAAATTGTGAAATTCATTGTTTGATAGTAACGTCTCTCCTCTGGGCCCTGCACTTGGAGGGGAGATCAGGTCAGCCTGCAAAAGGTGTGCCCTGCTGACAGCCTGGATTAGTTTATAGAAACAAGGTAGATTGCTGTTATCCCAGATAGTGGAGTGAAGTCCTTGGCTTGCACAATGTCCCCTTTGAAGCAGTGATATCTCTCATTGTGTGGCTCCAGATAAGCCTGTATGTCTTTTGCTACTGCTCTCCAGCTAGCAGTTTCCATTTCTCCCACACAGACTGGGAGTCTTCCTGCCACACCTCGAACCTGGAGCCCACATACCTCCTTAAGATTCACATGATTTTTATCCTGGATTTCAAGTCCTTTCTGGCTGCCCCAGGCCCCGAGTCTTTCCATGATCAACCCCTCCTTTCCTCTAGCCCTTATCATTTTATTATTGTTCATAATACAGTAGCACCCTGAGGCCTGTTGTGCTAAGTACTGATGATTTAATATGCAAGACAGAATGAGCTGTACAAACACAGAATGAGATACAGTCACAGAAGTTATGGTCTGAAGAGGCCAGAAGAATCCCCTGGGGGGCAGAAAAGATGTAAAATAATCTGCTGGGGGGTGGGCAGCAGAGATAGAGCCTAGGTCTTTTGCCTCTTGACCCAGTAGATCATGCTGCTTCCTTATCTTATTTTGGGGTTTTTTGATCATGCCTCTGTCAGAATGAACATAGGTGTTTAATGGGAGAAAGAAGCACATGAAGAAAGGCAGAGAGCATAGGTACTGCTTATTACTGTGGATTACGGCACTGACTTTTCATCTCTAGACTTCCAGAAGCACTGTCTTTTCACCACAGGCCACACAGCAATTCACATTGAAACAAAAGGGACTTACTCAGATGCTGCAGCTGGACAGAGTATCAGCTCCTGGCTAAAAATCAGAAAGGATCCCACTTATAATGAATTTATTGGGCATATCCTCTCCTTAAGTGGACATCAAAAAAGCTGCCATGAAACACTTCTGATTTCTATTAGCATCTGGAGAGAGAGGCCCCACTCTATAATTAAGAGTTGCTCTTGGCTTAGCAAGAGGAGGCGCTGGTAGAGTTTTGTGAGGATAATTCACTCAGTGCTTGCTTACATAATGCCTAGCACTATGCTACTATTAGTTTCTTCATCAATGTATTCATTCACCTTAAAAAATAAAAAGGAAAATTCATGATGCCAAGAGAGAATGAGTTGATGATTTCTGCCCATTGCTGGTAGACATATAGCTCATACGACCGTAATGACAGGGACTGATCCCTGAGAGACTGAGGACTGAACTTCTGCTCCTATCTGCTGGAGCAAGGAACACACCTTCTGTTGTTCATATGGTGTTTGTGCCCGAAAGCTCACAAAGGACAATTTTTCCAACTATTGAGTTGGTCTAATACAAGATATCTCTCTTACCCAAAGTCCTTTCACAGGCACTTACATCTGCCCTGCAAGTAGATCTTTAAAAGACAGTAAAATAAGGCCAGGCTGGAGGAGAAGTTGCTGCCAGTGATCTGGGGACAGGACAGGGAGGCTCACCCAGTGATTCCTAAGCACCATATAAGTGGACCAGCAAAAGCCAGGAGCGTCATGCGCAAGTACCCTCTGGTTTATTCTTGGACAACTTGTTCACCTCTGAATTTGACCTTTGGCTTCAGTAAAACTTGCACAAACTTGTAATCGTTAACTAGTTCCCCCATAATGAGCTTGTTATTTTTCAGGACAGGGTTCGAAAATGCTAGACATCTACTGTAGTAAAGATTTTATTGTGCTCGCAACAGACTGTAAAACCTGATTACATGACACTGGGGATTGCCTAAGCTGAGCTCTCATTGATGTAATTGCGTGGGGTCGAGGAAGACGTGAGTTAGGGGGATTGTTTCAAGTCACGTCCACAGATGATTTAGCACAGGAGAAAGAAGTGATAAGCATCTGGCTCCCATCTGCATGTTCTTCCGTCCAAATGATGAAGGAATAGAATAGTGTAGTGGGGTTGAATAGATTGTCACAAGCTGGCCAAAACCCCCCAGAGGGATGTTTATGACTGGCCTCTCTCCTTGTCATCAGGTGCATCTACATGAGATGCTTAATGGTGAATTAACATAGTTTACTGTGAAG